>NC_140129.1:25008679-26358518 GCF_964035555.1 Netta rufina
CTGCTGGTCACACTGCTTCTTATACAAGCCAGGATGCTGTTGGTCTTCTTGGCCACCTGAGCACACTGCTGGCTCATATTCAGCTGACTATCAACCATCACTCCCAGGTCCTTCTCTGCCTGGCAGCTCTCCAGCCACTCATCTCCCAGCCTGTAGCTCTGCTTGGGGTTATTGCGCCCCAGGTGCAGGACCTGGCACTTGGCCTTGTTGAACTTCATGCAGTTGACCTCAGCCCATCGGTGCAGCCTATCCAGATCCTCCTGCAGAGCTTTCCTACCCTCGAGCAGATCGACACACGCACCTAACTTGGTGTCATCTGCGAACTTACTGAGGGTGCACTCGATGCCCTCGTCCAGATCATCGATGAAGATATTAAAGAGGACCGGCCCCAGCACAGAGCCCTGGGGGACTCCACTAGTGACCGGCCTCGAACTGGACTTGGCTCCATTCACCACGACTCTTTGGGCCCGGCTATCCAGCCAGTTTCTAACCCAACGAAGCGTGCGCCAGTCCAAGCCTAGGGCAGCCAGTTTCTTGAGGAGAATGCTGTGGGAGACGGTGTCAAAAGCCTTGCTGAAGTCAAGGTAGACCACATCCACAGCCTTTCCCTCATCCACCCAGCGCGTCACTTTGTCATAGAAGGAGATCAGGTTCGTCAAGCAGGATCTGCCTTTCATAAACCCATGCTGACTGGGCCTGATCGCCTGCTTGCCCTGCGAGTGCTGCGTGATGACTCTCAGGAGGATCTGCTCCATGAGCTTCCCTGGCACTGAGGGCAAACTGACAGGCCTGTAGTTCCCTGGGTCTGCCCTCCGGCCCTTCTTGTAGATGGGCGTCACGTTTGCTAGCCGCCAGTCAACTGGGACCTCCCCCGATAGCCAGGACTGCTGATAAATGATGGACAGTGGCTTGGCCAGCTCCTCTGCCAGTTCACTCAGAACCCTTGGGTGGATCCCATCCAGCCCCATCGATTTGTGCACATCCAAGTGCCACAGCAGGTCGCCAACCAGTTCTTCATGGATAATGAGGGCCACATCCTGCTCCCCATCCCCTTCCACCAGTTCAGGGTACTGGGTATCCAGACAACAACCGGTATTGCCGCTAAAGACTGAGGCAAAGAAGGCATTGAGCACCTCCGCCTTTTCCTCATCTCTTGTAACTAAGTTTCCCCCCGCATCCAGTAAAGGATGGAGATTCTCCTTCGTCCTCCTTTTTGTGTTGATGTATTTATAGAAACGTTTTTTGTTATCTTTAACGGCAGTAGCCAGATTGAACTCCAGATGAGCTTTGGCCTTCCTAATTTTGTCCCTGCACAGCCTCACTACATCCTTATAGTCCTCCCTAGTGGCCTGCCCACTTTTCCAAAGATTATAAACCCTCTTTTTTCTCCTAAGATCAAGCCACAATTCTCTGTTGAGCCAGGCTGGTCTTCTTCCCCGCCAGCTCGTCTTTGGGCAGGTGGGGACAGACCGTTCCTGCGCCATTAACATTTCCTTCTTGAAGAGCGCCCAGCCTTCCTGGACCCCTCTGCCCTTCAGAACCGCCTCCCAAGGGACTCCACCAACCAGTGTCCTGAGCAGCTCAAAGTCAGCCCTCCAAAAGTCCAATACAGCGGTTTTACTGGTCCCCTTCCTGGCCTCGCCAAGAATAGTGAACTCCACCATTTCGTGGTCACTCTGCCCAAGACAGCTCCCGACAATCACATCCTCCACCAGTCCTTCTCTGTTTGTGAAGAGAAGGTCTAGCGGGGCACCACCCCTGGTAGGTTCACTAACCAGCTGCGTCAGGAAGCTATCTTCCACGCTCTCCAGAAACCTCCCAGACTGCTTTCTCAGGGCTGTGTTGTGCTTCCAGGATATGTCAGGGAAGTTGAAGTCCCCCACGAGAACAAGCGCTGAAGATTTCGCAACCTCTGTCAGCTGCCTGTAGAACTCCTCATCCGTCTCCTCATCCTGGTTCGGCGGTCTATAGCAGACCCCGACCAGGACACTAGCCTTGTTGTCCCTGCCGATCCTAACCCAAAGGGACTCGACCTTGTCATTCCCAGCCTCGAGTTCTACAACATCGAAAGACTCTTTAACATAGAGAGCCACACCACCACCCCTTCTATGCTGCCTGTCCCTTCTATAGAGCTTATAGCCAGGCATTGCAGCACTCCAGTCATGAGACTGGTCCCACCACGTCTCCGTGATGGCAACCAAGTCGTAGCCTGCCTGCTGCACGATGGCTTCCAGCTCCTCCTGTTCGTTACCCATGCTGCATGCATTGGTGTAGATGCACTTCAGCTGGGCCATTGCCTTATCCCCCAGCCTTGCCATTGTTCCCCCTGGCACAGCCAATGTTACAGTACATTTTAGCCATGTTACAGTACATTTTATATTTAGTAGAGCAGTAAAGAAGTAGTAAATAAGTAGTGTCATAAAGTTTTAGCCAAAAATTACTGTTTTCATACACAACTCTTTCACTAATAAAGTATTATTCCTATAAGTAAAAGTACCTGTGTAAACAATTTTTTACAAAGTTTATAAAACGTCAGAGGAATTGTCCTAACATTACTGCAACAAATTTTGGCATTGATTTATCTTAAGGAAATAATGAGTCATGTTGTGCTGCTCATACTATTCTCTGTTCACATGGCACCACCTTGTGGAATTCAAAAATCATGCACAAGTACTTAGTGGAGCACAATATTCTCGATAATCCGGGTTTTTATTTAAAACGCCATCAGCTCAAAAAGGTCAAAACATTTTGAATCATAGTGATATTTCCTAAGTTATAACTCAATAAACTTATGATCTTCTCTGTGTGAGAGCTTCTCTATGTGAAGAGCATTTAATCTGCTTTATATATATTTCTATTTCAATGTGTGCAGGCAGGCCAAAGCTAAGTTTTTCTTCTTTCTTCTTTTCTTTTCTTTTCTTTTCTTTTCTTTTCTTTTCTTTTCTTTTCTTTTCTTTTCTTTTCTTTTCTTTTCTTTTCTTTTCTTTTCTTTTCTTTTCTTTTCTTTTCGTTTCGTTTCGTTTCGTTTCGTTTCTTTTTCTTTTTTCTTCTTTCCTTTTTCCTTTCCTTTCCTTTCCTTTCCTTTCCTTTCCTTTCCTTTCCTTTCCTTTCCTTTCCTTTCCTTTCCTTTCCTTTCCTTTCCTTTCCTTTCCTTTCCTTTCCTTTCCTTTCCTTTCCTTTCCTTTCCTTTCCTTCCCTTTCCTTCCCTTCCCTTTTCCTTCCCTTCCCTTCCCTTCCCTTCCCTTCCCTTCCCTTCCCTTCCCTTCCCTTCCCTTCCCTTCCCTTCCCTTCCCTTCCCTTCCCTTCCCTTCCCTTCCCTTCCCTTCCTTTCCCTAAACATCCTCCCCTGAAAAAAGGGAGGATGTTTAGGGAAATCAGCTATACATATATATATATATATAAGTACACATAAAAATGTGTATATATATATATTTTTTTTTTCAAATCAGTAGAGAATAATACAGTTCTGTGCAGTTTTCTTCTTTGTTGTTTACCCCCAAATCTGCCAAGAAGCTCTGAGAGGAATGGAGGTAATTAATGACGCCTAATTCACAGCCTTGGCAAATCTGGGCATAATCTCTGCTTTGATCCTGAGGTTGTAGGTCAGCCCATGTCCTTGATATTAATGCCACTATTAATAAAGACTTCATTATAGCTATGTGTCTACTCATTTTTTTCTTGTATCTGTTCATTTTTTTTCTTGTAAAAAAGCAGATGGATTCACCAAAAGGAAGTCACGTTTCACCAATCTGCTATCTTTCTATGATGAGATGACTGGCTGGGTAGACGAGGGGAGATCAGTGGATGTGGTCTACCTTGGCTTCAGCAAGGCTTTTGACGCTGTCTCCCACAACATGCTCATAAGCAAGCTCAGGAAGTGCGGCCTATATGAGTGGACCGTGAGGTGGATTGGCAATCGGCTCGGTGTCAATGCTCAGAGAGCTGTGCTTGGTGGTGCAGAATCTACTTCGAGGCCTGTAGCTAGCGGTGTCCTCCAGGGGTCAGTACTGGGTCGAGTGTTGTTCAACTCACTCATCAACAAGCAGGACGAAGGAAGGGAGCGCACCCCCAGCAAGTTTGCTGACAACACAAAGCTCGTGAGGCCTGGTGAGGCCGCACCTGGAGTACTGTGTCCAGTTCAGGGCTCCCCAGTACAAGAGGGACACAAAACTACTTCAGCGAGTCCAGAGGAGGGCTACTAAGATGATTATAGGCCTGGAGCACTTGTACCAGCACAGGCTGAGAGAGCTGGGCCTGTTTAGCCTCGAAAACAGAAGACTGAGGGGAGACCTCATCAACACGTATAAATATCTGAGGGGAGGACATCAAGAGAATGGAGCTGGTCTCTTTTCAGTCATGCCCAGCGACAGGATGAGAAGCAACAGGCACAAACTGAAGAACAGGAGGTTCCGGCTGAATATGAGGGGGCACTTCTTTACTGTGAGGCTGACCCATCACAGGTTGCCCACAGAGGTTGTGGAGTCTCCCTCTCTGGAGATACTCAAAACCCGCCTCAATGCCGCCATCTTGTGCAACGTGCTCTAGGTGATCCTGCTTGGCAGGGGGCTGGACTAGGTGATCTTCAGAAATCCCTTCCAACCTCAGCCATTCTGTGATTCTGTGATTAATTATTTTAATCACCACACTCATGCCCATCAGTTCAATGAGGAATCACCCATAGAGTTCCATAAACACCCTAATGAAGAACGAACACCAATGTTTCTGGCACTGGTTGGGTAGTTGCCATATGTCTGTTTGAGTTCTCTTAATCTTCTTCCATTTTGCTAGTTTGTATTCTTCAGCAAATTTGAAAGAGGACTTCAGTTGTTTTAATCCTCTCAGAAACCTTTTTTTTTTTTTTTTTTTTTGACAAGATAACTAAATTCACATGGTTTTACTCAGTTCAGCACAGTTTCAGTGCAAATGTAGTAATTCCCAAAACCAATGTACATGTTGGGAGAGCACAGAGATTGAATATGCACCTCTGCTACAGTACTCTAGTAACACAGTACTGTAATTACATTTTCAGCCTGAGTAAGTGCAACTGCTTTCCATGCTGTTTTCAGGTCTGTTTATTCAGTTAACAAAACTGAATATATGCGGAATGCTAATGTCAGCCTGTGCAAAACTCGGCTGAGGCGCTGTCTGTCCTTTACCACCTACATACAGTGGTGTTTTAAGGGAAGCTTTGGCACTAGCTGGAGACCAAAGGCCTCATATATGCCAAACGTCAGCGATTCCCTTTGACTTTCCACCACTCCGCTCAACATTTGTGCTGCTGAGGCCGAGCTCAGGCCGTTAAGGCACTTTTATGAAGCACTTTTCCTTCAGGGGGCGCCGCGCACCATTCAAACCCCGTTCCTTGGGGTGTTTTGTGGGCGCATACAGCCACCACCCGGCAGGACATGCGGCAAAAGCAGCCCTAAAGCCCCAGCGGGCACCCCGAGGGGCACCCCGGCTCTGCGTGAGGCTGCGTGAGCCACCGCACCACCCCCAGCCGCCCGCCGGGGGTTCTGAGGGGAGAAGCAGGGCGGGAACGAGAAGCCCTTCAGCAATGGGCGGGCCCGCGGTGCGGCCACACCCCCACGGCCATCTCCGCTTTCCCATTGGCTCTTTCGCTCCTTTCTCCACCAATCTCCGCGCAGGCCCTCCCCGCACAGACCCCTCCCTCCCTCCTTCCCGCGCTCGACTAAACGGCGGGGCGGGACGGGGCGGGGCCTAAGGAGCGTTAGCCCCGCCCCCTCGGCTCAACGGCCGCGGCAGGGGCTGGGGCTATGGCGAGGGCGGGCGCCGCGCGGCCCTGCAAGGTGCGGGCAGGAGCCGGGGTCGGGGCTGTCCCGTCACAGGGCTCGGGACCCTCGGGGAGGGCGGGCTGGGGTGTCCTGCTGAGGGCCCTGCGGGGAGCGCTGCCTTCGGGCAGCCCTTCCCCGTTGTGGGGGTGTTGGTGAAAGTGAAAGGTTTCTGTGCCCGGCAGGTGCTGTCCTCTGGGAGGCAGGCGGGAGCAGCGAAGGTGCCGGGTGGAAGGAGGCGGTAAGGCTCGGGTCGGGGCTGTGTCTGGGCTGGAGGGTGGGTGTTAGCATCCGGGGGCCTTGTACCTGCTGTCAAGCAGCCAGAAATTGTGTGTGTGCATCGATAAAGGTGCCTGGCTTGAAGGCTGAGCAGCCTGTGGACAGACAGAGCTAACCTGAGCAAAAGGCTTGACTGGGGAAATAAGACCTTAACTCTATACATTACATTTATGAAAGACTGTATCCATATAGTTACTAGTCTCATATAAGTGTTAAGACTAAATTCTCCTTGGACGTAAGTTGTTACTATCTGTTCAATGCTTCTGCTGCAGCAGTAGAGTTTGCAAAAAGAGAAAGATACTTGTTTATATGCTGTATACATTGTGTATGTATATATTAGATGCATATATTGTATATACATACATATCATATCGAATAGCCTGAGTTGGAAGAGAACTCAAAGACCACCCAGTTCCAACCCCCTGCCATGGGCAGGGATGCCTCCCGCTGCATCAGGTTGCTCAGGGTCTCATCCAACCTGGTCTTGAACACCTGCAGGGATGGGGCACCCACAACCTCTCTGAGCAAAAAAAAAAAAAAAAAAATGTTGACAGAATAATTTTTAGTTTGCTATTATCGAATAAAGGTAACTTCTTAGTTTGCATGCTAAGGAGGTAATATGAACAGTGAACTTAACTCTTTCAGGTTTGGATTAAGAAAAGAACGTCACCCTGACGTGGAGGCTGGATACTCTCTCTATTCCACTGATTCTGATGACCAGGTAGTCAAGTGACTTTTTAATACAATCATCTATGTTATCTAGAGAGAACGTAAGCTGGAATACGTGCAAAAAAAAAAGTCAACACGTTAATTTAAATACTACTGCATCTCGACTAGAAACAGCTCCGGCAAAGCCAGCAAGAGCGTTTCTACTCCATGTTGCAGATGCGTGCAAGTTGGCTTTGTGTGTATTTTGACTATTGACAGAGCTTATTAAGGCACAACATATGTTTTGCAAACATAACGATGCTGTATATGCTGCCAGAACCATAGCCATATTTGTTAGATTTTGTGCCGGAAAGAGTATGTTGCATGCTGCAGCAATGTTTTCTGTGCAGTGCTGAGTCAATTATTTCCAAACCAAAAATATGCTGTAGATAATATCTAAACTGTACCTTAAAGTAGCAATAAAAAACCCACATGCTTGTAATTACCAAAGCATGTACTCCAACAAAAGGACATACATGCAACAACATATGTTTTGTTTTGTTTTCTCAAAAATTGTATGTTTGCTAATTTTCAAATAATTGCAAATAATTGTAGACTAATACATGGGAAATCAAGCATTTTTGCTGATGATCAATAGTTGTTTTTTCAGGTAATAGTGGGGAACAGTCTTCTCTAAAATGGTGTCTTATTTTACTGATGCTCTTTTTCTGACCACAGTATTCTTTATGCAGGTTGATTCTATTCATAATGGACTTGACCGTTGTGCAGCTTTACTGAAGAATATCTTACAAAATGAGGCTACAGGTTGTACCTATTGAAAATTTGTTAAGTCTTCAGTTTTTGTAATGCTGTTTTGATTTGTTTTGTTGACCAGCTTTTGTTTCAAATATTAATAGGAAGGGAGACTAACCATAAACAACCTGGGAAAACAACTTCTGTTAAATCTAATTCCAAGCCTTTGCTAACAAAAGCAAGTGCATCCAATAAGAAAGGGCTGAAAAAAAATACTACTGCTGCGCACATCCGAAAAGAAATTGGTAAGCAGATTTTTGGGGGCTTGCTTTTTTCCCTCAAACAATACTGAGAGACTGTTGAACCTCTCAAGGAGATGTAATAAGGCTTCAGATAGTTGTATTTTGTTGTAGGTTGATCCAGGGCTAGATCTGCAAAGGATATAGACGTTGCTCATTACTTTTAGAAACTATAAATATTTTAGCAATTACGGAAACTCTCAGATGTTTGAGCTTCATGTAAAAAAAAGAAAGCTAGGTGGGTTTACAAATACCAGCATAATAAAGAGTTTAGCTATTAGGAAATACAAAACAGAATGTTATTTGAAGTAATTCGTGTTTTTATTAGCATTTCTTCCTCTCTCCACTCCATTTCTTTTGTGCAATTTCTAATCCAGTAGACAGGCGGGACCTGTGAACTTGGTATATAGCAGAATGACTCTTTTGTCAATTATAGAAAATGGGCACCTAGTTCATGTCTTTCCAGCACTGGAAGAATATGTAATTTTAATTATACCCAACATTAAAAAAATTATATTTGGAGAGTGCTTGGTATGGGTTATTTCCAATAGCCTAAAAGTTTAGGAAACAGCTTAGCAGAGATGTTACAAGTAGTGTTTTCGAACTTTATATAGGATTAAATCCCTTTGCTTCTTTCAAGGACAACAGTCTATCCAACTGGGTTAGTTTGCTCTATCTGGGGGGGGGGGTGGGGGGGGGTGGGGAACCTAAGATGAATTGATTTGCTGCTCATCAAATCTGACTAGGATCTTAGGCCATAAGATATTTTATATGCGAAAGGAACTTACCAGTGAGCCTGATGACACAATGTGTTTGTGTAGGTCTTCAACTTCAGCTGAGTTTTTTGATCCTTTTCTCTAGTGCAAATATCAAATAAGAAACTTGCCCTATCTACCGGACCATCTACGGAGAAAGAACTTTCCATTGCACAACAGAATCAGCTGGTTCAACCAATTCATATGCCTTGTAGTCAACAGTCTCCTGTGATGCATCAGAAACTATGTGAACATGTGCAAACTCAGATGTCTCTGGTAACTGACCAGCCACCGCAGAACAGTAACCAAATTCCTGCTGTAACTCCTACCTCAGATCATGGTTAGTAGAGCTATTAATAGTGGGTTTGCTATTTTACTCTGAGTTTTGTCCAGTATTGCCCTGATCTATGACACCATTGTTTTCCTTCAGGATATCAAAATGTTCCAGCTTTTAATTATCGATTACCTACCTCCACAGCAGATCTGTCCCTACAGTGTGCAGCTAATCCCTTATCTACTCAATCAGTAAGTAAAAGTTTGATTTGAAATATTAATAAGCATTTTAAATGAGCAATAACTATTTATTTCTTCATTTATTTGTGGGGTTTTTATTGGGTTTACATAATTTTTTTTCCTTAAGAAAAAAATGTACATATTTCAACCTATATTGATGAACAGAATAAATAATGACAGGAAATACTTCTATTTAAAATGTTTTATACATAGACACGGATGAATGACATTGGAGGCATTACAAATGGCTGTTTGTCGCTCTGTGGTGGATTCTGTAATAGACAGTGAGCATGAAAAGTGCAGGGAATTATTTTTTAGTGTTAATAATTATATTCGCAGTCATGCGCATTAGGGTCACTAAACAATTTCTGATTAAATAAATCATTTGATATGTACCTTCTTCCCACCAATGATCAAGTTGCGTATTTCTTTAGATACTGTGTTGTATCTTAGAGCCATATTTTAAAAGGCTTGTGTGTTTCAGGGCATAAAATAATACTAATGGAGAGTACCAACCGCCATCTTGGGAAATGTTAAAGGCTCGCACCTTGAGACTGTAGACTTATTTTCCATCTGCAGGCATTCCATGTATAGTTAGTGCTAACTCTGACTCTTTAAAAATTAGTCAAGTCCTTTTTTTTCCCATTCTGGTTTGCTTTCAAGGAATGTGTACTTACAAAGCAAAAAGCAACAGCAACAAAAATGCTGCTGAGGTTTTTTTCTTCAACAACAGCTGAGAATGACTGTGCTTTATGTTATCTATATTTAAGGTAAAGATAATGTAAACCAGATTTACACGTGAATTATTCAGTCTGCTGGAAAACTTATGCAATTAAGGAGTTTGAGATGCATTTATTTTTATAAAATGCAAAGAATGATCAAGACTACAGTGAGGGAGACTAGCTTTTTGTTGTTGTTTTTTAAACATTTGAAAAACCTCCATGTTAATTTTCTGTTCAATATGAATAATCTTCATGCAGGATGTTCTTGTAAGCAGTGGCAATGAATGCATGGCACAGATGAAGGGAACTGTGGCTTTCCCCACAGTTTCTAATTCTACTGCTCCACAAACACAATCAGCCAGTGCTCTTCCTGGTGTGATGCCCTGTATAGCATCAGGTGCATCACATAACTCTACAGTGCCTATGTTCACCCCATCGTCTGTTGGCAGAGAGATGACCCCAAGCCATGAGCAGCAGCGTAAAGAAGCAGACCTAATAAGATGCATACAGGCTCACCTGTCCCTGTTACAATCGCATGAAATGACAAATGGCAGGACTGATCAGAAGCACTGTAATCATTGTCCAGCACCACAAAATGTTTCAATGAACAGGGAGGAAGATGCTTTTGAAGAACTCAGTGAAGAAGACGACTTGAATGTACTTGATGTAGCCCCAGTGAGAGATACAAGTTGCCAGAGAAGTTTTGTAAGGAAAGATCTAAAACAGAGACAAGAAAGCCCAGAAAAAACAGCCCATAAAGTTAAGACAGTGAAATACCTCTTGGGAGAGCTCCGAGCACTGATAACAGATCAAGGTAGGACACACTCACTTTGCCATAGAGCAATTATGTAAAAATAACAGAAAAACTGCATAAAATGAGCAAGCACTTCATTTTCAGGAAGTTGTGTGATATTTTGGATTGGTTTTCCACAGCTTTAAGTCCTTAATGTTTCACTGTGGAGAAGAATTAAGTTGTTTTGGGGAGTATTTTAACATCGTTGTAACAGCGAGGATAAAGATAGTTCTCATTTCATACACAGTGTTTTCACTTCAGAAAGAGAGCGGTGTAGACAGGTTGCAACAGCAACCCCACCAAGGTTAGTTAGATAGGATTTACCAAGATCCAAAAGTGTAGTTCTTATAGTCAAGCTTTAAAGTTTTAAATAGAGGTGGGTGGACAGAATAAATTGGGTTTTCTTTTAATGTAGATTACTTACTATTGCATCAGTTTGACTGTCCCATTACAGGTTTTTCTGTTTCTTTTTTCCCACCTTGTGCAGATGATTCAGAGATGTTAAGGTTGATGAATGAAATAGAAGACTGCATATCATTGCTCCCAGCTGTAGTGGGAAGTACGAACGTACAAACCGAAATAGCGCTAGCTCTACAGCCTCTCAGAAGTGAAAATGCACAGCTGCGTAGGTTAGTAACTGTTTGGTGATTCTGTGTTTACTGCAAAAGCACCTAAGGTATTCTTAATTGATCTGTTCTAAGTATTCTTAATTGGTCTGTTCTAAATTGCATGTTTTGGCATTGTTGTGTTCTAAGTGCTGTGGCCCTTTTATCTTTGTCTATACTATATATTGCCAAGTGTGTTGGTAAGACTTTGTTTTAATTAACGCGTAGCCACTGAAGCAAGGTGTCAGTTAATACTGGTGTTTTATTAGCATCAGTTACATCACGGATGGGACTTTGTCTAGGTGGGATCAGCATAGCATCTTGTCTGAAAACTACAGTATTAACATAATCAGTTTGCTCTTTATTCCTTTTGTAGTGTATTCTTAGATGTAGAAATAAAGCTCATTTCAGAGGAGCTTTCAGTTACATAACTGGGTAACACTTCACTTCAGAGCAGAGGGAAATATGTTTACCAGACTTTGCAAAGGGTCTTTTGTGTTGAAGAAAGATTGGAATGCAAGAAAAAAACACTAATAAAACTTTTTCATATTTCTAAAATATTGTGACATTTTATTCTTACCAAACTAATTTAAAATGCATTGTTTTGGGACTTATTTTGAACTTTCTGAATATGCACTTTTTCACAATTCACAGGAGACTAAGAATATTAAACCAGCAACTCAGGGAACGAGAGAGAAATGAGAAGACATCTGGACAGAGCTGTAGCTATGAATGTAAAGTACTAGTAGATAATGATGTTTATTAGGGGAATTTTTGTTAAGGCTTTGTTTAAAGAGATAAGCATAATAAAGATATATAAATAAAAAATAACACTACATACTACGGTCTTTAGTGACAACTAAACTAAGAATTGAGGATCTAGTCACACAACTGCATTTGTATGGCTTGTTGTGCCTGTTTAGGTTCCAGGGACATAAAGGTTTCAGCTCCAGAACAGATTACTTTACCTTATGTCCTCTTACAATGATAATGACAATCAACTAAGAAGAAAGCTTGCAGTTTATCTCCCTGCCTCAAAAAAATTATTTTTATCTGTAAGCAAAATTATGAGCATTTCTTAAAAACAGTTCAGTGTATAAGTCCAAACTGTACCACACAAGACACTTAACTTCATATATTTTATTTTTGGTAGTAGTTTCCTTGCAGTCCTTGAACATGATGCTCCAGACTCAATTGAAAGAATCACTGAAAGGCCTAGAGTCGCTACAGGCTAAAAATGAAGAGCTACTTAAAGTAATAGAAAATCAGAAGGAAGAAAATAAACATCTTGCGAAAGATATTCAAGATAAAGAAAAGGAATTGCTTGAAAACAAACAGCAATACGATATTCATTCCACCAAGCTCAAGATCGGTAAGTATTTTAAAATTATTCTTCATTTGGTTTTTAAAATTTGAAAAAAAAAAAAGCTAAATTCTTATTGGTATTTTAGAGGTGGAAGAGGCATTAGCAAACGTGAAGAGCCTTCAATTTAACCTGGAAGCTTCTGAGAAGGAAAATAAGATTTTGGGCATAACATTACGCCAGCGTGATGCAGAAGTTAACAGACTACGTGAGTTAACCAGGTACTGTTGGCTAAGTGTTATTTTGGCCTCTTGACATCACTTTTTTTCCTCCATCCTTCAGGTTATTGTAATCTGTAGTAATACATCAGTATCTTTAAGGTAGGCTAAAACCTCTCTTGGTGCATACTATTTGCTACTATAGTGCTATAACTTCATGAAAACAGTTATCTTGTTCTGTGATGTTAGTCCTCTTTTAAAGAGCAATGCTACCTGACGTAACTTGTGCAAAGTCTTAACTCTTGTAGCAGACTGCAAGTAAGGAGCTGCTTGGGAAGTGCATGGACCTGAAAACCTACTGATACTTTCCTTGAAGCTGTAGAATTATTCAGTTCAAAAGTTAATTTCCTAAAGGAGGGATTTCTCTTTCCCCTTAGAAAATCAGAAATCAAACTCTTATGAAAAGAACTACCAGAAAGATCAGTCTTCCAGTCTCCCACAGTGAGCTCTTCTTGTGGGAATGAGCAGTCCCTCATTTAATTGTACATACACTTGAATTAGATTATACTTAAATTTTAATGAAGGATGAGGGTAGGAACTCTTAGATCCCCTGAAGGAACGTTGCATTATTCACCTTTTTTTTTTTTTTTTTTTTTTTAATGTTACTGTGAATTTATTTCATCGTGTTCTATGAATCTGGTGACAAGCTGAGAGGCTCACAAATGTTTGTAAACATCCAGAGTGGCGTGTACATAAAATTTGTGTGGACATGATGTGCAGAGGAAGATCATCTGTCTTGTTTTTAGGTGATATTCATTGAAATGGTGGAGTGTTTTTAATCATTATTTCTATCTTTAGTAGACATTCAGATACATTATGCTTTTCTGTAGCTGTTAAATACTGACCACCAGATGGTAGTATAATGATGTCTCATTATTGCCTGTTTATATAAATATCCTGGATAATATATATAGTAGGATTAAGTGTTCAGTTTTTGATACAGAAAACAGAAAATTAGAAAAATTGATTTTTTTTTTTCTTTAGAAGATAATATTTTGGAAAAACTTCCTCTGATTTCAATAGTTGTTTCTATATGCTTTATAATAGTTTCTTGACATCTATTTACTTTGCAGTACTCAAAACAGGTAAATCAGGAATAATCTGAATAACTTCAGTGTGTTCATTTCTCTGAGGCAAGTTTCTTCAATTTAATTCTCTGCAATTGGTTCATATCTATATTAGTATTTTCTGTATGTAGAAAGAATTGTAATTTTGCTGTCATCTGATAAATCTGTTTTCATTTTTATATAAAAGTTTTTGAAAAATAGTTGCCAAAAACATAGTTAACCTGCTGCATTTATCTTCTCTTAATAGAACTTTGCAGTGCAGTATGGCCAAACTTCTGTCAGACCTCACAGCAGACAATATTAAACCCAGATCTGAAAAAGGTCTCTCAAAGTCCCTTTTGGAAGACTATGAGAAACGGATGCAGCCTGATCCATTTCCTGGGAGTAGTTCAGTAATGACTTACCTTAAAAAATTAGAAATGGATCATATTTTGACAGATACAGAACTTCAATTTTCAAATAAAAACGGAGAATTGCAAATGCTAAATCTAGCCTATGAAAAGTTTGCTGCTGAAGAAAATAATATAAACCATATATTCTCAGAAGAAAGAACATCAGCTTCCAGAATATTGCCAACCTTACTGAAGCAAGATGCAGAAACAGTTAGTGATTCTGGGACTTTAATAGATGAACAAAGCAAGTTGGATGAGACTGTTTACATTCCATTGACTAGCAGTGCCTCTAAAAAACAGGTTGTCTCGGGGAGAACTGGTGGACTACACCATACTAGAGGGGCTTGTAAGATGTTAGACTTCAACTGTGAGCTGTCAAACTCTTTGCAGCAGAATAGATGTGAAATGTCAAAGGATCCAACTATTCTGGATAAATTAAGCACTGAGTACAGTGTGAAAAAGACTATGGAAAACACACTTGAAGTTACAGGGGATAAGGTGAAGCCAGGAGACAAAGTCCAAGTGAAGCCAAAAGGTGCTCCAAGTGGAGTTGCAAAAGACCGCACAGACGAACCAGGCCAAATTCAGCCATATGTTCCAATGCCATTTCAGAAAGAGTTTCCTAAGAAGCGAGGCAATGAAGCAACTGATACTAGTTTTATTTCATTTGATGATATATCAGGGAAGTCTGAGTGGAGTGCATCCTCTTTTTCAACATTTACTTCTCGAGATGAAGAGGACTTTAAGAATGGCTTAGCAGCGTTGGATGCCAACATAGCTAGGTTACAAAGAACTCTGCAAAATACCATTATGAAACAATGACTATGAGGAAACAAAATAGGATGTGCTTCTTCAGATAATTTAGTTTTTTTCTGAGGTGCATTAATAAGTATGGTACTGATAGTAGTATTTGTATTTTTTTGTATGAATTGAGTTCCTAGCTGTTTAAATTATGAATGGAATTTGTTCCTCATTAAAATATTGGTGCTGCTTCCCTTGATGTGTATAACTTCAAATAACTGGCATAAATCCATTTTTTAAAAACTGATGACTTAGGTTTATACCCTTTAACTGCAAAATCTAATTCTTAGCACAACCTTTGATAACTCTAATAAATTAATGTACTGTTGGCAGTATTTTTTTTCTATTAAATGATAAAAGGACGCAATTGTTTTCTGTGCTTTTCTAAAGTAGAAAGAACAGCATTAAGAGATGCATTTGAAGTCAACTGCAAATGTGATAAAATTGGGAGAATTTTTGATTTAATAATAATTTGACATGTATAAAATAAGATGCATAGTTACTTTCCTTGTTTTTGACTTTCAGTTTTCAAAAGTTAACTCTTTGTGGCTTATGGTGAAGGAGCGCAAAGTGTCAACATCAAAGAAATGGGTGGACAGGACTTTTTTCAGCTGCATTGTTTTTAAGCCAAGCTGAGTTTAAATCCAATATAATTCAGTAATAAAGTGGGAATTTAACTGATGAAAGTGGAGCTGCTTTGAACTTTAAAAAAAAAAAAAAATCCACCTTGGCCAGATAATTCTCTTCACGTATTTTTTTTTTATTGCTATTTTTAAAGGGGAATTTAAGGACTTAAGGGCAGAAGGCTTAAACCTTGCTTTATTGAATTGTTTTCTTCCCTGAAGATCAGTTGCAAGGTACCATTAGCAGGCGAGAGATTCCACAGGTAAATGCCAGGGAAGAGCTAACTACAGAGCAGCTCTGCAGCAGCATTGGAGAATTAAAATTAATGTGTGGGGATAAACAAATGCAGACATTGTACGGGATTTACAGTGTATGGTAGATCCTGCAAAACACATGAAGTAGCCCTTTTTCACTCATCATTGAGTAAGACTCAATTTTCACTTTAGAAAATTGTATTTGAAAGAATAAGTGGAGAGTCCAAACCCTTCAGAGTTCTGTTTTGCTTTACAGTTCTGTTTAAGGTCATAGTTTTTATAGATGATTGTTTGTTGCTTTTTTTTATCTTGAATATAGTACCAGTGCATAAACACAAAACACACTGGTGCTAAGAAACAGAAGCAGTAAGAGGCTTCAGTTAATATAAAAGAGAAGAATTAGGCATTATTTAGAGCTGGCAAACCAGAACAGTTAGCAAAGCACTAGAATACAGAGAATAGTTGTTGAGGTGTCAAATATCTACTGGGCATAAATAAAGTCTGGGCTGAGTCATGCAAGTTGGCTTACACAGGAATGGGAGCAGAGCAGAGAATCGTTCCAGTCCTTTACTCTCCTTGATAGGTATTTCCAGATCTCGACATGGATCAGGAAAGATTTGAAGTTGAGATACAGAGAGGTTGGGTTACTGCTACTGTTATGTTCCTCTTGCACACATAACAGCACTGAAATGGTGGTTTTTTCATGGCTCACGGTTTTTCAGGGAAAGCATCTTTGGAAATGGAACAGCACTATAAGAACCTGAATTTAACACCTCTTTTCCTGCAATGTTTGTGGTTGTGTTTTATTTTCCCTAGAAGCTGGTAGAACCTGGTGCTGGCCTTTTCTCTTATGTTTCTTTGTCAGATACAGGTATCGCTTTAGCAGTTTGAAGTTTTTCTTTCCATGGTTAGTTACTTGAATGAACATGTTTCAAAGTTGGTCTGCTAACCATGCGTATGTTGTGCTGTGTAGAAGTTCTGAGCTTATTTTCATTACTGGTAACTGGGCAATGAGAAGGTATGAAGACAATGCATACTAGAAAGAATTTTAAAAAAAGCCAACTGGCACTCTAACTTCGAAAAAGGAAAGTTAGACTAAATAGTGACTTCAGTGATTTAGAATGCTTTTAAGGCTTGGCCTGAAAATCTTAGTACTCTCCACACTACTGGTCCTCAGATTCAAAATAAGTTTGATGGTATGAAAGCTCACATGTTTTAATTAAATATTTACAAGCTGTTTCAGAGAAAAAGCAAAGCAAGATTTAAGCTATGATTATAGCATAGATTAAAGAAAAGCTACAATAAATTCTAGTCTTTAAATCTCACAAGAAGGCTGACAAAAGATTGCAAATTATTTGTTACTACACAAATTAAGCCAGTTTTCTTCTTACAGTTACTCCTTTTGAAGGAGGATATTTGTCCTGGCCAAAGACAGTTACAATCTGCATTAAGCAGCCATGGTGTCAAGATGCCTGAGCATGTTATTCTTACATTTTCATTCACTTTTGTCTCAATGGGGAGGATGTTACACCATCTTATTTGTGTCCTACTCATGCTTACAAAATTAGTTTTATCAAAGCAAGAGATAACTGCTGCAAAAAGTTTTCAGGGCAATGAGATGCGAGCAGATTTTTAATGTCCTCTTAGAGGAGGAGAAGCTAAGAAGAAATAGGAGGAAAGATTTTTCTTTAATAAGAGTCTTTGATTTTTACTGAGATGTGTCGATCAGCACTATAAGAATTTAAACGAACTATAAAATTTCTAATATGTAAATATGTAGTCATTTATTAATTTGCAGTGTTGTGGAAGCAAAAGCTGGCAAGGTGAAATACGCAGGTCCTTAAAAGGTGAGAGTGGTACAACGGAAAATAAGTAATGATAATATTTCTTACAAGCTCTTTACTTAAGGAGTGTTGCATATAATAAAACACCAAATTAAAAACTCTTCTAGAATTTGTATGTCATAGAAGCAGTTTGTCCACTCAAGTTTCATAGTCTGAGAAGTAGACAGCAAGGAAGATCCCAGATCCCAAGTAATTGCATAGAGAGATTTGTCTTTGCTGGCTAAACCTGCTTGAGTGATTTCTTCACATTTCCCATAATAAGGAGCAAATCACAATGAACATCACCTTTGTTAACACCAGTTCTTGGAATACTGGAGCAGTTCATGCTGCAGCAAGTATCAGTGCCCTTCAGCAGTAACAGAGGTGGCTTCCTCTCCACGCTACTTTGGGGACCTTTTAAGTCTGATCCTACTGGTGGCATTACCTAGCTAGATTCCAACACCAAACACTGTTTCCCCACCACTCACAGTTACACTTGTCAAAAACTGTAACTTTTTATTTGAAAGTAGTATTGAATTTTAACTTCTGTAAGTCCAACGTCCATACCAACTGCTCCAAGAAGAGTGAGGTAATCTGCTGAATTCGGGTTTTGAGCACAATCCAACAAAGGGAGACAGTCATGAGAGTGGAGTCAACGTGTATATGTGACAATTCCAGTCCCATTTCTGTCCCAAGCTTTGTTAAGAATGCTTTGGGATAGCCTGGAAGAGGTAAAGAATAAAGTAATTAATTGGACTGTAGTGTCAACTACACAGGTCATTTTTGTGTGGCACATGAAATTTTGCTGTTGTTTCTAAGGAAAAAAAAAAAAAGTATTTAAATTCGGGCAGATTTATTGTCTAGTTTGAAAAGCATAGACCTCCCTCAGAGCTGAAGGATCAGACAAAGGACAACCAGCTGTGATGCTTCAGTTTTTGTAGCCAGAAGACAATGTTTGAATGAGGAAGATGAAGAGTACCCTAAACAGCCCTGAGATAACACAGAGAGCTCAAAAGGAGCTAGCACCTCCGTGTCTGAAGGCCTGTCCTTCCACACCTGCTGTTTTACTACAATCGTAGGAAAGGCAGCTTAAGATTTTCTTCCATGGTATAGTATATAGTTTAAAAATAAGTTATTTTATAATATAATTTAAGAGGTTAAGATTTGCAGTTGAAATTTATGATGCCAAGTTGAGCAGACTGCAGCTAGTTGGGCTGAGCAGTTTCAGTCACAGGTAGCGTGCTGATCGTACAGCCAAACACATTGTGCAAACAGGCATTCAGCACAATGTTCAGCTTGGCCAGGATGGCTGGTTTCAGGTTATGTTCACCACTGTATCAGTCTCCAAATATAAGGGATATGTGAAATGTGTGTATTCAACATTAAATCATTGTTCTGTTTTACATTCAGGAATAGCTGCTGTGAAACACCTCTCCACTTCCAAGGATTAGTTTACAAGGAACAGTTCAGCAGCTACAGGCTTAGCCATCGTGTAGCCTCATCTAGATTTATGTCAGCACAAAGGGACAAGATACAGTGGTTTCATTTTTATGGAGCATATTCTGTGAAGTTGACATCTGCACTTTCCAGAGACACAGAAAGGAAAGGAACTCTTTGAATATGCTTTGCCAAGCTCTTATCAGTAAATTTCCCCTTATGCACCCTCTTCCATATGGAACGTAAATGGATAGGGCAAAACTGCAGTGTCCAGCATACCTGAGTTTAAGCTGTATTTATTTCCCTGCTCTGACATCCTGGGTGATGAGTGTCTATAATTCAGTGTCTCATTCAGAGATCCGGGGAATGGTGATAGCTCCCTGCAGACACAGAGAATTGCTGCCTTACCACTGCGTGCAAGTCTCTCCACATCTGCATAAGAAACAAAGATGCCTTACTTGCTGAAGTGAAGCCAGTGCTACTTCTGTATGTGTACATAAACTGTCTGGGACACCAGCCCGTGTCAAGTGGCAACATCATTCAGCTCTGTCCTGAAGGAGTTTCACAGCTCATGATACATTTTGCAAAGTAACGGTGGTTGCTAATAGTATATAGCAGCTTTCTAAGTCATTGGCTTACACAGTCATCCTTAATAATAATGATTTTTTTTTTTTTTAATTTTTTCCCTAAGAAGGTAAAGAAACGCATCCCTGGTTAGAATCTGAAGGCTAGAAAAACAGATTCAGAAAGGAAAAATAAATACAATTTTAAAAATCATAGATTTAGTCACTGAACTCACTAAAATCATAGATTTAGTCACTTCAGTGATCTCCCCAAAAAACACAGTGGAATTTTCAAGTCAATGGGTTTTGATGGTAACATGCTGCCCCGGTGAGCTCTGTCTTGCTATACAGTGAACAGCCAAAATGCTTGTTAAAAACATTTTTGCTCAGCTGCTTTCTATAACTTCTTGGAGCAACTGTCTGGAGTGCTGGGTGAATACATCCAAGGACAGTGCTGGACCAGCTGAGACAGTTTTGCACACCCACCACTGTGCCAGAACCAGAATGTCCAAAAACTGAGAATGTTGTCAGCTCAGGGGCATTAAAGCCAAACAGAGATTTGGCTCTTAACCATCCTAGGCAGATCAGGCTGCCACATTAATGACCTGTTTCCAGTTAATCTCAGGAAGGCCATTTCAAGTGGTTCTTGATCAAGACTGAGTCAAATAGTGTTAGAGATTAGTGTCTGCCTTCCCCAAAGTTCAGTAAATTCCTTCAGTAATTTCATTGCACAACCAAGTCCTTGAGTCAGTTTTTCTTCAGCCAGATTCAGGGATATTCAGTAGTCTTTGGTTACACAAGTGAATCAGGGATTTTGCCTGCTGAGCCTGAGGTGCAGGGGACTCAAACAAACAGCAGATATGGTCTCATTGCTGAGCTTACCCCAGGCTGTCTGCCGTAAGGTGGGATCGAGAGTGATAGTAACTTCCATGACTGCTCTCTGCTCTTATGAGTTGAGCTGTAACCAGGCAGAAGCCTGAACAAAACATAGCCTTTCTCACAGCCTTCAATCAGTATCACATTTGAACAGATCTTTCTTCAGGCCAAGTTTACATTTTTCTGTTGTTTTTTTTTTTTGTTTTTTTTTTTTTTTTAATAAATTAAAAGAAAAACAATGGCTGCAGCATTGTGTACTCGTATGGTATACAGACACATATTGTCCATAAGTTGTGAAATCTTTTTGGTAGAGAAGAAATCAGATTTCTCAGTTTTTGGTCTTTGGATTTCTTTTAAATGGTGAAAATGGACCCTATTTCTACAGTCTTTAATGTTTTTCAGAAATGCAGTCACTGTAGGTCTTTTCATCTGTTACTGCAGTGTAGGCAAGGGAGAGGTACCTCTGTAAGTAGTCCATACCATCAGGTATTGGCAATTCTCCATGATTCTTGCCAAGAGTCCTCAAAGATCTTCCTGGTATACCACAGTGCAGCTGTGAGGAGAGAAATATTCACTAGATTATCTTTGTGCAGATGTGAGTTAGTCAATCCACATAGTCACGTACTGATTTCCCTTCAGAAATTTAACAGAAGTGCCACACTTACATGGTGATCTTTTTTTCAGTAATGAAATCGTATGTAAACAGGATGGTGTCAAACATGAATTGTAAATCTGCACAGCTGCTGCAGTGAATCGGTGAAAGCTTGCACTTGATGTTTGAAGAACAAGCACCAATGTGAAAAACAAATGCTCTGCTTATCAGGACACAAAGTGGAGAGTATTATCCCATGGGTTCTCCAGTCCTACCCTCAAATGTTGGTCCTTGCCACACACAAGTCTTCAGTCTTCATGCACAGCCCTGCTGCAACGCCTGGTCATGAGGTACACCACCAGGATAACAAGTTCACTAGCACTGAGACATGCTGATAATCTCCTTTTTGCACCCTTGAGAACATCCCTTACTGGTGTTCTCTACACTATAGTCCAAAGACAGTGTAAAAACTGGGACTTCACTGACCAGAAAAAGAGCAGCTTAAACTATAGCTAGAATGTAGCAGCCATCTGTGCTGAAGCTCACATTATGTGGTTTATAGGCCCTTAAAGTATTTGCATGTCTAAAGACTACTTAGAAGTAGTATTTCTTTTAAGACTCCTGGTTTTGTTCAAGCCTGTGATGAATTCTGGCTACCTCCATGCTGCAATAATACAGCCAAAACATATATTTTCTTACTGCCTCCTCCCAGATTCTGTTCTCTATTTAGAAGCTAGCAGTGATGGTTTTGGACTCATGATTATGGTATTAAGCTAAGTGTAAAATATTTTTCTTGGCATAAGATAGAGCATAAATAGCTTTAATATCAGTTTCAGGTTCTCTTTATTCCTTAGGGAATGCCAGTTCTCTCTCAGACTGAATCCCAGAACTAAGATCATCCCAACATCACCCTTACCCCAGCACCCTCTTTCCAAGAAACACAAACGGAGCATGGCCAGGAGCTCTGCTCTGCCCCCCAGGACTTCAGACAAACAGCACAGAAGTATTGCTCTGTGCAGATCTTTAGCCTTCATCCCCCTTCCCTCCCAACCTGCAGAGATGCAGCAGTTCACCATATCAGGCTCTCTCCAGCACTAGTGTTGTCTCCGGCCTAAGTTGGTGTTGCTGTTCAAAGAATTTTTCACCATGGCATTTTTATATCTTCCACTGGCCCCTGCAGCTGAGTTTGAAATTAAAGGGCTAGTGATTTTCATTTTCTGTAGCACAAGCACATGGGAATGTTGCCACTAATTCCAGGTTTTAAACCATGAACGTCTGTTTGACAGAATGGAGCTTCCCTAAGTCATGAAGCTGGAATTTCAGTGATTACTGTCACAGCAGCCATTGACTAAGGAGTTATGTGGTCAGATCAGATTTTGAAGTGAGGTCTTTCAAGAGTACCTGCTCTTTTTCCTTTGAAAAGACGTCGTCGTTCAATCCAATCTACTTGGTGTACTATATCCTGAGCAAACACCAGCATTTGCCTGTTTGAGCTCCCTAGTTGAGTTCTTCCCAGGAACATTCCTGAAGAAGGTCCTGCAGCCACCACTACATTGTTAAAAAACCTTTAAAAGCCCCACCTGAAGTCGTTGCGAACAGCTACCTTCCTGCTGTAAGAGTAGGCAGCAATGCCAACCGTGATTTCAATCAAGCTGATGGCCAGTAGCAAGCAAATGGACCAGAGAGTCACAGCCCCATCACATTCATGCACTGTTTTCACTGAATGCACGCCTCAGGGTTAAACACTCCCTGATGTGCCATCACCATCTTTATTTCACTTTAGTCTCTGCCATCCAATCCTCACACAAGGGCTAAGATCATCCCTGTTAAAGCACCGCTTGGAGAGCCAGGCTCAGGGCACACTGAGGACAGCAGAGCCTCTCTCCTAGCAGCTGCCTGGGGCATCGAGGAGAGGAAACACCACCACGAACCAGCTGAGGAGCCTCAGACACCCTTCTTGCAGACCATCTTGAGCCATGTGTGGAAGAACTGCTATTGTTAGTGCCACTCAGGAAATATTCTAGGGAGTGTGTAATTGTTTACACACAGATTCTTTTATCAAGACTTAATTAACTGCAGTCACAACACATGTTCACTATTAATATTTTAAATTACTGAGATGGTTTTAAAATCTATTCTGTCGGTCTTCTTAGAAACTTCCACCAAAGGTTCCAGAAGTGGTAGGACATTCCTCTGCTTGCAGTGCTAGCCCCTTCTTGCACAAAGGTCTTCAAGTATGATCTTGCATGGCTTCTACATTTCATGCTTATGACAGAACAAAAGGGACCATTTCTAAACGTTATCTGGTGGTGATCTAATTTTCTTCCTTTGTAAATAGCTCTGGGCATTTCTAAAAAATAAAATATTTTACCCAGCTACAACAAAAGTTGTTGTCATCCACCCTAACTGCAGAAAGTGGTTACTTTGGATTTGGCCGCATCTTCCAAATACAGTTTCAACAGTCATTTGATCCAACAGAAGAAGCCACAATGAGAAGCATTTTGCTTCTAAAATCCAGAGACCATTTATAAAAGTCTAGACATTTATCCTAGTCAGCTTCTTCAGCTGGATCCCCTTTACTGAAGTAACAGAGCAGCAGCTTCTTCACCTTTTAAATAGAAAACTACTTAGTCTAATTCAGACATAGTAGGATTCCTTATACAAAGACCTGGGAGGACTGCAAATGAAAGCCATTTTGCACTACTTTTGGGTTTTGTTGAAAAGTTAGTCAGTGCTTCAAAAACTATCAGGAAAAAAAAAATCATATCCTTTTGAAGATTACATTACAGGCTTGCAAGAAGATTCATTACTTGGGTCACAAGGCTTGAAGCTGATCATTCTCAGCCTATGCTCTAGACAGTCTGGCTGTGCAGTACGCCTAGTCATTAAAGATTTCATGTTTGTGGTTTTGCAGAATTTTAGTTTCTAAAGAAGTTATTCTGACATTTTAAGGAGACATTGACTAGCCTGGTTGTTCCCATCCACCTCTTGAAAATATTGGCATTTGAATCAAGATTATAATTCATGCATTCCTTCTGTGCATTGTTACACTTATGGTTGACCAAATCTGGCAACATCATTCCATTAACATTGAGAATACTGTTGTAGGTTTCTTCATCTAATCTATGTAGGTTTATGCTTATATATTAAAGCCTCTCCTTTTCCTTCCTGCCATAATTCTCTCCTTGCGTATATCATATTGGGCAAGGTTCTGCTCCCATATTCCTTCCAATGCAACCTTTATTGGAATAAAGGTCTACCCTGGTTACCCACCAGAGGAAGCAAATTCTTACCATCTGAATGTCTGTGGGTAGTTTATTATAAATCATGGCTCTAACTTCCAGGGACACTGCATTTCCGAGCCAAGTTCCCCAAAAAATGCTCATAAAAGTGAGTGTTCTTGAGATTAGCTTAAGTGTCTGGGCTCCAAGCCCATTGAGGCACTCTGTGCCTCTGTTTTAGGATCAGGACCTATATTCCTCTGATTATGCAGTTCTTGCACTATGTAACAGAGAAACTAATAGCTGAAGGGGTGCTTTATCTAAGTTTGTGGTTATTCTTGTTCTTCCTACTCCATCCATAATCAATAAAAAATTGCAACATTCTCATGTTTCTCATGCTTCCCAATGTATTTACCTAAGGCTACCACTGATATAGGGAATATTAGGACTACTGCTAGAGGGCTATCCAGATTTGAATGAAAAGCATTTATTTCCATATTTTCTTAAAAAGCAAGCAAGCAAACAAATGATGACTACAACAACAAAAAGCATTATCTTTTTCAGGTATGCACTAGCTATAAACTATATCTAGTAATAGAAGACCAGTTTTGAGGAAATACTGTAAAAATCACAGTGATGCAGTGCAACATCACTGTTACAAGCCAGAGGGCTTCATTTTTATTTTTTATGAAGGTAAAATCTTTGCTTTTATCACCACTTATTTTATTAGTGGATAAAGACAAACATAAATTGTTAACCTAACTCTGATGGCAGGGATATGATCTGTGCAAAGCTAAATCCATTTTAACAGTGAGAGTAAAATGAGCAGTTTCCTCATGGGTTTCAAAACTAAGCTGTATTATCATACTTCTAAAGAGGCTTTGTATGTAACATAAAATACAACTTTTCACAAAAGTATATTTTTTTCAATGTAGCAAAGGCTTTAGAGATTAAGCAAAGATCTAAGTAATACAGAACAAGTAATTGAATAAATGTTAAAATTCTTACCTGTGAAACAAGCCAAGAAAACATAAGAAAGCTTTAACTACAGCACGTAATTTCTAAACCCTACACCTTCACTTTTCTGCTTACCATTTGACTATCCCTACTAAATAAGACCTAGAGTACTGAACTTGGATTTATTTGTTGAGATAAAACACAAAACACTTCAGCTTTACCACATTCACCACTGAACGCATTCTGTTTTGACTGGCAAATGCCAAGGTAGCTGAAGGGTCCCAGTAGTCAGCACTTAGAAACAGCTCCTGACAACTTTATATTACTTGCATGTTCCTACTTGAATGTTCCCACTATTTCTAATTAGTCTGGACAAGGAGTTATTAAACTTCTTGCTAAGCTCCTGTTTTCATCTGGATTTTTCATACGTACCTTTTTCCTTAAGCAATATCATGGTTTGTTTGACAGTGGGACTCTGCCAGCTATTTTTGACCTGAACTTTGGAAAAATCTGCAGGAAATCATGCTTTGCTACTTCTAGTACTAGCAGAGATACTTGAATCTTGCTTATTTATTTTCTTTTCAACATAGTTATATGTTTTGGGGAAAGAGAAACTTCTTAAAATATACCCTATATCACTGGAGAAGGTGTGAGTTGACGGACAATGGTCCTGGAATCTGAGGAGACATTCCCTTGTAGAGCTGGAGCTGCCCTGGGAATAGTGGGAATAGCCCTTCTGTACTTCTCCTGCTGAGCACTAATGCTGGACCAGTAATGCCTGCACCATTAGATTTCACATTAAATTTTCCTGAAGAGGTCAAAGGGCAGACTGTAAGTTTTATGAAATTTACATGCACTTAATAATTCTTACGTCATATGACTTTTGAAGCTTTGTAGCTGTCCTGGTATCATTCTGATAATCTGAAGTGTTAATTAAGCATGAATGCATTTTCTAAAGGTTGTAAGGTATGACAGTAATTACTATCTTATTAGATACCCTTATCCAGGAATACAATCTCTTCCTTCATTGCTCTAGGAAAGGGCATGGGCCCAGCTTATTACAGGTACAGTGAATGGCAGTGAAAGCCAGGCTGGGACTAAAAAGATTTGAGTGAAAAGAGAGAAAGAGAGAAAAAAATCAGAGAGAGGGAGAACATTTCTATCTTAGTTTCTGTGCAATCAACCGTAGCAGACATCTGGCTGGTTAGATAATCTCCCTCCATGTCCAGGATGGTTGAGTCATTGATACATCTAAGGGAGCACTTTGCAGCTAGGTATCACCAGCATTTATATTCTATTACATTTAGGCTGCTCCACTGTAAATTTATTTTGAGTCATTGCTAGAATGCTTTTGTTTTCTGTTTAAGCATGTCTGGTCCTATGAAGGATTCCAGTTAGCTCTAGCAGGCATGAGGTATGCCGTTTCTGTGGAAACATCAAATCTAATTAAAATGGTAGTCAAGATATAGTGCCCTTGGGTGCCTGCAACCCAAGGCATATCTGGGATGCTGGGAGATGGGATAATTTCCCGTCAATCTGTAAAGACATACATCCCGTCATCTTCCAAGACATAGAGAAGGCAGATGTTAATAAAGTCCTCTAGCAAGGCCCAGAAAGCAGAGAGAGAGACAGTGACACCAGGAAGCACTAGATCACCATCTGTGGCGTAACGACCACACGGACACCAGGGTTCTTTTAGGATCAGTAACTGCTACTACTGTGTTGATGACATAACTTCAACTCTCTCTTATCGAGGGCATAACTTCAATCTCCCTTATTAAGGACAGGCTCCCTTCTTACACCATTCACCCCACAGCAGTACTTTTCCACTAACTATTCATTGGTCAACAACTTTGCCCGGCAACAGCTAAACTTAACATTCCTGATGGCCTCATCGTTAAGAGTCCAATGTTATCACCAACCATGGGGCTTATCAACCCCCATGGCCACACTCCCACAAATATCATTTAATACCATTTAAATATTAACTGTTAAAGACTGATCGATTGATCTATTAGGCCAGATTTACCCAAATTGCTGAGCAAATGAATCCTTTTCCTCATCAGTCAGGTTCCAGCCTCTACCAAACTTCACTATAGGGGTGAATGAAGTGCCCAGAGATTCCACGCTATGCTCTAGAGGAATATGGCCATCCCAGCAGCATAGAGCCAACCAGCTCCGTCTTTGCAGCTCCATCCCACCTGCCTGGTAGGTACTTCTCCCTGCTACTCCTTTGGTGCTGCATGTTTCTTGTTGTTGTCGTGCCACAATGCAAACTACCATTCTTTACATTGTTCCACAAAACTTCAAAGCCATTTTTCAACAGCAGGGCTTTCCAGACTCTTTCCTACCTCTTAATATGACATATTTTTCTCTTAAGTCTATCGATTTAGATTTTCCAAAACTAAGTTTTCCTTCTTTTATTGCTTTTTAGATCTGTTTCTAATCATTTGGCATTATTTTTACTCCACTTGGCAAAAATTCCCAATGTACTGTAAATTAATGTATTGTAAATTTAAGATTTAATTATTTTTCTGTTTTCTCTCTTTCCAACTTTTTTTTTTTTTAATGTTGGTTTTGGCCTTAGCATCAAAGCTTCTATATTTACTGTTAAACTTTCAGATTAACTGTGTTGTCCCTACACAACTTATGATATATCTTGAACTGTAAGTTTAAATTCTGTATGCACTAACACAATGTATAACAAAACTAAAGTTCTTAACACCCATACAGGGAGCTAATTGGATTTGGAATTCTTTTAACCTTTTGGCCTCAATGCTATCAGGTATTTGTGCCTTGGAAGCTGTTTATATTCTGGGATAATAAGCACTATTTCATTCTGTTGTAAATATGCTGCCCTGAAGTTTCAGTTGCTATTCCATTGCCTCATAATGGCAGACACAATAACAGGACAGCCTGATAGGCTTTCTTTGGTACCATATATCATTTTACAATCCTAGTGTCCCTTCTTATTTACCTTCTCTCTAAACTGCACACATGCATAGCCACATTAAAAGCAGACAATGTTACCTGCATAAAAATGATAAAAATTGTCATTCAGCTTTATTGAAGCCAAATGTGTTCTGGACAAAGCTTTTGTTTCAGATAAAGATTCCAGGTTAAGAGGAAACGGGCTTTCCAAGAACAGCTATAGAGCCTAAAGCCTCAGGTAAATTTAGGTTAACAACAGTCCCTCTGTTAATACTTCACCAGTTCTCAGTATAGAATTAAAGCAGATTTCTTTTTGTGGTTTTAGCATGTTATATTTGGTCAATTGTTGTTTTCAACCTTTCATTAAATTTGCCTTAATGAGATTAACTTACTACAAACCATAGTTCCATGAATTGGCTAATTAATGTACATGTTCTGTTCTTTAGACATTTAACTAATTATTTCGAAATCTCTCAGGAAAACAATAATCTATTGCATTGGAAAAAATGTTAAAGCTTTTATTGTGAGACTTGTTGTAAATCATTTAGCACTTGAATGCCTCTACTGATGAATAGGAATCTGATCTGAGTTGGAGTCTCCAGCTTACTCTGTTAATTAATTAAGGCTATTTTTCTGTGAAGTCAACATGATTAATCATATTGGTATGAGACTAAAAGACTGCAAACTAGACTCTGTTTTAGAAGATGGGGAATATGTATAGAAGAAAAGACTGTCAGTCTTGTAGTCCTGAAAGTCTAGAAAAATTGCCAAGGAATAGCATAACCAATTATTATTATAACTTCCATTTCAAAGCAGGGAAATTGAGACACAGAGAGATGCCCAAATCAGATTATATTGTAAATCCATAATAAAGAAATTAAAATGTTTCTTGAGCTGTACAGATGTGGTGAAAACATTTCACTTTCACGTGACTGAGTTATTCCAACTTCCAATTTTCAGCTAACCTGAGAGACATATTTATGCTACCAATGAACACATGCTTCAGGATAAAAGCAAGATATACAACCTATAAAGATGTCAAACAGCTCCAGTTCAAAATAAAATTCTGGCAACAAAATTAATTGGTCGAGGGATATTTTCTGCAGTTTATTTTGTGGGTAGATTTTGTAGTCCTTTTTGGTTGTTTCTAACCCCAGTGTAGTGGATGATTTAGGGTGAAATGACTGCAGTGTTTGAGCTTAAGTAGGAATGATTTCCAACTTAAATGTATTTACAGAAATATGGCTGGTAGTAAACCTCCCTGTTTTTCATTAAAGGATAAAAATATAACTGTATTTTGTAACACCTACAAAAACTATGGGAATTGACAAGTCTGGAGACATTCTATTTAAGTCTGGAAATGTCCATTCCTTTTCTGTTTCTCACGCCTTCTAGAATTTGCAGGTGGACAGCAAAGTTGTTCTTTCAGTCTAAGAAGGCAGCCCATGAGGGTGTTAAATCAGTACTACTAGTGAGTTAAGCAGCCTAAGCAATAATCTGATTTAAAAATAATTAAGACACATCAGAAATGCATTTAAATTTAAAAACAAACAAACAAAAAAAATGCATAAAAATCTTCAAGAGACATAAACTTTAATGTGTAAAAATACGTAACTGAGAGTGGGAGAAACTCTGAACCCTATTTGTTGCACTAGCATACCGATAAATAGCTGAATATTAACATAATTCACCTGGATTTCACACCTTTAATATTGCCTCATTTGGGGCCTTTTGTTACTTCATTTTTACAGTTGGACATTTTGCAGCACTCCAGTAGAAACATCCATCCTGATGGGATGACATCAGAGGTCTGGGGATGTAAGCAAGCTGTGGTTAGTACATATCTGAAACTGTGGGAAAAGCTTGAAAATAGTATTCATTGAAAGAATGTGCTTGTTAAGATATTTATGCTTCAATCCTTTATTTCTGCAGTTCACCAAAACTATGACGCCCTTTGAGCTGTCACAGCTATCAATCTGCAAATACCTCAAACTCATTCAAAACAATTGTTTTTGAAAATAATAATCAGAGTTGACATCTGCATTGCAATGACATCTTGGTCTGTTTTGAAGGTCAGAGAGGCAAGCTAGCAGCCTTTCTCCAGATTTCTGCTTAATGACTAAATATTGCCTTAGTGCTAAAGATGGTCACACTCACTCAGACACATGTATATTTTTATATGTATGCATCGAGGAAAAAAAAAAATACAGCCACAACATTATTTGAAAAGACTTGAATATTTTGTTAATCCTTATGGTGGAATAACAGAACATAAGTCACCAGTTTCAGTATCAGGAGCACTTCCAGAAATGAAATCCACAAAGTACACACTTTCACCAGAGTCAAATTCCAGCTTCTCCAGCAGGGATATATACTGGAAGTCTTAATGAATGCCAGGTACAAAATACCTACCCACAGCTGCCTTCCTTTCCCTGCTAACAGCTTGTGTTGGAGCAGCATCAAAGCAAGCTACAAGCATAGCAAATATAGGCACCTGCACAGAGTAATTACCGAAGCTAATGCCAGTATATATTAGTTTCAGTGCCCCTGTGGAAAAAAAAAAAAAAAAAGGTATGGATTAACTCATAGCATTCAGTTTATTATAACTGTCTCACTGCACATCCAGTTTTTATGAGCACTAATAAAGCAATATCCATCTTTGTTCCTTTTTTTTATGTCTGATGGTGGAGTCCTTCAGACATGACATTGGAGTATGCTTCAAAGCTACCCCTTTGTCTGATTTTCTCCTTTTTTTTTTTTTTTTCATTGCAAGCTCAGCATTAGTTTGCAGGTTACTGCCTATTCCCTGCCAGCACACATACCTCTGTTGATCGATGTGCACCTCTGATATAATATTTACTTTTAAATATCTGATTATGTGTTTTTTCCTCATCATCTGTAACCAGCAGGAATCCTGGTTAGCCCCAAAAGACAATTTAGATATCTCTTCTAAAATTCAAAATGAATTTCAAAATCAGTGCTGTGTGCACTGGATATCAATCTAATGGGAATTAAATTTAGGAACTCCTAATTTTGGTGAATATTGTCCTATGCTGGAATAAATCTGGAAACGCAGAAATGGAAAAACTGCTACTTCTGTAACCATTCTCTTGAGCTGCCCCCAAAACCACTTAAAATTATTTGTATTGTGAAACTGTTATTTTTTTTTTCTGCAAAAATGAAGTAAAGATAAAAATAAATTTGAGCTCTCATACGTTGCCTGCTCTGCATGTGCCTGTTTTGTCTAGACTGTGAGCAATGAGAACCAGACACCATCTGAAATGTTAATTTAGTTTATTAAGGAAACAAGGCTTATATGATCCCAGTATCTGTGTCCCCTTAATGACTTTTGAACTCTGTCTGATTCGAGCTAATGTGAGAAGTGGGGGAACAACAAGCTAATTAAACTGTTACAAGTTTCATGCAAGTTAGAAGCTGGACAGAAGAGAGCAAGCTATAAATGCTCCAAAAGTCTGTTGCAAGAATGCACGTATACTCTGAGATCAAAGAATCTGTACAGGCAAGATGTCTGACAAATCTCTGCAGGAAAAATAAATAAATAAATTAATTAAAAAAACAAACTGAAATTACAATTGCTCAAGATACTCAAGAGAGACAAACAGCAAGCCATGCTTTGTTCATCTGGTGTCCCATGAATCAGGCTGTTAACCTGCTGAAAAACAGCAATGCATCCTGCGATGCTGCTGCCTGACAGAGATCAGGTTGTCCTGGTGCTGGGCTGAGGATCAGCTGCTGGGGCTAGGCTGGGGCTGGCATAGTTGGCACAGCTTGGTACAGATACCAAGCTGCGTAAATGTTGTGTGAAAACAGTGTTTGCTGTATGTGTGTGCACATTTGGCTTCCAAAATTGGAGGAACTACAGGGGCATAAAGCAGCTCTGACAAAAGTAGCTTTCAGTCAGAAGTGGGCTGAATATCCAATGTGTCACCTAGGGCTGCAGGGAAAAGAAATGCTAACTGATGTCTGCAGGTTCTCTGCTGCAAGGTAGACAGTAAATTTATCTTCCACTGCCTCTTTTTTAGCATGGGTGAAAGGAAAGAGTAGAAATAGCATTGAGAGACCATCCCTGGCACCACAACTCATAGTGATGCTGGACCAGAAGAGCAGTGGTGGGAGACAGTGCATACAGGTGTGGTATATTCTGCACAGAGCACATGGGGTGGGGCCAGGAGGGCCAGCAGAGAGAGATCTGAGAAGAAATAAGCTGCATTTTGCTCCTGGTACTATGTGCTCCTCTGGGCTGTTACTCATTTCTTGCTGAGTCTCGCCCCATTTCAGCTTGAAAGTTCAGGGACACTCTGAAGGCTTTCTACACATAGCTCGAGGGTGAGCACGTGGTGAAGTCAGCTGCTTTCTGTCCACTGCCCTCCTTGGGGAGCCCTGCCCTGGTTGCTGCAGGAAAGGGATCCCTTCTGAGGCTGGGGACAAAGAGTTGGGTGCAGGGGCAAGAACCCAGCTGTACCTTTGCTGGTGGAGCTGTCCCAGGTTGGCAGGCATGAAGAGACACTCAGCATCCCAAGGAAAGGTGTTTCCCAAGTGTCACATTAAAAATTCAGCTGTTTGCTCTGCAACTGCTAATAGCTTAGTGATAACACTCATGCAGCAAGCTCTGATCATTGATATTTTCTGGTAGATGGAGCTTGCTGCTTCCTTCTGCCAGCCACTTGCTGGTTTGGAAGTTGTCTAGATGGGGAATTATTGTACTCAGGATAGAGTTAATTCATTCTATAGTCTTGTTGAAAATGAAGCTCAGCTGCATGCTGCCCTGCTGGGCTCTGAAGCTCCCAGCTACTGTGGCAGCGGGCAGCAGAGGGTGGGCAGCTCTGTCTCTCTGTCTCTGGGTGCTCCGGCTCCTGGCTCCTCAGCTCCCAGGGCTCCGGTTCTCCTGTTCGCTAGCAGCTCCTGCACAGTGGTGGCCTGGTTGGAGGGGAGTTTTCTGAAAGATTCTGCGCTCAGTGTAACTCTCACCCATTATACTTCAGGTTCGTCTCCTCTGGTGAGTGGGAGATGCTGACAGCGAAAGGGTGCATTAACTGGGTGGTTGGTGATGTGGAGTGTGGCTGTTGTAATTATCTATTGCGGGGGCAAAGAAGGAATAAGATCTTGCCCTGAGCAGTGCTCGATCCTGCACTGTGGCTCCAGGAGTCCCTTAACCTTCCCTGGGGAGGGAAGGGAGGAAGGGATAGGGTGGCTTTTGTAAGGAACAAAATTTAAGCCAGTACAAATTACTCTTCTGTTTCCATTTCTAAGTTTTATCAGATGGGCAGTGGCCAACATTTGTTTAAGAAAAAATCCCAGCACAAGGCTGGGATATACGTGACTGCCATGGAGCACATTGGGATCAGAACTAGTGTGAGAAAGTCCCTGGACACCAGCAGTACTAGGTCTTCAAGCAGAGCTGGCTGCCTTTCTTTGTAAGCACACCCCATATACTATAGAATTCCTGTACAAATGCTTGTACCTGGAGGATCAACCCAAGAGGCTGTAAGGGCACCAGATCCTAATTTAGCAGCCCTAGGTTTCAAAGGAATCACAGACTTGTTTCCCAACTGTGAAACTTTCCCGTTTTGACTGAACTTCTAATCATGCAAAGTAAGTTCAAGCAAGTTCTAGATTTCAAGTGAAGAGAAGCAGGCACCAATATGTTCTCTATTGCCTTTTCTTATTATTATTACTATTGCTCATTTCCAGCAACCGAAACACTGTTTATATCCCTGCCTGTGTGCCAATGTTTTAAAATATTTTCTTGGTTTTCCTGTGAGCAAGTGGAGGCCCTCGTGTTTGGTCTCAAAGTGCTTTTTCCTTCAATCCCAGTGGATTAAAATGTGTATGAATAAAATACACAACTCTATAAGGTGAAGATGCTTCTGAGAAGGTTGTGTTTAGTAAAGCCGAAGGTCTGACTTTGGACAATTGGTTCTTTGTATTGCAGGAGGCCTGGAAGTCCTGCTGGGTGAGGAATTTTCACAGGTCTGTATCAGAAAAACCCCCGCCATGGGAGGAGCAGAGGAGCCTGCAGTGTTCCTCCTTGTGCTGCAGCCTAGAAGCAGAACTTGCCTGTGAATGGCCTCTTGAACCTGGGCCACTGAGCTAGGAGAAGTGGCCAGGCTGTAACTGCCTTTGTTCTCCCAAAACTTTCTTGTAGCTTAATTTCCGTCAGAGAATATCTTGACACTTATGAATAGGACAGATTAATTCTTGGTTTCTGCTGATTGATGGTAGACCTGGAAACAGCACATGCTGTCTTCAGGGGAGTTATGATTGTCTGATTCTCTCTGTGAATGACACTGGGGGCTGTGCTTGGATAGGGGAGTGCCACTCACTGCACGAGGAAAGGTACTATAAGAATACAGTGAGAAGGCAGACCTTGGCTTAAAATAAATGACACTTCCTCTTCCTACAGAAAGAAAAACAGGAAATGTTTTTAAAGATCTTTTAAAGAAAAACTTGATCCTGCAGAAGGAAGTAGGGGGTCCAAAATATGAAGACAGTGAGAATTTTGCAAGGGGAGGAGTCTCCAGGTGGAGCGTAATCTTCTGACCTGCTCTTCGGGGTTGGGACCTCATTGCATCTACGTAAGTATTTGCTCACTGGCTACATGCTTTTAAATGCTGTGGCAGGAAGAGAAGTTGGTTTGAAGCAAACATATAAAGCGTTCATGGTCTTGTGTAATTCTTGGTATGTTGACAGAGCAGTAATGAAAGGCTGTTTCAGCTGACCAGTTGGAATATAAATGGAGAATGTGCATGTGGTAAGGAGATCTGCATTCAATTACTATCTTACCACAGACTGGCTGCAGACAAGACAATTCTTCTGTGCCTCAGTTCCCTAATTCTGAAACAATGATGTTCCTTTGTCTGGCTTGTCTACTTAAATGAGATGCTCCTTAAGGCAGTGATTGTCTCTTAAAATGTTTTTTTGTTTTACCAGCTAATTCAAAGCAGCTCTGATTATCTGAGTGCTACTGGAATTCTATTGCTCCTAATGGGACGAAGTGGTTAATTATTCATTTGTTATCTCTGGATTTCATTTCTGTTTTATTTATTTAATCTTGGCAAAAAAATGCTTTATTCTTAGATAATAACATCGTATAGTATTTTTGGAAAACCATTCTATGTGATGTCTTTTTTTCTCTTTAAACTCATTGCAATGAAATTCAACAACATCAGCAATGATATTACAAATTCCTGTACTAGACCATGCAGACTGTTGTGTGGTTTTTGTTGTTGTTGTTTATTTTCTCTCAAACGAAGACATTTTGCTCTAAGCAAACACCTGTGATTACCTCCACAGTGTTGTTTCATTGCCAGTTAGCATCTGGTGCATGAAGATAGGCTGATGTTGCCAGATTAAACTTGAGATGCCAAAATGTCACTAGCCTAGGTAAATTTTATTACAGTCTCTTTGCATGTGTGTTATTCACATTAAAACTATCGCTTTGGCGCAGAAGCCACTTGACCTAACTTAAAAATATTTGACCAGATAACAAGGAGACGTAACAGTCACTGGAAGCACTTCCAACTTGGGATATTTAATTAGACCTTATGACTGAAAATTCTTGTGATCATCAGAAGATCAACATTCCAACATATTCCTGGTTGTGTTTATTAAATATTCCCTTTTTTGGTCCTGAGTGTGAATGTTTGGAAAAATGTTCAGTTAATACAACCCACTTGACTTCATTGGCACATTTCACAAAAGAAGGAGAAAAAAATGTGGAAGCCATTGAAAACTAAAGGGCTCTTGCTTTGGAGAAAAACAAAGTTTAAGCCAGTGCAACAGACAGGCTGGAACTCCTCCACAGCTTTAAAAGGAAAAGACTCTATTGAAGACTCTTCACAAAGCTCCTTTGCTTCCTTTAAATAAAAGAGGAACCAAAACACTTAACACTGTGTAAAACACATTTCTTTCAGAGAAGCCAGCTTTATCTTAAATCCCTAGCTAGTTAATCTATACAAATTCATTTTTTAGCTTGAAGTCTCAGAAATTTGACGCACCACAGGGACTTCAAGTTTTTAGTCTGGATGGAATTTGCTGACAATACTCTTAGCTAGGGCACTGATATAGCGGGATTAGTTTCTTTCATTATGTTTGGTAAGAATAACTGTTTTCTGTCTCGGGAAAAAGGCGAAAGGGGGACAAGTAAAGAAAACATTTTCTTTCTTTCTCCCCAGATCTCCACATGGTATCTTGAGACACATGTTCCACATAAGAATGATGTGCAGACATGGTCATTTTGAATGTGGCTGGGAAATTCTTTGTGAAGCCACAAGCTCCACAAGTTGCATGTTTACACCTGCTCAACAAGGGAGGTCTAGTTATAAATCTGGAAGCCTAGGTATAGTTACTGTGGAATGAGGGTTGGCTTCCAAAATGTAGGTGGTCAGTTTTTTCTGTGGAACTTCTGCTGTGGGTGACTGGCAATCCCAAATGTGCCCATGGTCAGGTATGCATTGCATTTCCAGACAACTCTAACATCCTCTTGCATTTCCTCTGTTTGGGTATTGGTTGATGATCACAATAGAATTTCCTGGAAAAAACTTTTGCTTTACAAATGCTGTGTTACTCTCTTGTAAGTGTTGAAGTTACTTACTACGAGCTTTGTCAAACAACAGTCTGATTGTCATGAAGGCAACCTTCAAATATACCACCTGAATAAAATACTTTTAATTCTTCAGTGTAACAGATTTGTTTTATAGAAGATGTAACAGCAGTTCTTTCTTTCTAGCCCAAGGGTAAGGCTGATTATGTGCATGTTGCTCTTAAACTTTATATTTCAAAATAATAATAATAATAAAGGCAAGAATATTGTACATCTCTGTAATCATGCTGTAGCCATGTAGCCATTACCACTGCTTCTTTCTTTAGGCTAGAAACTGAGATTAGAGACTGAAGGTTGTAATAACAGTAAATTATACTCTATAGCTTGGCTGTTCTCTGTATGGAATGGGCACTAACTCGACTGTGTGTAATGGATGCTCTCTAGTTCTGGACCATTACTTGTGCAGAACATAAGTATGCTCTGGTAGAAATTGTTAATAAGCATACTTGCTGATTTTCCTCCAGCCTCCAATTCATCTCAGAACCTCCCCATCAATTTGAACTCATTTTGGCTGAAGTGAGAGCTTCAGGGAAAAGCAAAAAAAAAAAAAAAAAGAAAAGCAAAAAAAAAAAAAAAAAAAAAGCTGTAGTCTTCCACATATGTGCAGTTACTGCCTGTTTCTGTTCTGTGAAGAAAAGGGTAAAGTTAACTTCATGACGTAGAGTCGTGTTGCCTTCCTATTGCCTTTATATTGATCCATGCATTTGTAGGGTCAATCTAGACTCAGTCATTACCTGTTTCTGAATGAACTTTTGTGTAACACACAGTAACCACTCCCTTTATCCATCACCTGGCTTGCATGAATACCAGTAGCGCTCCATTAGTGGCTTTAATTCAGCAAGGGTCAGTAGTAGTTAATGTTTTTAATGCTTTTAGTTTATGAAAGTGGAATTAATCTGCTACCACCAGTGGCTTTAGAAGAATGATGGTGAGGAATTTTTGCAGTCTGACCAGATATTTGGCCTGCTAGTTTGAACAGAAATGTCAGGTTCTAACACAAGTTTTACATTTTAGTTTCTACTAAAATTAGTGAAATTGCCAGCTTTTCCTTGTTTATGCCTTTTGTTTATACATTATTCCAACCTCTAAGTACAAGGGACTAAAACATCTGCTGAGTTTCCAAACCTGTAATTTCCCCCCAACAGCCAAATGCTTACAACCCTGTTGACTTTTTCCAGCAAACCTAAATTTGTAAAGACTCAGCTACCTGTATATTTCACCAGATGGGCACACACTTCTTTTGTGGTGTTTTGCTGACAGATCTAATTCATTTTTTTTTCTTCTGCTTTTGAGCTGAGTGAACTGATGCTGGTCTAAACATTATATGTCAGTGTTAGTGCTGCATTGTGCTTGACCTAGTGGGCCTGACCTCTTGGCTTCCTGCCTCCTTAGCTACTCATTCTCTGCAGCACAAAACTTAAAGGTTCTCAATGCCTTTGATATACCCAGTCAGCAAAGACACGAGCAAGATGGGGGATAATAATTTAGTCTGCCTGCAGATTTGGGAAGATATTATAGTGACTTTTAGAAGATTACCTTCTAATCTTAAGAGGCTACAAGCTGCATTGCTTTTTAAAATGCTTATGCCCTGCAAAAATAGGCCCCTGCATTCCAGGAAGAGAAAAGAAAGAATTAGTTCTGGAAAATGGATGAATGTGTTCCTTCCCAACAAAGTTATTTCCTCAGCATCTTCAATTCTACCAGTTTCTCTTGTTAATAAGGGGTTGTATCAAGATCTAGCACTATTCTTAATTTCTGAAGCAAAAGTTTGAGTGAGAAAGAAACACATAAAATTGCAATTGTGGTTAGGCACCTTCTGAACTTCTTGCTGAAAGGAGCCTAAAAGACTTTACTGTTGAAGACTTACAACTTTAAGTGAGAGAATGAATCAGGAAAAAAGCACAAGGTAAAGGAGAGAGAGGTTATCTTTGCTCCCTTTACGCAGCTCTGCTCTTTGAGCTCCTAATCATCTGATAATCATCTGAACCTATAGTTCTGCCTCAGTAACTCACTTTTCCGAACACTTCAGCTGGGTAACTTCATCCTTCATTTGTTTCCTGTGCCTTGCCCTACAGAAGCTATATAAGCTCTCTGAGGGTTTCGCTGTTTAAAGCCTTGGGTTGTAAGCTACAGAAATCTAAATGTAGGTCAAGATGAGTTGAAATCTTTTAAATACAGCCAGCCACTGCTTCCTAAACATATTCCTGGAGCAGCTGCATGAAGAATGTTTACAATTAAAAACAAAACAAAACCTCAAGCAGCCAGTTGAGAATGTACTCCTGTTCTAGCCAGCAACATTCATTAAATGTGATATGTGAATAAAAGGTTATTTTGTGCTTGACCTGACTTAGGATCAGCATCTACAGAAGTGGTTCTATTCACTTGCTGCTCCTGTACCTCCTGGAGGACCCTCAGAATGAAGGCCCAGCCTGAAGTTAAATGGCCCTAGCAAGGATGCTGGGGAGATACCATGACTGGATGTGAAGCGTTACCTCATCCTGGTTTCTAGTAGGATGGGACATCCCCCAGTTTTTTTTTCTTTTTTTTACTTCTTCATTTGACTTGTGCAAACAAAATAACAGGAGGGGAAAAAAGAGTGTGAGAGAGAGAAATATGTGAGTGAGTTCTGCTGAGAATGAGTCAATCCCTTGAAACCCAGCAGGGGCACCGTCTGCTCTCCTTATGGAGCTCAGTGGCTTTCATCCCGATTCAAGTGTCTCCTACTCCTCCCTCCCAGCTGAAGGCAGATGTGGGTTCACTGGCAACAGTGGGCCTTGTTCTTTGTGAGTGTTTAAGGCCTGAGCAATCATTTTAAATTGAAAGCAGAGACAGTGATGCTATTACAAGATTGTCTAGAGCAGCGGTTCCCAACTGGTAAGACATGCGTACATTTAGAGGAAGGGAGTTTCACAAAGCCTAGACTAGAAATCAGCAGAGAAAAACATGAGTATGATACAGAGCAGCATCTTCTCAGAGCTCATGCTTTAGAATATTGAGAAGAAAACTTTATCAAAACATGTTGCCAGCACAGACTTTGGTCAGCTATGACATAGAAAAGGTCAAAGCAAGTTCACAGGAGGCTCTACAAGGTGGTATGTGTTCTTTATGTTAGGGGTATGTGTTCTTTCCTAATTTTAATGGCAAATAATCATTTATCTACAGAAAGAAAACAATTGCATAAGATGCACCTCTTTATAAAACAGCTGACATGCCCATGACATGCACGTGCATTGCCATTTGCAACAGGGGAGGAGGATCAAGTATAGACAGTTACACACTTCAGCAGGGATCAGGGATTTATGTGCATTTGCTTTTCTCTAAAGGAAAACAGTCTGAGATATGTCACCAGTGTGCACCGAAGAGGGAAAAGCAGCCTAGACGTAAAAGCCTGGCTTTACAGATATTCTTAAAATTTCTTTGAAACTTCCTTGTGATTTTACCAAGGTATAAATCTGATGAAGAAGGTTCAACAGAGCCAGTGACAACTGAGGTATTTAGAACCTCAGGAAATAAAGACACTTTTCTTTAAAACACTTCTCAGTCATTCAAGTTTGAAAAAGAGGGAAAGAAAAAAAAAAAAAAAGCCCCTGGAACCTTTAAAACAGTGAAAGCATCTCATCTTTTCAGCAGATAGTCAATTTAAGGGATTAAAGGGTAAGAAAAGCATCATTGCCAGCATGCAATTTCCTCCTAGCAATTACTCCTCATTCACTCAGTTTCTACTGCACTTGGAAGAATCTAAAGAGATGGCTACGACTCTTCATAGACTCATACCGGTAGATGTTTTTACCCTTGGCAGAGGTTGCACTCAGTAAGACAGATGATGTACCAGGAAAAAGCAGCATTTTGTCCTGTCACCTACTCAGGTTGCAGAACATGTACATCCTCTGTCGGTGGCTGAAAAAATTCACCTCAGGATCAAAACGAAAAACATTGAGGTCTCTGTCAATGTACGACTCCTATCACTAATGCAGCAAATTGCAGCTTTGCTGTGACTTCCTTATCTTGTCCACATTTTTCTGAGTTGGTCGCTGTTTAGCAGAAAAAGAAATGGGGGGAGAGAGGGGGGAGATTAGAGCCTGTGGTTTGCTCCATGGCCCCTAGAGGCGTTTCAGAGCTCAGTCCTCTGCAGCTTGTGCCTTCCCTTTTCCGTAGCAGCTAGGAACCACTTTCGGGATACCTAGCAGCATTTTGATGGCAGCACAGAAGAATGCAAGATGATGGAAAGGTGAGGCTTTATCCCTAGAACCTGGGCTTTTGGTGCATCTATCCCCACGTGTTTGTATTATCTCACTATAAATTCGTTCCAGGCGAAAAGTCAAGTGTTTTTTAAAATGAGTAAAAACCTTTAAAAGTACTGAAATACAAAGTGGTTTAATTTTGCCACTTACCTGGCTTTCCTTGTCCTTCCTCTTCAGGGTCTCTCATTCCACCTTAGGGAGCAGCAGTAAGGTCTCGGTGTGGAGAAGGTTTCTTTTTGTCCCCATCTCACATCGGTTCTTAATTGGCACTAATTTAGCACTTGATACAATTAGCAGTGAGCTGTTTATCAAACCAACCCCCCTGCCCCAGGTCCAGACACCCCAAGCTGGTGCACCAGGTCCTGGGGGTGAGGCAGGGAGGCAAAGCCCCCTGCGTGCCTGGGAGGGCACCCTATAGCCGGCATTTGCACACCCCATGCACATCCACACACCCCTGTAAATCCCTCAGGCATCCCCTCCACATCCCATACAGCCCTTCCCATGCACCCTCTGTGTGTGCCATTCGCCCCCTGGATATGCATCCTGTACCTATTCCACGGGCACCACAAAATAGCTCTGGATGCCCCAAACCCACAAACGCCCTGCCTGCACCCCAGCGCGCACCTTGCACAGCCAAACACATCCCTGCGCCCTCTTCAGCACCCCTAGGCACCCCTCAGCACCCCTTCCCCACCGCTCCCTGCCCGTCCCCGGCCCCGATGCGGAGCTGCCGGGAGCTTCGCCGACCGCAGCCTCTATCGCCTCCGGGCACCGCTTCCCCCCGGGATGTGGGGGGGAGGGGGGACAACGAAGGGGCTGCGGGCTCCGGGGAGGGACCGGGTGGCGGTTCCCGGTGCCGAGCCGCGGAGGGGAAGCCCGGGGGCGGGGGGACGCCGGGCATCGCCGGGTGAAAGCAAGCCCGGGGGTGTCGGAGGTAGGCGGGGAGGAGGAGGCAGACCTGCCCCTCCGGGGGGAGCGGGCAGGCAGATGCCGGGCTGGGAGCGGCGGAGCCGCGGGACCCCGGCGGGTGGGGGCTCGGTGCGGCTGCCGCCCACCCCCCTGGCTCTCCCGGGGGTCTGCCGCTGGGAGAAGCGCTCACCTAGGGTTCACCTCCCCGGGGCACGCTGAGCAGAGAGGGAGCGAGCCGGGCTGTAAGTACTGGGCATCTTTTGTGCGGGGTTTGGCGCAGGTCTGTCGTTCCCCGGCGGCAGGTAGCAGGGGCTCGGGCAGGAGAAGCGTTTGCAGGCGGGGCTGCGAGGGTCGGCTCTCGGGCTCTGCTTGGACTGAGGAGCCTTTCAAATATCAGGGTGCACATGTGTAGGCACGCTGAAGTGTTCCTGCACCGCGCATCTAGGTCTCCTGCTTCAGACAAAACGTGTTGGGTTTTCTATCTTTTTCCCCCCCTTTTTCTTTTCAATTTTTTAAAATTTCTGCTCCTCTCACAGTACTTTGCACCATGTCACACAACTCTCTTACTGTCTCAGGAAAGGATAAAACCCGGTGACACCACTAAAGTGCAATGTGTGAGGGTGAGGGAATGAGATGAAAGCTTTGTATCATTAACTTGGGAGAGAGGAGGAGGTGGAATCACTTCTCTGCATGCTGCCTTCACACAGTGGAGCAATGTGCTTTTGGGGACTGCTTTGCCACAAAAATAAAATAAATGCTTTGCCAATTAACTCCCTTTCCTGTACGTGCATATCTGGATACTGGCCTGGCACCACACCCTGCACTCAGGCTAGAAGGGGATGGCATAGCAGGGGCTGCAGATTGGGGACAAAAAGACAGGGAACCTGTCTCTTCCTTTGCAGCTTAAAGATGCTTTTTAGCCCCAGCCCAGTTTTCTGCAGAGCAAGTCCATAGGGATAATTCTCCCAAACTTGGGAAGCAGAATCAAGTGTTTTGAAGCCCAGATTATGCTCTCCACAAATGGAATGTCTGAAAGGATAAATGCAAATACCTGGCTCCAGACATCTTACTTCAGATGTTCCCAAGTATTGAGTCCTATGGAGAGTGAGCCAGGAGTTGCATGATGTGCAGAAGGTGTGTTCCCTACTAAGACACCCCACACACGCTCCAGATGATGCTGTCTCTTACTGGAGTGCAGGAAATACCATTTCTGTCAGTGACACTATTAGAGAAGGAGTCATTCCTCTCACATTTTAAATCCCAAACTGATGGACTATCTCCCTCCCCCTACTTCCTTCACACATCTTTATTTTTGCCTAATGACTTGCATTATTATTTTCCAAATATGGCTTGCGTCTTCCTGTGAAACTTCACATTTGCTGAGATCTTCCTGGTACTAGGCTCTAACTGCACACTTTAGGAGTCTTCTGTTTTTAAACCAGAATTGTATATTTACTAATAGCTGTCAGATGGCAAGAACTGGTAATTTTCATCTAGCGTATATCCACAGCATTCTCTGGTTCTTCATGATGCAATTCTTGTGTAGTGACACAGGCTAGCAGCTATCTGAGCTGTAGTTTTGGTATATGGTGCTCATTGTAACACGTCTCCGTAATACATCTATGCTGTGCTCGTCCTTAGCACTTTGCATTCCAGCCCGGCAGGACAAGTGTGCTAACGCCAGAAGTCATCGGAGTGACTTTGTTAGCTGTAGGAGGAGTATTTTAACCACCAGAGGAGCAGCCACGTACCATGCTGACGTGTGATATGTTAATGGTATTTAACCTCTTTAGGGAGACATGAAGAGAAGAACATGCCTGGTTTAACATGTATCACAGCTAGGATTTTCTATAAATGTGGGAGGCTCACACTAGTTAATATCACTGACCCAATTTTTATTGGTCTTGTAGGGAAATCTTAAAAGGTCTGCTGCAAAGGAAGTTAGAAATCTGATACTCTGATGTTGCAAGCATCTCTCCATAACTTCAGTTGCCTTGCAACGTGGTATAAAGGAGGATGAAGGAAATAAATCACTGAAGTTCTGTTGATTTGCTTGTATAATGTTGAATGTAAATTTATTAAGTTTGGAATAAGCAGTGATCATGCATTGTCATTTGCTTAAGTTAAATTGTATAGATGCATGATTTTTCACTGGTTTTTGGTCTGTTAATCTATTCTGCCTCCTCCTCCTTTAAGACCATAAGGACTTCCTCTGGGCGATGATCCTGTTTTTACAGTCAATCAAAATCCATACCAATATCCTTATGCAGGCCAAAAACACTGTATTAGACTACAAACCAACAGTTACAAATTACTTTCAGAGCTCTCCTAAAACAAAATGCAGATGTAAATACAGTTCAGAGCTGCTTCAAGTGCTACGCCTTAAAGTTGTGGATGTCTAAATCTGGAAAGTGTGCTCAGAAGCTCTCTTTGTGACAACCATGCAGGCAGATGGGTGAAGTTTCTGGTAGGACCTCTGGAGAACTGGGAGCCACAGCCTGTGGTGGCTGGACTCTCCACTTTGGGTTCAGAGCTGAGCATGGTCTGAAAGCGATCCTGAACCATTTAATCCTGATTTTGCAGACTCATCTCCTTTTTAAAAAATTGTCAAATTCATACTAAAACATGTTGAAGATGTTTGCTTTTACCCTGTTCAGAGCTGTACTCAATAGTTTTAACAAATTATATTCCACAGGCTTGAGTTAAGATGTTTGTAACAAAGATAATGGTGGTGTTCTTTTTTATTTTTATTTATTTATTTTCCATGGCTGGTTAATATCCTCTTCTGTCTTTGTCACTAAATTATTCATTTCTAGCCTCCCTGTGGAAAGTAGGATGTCCTTTCTCTGATTGTTCTTGCAAGGTGTAGCTACACCTGTTGCAGCAGATATTGTTTGTTTGTTTGTTTATTTATTTGCCTATGATATTTTTCTGAACCCAAATGACCACAGTGGCATCCAGAGTCCCAGACAGGATCTTAGCAAGCCTTGCACAGCTGCCTTAATCCCCTTCACTGATGGAAATCAGTCCATGATGTACATTAGGATTACATGTGCTATTTGGACTTTAGCATTGCATGACAGAGAAGAGAGATGATTATAGTGCTTTGTGGTGCTGAACAGGATTTATTAATGAAACCAGATGGATCCAGGTAGGACAGACTCCAGACTTTTTTTTTTTTTATGGCTAGCCCTCTGCCAAATTTAATGCTATCTAATTTGTCTGTCATTACAGTATACATTTTGCTAAAATCTGTATCTTTCCTGAGCAATTGTAAGGGGTCTGTTGCAAGTGCTACAGCAAGGTCTGTTCTAATAATGTCTTCATTAAGCTTCTCTACAAACAGGAGAGTGTACTAATTGCCAGGCTAACATGCCATTTGGCTCTGTGAACAAGCTACCGAACACTAACTTATGAATGGAAACTTGAAAGGATCATTTGCAACCTGCTACATGAAAGAAATACCAAAATGAAATGAAAATGCACTTGTATCTCTGTTGCTGCTGCTGCTGCTATTAAAGAGCTGGAAACAGAAGGCTGATTAGAGAGTCACTTTAATTTTCCTGGGAGACTTGACTGATTTCATAAATGTTTTTTGCCTCCTGAGTTGCAGCAGCTGCTCCCTATATAAAAGCTAGAAATAACTGGTTCTTCTTTAGTAAGAATGAAAGGAGAATTGAGCTCTATACAAATGAGGAGATTAGAGCTCCATGAGGCATATACCCATTTAATGCTGCTGGAGACTAAACACACTAGAATAATCTTAACTCTCGCTTCTGGTGAGCAGAAATTCTAAGAAAAAAAATTTCCTTTAGTGACTTATTAACAAAGGCTTTTCAGGTTTACTGGGATTTATCATGTGAGCCTAATCTACCTTTTGTTCATCCTGCTGGCAGGCTTTAAAATTTAAAAGGGTCTGCAGAAACTCTTCCCCCAAACTCCTTATTTAATTAAAGAGGCTTGGTGCATTATTTACCTTTGAGTCTTCCATCTATGTGGGAACAATGAGTTGGCATTAACATATTGTAAAATATTTGTGAATGCTGCATTATAAGCAGAGGCAGGGAAAAGAAACAGAAATTTTGACGATAACTTTGAGTTTCCAACCACCTAAATAGGCTCTTTTAGAATGTCTGGAAACGAGGCCACTCCTACATAAATACTAAATATAAATACAGGTGTGTAACTCCACAACATATTTCCCTTCTTCTGTAGGTGATTTAGGAGCCTGGATGCAAGTCACTCTTTGCTTCTAAGGGAGCTCTCCAGATTGATTGGATGTGTAGATCAGGTATTGCACACAATGGTATTTTATATGTTTTTGATTTGGTAGCTTAGCAAGGACTCATAGCTATAGTTCTCTCACTGTTTCCCCAGTTTCTCCTCCTCCCCCACTCCATTCACTGCTGTAGCTGTGAGCATCAAGTTGCAGATAAAACGACTTCTGAGAGAGCAACGGGATGCAGCTCTTGCCAAAGGCAATTAAGTGCTTAGGATTACAGTGTGCTTTACAAAGTGTGTTCTTGCTGAATCTCTTTCCTCTTCTGCTTGCTGGCACAAAGCACTTTCTTGGCACTTATCTTTGTTATAACGAGTCTGAGCATTGCTGAACTTCACTACAGTGTGTCAGCTCTCTCAAGCAGTCCAGCAAGCTGCTGTGTCTTGTGTTTTGAGGACAGTCTTGTTGGTGATTCTTCACTAAGAGTCAGCTTGACCTCATCACCTCTGCTGTAATTGGATTAAATTTACTCACTTGCCAAAAACACTTCCAGCTTATGGCACATTTATTCTTTAGGCTGAAGTGCTGTTTGTATGCACAGCATTCTTAACACCAAAGGCATTTTAGGGCCTATGTGATTCAGCTGATATGCTGCAGGATTCAGAATCCTGAGGGACGTTTTCAGTAATTTGCTTCATCCAGAAAGGATTAAAACAGACCATATATTCTGTTTGAACGTTGAACATATAACCTGTGGGAGAAAGAAGAGATGCTGTAGTTGCCAGTACTATGCATCTTTTATCTTCTTTTCTCGTGAAATATCACAAGTTGTTGAGAGCCCACAGGTGGTCTAAAGCTGTAGCCTTCAGGCTGAGGGAAGCGTGTGATGGTGAGTGCTGTTATTGTACACCCAGTGCAATGTATTTTTGATTGCTGCACAACAGGTTAGGATCACCACTCTGGATTATCCTTTTACTGCTTTTTCTGGTATTCTACAGCTCTCTTGTGTTTTGGGACATTTGCAGAGCAGCAGGATGATATCTGAACAGACAGAAAGGTGTGTCCAAAATAATACAGGGACTGTGTAGTCGAGGACAATCTGACCACCAGACCTGTAGTTTCATCCCAAGAGGCTTTATGTACTCTCTAGAACAATGCAATCCAGCTTTTGGTGGGAAAGACAGTCAAGTAACGAAAATTACTATCCTTACTGTTAACCTCAGCAAAATAATAAGGGACAAGTCAGTGATGGGGAGACCAAGGACCAAGTGAGTTGCCAATGTTCTCACAAAGAGGGTCAGGATTTGAGTGCCTAGAGAGAGGCACAGGTTGGTACTTGGTCTGGCCTAGGCACTTTCTGAAATGTCCCAAATAATGAAAGGATCCCCATTTGGGGAATTAGCTGTTCTTATCTGCCTGGCAGTATTGCAAATTTTCTGTCTGCTTCTAAGGCTTAGTAGAGTTATATTTTGAAGACAGCTTTGGTAACAAGAGCTGCAGCTACCAGCTCTCTAGTTCTGATCAGGATGTTGTTGCATTTTATTTCATGGTGGTGCTTTTCTCTGAAGTGCTATGAACTGATGAATACTCATGGTGCAAAGCATTAACTGATAAATAAACAAACTGTGACATGGACATGAGGCTTTTGATATGTACTGAGTAACAGTTACAATATCATTTACTGAGTAAATGTGCAGTACAAGTAGCAGGATGACAAATTCAATATCTCCCTCTAAAAAGTCTGTAGTTATTCAGGTGTTTTCTGCACCGTTAACTCTTAGGAAGTTGATCAACTCTTAATGAATTAAGTATATAATTCCATAAACTCCTTATAATGATGTAAACTGTTTGTTAATACTGAAGTATTGGGTGTTCTTTTATTTTATGTCATGTATTTGGAATCAATGTAATATTTAAAAATTAAAATAAAAAAAAACTGACCATGTTGCCTGAACAAGGATTAACAGCCTGCATCTGAAAGAAGTTGGACTCAATGGTCTTTGTGAGTCCCTTCCAACTCAGGAGATTCTGTGATTCTGAGAACAAATGTGAGGATGTGTTCAGTAAGAAACACTTGCAAAGTCAAAGTCAGGGAACTACTGTTGGTATGGTCTTATACTCGTTTGTGTCAAAAGGAGAGTTACAGAACAAAAGCAATCAGCAGACTGTGTTTAAAATATACATGAAAGAGAAAATTGAAATAAATAAATAAATAAAGCCTTCTTTACTTGGGTTATTTACTCTCAATCTTTTTTACGGCCATAAATTTCCCTCTCCTTTGGTGGAAGAAGAGAAATATATTATGTAAATGCTTCCTGTCTGAACGTGTTGCTAGGCCTCCACATCACTAGTTCAAGTCCAGCCCAGCTCTGGAGGTGAGAAACCCTTTATTTCTATTTTATGCAGTGTAAGTTTGGTCTTTGTTGTGGGTTATATCAGTGGGATCCGTTTGTGTACACGTGGTCCTCCTTTAAATGCCCCCTTTCTGGCTGTGGTGGCCTCAGGGGATGTATCTCCTGCAGAGCCTGTGAGACCATCGCACAGGGAGCCCTGGCTTTGAAATGTAACAGCTGGTTTATGGGCATCTCACCCCCAGCTTCAGAGCAGTGCCATTCCTCTGACCTCAACTGAGCTGCAGCATTCATGGTTTTCAGTAACATGGGGGTTAAACTGGGCCTATATTCTTTTAACTGGTCTATTTAGCAGCTCTTTTCCTTATGCAGTCTCCATGCCAGTGACAGGAGCTTCCTGGAACTGACAGGAGACACAAAAGGCTCTCTTCTCTAAATCACTGGACCTTAAGGATATTGAAAGGATGTTACAACAAGCCTCATAATACACCATTGTCAGGCTCTCTCTGAAGATGCCTGCGGTGGTATCATACCTCTAAGCTTTCCAGAGGGGGTGTGATGACCCCAAATGGCAGAAAATAGAAGAGTAATGGTTTGGGTGGCTGTGAGGAATTTTATGGCACTGCTTCCCTGGTCTGTAACTTGAAACCAGCTGGAAGTAGTTGCTGCTGACTGAACTCCTATCAGTAAGAGGCAAGCAAATATATGAACATGCATCAAGCAGTTTTTTTAGGAAGAGATCCTGTCTTATGTGTCTGTGCATGCCTGGATGCATCTTTCTCACAGACAAGGGAGTGGTGAAAGATGCTTTGTTTCTTCTTCATTTCCCTTTCTTCTTCCTACTCTTTTCCCTGTTCCTCCTCAGTACAGAAATTTTTCATGTTGCTGTGAAAATGTCCATGCTCATGAGTGGAGTGAACACATTTGAATGGAAGATGGCTGCTGGTTTTTGAAGTCCAAAAGTCAGCATTCCTGGGGGGGGCACAGGGTGTGTGCTGTGCTATTCCCTGGTCAGGGAGGTGCCTGAACAGCACATTGTACTTTTGCTGGAGAGTTTGTGGCAAGACAACTCTGTGTTGCTGGGAAAAAAGAAAAAAAAAAAAAAAAAAGGCTTGAGTCAGGGAATTTTGAATTTTATTTACTATTTTTTGCCAATCAATACAGTGTTGAGCATCTCCAAAGCTGGAGACTGCACACCCTCTCTGGATGACCGTTGCTCAACCACACTCATGCTGACGGACATTTTGGCGCCACGGCTGGGCTCTGGTGGCTTTTTCTCACTGGGCCGCCCCAGTGCCAGAGCCCGCCAGAACCATCTGGAAACAGTTTGGAGCAGCTCACAGCCTCCACCCTGGCACACAAACCTGCCCATTACAGTTTTGTGTGTGAGAGAGGTGAATAAAGAGGGGACTGAGGGATGGCAGTGAGTATCCAGTGAGGCGATCCCCTCAAGCTGAGGGTCGTGTGAGGTGGCAGGGTCTTGTCTTGCGCTGCGGACATGGCTGGCCGGTGCCTGGGCAGGCTCAGAAGCAGTCACTCCATTTTGCCTCAGCCCCAATTTGTTGGACCAAAATTTTATTTCAGCTGGTGGGGAGTTTTGCTCAAGACATGAGTTCTAGTCAACCTGAACATGGCATTTGTACTGGGCTCCTCACTGATAAATGCCTCAGAAGCTTCAAATGCTTCTCAGTTTAGTCAGTTGAGATATTACTCCTTCATTTTACCTTAGCTTGTGCTAATATCTAGTTCATCTCAGATGACTTGTAAACCATTTAGGTTGCATTCAATCTATTTAGCTCTTATCTGCTATAAAACTCAGAAGTTACTCTCATTCTCCAAGGCATTTCCAAGCATGGGGACTTTGAAGGATGGAGACCAAATCAGATGTCCTGGTTAGCCCGAACAGAAGTGGAGGCTCAGCTCCTGACTGGGTCACACTGACATCCAGAAAGTGAGTTTGCACAGATTAATGACTTGCATGGCATCTTGACAGCCAGGACAGAAAGCCAGGGATGTTCAAATAGTTTTCCAGGTAAAATAATTTGGACCTTTCTCCACATGTGATCTTGACCTTAGATTTGATGTAATATCCTTTAACTGCAATCTTGTTACCACTTTATCCCTTTTGTTTTGTCTGAGGTGGCAAAAAGTAAACATGAATGTGTAAGTATATTTAGTACTTGGCATTAGAATATACCCTTTAGGGACACTGTTGTTTCTCAAAACAACACCTCTTGGATTTGTTTTTCTCTAGTTCTATAGTTTGCTTGACAATTAAGGTAACCTGCTTTGAGCTTGGTGTGGTCATTCATCAGTGTATGGGCACTGTGAAGGATCCTGAATGTATGGGATGTACCATACATTATATTAGAGATGCATGGTTATTGATATCAGTGTAAGAAACTGTAGTAACGTAGCTTACTTCTCACAAAATTAAAAAGGATAAAAATGCCAATGGTGTTTCTTGTCTCTTCATGCCCATTATGTGTTCTGTGATGAATGGAATTCTCTATAAAACTTCCCAGTGCTCATTCCTTTCTAGCTGGTTTTATTACAACCACAAAATTTTGAGATAGATTATGTCAAGACACAAGACACAAGAGAGATCTTTGTCTAATATTTGATCTGTGTAGCATACAGATATTTTTTCCCCAAAGAATCAAAAAAAAATATTTTCTTTTACAACTGTAGGAGTTAAAAATAATGAGGAAATAAATTGAACCTCAAAACAAAAGCTCTATTGTCTTGAAGACAAACTCAGTATAATAGCACTTCTTGTGAGGTATTTTTTCTGTCTGTCCTTATATTTCACTTACAAGACAGGAAATACAGCTTTGCTGATTAAATGTCATTATAAGATAAAAATAAATTATGGTCTTCAAAGATGGTATTCTTAAACAGCTACTTAAAGAGGTATAGTATTCTTAGATTCTTGAACAGCTACTGTTTGAGATCCACTTCTCTCCCTGCCTTTCCACTTCCCACCGTTCTTGTGTTAACGTTAGGATACATACCCATTTAGTCCTTTAACTGTATATTTATGGACCTGTTGTTCAGAAGTTTGTTTAATCCATTTTTGAACCTACGGACATCCTTTGCCTTTACTGCCTCCCATGAAAGCAAGTTACAGAAGCTTGTAACCTGCTGTGTTAACAAATATTCTCTATTTAGATAGATGGGTATACTGTAATATTCAGTAAGTACAGCCTCATTCCAGCATTGTGGGATTTGGAAAATAACTTTTCTGCATCACTTTTTTTTTGTGTGTATGTTGTCTAGCAGGTAGCCTTTATAGCTTTCTCTTGTTTGGACTGTTCCATACACCTAGAAGTGTCTTTTGCACTGGAGAACTGTATATGAATCTAGAATGATGACCAATACTGTATCATTCCTTCCTTCCCTAAATGGACAAAGAATAATTATTTCTGTAATCCTTATGTGTTGATGATATATGGCAGCTATTAGTACTGTAATAATGTGGAAACAAACAATTAAAATTGAGAGGCACAAAGTTATTTGGGGAACTAACGGAACTACATATATTCCATTTTGCATATACATGGTATATGCAGTGATGTGCAAATCTTTGTATTTGTACACATTCTAGCCCAGGCTTTCATAAAATTTAACCCCCCTGCTCTTAAGACATACAGAAAGAGCTTTGCTCTTTCAACTTTTCAGACACAGAAAAAAACTGAAGGAGGATTTTCTGAGGTTATTTGAGAGGTCTCAGTAGGCACGTTTACAAGAGCTGAAGTGTGTTTATATTAATTTCTGTGCAGTTACCAGAACATTGTCCTTCTTCCATAAAGCACGTGCTGCTCTTCTTAGAGGCACATTCCAGCACTGATAGGAGATATTCAAACAAATTATTGTTAATTAATATTGCTTAGCTAGTCAAAGCTAATATTAACCAATAACACCTAGATAGGTGAATAGTCTAGTGCTGTGTTCTCTGCACTGTATGCATTTTCCTGGACCATGTCCTGTCCCCTGCTTTTGCAATCACCTTACATTCTATAAATAGTCTCACCTAAATCTGCAGAGCTTTTTTTTGAGTCTTTACTTAACCTATGAGTACTGGACCAGTCTTTCTTCAGATCCAGCTATATGTTTGTGCTTTCCTGTTGAAGGCCTTGGATTCAAGCCTACTACATGACTGTCTGGAGCAGAGAGCTGTTGGAAACGTACATGTTGTCTCTGTGTGAGCCTGGGGCAGTGATGTGTATAGATGACTTTGCTGATGAGTTGCAGGAGTTCCCCATCACACCAGCAACTAAAAAATGAAGAAGAGTTGTATATTTTAAAAGTTACTGAAGAAAAAAAAAAAAAAAAAGTGAAATTGTCCAGAGCAATTTCTTCATCAAAGCTGACTGGAATAACATCTGTGGTGAAAACCTGTATCTCATCATTTCATTGTAATATGTGCAAGGGAAATGATGTTAAGTGAAACAGTTGCCTGTCATAAAGAGGAACTGGACTTCATGATGCAGAGTACTTGCAGTTGTGTCTGATGAATCTGTTCTCATGAATGATTTCTCATCAAATGAAATTTCAGTGGCTGTCAGGAACTTTTGTGATCATTGGCCTCTGTGGACCTATTAGGCTATGGATTTATTCTCAGTGCTAGGCTTCAGAATGATTTTCCTTGTTATCTAGATATCATTTTTTATTTCACTTGTGTATTTATGTGGCTAAGCTAGCCACACTTTACTAGTCTGATATTTAGGTATTGATAATTTCAACAACATAATCATTTATATTTTTCTAACTAAAATGCCTTCTTTAACGTGAATTATTTGTAGGATTTCTATTAGAATATTTTTCAAATGCTATGGTCAAATACATAGTTCTTATTGCTTTCATCACTAGATTTCAAAACACTTTACAGACAAGGATCAGAAGGGAAGGAGCTTGAAAGGACTTCTCTAAAGCCTGAAAAAAGGTAAGCAATGTTATTCTTCTGAGTGCATATCTGAATGCAAAATTGTTTTACTCTAGCTAAAATCAATTTAGTAGTTCAGTGGATAAAATCTGTGAGTGGTATGCTTGCATTACCTATAATAGGCTTAGTCTAGGTTTACCTTGATATACTGAGGGGGTGGGAGGAGCAGAGGTATCATTTTTAAACGCAAGTGTACACACTTGGGTGTTCGACTTTCATCAATATTTTAATTTCTTACCTTTAAAATATATGCTTCATATGCCAAATTTTTGTGACTCATTGGAGAATTCTTGTTGTAGTGTGGAATATATTTTTGGGTTGATTTTTGTTCCTAGCTCTCTGTGAGTCTCTAAGATTTTTCCCTAGGATTGCAATATTGAGAAAAAAAAATAAATTGTGACTCTGTTGGCTCAGCTAGATTAATTAGCTCAAAAATATGTACTTAATAAAAAAAATAATTTCACCCACATTAAGAGATTTGATGTAAAAATAATTTTCAGAGGTAAACTCTGATTTCTAATTATCCATATTTATTCCACCCCATTTGCAGACCAAGAAGATTTTAGATGCTTACAAACTAAGCATGAAGGTATTATGAGCTACCATTCCCAATTTATACCCTGAAAAATAAATAAGATTTTAAAATCACCCTTTAAAATTATTACATTTATTCCCTGTTTCTTGCCCCTTCCATATAACAAAGTTATTCACTCTTCTCCACCCTTAGATGAGAGATCTTTAATGTGCTTTATTGAAAAACTGCTCTGCAAAGTTTCCAGTTTTACAGGAGGCAGAAAGACTTCTGGAAACTAAAAAATGAGCTTATGAGAAAAATAAAAAGCTTTGGTGAACTGTTTGACAAATATTGAATCTCAGCTTGTGAAAACAAAACCAGAATTTAGGTTCACTGTCGGGACATGATGCAGTTATTATGAACAGTTCTGGTTAACTTCATTTCAGAACAAGGGCTGACTGCTCCCTTTTGCATTATGCAGTTACGTAGTACAACGATTAACTTTGAGCTGTGTTATGCCAGCTTGTGTGCAAACACTGAGGAAGACTTTGTCACTGCCCCCAAAGAGCTTTGTGCAAGATAATGAACAGCTTACTTCCAGTGAGATGATTTTCTTTTTTTCTTTTTTTTTTTTTTTGTAAATTGGAGAACTTTACTGAACTGATAAAAATTGCATCTTTGTGATTTCTGTGTTTCTTTAATCTAGATGTATTTGAAGTCTTTCTGCTCTTACTCCTTGCTTTTCAGAAGCCAATGTCTTTTCATTAGTCTTGTAACATGCTCGTTAACTTCTGTTGTTTAAACATATCATCCACAAAAACAGCTTTTTTTTTTTTTTTTTTTTATTCAAAAGAGAATGAAAGGGGACCAAAATCATAGGCAATCATATGCAACACCTTTTTTTCTTTTTTTTTTTTTTTTTTTCTCTCTGATTTGTAACCTTTCCTCATGCTTTAGAAGAAATTCACTCTGAAATTTAGATTTCTGAAGCTTCAGTTTCCAGCACCTGGATTTTGATATGACTTTCTCCAAGATAACTTTCAAACCTGAGACAGCTAGTCTTTTGCCTCAGAAAGCATTTCTGTCTTCTGTGGTAAAAAACCTTGTAAGCATTTTAAAATGACATTTGTACTTTTTTTGTTGTTGTTTTTGTTGCTTATAGTAAACATTTATATAAGTACATATTTTTTCTAATCTCTGGATTATTGTCATGGCCCATTCAATTCTCTCTAGACTATTTCAATGCCCTTTTAAGGGATTATCTGGGTAACTCCACTGTTAAAGCAGAAGTCTGTGCCTTTTTCTGGCTTATGTGTGAGGGGACTTTTTCTTTCAGCCAGGCAGTAGATGTTTTCCATTACATGTATGTGCGTCAAATAAACTGGGAGGCCTTGCTTGCACTTCGAAGTTGTCTGAATTGGTGAATTTTAACCCAAACACTGGAAGAAAAACACTAATGCTGGATGTTTTCTAAAGGAAAAATAGGAAGAAAACAAAGGAGGGGAAGAACAACTAAACAGACCCTGGGGATTGATCTTGACTGTGCCTTATTACCACAGCTTTATCCTTTCCAGTTCTTCAAGATGCTGGCAGTTATTGAACTCTGACCTGATTAATGCATTGGACTGATGCCTATAGATTGTGGTAGTGATATTGCTTCCAGCTGGTTTCCTGGCAGGCAGATTGGCAGCAAGTTGTCATCTTTGTGGTCGTGAAGGGGAATAGTATGGATTTTTTTCTTTTTTTTATAGAGCTTGTCTCAGCAAATAAATACCAGTCATTGGGTCCATTTCTCTGAGAAACAGTAGCCTTGTGGTAAACTGAATTCTGTAGATTTATTGGAGTCTATAGAGTAATACAGTAAAAGGATGTGATATCTATATTGCTACCAGAGACTTAAAACCCTGTAATACCTGCTCTTCCTCCAGTCAGCAGGGAGTTGTATTTTGAAGCTACGTGTATCTTGTGCGTGTGGAATCTATGGGATAATCCCAGACATATTTCCTGGGCAAATACTGGATTTCATAGGACTTAATTCAGAGACTTGAGTTCAGTCAATGCAGCAGCCACAGCTGTTAGAAATTGTTTGGGCACCACTGTTCAGGAATTATCTTTCTATATTTTGTGCATCATGCAGGTAGAAAACATCAGTTTCAGTATAGATGTGAGAGGGTTAAATTGAATTGCTTACAGTATCCAGTGGGTCAAAATAAATGACTGAACTGTATCTTCTGGCCTTGCACCCTAAAACTTTGTGACACCACTGCAGTGTCCTATCCACTTTTTTGTGCTGCCAAGAAATTGCTTCTTTTTAGTGACGATGTTGTTTTGTTTGCATGATGGCTGCATGTACAGCTGGTTCCATTTAACCTACAAAGCTGAAATGGTTTGTGAATCAGCTTCTTATTTTTATTGTTAGAGCAAAGATTAGCTTCTAATCTCCTTTTCCTTACAAGGGGATTTATTCCATTTATCAATATATAAAGTGAAGACTGATTGGGCAGAATGAGATTGGGAGACTGAGAATGTCACAACTCAGTTACTCCTTCAGGTCTGAGTTCTTTTAATCCTAGAAAAATGCTACCCCTCTGTGAAGGGAGAGGAGCAGGACTCAGTGGGAAGTCTCTATTTGTGGGCTATGTTGTTTCACCATCACTAACTCATTTTAAAACTGGTTCAAGTATATCTGGATGAGTTGTATTCTGTGCAAACAGTAGTGCACATATGTTTAATGCATCATAACTTGTATGGAATGAGATGGAAAATTCCTTAGATTATTTTCCTTCCACCATCATTGCATTACTGTTCCACGCCACAAACACATAAATATATGTTCCTACCTGTGATCATGTTTGGGCACAATATTTTTATTTCTCTCTCATCAGTTGATCTCTTTTGATGAGAGAAGAGATGAAGATGGAATGAGATGATATATTTTGCTGACCTCAGGACCCAGTGGACTCCCTGCAACTTGCACAGAAAGTGGGTTTTTTGGAAGGCGGATTCTGTAGTTCTGAAATGTTATTGCACATATTTTAACATATAACCTAGAGAGACCATTGCACTGTTGCTCTTTTACCACTGGAAGAGAGAGAGATGATAAACTGTTACAGGACAAAAAGCTTTGGCTAGAGTTTCAAACTTTAATAACAGTTTTTGTTGCAAGGAAGCTCTGAAATTGCAGTGGTTCTGAGCCAGACCATGCTATAAATCCATGAAGTTAGAGAGAACTTGCTAGTAATGTTCTCTGAGGCCGAGATTTCTGACAGAAAATGTGGTTCTTATTGCAATGTGCCTCCTCATTCCAAGACAACTGGCAGCTGGTTCTACTACTACTTGTGCCAACAAGGCTTTAACTCTGTTTTTTTCTCTTAATCATCATATTAATTTTCTTCTAGCCCATGAAGCAGAGCCTTCCACTTATGTACAGGTTTAACAGTGGGTTTAAACTTGCTGTGGCCTCTAGGTTGGTAGTATGTAATGTAGCAGGGAGAGGCTGATGGTTTTGGAAATGCTCCAGTTACCTACTTCACTTAAATTCGGTTTGTGTCCTCATTAGCTTCACTACTGAGTCCTACCTGCTTCCATCTGCAACCAGGCCAGTAAAAATGCCATAGAAATTTGAAATAATGCATAACAGATGCAATAGGAGAAAGCCAACTCATTCTGCTATGGTTCTAAACCAACTAAATCCCTAATGCATGATTTGTGTCTTGGGTGCATCTGGCCAAATGCTCCCATGCAGTAATTAATGGCAACTGTCTGGTGAGAAATCTCTAGTGGAAGAATCAGTAAAGCTTTCTGTGAGAAAGCTCATGAGGAAAATCAGTCTTCCAACTTCATTTCACCACTTCAGTTGTTTTCTGGGGACCCCCAGCAGCCTGAAGAGTACAGAAGCAACCAATGTCTTTCTCTCCATATTAATTCCATTTTGTAATATAAACTAGAGCAAATACATATCAATGTCATTGGCTAGTGCCTTCCATAGCAGGAGAAATTACTCCAAAAGGGATTCATTGCTATAGATGTTTAGGGAGGGGAGGGGAGCATCTTGGCTTAATCCGCCTAAACCAAGGAAATCTGAAATAGATATTTATGTTCCTAGTTTAATTGTTAAAGTTGTGGGCAGGGAGGAAGGAAGAGAAGTGTATTCAGTGGTACAAGGCTAGAGGCAAATTGCCCAGATCTGCCCTCAGATACGTAAGCACAACTTTCAGTAATTTCAGAGGGAAGAGCACAACATAATGAAAGGATAACGAGGTACACAGAAGTATCCAGCTCTGGTACTATCCTCGCAGGGAATGAGACCCAGTGGTCCAGGAGGGCCTATCCTACATTTTAAATAGCTGTGTCATACCTCTTTCACACTCTGATCTTTAAGCACAATTAAGTTTTTTTTTCTTTAGTTGGAAGTTACTTCTTTACCATACTTGTGAACATTACTCTGATTTTAAAACTAAATATGTTCCCTGTTTAATTTTTACCTATGATTTTTTTTTGTCTTTGGCTATCTCAGAGACATCTCTGGTAATCTCTTGTTGCTCAGAGTTGTTTTTGTTTTGTTTTGTTTTTTGGTCTTGTAGCTATTAAAAGTATGCTATGTATGAAAAAAATGGGGCTAAAACCCAGCTGTGTAAGAAACTAATATGAGTGAGACACAGAATGAACCAGTAGGCAACTTATACATGAAAGGTAACCGGTTAGATTGCAAAACTGCAGATGTAGGTGTAGGACTGTTCCTCTCCAAAGGCACAGTTGAACTCTTGCTATGGTCCTTTGCCATCTGAGCAAGAGGAGGTTGAAGGCACTTGTGGCCTTATGCATAGGGTTCTTGGAAGTGGTTTGGTGGCAAGAAAATAAATTAGCATGCTACGGATTCATTTTATATCCCAGGTCCCTTGAAATCAGCAGTGTGTTTAGTCTGTACAAGGGCAAGATACTATGATGTGGAGCAGTAGCTGCCAGAGAAGATTCATGAGGAATTATTAATTTGAGAATGGGGGAGGGGGGGGAGAGAGAGAAAACAAAACATTTTATTTTGTGCCAGATCTGGTAGTTCCTAAAAATAAATAATAAGAAGAGCCATTAGTGCACTAGAGGTGAAGCTTAAATGTATGTATATTGTTTGGCCTCTACCTTTCTTTCTTTGTGTAGCAGCACTTTTCAGAACTACCTATGTTCTCTTGAACATCAATGGAATTTAGCATATCATTATCTGAGGGGCTCTCTGAAAAATGTGTTCTCTATGAACCATGCTGCTTGTGTAATGACTCTGCAGGGATTAATGCTGTATTTGGGATCAAGGAGCTTACCTGCTCTGCCATGGTTCTCCTGGATATGGGCTGAACTAGAAATGCAAATTCCCGATCAGTGTGGAAATGGGAAAGGAGGCTGCTGTCCCATGGTTAAATGTGTGGAAAATGATATGAATTTGATTTCTTTTTTGGATTGAAGAACTTGAAGCATGTATAAGGGTTGTTTAGGTATTCAGGTCCTCCTCTTGGTCATACCTCAAACTTGTTCCTCAGCAAGCTAAAATAAATTAAGGATCAGGAAGAATATGCTTTAGAAGTTATTATCACTGTCTGTCATGTTTTACACCTCACAGAAGTTACTACGTGCTATATTATGAGAAGAGTAAAGGAAATTTCCATTTGCAGTAGTGACAGTGTGAAAGAAATGAAATGGCTTGCTGTGAGATTCCAAAGAGCCCCTCTGATTTCTGTGTGAAACAGTAACTGAAACCTGGTGAATATTGCTTGTGAATTGTGCTGCTCCTGCCTCCATCGGCTTGCCTAATGGAGGTCCAGAAATAATGTAATTAAAAGAAAAAAAGAGGGAGTACTTGAATTTTATGCTTTCTTTACAGTTTACCTGTTCTTAAAACATCAATATATTTCCAGTTGCTTTGTCTCAGTGGAAGTCATATAGAGGTTTTGATTAGTTCACTGTGAAGCTTGTTTGGATAGTTGATGACAATTGCCTTGGTATTTATACCAGCTCTTCTTGGGATCTCTGATAGCCACAGCATGGCTTGGGCTGCTGTGTTACCTTCTCTTCAGCCAAATCAGAAGTCAAAAGTAGTGAGCTAATGAAACACACTTCTTTTATAACTCCCATTTTTCTCTTCCCAAAACTCTCATGCAAGCTGGTAAGATTTCTCCTCCTTCCCCCACACTGGGAAGTACCAGAAACTTCACATAAGTAAGATGCCTCTCCTAGCCTTGCTTTAAATTACAGTCATGAGCAGCATTACAAAAACTCTAAGGCTAAATAATGCTTGGCTCATATCTGCTTAGGTGGAGGATTATAGCATGTGCTTCACTTACTACTTCAGAGGCTACAGCAGTTGCTTAGTTTGCAAAACCACTACCATGCCTCTCGCCTATGCACTAGATGGATGTGCGCAAGTCGATGGGGCCGGATGGGATCCACCCGAGGGTACTGAGAGAACTGGCAGAGGAGCTGGCCAAGCCGCTTACCATCATTTATCAACAGTCCTGGCTATCGGGGGAGGTCCCAGTTGACTGGCAGCTAGCAAACGTGAAGCCCATCTACAAGAAGGGCTGGAGGGCAGACCCGGGGAACTATAGGCCTGTCAGTTTGACCTCAGTGCCAGGGAATCTCATGGAGCAGATTATCTTGAGAGTCATCACACGGCACTTGCAGGGCAAGCAGGCGATCAGGCCCAGTCAGCATGGGTTTATGAAAGACAGATCCTGCTTGACGAACCTGATCTCCTTCTATGACAAAGTGATGCGCTTGGTGGATGAGGGAAAGGCTGTTGATGTGGTCTACCTTGACTTCAGCAAGGCTTTTGACACCATTTCCCACAGCATTCTCCTCAAGAAACTGGCTGCTCTTGGCTTGGACTAGCGCACGTTTCATTGGGTTAGAAACTGGCTGGATAGCCGGGCCCAAAGAGTCGTGGTGAATGGAGTCAAATCCAGTTGGAGGCCGGTCACTAGTGGCGTTCCCCAGGGCTCGGTGCTGGGGCCGGTCCTCTTTAATATCTTCATCAATGATCTGGACGAGGGCATTGAGTGCACCCTCAGTAAGTTCGCAGATGACACCAAGTTAGGTGCGTGTATCGATCTGCTCGAGGGTAGGAAAGCTCTGCAGGAGGATCTGGATAGGCTGCACCGATGGGCTGAGGTCAACTGCATGAAGTTCAACAAGGCCAAGTGCCAGGTCCTGCACCTGGGGCGCAATAACCCCAAGCAGAGCTACAGGCTGGGAGATGAGTGGCTGGAGAGCTGCCAGGCAGAGAAGGACCTGGGAGTGATAGTGGATAGTCAGCTGAATATGAGCCAGCAGTGTGCTCAGGTGGCCAAGAAGGCCAACAGCATCCTGGCTTGTATAAGAAGCAGTGTGGCCAACAGGGCTAGGGAGGTGATCGTCCCCCTGTACTCGGCTCTGGTGAGGCCGCACCTCGAGTACTGTGTTCAGTTTTGGGCCCCTTGCTACAAGAAGGACATCGAGGTGCTCGAGCGAGTCCAGAGAAGGGCAACGAAGCTGGTGAGGGGCCTGGAGAACAAGTCCTACGAGGAGCGGCTGAGGGAGCTGGGCTTGTTCAGCCTGGAGAAGAGGAGGCTCAGGGGCGACCTTATGGCTCTCTACAGGTACCTTAAAGGAGGCTGTAGCGAGGTGGGGGTTGGTCTGTTCTCCCACGTGCCTGGTGACAGGACGAGGGGGAATGGGCTAAAGTTGCGCCAGGGGAGTTTTAGGTTGGATGTTAGGAAGAATTTCTTTACCAAAAGGGTTGTTAGACATTGGAACGGGCTGCCCAGAGAAGTGGTGGAATCACCATCCCTGGAGGTCTTTAAAAGACGTTTAGATGTAGAGCTTAGGGATATGGTTTAGTGGGGACTGTTAGTGTTAGGTCAGAGGTTGGACTCGATGGTCTTGAGGTCTCTTCCAACCTAGAAATTCTGTGATTCTGTGATAGATCTGGGTGCAGTGAGGGTAAACCCATATTTGCCCTTTTTCACTTATGTAAATTGGCCCTGAAGCTTCACAGCTCCCTTTCTGTTCTCTGTTCTCCAAAAGTATTCTAATATTTGGAATTTGTAAACACAGGATTTGGGATTCCATGTGCATCTGGAAATGATAAACTTGGTATTACAGAGATGTAACCCTTTATACCTCTAACCTAAGAATTCTCCAGAGAGAACTTTCAGGCACATCTGATGTAGATGCAGGCAGATTCCTAGCAGCTAAAAGCAAAATGAAAAAGTTGCTGTTGAATGAGTGGAATTTTCATTGAAAACTATGTCATTGGGAGGGGCTGGGGGGTAAAAATTATAGAGTCTGGCAATAAATACAGCCATAATAATTTGAGCTAGGAACTGAAGAGATGAAACAAACAAAACTTGTCAGGCAGCATTAGTGGAGGAGAGAACCTTTTGCAAGCAATGGGGTAGTGGAAAACAAAAACCAAACCGAACTAAACCACAAAACCCAAGACCCCTAACAGAATCTTGGATTAGTTGAGGTTCAGTGAATGGCTTTGTTAAAAACTCAAGAAAAGAATTTAAATAGAGAAGTCCTGATAAAGGTGCAGGGCATCACAGCCCTGTTTCCATAGTGACATTGTTCAAACAGAGGCTTAAGGAACATGAATACCATTGCAGCTGAGCTCTATAGAAGATACCAGCCTTCCAGTGGGGATTCCAGCCATAGTTTGTTTAATGTTTTTCCCCCTCTAGATGGATATGGGGGGGGGGGGGGGGGGGGGAGGGAAAAAAAAAAAAATGTTGGGAAAAAAAAACAAGAGTTTAGACAAATAAATGGCTTGACAGACTACTGCTTCCTTCTGGCTCCAGCTTTCTACATTTTACATACCCTCTCCACTCATCTTTACTTTGATTGTTGGAGGTATTAAGAACTGCATTTTACTGTTGTTTAAAAAAAAAAAAAAAAAAAAAAAAAAACACCTCCTCCACACACACTTGTCTATACTGAAGCAAACAAGACTTTACACCAAGTGAGATTAAAATATGCATGTTCCTTCATGTCTGTATTTACTCTCCTTTGACAAGAAGATGGAGTCCAACCATTTACTCAAAAGTGGTCTTGGTGTGAGTGGAGCCCAGCAGATTTACTCTTTCATGTTTCTCACTTTTCTAATCATTTTATATCCATTCGGAAATTCACCAAGAACCACCTTTTTTCATAACTCTTGCTTTTCTCTTTGAAAAGCAGGGTCAAGCTCTGGGTAGAAAAAAAGCTGTTTCCTGTTACAAATATTTTGGTGTTGGAGTTCTTCCTTCCCCTTTTCTTCTTCAAATTGCCATTTTGCAGATTTTTCTTAGCTAAGTGTACTCTGAAAATAAGTACAAAGTCTCAACTTGTAGCTGTATTGTGCATATTTTAAGGTTGAAAGCATACCAGTCATGTCTCTGTCTAAATTACGATACACTTTCTTAAAAACATTCTTTATTCAAATAAATCTGTAGCAATTCTTGGACTTGCTTTAGCTTTTCAGTATAGGCTGAATAATGCAGCCAATTAAGAAGAGAAATTGATGAATAAAGTTTGGGTGGAAAAACTGTATCTGCTTCTTTGGAAGCTTGACTTCAGTGCGTAGGAAACTGGGGCAGTATGAAAATGCTGATTTTTATGAGAATGGCCAGGTTTAGACAACTCTTACTTAGACCTTATTTTGCATGGATCATCTGGTGCTCATCATTACTGTGACTATTCTTACCAGTGTTTGAAACCATACGAAGTCACTGGAGTTGCACCAATCTGGATTTGATCATCAGCCTGTTTTCATCTAAAACACGAGTAATTCGAAGTGGTAACACTATTTACTCATTGAATCCATTGACCTTTAGTGTTAGGGAGCATTACCTAGGGAAGGATTTCAGCTTCAGTGAGGTGAATGGATTTTTTTTTTTCCCAAAATTGACCAGTTGGCTCAAAACTTCACCTTTAAACTGTTTTGAATGCATATTGCAAGATACTAATTTTCTGTATATTGATTCAATAACTTTTTTATAAGGACATATCCCAAGGTGCTCAGAAGCAGAGAGAAGAAAAATAATTGTGAAAATGCAGTGTCTTGGCATGAATATATGAAGTTTAAACATACTATTCTGGTTAAACTTTGTGTTTGTTTTTGTTAAGGAAACAGGCTAGTACAAATGTCCTGTAAAAGCATAAATATGGGTATCTAACTAACTGCAATGATGACAATGAACTTGGGAGAGAGTTCATTTTAAAATAGGTGTTCCTGCAGAATATTCTGTTTATACTTTGTAATGAGAGCTGCTTTTACATATTTCTTGTTTTATTTTTCTCTCAGTCATAACCCTTCTGGCCAGCAAAAGAACAGAGCATATGAATTAAATTCTTCCTCTTTTCCACTTCCTACCCTTACCTTAGGAGAAAAAAGCTTACATCAAATACATCAAAATTTCTGATTTCAACAGTGGAGTGGAACTTACAGGCACCAGAGAAAAAGTTATTCCTCTTCTAAAAGCATGGAAGCAAAATGTCACACTTCTAACTAAATTCAGCTTTTAATGAGAAGTGTTGTTTTATACCATACTATCTTATACCAAAGTATTTTATTTAACATAAATTTGAATGTAAAATGAATGGGAAACTGAACATTTACTCCTCAGTCTCTCTTCCCATTCAAAGAGATTTCACTGTGAAGTGTCTCCTACTGAGGTGAGAGATTTTCAAATATTTAATATGTAATATTATTACTGAGCTGTTTTAACTCTGTACGGCACAGAATTGCCTTAGAAAAAAATTATTAATACATAATGTACGTCTCTTCATCTGGAGGGTGGTTACAGAATCAGAAATGGAAACTGTGGGAAATATTGTTCCCAACATTGTTCAGCATTGTTATCTGCAGAGCAGATGCTGTGACAAAATAAGCCTCTAAACTGGGAGACAGTCCGTATTGACCCACTCTGTGATGGAGTTTTGTTCTACAAGGTCCTTGAGAAACTTGATGGTTGAGCCAAAGTAAATCATGTGGTGTTTGACAAAGAGTGCAAAGTTCCTGAACAGAGTTGTTTGCTCCCCTCAGCTTGGCTTGGGGGTGAGTACCCTGGAATGCCACACCCAGCTTTTGGGCCACATCTCAGCAAGCTGTCAAGAAAGTGGAGATGGTTGAGGGGAAGGTGGTTAAAGGTCTGGCATGCACAGAATCTGAGAATGGTTTGGGTTAGAAGGGACTTCAAAGACCACCCTGTTCCAACCCCCTGCCATGGGCAGTGACACCTCCCATAAGACCAGATTGACCAAAGCCCCATCCAGCCTGGCCTTCGATACTTCCAAGGATGGGACCTCCACAACTGCATGCTTATAAGGAGAGAATGAAGAAGCTGGGCTTCTTTAATATGATGAAGAAGAGGCTAAGGGGCAATCAAATAGCAGCTTACCACTACTTGAAGGGGAGTTACAAATAAACAGACAAGCTTTTCTCAGTGGTAGCAGATGGAAAAACAAAGAGCAGTGACCACACGTTGAAGCTTGGGTGGCTAACACTGAGCCCGAGGCAAGCCTTTCTCACTAGGAGGGTAGTGCTGTACTGTAATCAGTGACCCAGAAATTTTTCTGGCATCTCTGTTTGTGGAGGTATTCAAGGCTTGACTAGAAAAAGCTGTAGCTGATCTGGTCTGGTGTTGGTTCAGCTTCAAGTGGGATGTTGGCTTAGGGATGTCTAGAGATCCCTTCCACCCAGCACTTCTGGAACTCTGTTGTTATGTTATCGGTTTATTAGCTTTCCTTCTTTCACCTGTTTGTACAGCATCCCTGGGTAAAATAAAGACCTCTTACAGCATCTCCCAAAATAGATGAAATCTATTTATCTATTTATCTTCATCTGTCTGGAGTCCTGGTTCATGGTTTAAAATTTTGGACAGCTCATTCTGCTTAAAGCCTATGAAGCTGTCTCTGTCAGCCTTGTTCTGATCTTTCTTGGATCTCAGCAAACAATGGCAAGTTTTGGTTATAATTTCCTTGTTTTTATTTCTTTATTTATTTTCCTGATCTAAAAAGCCATCTCTATCTATCCAACTTCCATGGAAATGATTATGTCCTACATCTCTTAATTTACTGCTATATATTGTGAGCCTAAGGATGCATGTTCTTAAAACTCCGCAACTCCGCACGGTAGCCGTAAAATACCTGCCTAGAATATAAAAGTCCAATACTCCTGAATTTAAAGATCACAAAAGCACATGCATTTTTAAAAGCAGTAAACTCATTTAGTGTTGTGTTCCTCACTGCAGCACATCTTTTTCTTGGAAGTCCTCTTTTAAAGGGAATATGGTTGTGTTTGAACTTTCTGTCTGCCTTGTAGAACTGAGTAATTTCTGTTTGAAAATGAAACAAACATTATGTTTTTGACTGGCATTAAAAGAAATAGAACTCGGGTTATCTCTCTCTGGAGCTTGCATCAGTGCTTTGTTACTGTCAGCTTGAATCTGTGCAGACAAAAGTTTTTGAAGAAAACGCATGTTGAATCTTATAATTACACCTGTAATATGTTGTGAAAGTCCATTACTAAAGGGGTAATGCCAGAAATATCCTAAATGGTGCTTTAGGCTAGCTTTCCGTACAGCTAGAATCACAGAATTCCTAGTCTGTCTGAACAGACATTGTCACAAGCACTTCAGCTGGGCTTTGACTACGCCTTCTGTTGTTCTCCAAGCCAGGAAGGCTTCCTGACACAATTCTTGTTTGGTGGATTACTTATGCGTGTATGGACAGCTCCACTGGCAGTGTAATTCATTGAGGGTGCCTTCTGTACCTTTTGGATTTTGGAGAAACGTACTGGAAAGCTGAGCATGACAAGAACATTGTAGTGTGCTTGTTTTAAGGCCAGTAACTCCTATGACAAAAACAGTATACCTTTTGCTTTGAAGTAGCTCTTAGTGCGTTGAAGGAAGTTACACTGAATACTTTTCTTTTTAAAATTCCAAGTAGGTAGTACTGAAAGAAAGATTTTTCTATAAAGATACGAGTGACAATACAGTGAAAAATCCTACTTATCTGCCAAAACAAATCAAAAATGCTTCCCTAGGTAACAAGCAATGAGTGTTACGCTATAATTCTGAAAATACAGTTCTCTGTGCAGGAGGAACTTGTTTTGATGGAGCTTGTCGGTTTTAGCTCTGTCTTGTCTGGGATTTATTTGAGCTTGTCAGGTCATCTGATTACCTAATGGGAGGTAGTTTTGCCTGTATTTGCTGGTACCTAGATGGCTTTTGCCTCTTTTTATATACTGTTGTCACTTTGGTGCAGTCATCTGCTTTTTACTATCCTATTATCTAATTATTAGCTTACTGAGCAGTAGGATTTTCTATGCTATCTATCCTGAATATTGCAGAAAATGTATTTTATATGAGCACATCAACTGACTTCTGAAACACAAAAAGGTATGTTTGGATTGTTTACTGAAGCATCTTAGTGGTTTTTACTTGAGATGACAAATTATGATTTTGGAATAACAGAACTACAGCCACTCTGTTTTGTTCTTAACAAAGAATTCAAGGAATATTGTGACATTGGTCTAGAATATATTTCTAAGACAGCGTGTAAACTGGGACTTTTGAAAAGTCATGTCTTAGATTTGAGAGAGATCTTCAAGGAAATCTAAATTCCTGTCCTTTTGAATGTAATGTGACTTTATTTTATTTTCAGTCCTAATCCACCCCCTCCCTGTGCTTGGATGAATGCCAGAGTTAGGAAAAAAAGGAAAAAGTATATGAGAACAGGGGAATGAGCAGGAAAATGTTGTCACTGGTAGCAGCTGACACTTAAGGAGTGGATCCAAGATCCCTCAAGACTAAAGATTAAAAACTTGATTACATTGCTGTACAGATCAACAGATGCAGCTCCTTGCCTGAGGAGTTTCCACCTAGAAACACTGAGTAGCAATCCTTTTATGAGCAAAGAGATGAAGAACTCAATTCTGGAAAGATGAGGTACCTTGCCAAAGGTCACTGTAGTCAGCCCTTCTCATGCACACTGACAGCGGCCTAACTCATGTCTTTAGAGTCCAGGGCATTCCTGCCAAACCACACTTTCCTTAATGTTTTCTTACAGTCCAGTCAACAAAGTAGAAAGTTAATTACCATGGACCTGGTAGAGACCTTCCCAGTGTTACAGAGAGTGGGTGTGAACATACTCTATTCCTAGAATAAAACTACAGTTTTATCTTCCAGCAGCCTTTGGAAATAATTTTCTATCACATGGTACTCGGGCACGCAGAATTCAGCCAGTGGATTTGGTAACTTAGCACCAGGAGCCATTTACTGTTTCTGAACCTAGCACTGCATGTACAGAACCTGGAAGCTCTCTCAGTGGGTGAACAAAAAGCAAGCCTTCCCAAGTACCTTTTGATGCACATATATAACTTTTTTTTTTTTTCTTTTGAGTGCACTGATATTGGTCAATATTTGTCAGAATTAACAGTGAAGAAATCAGGATCTTTCTTATGCTTCCAAAGGAGTCTACATTAATTTTGTCTGCTCTGGTTGCTTAAAATGAGAAAATAAATAAAGCCGTTCCATGAGGGAAAACTATTAAATACAATGAATAATTTTGCAAAGGAAGTATCATACTGTGAGATCTGACACTAGAGTTTTTTTTTCTTTTGTTTGGGGGGTATATTTATGTTCTTCCCTCCCATCCTTAGTCACCCTTCTACTTCTAAGTGATATGGAAAATGCTGGTGCCAAAAAATAGCTAGATGAAATATTGATAAATGTGGGAATCACTTACTTAGAACAGAGGCAAATTAGAAGGCAGCTGGTTTTCATCTCTTCTGTTAACTTGGGAGCAGGGGGGAGACTGAAGAATTGAGGCTATTGATTTATATCCCCATATCATGCCCTTGAAGAAGGGAAAAACGAGTGCTGAGAGTGAGAATCAAGTACACAGCATTTATTCAGGCTTCTCTTTATTATGGATTGGCTTTTAACAAATGGAGGGAATGTTCTTTGCAGCTCTTTGTCCCTGCTGTATGTCAGATGTCATAAGTGCTAGGGATGACATGAGACAAATTCATGGTATGCTTTATTCCCAAAACAACCTTCTACTTTTACTTTATTAAAAGTGGACTGAGTATACTCCAGTGTTCACGGTATTGAAGAGAAGCTGTGGTGCTGAACACAATGTCTGTGTTAATTCTAGATTGGCTGTCATAGAGGTGTTATGGTAATTAGTAAAACTGAGGATTCAAGGATCCACATGCAATAATTTAATGGAGAATGTAATTAGAATTCTTATGTATATCAAGTGATCTTGGCATTGTTATACATGGTTCTTTCAAATATCCACTCAGGGGTGACCAGAAGAGGAACTTAGGAATTATAATACAGAATAAAACAGAAATAATTTTTTTGTCATTATCAAAATTTATATGTGTGGCTCTGACTGTAACTCAGAAAGGCATGATAGAACTGAGTAGGATTCTGTGATGGGCAGAAAAATCAAAGGTATGGAATGACATCCATAGGACCAGAGAGTAAAACTAGGGCTCTTTAGCTTGGAAAAATGTTGGTTGGAGGCTGAAGATGTCATAAATCCAGAAATGGCATGGAGAAGGTAAACAAGGAATAATGACTCCTAGCCTCACTTGAATAAAGGCATAAATCAGTAAAACTTTGGCAATAAGCTTGAAAGAAAAGTCTTGTTTAATTAATTAATTAATTTTAATACAAGTGTGTGCAATTCCTTGTGGAACTCACTAGAGTAAAATGTCATGAAGGCCAAAGTGGGTTCAGGAAAAGGTTAAATTCATAGAGGTTAAACTCAGGGACTATGTAACATGATGGCCTGTCTTCTTAAGTCCATAAACTGCTGATTTTCAGAAGCCAGAAGGGTGTATTTGGGAAAGAATTGCTGTAAGATTACTCTGGCTTTGTGTTCTTTCCCAAGGCATGTATTACTGATGGTCACTGGAGATAGGATATGTGTAAGAATGAGACATTGGGATGTTTTCATGGCTTTCTTTCCAGCATCTCTAGGTGACTGATTCCATTTGTAGACAAGATACTTTGGTAACATTCCACCTAATGACCAAACTGCATCCTTATATTTATTCTGTACACCTCTGTTCATACAACAAAGGCATACAGTAGCCCTATCTGCCATGGCATCATCCAGGAACTTCTGAGTCACTTATTCAGTGTGACTCCATGCATTTCATCAGAGCAGCTGCCTGTGAGGTGCTGATCCCCATTCTGTTTTGTCATTTGCGTAGCATTAGATGCTCATTTGCACTTTCGTTGCTACTACTTTAATTGTCTTGGAAACCTTTTCCATTATATCCACTTCTCTTTATTGAAGTTATTCACAGTTGTTATCTAATTAATTTAGCTGTTGCTTTCCTAGTTGGAACCCACACTTCTTTCCAGCCCCTGTCTATCCACTTTCGGTTTTCAGTATTTTTTTCCTTGAAATAATGGGTGGGGGGTATTTCCTACTTTTGTCATGGAAAGGATGGAAGTGTGGTACTCGGGTTCATGTTTGTTGTGTCTGAGGGAAGCAACACTGTAAACTGTTTGCTCTGAAAATCTCCTTTGACAAATGACCAACAATTGTTTTTCACATGGGCAAAATGCACGTGTGATTTTGTTTTTCAGGACTTTGCTTGTTTAATCCTGTAACTGCCATGAGTGAAGTTCAGGTCAATGCCGGTGTCACATCAGTGGTGTGTGAGCCAGCACAGTGAAGCTGCGGGGGCCCACTCATTTGTTAACCTCTGTAGTAGTATGCTCAGAAAGTGTGTATACTTTTGCTGCTGTCCCAGAGACTGGGAGTGGGAACTTGGAATTTTCCCACTACAATCAATAGGAAACAAGCGAGTACTGAGGAATGAGAATTGCTTTCCTTTCTGGTACCTGGCTTGTTGCCTATTTTTGTGATTTATGTAGTATTCCATCTTTCACACTCCTCCAGGGGTGCAGAGGTGACTGCTTTCTTCCCTGGTAATGCATATTAAAATACAGTTTGCATGCAGTGTGAATGTATGCAGCCCTGGGCGTGCCATCTTCAGGGAGCTGAGGAGGCTTTTATGCCTTTCTGAGAAGGACGTCTTGTTGACAAAACTGTCCTGAGGGAAAGCAAAGAGCTGCGTCTCAAACACAAGATTTAAATAAATAAAGCATGCTTCTTTAAAAAGAACTAGCTAAAGGTTGAAGGTTAGACAAATATAACAGTCATACCCTACTTTCTATGACCAGAAGATTTCAAACTACCTTTTGGGCTCTTGTAGTTGTGAAGAAACCTTTTGAAGTGTGACCAACATGCAACTGCTGCAGCCACAGCCACCTGAGTTGGCAGGCAGCCTGAAACAATAAGCCTTGAGGTGTGAATTCCTCTCATTCATTCAATGGGTGGCTAATTCAAGTGGCATCGATTGGACTTTAAAGGTGAACCTTAACCATTGCATTGTGCATCAGAGCAGCTCGAAAAATGGAAGGGGTGTGTAATGAAGGTGAGTGGCATTGTGTTGGGCAGTCTTTTAACAAACACTTAGCTTCTGAGTATCTGTGCAGCACGAGTCTGCTCAATTAAAGATACATTAGTTATAGATGAGTGGAGATAAACAGTGGAAAGCATGAAGTAAATAAAGAGAAAGGGAAAAATAGACTTTAGTCATAAAATTTCAACTGGAGTTAGTCATGCATTTGCATGCTGGCAGTCTCATGATCACTGAAATATTCTACAATCTTACAATGCAGAAATGTTTGTGTGCTTGCTGGATTTGGCGTTGGTACCTATCTAATCAGAGGGGGAAGAGATTGAGTGTGCTTCTTACCTGATGTGAGTAGATTTTTTAGATAGGGAAGTGCAAGCTATATTTTGTTGCTGGCAGAAGTAAATAGTACACTTATACTTTTCATTAAGTACAAAAAGATTGGTTTGAGGGGGAGAGTGTTTTAGCTATGTGGTCCAACTCAGAAAGTACCGACATGGTCTTTTAAAAAGGTTTTGTGATCATCTGTGTTAGAGAACACAGAACAGATTTACTGTATGAGTTTTTATTTCAAAGCAGCTCCAGCTGCTAAATAACAGTCTTGAGAGGCTGAGATGCAGCTAAAAATCTCCTTTTTGTTTCTCTATATCAAACATGGCTTAATTGCTCTGATTAGATTATTAATATTTTCAAATTGTTCTATAGTTAAAGGATTTCGGTGCCATAGTTTGGGAAAAGGACTGCTAGCCTCAAAGTGCTGTTGTCTGGAATTAAGTCAAATACTACAAAAGTAGAAAAGTAAGGTAGTAAAGCCTTCTGAGACATTTGTTGTGGATAGGAAGAACTCTCAGATTAACATGGAAGTCAGTTCTATAGAAGCCAGGAGCAGATAGACATTGGCCACTGGTAGTGATAAGGAAATACTGATTTGAATATTTATAGTTAGTTATAGCAAAATCCTTCTTAGGCTGTGTCCTCCCCTTACAGAAGCTTCTTGACAGCATATTCTCTTTGTCCATTTGGACATTTAATGATAAAATAGACTTTTGCCAAGAAGCCTGGAAGATCAAACAGCAGAGCTAGTCCAGAAACATTTTGCTGAACAAAATAATCTTAATTCATGTCACTGGGCCTCATGTGGGCCTGTAGTTGCCTCAGAAAGCTTGAACCTTTGTGGGTTTGAATTGTTCTGGATGCCCGTTGCTCTAAGCATTGACCTTTAAAAATAATGCTGCAGGTTTTTCCATCCTGGCTTAATGGGTTTGTTAACACGTGTCCTACCTTTTGTTTAGAAACTCTTAAACACTGTGAAAGAGGCACTGCAGTTTTCATCTATTGGTAGAGTTATGTCAGAGCCACCTTAAGTCTGCCTAGTTTCACACTCTGCTTTGAGTCATTACTTTCCCTGGTGTATCACATGTACTTTCCAAAGTAAGTGGCCAAATGCTGTGAAACTTATTGGAAAGGTTTAAAATCTTTGACCTGTACCACGTTCCACTTGTTCCTGTTTTTCTTAGACTCTCTACAATTGGTAATTCCATTCAGTCCTTCCCTTATCCTTCTAATCAGATCCCTCCTAGATCTTTTTCCATTCTGCTGTTCTTGGAGACTTCTGGACTTGTTGCCCCAAACTCCTAAACTGGTTTGTTCTCGTGCCTTGTAAGTGTTATAAAATTTTTTAGGTATCCAATAGCTGCCCAGGTCTTCAAACTGATGCTGTATCTACTACTGCCCTAATTGATGCTGCTCACCTGGTACTGTTAAAGCTGCATCCCACATCAATGATGGCCACAATCCAAGGCTGGGAGTAACAAATCACATAAAAAAGCTGCAATACCTGGAAAGCAGCTTGGGACAAATGGACACATGAGTGTGTCCGATACTGATGCCAGTGTTCCTGGAGGCCTTACTGTCTCCCCAGTAAAACAGGTCCAGAGGTTGGCTTTGTTTCCCTACGGCTGAATTCAGCCAAGATCATTCCTATCCAGCTTCTTAAGTGACTTGAAAACACTGAAATGAATTGCTTTAAACCCTAATATGTAATTTCTATTACTGAGAAGGATGCATTCACTGCCAGCATGGTACTGGTGCTGAAAGTGGATTACATTAGCCTTTTGTTTGAAATCAATTGAGTTTACAACTCCACTTCAAAGTCTTTACAGCTTTAAAATAGAGCCAGCAGAAACTGTTTAACAAGTCAATGCTGCCCTGGGATTTGCATTGTTCTATCTTTAGTTGTGAGAAGGAAAGACTTCATTTTCCTGTACTTTCACTTCACCCAGGGAGAGTGTTGCAGAACAATAAGCAGCCTATTCAGTTTTGCCTTACCACTGGTTTGCTAGGATTTGCCTAGGCGCAGATGTCTCTTTATGCAATGAATTGTAACTCCTCCAGTGTTTCCGAGTGCTCTCACTTGAAAGCCTGATTTATTGTTAGATCACACTGTCCTTTTGGATTATTTCACTTTTGAAAACTTTAGATATGATGAAGAATACCTTAAAAAGTTGTTTATGGAACAGTGGAGCCTTTTAAACTTTGCACATTAAATTCTTGCTCCAATTACACAAAGAGCAGCACATTTTTTCAATGACCAAGGGAAAACAAAAGCAATAGTTTATATTGTGAATGCTACCCTGCCATTTCAAATTCATAAATTTCTCAATCACTGCATGAGTTATAATGAAACCAACAAACCAGGAAGCCTTTGCTTAAACATGAATTACATCTTTTGAGGTAGGGGACGGTTTTTGATAAAGTAAGGGCTTCTTTTTAACTTCTGCACAATGGAAAGACTTTTGTCAATGTAAGCAGGCAGAAGGAGAAGCAGAGAGTGAGTGGGTGAGTACCATTATTTCACTAAATATTTGTCTTTGCTCTCTCATTTATGGATCAAGCAGTGAGGAAGCTGAAGCAAGCAACAAGGTGCCCTTACCTTAATAAAATTCTACATCAGTCTTGGTCTGCTTTTCATCCCTTCCCTGGTCTGTGTTTTTCCAACTCAGGCATAAAACTTCCTTCTTTTTCAAGGGCCACTCACCTAGAAGAAGATGAAATGAAATGTCAGCTCTGTGGAAATTAAGATAATAGCTGTTTCCTTTTTAGGGCTAAGGTAGTTTAATTTCTAGTTTGAGGAGGAAGTGTAGGCACTGGGCTAGTTCTAGAGTCCATCAAAAATGCAGTAGATAACAAGGAGCAATATGCATTCAAATAAAGTTTGGTGTGCTGAGCATGCAGATTTTTCTGTGTCTCTGCCACAGGAGGATCCCCAGACAGTTCTGGACTCCCCTTTGCCTCTTTCCTTTCAAGGGCAGGAAAAAGGGGAGACATATGCATATGTTCATTCTATGAAAAAACTTCCAAATGCACAGTTCCAAATACGTGGAACTCCAAGGTCTGTAGCTGGTGTGAGCATCAGGCAGAACCTGAAGCAGGATTTCCCACAGTCTCTGAATGCCTGTGAATATCTGGGTTCTGACTCGTTTGGGGTAAGTCAAGGCTGGTTTTGCACCTTCTACCTTTAACTGGAAATGACTTCTTTCAGACTGGCCTGCATTTTCCCTTGAAATGCTCTATCTGTGACAAAGGAACTGTTTTATTGAATTACTTTGCCAGAAAAATCCTCATTCGCTCCTATTCCATTAACATCTCTTTTTTTTTAGAGGAACACAAAGAGACCTTGGCTGTCCAGCTCTCTTACATGTGGTATCTCTGACACCTAACATAAGGCTCTGTCTTGCCGCACAAAATGAAACAAAGTTTGAGTAGCCTGGTAGCATGAAGTGTTAAAACTTTGGACAGCCCCTGGTGTTTGCTGCTCAGAGCTTCCTTGTTCATATAGCACACACACAAAACGCAAGTGATGGGACTGAAAAGATCTTGGGGTGTGTGTGTGGAAGTGGTAGATAATGAGTAAGGCAGTGTGCCTCCCTCTCTAGCTGTTGTTTCTACTAAGCATCTACAGGAATTTGTTTCATCACTTGTTTTGCAGTACTGCCAAAGGGAAAGAAGCAACTAATATCAAGTGAGCAAAGCCTGAATTAGATTTTGTACTCTGATTCTTTATCTAATGATTTTAATGTCTCTGTGTTCTAGGACAGATAAGATTGATGCTAAGACTGGAGGTTGTGACTAATACTTATTTCTGCACTCCCTGAAGATTTGTGGAGAGGAGAGGAGAGGAGAGGAGAGGAGAGGAGAGGAGAGGAGAGGAGAGGAGAGGAGAGGAGAGGAGAGGAGAGGAGAGGAGAGGAGAGGAGAGGAGAGGAGAGGAGAGGAGAGGAGAGGAGAGGAGAGGAGAGGAGAGGAGAGGAGAGGAGAGGAGAGGAGAGGAGAAGAAAAAAGTAATAAACCCAGGCCTTCTGCTTAGATCTTAGAAGAACATGCTATCACAAAATGGCTTTGAATGAATAATAACTGGTATTTACAAATAGTTTTTTCTGTTGGAGGGCAATTTTGAATCCAAGTAAGCTCTTCATTATAAATGCTGGTTTCCCAGTGCTGGTACAGCAGACACATCAGTGCCTCATGCTGCCAAGCACTGTGGTTTTTCAGAAGGAAGAAAAGGGCTTAATGCTATTTGTTCAACCCAGCCAGAGATCTACTGTTTATAATCTGAAATATCATAAAATGTGTTTTCAATTACTTCGTGCATATTTTTAAAGAATTAAATTTCCATCAAAGGATTTTGTGAGCTGTTTGATCTCACTGTGTCTAAAGAGCCCAATCTGACTGGAGATAATTTTGTCTGAACACATATGGCCCAATTGTAACAAATGTGCCTTTTCAGTGTCTATGACTTTAAGAGAAATCAGGCAATTTATTAGTGAGAGATGAGGATGGTGGGGGGCTAATTTCCAGTGTTAGCTGTGAAATGAGGAGCTAAGGACTGGACGTGTAAAGGGACTATGGTTCTTTGTGCTCTATGGCTGACTTAAGCTTTTGTTTTCCCACTGTGTTAATCTGGATATAGTATTCCATTTTCCAGACATCTTTAAGCGTGAGACAGAGCCCTACCCTACTGTGAGAACCTGGAGACAAAAGATATAGTTTTTTTTTGTTGTTGCACAGCTTCTTTGCAATGAGTTTCAGTACACAAAGCAAAGATAAAAGAAAGAGAAAGAAAAATGAAATGTTTTTATCCAGAAATAGTGTCAGATGTTTGAATTCCTGCTACCTGGTTGTTCTGCCTGCTATGTCATGTTGTCTTTCCAGAGTCAGGCTTGGAAGAGTGGAATGATGAATTCAGATTTTTGTTGCTCCTAGACGGGAACTGCAGTATTTAAACCAGAAAAGAAAGGAAAAATGTGGAAAGTCTACACCTTTCCTTGCTGTACGAGTGCCTCTTACACCAAGAAACACCTGGAAAAATTAGCTTAAGTCTCAAGAGTGATAATTAGTCCCGTGGATTAGCATGGTCATGTTGCTATTTTAGCTTTGAACCGGCCTGGATGTGTCTATAGGATATTGTACTGCCCTGATTAGGCTTACACTGGATGTAAGAACACCTTTCCCATTCTATTAAAGGAGCTGTCATACCTCCTTAATCAACATCCCTATTTGGAAACAACTCTCCTACTGCAGTCCAGCATGTATTCTTGCTTTTGATTTCTGTTCCTGTCATGCTTTGTTCTTAAGGAATTCTGATGTGAAAGCGGAGATTTTCTTGTACATTTTGCTTCTTCCTAGCATTTACTGCCCACCTGAAATCCAGGTCTTGTTTCAGTTCAGCTGAAGATTGGGTAGCTGTTGCTATTTCTACCCACTAATTCACAGTTCCTTCAGAAAGATAAATTTATCTGCATTTAACTAATAAATGAAAACACGTACTATGCCAAACTAAATTGAAATTAAATTGGGGACATTTGATTATTTGTGTTAGTGTGGTGGCCTTTGATCAGTCTTCTGCTGACATTGTAATTGTTATTTAGGAAATGCCTGTGATATCACAAATAGATGTCACATGGAAAATAAACAGCAGAAGGTGAAGCCTTAAAAAGAGCCTTTCTATGCAGATGTCATCCAAACTAAGGAAAGGGAAAGAGAAAGACAGACACTCTGTACAGCAACACCAGTTGTATCTACACAGAAAGGGGCCTATTTTTTCCAAGTTTCCAGCTAGTGATAGTAGAGGCAGTAATGAGATACAGAACTGCTTTCCATCTTACCCTGCCAATTTAGCTCCAACAAAGGTGCCAAATAAGTTTCCATTTTGAGTTTTTTTCAGTAGAAAACAGCTTTAGCAAAATCCCTGCTCTTTTTTCTGTTGAAATTTTCTTTCCCAGTTTGTGATATTTGCTACCTGTCTGAGTGTCATTAGCATGAAGCAATGGAAGATTTGTACAAATGATATGTATGGAAAATCTCTAAATCATTCACTGTCTGTTTCTTAGTACTGCTGGAAGAGAAAGTAGTGATATCTCTAGGGATGGTTTTTCTATCAGCTGGACCTTCACTAATGTGATTAACAGGCTAAATGCTCAAAATAAATCCATCGCTGGCATCAGTTATATTGGAGGTGAATTTTATTCGCTTGTGAATACATCACTAAAAAAACAATGTTAGTTTCTGAGAGCCAGTGAGAGAATGGATCAAATTCATTATTTATTTTTATCCATACGGAGTTTCAGGTTCATATTCCTATATGACACGTATGAAAATGTTACTACATTATGACCTTCAGTTTGACTGAAATTCCCTCGTGTCAGAAGCACCTTGACTGCAGTATACCACATTCTGATTCTGGGTGAGTGGTTAATTGTAAGGACTCGTTGACACCATGCAAGCCTCAGTGGGGCAGAGTTTGTGGTTGGTTTTGATGTTGCTTGGTTTGGCTTTCCTTGTTGTTTTTGTTTGTTTGTTTTGTTTCTGTTTTCTTCCTTTTTTAAAGTCAATAATATAAGTAGAGAAGGCTTATTATATGTGCTAATCTGAATTTTATTGCAAGGCAGAATCTTGTTAACAGTCACTTGTTAGATCAAAAATATGGGAGAAGAGCATGGGTCAGAAGACAGGCTGTTACATCTGACAAAGCCTAGCTTTGGAAAGGTCTGGGGGCTAGTACTGGATAAACAAGGAAATAAGGACTCTCATTGTGATGCAGTAGACAAGAAGTTTGATTAAAACCTTACTGAGCTATAGAGGAGGAAAAAAACATCAAGGAGAAGGAGAGGTGAGGTGTTACTTTTTAGAGACCGTTATACATTTACTATCCAATACTAGTAGCCACACTTCACGAAAGAGGCTGAAATTGGAAAGGATTCAGGAAATAGATAAAAGAATGAGTCATTTTCTGGAAAAATGCCTTGAAACCAGAGACTAAAGAAGCTTGGTCCATGTAACTTTTCAAAAGGATAAAATGTGACTCTTACTGGTTCTAATTGTACCTACCTGGATAGGAGGTTACTTGTGGTGGAATGAGATTCAGAGGCTGGAAGCTGAAGGAGAGCTTAATTCCCTTAGAAGCGAGATGCCAAAATGCTGAACCACCTTTAAAGTAAATAAACAATAATAATAATCTGGATTTAGAGACATTAAGATGTGACTGGATGTCTTCTACAGAGTATCTTAAATAAGAGGAGGAATTCTTGCATGATTTCTTTGGTCTGTGTCCCACTAAGCTCAGACAATATGATTGGAATAATCTTCTTCGACTTTGAACTCAGTAAAACTTCTCAGTTGCCAGTTTGAATTCAGTTCAAACTTCCACTTTGTGGTCCTGTTTATAGTCTATCTGAAGACCTATTTAGAAGATAATTAGTGTTGTCTTATTTTTGGAGGACAGACAGCTGTTAAAAAGCATCTTTATAACTGGTGCCAAGGGAAAGCCTCCTTAGAGCCTGTGTGACTTTGGTAGTTCTCTATTGTTACAATATTGCTTTAACTCTGGAGTTACAGCTGGCTGTCTTCCCATAAATCGTGTTGAAGACTCGTAGCCAAATGAAGGCTGGAATCTCTGTTCATTTGTACTGTAAAGCTAGCACAGGTAAACTAGGGAAAAACTGGAGTATACAGCCAGCCTTAGAGCACACAAACAGGACAAGCTTTTGTTCTCTAATCCCACTTCTGTGGTTTTTGAGAATTCAATTTGGCCAAAAATGTTACGAATGAGTGAGCATAAGTGTGCATGTCACCCTGAAGCACGCTCAAGTGTAAGGCTTGTGTCAGCAGAAGCAGGCGAAGCTTGTGTGCATTTGTGTGCAACAGAGACATACAGAAAGCTTGAGCTTTAACGAAGGCAATTTGGGTTATTTTGTCCACTGTAGCTGTGACTTCAAAAACAAAATAAAAAATAGTAATTTGACTAAAGAGAGCCACAATGAGCAGCTGGATTGTATTACTGGTAGGTGTGTCAGCCACAGGAAGGCCTGCTGTCTCCTTCTGTCAGGGCTATGGGAAAACTGGCAGTCTCTGAAAATGCCTCACTTCTCAGCTCATATGCAAATTGAAACCCAAAAGAAGAATAAGATCACTTTATCCTCGGTCTGTCTGAGGAGCCAGCTACTGATAATGAAAACATGTATGGTATTGCGCAAGGACAATGACTTCTCTTAAGAGGTGTTTGAAATCTCTTAAGGAGAGTTGCCACTGTTACAGGTGAGCCTATATAGTACCTAATTAGAATGTATTGATCCAAATTTGAGAGAAAAAGATGAAAAGCAATCACAGTTTATTGAGCAAAATTTTCAAGAGTACCAGCACAGTATTTCCACCATGGAGTGAAAAATTGGCGTCTGTGAGTGTTTCTCATGTAAACACATTCTTTTTTCAAGTAACCTTATTTCATGTGTTTGTGTTTATTCCAAAATACACAAATCATCCTGGGTGAAAGCTATAAACTTTATCTTATTTGTTTTGTTTGGAAATGGCATTGGCCTCTCTCAGACCCATAGAAAATGAATGGCTCTAGTGACTGGCACAGTAGAGAGGAATTTGGGTTTAGGTTATGGACTGCAGTTATCAAAATACATGGGAGGGTATTTCCCAGGGCTTTCCAGTGGACAAATCATCATCTTAAAGGTGGCAGATGCTCTTCTGTGTATGCTGTAAGTCTCTATGCCTCCCTCTTCTTGCAGAATATACATATATATATATATATATAGTCTTTTGAAAATACACAGAAAGAAAGGGTCATATGAAATATGTCTATGATTCTATGAATAGGTTTCATAATTTCATTGATTAATAGAACGATTTCCACCAAGAAGTAAGTGGGAACTCCTCTTGCCTGAGCCAGCATGCAGGACTGGAAAACCCCAACTCAATTCTTATCTGGAAAAGATAAGAGAATTTTTGCTGTATTCCATATGTTCTCAAGACAGTTGTGCTAACAGTTTGAAGATTGATCAGCAAAGACTAGGCTAATTATTGCAACTCTCTGTAGGCAGTCTTTTATTTCTAATAAATGGCAATACCTTCAACAAGTCTCCTGTGTATCAGTTGGTAATACATTCTCTTGCTGCCTGTTTAAACAACTGTAGTTTCAGTCATATACCTGTTGTCTAAATCTCTTACCTTCAGTATTTACAGATTTGCAGTAATGCATAGAGGATAGTCTATTTCTGGCCAAGGTGCTTGCTTCTTTTTTTTTTTTTTTTTTTTTTTTTTTTTTTTTTTTTTACCATGCAGGTTATCTGTATTGTATTTGTGCTGTCTTGCCTGTTTTCTCTGTAAAGTTCCAGGTGTAGCAGACACAGCTACGTTTAACCTGAGCCCAACCATTACCAAGGAAAAGAGGAAGCTGTTAGCTCTGAATGGGGTATGATACTGCACTAGACTGAGATTCAACTTATTAACAAGGCACAAAACCAGTCTAGGTTTGAGCAAAGAGAATGGCTGAAGCGCTGGGATACAACTGTAGTGCATTATCTGTGGGTATGGCAATGCACTGTTTGTTTTGGATATCTTGGAATTTAGAGACATTGGAGGAGGAAGAGTTTTTGGTTGGTCAGGTTTACTGTTAAAATGCGTTTCACTGCACAGATCATCTTCAGTTAAATATTCACTTAAATATTTCTTTGGGGAAGTGAGTGTAGAAGGAAGTAATTTTCTACTTGCTGAAAATCTTATGGGGACCAGGAATAGATCAGGGTTGATTCTTTATGGGGAATGGCATATATTGTTGCTTTTCATGGCACAGCTCTGATTAATTTTAATACTACTTAAAGGAAATTTCGATATATTTTATGTGATTAGACTTTCTTTCCCCTCCTCTTCCCCTCTAAAAATCCCATCCGTGCAATATAAAACTACTGGCTCCCCTTATGAGTCTAAATTCAAGGAATTATATTTCAAACAGCTGATGCAAGTTATTGTAATCCATCCACTCCACTCTTGTGAATGTCTGCTTCTCAAGTGGATTCAAAAATCCTGAAAGAAATTTAGATAAACACGACTATATTCTGAAGTCTATAAAAGGAGAAACTATTGACCATTTATGAGAATTAAATACACAAATTCTAGACTTTTTTTCTTTCTTTTTTTTTTTTTTTGCAAATTGTATAGTCTTATCAGCTTTCCAACTACTGAAGGATTTGAGGTTCTTTTTCTTCCTCTTATGACTAAAAGTTACAGCCTTCTTCTAGTTAAAGGGATGCCAATGACTGTATTTTCAATTACTGTGTTTTCCAGTGTTCATGTGTCTGAACCTCTAAATAATGTATGTATAAAACTCCTGAAGGCAGTAGCCCTGTTCCCATAAATGCATTAATTCAGTACAGTTTGGATCTTCCATCCTTTAAAGGGTGGTGAATTAAGTTTGCAATGAATTTCCATTTTTCCTATTATTGAGTGATGTCATTGCAGGAATAAAGAAAGAAAATGAATACAGCTGGAGCAGCCAAAATTCACAAGAGCAGAAGATGTTAATTTTTTTGTTTTTCATTAAAAGCTCATTCCAGAGAAGTATATTTTTCCAATACTTAACAGCTAGTGAGAAGCTGGGAGCTGAAAAGAACTGGTCATAAGCAGGTATTGCTTAATCTATTTTCCCTGCTTGTTGGTGCTGCAGTACTTCCACTACAGAGCCAATCTTTTGAGTATCCCCCACAGAATCAAAAGCAGAGATTTTGATCCTTCATGAGCTGGAAAATCTTGATTTCTTTGTGGTTTAATAAAGCCAGTTTGTGTTACAGTGACAAGTCTGCTTTTTCAGCATGAAGCAATGTAGCAGTTATAGTGAGTGAGCGCAGGTGAAGATGGCTCATATTGGTATTCAGAAGAAATTCCATAGATCAATGTTATATATTTTCTTTTCTGTCTCTGCAGATTATAAATCTATAATGTACCAAGAACTGTTCTTTAGCTTAGTCAATATTTTATAATGCCATTAAGGTAGGAGATGTATTGGTGCAGAGCTGTCAATGGTAGCTTTATTTTATTTTATTTTATTTTATTTTATTTTATTTTATTTTATTTTATTTTATTTTATTTTATTTTATTTTATTTTATTTTATTTTATTTTATTTTATTTTATTTTATTTTTCTTCTTGTGATATGGGAATGGGTGTCTAGGAGAATCAATCACCCTAGACAACTAGGGTGTCTAGTAGAATCGATCCAGCACAGAAAGTTGGGTTGAAAACGACAGTTAAACCACTTATTATGATGGTAAATTAATACCTTAAACACCTGCCTACTCAACAGGTCTGCCTCTGGCCTCTTCAAAGTCTTATCTGCTAATTTTCACCCACTAGAAAAGTCTTTTGGTGCTCTTATCTCTTCAAAATCATCCTAGGAGGAAATCTGTCAGCCATCACTAGTGGTACTCTATATAAAAAGTTTTTAAGCTTATAAAAGAGACAGGTAGGAGAAGCACAATTGGCCCTTTTTCATAATAAGCCCTTGAAGATTTGAGGTTGGTGCCTGGAAATCCAGTGTGACTGTAGTTCCTGTCTCTGTTCGATGTATGAAGAGATAGCCCTGCTGCTCCCTGACATCTGTTACTTTCCTGGGCTGCCCTGAGGCAGTGGGGAATTGCTGAGTGTTGATATTTCCATTATTCCCTTCTTGCTTCTAAATCCCTTTGATCATTGGATCCACATGGCTGAATGCAAGTGGAATTAATATCACTTTAAGCCTCCAGGCTCATTCAATTTAGCATGTCTCTTCCTTCATATGCATTCAATATAAGAGCCTCCTGTTGAACTGAAAACAAACACAGTGCATTTGTCTGCTTAATTCATTTTACAAGCTTCGAAGACTCTGTGCTGCTGTTCCCCAGCTAACATATGTTTAAAAAAAATAATAATAACGGAAGGTTAGATTCATTCTTCTGTGGCTTTGTGTGGCACAGGAGCAAAGCAGTCACTTGCTGAACTGGACCAGTAGATTCTCAGCTGAAAAACAATTATTGTGACTACAGCAGCAAGAATCTCCGCAGCTTCATGCATGCAGGCTCAGTATGGATCTGTTTTATCCTGTTTCTGCTTGATGTGGGTTTGCAGTAAGCTTGGGTTTCAAATGCAGACAAAAGCCAATACTGTGGAAAGAAAAACTTGCTGTGATTAGGGATGGCAATGGTAACTGAAATGTTTGCCAACCTCAGGAAATTGGAATAAGTTTTAGACTTACAAGAAACTCTTTCAAGTTGGGTAATTTTATTTAGTTGAAGTTTTGTTATAAGGATATCTAATCATGATATCAGAAACCCGTAGAAATTGTATTCCTTAAGGTTTTCTCCCAGATCTCTTTTCATGCATAGCACCAATAAACCCAGAACAGTGTCTGTTTTTCCAGCACAGGAGCAGCCACCTCTTTGTAGTAAGCAGTTAATAATTGTTTCAGATATCTCATGGGCTTAGATAATAGTGCTGGGAAAAGCTGTTCTTGCTTGTTTTGCTAACAAATCAATTCTTATTTGGAGTTCTGCTGCCTGCTGGTATTTGTTCTTGCTGTAATTTCATATCCAAAACTTTAAAATAGAAAATTGGGCAGTTCTGAGTCTTTTTAAAATGTCTTGACTTCCCCCCCCCCCCCCCCCTCATTCCTCAAGAAGGGAATCAGTTTTGGCTTTGTGTTCGTGACTCTGTGTGCATTAGAAATACATGTACCAATGCTTTGTTGAACATGCAGTATAATACCATCTTCTAGGATCCTAGAAAAGCTTATTTCATTGTCATTTATTGGGTGAATCATTCTGATGTATCCTGTAGAACCAACCAAATAAAATTGCTGGCTCTGATCACTTGGGTTGCAACATCCTCTAAACAAAACTGCATATGGCCACACGCTTTAAAGCACCAGACTTGGTTGTGTTCTGCACTTTAACGACAAAGCATAAAGCCGCAACAGGTACCTCATAACAACTTGCATAATTTCTATAATCTCTTTTATGGCCATCCTACATTTCTGAATATCTGCTTGCTAAGAGTTTAAGTATAAATTCTTTGGCTGTCATTCCTAGTCATACAAAGCTGGCATGAATGGCACTTACAGTGCAAATAATAAAGATGATTAGAAACTGAAGACTCAGGCTCTACTGTTTTCTTGCAGCAGGGTTTTGATATCAAGTTGTCAAACGTACTTTAAAAAAACACAACTCTCATAGCCATCTCGAAGATGAATAGCATTCTTTTATTAACCAGGAGGTGCATTAGGAGAATGGGGACAGGAAAAGATCACAAACTGAGAGGGAATCAAGATCAGAAGCAGAATTTGGAAGCTTGGACTCCCTGTCCACTATTCAAATTACTAGATCTTCTGTGGAATTTGCCTAGATTACTCTGTTTAGGGGTTATCTATTAAAGCAATGAAAAGGATGCTTTGAAATGTCTCTACTATGTGAAAACAGGACTGTGCTATTTAATCTAAAGAAGAAAAATCTTGCTAGCTACTCTATCTCTGGTTTCAGATAACTTAGTCATTCTGACTATGAGGCTGTTGCCTCAGAGGCAGAAATCATCCTTTGTCCTGTACCTCACCAGGCAGATTCCTAGAGGCTGTTTTTTCCTGTCAGATAAGAAATAGAATAAATAATACCAGGTCATTGTGATTGCAGATCTCACAGAACTATAGTACTGTAGTTCATGATTAATGGGTTTACACTGAGCTGCCAAAACTTTTACAGAAGGATGTGCTACCAGATCCCCAGCCAGTGTACACTGGTTCACTTTTGTGACCCTATGAAAATAAACTGATTTGCACCAGCTGCAAACTTAGCTTCCTACCCTTAGAGATTCCTGTCCCTTATGAAAACATAATAATCACAATAAAAAAAAAAAAAAAAAAAAAAAAAGTTCTATTTACCTGTGCTTGTCTGGCTTCTGTACTTTACCTTTAATTTTAAATAATCTGGTGCACTGTAAGGTATGTGTTGTTTCAGAAATAAGTAGCAGTGTCTGTAGAATATGCATCCAACAGTGATGTCACTGGAACATTGCATCACTGCTGTGGAAAGATGGAAAAGACAGGAAGAGTCAGTAGATGATCTCACAGTGATGCAAGGTATCAAGAAGGTATGAAGGAAAATAACCTTCAAGCTGAATCATGCACACTGTGGAGGGGAAAAAAATAATCCTTCAGAAAACAGATGAGTTTTTCAACAGAGTTCAACAGATTGAATACCGCCATGAGGAAATGCAGGGGAAGAAGCAGATGGTAAACATGGGAAAAGCAGAACTTCTCAGATCAGTTCTTGTTCAGCTGTTTAAGAACTGAAGAAAACACTAGTTCACAGAGCCCAAGGCCAGTAACAGAACTGGGTTCTGCTTCTTCTATGGACTTTCTGTATGTCTTCACTAAAATCATTGAGAGTTCAGATATGAAGCTAAAAGGTGCATTGGAGAGATGTAGCTGATGTGGTATGGGGACATGTAAAAACCTAACGCAGCTGTGGCTTCATTGGAGTAGCCCGAGGTGAGATACTGTGAAAAATCGCCTAAGCAGAAGCACAGGTGAATAGATCACTTAATAATTAACTGAATATTTTGCAACACTGGAGAGGAAGGTGGAGATATATTGACAGGGAAGAGGTCCTTGGCCGTTGGGAACAGTGGCAAAGGCATTGGATTTGTGGGAAAAGTATTTGAGGCATCAGAGAACTTTTCCTGTGCTGTAGCATGTAAAATTCTCCTGAGCACTGGATGCTGGGCAATACAAGCTCTGATACTGTGGCGAGCCAGGAACTCCACTGCCAGCCTACGATGTGCTGAGCAAAAAGGTCTTTGCACCTTCACTGCCGTCTTAGCTTCCTATTTTGTGGACCCCAAAGATAGTCGGTGAGAGATTCGGATATGCTGATACTTGTCAGAATATTGTCATATTGATTTGGAGTTGTGGTACACACATCTAGTCTGTATATTCATATGGGCTTATTTTTCTTAATTAACTTCTCTCTCTCTCTCCTTCACAACTTGACTTCCCAGAAACTATTCTGGATGCTTAAATAATAATAATATTAGTCATCATCATCATCATAAAAAAATTCTCATTCTGACTCCCTTAGGTACAACTCAGTTTTCTTTATTTATTTTTTTTATCCCTAGGAAAAAAGTGCATATTTAAGTGCTTGGTTTCTCTTCATAAGTGTTTGTTCTCACAAAGTTCTTTCAGCGATCAATTATTTCACATGTGATTTTGAGGACATCTTTTAAAACTCAAGCCCAAGCATTCCAAGATCAGCAGACTTGGATATGTATCACATGAGGTGCAAATATTCCAGGAATTTCCTCAGCAAGACCAGTGAACTTTCTGTTTGTGTACCTTTCCAGTTTTCAATGCTGTGATTTCTGCTCCCTATTTACCGGTTCTGGATGTGGATTATCCTTTCAACTGTCTTTTATTGGAAATGACCATCTCTCTTTTAAAAGCCTACACAAGAAAATAAGTTGTCTTGTGCGACTGATCAAAACGCCCTTTCCTAGAATTGTGTCTGTGCTGCATCTAGAGGTCCACTGGGAAAGGCAGTTTTCTGTCCTTCTCCCTTACCCTACTAGTGCTGGTTTCTAGACTAGGGGATTTTTATCTGAAAGGGGATTTTTGTGGTTTGCAGAACTCTGATTCCAGTTTGATGCTGTGTGTGATAGTTTCTTAGGATGACTTTCTGGGTTTTCCTGACACAGGAAAACAGACTCTGCATATGGGAGAAAATGGTGTGGATTTTACTGATGTTTTCTCAAACCTTCTCCACAAATTTTACAAAATTCCTTGAACTTCTATAATCCCATTAGTAGTAAACAAAGTTCAGGTTTCGCAATTCTTTTGTTATTTCCAGGTTAATTAAGAACCTTTCTTTCACAGACACCTAGAACTGAGGTTTACTTTTAATGTGTTCTTATTTTGTAAACTTGGTCAATTTTTATATTGGGAAATGGTCCTCTGAGTCCCATCTGGTTTAGAGCTTCTGTGCAGGCTTTAGAAGTGTGCCCAGTTCTGAACTGTCTTTCAGAGACTGCAGAGCTCTTTAATGAGCACAAGTCTCCTGGCTGGTGCTCTTAAATGAAGAGCATTTAGCCTCCTTCCCTCTTCAGGTGCTGCTAAGGGCACTGGCAGTCTCTTTACTGCCTTTGGTGAAACTGAAGTGAGTCAATGTTATTTTGTCTAGTGTTTACCTCAGATACATTGCTTCTGAAATAAAATATGTGCTCAGAAAGGAAACAAAACAAAACAAAAAACCACGGAGAGAGGAGAGGAAAAAAAAAAAAAAAAAAAGACTGGTTGGATTCTACTTTCTGTCCTCCTTGGCAGAAATAGATTGTGAGAATAGATTCGATGGAGAGAGATTGAATTTTAATCTTCAGACTTCAATAGGTTAGTCTGCTAAGTGTAAGTATCTCAATGTGATGGTGGGGAGGGGTAATTCAAAGAGAAGTGAGGGATGCTTATCTTTATCATTAAAGAAGAAATCCCTGAAGGAAAAAGGAAATGAAGAGAGAATAGAGAAAACATGGACAATTTTTATGTACAGAAGAGAGATACAAAAAAGGTAATGCAATGTGAAGTCCCAGTTGCTTTTGAAGAACTAGCTTTATTTTTTCCATTTTTGAAAAATGTCCTTAAATGCTTTATCTTATAAAAGTGAATAATACATTTATCTGTTCCTAATATAAATGTTTCACATTTTTATTCACATCTGTATAACCACTTGGATAATTGGTGCCTGTCTGACCTGCTCGTTTTCAGTATTGGCATTCAGAGCAGTTTGGTGGATGTTATAAAAGGAGAATTGCCCTAGACTGGCAATTAGACAAATTAAGTGAGAAACTTCAGGGGAGTGGGAAGGGGAAGAGCAGGGAATATTTAATAAATAAATAAATAAATGTGCAAACAACAAAGTTATTTTAAAAAAAAGGAAGGGGATGAGGGAAGAATGATTCTTCCACAACCTACCTTCGTGGGTGAAAGTCTATCAAAAGAGGCTTGTATGAACCTCAGTCGTTCTTGGACTATTTGTCATCTCTTATGAGGAGAAAGAAGAGGAATCAAAGGAAGTATCCTGAAATTAGTTCAATTAAAGATAAAATTCAGCAATGGAGCCATCATGACTCTCAGCCATACTGCCAGTTCAGCTGAAAATTAATCAGACTTTGAAAGTCTTCATCCCATGTTCTTCTTTCTTTCTCCCTGTGTGACCGAACTCTTCCCACCTCGATGATTTCTGCATCCTCGGAATTGTCTGTTTAATCTCCTGTCAATTTCCTTCTTATTCCTGATTTATTTTTTAAAAAATCTCAGTCCTTCCTTTTCTTCTCTGTTTTCTCCTTGCCGCATATCCTTTCTGCCTGGAAGTGGCACAGAGGTATCTACCTCCTATCATTTGCTGCCAGTGAGGAGAGCTTATGCCCGTTACTCTCAATGTGATAGATAAATTAAGGTAACAAACAGGATCAAGCATCTGCTGAACATCTTCATCAGGTCATTGCAGTGATAAACCTTGTTCCACCTGGGCCTTTTAAAGGCAAGTGGGAAAGTTTGTGCTTTGTGATCATGATGGAAAGATTTTGATTTTATTATTTATACCACTTTTTTTCTGTGCTTATAGAATAAAAGTTGATATGTTCATTGAGCAGATATACTGCGTAAGGAGGGGTTAAGTTCTGGATGTGGCCCAGATCTTCTGACAAGAACCATCCTAATGAAATTCCATTGCAGAAGAAGGAAAACTGGCCCTTCTTGGGCTTGTCTCCCAGCAGGAAGCAGAGCAGTCAGGACAGACTTGGATCTCAGAGTGAATCCAACCAATCTTCTGCTCATACCAGCCCCACTGAGATGTGAAGGGGCTCCAAACCATTGTTTCACATATGAATCTTCTTTTACGTACACTTTTAAGATGATAGCTTCAAGAGCATGCAATGTGTGCTTTTGTGGAACACAGCTGAATAATTCTGTTGTAATCTGTATTATGTACTGCAACTGTCTGATTTGCAAGCACAGTTAGAAGTATGTAAAAGAGCTTTTTTTATACAATAAGGTGTTTGAATGTAACAGGGCAGCTTCTTTATGTTTGAAATGGGAAATGTTTTTAAAGGCACGAATTTCTTTGCCTTCATGTCTACATGTCTTAAATGAAAGTTGTATTTGCTTATTATCAGAAACGGACTTTTGGCTGAGATTTGGCGCTTAAGTAAGATTAATCCAAATTCCTTCTGTCTCCCTCCTTCTTGTAAGCCCTTCAATGTTAATGATTTATATATTGATATTGTTGTGGTTTTCATAGGCTGATTTTTTTTTTTTTCCACCTTGTAACAGTTGTTTCTTTTCAGATTTATAGTGTTCTCTACAGAATAATAGTTGTCTTGCTGGCCCATATCCAGCATGTAAAAGTCCTATATTATATTCCAAATTTAACATCAGTTGTCAGCTGACTCATAGTCATGGGATTGGAAGGGACTTCAGAAGGCCATTCAGTCTTTCCCATGTCCAAGGCTAAATCAATTGTACATGTCATTCCTGACAGACATTTGTATGGCTTCCAGCACTGAAAACTCAACAGACTCCTTAAGCAATCTCTTCCAGGTCTGCTTCAATTCTTAAACTTTTTCCTTAATGTCTAAATTGATTCTTCCCTGGTACAATTAAAAGCTTATGACTTCTGATCTTATTTCCCATTTCCCATTGAGAATTAATTTTTCTTCATTTTCTTTGCAGCAAGCTGTTAAGTGTTTCAATATAATTACCACCTTAACTTCTGCACTTAGTGGGGCCCAATTGGGGAATTTCTCCACACAAGAATTTATAAAAACACATGACGATTTTTATTTGCTAGTTTTAAAACTCTCTAGCTGGTTCAAGCTTTGAGTGCAGCATGTGGATGTGGAACCTAACAAGCTCCAAGAAGAACAGGTGGGTGGCTTCAGTGTTAGAAGCTGCTCTTGTTTGGTTACATCATTGCTAAAACCTGTACAGTAGAGGTAAAGTAGAAAAGAAGTCTCCAACTCAAATGATGCATATAGGAGCTCACATTTCATCATATAAGGACTGCTTTAATTTTTTCATAATCTCTGGTATAGCTCTCTTTGAGATGGTGCTCTTGAAGCTTTTACTTCTTTTCTTTCTATGAAAAGAGACAAGAAAAAGGCTATAGGAAGCTCTCCTGTGCCTGATAAGTAATGTGGGTGAAAGAACATTGTGGACCAACCAGGAGTTTGTTCTCTCTGGTACACATTGCTTTATCCTGAAGTTGTGAGGGCTATCATCCCTGTAGAAAGATTTCTTCTGCAATTTAAGAGATGTTCTTGTCAAGCCTGTAATTGGCTTTCTGGAGCATCTTGCAGCAGTAAGTTCTGCATGTAATTTAGGTGCTTTTATGAAATAAAACCAACTGCCTCTTTGGTAATTAAAATTAAAAAAAATAATAATAAATTGTCATTGTATAGCCCATCTCACATCTAGGCTATAACTTTTTCACTAAGGTAGTGTTTTTATTTGCTTTACGGTGCCAAATATGTTGTGAAATATTGACATGTAACAGATGATTGTTGGAGAATGCTGGCTTGCATACATGAACAAAACTGCAGTTTCCAGAAAAAATAAACTTGTGGGAGAGCTTATGGGCCAGGCTTTATGCTGACAGTTAATGGGACTTCATAGAATGGAAGGCAGCACAGAATCTGGCCTTGTACAAAGTATCTCAGCATGAAGAACCAGTGGCTTTTTCAAATGAAGAACCTAATTCCTTTAGTATTAAGTATTTGCAGCATAATTTGAAACTTAGTGGTGTTTATTCATGGCCCAGTCTATGTTTGGCTGAAGTGAACAGGTTTCTTTCCAATGCTACCCTGGGGTTCGCACACCTCAGTCAGTATAGTGCATGTGTTCATTTTCCCAAATGGCATAGAACTTGGCAGACTTGGGTCTCTTTTTCATTTTTGAGTTCTGGCTGTATTTGAAACTAAATCACAAAGCAAAATGTGGAGGCTAAATATTCTGTGCTTTATGAACCACAAATCTTCCATGACTCACCTTTCATGCAACTTTATGGCCCTACTGGCTTGGAAATGTGCAACAGCAATTGGCCACCTGCAACACCACCATCAAGGAAAGTTAATCTTGTGGTTATTCTTTGAAACATGGAACCTGAAAGAAAAATAATTTTTAAAAAGAAAAAAAAAAAAAAAAAAAAAAAAAGAGAAGACAACTTTGCTGTAAACTACTGGTTTAGAATACTGTTCTACCACCACTAAGCCATTGCAAATACATGACTTTTACTGTGAATCTACTTTTATTTAAATCAAATGGTAAAGCAAGAATAATCACAAGAAAATAATCTTAGCTTCTTTTAGGTTGCCTGTCTTGACATGTTTCATGAAGTATCTCAAACAAAATGTTCACTTCCCAAGTTCTGCCCCCTGTTGCTGTATAGTACTAAGCAAGTCAATAAGCTCTTGTTATTGTCTTTTTTTTTTTCCAAGCTAGCTTATTATTTAAACCTCATAAAACTTGTCCAATGCTAGCTTCATATAAAATTAAACTTGTTAGTTTCGCTAGAAGCCTTTCTGAACCATGCACTTAGAAAATGGGAACTACAAAATAAATAGATTTTATCTTTCTTAATAAAAGATTTATTTTTGTATTCAGTCCTTGGAGTTTTGACATCTTGACTTTATTTTTTTTAATTTCTTTGTAGGTACCTTTACAAACATAAGTTGTGCTTTTAGCTTGGAAAATGGTTGGTTTAGTCTTGCGGTGGAGAGAGGTTTTGCTCTAATTTGGGATAGAGATTTTTTGAAACATACAGCAGGCTCTCAAACCAGCTGCTTAAAACCATCTCCAGCAAACTTCAGTCTTTGCTGTGGTTCCCCTTCCATCCCAGGAGCTGTAGTGCCAGTGCTTGTCCTGGTGTGTTTCTCTTTTGGTTTGAACCCATAAGTCTGTGGCTTCACTGCCTGCTCCACTTTCAAACCAGATCGCTCTTCATTTGCCAGGGTATCCCATCGGGTTTGTCTTTGTGGGTAGATGGACAAGAAGGAGTTACCTCTCCATGTGGCAAGCTGGCTTTTGTCCCAACTCTAGAACTGCTACAGTTGTTTTGAATTTTTAGAAAGTGATGGCATTTTGCAGGTGTGTATCGTGAACATGGGAATGAATTAACCTTCCCCACAAGCCCTCCTCATGCGTTTGGCCAGTGATTGTGGAGTGGGAGTTGGATATAAGTACAGCCTGAAGACTGAAGGCAATGTGTTCCTAAACAGACTGGGAGGTTAAATACTGCTCTCCTTAAAGGTGTCACAAGCTCTGTACTGTTTGAACAGTGAAAGGAGATTTTGAATAGTAGAACTTTATTGACAGTGATCTGCTGCTTAGTACACTGAAAACCTTTCTATAGGTCTTACCTTTTTTTTTATTATTATTATTATTATTTTTCTTTTCTTTTTATGCTGCTTGTAAACTAGAACTGTAGCAGGTTTTGAAGTCAGATTGAATTACTCTCCCCAGTGTGCTTCTATAGGAAGCCACTTTGGAATCAGCAAGAACAAGCCCAGCTTGCATCCCATTTGCCATCTGTGTTTCCCTCTGGCTTCAATTTGCTGCTATAAAATAATTCATAGGTATAGGTGCTTTACTGAACCTGCCCAATACATGTCATATTTCATTGCTCATATTTCTTCTAAGATAACAGCTGCAAAGAAGTTGTATTTCTTATGGTCTCTCTTGATTTACTGCTCCTTAATCTGATGTTTCAAATTAAACATTTTTGAGTCTTAAAATGCCATTGCATTCTTTAAAGTTTCATGTCCAGCTGCTTGTAATGGGTATCTTTTTTTTTTTCTTCTTCTTTTCTGAAATTTTAATGTTCAGTGGCTATGGAATAATTGGATTATGTAGCCTGTCTGTTTATAATCAAGATAAATGTATGTTATCAAAGGTATATATCCTTTTCTCTCTTCATATGGTTTTCCATATCATTCCTTATACCTGAAATACCCTCTACAGCTACTTTAATATAGCAAGAAACCATTACGGTGTGATTGTGCAAAAGCAGATATCATGGCTTTTGTTAGATGTGGTTTGTTTCAGCGACATGACTTCTGACAGTAAGTGAAGTTAGATGTCTGTACAAGTCAAGTATCCACATCTCAGTGGGCCTGGGATGGTCAAGTACCCTAAACAGAACTGTTAAATTGAGGAAAATTAGAGCATGGTTACAACTGGCAGCATCTGCAAGAAACATGCATCCTTGTAAGTGATTTTCTGGCTAAGCAGCACAAATTGATGGATAAGGAGGTTGTGGTTTTCTTTTTGTTTGGAAAAAAAACATGTGGGTGTTGTTTTTGCTGTTGTTTTTGTTGTTGTTGTTGTTTTCCTTTTATGGTTTATATAAGTAATTAAAGATGTTTGACTACCAGCCTTCTAGTGTTCTTAGTGTTCTAATAAACCTATATATAAGTAAATGTCAATTAGCATCATTTGAATTATTCTTTCACAAGATCAAGATGAAATTCCTCGCACAACTGTGTGATTTTATCATGGAAATGATTGCAGGGTAAAGCCTATGCTGCAACAGATATGCAAATCTGAAAAATTTATTGATTAGATAGATTCTCTTAAGCCTGATCTAGTAAAAGTGGTTCAGTTCTCTGTGTCATGCAAACCATAGAACAGTATCTTTTTGTCTCTTTTAGGCACTTTCCAAAAAAGAGGGCTACTTTTAGGTTGACTATTAAATAATAAGTCACATGGGGTTAGCCACTTTTACTTGTGGACACTTCTACGGTAGTTGTGATTCACATATTCCATAAAAGCTTATGACCTAAGCCTTGAAGAAGCCCTGAAAAAAATAGGTAGGAGTTGTCATTGTTCTTACAGGGATACCCAAGACACAGTAAAATAAAGGAAATCTTCCACAAAACACCACTGTTGGTTTTATTTCATCTTAGTCATGAAAGCAAGTAGGTAAAGAGAAGATCTGGGAGAAGGAAGAAAGAAAACGACCTAGCTTCATTTCAGAAAGTTCCTACTGTAGTAGGAACTACAGCTCAACTATAGTTCAAGCTCTCCACCACAGTCTCACATACATACATCTTCTTTACAGCTGACAATATTTCAGTCTTTAAAGCAGCCTGGAGAACATTATTGTGTCTGAAATACCATATACTGGCTGCAATAGTATTTTGTTAAAATGAGCACCTGGAAGAGTTTGAACCTGTTCTGTCCTTTATCTGATGTACCACTAAGATTCTTGCTGATGTAAAGCCTCACAGCTGACTTTCTGAGTGTGAAATCCAAGGCACTGAAATGATAGGATTTGAAGACCTTGCTTACTTCTGGGAAAGTCTTTGACATAATGGTCCCACATGAAACTGTAACTTAACTTGGATTATTTTAGGCTCAATAAAGTGACAGCAAAGTTTTTGCACAAATCACAAATTGGCCTGTAATTCCCATTTGTGTAGGACAGTTATGCAAACGCACTTTGTGGGAACATACTCAGGGATTTTACATGCATGGTGTTGCCAAAACTTAAGCTTGCAAAATTTTTGATCATGGAGTTGTGTGTGAAGGTTTGGCATCTGATCCTGTTCCTACTGGCATGGCTAATAGTTGCTATTGCATTTTACTAGGAAAATGATTGGATATTCTGGGGTCTGGTTGAAAACGCCCTGAATATCTTTATGACGAAAAGGCTTTTCTAGAGGTTAGGTAGGCAGGAAACCAGTGAGAATAAGATGGTCATTTATGTATGAGGCAATGGAAGAAAAAACTCCAGTCGAGTTGAGACAGAACTGATACAAGGAAGGGCTGCCTAGAGCATAGCTGTGATTGGTGGGGTTACAAATTCCTTGCTTTCTGTTCCAGTTCTGCCTCGTCTTGCCTGTTAAATCCACATGTGACTTTATCACCTGAATTTCTTTGCTGATCCTCTGTGGTTTATCATTCTCCCTGCATGCCATTTCTTGGGTACCAGTAGCTGAGAGGAGACAGGATACTTCCTTATGTGGTCTTGTAAGGTAAGACTGAAAAGATAGACACAAGTCACATGGCTGCAAAAAATCATTTCTGTAGTTCTGGGGAGAGTGTGTTCAGATTTGTATAGGTGTATGGTAACCACATGTTAGTCCTTGTGGTAAAGAAAGGATCTGTGAGAGAGGAAATAAGGTGTGTGAACAGAGGAAACTGTCAAGTAGGTTGTGAAATACTGAAGGTTTTAAGGCATAAGGGATGACATTTAGTTCCTAGCATAACTGTTGAATTCAGTGATCTGTGTAAGGGAATAAATTTTACCTAGTGTTTTAAAATGCATGCTTTTTGAAAACACCACCCCATTGGTTAATTAAAAAAAAAAAAAAAAAAAAAAAAAAAAAAGTCTATAATGAGATCCAGCTTCCTGTAATTATGGTAATTTTTGCTTTTTTTTTTTTTTTTTTTTTTCTATGCTATTTCTATAGTCCTGTTACTGTAGCCTGACTCCCACCCTCTAATATAGTTATCCTCACAGCACTTATTTGCAGCAAGGAACTAATAATCCCCATTTCACAAATGGGGAGCCATGGCAAAAGAGAGGCTTAGTGACTCGCCTGAGGTCATGCAGGCAGCCCCAATATGGAGCAGGGAATTCAACCAGGACTCCCAAATAGCAGACAAATGCTCCAACCCCTGGACTGGCCTTTTGCTCCTATTTTTAAAGAGCTCAAAAGATTGTGTCCAGATTTCAGAGATGGTTCAGAGGTTATTGAGGGCGGTCTGGCTAAAATAACAGAAAAGTTGGACCAAGCCAAAATGTGCTGCTTACGTTGCACTAAGCAGAGTTGCAATATCAGTGAGTCCAATAAAGGCTTTTCAACTGGCAGCTCTGGTTTCCTTGCATTTGCACACACTTGCGTTCTCATACGCACACACCCTCTCTGCAACTCATTTTTCTTCTGCCTTGGAGGAAGGACTTGGTAAAAGGAAATTAGTATAATTAAATGGTTATGTAGGAAGCTGGTGGTAAGTATTTACATATATAAACTAACTGGATGAGAAAAACTATGAGATGGATTTCTCAGTGTTTGCTTTTTTGGGTTTATTTTTGTGAGCAGAGTATTGAGTGACAGAGATTTGTTCCCAGAAGAAAATGCTTGAAACACATTAGTCTGCTTTGGTATTAGAAAGATTAGAGGGCACACTGTGAGAATTTGTAAGGATTTATGTGCTTTTTAGAAAGGATTAAGAATAAAAAAAATCCAGATTAGAAATGCTGTCTAACCACATCACTAGCCTACAAGCCAACATTTGCATGGTGGTTTTCTTTTATGTTTAATACCACAATGTTTGTATTGCAACTTCAGTTACAGTTGGTTTTGTTTAAAGACCATAGTTTAGGTGTGCACAGTATGTGAAATGAAACGTTATGAGTTCACGCAGCATCTTTGAAATCTTATTCAGCAGCAAGCTTGCTAAGAAAAAGATCTTAGGGAGGAGAGGCTCATTCTAGAAAGTTCCTTACATAAAAGAAGACCAGTTAGATGTGTTCCATAGTTTTTAAGTGCCTGCATTTTTTCTGCCTATCAAATTTTAAGCTTGAATAAGATTTGTTTTTTGGAACACTATTTCCTTGAAATATTTGGACATAGCAGTTCCATATTAACACCAGACCGCAAAACATGGATTTATTTATTTGTTTGGGAACATAATTGTTAAACATCCTCTAAGCTGAAAAAATACTTCCTAATTATTTGCTAGAAACATCTTCAGCATACACAGCTAATTAAAGTCAGACTGCTAAATGTGGATGATTACAGGCTTATGCTGCTAGAAAACTGCTTGTGCTGACTTGAGATAATATTCATCGGTAAATTCAATCCCTTTTAGACATTTTATTTATAAAAGCATAAATCCACACAAGATGTCCTTATGCAGAAGACTAGCTATTACTTTATTTTATACATTACAGTCTCACTATAATGTTAAGCATCAATTTGTTGTTGATTTCTGGCATGTTACCAACATGCAAAAGAAATGTAATCTGACCAGTACGAATGCCCATATTAGTTGCCATACTCTGCTTCTTTATCCTAACTGCTTCTTTTTTCTTTTTTTTTTTTAATTTAATTTTATTTTATTTTATTTTAATTTCCACATATTGTAGAGCTTAATTGAATAACCAGACAAATCAGTAGAAAAATAGTTGTTGGAGTTTAGTTCAGTCTTTTCTTTAGATGATCTTTCCAGCCAGAGGACTTCTTGTCCAATGCAGTCCATACATACCTGAGCAAGCTGGTGCTTGAAAGATGAGCATATGTTGGATGAAGCATGTTTTCCAAGCATGTGCTAGTGGCTTTCCTTCATGTCCCTGGTGAACCTGGTCTCACAGCATAACCCCATGGGGAGGTTTCTGTGTGTGAGCAGGTGTCCTGCCTAACAAGGTTCCTTAAAGTTGCCCTGCATAAGCAGTGCACTGTACCTAGGGGCAGATACTTCTTGAACATTTTGAACCCCAGAGAATTGTCCTGTGAACATTTGCAGTGCATGTGGCCTTCTTTCTTAGTTGTTTTATCCATTTTAATGGCATTTGCCAAAATGTAGTTCCATTTACATAGGCGAATATCAGGCTTGAAATTGGATCCTAGGTGATTTAATTTTTGCAACTGCTGTTGCAGTTTTTATTTTTTAACACGGTTTAGGGAGTATACCCTTTTTTTTTTTTTTTTTTTTTTTCTGTTTCATGTTGTGTTGCTTGTTGGTGTTTTTGTTTGTTTGTTTGTTTTTCAAATTCTCTGCAAAGTTGTGTGTGGAACAATAAGTTTTATTACTGGTTTCTTATGAAATCAAACATACTAGCATCTTCAGATTGGAGAAGATTTTCATCATATCTGCATTATACCTGGAACATCATTACTATCGCAAATGGTCAGAAAATTTTAATTGCAGGTTTGTGTTGGCAGACTGATTTGCTGGTTAAGAGCTAGAGAGACATCACTGATTTCACAGCTAGAGGGACAATGCAGATTTCGGCATTGATATGATAAGGAAATTGGTAGCTTAACAGAGGAGAACATGTGGGAAGAAAATCTGAAGACTGAGTAGTTAGCTGAGCATGTTGAAAAGTCAAGATTATTTGTGAAAAGAAAAATTAAAGAAAGCACTTTTTGAAGGAGAACAGAAGAAAAGAGAATGAGAAATACAATTTAGGATGAAAGCCAACTCAGAAAAAGTAGGCAGATACAAAATTATCAGTGTCAAATAGCAAAAGTGATAAAAGATCAGATGATATTTATAGTAATTAGTAATTTGAAAAATGTGTGTTCTTTATCTGCAAAGAAAAATCAATCTTAAAAAAAAAAAAAAAAAAAAAGTGCTGACAGATACTAGCTTGGTAGGCATCAGTTTACAGCTGTGAAAATGATGGAAAGTCTGCTGGGATAAATTATAGTTTTATCTGAGAACTGAGTTTGGAGCATTGTCCCTAATGAAAGAACAGTTAATTGAATTAATACTTTTCTCAAGCTTTTGGTTGTTCGTTGGAGTAACTACAGCTGGGAGAGACAGTCATTCTCTGTCTCTTAGGGTGCTACAAGGACTTGTTAGAAAAGAAGGAAGTCTACGATTTCATCTCTGCAGTCTGTGGAATACAAGCAGTTTTTTTACCAATTAAAGCTATGTTATGATTTCTTATGGTTTCTGTGATAAATTAGGACAAAATGATAGCTTTTTTTTTCTTTCTTTTTATGTTTTGAAGAGTTATTTACACTGGAAAGGGAGACTTAAGTTGAGCTCTCAAGTGACTGGCTGCAGGTACACAGATTCTCTGCAAGATTAGCTCTTGTGTAATTTCTTACAGGTTAAAACTTTGTTAGAGAACCATCTTTTTTTTTTTTTTTTTTTCCATTTACTTGTTGGTCTAAGCATTCCAATCGTTAAAAATGCTAGAGGGTTTTCTTGTTTCTTTCACATGTTGGTATACAGAAATGTTGCCTTAATGCCATTCTAGAAGAAATCCAAAACCCTTTTCACCTAGATTTTTAGAAAGACCAAGGAAGGAGTTTTAAAGTATTTTTAGAAAATCTGTGTACAAACATAATTTAACTGATATCTTGGAAATAGTTGCCCTCTAAACCAGGGTTTCTAACAGACGCGTCATGTGAACAAGAAAGCTCTGTGGCTTCTTCACCTTAGAACATAACAACCTCTGGAGGTGCCTCTTTATCTCTGTTGACTGTGAAGGAGCCAAAACTTGTAGTTTAGATTAGCCATCTGACTTCCAGACTAATAACTTCCCCTCAAACTGTTTTTTAACAATGAAGAGGTGTTTCTTGAGATTGGCATGCTGTATGTTTATTGAACATGTCAGGTGTGCTGTATGGAAGTACTGTGTTCTCAGACTGGCTTTCAGAAGTACACATGACAGTGGAGTATAAGTCGTAATAGAAATGAATGATGTTTGTGTTCCTAAGTTGTCTAGTCAGTTTCAAAAAATGCACTTCTCAGCCTCTGTACTCAGAGAAAAACTGGAGATTTTCCGAAAGAGTTGCAAGGGAAACTCATGGAATAGGTTCTATTGTTGGTTGCAGAAGCTGCAAATATGCAGTGGTCTTGAGATAGAAGACTGTTGCAAGACCAGTGTTCTTCATTGGTTCAACAATGATCTGTTGGCTAACCAAGCCATTTCTTGGTTTTATTCTTTGTTAAACTTGTCGAGCGGCTACTTTTTTCTGGAAAACCCGAGCTTTTACATTTTAACAAATATAATAGTGCTTTTTTCTTTTTTTTTTTCTCCTTTTTTTTTTTCTTTTTTGCTTTCTTTAGGGAAGTAGGAGGTGGGTAGCAGAAGAGTCACTTCTGAAGCAGATATCTATAATGAGATTTCTTAAGTGCCAGTTTTGTAGCAAGAAATTTGACGCTATTTTACTAGTATATGTGCTGCAGAAGGATTTGCAGCAAAGCAGAGACTTGGAATTTCAGCTTAAGTATCTGTTATGTACTAGCAGTACTTTGGAGGGAGCTATCCAGATATTTCTTAAGATCTTGAAAGCACGATATGAAAAATCAGATTTTCCACATTCCCACTCACAAGTTAACTCCAGTGCAAACAGAGGTCTCTTGGTCTCTTTATTTCATAAGACTTATTTAACACTGGCTCTGCTTTTGAGACTTATTGATTTTGGTGTATTCCAGGCCAGGAAAATCAAAGTCATATTGCAAAAATATCCTCCTGAAGTAAGTTATTACAATTTAATGCAGTTGTAAAGGATGACTTCTTGGTTAAGGAGCTGGCCTGAGACTTGAGAGTTCAAACTGAGTTCAGTTCAAGGCTGTGACCCTGTAACAACTGTAGGCACACCAGGAAATCTTCCTTGGTCTCAGCTCCCCACCCAAAAAATAGCACTTGTTTCTTCAGGCTGAAGACTCTGACTATGTATATGCATATAGCATACATACAGAACAATCTGCTTCTGATCTGGTTCTTAGCTGCAACTGTAAGTAATTAATGGTTGTAAATTCTATGCTACCCTTTGTGTTTCTCTTTTACAGTTCACATCATGGGGGATGTGAAACTGGTGACAACTACTCGAGTATCCAAAACTTCCCTGACACTCAGCCCCTCAGTTCCTGCTGAAGCACCAGCATTTACTCTTCCTCCTCGGAATATCCGGGTGCAGCTGGGAGCCATTGCAAGATTTGAGGGAAAGGTAAGAAATGGAGATGATGGAGCGCTTCTTTGTTTGGTTTCACCTTTTCCTGAGGCTACCTCGCAGTCTGCAAAGCCAGTGAAATTGCCTCTTCAATATGGGACCTTTACTTAAGAAGAATACACTGGTGTTTCCATTCCTGAGGGGGCAGGAGTGTGACAGGTCTGTTTCTGAGTAGAGTGTTGCAAAACCTGACTGTGTGCTGAGTTAACCTAGATGAGCATGCCAGGCACTGAGCTAAGTATCAGTGGAAAACTGCCTCAGGATCTGTCTCTAATCAGAGAGCATATGTTCTCCTACTGCATATCGATCTCCATGACTCCCAAAGTTGCCTGTTTCTGAACTTGTCTGCTTCATGTGTAACACGAAGCTAACTGCGTTACCTGTGCTTCTTGGTAGTTAAGCTAGGAATCTGTAAAAGAGAGTTGTGACTTTTTTGTATCTGCACCAGCTGCCATAATCTGAAAGCATAAAGCATTTTCAGAGGACATACTGGCAGAATGTGGGCATACGTGGATCCCATGTTCTCTCCTTCGCCTCACAACTGAGGCACTCAATTGTCCTTACCAGCATCCATATTCATTTTGTGCTTCAACCCTGGTATGGTCTCATGTTCCTTTCTTCTCCCTTAAGCCAAATCTTTCTTCTGGGGCTGTCAGTTTTCCCTCTTAGCCCTTTCAGCTTCCTCCTGTCCATGTCATGCTCTGATTGTGTGCTGACAGCTATATCATCAAACTGAATGCAGTTCTAATCTTTGAAGTGGTGGGATTTCCCTGACAGAGGCAGGAAACTGCAACTTTATGATAACAAAAGAAAAGCTAAAAGGAATTTGGGAAATTTATAACTTCTGAAACTAACTTAAACAGAGGGCCAGTAGAGGGCATCTGATATATATCTTATTTATTTATGCAAAAGCAGGCTAGGATTTATTTTTTTTTTTTCCCATCAGGAACAGAGCAGAAAACTGCTGGAATATGTCAGTTTTTAAGTGCAAAACTAAAACTTGGTAGTAGTTCTTGGATTTGACTTTTTGAAGAAAAGTTGGCATTCTTAAAAAAAATAAATAAATAAACAACAAATTTTGATGTAAACGTTTGAGACAGAGAGCAGATTTTTTTATCAAACATTTAGATTAGATTTTATTTATTTTTTTTTCCAAAAATAGCCTACTTCTTCTTGAAATGTTGAGATACCAATTAGAAATCCTCTCTGTGTGTCCAACATTGGCAATGAACAATGAACATTCCCTTTCTTACTGTTTTTTTTTTTTTTTCCATTATTTCACCTTGATAGGTTGCAACCACAATGAAAAGATGGCATGTTGCTACTTTATTTATGTGACACCTGTGTACAATACTATTCTAACTGTGGCTGGTTCTTCCAGACAGCACTGCAACTAGCAAGTGAAATGAAAGTTGAATTGTGTGAAGTTGCTAAGTTTTAGTTTTACATTTCTTATGTTTCCTAATTAAAGACTCAAGTAGGTTATTTCCAATTTTTCATTTGCTCTGCAGACTTTTTATTATTTGTTAAAAGAAAGCAGTGGTAAAATTGACTGTCTTACAAGTTAGAGTGCCATCACTGTTTTGAATATTTTTTCAGACCTATCTTTAAAATATTAATTCTTCAAGAATATCCATCCCCTTTTTAGGGTTGCTTTGAACATGGAAAGGGTAAACTATGCAGGGTTTTTAGTAGCTTGGATAAAATACACAAATTCAATACTAATTAAACTTAAAGACTTAAGTTCCTTGAAGGAATGAAGGTTTGGTGGAAGTTCTGGACTGAACCTCTTGATGAAAATTTAAATCCCATTTCTGCCTTTTTACTATATGAGAATGGCTGAATCTTTTAATTTTCTGTCCTTAAAATGCAGATGATAATATACTGACTGAATGCATGTCAAATAGATGAAGTAAACCTGTATTGCTTGAAGTGCTTTATTAAGTGCTAAGCATCCAGACCACAGCTTTGTTGAAATACATGTGAGACGTGCAATTACTTTGTGCAAATAGACTGCCTTATGTTGTATTCTATGGCTCGGCAAGCCAAGGTACGTAATTACAGCCACTGTCTTTGGCACTTCAGCCTCTTGCTGTGCACAGAGTATTGTCTGGTATTTGCTTAGGGTAGCTTTGTTTTGCCTCTCTCAGCTAATGCAGCTGAGAAGCATGCAACACAGCTGTAGACATAAAACAGCCAATCTTTATCATTGTGCATTAGTTCCAAATTCCCTGGACTCAACTCTAGTTGGAGGCTGAGATACAAGCTTGCAAATCTGGAGGAGGGAGAACAACCTACATTATAATAGTTGGAAATACAGAGTAATACAAGCACAGCATGTTCCCCTTATTACCTTGTGCAAGAAAAACAAGTTTTATAATGATTACACTGCCTATAAAAATTGAATTTGTGTGATCCGTTGTTTATAATGTAATGTGCTTGGGGCGCTTGTGTTTGGTTCTGTTGTTTTTAACTGCTGGGTCCAAATGAATGTCTTGCTGTGCTCCTGGTCTAGTAACATGTACAGGGGGATGGGGGACACAATGCCACAGTTTGGAAGGACATTGTCATTTAATAGCTGCAGTCCTTCTAGATTGCAGCCTCAGAGTTCGTATCATATGGGACCATCTTTAGCTACTTTGTAGAATGTAGTTTCTTCCATTACTTTCAATGTTCCAGGGGTTCAGAAGGACAGAAGTTAATATGATTTAGTAATAGAGGTAGCTACTGAACATACTTAGTTTTTTCTATCCTGGAAAATAAGCTACAGATGTTATGAGGGTCTGTTGCTGATACTCTGCTTCATCACATAGTATAAATATTAAACTAGACTTAGGCTAAAGAAAAATAAAAAGTTTTAAAAATGGCTAGACAGGAGATTTTCTTCAAAGAGTTCCTCTGCAGTGGAATCTGTCTTATCAGAAAAAACAAACATTTTGAGGATCCAAGACAGGATATAAATCTGATATTGTGATGATCCTGTACTCTCACTAAGTGAACAAGGAAGAGGGAGCACTGGAGTCAAACTTTTTGCTTTTCTTTCCAACAGCATGTAAGACAAATTGTGTGAAATGGCAACTGAAGATCAAGGAGAGAGTGAAAATTGAAAAATAGCCCATAAATGTAGGAAACAGGAAGTGGAAAGGAATTGGAGTTGCCATTAACATTAATATATTTTTTCTGTTCCTCCTACTACCACCCTGGTTTTCTTGCTAAAATCTCAGCTAGTTTATCTATGTCTGACTGCATATCTCAGTCTCCCAATGTGATCTCAGGGTAAAATGTTAGCTTATCATCTTGTAAGTGCATGAAGATGATGTTGGCCTGGAAATCTGACTGAGGGGTGGAACCGCTTAGGCTAAAACAAGGTTATCTTCCCCAGGCACATCTCTAACCTCTGCAGCATGGACACCGAAGTTGTTCATCAGTCAGTTGCTGAGGTGTTTGGTGGGGAAATCTTCCCATATTATTTTGAAATTGTGTTGTGGGATTGCAATTTGTTAGAAACTGATTGATGGGCAGATCTCCATTGCATGTCTTATGTGAGGTGAACAGCTCCAGGAAGTAACCCCTGCCTTGTGCTAAGGCATTCTACCTTGTCTGTCAGTACTTTTTAAGATACTTTTGGAAAAGAAGAGCATGCCAGAATGTTACCAGGCTCTGTTTTAAGCTGTTTGTTTCTCTGATGGAGAAACTGGAATCACTGGAATATTTATCAATGCTTTGCAATATTGAATAATTTTTGTGTATCTCTCTAATGCAGCTGCACATCACTGGATGAACTGTAGAACTTAGCAGTTATTTGAATGCTGCCATAAGTCTACTTCTGTTTATGGTGTAGGTGGAAGCAGGGTAACTATGTGACTAGCTGCCCATACATAATTTTGCTGAACTTAAATAGCAATAGACTGAATACATTAAAAATATAGCATGAACAGTTTTTGTTCTTTACACTGATGTCACTGAGTGTCAAGCAATAAAATTTGACAAGTCAGCCGTCAGTTTCCAAGAAACCTTTCCCTGTCCAGAGTGATATTAACCTCTGCATTTGCTTGCTGCTAGCAGTTAATTCAACCTGCTTTGGCTGCATATGTGTATAATTTTCAAGGGTAATATTGATGGTCATTAATTTTACGAGCCTAAAGAATACTTGTGCTACAGCTCTGCCTGAAAGGAACAGCCAAATGTCATGCTACGGACCACAGACTGATTGCCTAGGGGTCAGGAAAGAATTTTTCTCCTTGGATAAAGCATTGCACAATTGGCAACAGTGCAGTGTGGGTTGTTTTTCTGCTTCATGTGAACCATCATATATGGTCCATTGCCAGAACCAAGTTATCAAAGTACTAAATCTAGTCTGGTATTCTAATCTGGTGGAGCTAGAAGTCATGTATTGACAGATGTACTTCAGAGTTCGTGCAGATGTTGGGATATGTATGTAGTTCATAGCTTGATGCTCACTGAGTAGTTACTGTCCTGCTGTTCCCATTCCATCCACCCTCAAATAAGGGAGCTGAATGGTAAATATTAAGACTAGCCAGGTTAATGTCAAATCCTGCCCGTGGTTAATGTTCTTTCCTGTTTTCCTTCTGTCATTCTTCTTTTGCAACACCCAACCTGTGTCTGTTTGTTTGAATCATACTTAAGGCCAATTATACGTGTGAATTTGCCAATGTCTGAGCTGCTTTTGCTGCTGCTGGCTGCACAGGTACTCTTTGAAACATGTTGCCTGAGGAAATTGTCTGAGATCAGACAGTGAGAAACAAGAGACAACGGAGAAAATGACTACCTGCTAAGGGAAAAACTGAGATATAACCAACCTGTTTTGTTCTGGCTGCTGTACCAGCTTTTCATGGCAAAACCTTTGTCATTTGCCCTTTGCTTTGGACTTAAGCTGCAAATGCATGCTCCGTTTCCAAGTTTCAGTCAGCAGACAGTCCAGAAGTATACCTTAATTACATTGTATGTCTGGATTTGAGATGGCAGAATCTGAAATGAGAGAAGCCCACATGATGACAGAAGATGATGACATGGCATAAAATCCTTTGTTGTTGGCATGAGATCTTCTCTGTTACAAAACATACCAGGCAGCTAATTGCATGAAGCTGCCAGTGGTTTTGGATCTGTATGTCCTGGAGGGGTGATTGTTCTAAGCTCTATGAGGAAGAAACTCAGGAAAGATCCATGCTTTTATGGGAGACGGCTGCCCTGCTGGGAAGTGGTTAAAGTGGGATTCAGTCACAATTGTTTTCCCATATAGAGTTATCTGTATACAGAATTATTCAAAGGCACTTCATCAAATGACACAAGCACTCATGTGTGGAACACCTATTTTTGCTCCCCTGCTTATATTTCCTTCAGGAAAACCTGCAGAGGTAGGAGTTACTGTTCAAGAAATGTCTTGATTTTGGACAGTTGTGGTGCTCTTAGCTCCAATTCTGTCTCTCAATCTCTTTAACTCAGAAATTCATTCCTTACCTGTCTTCCTGTCACATATGGCCATCATGTTTATATTCAGGAATTTCCAGATATTGGTACATAAGAACTGTCTGTTTAGTATATGTGCAGTGTGTCCAACAACTCCCAAAGTACTGGACGTAGTCCACTGTCCCTTGCAATTGATCTGTGCACGTGCTGAAGCAACAGCCAAGACTTCTGGAAATTTGGCAGCTCAGTTTGGTCAGACCTTTTGCAGAGTTGTTCCAAGCTGCCAGACATTCAGAAATCCTAGACAATGTTAAATATTCTGAAATTCCACCCAGACAAAATTTCTAAGCAGGAAAGAGGCCATGATGGGGGAAGACTGGATATACAGTATCCCTACTCTCAATTGCCGTTTCTCAGCACAATGTTGATTCTGTGTGTGTGTGTAATTGAGACTGCCTTCAGTAACCCACCCACCCCCCAAATTATGGAAGAAATTTGCTATTTGCTACTATCATACATATTGCTCTGTTTGCTTTCTACCTCCTTGCCCACCTTAATTGTTTATCTAGAATAATTTGTGAACAGGAGCTACTCTGTGCAATGGCAGGAGGACTAGCTCCCATTCTTGGTTGATTTGGTGGGAATTACTGGAATTAAAGGAATGTAAAAAGCAGTTGTTTTTTGTTGTTTTTGTTTTGTTTTAATAATAATGAATCTAGTAAGGATGATTTTAGAGCCCTTCAACTAATTTACATTTAAGCTAGAGAGAATCTAATTTTGTCTTGTATCTACACAAACAAGCATTGTTTTAACTGAAGCCAGAGCATGCATTTGTGCTGCTCTTGGCCAATAACTTTTCTTTCTGTCTTTACTTTAACATGTTTCCAATTGTTTTGGATTTTTAGATGGATGCAATTAAAATCACATGAGGAACAAGACAATAAAAATCATGTCATTTAATTTAATATACCTGCTCACTGTTTGAGATGGGGGAAGGGAGAACAACAAACTTTTGATTCTGCGAAGTTTATTGTAGATATCTGTTTTGGGATCACCCACTACTGTGATGTATTAATGGAATGCTTTGGATCAGCTAAGAAAGGCAAATGTGGTTATTTAAGGATTTACCCATAATAATATGCTTAGGGTTGATCTTGAAGACAATAAGAGTTCTTTAGTAGGGACTTCTGATCTTGCTATTTTTCTATAGTCCTTAAACAGAAATCAGAGAGAAATTTCTGAAACTATGTAGTGACATATTTGCAGAGGAGAATTAAATATAAAACATTAATATTGTGCTATAAAGGAGGTTCACTCTTTTACAGAAGTAATGATGGAACAATTACCAAGAATAATCATAAAGTTCATCATTTAAGGAAGATAGGATAAAAATGTCTGAAAAATGAATAGAATAATATCCAGCTGTTTCTCAAGAGAAAGAGAGCTAGTCAGAATATCCTATATAGCTGAACAAAGATAAGTTTGGAGACTGTGCCTGTGTAAATCAGGGTAGAAGCAGTCAGTATAACTCTTATTTTTCTTGTCCCATGATGGTTAATTGTGAATCTCTCAAATTTCAGTTAAGTCTAATTAGATCTCTCAATTCTGTTTTTAATTTGAAAAATAGCATCATCTTTTCCAGGCTAGTCTCCTTCCGTCTTCTGAACTAGTGCATAAGTCTTTGTTGTGGTCAACTCCACTGGCAATAAAACTCATCATGAAGCATTGTGCTTCCTTATTTAAATAAATGTTTCGGTCTCACTGCTGGAGAAAGCTGCTTGGTGTGACAAGCAGGCTCTGAGAGCACAAGTTGGGGCAGGTAGGAGAAAATCTTTAAGGTAAACTGGTATGACCTAGAGTATGAAGGAATCAGGTAAATTATATTAATATAAAAGGATAATCAACTGTAAAGCAGCCTGTAGACTGAGACTTCTTCTTCTGAGACTTCAGTCTCAGTGAAATGCTCAGACAATCCCAGTTCATAGTTCAGTATCACATGTGAATATACTGTATTCTGTATGTACTTCCTTCATGTGGAGGAAATAACCTCTGGAAAAGGAGAGATGTTGACATGTTGGGATAGTGTTTGGTGAGGAGGAGATGCTGCCACTGTTATTTCTGTCAGAGGTTATATGTGAAAGCTCTCTGTACTAGTAGGAGCTGGAAAATCAAGGTATTCCACTGACTTGTCATCCCTGAGATGACCAGTTTAGTATAAGGGTTTGAATTGTTTAATCAAGGTCCAAATATATTGAATTTATTCTAGGAAACCTGACAGACAGGTTATTGTCTGTCAGTACCGCCAATTTTTATTTTTATTTTTGTTTGTGTTGAGTGAAGTTTCTCTAATTCTTTATGACACAGGATGGAATATGGCCAGCTTCTTCAGTGACCAATTTCCCAAGGACCTCATTTCCAAGTTTCTGCATTTAGTTACTGAATAGGAAATTAGAGATGTTCCTGGAATCAGGGCCTTCAAATTCCTGTGTATTTAACTCCCAGTGACTTCTCCAAGGCTTGCTACAAGTCAGAGGAAGAGCAGGGAATTCAATCATTCTTCTTGACTCAAAAGTTATTACTCTGACATCTGGGCTACCCTTCCCACATTAAGGATGCGCTGTACTGAGATCTAGGCTCTTTCACCTCTCTTCTTCAAAGGGTTTGTAAGGACTATGCATGACTACACATGAGAGTGAACACCCAGAACTCTTACATTTAAAAAAATATATATCTTTTTCTAGACTTTCTGGTGATGAAGATAGTCTTATTCTCTGTAAATCAATGCATTGCTGTAAACCTGCAGCCAGACAAAACAAAGCAATCCTTGTCTTCAAAAAGGCTTTGCCTAAAGCTGGTGCAAATTCCAAGCCAGCTTTGCATGTCATCGTTGCCTTATAGAGAGTTTTGTAATTCATGTGTAGAATGAGGTGAAATGGGGAAATAACTTTTTTATCAGTATTTCTGAATTTCCCTTGCTTTTCTGCACCTTTTCACAGTACTTCAGTGAATGTTACTCTATGGAATATATTGCTCATTACAAGTATAATAGTTGAGCTTAGTGAAATACTAGGCTAATGTGTAGCATATACAAGAACTTTTTATTTAAAGATGACAACAATCCTCATATGTGGTCCAAAGAAAATGGGGACTCAAAGAATAACAAATTAAATAATTCTGCTTATGGTCACTCTGCTGTTGGTGACAGAATAATTGAGCTTATTTCATCCATTTCTGTGCTTTCCTGACTCATGTTGAATCAATTAGAATGGTAATTTTCTTTTAGCTGTACAGTAGAGTCTCAAATTGTAACTGTATGGCCTGAGAGGCTGCTGTTCTTTCTAAGTGATCCATAATACACAAGCAAGCCTTGGTTTTACAAAACTTTAGAATATTAGTGTGATGCATACTAAAAGTTCATAACTTTTAGTAGTATCTGGCATCTTGTATCATTTATATCACATTCCCATACTCATCAGACAAACAATGAATTAAGAATGTTTTGTTCTGGAAGCACCCTGGAACAACAGTTAAATATACTTAAGCTTGATTCTTCAGCTTATGTAAATTCTAGTGTTGCTTTATAAAAGAATAACTCATCAGTTTGTCTCTGCAGGATGGTAGATATAAATATTTCATAACAAAGTGATGATAAAAGCCAGGGCACTGGAAGAAAAACTGTGATAAAATCTTGGAAATACAAATGAAAGAACTACGGTAAATGGAATTGATTTTTGCTTATTTCATGGTACCACTGAAATAGCCTAAATGAATGGGAATCTTACTGTATGTTTGCAGATAGTGTTTAACATGTACATAGGCCAGTCTAGAGTTGGACCTTTCTCTGATGACCTTTTTAGCTAAAACAGCAGAGAAAATAGTTATTGTTATCCTCTGTGACATTTGTGTGGAGTACTGAAGCATGGTGAGATCTATTGGTTTGTACAAGATCGTACAGAAATACATGCCTGGATTCAGCATTGAACCATACATTCCAGAAGTTCAGTTCCCATCCACTACCTTAGATGTGACCCTATCCTTCTTGGAGATAAGTATTTTTTGATTTTGGAAAAGAAAGTTAAGATTTCCAATAAATAAAAATGTTACCAATATCTAGGTGACTGCTGTTGGATTTAGAGCATCACTCAATCAAAACAGAATAGCAGAAGTAGATTCTCAGTGCCCTGACACAAAAACTAGTCTGTATTCATGTTGGGATACGCTAATGGAGAGAACTGTAGACAAAGATTTGTCTGCTCAGGAGACTTTTACCCACAGGTTTAATGGAAAGCATTATGTCGGATTTGTTCAAATCTCAACAGGAATGCCAGCAACTGCAGTTAAGTGGAGCTCGATTGAAAGCATATGCAGAGTAAGCACTTTTTTCACAATCTAAACAAATATAGCTATTTTTTGAGTGCACGTGTGTGTTGTTCTTACCAAGATCACAGCACTTTTAGTTTTGAGAGAAAGCATTAAAAAGAAGAGGCAAGCCCACAAAATTTCTCTTGAACTCAGCAGGTCTGTAAATATTTATTCTGAACTGTTGAACTAGAAATTCATAGCCACATCAATTTATTTAGTATTTCAGTTTGTACTTTGAGGGTTTTCTCTCTTAAATGGTTGTTGCTCAGCACTTGATATTTATTTTTATTTTAAATACAGCAGTTTATATGCTCATAGAGTTTAAACTCATAAAGTTTGTACTGTATGAGTTATCTCTGCTAAGCTGTTATTAAAAAGTACATATGTTATGCTTGGGAAGTTTATTTTTTGCAGACAGTTATAAGATAAAAACATCACCAAAAGTTGCTGAGGAGCAATTTGTAATGGGCTTCTGCATGGATGTCTTAATTATTTAATGCCTAGCAGTAAGTTACATGTTACAGAATAAACAGTGCAAGGAGAAATGCTAGATGTTTAGGCTATCCAAAGTATTCATATCTTAACAATCCAACATTGCATTTTATTACCAATTTGTCATCACATCAATCCTACTTTTTAATTAAATTTAAAACAAATGACATTTCATGCCCATTCTGGTTGCCAGCTCTGCAAAGCAGCATTAACTATGAAGCAGTACATACAACTGAGGAGAACTTTTTATAACCTCTCCAGACCATTGCCTTTGCCAGCAGCATTCGTCACTATCAGCAGACAGACTGTATATGAACATACAACTGTGCAGTTAATTCAGCAACAAAACCCAGTTTTAACATTTTCTGTGGCCACTGACAGACTGCTAAATTGCAGGAAATTAATCTTGTGTGGCTGGAAATTGATAAAGCAGGGGCATATTCATTCAAAGCAAAGACTTCTCGCTACCATCTCAGACTACAGATGAGGATTACTTACCTTAGTTACAAACTTCAGAGCTCCAAGCATATTCTGTGTGTTTTGAGAACAGTGAGCACTTATTCTTTTTATTAATTTTCAACAGTAGATCATTCACAGAGAACATGTATTGATGTTGCACATTGGGGAATAGTGTCTCCAAGCGACGAAGGTATGAACATTCAAACTGTCTTGGTCAGTGGCTTAGCTCCTGTGAGAAGGTTGGGCCACCTGTATTTGGTGGCATGTAAAATCAATTCACATCATATTAAGATAGAAAAGTTGGTAAGAAAAAATAATAATCTTCCAGTCTTCCAGAAATAATATGCAATGGAAAAATAGTTTTTGTGTGTGTGTGTTATTGCAGTGAATGATGATGATTGCCTTGAGAAAGGCAAGAAGCAGAGTACGTTGTTGTCTTTAAAAAGTGACTGCCAACTCAAAAACCAAATATTATTGTTATGAAGGGATCATTGCTCTCTGCAAATTACTGATGCAGTTTAGTTTTTTTATTTGTTTTGTGGGTTTGTGGGCTTTTTGCTTGTTTTTATTTTGTATTAGCAGAGATTTTTGACCTGCTGATGTTGCAGGCAAGCTGTGGCTCAGTATTTGGATTCTGTGATCAGTTCTGTCAGATAAAAGAGCTAAATATTTATAGTTTTCCTCCAAAGTGGGGACATAAACATTTTGCTTATGGTAGAGTGAAATTTCACCCTGTACATGTCAGGGGGCTTCTTCATACTTGCACTTGGTCAAAGCAATCTTTTCCACCTTTCTGAGTGGTGACTGCATGGGGGATTCACAACTGAAAGTAAAGATATTTGTCAGGCGTTAAAAGCTGACTTATTTTGATGTGAAGAGAGGAGACAGTTTCCCAACATTTTGTTTTTCTTGTGTTAAGCTGCATTGTTTGAGCCTTTCTTCTAGTGCTGCCAAATGAAATTTATGGAAAAAAGTAGCAGCAAACACAGTAAATCAGGCTGTCCCGTTGAAGTGGAAATGAATGAACTGCTCCTGTTCTGACAGCTCTCACATCACAACAAAACTCGGGGCTGTTTTTTTAAAACCTTGTTTCCTGTGGCAGACATTGCTGCTGCTCTGAAATGAACACCAGTCCTGTCAGGACTCCTGGCATGCTTCTAAACCCATTCACACAGACTTAAAGCAGCTCCTTCATTTAGTAATACCTGATAGATATCTTGATTCAGAATCACCAAAAATGGAGAGAAAGGAAGGATAGGGAATGAGGGCACATTTTAGGAGCTTACTGGGGTATGTGGAGCAATTAGCACAAGCTATTTCCGTTCAGCAGCAGTGATAGTTTCCCTTTGAACTCATTTACGTTCTTACTGCATAATCCTAAATGACCCATAACCACACACACAGATCTGATATTTCTTTGCATTTGGGGCATTTTAAATTATTCAAACTATTCAGCACCTCATAACATATAACATATATTAAAAGGCCTTGACACCAGTTGGTCCATGGGAAGAAAGTTTCCTCTTTGCAGTTATTTCTTTTCTTCTAAGGAGAGACTCAGAAGCAGAGAAAATTCTCATTAAAATTGATGAGATTTTCACCCAAAGAAGGCTGCAAAGTTCATCCTTCCTGTTTTGCCTAGAGCTCTTGTGCTTTGAAATTTTTTTGGCCCATTCTGCGGACTATTCTATTCTTCAGAGCTGTATGGCAGTGTTGGAGTTACAGAGAGCTGACTGAGTCCTGTCTGACTATGTTGCTCATATTCTCTTGTGGTGGTGAGTTAATTTTCTGTCATTTGTAACACTACTTTACATGCTTCTCATTTTGCTGCAAAGACTGTACCTATTCTGTCTGGGCCATCTTTACTCAATACTGTGCACTTTGATACCTTTAAACAACCACATTAATGTGAGGTTGATGGGTTTCTCTCATCATCAGAAGAGCAGCTGTTCTCCTGTGCTACAACTTCAGCTGAGTCCTGCTATTGATCTCTGCAATAGCGAGCTTGTTGGCAAGGAGAAAATATGGTCAGATGATTTGATCTAATGTTATTAAATGTAGAAAGCTAATTCCTTTATAATGTGAATTTGGTGAAGTCTCTGAGTGTCTCTGTGTCTCAGATGCTCAGCTATGAAGTTAGAGTGACACTTTCCCACACAACAGCTGTGTATTTTGGAACTGAGTTTGTCTTCAGCTTGCACATAACTCAGTATCCTGCACACTCTTCAGTTTCCTTGTGATGAAGTACCAGAATTTCACCACTTCGTAGAGACCTTGTCACCTGTATAAAAATGTGCAACTACAGAAAAGTAGGAGGGAGCCAGGACAACATATGAGTGGTGATGGGGAAAATAGCCTAAACTTTCTCCTAGCCTTTTTCAGAGGTTTGTGACATCTGACTGCATTTTAATTGTCAAACTGATGTTTTCTTTTTAAGGGGAAATTTTGGAGACTAAAGATAGATCTAAAAGATACAGAGATCCAGTCTGCTTGAAATCCCATTTTAAGTTCAGAAAACTTGTTTTTAGAGACAAAAAGTTCCAGGTGAGCTACATGGGTGGTTTGTATAAAGCTCTCCTCATGTTCTTAATAGCTACAGGTCAGCTGGCTACAATGCAGTAGGGGGGAAGTAGAAAGACATATGTTGCTTATGGTAGAATGATTTATTAAAGCTTCATCAGAAAAGCATCGCCACTCTGGGATTGCAACACCTGTGTGAAAATATCTCCGTTAGTGTAATAGAGGTTTACAACCTCAGATCCATTGACTGACGTTACAGTTATATAGAAACTTTATCTCCTGTACAGAATGTGTTCCCCTCGTGTCTGCTTATTGGAAAGGGCAGAGGCCAACTTAATAGTGTTCCCTATTTCATCTGAATGATGTTTCAGGTTATTTGGGGACTGCAAAACGCATCCAATAACACTGTTATTTTAAAGGCATTAAGATTAAATTAATTCTTGAAATGAAATAAAACTTAATTTAGGAAAAGCATCTAAGCATATGATTAACACCAAAAGATTTAAGTAAGGCTTAAGCATATTCTTAAGAACTGCATTAGGTGGGGCTAGTGTCTGAACTTAGAAATTAAATAAACCAAAAGCAGCTCGAACACCCAGTAAGCTCTGAAATTCTGCTTGAGTCCTTCAGAAATAATTCAGGACAGATGAACTTGTAGATGTTATGGTACCTGGGAAAGCATTGCCTCATTCAAACAGCTATATACGGTGACTGAGCACAAAAGCAATACTCCATGCACCTCTGGGAACCCTCCATGCTGAATTTTACAAAAATAATAATAATCAAAAATAAATAAGCATATAAGACAGAAGAAGAAATTGTCTGCAGCTGCTGTCTGCTTTTCAGTTAGCAGACCATGTCTTCTATGGATAAGTAATAAACTTTTCCCTGCTTGGAGAGCTACAAATGCTGATTCTCGCAAAGAACTGTGCTGGTGTGCGTAGTGTTCAGCTCCTTTGTAATCTGTAAAAAGGAGTTGAATAGTAAGATGATAAAACGTGTAGGTAATGCAGAACTGCTAAAGACAGTCAAAGGGAAAACTGGTGGGGAACCATCTGCAAAAGGATTTCATTCTGTTTAGTGCATGGACTATAAAACAGCAAATGCCACTTGGTGTTGATAAGTACAAAGCAAAAAAAATAATACATACATAGTTCAATTTTTATTAGCTACTACCACTGAAAACAGAGATCTCACTCTGAACAGCTCTCTGATTAATCAGCTCAAGGTGGTAAAAATAACAAATAGAATGTGGTTTGTTTTGTAGTTCTGATCTTTCCCTATCTCAGTCGAGAAAAGAGAAAATTTGACAAAGATTATCAGAAGTATTTCACGGTGTCAGGGATGGAAGAAGCAGAGAAGCATGTCAGAAAGTTATTCTTCCATGCGATCATATCATTCTATGCTTTCTAGGATGGAGGGACTTTTTGCCAAGGTGCTGGACAAACCCTTGGAGTTTGCCAGGCAGCCAAACGAAACTCTAAGGAAAGATCTCTCACATGAAAATTTAAACTCCTTGAATTTTTACTTTCCCCTATCCTCTGTCTTTCCTGAATTCTGTAATTGCATTCTATGATCTAGAGATTAGACCCAGGGTCCATAATCTGAGCTCTCTACATATCGGTTTACGATGTTATAACGTTTTTAGTGGATTTATAAAAGTTGGTACAACAGTCAAAATGAGCCAGGAACACTCAGCATTCACTATAGTGTTTTAAGTCAATGAAAACTACAGTTTACTCAGCATCTTATGAAATTGGGTCATAGGTTTTTCTATGATATTTGGAAGAGGTAAAGATCATACGATACACTAACAAGTGCATTGAAACAATGATTTTAAAGGAAAAGCTTTTAATAAATAGGAAGAGAGTCCTAAGTCTCTTTTTACATCCTGGGTCTCCTTTGAATATTATGAATTGCATCTTCAGGTGATTCCTCCTCACCTCTCATCAGGGCAAAGGGTACAATGACAAAGTTTGAAGACTCTTTCATGTTATTGCCGTATCATATTAAATTTCTGCTCGAGACTAAAAGACTACGAGTTTTCCTCCACTCCCAATATTAACACTAGGAATATCAAGGAGTCCAACTAGGCAAAATGTTTCTTTTCATTGCCCTAAATGGGAATAAAGTAAAATATGTATGGTTTGAAACTTCTAAAGGTGAAACCTTGAGAAGGAATTTAATATAGTTTTAATCTTTCTACTTTTGATTCTTTATTGGTTTTGCAGCCTTTTTTCCTCCTCTCTCTCTCTCTCTTCAAGACAGTAGTCTGAATTCTTGTGTTGTCATGATTCTGTCCCTTCTCTGTACCATTTTGGAGGAGAACCAGAAAACTGCACACACCAGTTGTAAAGACTGATGTCTTCAGACTAGCATTCCAGTAAAGGTTATGGATGAAGAACTAATTTATGAAGTCTGTATGGATATAGAACAAGAACACTAAACACCAGATGTAATGTAAGTGTTCAGCTCTAATAATAATAATAATAATAATAATAATAATAATAATAATAATATATACGTGTATATATATACCCAAACTTTACAGAAAGACCATTATTGTTTCTTGTAGGTACTACAGGTAATGCTTTGAGGTGAGCTATGTTCAGTCCTAGTAACATATTCCAGTTTTGGTTTTGTAATTTGTAATTGTAATTCTAGCCTGCTCATTTGAAGAAGTAAGAGACGCAAAGTTATTTGCTTTGTTTGCAAGGTCGTAGCTAGGTCCCCAAATATTTAACATTTTCATGTTTAACTTTGACAGGCAGGTTCTCAGTTCTAGAAGTAAGTTTTTAAAATGGATAAACTATTCTTGATATGTGGTTTGTGTGTATTTAAAATCTCAGAAGGAGCTTAATAATGTATCATGTCCACTCTCCTTTATCAAGAACATATGCTGTTCATTTGTTATGGCAAACTGCAGTTAGAACCTGACAAAAACACTGTTACAAGTCTTGCAAAAAAAGCTGCACTGGCCAGAACCATATTTCCCATCTGCACTAACCCCCCAAAATTACATAAAAATATATCACCTCTTAGATGAGGTCATGTTCATGGTGTTTATATAGCAATCTCCACAGGTTTGTACTATTTTTCTCCTAAGATTGACGTTAAGAGTTCACACAAGTGTAAACTAATAAAACAAGAAGTAGTGTTGTTTTTTTTTCTTGTTACAGAACAAGCTGGACAGAGAACATACTGTGGTGTGTCCAGTTCTTAGCATCCTCTGCTAAGCCCACTCTCAAGTACTTGATTCCCTTCATAAATCTTTAAGTCAAGATCCAGACGCAAAAAATCTTGGCTCTTGATTGAAGGCAGACAAAGGACACTGGCTAGAGTCTAATGACTATGGGAAATATTTTTTTGTAAGCCTTAGGATGAGCCTTTTGTGGGATGAGCCACATCCACAGAACAGCTATTACTGTCTAGATTGAATCTCTTGGGGCTACAGGAGGGCCCTGGATTGTCTTTAGATATATGAATTTCAGATGAGCACATCTAATACATAACTTGCAATAAAGTGAATAATTTTCCATTTTGGTGATATCTAAACATTGGAAGAAGAGGTATGCTATACTTTCTCTGACATATTTCAAGTGTCAGTGTTATACATTGTTTATTCCTTTATCTACACTTTTTTGAATAGAATTACAATTACAGAATTTGTCATCTGCTCAATCACATTCCTTCTGATGCTTTCTTGATACAATCTGATGGATTCAAGTTTTGCAAAAGGGACAGTGTATGTCCCGCTCATAATGACTGTTTGGTAAGCCAAGTCCCCTCTTTTCTGTTTTAGACTTTTGTCTGCAGGCTGCAGAACAAAGATCAAAGTTTTTCAGATGCTCTGAAAGGTTTTCTGCACCTCCCTTGAATCTCCTCCTGGTGAGACATCTAATGATATGTCCAAAGCACACTTTTTGGAGAAGCTCAGTGGTAACAGCAGCCCAGCAGCCACGTATAAGTGAGGCTATCTTGTTTCTATCCCTTTATAACTTCTGATCTCTACAAGTCTTTTCTTGAGTTGTCATTCCCAGAAATGACCGATTTCTGGTTGAAGGCATGGGACAGAGGATAGACTGCAAGCCCTTCTCAAAAAGTTACCTCGTTCTGTGGCATTCTTTAATGTTAAGATAGGAAACCAGACAAATAAGCAAAAACAAATAAACAAACAAACTGTTCTTCTAAAGGAGTTAATTGCTGTCAGACATCATCTACCAACCCACTGGCCAGTTTCTCTTGCAGCATTCTCTGAGCAGATTTGTTTGTGCTCCCCCTCTCCCCCCACTTTTTTTTTTTTTTTTCCTGCAGAAGGAATGACTAGATCACTAGAAAGACCAAAAATAAAATAATACATGGTAAATATGTTTATGAATGATATGAATGTTCAAAGTGATACTAACGTCAAACATGGCAGGAAGAAAACCAGTGATTACAAACCAATGATTACATTTCAACCATTTGTAGTGGCTTTTTGTAATTTTGTGCACATGATCTTGTAGTCATGGTCTCTTCCAACCCTGTTTCCCATTATTCTTCAATTAATCCATTTCTTCTTAAGGCAGAGTTAACTTCATAGTCTCATTCCTGATAGGTGTTTGTCAAACTGTATTTACAGGCCCACACTGATGGCAACCTTCCGGTGATAAAATCTATTGCTTGCCCTCTCCACTGTGTTTGTGAAAACAGTTTATTCTCATGTGCTTTGTGGGGACCTTTTTCATTAGGAAACATTTTTCATTACCGTCATTCTCATTATACAAGGTATCCTTGTTACCTGGTTCAATGCAAACTGTGTTTTCATGTTATGATGCTCCAAACATTTTTTGTCTAACTGCGAATAGATTAGCTGCACAACTAACCATCAGTGTTTTTAACAAATTCTTTCTCTGTGTAGCAATGAATGAAGTGTAGGCTCTGTGCATCAGTTTTGGTAGCCTCAAGGACTGCATATTCCTAAAAGTTTCAAGGCATGTGGAAAAGTCTATTTTTACATAGTTTGTTACCATTGAACATTTTAATTTAAACAACAAAAAAAATCAATATCTTTTCTCTTAGAAGTATATTCTGTATTTTTCTCTTTGAATTATAAGTGGGTAGTTATGGTAAAGAGTTCTTCTCAACAAGAATGAGGTGTTAAAAGCAGTGTCACTTAGGTGCAGAAGCATCAAACGTGCAGATTGTAAGATATTAAATACCACCTACCATACGCTGTCATTCTTTAACAGCCTACAGAGGGGACATGCCTCAAAAGGCAGGTAGGCATGCAAATTGGGTAGAAAGTTACACTTTAAATAGCATGCAGGTATGAAAAATTGAATAGAAAATATTTGTCTTTCAAAGATAAATTTGAAATTAATTGTTCTTCAGGTGGATTGAACCATCTTAATAAAAGTGATTCTTTTATTCAATGATTGAACTGTTTACTTACAGTAGTCTTAACTCTGGATTTTGTAGAAATGAAGGCAAAAGCAGTCTACAGAGGTAGTGGCGCAAGTGAGCACTGTGCTGACAGAATCTGGTGTAATACATATGATGTATTTTGGGGGGATTTTGCCATCCAAGACAGTCTTTTGGTAGATGTTTTCTTCCTGCTCTCACTGCCTGTGTCTTGTTGTAATCTTTAGCAGCAAAAAGTAACATTTATCTAGACCTTAACATCAAGAACTGAACATCTCAGCCAGTATGATGAATGTAACACTTGAATATGTCAGGCAATATTCACTAGCCTTTCCAACAGCCTTACAGTGCTATAGTCACAAAGAGTAACTCAGCAATAACACACACCCCATCAAGGTTTCACAGTTGCTTACACTTCAGGTTTTTGCTTTTTCTGGCTGACTGTTTTTGAGTGCTCTGCATTTGCATTCATTGTTCACCTTGCTGGAGGCAGTGACAGCTATTACAAAGTAGGATCTGACTTGGAAGTTAAAAGCATGAGCCAAAAGAGTGCATCAGATCACCCAAATCTGCTACTGCAACTGTGACACATTAAAGTAGGCAAATTTATGGGTTTTTGGAATTGATATATAAGCAGCTGTTTTATGGAGCATAGATACAGGCCAAGTTTTAGAAAAACTTTCCTGCACTTTAGAACAGGCAGGGAAAAAGGTTACTGAATGTATTTGGCCTTGGCTGTCACTGAATGCCTTTAGGTTTGCGACAACAGAGTCTAGTTTGTAGTAGAACATTTTTGAATAATACTGTCCTGTAGTGGATAACTTCAATGCATTTGTTGTATTTTTTTCTTCTCATTTCTTTCCTTTGGGAACCTGGTGCCATCCCTTTTCAATGACATTCCCCCAGACCTGGGTGCAGACTGAATCTTAGTTTCACACTTAGGAAGTTTCACAAGGCAACAGGTTCTCTCAGCTTTTTCCACTTGCTGTGTTGATGCATGAAGCAGGAGACCTGTTGTACCTTACCGGACTTTTCCAATCGTCTTTTACAAGACTCTAAGTGGTTGAAGGGTCCAGAAAAGAACTCAAAGCTCACAGCAGATATTTGCTGCTCACTGTCAATTTTCCACTTGTTAGTGTTGTTCTGAAGGTAAAGAAAAACTGTAGCCTCACTGGGACTGGCAATGCTCACACAGACCAAGCTGTAAATAAACGTTATAGCCTTCTGCTGCTGGGCATTAAATAAGCAGATAAATTTCTCTTTGCTGTGGATTTATTCAAGGCAGATGTTTTTAGTGAGCTCTGGAAAGGTTGGGAAGGAATATAAAACCTGCTGCAGTTCTGGAATTGATCCATTAGGATCAAAACCTAGTAACGAGTGATACATTTAAAGGTCCCTGACACTTTTATGGCAAGACTATGTATTTCAGAGCAGGCTGGCTCAGTTTGAAACACATTCCAAACCCAAACCTGAAATAAATTCTTGCAACAGAGCAATTCAGTAAACTTCTGCTTTCCCCTTATTTCATTTTTGACAATAAATGAAAGAAAAATAAAATCAGATTTTGGGAATAGAATGATTCAACCTTTTGAAAAGAAATGGCATGCTGATCTGGGTTTGTAATTTTCTGGGTGGCATTTCCTCAGTGTAGAGGTGTGGATAAACAACATAGTACAGACATAACAAGAATGAAATAAACATACATGGAAGAATTGGAAAAATACTTTATGTAGGCTTAGCTATCTGATACTGGAAGGGCATGTATAGTTGTCTACCTGAATTTGAAGAGTCCGGTAAAAATGGCCTTGTGTGGTCCAAGAGGGACTTAAGAATATGATAAAACAGTAAGGAAAATGGAAGTAAGATGCTTCCCGTTGTTTCAACCCCAATATTTCCCTGGCATAAGGGATGGAAGGTTTGTGCTTCGGTCCTTTGAAGTTCAATGAAACAGTACATCATCAAAAACATCAGAAGGAATGATTGCAAACTCAAAAAAAGTAGTAAATAGATTAAGTAATGTACAAATGATGACTTGTATTCACAGGGCAGAATCTCAGCAGCTGTAACCAGTGGTTAGACTGCCACTAGTTAAGCTGATGCGATATAATGCACTGAAAAGGTGTTTTTCTCCTCACACCAATACAAGGGCTACTCTTATTTTACTCTATCCTTAAAATAGGAATTTCAAAGAAATTTTGCCTCAAATATTTCAAATTCAAAGAAAGCTTAACTTAATATAAAAGAAAACGGAAATGAGAGGTAGAAACTCAATTCTAATCTATTTTCTGGCTTTGGGTAGCTCAATCTAAAATTAGAAGATAGGCAAGAGGGCGTTGACAAGGTAATGCTTAGAAACAGTTTTCTGGTACAAGTCACATTCTCTACCAATGAACAGATTATCAACTCACAAGAGCTACGCTACTGAAAAAATAAAATAAAATAAATCATATTGATGTTTCACAAATTTCTTTTCATGAAAATTAGATGTGCTGAGGAAGATACCCTTCCTGGGAGCTTGACCTCTGATTAAGCACTAAAACAATGTGCTACAGTAATGTTAGAGGGTAAGATCTAATAGGAGCTGATGTTTTTCAGAAAGCACAGGAAAGAAAAAGCATGGCCACAAAATGCTTTAAAAGATGCTGTGGTAGTTTTAAACAGTAATTGACCCCCCGTTGTGCAGGGATCCACAATGCGTTCGTCCTAGAACATGGCTCTTGCTGAGATAAAGATAGACTCAGAAAGAACCTGAGAAGTTTGTACCAGAAGTGGAAAGTTTATTCAGCTTACTCAGCATATTCATGCTCTTGGCAAGCATTACTGTCCTCTCTCTATGTATATTAAGTAATGCCAGGAAGAAGGGGTAGCCACATCACTGGCAAAATTTTTCTGAACTGATACCGAAGGAATTAAAGGTAAGAGAAAAATTTCTGACAGCTGTAGCTTAAGCTCAGGCAGATGAGAAGCCCAGCTGGAGTGAGGTGGGGCTGGATTAAAAATGAAAGGTTTTGAAAGAAGAGAACATAAAGAGTGGGTAAGGCTGATTGGCTAAGGACTGTAATTTGGAAAGTAAATGCTGTGCAGGCAGAAGAAAGCAGAACTGAAATGCTGATTTGAAGCTGAGAGGAGACTGCTGGGAGGAATTTGGACAAGCCACAACCCAGCCTTCTTCAAATCAAGACAGGTCATCAATATTTTGCCCACCTGGAGGTTGAAGGGACTTCCTGTTCAGTTGCCAAGATTTGATAACATAGTTCAATATGTAGCATTGCTACTTTCCAAGTGAGCAAACACAGCCGCAGCAATTACTCATCCCAGTTCATCTTGATCCACTCAGTTGCTTCATGACATTTAGGCAAAGGATCAAAGAGTTGGACGATGGAGAGCTAACATATCGGAGTGGGGGGAATAGGAAAAAAAAAAAGGGGGGAAAATGTAATCAGAGGTTGTTATGACAACAGGAAAAGTGTTCTAACAGTTAACACATACTAAACCAACCATCAAAGTTGATGGCATCTCTCATAAAGCAGAGGAAAAACCTTTGCCTGAGGAGTTAATTCGTTAGTGGAAAAGTGTATGTCTGTTTTTTCCCATCTTTTTATGAAAGGAAGACATGGATCCTCAGCAGGTTTCAACAGCTTAATTGAGATCAATAGCTGTTCTTGGTTATGCCAACTGAGAATCTGTCTGCAGATCTGAGGGTATCATTAATGCCGTAGCAGGCAAGGATATATTAACGTGGTTGCTGTTTAACGAGCATAGGATTGCCTTGTTTTGTTGAATTCTCTTCTTTGGGTGACTAATAGACCACAAAGCTCCTTAAATGTAGCAGTGTGTTTGTGTGAATATAGCTATATCATTATTGTCCACCTGCCACCATAACATGAGAACAGCCCCTAATGATTCTTTCTCAAATGCTTTATCTCCTGCTTTTAAGGATCAAGACAAAAGGTGGCAATTGCCTGCCTGTTTATACATGTAGGCTGGAACCACTACATCTCAGCACATGCAGATTTACAAAACAAGCTTAAGTCTTGGCAACCATATTAGAAACGTTTGGTCTAGATACATTGCAGTCCTGCATAGTTAGAGCTATAACAGCACTTCTGCCCTTGAGTCTCTGAGCAATGAGAACCTAAGTGTGAGGATTCTTTGTTAGTACCTCACCATGATTCTGGAGACAAAGTATTCTAGTGGGAAACTTTTACACAAGTATCTATCTGCCTCACTACTTTTATGATTTTAACAGTCTGACTTATGCAAGAGTTTCTTCATTTCATTATGTTCTGCCATTTGGCTTGCAAAGAGTATGTGTTTAATAGCTCCTGTGTCAAGAACTTTCCACTGCATTGCTAAATGTCCAACATTTCTTCCTAATACCATCATCTGTTATGTTTGTCTTCTTCTCTGATCTCTCTCACGTCTTTCCAGGTCAGAGGCTACCCCGAACCTCACATCACATGGTACAGAAATGGGCATCCTGTCCCAGAAGGAGACCATTATGTCATAGACCACAGCATTCGGGGGATATTCAGCTTGGTAATCAAAGGCGTGCAGGAAAGCGATGGTGGTAAATACACCTGTGAGGCTGCAAATGATGGTGGGGTTCGTCAAGTGACTGTGGAACTGACAGTGGAAGGTAAGAGGATACTTATACTGCTATTGCAATGATTATAAAGTTTAATTAAATGAACAAGGTTTGCTAAACTGCCTGTCTGGTTAAGATCACAATAGTACATACATGCTTTCTTATTGGCGCAAGAGTAATATTCATTACTTGTATTGCTGCTGTCACTGGAAGAGTAATGTGACACGTCTGGAAGACAGAAATCCCTTTCTCATAGCCACAACTCTAACATGGGTGCAGGTCCTAGTCCAAGTGCTGTGGTGGTATCAACAGCCTTCCCATTTTCACATATAAACTACTTATTTTCTTAACTTTTTGGTACTGTTCCCTTCCTGGCTTTATTTATGGACAGTTCTTCTTGGGGCTTTAAGAGGAACTGATACTGTTTTGGATCCCTTTTGAAAGTTGCCCATGCTGTTAGCTGAATGCTCATGTTAACATGAGGGGTCATCCTTGCTGCTTTTTTTCTGATCTGCTCTATGGCTATACATTTTCACTTACCAGTATATCCAGTCTGAGGCTCAGTGGGCTAATACAGTTTTGTTTTATCACTAAATAAATATATTTAAAATGGGAGCCATCCATATTAAGATCAAGCTTCAGTTTTGCAACAGATAGAACAATGTGTGACTCCCAAATGAAACTAATGAAGTTGTTTCTGTTGAAGGCACGTATGACAGCTAAATTTCAGCTTGTAAAACAATTGGTTAGCTTTAGTTAGACTTGCTCTTTCAGAGGTATTCATTGTGTTACTAGAGCTGTTTCTGACCTCCCTTTGTGTTAAGCTCTAACAAGAGGACCTGCCCCACCAGTACTGCACTGTCATGTTCCTTAGGGAACATGCAGTATAAGCAAGAGGGAGCAAGCAGAGAGGGCTGATGTGCACTTCTCCAATAGAGATAGAACCCCAGCAGGGGCATAAAGGCATAAGCCTGTTCTGTTCACTCCTGAAATGTGGGACCAGATATTGGCTGACAGTTGTCAGGCTTCTAGGATGGAGCTAGTGCAAATAAAACCAGGTAGAGCTGCCATTTGTCTGTACTTGTTAGCTTAGACCACATGCAACACGTCTCATCAGACCTCTATGTATTGTTGCCCTGCCTTTCCCAGATAAATCTAACAGTTTAAGATGATATGCACGGAACTCCTATTCTATAGCTATATAAAGTAGGTGTTAACCTTCAGATCTGTATGGCATTGGTAACAAAAGACCACATCTTAAAGACATTGCTATAAGCTTTGCAATTTTGATGGAAGCCTCCACTTAGAACAAAAATAAAAGCCTGGAAAGTTAACGTTTCCTCTCAGACAGTAAAAATTATGGCAATCTTGGATGTTTCACAGTGTATCAGGCAGGCGCACTGGGGCAATATGTGTCTGGAATTCTGTCTGTACCCTTCCATTTGCTAAGTTGCACACCTGGTTGTAATTGTGTGCTTATTGTAGTGTGGAAACAGCTAAGATCAAACCCAGAAATTTTTAAGAGAAAATATGCATATTAGATTGTTGCAAATTCCAAATTTTTAATGTAAAGAGTGACAGAGATGCAGTGAATTATGGAAATCAAATGTATTGCTTCTCTCTTAGCTATTTGGCTATGTCGGAGATCTGCTGAATATCAGAGTGTTTCAGATCATAACTTTGCATTGAATTCCTGAAGCACAGCAAAAATTGACAGCAGGCCTGAAGCAATCAGCATTTGGATATATTCTGAGTCAAAATCTCTTACACACATCCTCAGAGTACATACTGAAATATGCATGTGTCTGGAAGGATAGTTATTGCCTTCTGTTTTAAAAATTATGCAAAATATTTTTTTTTCCCTAGTTTAAAACTGTCTGAGAAACAACTTGTGTGGAGGTGGAGTTTTTTAAAAGTGTTTTTATATCAGTTCTTCTGACCTAGGCTTTGCTACAGTTTAAAAACAATGCCGTGGTATTTCCTAATGACTGAATTTCCCGGAGTTTAATTACAGTGGTCTTTATTCTAATATATATGCATCAAGACAGCAAAGCACAGGTATTTTGTTTTTCAGCAAAGACCTAAACAGGGCTGACTGCTACCTGAAAAAATGATGGACTGAAACACAGTCTAGTCTTTCCATCTTGCATGACTGTCCTATCTGAGAGTTAATGTAAATTCTTATGAAGTGCTAGAACAATGTGTTTTTTCAAGGCCATCAGAGTTGTTCATCAGTGCTACTACTCTGAATCTATCCCAGGCCACTAGCCATTTTTTTCTGACCCGAAGCTACCAGGAATGCTGTGTGCAGTAGATGGCGCTGAGCTTACATGACTTCATACACATATGTCTATTGCTCACAACACCAGTAAGCAAGAGGAACTTTAGAGCTTAAAAGAGAATGATTTTTTTTAAGAAAAGGTATTCCTGGGCTAGTACAGGACTAATAATTAAAAGAAAGAAAGAAGGAAAAAAGGAAGGAAAGAAAGAAGGAAAAAAAAAAAAAAAAAAAAAACAAACAAACAAACAAAAAAAAACAACTCTTTCAGAGTTTTTATGCTATCTAAATTGAGTTAGTGCTGCACTGTAGAAATTAGGCATTGTCATATTTTTTTATACACTTTTTTCATGAACAGTCTGCGGTGTTGTTACTACTGAGGCCAAGGGCTAGATGCTAACTCTGCTGAAATCTGGTTTTGAAATTGGAGAGCCTAACTTTGGACTACAGGTGACATAACCTCATGCTGCAGGTGTTGCATTCCTTCTTTACTTTTGAAACCTGAAGAAATGAATGTTTTACATAGCCTTTAGTATCTATAGTTCCTAATGTTATTGACAACAATTCTTACTTCCTATTTTTCTGTCTTGTGCTCACAGGAAACTCCTTGAAGAAATACAGCCTGCCATCCAGTGCTAAAACCCCTGGGTAAGAAGTCCAGTGGCTTTGATATTGTTTAACAGACACAAATATGTTTTGGTGGGGAACAAGTAAAATGACTCTTTCTAAAGTATATGCACTTCTCTTTTCATCTGCCTATTGCATCTTTTCTTTAGCTCTGATTCACTCTGAGGGCCAGATTAAAAGTGTTGGATTCTTGTCCAGTTCTCAGTAATTCCTTGCTGGAAATGTGTCCCCAAGGCTCCTTGCCTGTGCAAGAATGAGGGAAATGGAGGAAAGAAAAGCCTGGTAGTTAATGACTCAGTTCTGCACAGCATGACATTGGAATAAAATAACTGGTTGGCATGATCGCTCACACTTGTGAAATGGGAATAGCAAGAATGGCTGGGCTCACAGAGGCAGGGCAAGCCTAACTTCATCGATTCAAAGTCCTTAGCTCCTGCAGAGCTGAATGCCAGCTACAACATCTGGAAACAAACAAACATTTCTGAAGTCAAGTGTGTTAAGTCCAAATCTCCATTTTTCCCAAGTGGAATAGATACCATGAGAACTGCTCTGTCAGTAAAATGTTCAAGGCTGTCAGGAAGTGGCTTGATACAGCTACTGCTCCTTCATAACAGGAATTCAGATGGCTGAAAAGAGAACTTTCTGTTTGTATCTGTGCTGCAGTTTTGCACCCTTCTGTCTCTGTTCTCTGAAATTCAGAAATCCTTCCCTGCATCTTCCATGACAGGTCAAGCATCTTTTAAAGCTAGAACAACTACTACTTCTAGACTGTTTAGTAAGAAATAAAATCAACTGAAATAATAATTCAAGTATAATTTAAATATTTCCAAGTAACACAGTAGGCATACTGTAGGCTAGAGGAAAGACTTGTTCTGTTTTGGTGTAACTGTTATGAAGAACTGGTTGATTGGGTGATCTACTCTGACCTGACCTGGCACAATGAGCCTTCTTGCTGTTCTTTACACGTAGCTTTTAATGTTGCCTTCCTCATGCTATCAGTTATTTAATTCTACAATGAAGTATTTTCCATTGCAGCTTATTATGGTCACTCTTCTCTCTCAAGCATTTTTACTGATCCTCTTCTCTGTGTATATTTTTTCATCACAGTCTCATCTCTTTCTTAGAAAGCTCAATTTGCCTACATGGCAGTCATCATGTCTTGGCAGCACCTTGGATTAAGGGAATATAGTATCTGTTAGTATCTGACACGTAGAAATGGTGAGGTACTGACACATCTCTCTTGAATGGGGTAAATAGCCATCTGGAAAAGGACTTGCAAGTGATTGAGTTTGCTTGAAATAAAAGGTAAAAAAAAAAAAAAAGAAAAGAAAAAGAAAAAGAAAAAAGAAAAAGAAAAAAAAAAAAAAAAAGAAAGAAAAGAGTGAAAACTAAATGTATGCAGTGTTTCCTGTCATTTAGTTTGTCCAGCTCGGATTATAGGCAACTCATGTGGACATCCTTGTATACTGGATGAGGGTACATAGCATTAATGCTATCCTCATTCACTGCATGAGGAATCAAGAGCAGCCATCACAAGCATTTGCATTTCTTCCATTGGCCAAAAAATAATTAGTGTATGGCTGAAAGTCTGATAACTGCAATGTTGGTTACTGCTTATTATATATCCTTGTTGGCAGAAAACCTGTTTAAAATGCTTCCTGAATTTTACTTTATCCAGGACAACTTCTAGAAGTTCTTCTGTAACACCAGAATTTTGATTCCCTTTTTAGGGGAAGACTTACTGTTCCTCCTGTGGAGCATAGGCCAAGCATCTGGGGAGAGAGTCCACCCAAGTTTGCTACAAAACCCAATAGAGTTGTTGTGCGTGAAGGCCAAACAGGCAAATTCTCGTGTAAAATAACAGGACGACCTCAGCCTCAAGTGACTTGGTATAAGGTATGAATTCCCAATTTATTAATGTCCTCCTTCTGTTCTGAAGTGTTTTTTTTTGTTTGTTTGTTTTGTTTTGTTTTGTTTTACTTGAAAGAATGAAATGCATTTGATACTGCATTATGGCAAATGATCATGGCAAGAATTTATGTACAAGGAGGGCCATATTCTTCCTAATTTTCATGTGGAATAAATCCAAAAAAGATGCTAGTTTTCTTCTGAGTATAAAGTTCTATCATAAAAATAGCAAGTATGAGAAATACTTGCTCAAAGACCTTGCTAGGTAGATAAGAGAAATAGAGAAGGGATGGGAAATAAGATTATCACAATCTCTGTTTTATCCCTCTGCAGGGATTTAATGCTTTGGCTGAGGTTACAGAGGAGTCTCTTACAGCTTTGAAAATTTCCCAAGTTCTATGTCAGCGCCTCAGTCGCAGCCTTTTCTGTTTCATTTATACTAGGTTCCACCTGTACATTAGAATTAAGAAGATACCTTCAAAGAAATGAAATTGAATTGGAAAGAAAACTAACAGCTTAGGAACTGTCAGACATGATTGTTTTTTGGCATGCACAATTGTTTTTTGCAAATTAAAAAAAAAAAAGTCTAAGATAAACAACAGTTCAACTGATTCAGTATGATCTCTGCTAAAACACTGGTAGCTGAAAAGAGTCTGACATAGAATATAAAGGAGACCTGAGCTATCAACTTCAGATCTTCAATAAAATGGGGAATTGTGAGCATTTACAAAAATACGCATATTTATATAGAAATAAGCAACATTTAAAATTCATTAGACTATTAAAAAAACATGACTTAAGTCCTACTGCCCCCTTTGGGCATATGCAAAAGATATGCATATGCATATGCAAGATCTCCAAACACTTTCTTGGTAGTAGTGAGAGAGTGCTCAGATGATAATTAAATATTTCACTGATTACACCTTTTATTTTCTGGAACTATTATAATTTTAGAGAATTACAATTACTTTCTTTAATTTGGAAGAACAAATATTGTGATTGCTCTGTTGGCATCCTGCTCTCCTTCAGCCTTCAAGAACCAGTTGCCTTATGCATTGGTGTCAAGACATGTGGAAATGTTGTGGCAGCTTTTCCCAGAGCTTTTAACTTTTTCTAGTGTCTGCAGGTTTTCTGGAAAAAAAAAAAAAAAAAAAAAGGCAGAAAACTGCTTGTAGGGCAGGGACATGCTTCCTACTCATGGCCTGTTTCACTCCAGACTTATTCTTGTTCTCTGTTATACAAGAATGCTGTTACATCTCAGAAAACAAGCAACCTTGTTCTGTGGAAGCACTCACTAAGAACATCTCCTTCAGTTGGCAGCTCTGCCTAGAATCAGCTTTCCCCTCTGCAGCTGCTACACAGCTGCAACAGTCTGCTTTCCGTCCCACCAGACTCACTTAGGCTTTCCAGCCATGCAGCTCAGTACAAAATAAGATTTGTCATTCGGTTCTCTTTGTTCGGGACTACATAGTAAACAGCAGCTTGAATAAACACTTTGGTACTTCACACACTGTTTTGAGGTTTGGTAGAGGTTACCTGACATATTTTGCCATTCACTGTTAGCTTCTTTACCCTATGATTCCATAATCTGACATTCCTCCTCTAATCAAAAGAACTAAGTGCATGACATTTTTGTTACTAGCAGCTCTTTGAGTCCCGTTCGTGTCTCTGTCTTTAAAAAAAAACATATTTTGATGCTCATAGGTCTGCATATATTACTCAGTAAAATACCATAGGTGTGTTGTTCAGAGGTTCACTAGTCACACCATTGCTGGCCTGCAGACACCCTGTCACTCTTGAACTTATCCTCAGTTCATCGCTACAATGTTTTGGTTGAGTTGGGTTTCTCTAGGCCTTCATAATATTAATTCAGCACCTATTTTTGAGCACTGTAAAGCTTTCTTTCAATAATTCATTTGCTCTGTAAAGTAAAAATGTGTTGTTGCTCTGTATCAGAGTTTTATTGGCAGGTTGTTGTGAAGCATGTTTTTATACCTTTATTCATAAGGCATGACTCAAAAGGTAATTGTGTGTGCTTTGGCTAACTGAAAACAAGCTCGAGCCCATGATACTTCAGGTCACATCAGAAAGGTACTGCAGAGTTCTGCTGAGTGGCAGGTGTATCAGCCCTGCCTCAGCACCATGAAAATGAGCTTATGTGACAAGTGGACCACATCTGGCTAGCGCAGAGCCAACACATGGACAAATTAAAACTGCACATTTCAGAACTAATGAGTAAGTTCTTGTGTAAATCTCTTACTCTGCTTATTTTTTTTCTTCTGCCTTTTCTTACTTAAGTTGTAAAGAACAGAAGCTTATACAATTACCAAACCCCTGCTGTGAATCAGCTTTTTGGATTTACAGGATTTACAGCACCCAGAGAGCAGCAAGTTCATAGACACTTTTTCCCAGAACTTTTACTGACCAGTACCTTACAAATCCTGGAGGAAACATATCTTTCCCTTCCTAAACTTGGGATAGGAAAAGTTGTAGTGCCTGATAGCAAGGAAATCCTCTATAATGGCTGATGTTAAAGCAGAGGCAAATTTACTCACAGAATGAGTTGGTCAATTTTAAAATAGAATAGAATTTAAAAGCAAAGAAACAATTGTTCTGATTGTCTGATCTATGTAAAAGCACAGAACTATATACGTTTTCCTGCCGTAAAGTCTTGTGTTTTGATTCACCTCCAGTGTAGCCCTTTGAAAGAAACTCCACTTTATTTTAAATCTTGGAGTTGTAGGAGAATGCATCAAATTTGCAAGTAAATTGTATCGATCTTCTATACTTCTCACTATTCCTGGCTCCATATTTTTTAATTATTGCATTGCATAATATCCCGATGTGTTAGACGAAGGAGCACTCTAACATTAAACATCTTTTTTAGATAAGTTTAAAGCTTCATGAAGTTTAGTTCTTTTGTGACAGAAGTAACAGAGTCAAAGCTGGCTTTCTCCCATCTATATATTCTTTGCTAGTGGCTTGTCTTGGTCATGAGGGTTCTGTTAGAGAATGCTTAAATCCAGACCCACCTTCAGCTGGTCTCCACAAGGGATTTGTATTGCAGCAATACCTCCTTAAGGCACAGTTAGTGCCTTCTGCTACCTTCCTCACCTGGCCCTTGATGAGGTCCTCTCATGTAGAATTTTTTCCAGTTCCTGAAGAGATACAGCATATTGATGAAGAGATACAGCTATTGAAGAATGGAGAAATGCTCCTCAGGCTGGAAGTTGTTACTTAATGTGATGTTTGACTTCCCTGGAGTGAACATGAATGGAACAGTGGTTTGAGCCAACATACAACAAAAGAAAATGTTTGTAAGGATGTGAATATGGTAAATAATGAAAAGTCAAAAACAAACCAAAATGTATGGATGGCAAAATGCAAGGAGAAACAGCCTCTTGCAGTTATGAATTAAAGAACTTCTGGGCACTTTTTTTTTCTTTTTTTTTTTTTTTTTTTTATCATGTAGATATTTTTCACTGAAGGTATTGGGCTGAAAGATAGGAGAAAGACATTTTTGCCTGATGTTTTACCAAAAAACAAACAAACAAACCTGTTTTCTCCCCGTCTCCTACAAACAGCTCTCTGTCTCATGGTGTCTTGTGATATTTGCAGGGTGATATTCAGTTGCAGCAAAGTGAGCGTTTCAACATGTTTGAGAAAACTGGCATCCAGTTCTTGGAAATCCAAAATGCTCGGCTTGCTGATGCAGGAATTTACACATGCACAGTGGCAAACAGTGCTGGGAAGGCTTCTGTGTCTGCAGAGCTCACTGTCCAAGGTACAGTAAAGACAGATCCACAGGAGAGCACAAATGAACCACTGTCATTGCTTTGAAAAATCTTTGGTTGTGTTTTCAATATAAATATTTACTTTTTTTTTCATCTTACTCTCTCTTCATTAGATGGTACTGTGATAGCTTGGAGCATGCTACAGCTGAAAACATTGTGTTGGTTTAATGGCAATGAACAGTCTAATTGCTTCTTTGTAATAACTTTCTATAAAATCAGCTTTCCATTTTTACTGTGGTTTTGATCTTCATATGTTTTGAACGTAGAATTTAACTTCGGCTAGAAACTTTGCAGTTGTAATTCTAAACAGTAATTAATTTTGTATTTATTGAATAACAGCACTGGGTGCATGTTTATACCAACTACTTTTTGGAAAACAAAATTGTATCTGTATTTGTAGAACTAGGAAAGTAAAGGACAGGAGCATAACTTAAAACTTTAAGAGATAAAAAGAAGTTTAATGAGATTAAAATTCTCAACTCCCAAATCCCCTCGCTCTTATTTCCCTACAGTTAAAGAAAATAATCTATTTATATAAATACTTCAGGATGTTCTATTCCACATATGCTTTACCATATAACAGTTCAACTTGCAGTTTGATGATTCTTATGGTACCCTTTACATTAGCCTCAAAATCATAAAGCCTTCAGCAACTGCACAAAAGAGGAATTTCATCAGTCAGTGGACAAACAGCTGGCTTAACAGTTGTTGAACCCAATGAAATAATTAAATCAACAACTGCTGTTTTTACCTGCAGTCACAAGATCAATAGGTTACATATGCCCCCAGCAGAGAAATTTTTGGTGAGTGTTATCATTCTGTAAGATACCAAGAACATAAATAACACAAGGATTTGTATTTGGGATCCTCAGAACCACAACTAGCCTTTACCACCTAAAGCTGTGTGTGTTTTTTTTTATCTGTAAGTTCCAATCTGATGAGGCCATTGTAGAAAGTTTCTATGTATTGCCTGTTCAACTAATGTTTCATAGAAAAGGCCATAAAGTTCACTAAGCACTTTTTTTTTAATGTGAAACTTGATAGTTACTTGCTCTCCCTGAACTTGTGATCTTTCTGTTATGTAATGGGTACATCTGCCCTGAGAGATGATTCAGAACTGGGGTCACAAGGTCAGTTGTGGTATATGTTTGCTTCAGATGCTGACCACATCTCCGAATAATGCACGCATTCTTTCTTGGATTAGCACAGGTCAGTAAAAAGGGCACTCTCTTACAACGTACTCGACTAACTGGATGATTCCACTTACCTAACCACAATAATATAATACCGAAGTCTTTCATTATCAATTAAATTAGGGAGTAGAAATTGCTGTAAAATGCTAGCAGAAAATCAAGTGGTTCAGAATTACTGAATTTTCTTTTATAGCCACGCAGTCACTTATTTCTACAATCTTGCTCCAAGAGCTTCATTTTTTTCTCCAGGTAGCTTATGTAGCTTATGTAGCTACGCCAATGTAGCTTAGCCCAGATTTCCTGGTGATGTTTCAAAGTGAAGAAACACTGATTTAAACAGGGTACCACTGCAGTTTCATTGTTGGCATGCTCAGTTGTAGTACTGATGGTTTGTAGTACTGATGGTTTGTCTTTCTCCCACTTCTGCGTGCTCTTTGGAGTTCCCATAGGACTTGATGAGCTGGTTCTCAGGTGGAACCTCTTCTTTACTTCTGTCCTCCAACAGAGAATATTTGAGACTCATAGTTCTCAAAGGTCTTGAGAGCTTACTTGACCTAGAAATATCTCAAAGTGGACCAAGACTTCTGTTTCAGCTGAGCCATTTGGTGTATTCTATATAAATTCTAGACATGGTGGTAGTCAATCTTGACTTCAAAGGACTGAAGATATGAAGAGTGAAGGATCTTAAGTGTGTTCTTCACTTATAATCTTTGAAATTTATGGGAGTGTGCGTGGTATTGTATGTATAAGTTACCTGTTCTTTTATTATTATTATTATTATTTCAGGTCCAGACAAGACTGACACATACACTCAGCCACTATGGTACGTTTTTACTAGACTTCTTTGTCATACCATGGTTCCTTCTCAGCACTAATTTTGACATTTAGAGCACGAGCCTTCATGCAACAACAAGTTGTATAATCTGAACAAAAGCTATGTGAGGACACTCACATATACTCTCATATAAATAGTACATACTGTCAGTACCAATTGGTCAATGTTTTTATTTTTTTTTTTCATCCAAACCCTAAGTATCAAGTAAGTAATGAGCAGGTTGTTCTTTGCTGTCAAAAGCAAAATACACTATGGCCATGGTATTTGATATTGTTTGCAAATAGTAGTTCTGACCAACAGATCCATCATAGTTCTGAGAAACTCCTCCTAATAATACCACAGATTATGTTTTTACATCCATTCAACTGATTTTTTTTACTCCACTACTTCTCCCTCCTCTATTATTCTGCCAAGGCACCATAATTAGAAATAGTAAATTCACTGCATAATTTACATTTTAATTTCACCCTAAGAAGCTATTTTATGTGGTATTTTGAACTGTAATTACATGTAGCCTCAATTTATTAAAGCATGCCATAGTGCTACACTATGGATATTCCAGGGACTCATGTAATTACTCTCTAGCAGCATATTCAAGGCTAGTGTCTGATTCACAAAACACGTGTTACAACCTGAGCAGAGGATTTGTACCCAGAAACTCCTCAGTTGAGACATTGTTTGAGCACTGATCACATTTAATGAGTAATTTCACTTTACCTCTTTCATCCCTGTTTTTAATCTGAGGGAAAGAGAATTGCTCTTGTCACTCACATAACTAAAGGCAAATTGATCTTCCTCCTAAGGGCTTGGACATTTATATCATTGCTGATAATAATAATTAGACTTTATACAGAGTCGTATATCTGTAAACTTATCTTCCTTTAGCACGCCATCAAAACCAACAACATTTGCTACTAAATCTGCTGAAAATTCAGATTTCAAACAGGCAACTAGCAATGGGATTGCCAAAGAGCTCAAATCCAGCAGCACTGAACTCATGATTGAAACCAAAGACAGGGTGTCAGCAAAGAAAGAGGCCTTTTACATCTCCAGAGAAGCCAAAGAGAGTAAGCAAGTACAGAACCAAGAAGTCAATGCAGTATCTCTTCAAGAACCTAAAGGAGGAACAAAGGGATCTCAGGTCTTGCAGAAAACTTCAAGCACCATCACACTACAGCCTGTCAAAGTGCAACCAGAACCAAAGACAGAATCCCAGACCACTTTCATCAGGCAGGGTGAAGACAGGAAAAGGACTGTGCAGCCCATGACGACAACTCAGCAAACCCCATCTCTGACAGCACAAGTAGGTCCAAGGAGTAGAGAAGCAGAAAATAGAGCTGGAGCCCGGAAGGCTGTAATGGAGGAGAAGAGGGACCCTTTGGGAATTCCTCCTCAATTTGAGAGCTGCCCAGAGAGCCTGGAAGCATCAGAAGGACAGGAGATTAAATTCAAGAGCAAAGGTAAAGGGATGAAAGGTATCAGAGCCCTGGGGTTAGTCAGGTTACCCTTCTGTGTGCAGAAGTAGGGAAGTTCTTCCTCCTTCACTGCAAGTTGCCCTGCTCATAAAGCATTTCAGAAATAGATGGTGAATTTTATGTTGTTTCCACAGTAATCTGCTGTGGAAAAGGTCAGGTGAAGAACTGCAATCAGTCTCTATATATTTCCATTTGGGATTCTACTATTGCCCTTCATATTTGGTTGGTCCAGTGATGATCTGAGTGCTTCCTAACAGCTGAAATGAAAAAGTCAGAATTAAAATGGTGTTTAAGAGTTTTCTCCACAGTTTGGCCAGGCTTCAAACTCTTGAAAGAGTAATGAAGGCTGCATCTTGATGAATCCAGGAAGTATATTTAGAACACTTCTTTTTTTTTTTTTCTTTTAATTACAATTTTAGTAGAAGATTATTTATAACTTTTTTTTTTTCTTAAAATTGCACTCTAAAATGCTCCTACAAGTGAGAGAGAAATTACTTTATATGTCTCCAGCTTTCTCTTCTCTAGGTTGTGCAGTCCCAGAATGAACAACCACAGTAATTGTTTCAGTGGTAGGAACCGTGGATTGCGAAGTACTGATAAGTACTCAGAGAAACCAAATGAGTAGGATAGGAAGGAATGGCAGAAATATCTTTTTCTTCTCTAATATCACATGCATTTTTTTTGTGTGTGATTTGTTAGAGGAAGAATTTTCAGATAGAGGTGCTGTGGTTTTTCAGGTTACCAAGCATTTGTTATTTTAAAGCTGGACTGGCTGAAAGGTTTTGGAGGATCAGAAATATCAAAGTGTCTTTTGAAGGCAGTGTATTACTGACTCATTAAGGTTTATATAATCATGTATGTGTAAATTATACCTAATTTATACTAAAGCAAATAATGGAATTACACTAATACCTGTCCATAAAAATTCAAAGACCTGATGGTTTAGTTTCAGGGAAACCAAAACCAAATGTGGAGTGGTTCAAAGAGGGTGCACCTATTAAAACTGGAGAAAATATCCAAATATATGAAGAAGATGGAGTTCATTGCCTACGGTTAAAGAAAGCCTGCTTGGGAGACAGTGGATCTTACAGCTGTGCAGCTTTCAACCCCAAAGGCCAGACTTCCACCAGCTGGTTGTTAACTGTCAAAAGTAAGTAAGCTAGTGTGAGCCCATCTGCACTTTGAAAACTGTGGCTGGTCTTTACTGTGTTGCCGAAGGGTGGTGACTAAAAAATTCCTGTTGGAATTTCTCAGTAAAGTTTAATTCTGATTCCTAGTTCTGACACTAATGTGGTGCGGGATAGCTGACAAGCCACTTTCTACATCAGTTTCCACTCTGACCTTTTGCTTTTGTTGTTTGTATAACTAAAACCCTCGCATCACATGCTTCGTACCCAGGGAGGTCTGTTCCCCATTGGAGTTTTCTATTAATGTTTGTATTTGATACAGTTTGCCAAAGATTTTGTTGTTGTTCTGCATGTAGTTCTCTTGGAGTTGCTTAGCATTTCTGCAGGACACTGCATATCTGAAATGTTTTGTGAGGACAAACTGATCCTGTGCAGTAGAGCAAGTAAGAAAAGTGAAGGAATGAGAATTGCATGCTGCCAAATTCAAGTATAGCTTCTAGTAACAAATTATTTTGAGTTTGAAGGCACTGTCTTACTGGTCTTACTGAAAGATTTTTTTTTTGCTTTTTAGTAAATCCTGTCCTCAGTTCTAAGCTTTTCACCTGGTTTTAGGTTTCTCTTGGAGATATGATCATGTTTATGCAACATTTCTCTATTTTCTGTGCCTGAAGTTAAAGAAGGATACCCAAGATACTCTCACGTTCCATCTCATGAGACATCTGTAAACTGCATCCTTATTTCACCCTGTTTCACTGCCAACCAGGGGAAACTTGGGAGAGGGACTGGGAGAACACAGACAAGCAGAGAGAAGAATTTTCCTTCTTTGCACTGAGGTCTCTGGCAATATGTTGCATACCCTTCTAGTGATTGGCTGCAACTGGTGAAATTTGGAGCAGAAAACCGCCACCTAAGAAACAGCTTGAAGGCTGGCAATGCCTGCTTTGTAGATTATGAAAGAACCCCTTATTTCTACCAGTTCATACTCAAAATGATTTGTATTTCCCAATAAAACGTATCACTGTGGTTTTGATTTTTTTTTTTTTTCTGGTTGTCACAGGATGAACCTATTAGCCCAGCCATGCCACCTAACCATACCTAGAAAAGTCACTAAGTGGTAAAGGTCATTTTGTCAATTTGGGCTAAAGGAACTATTTTCATTTTGGTTTTAAGGGCCTAAAGTTGAAGAGGTTGCTCCATGCTTTTCCAGTGTCTTGAAAGGATGCACTGTGAGTGAAGGGCAAGACTTTGTGCTGCAGTGCTGTGTAGGAGGCATACCTGTGCCTCAGATCACATGGCTTCTCAATGGTAAGGAACACCCTGGTCTGCAATACGTGCATGCACCCACTTACATTCACAGTCTCAAATGCCACTCTGATCAGTACATAGCATGGCTGTGAATACTGCGCTCTAACTCACCATAATATAATACACTAGAACCTTTGAAGAAAATCAGTTTATATTCAGGTAGTGTGCAAGAAGGATAGTGGGATTTTGTGTGTGTGTGTGTGTGCTTTTTTTTTTTGTTTGTTTGTTTTGTTTTGTTTTTCTGCCTTACTGCAGTTTTCCATTATGTCCAGGAGGGGACTCTAGTGACAACATTGTATGCAGATGGTTTTCCTGGGTTTCATTAAATGTTTTCACCATGCTGCAACAAAATCTGTGTTGCTACTGTATGCTGAATCCTATGCTACCCCCACTCCTTTGGTATGAGCCTCTGCTTAGAGAGTAGCAGGTTGGCACCATGATCCCACAGGAGAAATAAGTCCTAAGCAAAATATGTACCTTATCACCTTCTAGGGTTGGAAGGAAATCTATGCCAGATTCCACTCATCATTCAGCTGGGCAGGTCATAAATGTTTTTAGCATCCATATGCCTAAGATAACAAAATCACAGTTTTTCTCATTGTTTGTCTACTAGGAAGATGTTCCTTGAGATCCAGTGCTGCACAGAAATGCCTGTAAAAAGTTGATTAAAAAAATTATACATAATTTTTTATTTTATTTTATCAGGGTCTATAAGCTCCTCCCATGTTCTAATTAAACAATTGAACATGGAAGCTTCCTTAACAGTCCCTTCTTGATTTGAGTTGACCCAAACTTCAGTATTTTGCTTAGATTTCAAATGATTTCAGAAATCCAAGAGACCACATGCTTTGACTAAGGTCTCTTTCAGTTTTGAGTCACATCTATTAAACACCAGACAGATTTATTCAGCTTAACCCTCAAGCACCTTTGTTATTCCTGAAGGGCAATGGATTTTTTGCAGACTCCCCCAGACTATCTATCTTTGTGTGTGTGTGATTTAAGGACAAAGAGTAGCATGCTTTGCCATAAAGCTGTTTCCTCTAGGATTGTTTTAAAATGAATTATTTGTACACGATCTCTGGTTTTCTTAAGTTGTTCAGAGTAAATGGGATAACTCAAAAAGGTGGCAGGGCAAATGAACCATGACCTTGAGATCGGTATGTTCCCACAGCCTGGCCTGTTCTTCCCAATAGCTCCATGTCTAGAATAGAAAGGCCACTGCTTTATTTACAGCACAAAACATGTGAATGAAAGCTCAGACATACTCCCATTGGAAAGCATTTGTTTCTCTGAAGACTACTTTGCAGTTTCTGCTTTGCAGACTGGGGTAGAATCACTGTTGCAACTAAATAATTGTGTCTTGAAGCACAGAGGGGACAACTCCTACCCATGAGGTCAACCTTTTCAGCTTCATGTTCCAAGGGTATTCCATGCCCTACGCAGTTCCCTTAGTTGCTGAATGATGTAGTTACACCTAGCTGTCATCCACATCACTCAGAGCATCTTCCTGTCTCAAATGACTTCAAAGTCTGTGTTACACTTTATCAGGAACAGAGATAACGTCTCCATTGATGTAATCATGCTATCCAGAAAGACATTGTCTCCTGAAAAAATGTACCCTAGAGGTCAATAAACCACAAGTTTCTGTAGGCCTCCAGTATGCAGTGTGCTCGCCTGCCATTTTTCAGTATGTTTGTTCTACTTTGACCTTCCTCCTTTGAACTCAGCTGAGTCTGTCCCTATTCAGGCACAACCATGTTTTTATTGCATCCAAGCTTCTAACTGCAATTGTATTAGTATCAGAAGGAGGCATAAGCATGGTGGGGTTTTTGTTTTGTTTTTTCCAACTTCCAAACTCCAACTATTTTTTTTTCAAATAGTTGGAATTTAAACCATTTATGGTTCTGTAGGTGAAAGCTAGCTCTGCTCTTAAATAAAAGGCAGTGATGATTCTGAGTAACAGTAGCACAACAAACTATCACAATAATATCACAATAATAAAAATTAGGGACATCATTATTTTAAAGATATAAATACACTTCTTTTATTAAAGACTCCTATATTATACCATTGTATTTTAATGTTTTCCTGTCTTGCATCTGATTGTGATACATAACAGTTTGTATACCATTTTGATACAAACTTGAATGGATTATAAATGGTAGCTTAATGCTGCTAATTCCATATATGCTCCTAGGGCCGGTATTCTACCTAACGATCAAATTGGATATAGCAATCTCAATTTGAATGCAAACTTTTTCTTCCTGTCTACAAGATAGCTTGATACTACTAACCACTCATCTTTATATCCATAACCAAATAAAGGAGAAAGGTGTGGTTTTAAAAGAATAAAAAATAAAATGTTAGAATCTGCTGTTCATGCTTGGAATATAAAGCCTCTTTGGTTCATAAGTGATAGACAGCTGAAGAGAAAAATGTAGTCTGCCCAGAGCAACTGAACAACTGTTTGAAATATAACACTTTTTATATGGGACAGGATGTGTAGAGATCACAAGAAAATATCAAATGCAAATTGTCTTCCAAGTGTGACAGCAATAATGGATTTGTTTTTTGAAAGGACTAGTGAGAAAAATATGCATAGCTAAATGAAATAATGAGTGTAAAGTCTAAGTTTAGCAAATCATAAGAAAACAGGAAGGGAAAAAAAAAAAAAAAAAAGAGCCTAGGCTGGCAAGCGCTTGATACCAAGCTGCATGGCTGCATGTATGCTGCCCAGTTTGCCTCTGAGGTATCAACAGTACTTGAGAACTAAAAGATTTACAACAGCTCGTTACATGCAAGTACTACTTTATATACTGACTATTTTTACCAGTTGTGACTGCATGCAAATTTAAAATATTTTCCAAGCCATACATAGATTGACCTCTCTTTTTAGGGCAACCAAGCCAAAAAATAGATGATGTAAGTGGTGCATTGTCAGTAATTACTTCTTAGAATCTGTAAGGGCAAGGAGTTTCTTCCACATTCATCCAAGTTACACGTATAAGAGCCACTTGATTGGACTGTGGATTATTTTCTAGCTCCTACTCTTCTCTGCAGCTTTACTATCCTCAATTTATTTTTTATACTTTTCCAGGTCTGTTATAATGATTTAAATATTTTTTTCCAACTTTTTAAAGAGAGTTCTTTTGTCCTGATGCTCTAATTCTGCATATTAAATTAAATTTCCCCCTGAATCTTCACCAATTTACTTCACCAATTATTTTTTTTTTTAATTCCCTGAAAGTAAACCTTTTTTGGTTTTGTTCTGGCCTCACCAAAATTTCAATTTCAATTTATTTTAGCTTCTTTAAATGCTTTATTGCTAACTTCTCTTTAATTTGTAAGGATAAGGCCCATTTCACTTTATTTCAAATATATCTTTTTTCTTATTTTTTTTCCAAAGTTAAATTGAACATCTTTCTGATGAATTTAAAAACAATATGATCACAACTTTAAGCAGAACAATTCTCTGAGTAGTGTTTTTTTTAGGATAGCTTTATGATCTGTCCAGAAAGCTTTTAATAAATGGGCCAGGGGAAAATTTCCTTTCTTCTGGCATAACATGCCAGCAGTAAGGTATTTTTTGTTATTGTTTCTACTGCCAAGCTGTCGTGAAGATTTGACTGTTCTGCCTCTAGAGAAGGCAACATTTCACTACTGGGAGAGTTGTTTTTATTAGATCAAAATATTAGAACAATGGATATAACTTAGAATCTTGCTGTAGGTTATTCCTCAGAGCAGAAATATTTTCATTTTTTTGCTGGGGTCTAATGAAAAGGCAGAATAATGAATAACACTAAAAAATATATATAATATTGGTTTCATTGAGTGGGAGTGAGAAATGGGATGCCCTGACAATTTGCAATTTGAGGACATGGTAAAGGAGACCACATTTTCTTTTTCTACATAGAACATTTATCATATTCGTTTGTTTATTTATGACACACACACCAAAAAAAAAAAAAAAAAGTCCATGCAAAAATACGTCATTGGAATTAACAGTTACAACAGCCTGTGTAACTGAGTGAAAGGGATCTCAAAGGAACTAGCATTAAGAATATGTGATCTGTGATCTGCAAAGAAGGTGAAGTGAGTTTATTCTGAAATCAGGGTCTTCTGGGCAGTTGATTAAATGTTTGCCCCAGTTTTTCATGCTGTAGAAAACCTGCTAATTTAACAAACAGATAACTTTAAAGAGAAATAAGTGAATGAGATCATCTACCCAGACATTATACAGTATTTTTTCAAATATTAGATCATGTTGATTTGGATGCATCTATGCATTTCCAAATTGAACTTCATATGCAGATAAATAGTGCATAGATAATAACTGTCTCCTGTTAACGTTGGAAATCAGAGATGAGAGAAAAATCTGTATCATCATTTAACTTATCCTGCTGATAGTGTGGAGATGTTTTTTTAGAATCCCCAGAGTTTTTTTCCCAAATGTTTTTAAATGACTTTGTCAATTAAATCAATTTTGATCATTCCTTTTGACCGTGATCTCCGAAGTGACAGATGTCCTTGATAAAGTCCTGCACAATTTCTCTGCAGTTTCACCCTTCTCTCAGATGACCCTAGTTTCTCTTCCAGCATGGTGTTTATGCAGATATCAGGCCCTCTTAAGCATTGCATACACTGGGAAAGCAACCAATGATGAGTCAGTAGTGGAAAATATTTAATATGGGGAAAACAGATTGCAGAAGCATTTGAGAAAGTAAGGCTGAGATTGATGATAGTTCCCGAAACAATAGCAAGGCAACTTAAACCAGTCTACACCAACATTTTAGCATGTTCCATACCAATTCAAGGAACCAGTTTCTTAAAATGAACTTCTTTAACAGTCGTGTCACTACAGACCAGACTGTACCTGTCTGCTAACAGACTATACATACTTTAGTGTAGATTGAGTGCCTGGTAAATCAGCCTCTTGGCTCCATCCTAGATTTTGCTGCCTCTCTTGGAATGTCTTCCACTGCAAAGTACTTAATTTAAGGGGCTTCAAGTTCTTCGTCATGCCCTTTTGTACATCCGGACAGTAATACCAGTATCTTTTTTTCAGGCAAAGTACTACTAGATGGAGGCAATGCCTAAGTAAACACACAAGACATATATTCTCTTATCTATCTGAAAGAGAATCTCTTCAAAACACAGATAAAACAAGATAAACCTTCTTCCTCTTGTTGCTACTAAAGGTGGCATCCAATAAACCTAATGAATGGTGAGATTTGTCTGAAGACCATATTCTGCTTTGTGCTTGGGATGCTTCTGTTTGTAGTCACTAGAGAGCAGTGGCTGTGCATTCTAATATACTGACCACTGTTAGACATCCAAATTTCACTGAAAGCAAGAAGTGTTTTTGAAACATATGGTGGATGTATTAAGACAATTGTCTCCCTTTCTGTCTGCAGAACAGCCAATTCAGTATGCCCATTCCACTTTTGAAGATGGAGTTGCAAAACTGACTGTCCAAGATGCCTTACCAGAAGATGATGGCATTTACACCTGTCTGGCTGAAAACAACACAGGACGGGCATCATGCAGTGCTCAGGTCACTGTTAAAGGTGAATACTCAGCTTCATGTAATTATAGCGATGATATCTGCCACAATCATTTAAAACAAACAAACAAAGAGTATTAGATCATTAATGAAGGTGGTTGTAAATATATTCCATGTTTTTCTTAGCTCTTCTCTGCAGGGTTGGTTTTCTCTTCTTCGGAGATGTGTAAAACTTAAATGTTTAGGGACTGTGAAAAATAAAGTTATATGTATGTTGCAGGAAAAGGTATTCATGTTCTGATATTACCAAGAGCAGCTTAATGTGGTAGAGAGCAGTGAAGCTAAGGTCTGAAAGAAGTATGTCAGTGTAGGAAAGCACTGTCTCTGCTGAAAGAAAAGAGTGCAGTATTAGCAGTATCACCCATCAGGAAGAAAGTGCTGGCACCACTTTTGCTTGAACGGAGTTGTCTCAGAGAACAGGGCCAGGGACTTCAATTATGGCAGCAAATGTCACTGTTCAGCTACCAGGAGTTATGAGAGAGAAAGATAACTCTGAGGAGGTGTGTGTTAGCTAATTGGAGGAAGCATATCTCCAAATGAGCAGAATTTTGGTAGTGTAAGTACCAGAAGAAGGACGTTGTGAGCAGTTGAGATGATCTGTCATCCCTGAAATCTAGGAGCATCTTCTTTGCAAATATCTATATTTCAATACCCTCAGTGTTGATTTGACATGTTTCATTTGTCTATGAATGACCTAATTCTGCACTATGATCTGGACAAACCCAATCTAAAACAACAGAGATCTCATCTTGTCAGAATCCCATGGATAAATTGAACAGTGAGAGGTAGTATCAATCAGCACTATTTTTATTATTCTTATAATCTCACATGGTATCAGGTTATGCAGTTGTATTGTTTTATGGCAGCAGATGATCAGATTCCATCTCCCTCTATACTCAAGACTGTATTTAGTATTTGTCATCTGCATATTATTTTTTCCCCAAAGTTATAATAGTTTGCCACTGCCTGTCCAACAGACAAATGAGTGACAGCTGCCAAGGGAAGTATTCCATTTGTCTAGGACCAAATAATGCCTGCAGCAAATTAGTGCATGTATCTTAGTGGGAAATGTATCATGATGCCTGGGATCCCTGGATTTGTCTTGGTTTGCCATTGTTCTGTGGTGTTTGTCTTCAGCACTTCAGTGATATGCCTGCAACTATTCAGTCTATGTGAATCCACTTAAAACTCTAGGCAAGCTGAAAAATGAAAACAGAGTAATTGTGGTAAATCTACAACTTAATTTCTTGATTACAGAATTGGAAATGCAGTACCTACCCCACCTCCTCAAAAAAGGCATGAAGTAAGAAAACATCGACTTCAAATAAGCCTGAAACTATGTTCTCAAATACATTCTCAAAACCATCATTTATAATTTCTTTGATGCATTTCGTCTGCATTAGCTAAGGGGCAACTGAGAGAACTGCACCTCAAGGGAGCAGTCTTTGACATGGGACCTGCTGATTCTTCACTGGGACACAGAATCAAAAAAGACAACCCCTTTCTCACTAATAATTTGTGAGTTATTTTAGGGTTGGCATACAATGCTATTGTTGGAGCACTTAGTGACCTAGCCTTTCCCTAGGTTTCTGTACTCTTCTGAGCTATTTCAGGCCATTTAGGCTCTGTTGCACTGATTTGGATTCCTCTTATACTTTGGCTAGTCTGGGGCTCAAAAGCTGTAATGCTACAGTGACTCTACTATGGGGAGTTAGTTCCTCTGTTCTGCATCCTGTTCTGTTTTCTGTGAGTCATGGAGTGTGGAGGGACAAAGAGGAGCAGAATTAAGAACATGCGTGACAGGCATGTGTTTAAAGCTTTTACAGCCTTAGCTGTGCTCTCCACTTCCTCCCTAAAAGTCATTATGTCCTTATTGCCGTGAGGATTAGAGTAACTTTCCCTAACACTCAGATCAATGTGGATTTCCCTGACAGAAATAGTACCAAATTTAAAATCGTGATTTCCAAATCTCTTATCTGTTCATATATTTCCATCAGATCCTCTAGCAAACACTTACTGGTTTTAGGCTTCTTTGAGACCCTGAATGCTGCAGCTAAGGCTTCTCTAAACGCCTGGCTTTTGCAGGCAGATTACAGCAGGAAATCCGTGTACATGGAGGAAGAGAGAAAACTTCATAAATCCTCTCCTGACCACACACTGATTAGTGGGAAAAAGTCTGTACAAGTTGTTTCTGAATTGTAACTCACCTCTTCTCTTTTGTCTCCCAGATGATTTAAGGTTTTCAGGTTTTATGAAGTGTTCAGTTTGTTCATTCATAGCTAGAGCAATATTTTCCTTTTGTACCTGAAATGTAATTTGTATTTAATCCAAGACAGAATTAATCTTCTTGACATATTATCAATATCAGACCAATGTCAGAAATCAGCTTCTTTCCAAATCATCACTCTTGTCTTTATTGTTATTTATAATTGTCTTTTCCTTCCTTATTACTAAGCAGGATAAATTCTGCCTTGTGGCCAGCAACCTCAGTCCTTCCTTGGTTTTGTATGAAAAAAGCTGAAGACATTTAGCCATTTGTAGGAGGCTTTGGCATCTTGTTGGAAAAATCCCACACTTCTTATGGATGGTGCATTAAGAAATGTATTGGTCTTAAAAATTAAACAAATTCAAACTAATCATTCTTGTGAAGATCACTTAAACAAAGGCAGGCTGACTAAAGGGACACTAGGTAGTCTCTGAAGAAAGTAAGTTAATCAAGGTGAAGCTAATTCTGGTCTTGTGAAAGGCTAAGTAGACTAAATTGAATCCTGACAGTTGTCTTCTCTGTGATGGTGGTTTCTTAAAGCTGAAATGCAGGACAGAGATGAGCTCCAGAGAATGAGCAGCACTTTTTTTTTGAAAAAGCAGCCTAGAAAATATCTTCACCATCAGAACGTTTTCTAACTGAATTCTCCAGTGAGAAGCGTGCACTGGATGAAATGCTAGATTAATTAGTCTAATGCAAGAAATCCTGAAAGGTGAGAAACAGTCCAGATTACTCAAACATTGTGACAGACATCCCTGTTCCCACAAGAGTATCATTTGTCACTCTGAAAATATTAGATTTTTTTCTTCACTCAGACTTATACATCATTTTCCATTCACAGCAAAATCAAAGTTTGAGAAGCTTTGGGGCTGATGTGCAAGTTTTTCTGTAAGCTTTTAACTGCTGTATGAGTGACTGAGTTCTTGCTGTTGTTGTAAATTTTAAATGTTCAGGTTACCTGAAATGTATTTTCAGTGATTATATACTGATGGTTATCGTAGACACTGAGGTTGAATATTATTATTATTCAGCTTTTTGTCAAAGTCTTTGACCTTTTAAACTATTTTTTTAATTAATAGAAAAATGTGCCAAGGAGAGGTTAATTGACTTGTCTGTACATATAATGAGTCGGTTAGAGTGCTTTGCTGTAGCTGTGGCAGTTGAAGTATATGGACAAGATGACAAGTGGTAATAACTGGTATAGTTGGAATTAAGGCCAACTCCGAGGCACAGCAACCGTTCTTCAGGTCTGTCTCATACCTCAGATAAGCCTTCTGATATGTAATTGTCTCTGTCAGTTAACTATTCACTGACAAGGAACCATAAGTAAGACCTACCTGTAGCAAAGATGTGTCAAAAGGATATTTAACCACCTGACATCCACACCAATTCCTGGGTGTGCTACACAAGATTACAAAGGTGAGGGAGAGCAGGAAGAGGGATGGGACAAATGATGGGATCAATCTATAATTGCGCTGTACAAAATTAATACTGTGTGTAGGAAGCTTTTTTTCCTTTGCAAACAGAGTGTGCATGTAAGAGAGGCAGTTATTTAATTTTTCCAGTGTATCAAGCTGGAGTGCTTGTTACATGAGGGCTGACTACCAGGAGAATGTCCTTCTATCTTACAGTTCTGCCCAGCTGTAGATGACAAACAAAACATCTGACCTACTGCAGCTCTTCTTTCATCATGTGGACTTCTTGAGCCTCCTCATGCCAGGCAGAAACAGCATTGATTTTAAGAAGGAGTGTGCAAAGCCTGGCTAGCGATAGCAGTAGCACATGCTTAGAGCTAGGATAGTCTGCTGGGCTCTGTTGCTCTGCAGCCTCCCAGAACTGTTTTGCTGATGCTGCTCTTTTGTATATTGCTTTCTTCAACAGAGGCCTAATGCTGCCTCCCTCAGTGAGCAAACACTACTCAGCAAATGCTGCTGCTCCTGCTCATTGGCTCTTGACCTCATTTCTTCTTCTCTGCCAGCACTGCACTTTCCAGGTTTCACACCTGTTCCTCTTTCTCCCCAGCCACTTTCAGTTCACAGGGTTTTTTTGTTATTTTTTTTAGTGCAGCCTCCCCAGCATAAATATCTATGTAGGGAAGCTAGTAGCCCTTGTAATCCGATTACTGTAGTCATTCATTGATCATTGGACAAGCAGATTAGAGTCACCTGAAAGCCTGTCAGAGTCCCTGCTCTAGTAACCAGTTTATCTGAGCACTGAAGGGAGATGTTATCTGGAAAACCGCTTTATTTTGTTCCTGTCACTTTTCTGTCTGGTGTGAGTGGGACTGTAAAATATAAGCAGGTTGAAGAAAGGCTTTCAGGTAGGAGTCTTTTCTTCCACTCATTAGAGACATTGTCTTTAGGTCATGGGTTATTTTCCTTTCTATCTCAGAATGACCTCTCACAGATAGTTATCTTCTAAAGAAGGTAATCACTGCAATAAGCAACCTCTCTTTGAATCCTTAATTGAGAGGATACAGCTTTCTTTCTCAAATATTTCTGCCTAAATTAAGTGAAGTGTGTTGTCTTACTTGCTGAGAGTGATGAAATAATTGTGACAGTTTTTCAAAGCCAATATTTATTTGAAAATAATTTGCTGTATTTGAAGTGTAACATAAATATAAAGAACTATAGAAGACTTTCCAAAATTCAAGAGTCTAGTCTTGTTAAATGTCCAGAAGGTATTCCAGACCAGTAGCCTGGTGGAATTACTTGGCTATGGAAGAACTGGTTTAGAGCACTAAGTGAAAGCAAGATTTTTTTGTTACTACATTGAAAAGTCAGAGGTAAGCTGTTGTAAGCAGAGTTAATATTAGCTATCAAAGAAACTGTTCCAGTACTTTCAAGAGTGTCCTAAAGTTCTTGGTACAGTACTCTACGTGGGTCAGTAACAGCTGTAGTCCTTGTAAGACTGAGATGCTTTTTTTTTTAATAAATTGCCTTCTTTCAACACCTCAAGACCAAACATGAAGCACAATGCTGGCTAGAGACCAAAAATGAGGGACAAAAGCAAAACATGTGTGGAAGTTTTTAATGATATAGGATTTGTGCCATCAATATAAACAAAGATCTCTAAAGACAGCTTCTTGACATAAACCATTTCCAGAAAAAGCGGAACCAAATTTGGATGCAAATGAGGGATGAGTGATTGCAGAATGAGCAAAAGTTAAATGGCAGGAATTGTAATAATTTTTTTTTATAAACAAAGAACAAAGCTGACAGAAAAAAAAAAAAAAAAAAAAAAAAAAACAATAATAATTTCAAAAGAAAAACAACAAGAAGAAAGCCCCCTACATCTGATGGTGTTCTCAATTGTGAACATTTAAGTATTGTATGCCAGAATGACAGAAAAAAGACGGTTTTGTTAACAGTCTTAGGAATGGCCCTATGTTGGTCCAGGGGTAAACTCCCAATTTGGATTGCCAAATTCTATGATGTTCCAGCTTTAACTGAAGAGTGGAAGTCGTCAAAAAACATATAAATCCTGTTAACTGAATATACACCTGAGTAACTTTGAAAGCATGGATATGATCTTACCCCAGAGAATGTTTCCAAAAGCAGCTGATATGGATTAGTTAGTGGGAATTCAGTCAGGCATCAAATTATCTTATTGAATTAGGCTGACTGCAAAACCTTACAGAAATCATTGTTGCGTTTCTTCAGTTTAGTCTTAAAAACTCATCAATGTGTTCTTTAAGCATCTTACTGGGTTACAGTATAGATTCTAGTATTATTATTCTAGGTTATTATGGACACCAAAACTGAAAACAAAACTCCTCTGAGTGAACTGACCAAACAAGAATCTCATGAATTACATTTTCATTTGCATTTCTTTCATAGTGCTACTAATTTTCTGAAGGAAAACTAAACAGAACAACAAACAAATAATAATATTATTTGTCCTTAGCCTTTTCTCCCAGATGAAAACATGAAGAGGGTAAGGTTTCTTTCCTATGTGCCAAGTCCAACCTAGCTGTTGGCAGGGCACTTCCACTAGGCATAAATGCTTGTATGCTGCTTAGACCCATCTTACCTTCTGCCCTGTCTCAGCCAAAGACAAGTACTGACCCTGGAGAGCAGATGTCATGAAACTACACTGTTGTGGACAGATAGTAGTGAGAAGTATCCCATCCTTGTCCTACTACAAAAATGTCATTTCTTACTGAGTCAAGAAGAATTAGCAGAAAGCCTCTCCCTACAAATACAGGTCCCCATGCTGAATATTAGCAGGTCCTGCCTTGTCTTCAATAATTTTGCAAGTCTATGCAGTTCTCTTGTCTGAAAAGGCAGAATTGTCCACATAACAGAAGCAGCATAACAGGGTTTGTAGTATGAACATTTGGGTTGCAAAACGTACCTATCTAGGCATATATACCACTCTAACACCTGTTTTCACACTTCTTTGTAAAATGTAATTTTGTCAAATAATGATACTTTTAGAGGTATAAGGTTTTGATTTTAGAAATTGGAAAAATGTTTGGTACAGAGAAGTTAAAGCACTTTAACACAGGTTACTGTGTAAGTCCTAATGAGCAAGTCATTCCTTTGAAGTAGAGGAAAGGAACGGAGCTTCTTTTTAGTTGGACCTTGCCTCAACTACAATTCCACGGACACACTTTGCCTTTTTTTCAGGATAATGTCTTAGTCTTCTGTTTTGTTTAGTTTTCCAATATGAATTCATCAAGAAGAGACAACTGACCACAAACAAAGCCATGCTACAACAGCTCTGTTGCTAGAGTGAATTGACATGGGGAGGGAAGGGCTAATGGGGCTTTAACTCTTTGTTAGTGCCATCCTCAGGGACACTTGCACTTTATGTGACTTGTTCCTGTTGTGCTTCCATTCCATTTCTGCTCACACAGAGCCTGTGCTTTTTCTAATGATCAAAGTGGTATCTCAGCACTTCAATATGCATTGCAGTTAAGTTAAATTCTACCTGTGTGGCCAAAGAGAAATTGACACTGGACATGCAAAGGTGAAATTCTGCCTAGCTGGATGCATGTTTTCACTACAGGGCTAACCTGGGTTGATCACGCGTATACAAATCACCTTTTCTGCAGTTCTCCTTGTCAGACTGGTATAATTACGTTTGCAGCAATGCTGTATTAGTGCAGATATTGGAGTGAATTTCTAGTGGACTAGCTAATGTTGGGGAATTTATTAGCAGAAGGCCAGCTGAGCTGCTGTATAAATGCATTTGGTAGATGCACACACTCTCAGGCCTTCCATGGAGTTGCTGTCTGTGGCAGTGACAAAAGAGCAGCAATCACTTGACGTAAATAACTCACAAACATTAGTCATTACTAAGGCAGATGGTTCTGAAGGCAAAAGCAAACAGCTCTTTGACTGCAAAAACTTCCAGTGAGACTGTCACTGCAGATTTGGTCTGCTGACTTTGAAGTGCTCTGCAGTGAACCCAGCTGGCTACTTTGTAGTCCTCAGCAGAATAAATGGAGATTTTTGACCACGTTTCTCACAAATAATGGGTCTTACTGGTATTGTCAGCCTTTTGATAGTAGAATTTCTAGGGTGACGTCTCTTTCAAATGCTGTGGGCTGCAGAAGAAACTGAATAGACAAAGCAGAGGTTAAAATGCTGAAGACCTGCTGACATCCCATACAGAGAGAAAGACTCAAAGAAGAAAGAATGTACACAGAGCTGCAGGAGAGGCTGGATGACTATCCTGCAGTGCTGCAGTAAAATAAATAGATTGCCAGGCTGGATAAAGTGGAACTCAGCTTCCTTTATATATCCCTAACCACCCTGGCTAATATAGGCTTAGGGCATTGTTAGTCTGGGGTTAATAATATTTCTGTGCAATGCGTGCAGTGCATAGCACCCAGTCTGTAACTACAAAGCATCCCCCAAGGATATTTAAACCTTCCATGTACAAAGCCCATTTATAACTGCAGAAATAGATGTTGGGACTTAGATATGTGAAAAACACTGCTAGGTCATTAAACGTCTAGTTCTCATGACCAAAGTCTGCAAAATGGCATACCAACCTGTGATCTTTAATAAAGGAGAAATGTCCCTGCATGTCTCAAGTGTATAGAGGTCTCATTTTTATTTTTTTTTATGCCAGTATAAGCCAAGTTTGCGATTCTTGGAAATCTTGCAGAGCATATTTTTACCCTATCACTTCAAGGCTGAGACAAATGAGATGAGTGTCCTAATATCCATTTTCTGCCTTGTTTAAAAAAAAAAAAAAAAAAAAAAAAAAGTATTTTTTGGAGATGTTAGCATTGTTAACGTGAGATCTGGTAACAGCTGGATTTATTTACACTGAGAATATTTGGAGGTTTGGAGAGGTGAAACTCTTTTCAAAATGACTAATTCATCTGGCCAGGCTGCTTTACAGCTCTGTCTGTATGAATATGCATGAATCTGAGTTTTTCTTTGAAAGATTTTAGTGAAATCTGCTGCTTCTCTCTCTGAGCTCACTCACATGGAGAGCTCTTTGAGTTAAGCATTCCCCTCAGCTCAGTTGACATATTAGCCTCTGAGCCAAAATGATATTTAAACACCATAAATGGTAAATGTTGCTGAGGCAGTCCTTTTGCACGGCTCACGCTAGGCATTATTTGGCAGTTAACCATGTGATTCTGGCAAACAGATTCCTTGAGTATAATTAAATCTCTCATAAGACTAAACAGCGTGTTTGCAGTGTTCTGAACATAATGCAGCAAACTTTCTATTCTTTGCGTGTCCCTGACCTGTAACCAGTTGTAACCCTGATCCTCTGCAGCTGAGTTATTGCATTGATGGTGTATATGTTCAGGGCTGTAGCTGACCCTGCTCGAGCAGGGGGTTGGGCTAGACAGTCTCCAGAGATCCCTTCCGTCCTCTACTTTTCTGTTATTCTGTGCAGTGTAAAGCATGCTGAAGTCCTGATATTTCAACAGGAGATGTCAGCATTCTGCAGCTCATATTAATAAGTCTTCAGTACCTCTGGACAGGCAAACAAGCAACAAAATTTCTTAGGATAGACAATGTTCATAAATTGTTAACTGTTTTAGCTAGAGGCCATGGAGAACCCAAATTCAGTCTTTGGAAATCTTGAAGTTTGTGTCCTTATCTGGACTTTCTGCTTCACTCTAGCTTCAATAGCAAATCCAGGAATTAAAGCGCCATAGTGAGGCTACTGACTCATTTTTTTCCTTCTGTGTGTATAAATTTATCTTTTACCTTAGTAAGTAAATAGTTGGTTGTTACTTGCAGGTATATGTGTATGGTACAACTGATTCGTAGCGAACTAACTTCAGAGCAGCATGAATATTCCACTGACTTTTTCTTTTATGTATACACCTTCAACACAATAACCCACCTCTGCTTATCATTCTACAGTACAAATGTTTAAAGTTCTGTTCAAGCACCAAGTTCTGATTCACTAGGTCTAGGTTTTTAAAAATTCAAGTGTATTTTGGCTCAGGCCCATGGCTAACATTAATATTAGTCTTGCAGTAATTTCCTGTCTGCAGATATGTGGAGGTTAAATTGATGCAAAGTATTTTTGAAATTGTGGTTTAAGAAAAGACAAAGAATAGAAAAGCATATTTTTCACCTTAAAGTTCTATTAATAAAGTTATAAATAAATATCTGATATTGTATCTGTAGAGGGATTAATTTACTATTGATTGCACAAACACAGGAGAGCAGTATAAGAAATGAATGGAAAGTTTTGCATGTGAGGCAATGTATCTCTTTACCATTGCCTTCCAAATATGCTGAGAATCTGTCTTTTTTTTTTTTTTTTTTAAAAAAAAAAAAAAGGAAAGAAAATAACTGGAAGGGTCTGAATTCTCCTTAATCTCTGTGGATTTAATGCACTAAGCATTTTTTCTTTTTTCTCTAAACACAGATTCAAATGCTTATTAGAGTGTCTTTCTAATAAAAAATGAACCCTTAGGGGTAAGGCAATACTATAGGAAAAGCCTATATTACACTTGCTTTGTAGGAAAACATATGTGGGTATATAAGGTAGTCTTTAAATGCCTTGCTAACTATTTCTGGTCTTCCATGCTAAGAACCAAGCTCTTTTGAGTGGCAGATGTGGAGTGTCTTGTTTGTTTCCCACTGAGCTGTGCATCTTATTACTTGACATTTTCCAACATTCATGCATATTAAAAACCAAGGAAAGGCAAAAAAAACATAGGAAACATATAAGTAGGATCATTGTGGTGGCCTTTTAAATCTATCATCTTCTGTAATGCCTTATCAAATGCCTGTTGAAATGACAAGACACTGCAGCTCTTCAGAGACTGCCCCAGCTGGGCTTATGCATTATGCCAGACCACAGCTCTGTGCAAAGAGCTGTTAGACTTCTTGAGCTCGTAATTTTAGTGGAGCCTTTGAGAATTCAATGCTCTATAATCAGGCTTTGAGAAAATCACAGTATTTTTTGTATTATCTTGCCTGATTTGACCTGCGTGAAACCAATAGTTGTGCTTAAAAATTGTGACTTTTTATAAGCTACTGCAAAATAAACTAGTCGCAATCTGAAAACAAGGTATTGAGATGTATCTGTTATTTATCAAGCCCATGCTATCTAGTGCTTTCTGGTGTTTCTCACAAATTGCTTTGGCGTGATCCGCATAGGGTGAACTCCCTGCAGCAGCAGAAGCTGACTGGGGAAAGGAAGAGGAAAAAGACAATTAACTACTCAGGGTAGAAATTTTTGTGGTCACTATGATGGTATTGCTATGTGTTAACTCTTATATTCCTTGTTTTCATTCTTAGAGGTAAACCTACTCCTAATTAGAAGCAATAAGAAGTAAGAGTGGTGGGGGAGATGCTAAATGGCTGTAGGTGCTTAGAGTGCATTAGCATAATAGGAAGAGATCGGATCTCCTCTATTTCACATCCAGTTAATTAAGCTTGAGGGTGGGCAGGCATATAGCAAAGTCATGCTCTCAATGTCAATGTCAGACAATTTTCTTTAGGTTCTGGATTTTCTTTCTGGTGCCATGCGTCACATGTCTGCAGTTTTGGCTGCAAAAATATGCCCACAGTATTGTAAAAGAGGATGTGCTCTTCTTTGGTTTGTTGTTGTTTTGTTTTTTTGTTTGTTTGTTTCAGTCAGAAACATAGTGGCTAGCAGTACCTGAGTTTGGAGTAGTAATGGTGCTTTCTTCTTTCTTTTCCTCCTTGTCTGGGATCTGCAGCCAGATGAACATTGTCTGCAGCTCAGTGAATGAGTAGTGTCTCTCTTTTCCCAAGTACCCTCCAAAATCAATTTGATTTCTATTTTTCCAAATGATCTGTAAAATTTAAGAAAAGCTTACATACATTGAAAAAACTATGAAAATGTACACCAGTGCTACCTCATGGTAAAACTGTGAAATGTTAAAGCCATTGTCAGAGGAGAACTGAGTCACTGCATGCTGCTATGTAATAAATTATCAACTAAAAGTATTTACAAGCCTCAGAATTTGAAGATAGTTAAGATTCAGACCTTGTAATTTGCCCTTTGCGTGATTACATCTGAGAAAATGCAGTGATTTTAGACTAAGACTAAACAAAACTAAATAACTTATCTAAAACTAACTCTGGTGTTTTGTGTAAAACATCTGCTAGAAACTCAAGTTGTCAGTAAATCAGTTGGTTTATATTGTTTGTTTGTTTTGTTGTTGTTGTTATTGTTTTTCCTAAATCTAGAAGTTTACAATATCAGATCTTAAGGAAGAATTGTTACATGAAATGAGCCCCTGTGCTTTCTTAATGAACAAATAGTGTTTAGGGACTAGAATTTAAATATTTTTAATTGTTGCTACCAGGTGAAAAAATAGTAGACAATTTTGGTGATATTCTGCCTAAATGATTTGTTAGAATAAACATAGGCTACTGACCAACATGTACTATTGAACAACAGTAGCATAAAATCAGATATCCTATTAAATAAAAAATAATTAAAAAATAACATATATATATTAAAAAAACAAACAAACAAACAAACAAAAAAAACATGTAGGGGTAGAATGCTTCTGAAGAAAGTCTGTTCAAGTTGCCATGGAGTCAGTCCTTTTAGTCATGTATTTATTCTGTCCTGAATGCCACACATTTGAAAAGGAATACAGGTTGCCTTAGCCATGACCAAGCATCTAATTTCCCATATGATGCTGACTTGGGTGTAATTTATAACTTCTTAGATATTTTTGAGCTTTTAGATGCAGAAGATTACATATCTGTTGCTGAAGAAATGCCTTCACTGTTCCAATGCTCCAAAGAATATCAGCAATAGAAAGGGAACTATTTTTATTCCTGCTCTGTAACAGGTATTGAGAAATCATGTAGTACTTAAAGGACTGGACTAAATCTAACAGTGTACAAGTTTGCAAAGGTAGGAATGTCTTCAGAAAGGTTATGATACAATAAAGTTGCTTTTGTTTCCGTCCCTGAGGTGATCCACAGGTTTTCAATATTTCAGACTTAATAATCAATCTTAATGTTCCTCTGTGTAATTATATTCAGTTTCCCCTGAAACTTATAATGAAATAAGACTGTCATCTCTTTTTCACCTTATATGGATTTCTGCTTCCCCTGACAGGTCTGTTTCTGTTTAAGGTACAAAGCAATTTTCTGCAATGCATTGAAGTAGTGAAGGAATATGTGCTAATATTGCTTAGTCCAGTAGTTGTAAGTAGCAGTTTCCCTGAGTAAACAGTACGAAACTTAGGAATATGATGAACCACGATGGTTTATTAGTGCAGATGGGTTTGACCCAACTTCACACGTGTTTTCTGTACAGTATCAGTATCCACAAGCAGGTACTATAGAATGCACTGAGACTGATGAACATGGTTTAAAATCAAGCTTTTCAGACTACAAAGTCCATAACACCAAGCTCTGAGTGAGTCTCAGTCAGGTCCCATATTTCCATTCTCACATGCATCAATGTCTTGCTGCTCAGTGCCAGGAAAAGATCAACGTAAGCCAGAAGGACAAGATTTTGGCTAGAAAAACCTTTGCTAGAGAGGAGGAAAAACTTCCTCTCCAGGCAGCTTCCAAATTTACATAGAGCTCAAATAGCCCTGGGAGAAGCTTAACTTTTGGCCTCCAGGAAGTTCAGTGGACTTGTTCAGTTAGGTGCTTTCAGCTTCTTATTGTAGGAATATCTGTTTTTTTCCAGTCTGGCACTTTGTGTTACTGTAATACTGTTTAGGATGATCTCGATATACCTTTGAAAATGTTGAGGGTAGAAATAAGCAAAATGAAGTTATTTTCATGTATGGACAGAAACTCGGGTTGGCATTTTAGAGGTAAGACGTAAGAAGTCTGAACTCAAGCTAAACAAAACAAAAAGTGTATCCAAGTGACCGATAAATATTTATGACTTCCTACATTTGGTCATGATCACTACTTCGTCTCCAGAAGTGTCTTAGCTCAGGTTTTTAGAGCAGAAGTATCTTTCCTGGTCTAGTGGACCATATAGGACACAGTTAAGTGACCTCGCATCACTGTCTCTTAATACAAGGTGGAGAAAAACATTGCAGGTACTGGAAATGTATCACAGCTAGATTTTATTTTTAAGGGTCACTAGTTAACTCCAGCACTAGTCACTTGATTATATAGCCTCAAGAAAAAGAAAAAAAAGCCCCAATCCAACAATTTGTTTCATGCTGTGTGTTTATAACTTCAGATTTCAGACTTTCCCATCATCAATCAGTTGGCTAAGTGTAACGCACAAGAGGAGTATGCTAAACTTTTCAGCTATTCTCAGATCCATTTGACATTGACCATCTAACAGACTAACTGGTTTCTAGTTTCATACAGTGGCAAATCCTATATTTGTGTGAGTTTAAATTTTTAACTACTCAATGAGAGTAGCAGCTTGTTACTTATTTTAAGATTTTTATGTGAAGCTAGCACTGGTTAAAGGTATTGATTTGTTGTTTACAAGTTATTGTTCTTTGTTTTTTTTTCTTTTTGTACCTGGGCATGTGTACTTCTGGGAAATGACTGCAAACTTCTTTGTGATATTCAATCATATGTGTTAATAATGACTTAGGAAGGTCTCTGCAGGAAAGACAGTTCTATTCTGATTTCCTCTCTTCCTGCTTGGAGCATTGGCAGAGAAAACAGCTGTATTGGAGTGGCTTCAGTGACGTTGCCTTGTGAGAACTGAAACAAGACCACTCAGTTCAAACCAGTTTGAACCTAACATCAAAGCTTGTAATGAAAATTCCAGTAAGAGATCACTTTTTTTCTCTTCTTGACTTCACAGAAAAGAAGAGCAGCAAAAAGGCAGAAAGTGCACAGGCTGTCAAGTTAAACAAGACTTTTGCACCCATCTTCCTTAAAGGCCTGACTGACCTCAAGGTAATGGATGGAAGTCAAGTGATAATGACTGTGGAGGTATCAGGTACGTAGACATAGAACAGGATTATATAAATACCTTCAGTCCTGCTGCACTTTTTGACATTCTCCTCTTCTAGCAGGTGCCTTTGTATTTGAAATAATATTTCAAGGAACTAGTTTTTAAAAAGTGAAAACTAGGATTGTTCTTCAGGGTGCATGAACATTGTTTGGTGTTTGGCTGAGGGAGCTGGGCTTGTTCAGCCTGGAGAAGAGGAGGCTCAGGGGTGACCTTATCGCTCTCTACAGGTACCTCAAGGGAGGCTGTAGCGAGGTGGGGGTTGGTCTGTTCTCCCACGTGCCTGGTGACAGGATGAGGGGGAGTGGGCTTAAGTTGAGCCAGGGGAGTTTTAGGTTAGATGTTAGGAAGAACTTCTTTACTGAAAGGGTTGTTAGGCATTGGAACAGGCTGCCCAGGGAAGTGGTGGAGTCACCATCCCTGGAAGTCTTCAAAAGACATTTAGATGTGGAGCTTAGGGATATGGTTTAATGGGGACTGTTAGAGTTAGGTCAGAGGTTGGACTCGATGATCTTGAGGTCTCTTCCAACCTAGAAATTCTGTGATTCTGTGATTCTGTGATTCTGTAATATGTTCAGACCTGTACAAGTGTTTCTTTACTGGAATAATCATCAGGTCGTTATCAAGTCCTGATGAACTAAAACTAAATCTCAGAGGACTTGTAATAGCCTTTGTTTTGAACAGGGCAAGACCGAATTCCTGTCAGCTGAGGTAGGATTAGCACTGCAGGAGAGAGCAGTCCTGGTATGAACTTTGATAATAGAAACCCTTGTCAGCTACCTTAGTGGTAACTAGAAATCATTTCCCCTCCCTATTGTATACATGCTTCCGTTATTCATTTGCATTTTAACTCTAATAAGACAGAACTGTTCTACATTGCACAGCATCAGCAGAGTTAGTGAAATTCCCGAAAGTTTTGAAGATGCCATTGCAGACAGGTGGCAGACAACAGCCAAACTTGGTCATCTTATTTATTTTTTTTGTTTGGTTGGTTGTGTTTTGTTGTTGTTTTTTGTGTGTGTATGTCCCTAATTTTCGTTCTTTGCTATTTCTCAGCTAACCCACCTCCTGAAATTATCTGGCTGCACAATGGGAAAGAAATCCAGGAGACAGAAGATTTCCATTTTGAGAAGAAAGGCAATGAGTACAGTCTGTACATCCAGGAAGTATTTCCTGAAGACACAGGCAAATATACCTGTGAAGCCTGGAATGAATTAGGAGAAACTCAAACGCAGGCTACATTGACAGTACAAGGTATAATGTTCTTCTCCACCTTAGGAAATGCAAAAAGGAAATAATTCTAATGTGCTGGAGGAGTGTCTATTTAAAGTAGATGAGTGTTTATAAGGTCTGTTGTGAAGGATACTAGGAGTTTTCAGTCTCCACATCTGAATTAAAAAGGATATTGAGCAGAAGCAACTTTAAAAAAATGATTTCACTCTGGAACATTATGTTACTATTTCAAAAATGCATTCCTGAGTCCTATTCCTAGGGACAGTGCAAAACTTCTGCTAAATGCAGCTTCAGATTATAATTATGAGGCTTACTTAGCTATGGAATTAATGTAAACCATTTAATGATGTTTTTCTTTCTAATTAAAGCACTGACTATTTGGAAAAGCTGTCTAGGAGCCAGGTATTTTAACATTAGCGAGCGAGGAACACATGATTTCTGCAATTTGAGAACTGCATGCAGAAAATTTGGCTTTGAATCTCCATGTATGATGTAAATCCCACAGTAAACACTGAAGCACCTCCAAACTTACCTTGACTTGTGTATTCACTACCTTCATGACACTAGACTTTGTCTAATCTTGCTGTAAGCCAACTATTTTCCCATAGCCATTACTACAAATAATTGGAGATTGATAGGAAGCTCTCATTATTTTTAGCATCAAGGATCTTAACCCCAGGATTTCAGCAAGCTGTGCCTTGAGGGGAGGGTCTGTAGTCTGTTGTCATTGTCTGCTCTGAATTCAGACCTGTCCTGAGGTCTAGCCTTAGAGTCAGTGTTATATCTTAAATGCAATTTTATGTAATTCCTAATGATTTATTACATGATCTCTGAACTAAACAGCAGTCAAAGTAATGTTAGTTGCCCTTAAAGCTATTCGTACCCGTATTCTCTATGGACAAATGTTCAAGATTCCTTTTAGGGCAACTTTAAAGTCCCTTTGTTTTGCCCTTAATACAAGTTTGGATTGAGCCAGTAAAGTGCCAAGTAAATGATTAATTTTAGTACTAACACAAGTGACTTCCAAAATTAAAGCCTGGTTTATTTTCAGGTTAAAAACTTACACCCTGTATGTTCAAAACAACTTTGTTTTTCTTTTTTTGCTTCACCTGAAATTAATTTCAAGCTTGGCATTTTCTCCTGATTGTAAATTCTGTTTGTAAACTACAGAACCTCAGGATGGTATTCAGCCCTGGTTCATTAGCAAACCAAGATCAGTGACGGCAGCTCCTGGGCAAAATGTCCTTATATCCTGTGCCATTGCTGGAGATCCTTTCCCCACCGTTCACTGGTTTAAAGATGGGCAAGAAATATTGCCAGGAAAAGGGAGTGAAATCCTGCAAAATGAAGATATCTTCACACTGATTTTGAGGAATGTGCAGTCTCGACATGCAGGGCAATATGAAATTCAGCTCAGGTATGTTTGCTGTGAAGTTTATTCCATTGGAGCAATTAGTTATATTTACCCTCAAGCTGAAGTTCCCACCTGAACAAGAGTATTCACTTCTATCTGCACAAAACAGTAGAGTACTAGAGGAACTAAATATTTTGGAGGGATGATAAGATGTAATCAAACTACAAGAGGAAACACAAGAGAGGACAAAACAGTATACAGTTTCTCTGGGGATCTTGAAAAACAAAGCTCTGTAGTATCACTATGGGAAGTGATTTGAGTTTCTAGCAAGGGAAAACACAAACAACATCTTGATTTTACAGTTCTTGTTTATCATTTTTAGCATTTCTCTGAATATTTGTAAGGATGTCTGCTTTCCATGAAACAGCCTGAGCAGGAAGGGCCATTCCACAAGATCATATGGTTTATAATTTAAGAGGAGAGAGTACTCCTCTGCCATTTTGGAAATGTTTGAATTTTATACAGAAACTGGAGTCTCCTTTTTCTGTCATATCTTTGAAATGAGGCACCTTCATGCTTTGAGCATCTTGCCATCCTAGAAAGTTTGGAAGAGTTGTTTTAAAATTTATTTTATTTATTTATTTTCTGGTAAAATAGTAGTCCTTTAAATCAAACATCGGATTTGCTACTGCTTTCTTTCTAGAAGGTGCTGTCATGTTTTTCTATTTCTAATGGTGAAGGTTGGACTTAACAATGTAATTCCTGTGAGGCCTTAGAAAACCAAATGTACAACTTTAAACTGATGTTATCATTCTCTGCTATTTCTTGTGCATAGATATATCGCCTTACTTGACTAATATTCATAACCTTTTATATTAAAATTTATCTGACCATCATGGACAATTGAATCTATTACCCTGGAAGAAAATTATCTGCTCTGCTCCACATGTTACTTTTTTAGGCCTTGCTGGATTGTCCAGTAGACAGTTTATCCAGATACCACCCAATATCACAAAACATTACTGTTGCAGTTCCTCATCACTTGCACTTGCCCTGTTTTATTCTGGTTTGTCTTTTTTTTTTTTTTTTTTTTAGCAATTAAAAAGTTATCTTTGCTTCATATCCTTCAGATTAGTATAAAATTTGAAAACTGAGTTGTATTTTATTTTCTTGTAAATAAATTAATCTCATCTTCCTAACCTAAGGGAGGGGTAATGTATTTAAACCATTTAGCCCCTAAACATTGAGTTTGATTTTGTATAATTATTGTTTATTTTCCAACTAGTGTCAGAAACGGAATAAAATTATTGTCAAAATGATGGACATGTTACTGCATACATATCTAGTCCTAAAGTATGCTTCCATAGGCTACTACAGGCAGCCACAAAGTAGCCTCTGTATATTTTGGTATTGTTAGTTGGACAAGATAATCACTTTTCACCAGAACAGGGAGTTTTAGAAAAGTATAGCTGTTTTAATTTCAAGTCTTATTACTAACTCTTATGTAGGTAAAGCGATATGCAACATGACCTTTTTGCAAATAATCTCTTTAGTAGATTTAGACCCTTTCTACTATTTGTAATAACTTGTGAACAGACTCGTTACAGAAGAAGTGGCTTGTTCACGATAAGCTAAGGTGGTCAAGGGCATGTATAATACTGATTTGTGAAGGTTATGTCTACATACATCCTTGCATCTAAGAAAAGTCTCTTTGGAGATCAGTAGTGTTTCTAATACTCAGTATGGGATTAGCACTGGCGGGACTAGAAAAGATGGTTCAATTGCATTAAGGTTTCTAACCTTGCTAACAGGACAGGGCAAGCCAAACTGTGAGTGTCACTACCTTCTACTTGTATGTATGTTGGTGGTTTCACTTGAACTGAAAGAGGATGAGGTATTTCATCAAAACTTCATAGATGAAGGAGGAAAAAGAAAGAGATGAACAAAGAAGTGCCAAGAAAGCTTTGTGTAGGACTTTGATGTGGCTGTCTTGAACAAGGTTGACAATGATTCAGTGTAGCTGATGATTACCCTGGCCAAATTCATCAATGAAGACACTTGTCAAAGTGGAGAGAATGTTATGACTGTACAATAGAACAGGCAGTATGCTTAGATAAGAAATTATTCCATAAAATTATTGGAGGAGAATTTTTTGGGGGTGGGAAGAAGTAAAGCAGTAGCTAGAAGAAAACACAGCTGATTACATGCTAGTTTCAGTTATTCCCTAAGCCCTTTATGAGATAGATAGCAGGGGATCCCACAAAGATCTGTGCATTCATGCTGTCTTTTTCTAATCCATAATGACCAAAGCTGTGTTGGAATTAGAGCCAGGAGAATGCTGATACCTCTTTTTACCCTGCTCTCATTTGTAAAAATTCTGCTACAGTTCAGGGAACAGAAAGCCATGTGTTTTTAGGCAATTGCTTATTGCTTATGAATAACAGAGAAGTAACTGCCTCAGGAATATTCCAGGAGCCAAATGTCAGCTGTATAATTTCATGTTTGCAGCAGAGCTAAAATAATTTTCAGCAGCACATAATCTTGTCTAAATAGCTGTTGAACTGCTTGCATTTGTCTTGAATACTTGATTGAGAATAGTTTATATATTCAGGAGCAGTCTTAACAGTACCTGAGAGTAGGAGAGCTGCGTTTAGTGTCTTTCTCTCAAAAACTCCTACAAAGTCCATTAAAAATATGGAATAACCAAGAAACCACAAGTCAATTCAGAGAAGAATTTATACAGAAGTTAACAATACACAGTGGGATATTTTTAAACATAATCATTTTCTCTTCAGATGAAATGTGCAGCTCCTTTCATGTATTAATTTTAGAAGTATGTTGCATAGCTGCTTTCAGGGAGTCATTCCTTCTTCAACTCCCTTACTTAGTCTGGGCATAGTTTCATACCAGTGTTAATTGTTTTCCAATTTGTTTTCTCCATTATTCTTAAGTCCTAAATTCTGTCCTAGTGTCTCCACATCTTTTGTGTTGGCTTCTCACAAACTAAAACTCTGGTTTCTACAAGTTGGGTGTGATAAAGGATTTTCCTAGTTAGTTCTTTTTTCATCAGAGTGAACTGACAAGGGTGTGTGGCCCAGCATTATCCCAGTGTGATCCATCAGTGACTGCTGGTTGGCTTTCTCTCTTTCCCTCCCTCAGCATCATTTAGGATATGTTCTTGCTTTGTCTTTTGCTGTATAGCAAACTGCTAAGTCTGACTTCCAAGAGGGCTGTCATTTTAGCTGCTCCTGGTCCTTGTTTTAAACCTACACATACCTCTTATTCCTATACATTTCAATTTTTCATTTCAACTCTTTTAATAATGTTTCATTGAGCCTGTTATTGCTCAGACCTCCAGAAATGGTGTTGCATTTAAAAAAAAAAAAAGTTTCATGCCTGCCAAATGCCTGTCATACAGTTGAAGGACAAGAAATTGGTCAGAGTCTCCATGAAACCATCACAATTGAAATGGGAAATAGCAACCTGTTTTTATGCAGAAAACCACTGAAATCTTTTTCTCTTCCTGTCCACTGCATCCTTCTAATGATGCTAGCATCGGTATCCTTTTGTCCCGGTGTGTTTTTCCCATGTTCTTTCAGTCAGTGTGTACGTTGTAAGTACAAAGATAAGCAAAGAAAATGGAGTACTGGACTGAGACTGAGGTTGTTGAACAAAACCTTCATCTTCATAATGGCACAGGCAACACTAGAGATTTCAGAAATCCCCCTGCAGTTCCTTAAATAAATCATCTGCCTTGTTAACCTTTGTCTTCTCTGAAGCTGAGTATTTCTCTTCTCCTCATCTATCACTTTCCATAAAAGCTTGGTTAATGTTGATTAACCTTATTTAGAGATTTTGATAATGTGAATAAAATCAGAGGTAAACATTCATCCTATAAATCACTGGTGCCTCAAATACTCTGCATTTCAAGTTATATAAAATGTAGTTGTCAGATTACATTCCATTACGCCACAGTAAATATGGCTCTGTCTTTGTGTAAAATACTGTTTACAAACCTTGTTATCAATACATTGTCTATTTTTAGAAAAAGAAACCATGACCTATTCCCATTCTATTCTCCTTCTCAATACCCTAAAATGCAAATAAAATGAGTAATTTTTTCCAAGCCCTAAAGTGAGGCAAGTCAGTGGATCCTCTTTGAAGTCAATAGATCTGGTCTGTGTTCTGTCAGCTAAATTGGTGAGCCAGTAGATTAGTTGTGTTCTTTGGGGTGAAAGCTTCCTGGAACTTGTGTGTTTGTTTCTTTTGGGGCTTTCTACCTCTTTAACTACAATACAATGAGATTTTGCAATACCTTTGTATTGCAAAATCTCATTCAGAGGCTTTACAGTTACCTGAAAATACCAGCTATAGCTAGGGACCAAATAATTTACTATTCTCTGTTTGTTCTCAAAAAATATAATTTACTTTGCAATACTTGTTTCACACTTCATAGGTTAGTAGGAATTTTCAGTGTGTCCTCACGTTGTAGTTAACAGTGCATACCTTTTTTTCCTCTTCCTCTGGAGAGTGACTCCTAGGGACACACAGACAGTAAGTCTCATCTAAGGTTCAGTGGAAGTATTTGAGTAGATTCTGCCAAGAAACTAGTATTTCAAGATACTTTGAACATAAAAGCCGTTCCAGGAAAACTGATCCCACAATAGGAGATGGAGCTATTTTTAAGATTGCTTCAGGCCTTCCAGCTGAGGCTTTATTTGTGTGTTTTTGTCATTGTTATTGTTTGTTTGTTTGCTTGTTTTGCTTTGCTTTTGTTTGTTTTTTTTTTTATTCCTTGACATTTTAAAGTTAAATCCTGTGCATGGGCATTATACAGAACAATCCTGCAAAATTCAACACTTTCAGACACATCTTTGTAACTACTAAGCATAACTTTTATTTATGTCTTATATTTTATTCCACAGTAACAGAGCCACTGAGATTTGTCTTTGACCAGGGGGTTGTTGATAAAATCCTAACACAGAGAACCTCATGATACAGAATATTGTTATTGCCAAGACTCAAAACAGCAGAGACCCGAAATACTTGCAGTAGTGCATGTATACCACAAAGCTCTATTTTTTTTTCTAACTGTCCCTATTTATCTTGCCTTGCCTAAATTCTGAAATTGCATAAATATTTACAAAGTTTCCAGAATTATTCTTGATTGAATTTAGCATCTAAATCATCCAATCCCTCTTAATTTTTCTTGGCTTGGTTCACTTTTTCCATCTTATGAAGGTGGGTCAGTGCTAGTAACTTCACTTTTTTAGACTCTGCAACTGAATTCAGAAGACAAAATTATGTTGTCCCTTCTCCTAATACCAGTAACTAAACTCCCTCTGATTTCAATCAAAAGCAGGATTTGACCTGAGAAAGTTATGTTTTTGAACAGGGACATGATGAATAAGAGGCATACTCAAGGTTTATATCCAGTGGTCTAGTTTTCAGCCATTCACTTGAATCAGAAACCTTAACTAAGATCAAAAAACTACCTTTTGAATCATTTGTCTATCTAGGTACTTCTACTGTTGCCATAATTCGTATGTGTTTCCCAAGGTTTTAAAAATAGAGAGAACAAAATGCTCTCCTGCTTTCTTGCTCCCTCCTTTATTTTCCAAACCCTGTGAAAAAAATAACTTAGTTTAAAAAGGTCTCCCTTGCCTTCCTTATTTGTTTCTTTGTACATGTGAAGACTTTGCAGAGGGAAAGGTGCACTGCAGAAGTGGGTCCTGCAGAAATGCCATTATTCTTCACAGTTGTCAGGGTCACTTCAGTACCCCTAGATTCATCTCCTGGGAGAGTGCTGTCTCTGTTACTTTAACCTCTCCCACTGGTGACATAATTCTTGTGGGCAAATATTTTTGCCATACAGTCATGACAGAAGCTGAGCAGTGGTGCCTCCCTATCTGATGAATGCTATGAAATGTCTGTACTTCAGCTTGCATGGTCTCTTCTCCTTTGACAGCTTTGGATTGTTTTAAGTCCTTAAGAGAGAGTAGTTGGGCTCTAGGAGACTTATTGGAGGTATCTTAGAGTAAATGAGCATCCTGTTAATAGCCCAGCATTACTTAAGCAGTTTCAGAGTGCTTCCACTCATCTTAAAAGCTTCTGAGAATAAGGGTAAAGGAAAAAAATAAATCTTGAGTTTCAATATTTGCAAAAGGCAGCATTTTGAAATGAATCTGGACATTGTTTGAAGACAACACTGGTATCTTGCCATTATTCAGTGTCAATCAGTATGTTGGGAGGAAGTGACACATGCACTTCTTTCTATTTATCTTGCCTCCAAATGGAGGTCAAATATAAGAGGACGTAAGAATGGCAGATCTCCAGCATAGAACTGACTTAAATGCTCCCTGCACTGACTTGGCTCCTGTCTTGCCATTTGGACAGTTTCTGTTTGGTACTTGGATGTTCTCTAGCCTTTTGTATTGAAGGAAATTAGGGTTATGTCTTTGAGGGCTGTTCAAATGGATTGGCATCAATAGCAGTTTCTAGTGTACATAGTCTGCATTTCTGGGGGTACGAAATGTTGAAAGTATTTCTATGACTTCTTGTTGTTAAGGTCTTAAGGTCAAATAAGGTGTATTCCTACCAGCAAGTCCTTAACTTTTCAGTCCAGTAACTTTGGTCAGCCTCCGCGGTTTCTTCTTGGTTTTAAAGGCTTGATTTCACACTGTGCTGACCCATTGTTTAATTATCTAAAGCAACAGAAAACAAGGGAAATCCATCTGAAAAGGTGATGGCACTAACTGCTAGTATAAAAGTATAATCTTTTGCTGCATTTGTGTTAATACCCTTGCATACTGTGTGACTCCATTGCAAGTTGCAAATGAGTCAAATTATAGCTTAGTCACCCAAACAGAACAATACCTAGGAATCCATTTCTCTGGGCTATTTAAAAACAAGCCAATCAATATATGTATGGTAAATTAACAGAAAGGCACTCCCAAGTCCATGTTTTAAAATTCAGAGCAAAATAGGCTTAAAGGTGCTCTTATTTAACAAGAGTCTTTTGAAAGGTGATCAGAGTTGGGAAAAACTGCATCTCTTTCCTTCCTCCCCCAAGATCACAAGTCCTTTGCTATGTTCAAGACATGTTTTCAGTAACAAAAAATATTTTTGTTAATAAGAAAAATCATTTGGGAGTTTGCAGTCCATTTGTTAGTTTATATTGGGAAGAACAAAAGTGTTCTCATTATTGAAAAATATCTCCAGTCCTTAATCAATTTAAAGGAGTAGGTCTGTGTGTTTTTAATAGTATTTCAGAGAAACAGTGGCAACAATTACAGAGCTGCTGCCTTGGGGAGTTAAATTTTGGTTTTGGCATCTTCTGTGTTAAGTGGAGAAGAGCTGTTTGGGGCTAGAAGGATGATATATATCTGTGGGAGGGAGTGTGCGGTGGGGGTGGGGGGAGCGCTTTGATGAATTCTTTAATGGGAGCCCTTTTCAGAAGGCATCCATGGTATTCCTCTGCAAAAGGAAGAATAAGTACTCAGCACCATATATGGTGACACTTTTATGTTTTTTAATATAAACATGCACAGGCTGGAGCAATCCATGTAGATGGGATTTGCTGATTGGTTGGGCTGTGGGGGAGGGAAGGAAATGAGACCCTGCTTTTAATATCTTAACATTAGGAAACTTAAGAGCTTGGGCTTGAATAAATAAACAGTAGGCAGAGTTGGAAAGATTTTCAACTTTGCAAAATAGCCCCTTCCTCTGCCTCGATTTTCCAGCTTTTGTATTTGTTTTCCTTTAGCTTGTTTGTTTGCAGCTGTTTCATTCTGTAAATTGCTTTGATTTTTGTTCATAGAGTGTGTTGTTCCCAGTGTAGACAGTCACAAATCAGGAAAAGCTATTTGAGATAGCTTGGCTCCATGTATAAGGGGACCAGCTCCACTCAGTCAACCACCACAATGCCGCCCTGTTTTTGAGCTGTTTTATTGCACTACCCAGTCACTTAGCTCAGGTAAGTTACAATCTTGGAGGGAGCAACCTCTGCTTTTCTGATTTCACTTAAACATTTCAGGAACCAAGTTGGAGAATGCAGCTGCCAGGTGTCTCTGATGCTGCGAGAGAGTTCAGCTTCCAGAGCAGAAATGCTCAGAGAGTGAGTATTTTTCCCAGGGACTTGCATGGGTGGGTTCTATTTTTTGCTCCGTTAATTCCCTGCCCTTACAGACCCAGGCTGGCTGCTGTTCAATCTAATCCCCAAATGTGACCCAACAAATTGTTTTCATCATACAGGCTAAGCACATTGTACCAAGCCAGAGTAGAGAAGATCTTTTTTTGTTTGTGCCCTTATATGGATCCTGAAGTCATCATTGATGCAATAAACTAATGGAGTGTGCTCCTCTAATCAACCTCCCCTTCTATAAACACATTTTGTTCCTGCTCTGAGATTGTTCCCTGACATTTTTAAACCAGCCCCTTTCCTGGCTGTCTCTTTCTTTTCTTTTTCGGATCATAGTGGGAGGGAATCAGCCAGCTCTGGAGAGCGAAGAGATGGTGGAGATCATGGTACACTAACATTTGGTAGAACAAGTGGCTTCAGAAAGAGCAGCAGTGAAAACAGAGCAGCTGAGGAAGAGCAGGAAGACGTCCGGGGTGTGCTGAAGAGGCGAGTGGAAACTCGGGAACACACAGAGGAGAGCCTGAGGCAGCAGGAAGCTGAGCAGCTTGATTTCCGTGACATTTTAGGCAAGAAAGTCAGCACCAAAAGTTTTTCTGAGGAGGAACTGAAAGAAATCCCAGCCGAGCAAATGGACTTCCGAGCAAACCTGCAGCGGCAGGTCAAGCCCAAGACCTTGTCAGAAGAGGAAAGGAAAGTTCATGCTCCTCAACAGGTGGACTTCCGCTCTGTGCTGGCCAAGAAGGGCACCCCAAAAACCCCATTGCCAGAGAAGGTGCCACCTCCTAAACCAGCTGTCACAGATTTCAGATCTGTGTTGGGCGCAAAGAAAAAGCCACCTGCAGAGAATGGCAATGCTGGCACTCCAGCACCAAATGCCCGCACCAATTCTGAAGCCCAGAATGCCACCCCCAATTCTGAAGCCCCTGTTGCCAAACCAGCAGTGAAAAAAGAAGAAAAGAATGACAGGAACTGTGAACACGGGTGTGCCGTGGTGGATGGCGGAATAATTGGGAAAAAACCTGAAAACAAACCAGCAGCAAGCAAACCACCACCAAGCAAGCCAACACCAAGCAAAGGAACAGCACCCTCTTTTACAGAGAAGCTTCAGGATGCTAAAGTAGTAGATGGTGAAAAATTGGTCTTACAATGTCGGATTTCCTCAGATCCCCCTGCAGCTGTCACCTGGACTCTGGACAGCAAAGCCATCAAATCATCAAAGTCCATTGTCATCTCCCAAGAAGGTAAATCAATTGAATTACAAGCCAGCTGTGTGACACTGTTATATCTGACTCTTGATTAATAATATTAAGTTTGTTAAAGGTAATGCAATACTTTATTTAAGTCCTGTGCCAGTAACTGTTTCCAGATGCAACTTTCTTGTTATTTCAGTGGAGTACACAAGGAACAGTATGTTTGACATTTCTTGCAGATTCTCCTTTAACAGCCTGCAGATGTAATTTTCATAAAGTTGAACTTCTTGCGTTTTTAAATGCTGTTTACATTGCTGATGCTGTTTAAGGAGCTGGTACATGACGTTTATTTAAGCTGAACTTTAAGGATTTAGAACATGGAAAACAGAATAATATTATTGCTGGTTTACAAATTCTGATTTAATTCTTCTGTATGTTTAGTATTTCAGGTTTTTTATTGCATTAAGAAACACAGAAGCAAAGAGGGGTAGTGTTACAGAAGGAAATTATTATAAGTTTAAATTACGTGTTTAATATCAGAGTTCAGAATTGATTTATAGTCTATTTAGTGTCCTCCCACAGATGTTTTTGTTGTCCTTACAGACACTGAAGTACTTGTCCACCAATGGCATGATGACTTTTACCTAATTTCAAAACAGCATAGAGTTTGGTAAAAGTCCTCAGAAAGAGCATTTACTGTTGTCAAATTGAGTGTTTTTTCTTTATATTCCATATTCTGAGTAATCAAAATCCACTATATTAGTTTTGTATGAAATAATATTAGTATTGTATTTAACGTATATTTGCCTTGGGCAAAAAAAAATAGGAAGGATAATACAGAAGTCTTCCATACTTCATTTCATAAAACACTGAAGGAATTATAGGGAGAATTACATTGTCCTACAGATTGTCAAGGTACGATTCTTACTCTGCATGTGAACTTTTTTTTTAAATACACAGAGCTCCACATTCTTAACTGTGAATCATGCTTCATTTAATCTAGAGCATTTTCAGTGTTATTATACGAAAATCAAATGAACACACATGATGGTTGACCACAACCGGTGAATTCTTAAACAGTGATCCAAGCACTGAAACATGAGGATTCTTTAAAGTAGATGCAGTCAAAAACATCGCTTTCTTCAGACAGGAAAAGAAAATTACCTGGGTACTGTATGAAGGGGATAACAATGTAAGCAGATGGGGAGAGGGAAATGATAGCAGGTGCACTCTGTCTGGATAACTGTCATTTACAAGAGAAAAAGTTGAGAGGAGGAAATGCCATCCTTGTGAAAAGGACTGATGGGATCAGAAGGTAGGAAACTACAGTTTAATAAACATTACAGTAGACGAAGCCCATGTAGCAAGGTTTCATGAGTTTTCTTGGAGTTGCACAGAGTAAAAAGAAATTATGCACCTCAAAGTTTTGCTTGCCCTCTCAAAGTATGCTAGATAGAAAGCATCTCTATTTGACAGAAATAATCCAGTTCTGAGTTGTGGGGGAGCCTCCTAGAGTGCCAAAGCTTCAGTGATATGGTGCTGCAGAAAGCTCTTTTCTGGACTAAAAGAAGCTGAGTAATTGACTGTTAACAATACCTGAACTCATATTTGCTTTATAAAATGGTACTGTGACTGCTCAAAGAGGCTGTAGAATTTCCCTCCTTGGAGGTATTCAAAAGCTGCCTGTACACGGTGCTGAGCAACCTGTTCTAGGTTGCTCTGCTTGAGTAGGGGGTTGGACCAGAAGACATCCAGAGGTCCCTCCCAACCTCTACCTTTCTGTTAAAGTCCAGTAGAGTTGTGTTTGTTGTACTGGAGTACAGTGACGTGATACTGATGCACATACATGATCTGCCACCTGCCTGAGCAGGGTTATGTGACATGTCCCACCCAGGTTGCCTGGACTGGGTGACACTCCTGGATCATGGCACAGAGCTGGCATTTTGTCAGGATGTCCCACTGCAGCAGTGCTTTCCATTGAGGTAAAGAATGAAGGTCACCACTGGATGAGGAATCCATTGTTTCAGGATGTTGTTGTTTTTTCAGGGAGTGAAGTAACTGTCTTTATGTTTGAGTTTTACCTGCATTATTGCACTATTATCTTGCTTAGGTAATTGTTATTGCCTGTACTTAGAAGTTATGCTGTCTTTTGCACCTATTTGCAGAGTCTCTAAAAAGAAATACTACACAGGGAAGTAAATGCTATGGTTTTCTCCTTTAATGGAAAGAAACAGAAAGAAGGTTACAAGTATTTTTTATTAACCTTATTACATACCTTCTGGTACACTGAAGGGATGCATTGCACGATGGTCAGTTTAGGTTTTTTTCAGCCAGTACCTGCTAGCTTTGACATTTGGAGAAGGACACATTGCTGCTCTTCTGCTGTGAGATGCTTTCATGACAGCTGTTAAGAAGTTAACTGCATATGCATGATTCTTAAAGTAATTTCCATTTTTCTCAGAAGTTGATTTTCTGTTTTCCCCTAATTAGGAGCATGTAACTAGTTGAAGTAACCAAGAGAGAAGAAGGAATAATTAGAGCTATAGACTAGAACAGAGAAATAACAAGTTCATGATGAGTATCAATAAATATTTCTTGATAGAGAAACTCTTCATATGGGTTAGTCTCACATAAAGTGTTTGGAGCAGCTCTGAACATAGACAGCAACTATATAACTGGATGCAGTGCTCAGTAGCCCAGTGCCAAAATCCCACATTCTGTATTTTGCCCGGAACACTGCAAAGGCAGCTTGGTCAGGCCCACAGGCATCATACCCTTCAGCAAAAGTGCCTTTGGCCAACCTTGGAGCAGCATTTAATGGGCTCTGCAGATAATCCCCTACAGTCATCTCAGCTGAAAGAAGGCTGAGTCTGGGGGAAGGAGAGAAGTTCAGAGCAAATGGACCTAGCTCACATTAATGGGCTTAGACCGTGCAGTCATTTTTTATTTATTCAGTATGATCTTACTCCTCTTGTGTTCAACACCACAATCCATGCTGAAAATGGCACTGTGTGTGTTGCTAGCTATTTCATCTGGTTCTGTGCTGCCATGAAGTTTCATGGTGACTACTGGCTCATATATTGAAAAAGCTATATGTACATTTTCCAGTGTTATCTCATGGATAAAGAATGGCTTACTTATGCTTAGTCAGCTGGATACTGGAAAATCTAGAGCAAGAGATCTCTATTTCCTTATTATAGTACAAGCCCATCTTGGTGTGGGCCAGTGGCCCACAAACTGTTCAATGTAAGTAACACATGAACCTTGGCAGAATGCCATGTATTTGTGTTTTGGAAATGAAATTAACCCTCTCGATCATCGCCAGAAAGCCAGAAGAAGAAGCGTTTTAGAGATCTGTTGGTGTCAAATATGTCGTGTATATAAAAGCATGAGATCTTGTTTCAGAAGCACATCCACTTGATAAAACAAGTAGCATATTTGTCCACTTCAAATTATACTTGTGCGTAACAAGTTCACTGGATAGGAGAGCTAACTTCTCCTTTTACGTACTAACTCACAGAAAGCAACTTTCCCTAGCATATTTTTCCTAGCTGATCCTAAGGCCCTTTACCTGTTAAAAACATCTTCTATTCATGTCCTCTGTGTTTGAAAAGGCTGACACTGCATTGATTGTCCAAAGCAGGTTAGCCATTATAGGGCAAGAGAAGGGGGATGTTAGCCACAGATCTTTGCCATCAGAAGCTCAAATTAAAACACCAGTTGGAATAATCATTGACTTTTAAGGTCTTCAGGGAATGAAAAAATACATCCCGCTCCAAAAAAGACTTTCATATTCAGGCACGCTATGTCATATTTTTGTAGTACTTAATCTAGGGTTTGCAATGTACTCAATATTCTTGGATAAAACTTAAATTAACAATTAGAAGTCAGAATCTAGCAGCGTTATACTGAATGTTACATTCACAACATGTCTAAGAATAATCTAATTTCTTACATTTTCCATTCCATTTATTAATACTGATTTATTTCCCTTCCAAATCATGAACATTGGTACTTGTTTCCCCATTTCTTTTAATAATTCCCCACATCGTATTCTGTAGGTTGATTGGTATATGTGATTTGTTGCTTAGAGTATCATTTTTATGACAAAGTGAGCTCTTACACCATTTTTCTTTTACAACTGGTAGGATTTTAGTAAGGGTTTGATTTTATTTTTCTTCTTTTAAACACTTGTCAGAGTTGTTTATCCTGTTCGTGAGGGAAGGCACTAATGTGTTTTGGGGTGATTTTTTTTTTTTTTTTTTTTCCTGTGAAATCTCAAAATAAAATGGAAGAGAGACAAACACAAAGGAGCATACTCATAACTTAAAGCTTCATGCGTATATATGGGCAGGTTAGATGGTGTGTGGTTAAGAGGCAATTGTTTTCAATATGAGAGAATGCTCTTTTGTTTGAAGTTGTGGGGGGCTTTTTGTTTGAAAAGAAAAAAGTTTAAGAAGGCTGTAGCAGACATTACAGTGGAGTTAGACATATAAGGATTGAGTAGAACAAACTTCCTCACACGGTGAACTCTGCAGAGCAGGAACCATTTTGTTTTAGATTTGTATAGTACTTGGCAGAGTACTGGCCTGTGCTAGTGTCCTAATGTAACACACTCTTGGATAGAAAAAACAGATAGAAAATTTTTGCATGGTTACAAAAACTATTCTAGAAGACACCCGTGAAAGGTATTTGGAAGCTGGCATTCATGCTAGACTGGAGAACTGAGATGAATAATGAATATAAGTACAAATTGGCAAATTTGCCATTTTGTTAAGCCACCTTGTTATGCTTTTTTGGGCTAGATTTAGTACTGCGTGACTATGTAGATTGAGGAGGAACTACTTAATACAGCCTTCAATGGCAGCAACAATGTAGGTTAGAAAATGCCCAGTTTGTATTGCTTTGTGTAAAACACATTTTTTTCTGTGTCTTGGCAGTCTGAAGAGTTGGTAATCCTGTTAGCAGTAATGCCTTAACAACTTTCTTGTGACTTACTATAACTCCTGTCTTCCTATCAGTTGTTCATGTTTACGTCATTCTAACTAGGATCTGCCATGACTTTTTTGATTTATTTTTTTTAATTAACTTTTAGCAAGAGTTTTGTGTGCAATTAACACAGTTCTGTGTACTAATGAAAGTAGCTGGAACCTGAAGCTTTAAAAGTTTTTTCATAAAGTTTAAGTCTAGGGCAATCGTCTGAGCATCGGTTCTGATACAACTCCATGTTTGTCACTTGCCACAAAATTTCCCACTGTACTGTCATTTTTGTCTGATGTTTCCTGTAGTCTAGGTATGTAGTTTATATTTAAATACAACAAAAGAGATTAATTTGATGTCATCTCTGTTAATTTATTGCACTGACTAATTATTCATATTGCTGCTTTGCTTTTAAATCAAGAAACAAGGAAATACCACATTTCTTATTGACTGTATCTGATTTCTGCTTCTATATATTAGTTTCTTTTCTTTGCTAAGCTGAAGAGCCTGTTTGTACTTGATATAATGGCTTTCATTCTGTAATCAAGACAGCATTCCTAATTTTCTTATTTTTAAGACTTGACAAGTCAAACTCTTACAACTTTCTCTCTATAATGCACTTTATCTAGGCCTTAGAGGTTTGGTTTTGTTGTTTGTTTTTGTTTTTGTTTTGGGGTGGGTTTTTCTGTGTCCTTTTAATATTCCTCTTCAGTTGCTGCTTGTTGATTTGTTATCTGGTTTAGAAAACAGCCAGCAGAACTGTATTTCAGCATCAGTACCAGTGAGATGGAGATCCTATTGCTGTGCTTGCTGGAGATCATTGGTTCTCTTTCCACCTCATAACAGTGGAGCTCACGTTTGTTACTTCTGTGTTAAACCTTTAAATCTTCCCATCCATAGCTATGTTATTTGTCATTCCAATAAACCCCGTTTTCTTTGAGTGAATAGGACTCAGATAAAAAAGTAAATGAGACTGTTTATGTGAACTGCCTTGTGTTCTATCTCTTTCTCCTCTTTTCCCTTTCTAATAGTTTTTTGATCATCTGTATGCTTATCAACATTTAATTTGTGAATACTTCTATCACAGATTAAAATATTGAACAGCTGTTGTCCTTGTCTGATCACAGAGGAAGTCCACCAGAAACATATCAAGTGACAACTTTCTATTGTCAGCTGCTTCCTGAGATCCTTATTTTGGCAACTCTAACTCTGCCTACTGTGAACGTCATTAATATGGCGTTCATTACAAGCAGAAATGGGAGATAATATAAATATTTCAGCAAAGACAAATTACCTATGTACAGGTACATTTCACAGTTAAATGTGTAATCTCATAATGGATAAAAATAGGTTTCTCATGTTGTTTTCCTTACAACTCTATCAATTAGCAATAATTAAATTTGACTCTTTTTCTTCTCTGAAACTCCTGTGAGTTTTTCAGTACTTTGGCTGTTGTCATCCTAACTGTAATCAGTAGTCTCCAGGTCAAGCCACTTGGCATTTTAAAACATGACTGGGACATTAGCACATATTTACACTTTCCCGCACAATTTGAGATTCATTAGAAAAGTAACACCAGTGGGCCAAAGAGTTCTTCAACAAATTCATTATGACTCCTAGGCAGAAGTTCTCATGACCTAGTATTTGTTAATACTGCTAAATACTCCATATTACCTCTTTGTCCCATGGGATATAAATGAGAAAGACATAGTAGCTTCAGTCTGCACCAGAGACAGGAGTCAGGAGTTAATCCAGCTAGATGCCAGAGCAGGGAATAAGATGCAGGAGCTGTTTTTTGTTGGTTTGTGTATTTGTTTTATATCTGAAGTTCACTTTCTGCAGAGTGTCATGGAAAGAATGCAGAAGCTTAGAGATATTTTAAACTGGTTTGTACTATTTCTGAGTAAGTCAGAAAATCCCTTAATAGCTCAAAATGCAAGGGAAAGGCTTTATGTATCTAAACCAGAGCCCCCAGTAAACTGTCAGCTTCTGTGGCTGTTAAGGTCTTTTCTAGAGCTGCACAAGTTCTGCTAACTGGAAGATCCAAGTATTAATGTTTACTCTATTCCTGCACTTCATGGCAATGTTTTAAAGATTGCTGATGGGCTGGTTCCTAAAAGAAAAAGAGGGGAAAAGGAGGAAATTAATTGCAAATTCTTTTAGTTGACTGGGATTTGCGAAGTGCCAGGATTCAGATTTCCATCTGGAGTAACCAGTCTGAGTTTTCTTACATTTATGAGAAAAATAAGCTCATTTCAGGTCACAAAGCGTTTATGCAGAGGAAATACCAAAGACTTTGTTGAAAGACATTTGGCCCTCCAGCCCCAGGAATCAGCTGGAGCTCTAGGTCACAGAACATAGACATAGGGGACTTTCTTGCCCTTATTAAATCTTGTCAAGTTTTGCCTGGTTTTGGGTTTTGTGCTTTTTGTTATTTTTGTTTGTTTGTTTGTTTTCTTGTTGCTGTCTTTTTATCCTGGTTTTCCAAGAAAAGAGGTTTCTACAACCATGCTCTCAGTCTCCCCTTGTCCCCCTGACCCAGCACAGCAAATGCTTTTGTGAACCACAGGTCAATTTCACACCAAATTACAGTAGTCCATGGTTTCATAAATAGTAGTGGCTAAATAAAGGAGAATGACTCAAATTATCTCATTTCCCCTTCACTCCTCCACTGAGGAGGGCAGAATACCATCACATCCATCACATCTGGTGGTAGCAACAAGCCCGGCAAATGCCATGTCCATGTCCTTTGTATGTGTTGTCCCGGTTTAGCTGCTGGGGATTATGAAGGAGTGAAGGGAAATAAGATACAGATTATTTCTGCAGGGTGCTTGAAGTCAGGAGATAAAGATTTAACCTTGAATAATCATGTTTCCTTCATTCTCCACTCATGAGGACTCTGTTTCCAGTGGAATAAGCCAAATGCAGCTTCAGTCAGACCCTGCAACGTGGCTTGGCCAATGCTGGATTATAAAATCACAGCTAACAGAACATTTAATGCATGTGGCAAGTAGAGGATCATCATGAGATTTGCTAGGATTAGCTTCTCGATTTTAGTCTAACTTTGGGGAAGGTCTTGTTGATGTGGGATGGTTCTGTGTGTGTGCTGCATAAGGAAGTGTGTCTCATAAGGCGTTATGTTGCCACAGGATGCTGTATGGACAGAAATGCAACAGCGTGAATGGTGAGGCATGGTCCTATGTCACACGAGTCTTCAGTGAGCTGATTAAGGCAAGGAAGGGCTTTTGAGCAGACAGAAACCTCCAGCAGAAACTAAAGTACATGCTGCTTTATTCTAGTCCCTTAAAGATTCAGTTATGTGTACGAAGTTATGTGTATGAAGGAGCCAGGCTCCTTCCCTGCAGTAAGATGGCCAGAAATCTTCCTCATAGTTATGTGTCATTGTTCCATAGTCCATGTTCTTTGGCAACAGCATTTTTAGGTTCTAATGTGTGATCTTTTCTAAGCACATTGTATAGATTTACACAAATTCTCAGACTGTAAGTTATCTTTCTGTTTACCCTCCAATTTTCTCTAAACAGCAGAGACACCTGAATTTATATTTGCTGGATGCCTGCAAGAATACTTTGCTAATGTCCCTCCTCCATTTGGAACAGGGCTGCAGCTCGTGACATTTTTGGCTCAGCCTGACTCATGAAGATGAGTTGACTCAGGGAAGGCACATGGCTTTTCTCTTCACCCTGTGGTTGGCTGAGCATAGCCCATCTGAGTGAGGGGTCAGTACTCCTCTTCTGAGAGAGCTTTTATGTCATTCCTCAAGGGAAAATCAGCACTATTTAGAGCTTCTTGATTTTGTGGAGAATGAGGACGACAGAAACATTCAATTCTTTCTAACCCATGTGTGTCTGGCAAAGCAAATTTGTTGAGAACTGTCTGAATGTTGTTTTATAATATGTTTTTTCATAAAGAAAGAAAGAAAAAAAAGATTTGCCTTGAACTATAACAACTAATTTTACAATGAGAGAAAATCTGAATGCCAAAAGTATAGTTACCATATCAGAACTGAGATCTAGTCTCCAAGAGGAGCCATTAAACTTCCAAAGTTTTTCTAACAGCAAAGTGAATCAGCTCCTTTCCAAGGATTAGTGTCATGTGTGACCATGCCATCTCCCACATCACAAGTGATATATTTGATGGCGAGCCTGGGATCAGGCACTTTGGAATGTAGAAGGCAGCTCCCGGGTAACGTAGAAAGAAAGATGAAAAATGGCAAGAGAATTTCCTTGTGTCTCAAGACACAGGGAAAAGATTTAAGAAAGATCATCTGCCTGTTCTTGCTGTTAATTAGGAGAGATTGAGAAAGGTAAATGGAGGAAGAAGGGAAGGGAAGGTATTTCTATGGCTGAAATAACTGGAGGGTCGAGGCATTCTGGGCAAGATAACAACAATGGCTGGTAGAGCACCATGTCTCAGGCTGTGTTTAGAGTACAGGCCAGGCTTTCCAGTGAGGAAGAAAGAAAGACCACATTTTACCCTCTCTTAATGAAGGATATTTGGAAGGGAAAATTCTGGAGTGCTTTAAGTGGGGTTTACCCTGAGAAGCAAAGTGCTTTGTTCCAAGCAATGCAAGTGAATGTAAGGAATTAGGTGAAGCACAGTTCTCCTTCCTTTTCCCCCAACTAGTGGGAACAACTTCTGTTTTGGTTCACAGAGTTTTATTTTTTAAGAGGAAATGTATTTCCCTTGGGTCATACCAAGCTTCCCTTGGTAACTACAGAACTTATGTCGCATCCTGTTTCTGCAAACCCAATAGTCAGATTTGGCTTTTTTTGTTGTTTGAAATGGAATGGGGAATTTGTTGCAGTGACAGATTTGATTGTCAATTATATGTTGGACTTTTTAACATTATAATATTAGTCACTCATTCTTTGAGAAATTCAAGCAGAAAGAAAATGGCTCTCAGTGCCATTTTTAAACTTGGGCAGTAACCTGAAGTTTTACTTTCATAGATGCCCATGGGAGAGCCAGAGATAAGGCTGAATCAAATGTTATAGATCATCAGTTTATTACAGTCCTGAATTACTAGTGCTTTTGAGAAAAAAACATTGAAGTGAGGACTTCTTTTCCCTGCTATAAGACAAAGAACAGTAGCAGAGACTCTGCTTTTCATTTTCTCTGTCCCTATCCATTAACCACTTGAGCACTGCAGGGACAGCTTTGAGAATCATGGGGAACAGTGATATGATTCAGCATATCTATTCTCCATTTGTTTTTATTTTATTTCAGCATTAATAAAGTTCCAATTCCGCTGCTGAATTTTTAAGGTCAAAACATCCTTTTTTTCTGGCAGCGAAGATCAACTGTGGATTGGATTATTTCATGCATTCTGTTTCTTAGTAGCACTGAGCTTTTAGTGAACTGCAACATGATGTTCATTTGGTCTCTCCTTTGCATTAGGGACGCTGTGTTCACTTACCATTGAGAAGGTCATGCCTGAAGATGGAGGCGAATACAAATGCATAGCAGAGAACGCAGCAGGAAAAGCTGAATGTGCTTGCAAAGTGCTAGTGGAAGGTAAGTACTTTCCTGAATACAGGAAAATCATCCTTAGATCTTCCTCCTTCCCTCCTTTTCTTTCCCAATGCCAGCCTTTATGAACCACGTACACAAAAAGTACCTTTGCCCACTTCCTTACTGCACTTTTTGGTCGATACAATAATTCAGTGAGTACCATAAAGGAGCATGAGCAGAGAGACAGTACAGAGCCAAGGACTCTCACTGCTTTGTAGAATAATCTACATGCTCCTGCTGCCTTCTACTTTTCTAAAGGATTTTAGAGCAGTAAATTGAATCCATGAGGATTTGCTTCTGAGCTATATACATTCTTTAAAAGTGTGTAAGAATTCCATGTGGGAGGCTGGCTACCAGTCTGTCTCAGGTCTGCTATGTATGGCATGTTTCTCTGTCTAGAACTTCTTAATTCTTTGTATTCAATGACATCTGGTCCTTTGTTTATTTTTTTTCTAGTGAAGGGGAGGTGATACAAACAAATTAGTAGCTCAACTGCCCTTGTATGCCATAGTCTTAGAAAATGAATAATTTACTAGCTGAGGGATGCTGTTGTATATCCCATATCCATAACTGGCAGAGGGGATAGCTGATATTTTTAAATTAGAATTGTGATCTAAAACAACAACTCAAATTGCTTTCCTACGGCTCAGTCTGCTGTCAGAATCTCACATGATGATTTTTAGACTCAAGAAGTAATCTTAAATTTCATTTTATTCCTTTTGTCCCTATGAACTCTAACCAACTGTGAGAAATATTTAACTTCAGTTGTCAAAGTAGATCACGGACAAATATATAGAATCTTAAGTGTCTGAGCTCAGACCTAACACAGCCTTCTGCCCTTAATTGTTTGCTACATGGTTCTGTCTTTCACCATTAATTTGTTAGAGAAACTAAGTTTCATGCTCTGGTACCTGGAGATAAGTGACTGAAATGGGTGGTTCCATAATGTTTATTCTATCTTTTTTCCAGTAACTAATTTTTAAACAGTTATCTGTTGCATAAAGTAATCTGAAAGCTGAATAGTAGAAAGATCTAATTTGATACAGGTAGTGCTGTGATCGTAATCCAGAACTGGAATCTCTTTTTCCAAAGAGAAATGTTGGAATCAAGCAATCTAAAAGATAATACTAATTAGAATTTGTGTTAAATGAAATTCTCTGTGATAACCTTGCTGGAAAAATAAATAAATAAATAAATAAATAATAACATCTCCTAGTTATTGTCTGTATTCTATGGGATACACATTGAAGGAGAGCACATATTGACTATCAGATGCTGGTGGAGTCCACAGTGCTGAGTTGTTGCTGGATTTGGGCTGTGCAATCTTGAGAATAATACAATATTTATATCAAACTTTAGTCCTATGGTGTCCCTTCTACCATCCTCTTTAGGAAATGAATTAATGTGTGGTATTTTCTTGGAAATACTTAAACATACAGAAGAAATGCTACTTTTCAATCTGTGTTCGTCTCTATGTATGTCACATAGACAAAAGAATAGAAGAAACACATGAAAGAGATTATTTTGGATGAAATAATGCTTCAAAGATGCCTTTACTTCACTCTCCCTGCCATGTCAAAAGCAGCTTTATGCAAATTGTACTTTATTTAATCAAAGTAGACCCATCAGCTTTGATGGCATGTCTTTCCTAGTTGCTTTCTCAGGTTCTCAGTGCAGCTGCTTCCATGGAAGGATTCTTCTTCCTGCTCTCTTTTCCTTTTGGAATGCAATGCTCTCCAGCAGGTCTGTGCAGAAAATGTTGCTTAAAAAAATAAAAGCCAGCATTTTCCTCTAACCTTGCAGAAAGATACAAAACAAAGCAATGTTAACAGACAGCTCTTTCGTTATTGTTTTTTAAACAGAATTTATATTTTATTTGTTTTGATTGCAGATAGTTCAGCCACAAAGACCCCAAAGCCTACTGAGAAGAAAACCAAGAAGCCTAAGACCACACTTCCCCCTGTGCTGTCAACAGAGAGTAGTAAGTGACAGTGATTTTAATTACTTCCTTTTCACTGGAAACAAAAGACAACTTTGGGTTCTGTGGTTATTCCCTTCTGTTTCGAGGCATAGTCTCAGAAACTTGTGCTGCTTCTTTAACCCTTGAACATAAGGCATGTGAAATGCATTTTTGCCTTGTAGGGGTTAGAAGTAAGAACTGAAACTGTGAATTCAGACCTAGCCCACTCAGTTCTCAGTTTTCTGTAATGATGCAATGAACACAAATTTATTTCTCACTGCTTCCCAAAGAGGGCATAAATTCTCAAGTAGTGTTGTGTCCTGTGTAGACAATATACTGTCTTACCATTGATAGTAAGGTATCCTTACTGAAACATCTTTTTAAGTGATTTTTTTCGATGAGTGTGAGGAGTGGTTTGTTGAATTTTACATTCTTTTTTTCAAGATTAAATGCTTTACTTGTTTTTAATATGTCTTGAAATAACAAATCAGCCACAAATTCCCATGTTTGCTACTCTGCATACATGCGTTTGTTTTGTTTCAAACATGCGTTTGATTAAGAGGAAACTTTAAATGATAAAGAAAGCATGATAATGTCTCTGTTTAGAAATTCCTAAAACCACTACTATTTTTGAAATGAAGTGTTCTTAGGATACAAATATCTATTTAAATCAGAAACTGGACTTTGAAAATTCTGTATCTTAGATGTCCACCATGTGAGTTACTAAAAAAGATGTAAAGACAGAGTTTTAATGGAAATTTTGAAATATTTAATCCAGCTGTCTCAAAATAAATATATATATATGTATATATATATAAAATCTGATTTTCTAACATGGAACATTTTCAGCTGCTTTCAGCAGGATTCAGTGTGATTCTGTACTGACTGATGATCACAGGTTATAACTGTGCTTCTGGAATTGATGTCTTGTGTAGACCTGTGCCTTGGGCTACAGCTGTTTCTGTTTCTTAATTTCTGGCTGTGCATTACTTTTCCCTTCCAGCAATCACTTAAGAGTGTGGGAAGGGTCACACCAACATACTCCACTTCTGTACCTCATCTTGAAACACTGTAAATTGCAGAAATTAACAAAAAAAAACTTTTTTTTTTTTCTGTCCCTGGGCACTACTGAAAAGAGCCTGGCTGCATGTTCTTTGCATCCTCCCTTCAGGCTGAATTAAGGTTATACACATTGATAAGATCCCACATGAGCTTCCTCTTCTCCAGGCTGAACAGTCCCAACTCCCTCAGCCTCTCCTTATAGGAGAGGTTCTTCAGTCCCTTAATCATTTTGGTGGCCCTACATTGGACTCTCTCCAGTATGTCCATGTCTCTCTTGTACTGGGGGGCCAGAACTGGACACAATATTCACCAACACCAGGTATAGCAGAAGGATCACTTCTTTTGATCTGCTGATGGTATTTTAACTATTGCAGCCAAGAATACCATTAGTCTTCTTAGCAGGAAGGGCATGTTGCTGACTCATATTCAGCTTGGTGTCCACCAGGACTCCTAGGTCTTCTTCTGTAAAGTTGCTTTCCAGCAGGCTGGCCCCCACCATGAACTGGTGCTTGGTCCCTCCCCAGGTGTAGGACTTTGCACTTCTCCTCATTTGAACTTTATTAGATTCTTGTCACCCCACCTCTCCAGCCCATCCAGCTCCCTCTGGATGGCAGCATGGCACTCTGGTGAGTCAGCCACTCTCCCTAGCTTCCTCTCATCTTCCCAGCGCTGTTATCAATTGCAGCTTCCCCAGGAGAAAGTGAGAGTGGGAATTAAATCTAAATACATTCATGTATGACCTGATCCACATCCTGCTGGAATCATTGCTTGTCTTGTTGTTGATTTTAGTGGACATTGGATATAGGAAGTAAAATGGAAGCTCATAATTCTGTACTCAGTAATAACTGGGAAACAAACATTGAAATAATGGTGATTTATTTTCTTCAGAATGCTCTATGGCATGTTATATCAGTGTCTAAAGTTCTTGAACTTCTGATAAGTTTTATTTTCAAAATGTCTGTAATACATGTTTTATGTTGTACTGAAAGCATCAAGATAACCAGACAGAATGTTGGGCTTCAGAAGAGCTTTTAGAAAACTTTGGAAAAATGCATATTTAATTTTAAAAGGATTTGGCTGCAGAGATTCCACAGGTGTCTTTTAACATCTTGGTCTGAGACTCTGAAGGACTGTGGGTATTTGTCTGTCTGAAATGAGCATTACATTTGTCATTGGCAAAATATACAAAACTGATCCAGTAGACTTCATATTTTGTTCCTGAAAGCAAAGATCAGTACATTTCTTTTTCTGAAAGTGAATGAATGCTTCTGGTATTTGTAGATGCTGATCTGTAGGTTTAATCTGTAGCTGTAGATTCTAATCTGTAGAAAATTTCTCACTGTGAGAATAATTGCTGTCCCATTGACTCCTTCTGACAATGTTATTTTATTATTGGAATTTTGGGTTCTCTAAGATACAGAAATCCAGTAGTAAATCTAATTTGGGGTATTAACTCTTTTGAAATGCTATGCATACTAGACTGTCATTTAGAATAAGCAGTTACTCTCAGAAAAGCATCTAAGACAGCTTTGTAGCGTTCAATATTTTAAAAGATCTCTGAATGGATCCTTGCAGTGTTTACATGCAGAAAGATTGTTCTTATGTTAGCAACTCAGCAAAATTTGAATGCATTTTTTTGTTCAAAATTCGTATTCTATCACCAGAATTTAGTAATGATTATGAGTCTGTTGCATTTAGCAACTCTGAAATGCTAAATAGAATAAATAATAATGTTTTTGAGAAAAACAAACAGATTCAGGTTTGAATCTGAATGAAATCAATATCAATCCTGAGAAAGAAGGATGTCTTCTTTTTCTCATGTCAGAACCAGTTCATTCCACACTGACTTCACTGACTCAGGCTTTGTCACTTGTATGAATGTGAAATGCTCCTGAGAAATGTGCTGAAAATGCTAATGTGAAAAGCTAGGTGAATGTGAAATGCTACTGAGAATAATAAGTGTTGTGTTTCCTCTACACGGACTAGAAGAGACAGTGGAAAATTGGAACATATTATTATTTATCATACTTCATACTACATGTAACGCCAGTATAATAAGTGGATAGTGTTAAGAGTCTTCTAGCTTGACATAACCCCGCAGCAGAAGTGCTAAGATAAAATCCTCACCACTTGAATATTTCTCTAGGGAGCTTCAAAATCATGTGATGTAAAGTGATTTGGGAACAAATTTCCCATTGAAATTAGAAGTTAGTTCAAAGGATATTTAAAGGGAATTACTCATTTAAATTACCAAGACCACTTTGTAAAATTTTCAGTGGTCATTAAATAAATGTTTTTGTCCCAAAAGACTGGAAAAATAGAAGTGCCGCTTGAGATTTTTAAGAGTAAATAATGAATTGATAGTTTATAAATAAATAATTATCTTTAAAGAAAAAAAAAAAAAAAGGAAAAACCAAACTTTTACTACTCTATACCTCCTAAAATTTTGTGCTGTTTTATGTTTCTTAAACTGAAGAACTGAAACAACAGCAAAACACAGCTTGAGCAACTAGCCCAAGTGCAGGGGCATTCACTTGCAGGTCTGGAACCCAGCTTTCTTGGTGCTTGGTCTTGTGATTAGTTTGCACACCATACACAGAATGTACTTTTTTTTTAAACCAACATCCCCAACATTTACATAAGTCATGAGTTTTTTAAAAGTTAGATTTTTTTTAAGATTTTTTTTTTTATTTTTTCTTTGGTGGTTGGGGTTTTTTGTTTGGTTGTTTTTTGTTTTGGTTTGGTTTTGTGAAAAGGTATATTACAACAGTTAGAGGCTATTTCTTAAACTTCACCAGGGCTCAGCTTTGCAATGTAACTTTAATATAGTAGAAAGAAACTGTATCCCATTCATTGCTAGTGAGAAAAGAGTTGGCTTTCATGCTTTAGAAAATAACCCTCCTAAATCTAAGCATCACATCAAAGTGTTTAGAGAGAAATGCCTACTGTTTTTGAGAGCTAATTCACAGCACTACTTCCAGTAGATATTAAGAGATGACAACTATCACCTGTCAAAATCACTCGTATGAAAATCTAACAGGATATCCTGGATTCCCACATCTGAGTAATGCAGTTGTTAAACCCACTGTTCTCAATACCCAAACCTCATACATTGAAGGAATGCTCCAGCACATGCTTTGATGGCACAAGCATAAGTTCTTCTGCTTTTCTCTGAAAAATAAAATTACATCAAAGGAAGGAACTTCTTCCACACACCTCCAAGTAAAGGGGTCCAAGATACATTATTTAACATTATTTGGCATCTTGCTGATATAAATCTTTTATATCAGCTACTATATAAATCTTTTTGATTTCATGTCAAATACATTTTAGTTAAGTAATGATGCATTCTTTTGCTGACAGTTGTTAATAAAATGTCTCCACTGACACTTTCCAGATTTAATCCTCTAGAAGGCTGCGCTTTTATCTTACCAAGTCTGATTTCTCAACAGTGTTGGTACTTGAATTCAGGCTGAACAGTGGCATCCCTGGAACAGGGTTATAAGTATAAATATGTCAAAGAGGACTTCTTAGCATATTATGTATTCATTGCCATAGTGTGTGTGTGCTTGGGGGTGGAGGGGGGATTTTAAGCATTTTAATTACCATGAAGAAATTATGAGTCAGTGGCCAAATGATTAGCACGCAGTCCTGTTATCTGCTCTTCAATAAACAATCTTGTCAGAGAATTCAAATCTGCAAACACCATTTTAAGAAAATGTTACATTTAAAATTTAAGTTTGATGAGTTTTTGGTTGATTATATTCCATCAATATAATGTGAAACATGGCATGGATGAACATAAAATGTTTCTAAATTTTACTGTCATGTGAGATTGTTTTCAGTATAAAACTTGCCTCTTTCTAGGGGAAGAACTGAGTTGCTAAGGAAGTAACTAATCAGGTCAGAGTTGTTCTCTTAATTGTACAAATAAGACAGTACTATGTAGCAACTGTAGTCTGGCAACTGTGCTGCTGCTGCTGTCTTCTTTGGTCTCTAGCATAGTCTGAGATACTTTTTACGGCTCACTGAAGCTCTTTAAACCAGTTCTCTCAGTCCCATTCATTTCCCAGAAGGTTCGTGCTGCTCAAGTTCTGACTGTTTCAAGAAGAACCAAGATGTTTTCTGCCCAGTGCATGTGAAGTACCTAGATCTCTACTTAGTGTGTTGGAACAATATGAGTTTCAGTGCCTGAGAAGTCTCTTACCAAAATTTTTCAAGGAAAAAAATCAATATGTCAATAAGTATATGTAAATAAAATTGCCATGAACTGTTATTAAGATGTAGATACTTTTTAATTTTTTTTTCAAATTCTAAATAACGAGAAGTGCTGAATGCATTCTTCAGAATTAGGGTCCAAGGCTGAATAACTGTGGCACAATTCCTTCCAACCAAACTGGCTGAAATAGCAAGGCAATGTAAGAATTAACTTAGGTAACCATGAAGGCTGGTTGCTTCCCTTGATGAAAAGAAAATTCAGTTACAGTACCTGTAGAGGAGCCATGGAGAAATACTAATGTATTTTGTAAATCACTTTTCCATGATGCCCAGTCCAGCACTGTTAGATAATGTCAGGTATGCATTTTGAATCTCTTCCAGGTTACTTTACAGCTCACACCATGCTGACATTTTCTGAGTTAAATATTGGCACGGGACAATATTTTCCATGTGTTTTTCATACAGTCCACCCTACATAGCTGTATGTTGACAGAAGAAGACAGAAATGTTTATTGACTGTCTCATGCAGAGAAAAATGAGTGCGGCTTTTGCAACATGGCCTTGAACTGAAGAGATGCCATACACCGTTACTTCCCAGTTAAGTCATTGACTAGAAATTGCAGATCTTTGGCAGGTAATAGAAACATTGACTAAAGTTTCTTTTCTCAAAAAGAGACCTAAATCCATTGCCTAAATAAATGTGCAAAAGCACAGAATACTTAGTTTTTCCCACTGAAATCATTTGGAGATCCCAAACATCTAAAGGGCATGACAGTCTTTTTCCTTTCTAACAGACTGGGTAGCAGGCTAGTGACTGCTGTTCATACACAGTTAAGCACAGCATTTTAGCAGTTAATTCTAGATGTTCTTGCAGGACATGAGAAATGCAAAGATGGAACCTATATTTAAGAAATGAATGTAGTTATCTTGCTCCTATCAAAATTTTTGTGGAATTCACAAGACTTGGTTGTTTGTAAGCTCCATTTGATACTGGATCTCTTCTGTGTTACTCAGATTTGTTTTAACTGCAGAAATTGTTCAAGGACAGTGCTGACAAACAGCTAAAAAATTGTTTTTTCCTCCAGCTGAGCTGTTTTAAAATACTAAATTACTTTCAGTGTGCTATTCTGCATTGCTGAAGCTCTGAGTGTGCTAGTATATGCAAGCTCTTTCTTGACTGGAATGCAGTAGTGAATATTTCCTGGAACTTTTTTCCCTGATGGAAGAGGAGGCTGGATTTTTTTCAATTAGAGGACAATCTCTGCATGATTTAGAAGCTAAATATGGGATGTTGCAACAAAATGTCAGTTGTTTTTAATGAGGAAAATAAAAGGCACTAAAATCCTCACTGAAACACGCAAACTGAAATGACTGTCTTGTACGGCTCTTAGTTTTCTAATTTCCTCATGTCATCAAATTTAATCAGAGTTGTTCTCTATTTTATTGTATTTAGATAATAAATAGCTATTTGGAAACAGAATGAGGAATTTACTTCTTGAGAAGCAATTGAGTGGAACTGTTTAACTTTCAAACCTAGACAGTGTTCAGGCTACTGGTTCTGGTATATTGTCACTGTTGGTTTCCTCTGTAGCAATTAGCATAGGTTCATGAGCTTATGAATAAGTTGGTAAGTAATGATGTGTTGTCTTTTAGTACAATTTTAGTCATCATATTCCTCTTATCTAAGCTTGTCTGTGTTAAGTAATACTTGTAACAAGTTTTTGCACCAGCAAGGAAGCCTGTGATGGAAGCAAAGTTAGAACTGAGTAAGTTATTGCCTTAACCATGAGGCCAAGCTTTTTATTATTCTGTACTTTTAGGTCTCAGTCATACTATGCTTTCTAGCATCAGAAGTGGGTAGTGAAGATACAGAAAACTGTCACCTTTGGTATCAGACCCTGATGTCTGTCCCTAGGGTCAGAATGAGATTACATCATGATTCATTTACATGTGGGAGACAGAGACCTCATCAAGTCACATCCCACATACATTGATGTGAGATGGAGAAGACAGAGCAGAGACTTGAATCTGTGTTTTCTGTCTCCTGTACATCCTGTACATATGTTCTCATTTCTGTGATGTCTAACACATTATAGACATGACTTTTTTCCAGTGTCTCCTTAAGGAAACACTCTCACAAAAAAAAAAAAAAAAAAAAAAAAAAAAAAAAACAACTCTCAGAAGGCAAAATCTTGAAAAGTTTCGCGTGATTGGAAAATGGTTTCCTATGGGACTATAATATTAGAGTATGACATTGGCCCTTCTTCTACCTTGAACTTAAATCTTAAATGAGACTTACACAAGAAGGCAGAACTAGAGAAATGTCTTGCTCCTTATGTTTAACAGTTAGATATTTACTATGCTTGTTTCACAGCTGCTGAAATCCATCCCTATACAAGATATGCACATAACTTTAGACATATCCCTAAAGAAAGATAGTAGGAATTATGAACTGGTTAGAAATGCTGTTTTGAGAACTGATGTGTTTTTTCAGACTGTTACAGACTTTTACTTCATGCTTTATGACAGCAAGTTGTGCAGAGAGCCATTTCAGGGGAGGGCTATGACTATTTTTAGTAAAATTCCAAAAAAGGGAAACAAAAAAGAAAGACAGGCTTCTGAACATATCTGCTCTCACGAATTCAACATCAGGGCAAAGAACTTCACAACCAAATGTCCCACAGCTATCAGACTGTATGGAATCTTTCCCTTTTTTAGTGTATGTCCCCCCAGACACAAACTGTCTAAGAGGCAAACCTGCCTATAAAGTTATGTAAATACCAGCCTTGTGATGTTTACATTAAATCATTTCTAGCAGGCAGATTCATTTAAGGAGGCAATATTATGTCCTTTTTCTTCCAGACTGGTTTTCAGCTTCGGCCTATTTCAATGTAAATATCAAAAGAGAGACTCTTTTTTTTTTTTTTAAAAAAAAAAAAAAAAAAAAAGCAGACTTGCATTAACATTTCCAAGAGGCTTAAATATTTTAATGAAAACAATCATTTGACCTTGTCAACTCTGATTAATCTTATTAGATTTTTTCAATGTCTCCAGCAGCTTTTGAAACAAAAGCTGCTTTTCAAAAGATGCATGAGGTGAGCTGGGATTCTTAAGGAACGTCTAAGAACAGTAGAGTGTACACAAGCAGCCAAAAAAGTCAGCTTCAGGGATGTAGCAATGTATCCTACTCATTCCCTTCCACACTGCCCCTGCCTTTCATTTCTGCTCAGGGCTATTTGTGTCTGCAAAACAGGATATTCAGCCAGACCTTCCAACAACCCTTTGCAGTCTCCATGGTTTGATGAAGTCCAGTGACAGTCTGCATATCCTCAGTTAAGTTAATGTAATGTCCTGATGGGTAAAAACGAAAAATTAAACAAAAATGTTTTATTTACACATAAAAAGCATTGTTCTAGCTAAATAAGGTGAAGGGGTTGTGTTATTTGCTTTGCTGCTATAAAAATCCACATTGAGGTGAAAACCTTTTAAGCCATCTTAAACATAGCCTTATTTCTTCCAGGTCTAAGAGGTAGTCCTGGAAAATGCATTTATTCCATTTATAGGGTAAAGTAATACCCAGTGGTTCACTGTACATCCTTGAATATACAGAAGCATCGTTCTTTAACAGCGATAAATCTAATGTTACTGATTGTGAATGAACGAATTATTTTATTGAGGTCCCTTCTGTGATGAACTGGATAGTAGATAGTAAGCAGGGAAAAGTGAGAGAGACATCTGAGTATATAGACATCTGTGCTATGTATGTGTTGTGCAAAGGCAGAGAGTGACATTGTCAGCCAGGTGAAAGAAAAATCTTGAGATACATGTATTAAGAGTCAGAGTGAAATATGAACATTCATAGAATGAGACAACTCCACCAGAACCTTGTCTGTTAGCTAAGATACTGCACCAAATATACTACAAATGCCAAGAGGTAAAAGCTGAGTGAAAATTATGTGGGATTAAGGAATTTGGTTTTCCTCTTATTTGTAGCCACTGACAGTTCTGAAAAATAAAAATAGTGCCTGCAACCCAAGATGTCATTTGACAAATGGTACTTTTTATTCATCATTGGTGTTCTTTGTTCATATCAAGCTTAATGGAGGATGAAAGTAACTGAATTCATGACGTTGCTTTAACCAGTATTAATAGCCATTATAACTCTGAGGATATATCAAGCAACTATTCCATCCTCAGTTTAGAGAAGAGAATCTGAAGTCAAATGCAGCACACAAAAAAATATTCGCATGTTATTAAATCATATAACTGAGTTTTCATGGGATTATGCATCTAATGCATAGCTAATGGAATACTTTCATTAATGGGGATGTTTAACAGTTGATGATGGGCTTGATTCTCCAGCCCTTCCAAGTGGCACCTGATATATAAGTATTCAGTTTCAACCACGTAACTGTAACTACAGCCTGAAATAAATGAGCTTGGAGTAAGTGTGACCATGTAATGTTAAAGAGGAGAACTGCTTTGAAAATACCACTTATCACTTTTGCTCGTACAGCTTGGGCAGGAAAGAGGAGCTGGAAATATATATGCTGTCACTTACTATAGCAGCCAGGGGACTTGTCAGCCGGTTAATGGACCAAAAGTAATGGGTCCCTTCAATGAGCAATAGTGCTCTTTGAAGGCCTCTATTTAAAAAGTTAAATCCACAAGGAAGATATGGTCCACTTATACTGGGATAAAGTCCGCAGAAGTACTCATCTAAACTTTTAACTGTTCTGTTGAGTTGACAGTCACTGAAGAAAGGCTTCCTTGGGAGATAGCTAAGTCTTCTTTTTTGACTCAGCCATAAGTACTGCAAGAATATCCTACCTCTCCATTTTAGTATTTCTGGTTCCAACAAAATCAATAAAGACAGAGCATATGAAAGCTAAGCATACCTTGAAAGAAAATCACTATGAAATGCAATATTATATAAGAAGGTGACAACAACTTCTATATTCAGAGCATAGTGAAATATTCCCCAGAATGTACTGGATAGACACTGGTGTTGACAGCTAAACCATTACTTATTAAAGCATTTGGTCTTTTAACAACCTATAGCACATTAGTTGTTATTTTGAGCAGCTCTAAAACTAAAATCCAAGTCTTCACAACTGTCTATGATATTAGAGCCCCATGATGAGTTCTTTTCTCATGACTCCTTATTCACAGGGCATCAGATGATATGTTGCCTGGGTATCATGCACAGCTTGTAGTTTGCAAGTAGCAAAGGAAGTTAAAATAAAAATATGTCTTTATTGCTTTGGTGGGGGGTTTGGTATTCCCCTTTTGTTTTGGTTTTAGTTCCTCAATGTCTTCTGACTTTGAGGTATTTTAAACAATGATCCAAATAATTCAAACCTTTTGACACTGTAATGGCTACCGCTAGGCACCTATGTAGATGCTGCCAGATATTCAAAAACACTTAGCATATATTACCTCCATTGCAGGCAACAATATCTCAATAGCCAGGCTGCTCAATCAAGCTGACTAGTTGAGCACAAGAAAAGAAGAAATGTCCTTTCAGAGCAGAGGCCATCCTCTGACAAGGATGCTTAGGATAGCAGATAAAAAGAGTGCTTTAAAGGGAATGATTTCTTCCACTTCTGGAATTCAGTGGTTTGAAAGCATCCAGACTGTTATATTTAATGGCCACCACTAGACATAACTCCTATGAAGCTGTCCTTTTGAACCTTTCTATGTTTCTGACCTGCAAAACATTGTTTGTCTGTGAACCTAACTTATGCGTGCTACATTTAAAAACACTTCTTTTGTTTCTTTTAGAACTGTTCCTTGGTGATTTAATTGGATAGCCCCTAGGTCTTTTTTTCTGAGAAATAATGAACAGTCATTTTCTACATACCTGTCTTCTCAATCATTTTCTATTTACCATTCACAATTTTGTAGAACATTGTCTTCCTGATATGTAGGTGCCCAGGTGTCAAATACTAGGCCATATTTTTGGGTGCCATGACCCTTTCTTTTGTGAATACTTGAAAAAGTTGCCTAGGGAAGAAGATGTAGCAGAGAAGTGATACAAGTATTTACTGCCTGTATATGTCTGTTTCTTTACTATCTCATAAATGACATGATTAGTATATGGTGTTCACTGCTTTAGTTTTAAATGAGCTCATTCAGCATTGATTATGCTTGAAGTTTGGGCAGATAGTCAATATGAGATGGATCTTGGCCTTGTGTTTTCACCTCGTTAAACTGCTATGAGGAATGGAGTATGACAGACTATGGGATATGTGCAGCAGATTTGTTTGACTCTTTTAAAAGTTCCCATTTCAACAGTGAAAATTCTGAGACTCATTCAGCATATCAGAAGTGTTTTTTGAAAGTGTTTTTAATTCTTGAGTTTTATATGCTGCAAGAACATTGTAGATTTCCAAGTGCCAACAAAGAATCACTATGAATGTAAGCAGCTTATTTGCTACCTTCCAAAATTCACCTTTGACTTAACTTTCTTTTCTTTTTTTTTTTTTTTTTTATTAGGTGAAGCAACAGTGAAGAAGAAACCAGCTCCAAAGACTCCTCCAAAAGCAGGTAATCATTTTCATGTATCACCTAGTTAAAATAAATAATAAACCAATACTGTTTTATACAGACAATGCATTTCTAAGTACAGCCATTTACCTACTGAATTTATCATGCATGTGTTACTAAATAGTGGGCATGAAGTTCTGTGAGGACAAAAATGGAAAGCTGAATCCAGTTTTCAAACTTGTTCATAAGGTTACACATGGTTAAAACTTAAATTATGAGCATGCAAAAAAGTAATTATCAAATAAATTATAGCAAGATCCTATAGCATGTCAGCACTGTAACTCTTGCCCATTTTTCTATCCTCAACACAGCTTAGCTTTCAGTGAAAAAGGTTTTAATATGTATCACAGAATGCCACATCTGCATGAGTAGGTACCACAGAGAAGTTGATACATACATGTCCTCTTAACTGGCATTATGGTAACTTGTTTGTCTGTTAGCATTCTCCTAGGAAAAACTATATTTAAAGCTACCTAGAAAGTTCCTTTGTAAGAAACTGCTTTCAGTGTCCTAAAACTTTGTCAGGCTTTTTGACTATTCAAGCTGTTTTCTCTGGCAGATGTGTGCCTCAGCCTAATTTCTTTCAGACACTTTCAAAACAAAACAAAGCAGCAACAACAACAACAAAGCTTTGCTAAGGAAAACAAACCACTTTGTTTTACTGACACTGAAAAGGATATAAAAGCACTGTTTTCATGCCCAGTAGCCCTATGCTTTGGATGGGAATGTTACTTTTGGCAGTGAAGTCATTCTAGTGTTAGGGAGTCCCTTTTAATACTTCTGTCAAAATATCTTTATATCTGCTGTCCCTCACCCAAAAATATTTTTTTATCATGCTGCTCCTGTAAAGCAACTGAAAAGGTTTAACCCTGGAGTTGTCAAGAATGTGGTATTTCTGGCATCTGTCCCTAGCAGTTGCCAGGGGTCTGTCACACTCAGCATCACAGCTGAGAGGCAGGAAATGGCACTAATTGAAAAAGAGGTTCTGCCATCTAACGATACCCAGATGATGAGAAGGAAGAGGAGGACAAATAACTGTTTCCAACATGGAGGAATAAGAATGAGACTGGAAGACTGAAAAGACTGTAATACACAAACAGAAGGATGTGTCATTGCTCATAGGAGAATTGTATATGATGAAGAAAATGTTGATTTTCTTCCTTACCGCTATAATAGATATCCCACATGATGCTCACCTGGGCGCTCTAGAAAGAATATTCAAAGGCAGCTGTTAAATTTTAGATTTTATGAATGCCAGTGACATTAGGGAGCAGGTTCGCAGACCCTCTCATCATGTGCAAACTGAGATGAAGTTAGCTGGGGCCCTTCAAAAATACAAAGTGAAGAAGAATCTTACAGCAAAGCATTTTGTAAACTGTTTGGAGTTGGTGGTAGGTTTTGACAATTTCCACATTCAGATTTCTGTGCCTTGGTCTTGTATGAGCAGTTTCAGATGTGTAGATTGTTACTGCTTCACTACAGTAGAATTAAAAATGTCCACAGTGTTGTTCTATTGCAAGCAACAGATAAGTGCCAGTCTGTATTTCAAATGGTGCTCTGAAACTGTTGAACCAAAATAAATATGTGTTTTGAATTTTAAGAAAAATAGAAAGCATAGTTATATAAATGATTTTTATTTATTTATTTATTTATTTTGGTCAGCTACTCCTCCTCAGATTACTCAGTTCCCAGAAGACAGAAAAGTCCGTGCTGGTGAATCAGTGGAATTGTTTGCCAAGGTGGTAGGAACAGCACCCATAACTTGCACCTGGATGAAGTTCCGTAAGCAGGTAAATTGTTTTCTGTTCTGTTTTAACAATCATAAAAAAATATAGCTGGACAAGAATTCCAAAAACCCATCTTATAAACCTCCTTTCTCCAGGGACTGGCAGTATCCATGTCATTCCTGTCATGTTTTCCTCACCTCTGCTGAAAACATTACAATGATGGAGATTTCACAGCCTCCATTGGCAACCTATTGCAGCACCTAAATATCCATAACGTTAGAAATTCTTTTCCTAATGCCAAACCTAAATCTTTCTTGCTACAGTTTAAACCCATTGCTGTGTGTTCTCTCTCCTAAAAGTAATGGCTGTTCCTTTGAGAAAAGCCTTAGACCGTGTAATTAAAATATAGTTGATGCAAAGGATGTAGTATCTCAAAGACATATTTCACAGGAAATGTTTCTGTCCTTTAGAAACATTTTTTTCTTCATTTATGCTAGTTCTAAAGCTATGTCAGAGGGGCAACGTGCCATGCAGAAAACTTGAATGAAATATCTTAAAACACAAAGGTCACACTGCAAGGCTTATCAGCAACAGTGCTGCCCTCATCCCCTGGATTTAAAGTTCTTTCTACTTGAATTACTTTCCTTGTATTGTATTGCATATGTCCATAAAGGCAGCTTATAAAAAGAGTTTCTTTAATGAGTAATTAAAACACTTTAAACCAAACAATCCAATATGCAAGTACAAGTTGGAAGATGAAGTGCCATGTTAAGACAGAGCAAATGTAAATATGTACTGTAGCTGCTATTGTGTTTATTTCGTTCTGAATTTGTTATGCACTCTATAGAACATAAATAAAAACAGCTCCTTCTACAAGGAAGTTTATATTCTAAATCCAGATGGGTCATCATTTAATTTAAAAAGTTCTAAACAGTTTGCCAGACCAAAGGGTATTCCAGCTTCCTTCTTTGCTAAGCCTAAATAACCTGTTTTAGGGGAAAGAGTGTTTTTGTTTTCATTTCCCTGAACTCTCAAACTTCCTTAAAATACTTTAATTTCAAGATTGGAATTAAACAGCAGTCTACTCATTTCCACAAATACAGGCCTCAGAAGTGACACTGAGTTCCCCATTTGGCTGAGATCTGTCTTGACACATGGGTAAATGTACCCCTCAAAAGTGAGCTGCTGGTATGTGCAGGTTTCTGAGTTCACCAATGAATACAACAGTCCTATTTGTGTAAATTTCAAGTTTTTTATATACAAAATGAAAGTATAAACTGAGACCAGCACCTAATACTACCCATATCAGATCTCTGGTTTAACATTTTTTTTCATTTGTAAAAGGATGGTAAAAGTAACCGTCTTTACAATTCTTTTTTTAATTATTTGCTGTGAGACAATCTAAAGGCTTGCAAACTTGTAAATTCAGATGGGTAATAATTTTTTTAGATGGGTCAGGATGGCAGGTGAATGGTATAGAAAAGATGAAGCCTCAGGAAGGTTAATAAACATTGTGGGAGGATAAGTGAGGGTAGCAGTCTTTCACTCATTGAATTAATTGGGAAGCCAATGACTATGTGCTGCATTATAATAGCCAATAGTAATAGCCAATTATTATTACTGTGCTGCACAATTATTTTGCTTTCTTTTTCACTTATCATCACTCCTCATTTTTATCCTGGATTTCTTCCTCCTCTACACATGTGGTTGATTTCAACCCTGTTCCATTCTCAGTCGTAACGGTGAAAATCACCCAAGTATTCTTATAACTTTCCTGGGGACTAGTTGTAGTTATCTGAGCAAAGCCAGTGAGTGTTGAATTCTGATTTCATCCCTTCCACTGTATACAGCTGTGAGCAGGAGGGATTCATTCTCTCTATGTCCTTCCTCACATTTCCTCAGGTTCAAGAGAGCCACAGTAGCCTCCCCCAGGTACATTCTGGACAACTGTCTTTTGCTGGAAGAAAGGGAATGTCACCAAGTTATGAGCCATACAGTTGTACATGATTGCAATCTAGTGGAGTGATGCTGGAGCCATGCTTAGCTAGAACACCGAGAAAGATTTTGAAAGCTTCTATCGTTAGCTGAGTAACAAAATCTGTTGTTTAACCTTTCCAATTGTTGTAGATTCTTAACTATAACCAGTGATTCTCTTTTGGGAACATGGGAATCTACCTTCCTGTTGTCTACACCCATTGCAATGGGTATATAATGCATATCCAGTTCTACTAGACTGCTTTTTTATTACTATTATCCTTTGACTAGTTCTAATGAAGCAAAGCATGTAAACCAGTGTAGAATCACAGAACAAAGTACGTGGGGAAGAAAACTTTCAGAAAAATTTAAACTGTAATCCTATATAATCCCATTTACTAACTTTCTCTAGCAATTACTGTAGGAGCCACTTTCTCAGGTTACTTTTGGGCATATAGCAGTGTGCATGTTCCATCTCAGCTGAGGAGAAAGCAGGGCAGGTCCTGATCTTAGCCTTGTAATTCCTTATTCTCTGAATTTATGTGACAAGATAAGCCAAACTAAATAGCCTTCATTTTTAATGAAATTCTGAGAATGAGTTGGAAGAGTCACTTATCTAAAAAGGAAGTGGTGGGAGGAACAAGGGCATTGACATTGTTGTCTGTTTCATAAGAACACAGTGTACAACTTCTATAATTGCAATGTAGCATTATGAGGTTTTAAAGTAATCTTTCGTGTCTCGAGTTAATACTGATTAAAATCTAAGTCTCCTTGGCCATTTATGCTATGATAGCTTAGTTTCAATTAAAAGCTAGTTCATAATATGCCTATGGTATTCAGCTGAGATTTTAAGTTTGGGCTCTCCAGAAAATAAAAACGCCGTAGGAAGGCTAAATCTGCTGTTTGTACTTGTCTCTGCACCGCTGTACCATTACATCTCCATTTCAGGCAACAACATCTTCAATTGCTCAAAACAATGAAACTGTTACCCTGATTTATATGGAAGTACAGAATAAGGCTGGTTGAGATGAGGGTAAAAGTCATAGCTATGGATGACTTGCACATTCAGATTCTGAAAGGAATGGCAAATGAATTAGGGTATTTAGAACTAAACCCTTGTGACACTGTGGTCACTGTGCGTTACTTATATGAGACCAAATTTTGTTCTTTTGCCAACTAGACAGTGTACACTTTAAGCCTGTCAAAGGGGTCACAGAAAGTGAAGATCCTGTTCCATAGTGGAGTCCCACCAGAAACAAGGATCCTTGTTTCTGGTGCAGGACTGGAGCAATTGTAATGTTCCACTGCGTTTCTAGGTGTCTCATATCGATTACACTCTTTACCAACTGCACATAATTCACTGTCATGATAGTTATCTGCAGATGACTATCATTATGCTAACCTTGTGTTGTAATTTAAGCACTTTCATGTATAGAGGTAAAGAAATTTCTCCAGTAAGATCTTTTTTTTTCTGTTCATCTTGACAGATTCAAGAAAATGAATATATCAAAATTGAGAATGCTGAAAACAGCAGCAAGCTAACAATATCATCAACGAAGCAGGAACACTGTGGATGTTACACACTAGTTGTAGAGAACAAACTTGGCAGCAGACAAGCACAAGTCAACCTTACAGTTGTTGGTGAGTCCATAATAATAATTTAGATATATACTTATGAGAGACAATAATTTACATTCACTTCATAATATATATGACAATAAGCAAAATTAAATGAAATTATCATGTAAGTTAAGAAGACTGGGAAAAAAAAAAAAAAAAGAGAGAGAAAAAAAAGAAAAAACAAACAACAACAACAAGAATTCTTTAAAAATTATCTGGACTGTATAGCGGCGTTGTAATAACCACTGCAAGCAACTTCAGTAGGGTTATAATATGTTATATTTTCCAAAATTACTGACTATAGATAGAGGTGTAAAATAGCCCAGACTTTATAAAAACACAAGAAAAAAAAAAAGATCATGTCTCCATTTTTGATTAGATACCACTATAGTCCATCTCTTCACATTTAACATTTGTAGCATCGAGATGTTTGCTAGACTGCAAATTTTAAAACTGCTAGTTCAGGAAGGCCTGAGATGACTCCTCTTAGACTGTAAATTTGAAAACATCCTGTTGCTTGGGGGAGGGAGGTTTTATCCTTCTAACTGAAATTCCTACCGTTGTCTACTTGTTTTATAGTGACAGAAAGCATTGGATAGAGGCAGTCCGTTATGAATATGGACCTCTTTACATCTGGAACTTTACAGAATCACAGAATTTCTAGGTTGGAAGAGACCTCAAGGTCATCGAGTCCAACCTCCAACCTAACGCTAACAGCCCTCCACTAAACCATATCCCTAAGCTCTACATCTAAACGTCTTTTGAAGACTTCCAGGGATTAGACACATATATTTTAAATACACATCTAAACTATGGAAGAATCACTTAAAGCATAATAAAGTTTCAAAAAGCCTTGTCAGATGACAACTTCAGAGCACCAGGTTTGTTGCAGCAGGCTGTGGATATCTACAGATAGTTTTAGACTGTTAGACAGTTTCAGTATCTTTGCATATATAACTGCTTGAGTATTAGAGAAAACCTATAGCTGTGACATCCAGCTTTGAAAAGGCCAGTGAACTCACCTTGGTATGGATGTACTGCAAATGGTTTCCAGGGAAATCTAAGAAATGCCTATAGGCAAAGAGGGAGATCTGTTTAAAACATTAGTCTGCATCCTTCTGTTCCTAGGCTCTCTTCTCTATGGCTTGTGGAGGGGTCTTGACATGAAGAACCCCTCTACTGCAGGAGTGCAGAGCTTGCCCAGACACTTGGACAAAGTCTAGTTCAAAAAAGCAAAGCTTCATTGTAGTGATGCAATCATAACTGCATTGGCTCTGCTGCCCTTACAGATACATGTATGTGGGCTAGTGAGTAAGTAAAGCAAGTGTGTACAATGCCAAAGGCAAAAATTGGACTTTGATGAAATCCATGGCAAAACACCAGTAGCACAAGTTGGACTGGAAATCCATTTCAGTGATCCAATGAATAACATGCAATGTTTATTGACTAGAACCACACTTTCAACTACAATGACCACTACAAAAGAGTGAATGTCGTCAGTTGCATACTGTTGTGTGTATCATCAATACAAGTCTCCTTATTATTTAAATTCTTTTTTTGTCTAATCTGTGGCACTGGTTGCAGTTAAAGATAACAGTGAATGAATATAAAAATCAAGCAGATGCCAACAATATGCCATAGAATGCAAGAATAGAAGATCATAGATAAATCATATTATTCCTTCCAACGGTAGGTTGTACAAATCAGAAGTGTAGCTAGGTTAAAAATGAAAACCTTGAAAAATTGATCCTCAAATAACTATTCTCTATATTGTTCTAACTACTGCTTTTGTGTCCAAAGTGCCAACACAGCTGTCTAGCAGCTAGAGGTAAGGCAGGAGACAATCTGCTCTTTACATTTCCCCTTTTATCACTCCTTCCTAGGCCACTGCTGCAGTCTGTTAACTGTAACAGGTTATTCAGCGAGATGGATTTTTTTTCTAGCTGAACCAGGCCAACAGTTCCTATGATCTTGTCATTATGTGATCCTTGCCTCATTATTATATGTCACTGTTTCATGTCTATTGGAGTTAATTGGCTTGAAAGTCTTTGAATTCTATAACCTTATAAAGCTACATCTCAGCCTCCTGCTTTGCTTTTCCATAAGTGAGAAATGTGCCAGAGAACAGTGGGATTCCCAGAGATGCTTTCGGGAGAGTTGGGTGAAGAATCCTTACAATGTGCTGGAGTTTGCCATGCATTTTGGCTGATGACAAGCTATCTGTTTCCAACTGAAAAGAATAAATTCCCTCTTGTAAAATTGCCAAGCTCTTCAGTGAAACATCTCGCTGATGTCAGCACTGCCAAAGGCATTACAAAGCCTCCAGATTTCTAGTTTGCTCCATGTGCATTTTAACTATAGATTCTTCTTTGTGGGTCCTCAAAAATGTGGGAAAAGGGGGCAAAAAAAAATGTCTTCCTTCTAGGAAGTAGGTTTAAATTTCACTACTGAGATAGAATCCCTCACCCCATCTGCACCTTAAGAGGTTGGAAGATGCTGTCTTTTCTCCAAAGCCTACTCTAGTCAGCATAGGGAAAATGTACTTCTCTAAATATGCAAAACATGATAATTCAGTCTACAAAAGCTCACCCTTAGTCCTAAATTCTCACCTATCCGTTCTCTCTGCTCTGTCCAAAGTACGGGGAAGAAACTTGCTCTCCCTGCCCTGATCCCCCATTCATAACAAGGGTTTGTGGAGAAAGCCCTGGTGCTAGAATTGAGTCAGCTATTTATAAAAAGGCTATAACTCTGAGAGAGCTGCCTACCTATCAGTTCACCAATGAAAGGCACATCTGTTTGTATGCTGTGTGTGCAAAACATTGCTGACTGACCACAGTCCACAATTAGTCTTGAATGTACTGAGGGAAACTACAAATACAGAACATCTGCTCCCTGGAGTAGTGTGTCTGAGCTGACCTAGAGGTGTTTCAAAGGTCTAAGTAACAGGTTTTTCTGTTCTGAGTTTCAGGAAATCAAATGCATTTGTTAAAATATAAAATTAAATAAATAGGAAAATAAAGAAGTATTTATTTTATTATTACTTTACAACCATGTGGGTTGCAAAATCTTCATGGTGATGTGCAAGTTTACCACGTGAAAGACTCCAATACACTTTTCCCAAATTAAATTTGGACTGTAACACATGATAGGGAGCAGGTTGCCCAGAAAAGTTGTGCAGTCTCCATTCTTAGAGGCATTCATGTTCAGACTGGATAAACATCTGAACAACCTGGCCTGGCCTTATAACTGACACTGCTCTGAGGAGAACCTTCCTGAGGATATTTAAGACCATCCTGGATCTTCCTTTTCAGTTAGGAAAGTAAAAGCGGGAACAGAAGCACTTGAAAGAATTCCAACTGTATTCTAAGGATTTTTTCCTTTATAATTTTAATGAATATCTATGAGCAAAATGTCCACTAAACTCAGGCTCCAGTGTAATCTGTTTGCAGTCCACACACCAGATGCAGAGATATCTAGTCAAGTTAGCAAAGACCCTTGTTAATTTATTGGCAGGGTGGTGTGATGATGAATACATAGAACTGAGCCACCAGGATGGAGTCTTGAGTTTAACACTGCTTTATTGTGTAGCTTTGTGCCTGTATAAGCATTAATAATGCTGGGAGACCTGCAGTAGAAGAAGACATCCAAGTTAAGCAATCTCTTCTCTTAAAGGATAGACAGTTTCCAAAATACCCATGTTGAGTTCTCTATTGTTAAGATTGGCTCTCTCAAATAAGCAATTTCATTAGCCGTATGATCTCTCTAGGGAGATTTTTTGCAACATGTTTCTGCTCCAAATCCAAATCAGCCTGATGTGGGACTGAGCTAATGATTTATGGCAGATGCTGTGTCAGATTAAAGTGGACTTTTGTTGCCAAAGCTATATTAAATGAACTAGTAGTGAGCTGAGTGTGAAATAGGACTGATTTAGGAAAGGTACATCCCTCGCTCTACAGTGATAGCAAGGAATATTCATTCCTTCCACGCCATTTCCTGGCTGTATATATGCAAATATATCAAATTGCTGTTTCTGAACATTTTAGATCTGTGACAGGAATACCCCCATCTGCAATCACTTTTGAAAAAGGAATTTGGTCTTCATACTGGCTATGGCTGGGTACTATGACAAAGAGTCAAAAGAATAACAGAGTATTCAACAAGGAGAATGTGGCATTAAAGAAGTGGTCTATCCTGCAGCTGTGCTGCAAGCTTCTTTCATGATTTTGGGCAAATTGTTCATGTTTCCATGCCTATAATACAGGGGTACTCTGATGTTCACCAGGGTTTGGTGAATACTTTTTGATATCAGCAAATTTTTTTTTTTTAAATACAGAATTAAAAACACATGTACTGCCTACCTGTGGCAGTTTGATTAACTTTATAAATCCTTTAAATTTGTGTTGTTTCTGGTGTAGTTGTAGTATTGCATAAAAAATAATAATAATAAATAATAAAAAAAAAAAGATGATGGTCAGTGACCTATAAGACAGATATATATGCAGAAGAATAGGAGCAATATTATCATACCCTGAGAAGCTCAAAGATTGTTATTGTATATTTATTATGCTAAGCAGTTGTGCACATAACGTCTGCTTTGTGTCCTCATGTACTGTTGAACAGTGATAATACAAATATTTAACTATATTTAAGCACGTTGCATGCAGGCATGTAGTATAATATGAATTCATTAAGTAATACCCACTCCTCTGCATGATGTTAAAATTCTGTACTTGGTTTGTGATGGAGAGGTCGCATTCTGGGACAAGTGACTTTATCATGCCTTTAGCAGAACCTCTATGAGCAGAGTCTTTCCAAGCAAAAATTAGAAATTTGAGAATTAGCTGGAGAATAAGATCAACACTAACTCCAGTAGTCATTGAATCCAAGGTAGGATTGCTGATTGTTTATATAAAGGACTCGGTCCTGGTTCAGCAAGTGACACAGATGCATGCTACATTAGCATTACTTCTTTGCCCTTATTTTATATTATAAGGAAATGTAGTAGCGTAATCAAAAGTTAACAGTGGCATTGCATTTTTGTGAGTGCCTGAGATGTCTGGCTCGGTGCTAGCTGCTTAGACTGAGTGGATCCAGCGGTGATTAGAAACTGTGTTATCCATCTGAAAAAGAAGAGAACACTTCTACGGACAACACTGCAGCTCAGAAGTGCTAACATGACTGCTTCTGAAACTTATTGAGGAGCACCAGATTATATCTTGCAGTAGCCATGTGATTCCCTGTTTACATCTAGGGTCTGAGAATGCAGTGAATTTCCTAAGAATATGTGGGTGGACTTGGCCTCTAACCTTTAGCCTTTTAAATTCCTTTGGATTGCTGAAGGACTTTTGTTACCAGTTTTCTGGTTAAAGGGCAACTAGACTGACAGTTAAGGAAGAGATGTCTTATCTTACTGTTTTTGTTTCTGTTGTTGCAGTTCAAGAGTGCTGTGACCCGCACTGTCAGTCTCCCCTCCAATGTTTGGTGGCCAAACTCTGCAGCCACATCAAAACTAACTTATCACAGCAAGATAACAATGTATAGAGGAAAAACAGCTTACATTGCCTTATCCATCAGTGCTGGCACACTGATGCAGCTTTATTCCTTGAAGGGCCATCTAGTTTCAATGTCATTTCAGCTAAGAGAAATTACAGTAGAATTCTCTGCCTAGATATTTTTCCTCATAGTTGCCTTCACCTTTCTTCTGGTGAAGAAAAGGAAATATCATGGCAGTATTTCTTACAACTAACTTCCTGTATTTTTCCTGTTGTTAAATGCCAGGAATGTCTTACTTTCTAGAGGAATAATTCATTGTGACTCCAGTTCTGCGCATGAACACAGTGTTCCTAGGACCTAAACTGACACCATCAGGGACTTGGAATCAGCTTACAGTCTCACCAGGACAAGTCCTAAAACTTACTCTGCCTTTCAGGGGACAGGTATCAGAGATCTAATTCAACTAGTTATCAAACCAGTTGCCTAACATGTAGCACATGAGTAATCCGAATAGCTTGTTGATTCAGGCACAGGAACAGATGGTTTAGGAAAAGGGCTCCTGAGAATGCATTATATATTTGTTTGTTCCATTAGGCCTGTGGCAGAAGGAGATGTTCTTGTGCTGAGGGCATATGCGTAGGAGTGGTGAGATCTGGTTTCATTCCCAGTTCCATTCTCCTGTGTGTCCTTGGGCAAGGTCACTTTATTCTTTTATGCCTCAGTTACCCCACTGGCAAAGGGGGAAAAAGAGCACAAAGTGGTGCTGTGGGCCTTCGATGTTCATGAGCTATTTTACCCGCAGGTCTCAAAAATGCAGATCTTAAACAACAGTTTTATGTCAGCATCGTGGGGAGGGATCATACTTTGAGGAGGCTAGCATGAGTCTGCTGTGTGTATTAAAAGGGACGGGTGGATTTCAAACTCTGCCAGAGCTGCAGGTGTGGAAGTCCCCTGAGCTGGCTAACCTTGGCCATGTTGTCCTTGGCTCCCGCTGGGGAGGCTGCTTCATTAGCAGAAAAATTCTGTTCATTTCATCTTCACTTGTGTTGTTTTGAGGGAGAGTGCATGCATTATTTTCTACTTTAATTTTATGCTAAACCTATGGTGCAGTAACACCCAGAAGGGCGTTAGTGGGTGTAAAGGGGTGCAAAGGGGTAATAATCTACTTACAGCACTCCTGTCCCTTGGAAAAAAAATAAAAATAAAAATAAAAAAATAAAATAAAATAAAAATAAAAGAGAGAGAGAGAAAAAAAGAAAAAAGAAAAAAAAAAAAAAAGCTGCAGGGCATAGTTTTCCGAACACAGCGGAGAGGTCTGCCATGACCCTAAGCCCTGTCAGCAATAATGCAGGGTTCAGTTATGGCCTTTTATGGTTTCGCTTCTCTCCTGCTGATGAATTTCAAATGAAGGCTTTGCCAGTGCTGTCGGCATGGACAGTGTTCAACTGGCTTTTGCAGCATATTAAATACCTTCTCTGGCTAAACAGCCCGTGGGATGGAATTAAATTGTTTCTTTCTGTCTGTTCTTTATCTGGCAGACAAATATCACAATAGCTAATAATAGTGTTAAACAGTAATACGATAACTGGATTTAGAAAGAAATCAAACCAATTTTGAGAACAGATAAAGACAACTATTTCAGAGACGTTGCTTCAGTGCTGTCTCTCTTGCTAAAATAACTTTTTATTTTTCAGGGGTGATGGTTATATAGTTCTGTTTTCAGAGGCTCTCTACTGAAACAGCATTGCTGCTTAAAGCACTGCCAGAGCCTTGCAAGCTCTGAATGTGCAGCAAAGCCTTGGAGCCTTGCTTTGGCTCAGGCTGACCGTCCCATCAAGTAGCAGAAGGATTGCTGTTTCCCTGTGCTCTGAGTTAGATAAGGAGAATGCTGCCTTTTTTGGTCTCCTGGAATGGTGCTTGTGTTCTGCAGACTCTGTAAACTGAGCAGTGCTGAGAGGCCAATAAGGTCTGCATAGCACGGTTTCAGATTTTGTGGGAGTCCTGCATGCATTGGGGTTTGCTACCTACACAGAAGGAGAGAAAGTCCCTTATCAAGAGGAATTTGGGGTTACAGACCACTGAAAAGGGCAAGGACCTCAAGACAAATCTGTTTCATAAATAACATTGATTAAATATCGTGCTTGCTTATGCTTTACGCTTCTCAGAGTGTACAAATAAAAATTAATTAAAGGTTACTCCAGGGTGTATATCAAAAACTGTTTACCAAAATATCTCTGAGAATTTGTCTGAGGAGGGAGTGCAGCTGAATTCAATTTGAGTAAACAAGAAGTGCATGTTTCAATCCTGGTATGGCCTTAAATGTGGCTTATACATTTCATGCGAGTCCAGCTCATGACTTTACCATCTGCCCTAATGAAAGTATGTCACAAAGAATAAACTGGAACCTGACCTCCCTGGTCTGGGGTAGCAGTAATTTATGTCTCCATTTGTTGGGAAGTACCTTCCTTCCTAATCTGTGCCAAGTTTGCTGGAGCACAAAGGGAGAAAAGCAGTCGAGTCCTCTTTCACATCACCTCCTCTCCTCTTACTCCCCTGTGCTTGGTGAATAGCAGTACATGGAGCAGCTGCTGCTCCTTTCCCTGTGCAATTAGTGTCAGTGGCTTTACACAGTCTCTATGCTGCTGTGCAGAATAGTCCATAGGGCAGGCTGGAGGCCAAGTTAGCTGATTGCCCGTCTCCTTTGCCTGCAGCTGGGCTTTGTGAGCCACCTCATTCCTAAAGAGATTACCTATGGAGCCTTGTGCTCGAGTCCCCCTTAGCATTTAGCTGTCCAACCTGCAACTATGTTTTTAGACTTTGCAGTTATACTATTAGGCAAATAAGGTGATCATGCATCCTAGTAAAAGAGGTATAAGTACTGCCTGCTACCAAAGGGGGTGGAGCTTGTAGGATTCTGGGCAAATTCAGTAGGACTATATGGACACAGACAATTTAACCAGGACAATCTAGAATATCATAAAGCATAGCTAAATATTTATTTTGGTGTTATAGTCATTCTGTAAATTAGTCAAGACTGAAATACCCTGGTTTTGTATAGATAAGATATCTTATGGTAGAGAACACACGTTTTCTTTTGCTGCATCCAGTAGCGAAGCTGAAGTTAGAGACTGACATTTAAAATGAATTGTTCCCCCTACCATTATAGTCCTATGGAAATGTTCACCAGGAGCAGTGTATCTTGGAATGCACTCACTTCCTTGTAGATCATATTTTGGCTTGTGGCTATGGTTTGGTATGGGACAGCAAGAACAAAATTGTGGTCCAGTGAACCTATGTAAAATCCTTGCAATATATGCCTAAGTGTGAAGTACATGATTGTAAAAGACTGCATATGATATACAACTGAAACATTGAAGATGGGCAGCTCAAGGACGTGAATGATATGCTAAACACTAAAACAGAAGGACAAAATAGAGAACTGTGCTGTAACTTCCGCACCCCTCCTCAACCCACTGGATATTTTTATTGGAAGCAGTTAATTGTGCTGATAGAGATTTCATATTCCAGAAGGGAATGTAGTTTGGCAAAATGTCCTAGCTTTCAATACAGACAGATGAATAAAGGGTAACCTTTAAAATCCCCATGGAATAAACTATTGAGAAACAAAACAGACACATGGAGAGACCATCTGTAAATTCTCTGAATGTGCAGAGCTGTAAAATACCATCCAGTCTGATATCAAATAATTTCTAAGCGTGGTAAAATGCTATATACACATATGTCATATTAAGAAAGAGCAAAGATTAAGCTTTCTTTCTTGTTTATGATCTTCCATAGCAGCTACTACCCCAGTATTTATACATTGAGCAGATCTGTAAGCAGCAGCACTTGGTAGGCTTCAAACAAAAATGTGCATATTTCATATTTCTGGCTTGAGCAAGTCCAGCCAGGGTTGCAGATCCACTTATTTTCTACTGAAAAAAAAAAAAATATATATATATATATATATATATATATATTCCCAAGACTTGCAGATATTAGACTAAAGTCATGTAGCATTTTCTTGACAGCTAATCAGCTAATGTACCATTGGCTGTGAATGTTTTCTCTCTAGTGAGCACATACCTTAAAAGCCTTGCTTTATGCAAGCTATGCTGGTCTAAAGGGTTGCCATTATCCAGGTGAGTCACGGAAAGTTTAGGCAACTGTTAAAGCATGCCCAGAGTTTCATTTGGAAGCAGCAGAGTGCTAAAAGTCAGTGAAGAAGTCACTGTATTCTCATGTCCCGCTGTGCTCTGAAAAGACTGAAGCACGAGTTCTTTTCTCCTTCACATTAAAATTCAGTGTATAGCTCTAGTCAGAAGCTGTCAGATGTATGGATTTCTATAACCTCGCCTTCCCTCTGAAATTAGGGTTTTAGTATTAGAGCAAGCTACTTTTTCTTTTTTTAAAATAAACCCATAGTGCCCACATTTAGCTGTGTGCATGGCAGATGTCAGAGAATCTGGACTAGTTTGGCAAATCTGAACAGATGCCTCTGGAGTGTGATAGACTACTGGCTTAGCTTTTTCTTCAAAGTATTTTCCCCTTGCTATCAGCAACTGCTCTTTTCTGTTTGGATATAAGATAAGTCAGCTGTTACTTGTCCAAGTGCTTATATGTGCATCCTGAGATGATGCAGTGATGATTATATAGGAGGAAAGTATGACACACAGTTAAATATTCTTCTGAACAGATTTTGAAGAGGACAGAGGCAATATCATTCCCCTGAGGCCTCAATGCATAATAATTTGTAGTGAAAAGAAGTTGGCTGTCATTGCTACTTGACTGAAAACATATAACGCACGTGTGCCATGTAAATGGTTCCCCGGAGCCTGGTGCAGTATTGCACAAGGGTGGTGAAATTGTGAGTGATGTGAGCACTGACCTCTCACTTCTTGCCACCCCAAGGAGTCTGGGGCAGGACTACTGCTCTTCAGGCACCAGGAGCCTGAGATTATATTCTTATCTTTGCTATAATCTTTCTTTTTCTTCTTAGACCTCTCTTTAATCATTTAATTTATCTGTTATTCAGTCCGTGATACCTAAACTACAAATTTATGCTTGTTAGAAGTCCCTTTTATTTTGCCAGAGAATGAGACCGGTAAAAAGTGACAACTAGGAAGAGCAGTAAGCCATTTCAGAGGTTAAGGACACCTATTTTTTTAACAAAAGATGTACAGTATAATGATGACTCCTAGTGGAATGGAGTTTTAAGTGTTGCCAAATTGAATGCAGATAAACCCACGCTCTGGCAGCCTATCTCTCTTCTGCCTGGGCATTCTCACATTGAAGGCAGCAACAAACCCTTGGTGCTCATCTCTCTTCCTCTCTCCCAGTCTTTTCCCTCATACTTAAAACTTCTATTCATATAACTCCTAATATGTTTAAGTTGGTGAGGAGGTGGATATTCAATGACAAGTGCAAATGAGTTTTCTCAGAGAAATCATTGGTCATTTTCTGTAGAAAGAGATGGCACAGTTCCAGATGGTGAGCTGTCTTGATCCTACCCCACTTTCCCCCTTTATGAGTAAAACCACGGCAGTCAGAAGAAGAGGTCTCTCTGTCCAAGAACTAAAGTTGGGCTTCTGGCAAACTGTGGCCACTTCTGTCTGCTAAGTAGTTTTCCAAGGGATGATAATTTCATTCTGGAGAGACAACTCATATAGTCTACCACAGTAAGGCTTTGATCGAAGTCCATAGCAGTTTTCACCAATTTTTAGATGTTTTTATTGCTCAGAAAGTTGCCAAACCAGCCAAAACTAAAGCCATTCTGCCTCTCTTAAGGAAAAAGTGATAACATCCGTTATCAGTTTTAACCAGCAAAAGGGAACAAAATTTTATCAGTCAGCGTCTATTGCAACTGCTGTAGTATCTCACACTTGCTATCCCTTTATTTTCATCTTCTCTTATTTTATTCCATCCTGTGCTTTCTCATTCAGCCTTTGACCACTAGTTCACCCAGATCAACATCATCATTATTTTGTAGGTTTTTCTAGATTAATTCTGAGGGGATTATTCCCAGGGAAGACATTTAGTTCACTTTAAAGTCTTTAAAAGCGCTTAACTTCATAATTCTTTTTTTAATCAGTTATTTTTTTAGAGGCCAGCATTCTTCTGTCTTAGAAGAACATTCATTTCAGTAACTAGTCAATGATTAAACTTAATTTTGAAAAAGTGATATAACTTCAATGCTTCTGTATTGTGTAAGACATTTGTATAGTTGGTTGCTCATCTACACACCAGGTTCTGATGATACTGGCTCATTTTTACTTATTTATTTATTTTTTAACCAAAAAGTGCACCAGGCTTCCAAAATCTGTTCACATAAAACTCAAGATCTGTGTTTCTATGTCAACAAACTGGTTAGGATGGCTGTGATACCCAGGTATAGTTGGATAAGTGGTGCATAGAGGCTATGAAAAGTTAACAGGGGCCTTGAATTATGGAAGCAGATGAAGGGAGCTGGGGGAATAGTATCACAGCTATGGTGACTGTTAGAGGTTAACCCTCCAAGGAAGTTCATCAAGGAGATGTTTGCACTACTGTGGGAGATTTGATTTCAGTACTTGCCAGCATAGTTGTGACTGGTTTTAGTCTCAGTGGTTTCTGTAACAATAGCTGTGAAGGGCATTAGGCTTCAGAACAGCTTAGCAGGATGCCCAAAGACTGAACAGCCCGTGCTGAGGCCCATGTGGGATTGGCATCTGTGTTTGCTAATTCAGGTATGTCTGCAGCTGTTTTCTTACTCCACTACAAACCTGTGAAGCAGAGCAATAGCATGGAAGGAAAATGGTTGTTAGCTAAGGCCAGTAATACCTTAACAGAAGTCCTACCTCTTACGCTCCCAATTTCATCTAGTGTGCTTTGCATCTGTTTTTTGCAGATAAACCAGACCCACCTGCTGGAACACCTTGTGCATCAGACATCCGGAGTTCCTCCCTCACTCTTTCATGGTATGGCTCCTCTTATGATGGTGGAAGTGCAGTGCAGTCCTACACCGTGGAGATCTGGAACTCAGTGGATAACAAATGGACAGACCTCACTACCTGCCGCAGCACGTCGTTCAACGTGCAGGACCTGCAGGCTGACCGGGAGTACAAATTCCGCGTGCGAGCTGCTAATGTGTATGGCATCAGCGAGCCCAGTCAAGAGTCCGAGCTGGTCAAAGTTGGAGAGAAACAAGAAGGTTAGTTTTTAAGAGAAACGTCAAGGTTTAATTAAATCATATCGTAACAGTTTCCCAGTAGGGTCAGGCAGCTTTACCACACTCCTTCGCATGTGCTTCTGTGCAATGAATGCTTAAGCTGGCTGTAAGCACACTTAAGTCCCTTTGTAGCTTCATGTGGGTGTCTGTGCTTATGTTTTGCATGCATCAGTTGTGGAAACATGGCTTCAGGAATCCCTAAAACCCACCTTGTGAAAGCAACCTGTAACTTGACTTCTGGCTTGCTCTGTGCATGCTGACTGGCTGTCATTCAGCACATAGGTAAAGGGAGATAAAACATTTAACACATAAGTTACCCATTCAGACCTTGCCCAACTGGGAAATTATGTTTGGTGGCTTACCTGAAACATACTGGGGAATTCATTACAGTTTATGCTGTACACACTATGGAAAAACAAGCCAAAAAACACTATCCCAAATTTGCTTTTGGAAAAAGCAAACAAGCTTGCTGCCAGCCAAGCACTGAATACACAGCAGAAACTTAATTAGCCTCTCAGACCTAGATATGATTTCTGTGCTTCAAATCCCAGCACGGTAAACCACCTCAGTCCTGTTGCCCCTAATACACTTGATCTTATGAATTTGTGACTTGTATCCTGCTTAGCATGTTGGGTTTGCAGCATTGTATGGATGCTAGAAATATTTTTTTAGAGTTTTTGATTCCAGTTGCAATGCACGTAAAATACTTCTCAGTATGTTTTTCCTCCTGTTGTCTACTTAACATCTTCTCAAATAGGCTAATGGGGAGAGTTGGAACATTTTAGAAATTATTGTAAATTGTTACAAATGTTTTAAACACACACACACAAAATCAGCATTATTTTTTTTTAATGTATTTTGAATGCAGATTTTTGTGCACATCCACATCTACCTACTGTGCAAGGATCACTTTGATATTCCTACCACACTGAAAATCCCAGAACCAAATTTTCAGCACCAAAATTATGTATTTTGCTATGTTTCCTGTCTTTGGAGAGTGGACTGTGTGTTGTGTCTCTCCCTCCTTATCTTTATATGCAAAGCTTTAGAGTTTTAAATGTTTCACATAATCCTTGTGATGTTATCTTTCATTGCCATAGCAAGACAAAATGCTAGCAAAGTGGCGCAGCATCACAAAGCTGTGTAAGCTTCTCAACAGTCATTTCCCAGCAAAAGGGAATCATACTCCAAGTGTTTTAAATATTTAGAAACTGTAAATCAAAATGCAACTTGTCTTCAAAGGGGGAAAAATAACGTTAAGAGTAGCAATAAAATTTAAAGAAAGCTAGACGGTATTGGCTTTTCGTAATAGAATTCCCTGTGTTTGAATGCCCTCTTTCTTTAGTTGCAGGATAAACACCTTCTAGAGCTGAGGACCTGACCTGTTCCTAGACTTGCTTGTCCTAGGGCAAGCGCTACTTGTACTGGACTAAAGCAAACAAGCTATTTTTCTTTTTAAGTCTGGCAGTTTTCTTACATAGATTTAACACAAAGAGTCTATAGAACAAATCAATCATTGTGATACACATTTTGACAATCAAAAAGTTTCTTTGGGTGAAAAGAAAATGCATTTTGTGTGCAGGAGAGTGGGTTGTCTTTGTGTTCTAAGTTCCAGGACTTCTAGCTTTCTGTTCTTAATACTGCAGCTAGCGTGAAGAAAGGGCAAGTCATATAAAGTGTGATTTTTCAAGTGTGTGAGTGTAGCTGGTGCCTTAATTGAAGACAGTGGAAAATGCATGTGTTCAGCACTTCTGAAAGTCAGGACATTAAACTGTCATCTATGTAAACACTTAGCTGAGTAGCGGGGGATTTTCCATTACTGCCAGGAAGAGTGATTACTGATTTTCATACTGAGGTGGCCGTTACATATCAGCAATCTCAATCTCAATAAAATTCTAGCAGAGAAAGGCAAGGGTAACTTTTCAATGTGAATTTCAAGAAAACAGCTACTAAAACAAGGTAGTAAATCACAACAGATTAAAGAAGACTGCCATGTTTGAGGAAATCTTTTTACCATTAATGCACTTCTGAGAAAGGTTTTAGCACAGCTATGCAGAGCTTACAGGGCTGAGATATATTCTATTTATTTAATTTAATTTAATTTAAGGTGTCCAGTTATGAATCAAAATGTTTCGAGTTCATGTCTTCAGTATAGTGTCGCTGCAGAACAGGGAACTGACTTCTTTGTCTGTCTAATCGCCGTTTGGCAGACCTTAACCACTGGCAGCGTAGCTGGGATCAGCTCCCTTAGGCAGCCCTTAAAAGGGGAGGAAAATGTGATGTGCTCCCTGCAAGTGTGGTTTCTAGCTGAGGAAGATCTGAGGACAGCTACGCCTGCATGGGGAGGGCTCGCTTCCCTCCCTGCTCTTCTGGTAAATGACAGCAAACCAGCGAGTCTGTTCTGGGACATACAAGGGTTGCAAATCCTGCAGAAAGAGAGGAGGACTTTAGTAACAGATTATATTTACTTGATTGGCTTTGCTACCAGAATGCATATGCAGGGTTATGTCTTGAATATGAAAAGGTGATGCCTGCATCAGATCAGTTCTCTGCGCTCCCTTCACTCTTCTTTCTATTGTTTTATCGTCCACTACTGCACTTAACTCTATACTCTAAGGCAAATAATGGTGTCCAGAGTAATGTGTCAATGTTTGATAACATGAATTGGTTGACACAGTGGGGATAAATCATTCAATTAGGCTTGCACTCCATGATGACAAAGTACAGCTTTGGCAGCTACAGGGAAAATTGTACAGGTCCCCGTGAAACTGCCTTTGCAGTTGCTCAAATTACTGGTCATAGCCAGAGGTCTTAGGAGCAAGTCCAAACAGTGTAAGTAATATATAGTGACATTCCAGCTACCACCCCTTTGCCTCATACCTGCAGGCAACGTAGGGAATAACACACAAACTGGTGCTACAAACAGTTCATTCACGTGAGAATAAAAAATTAAAATCAGAACACTCAGGCCAGCTTCCACTCTGTCTTGTGTCATGGGGCTTGCTTACACCTCTGCATGCCTTTGAATATTCCTGCAGAACTGAGTCTCCGTTTGGACATCCTTGCTTTCAAAGTTCAGCCATGCTCAGAAAGGTGTACACTCTCCAAATTTTCTAGTCATCTTGACTCTGAAAAATGTGTCTCTGTGTTTTGCAGGAAATCTTTTCATCTCTAAGCATGATTTACTTTTAGGTTTGCAATAGCAAGAATGCATCAAAAAGTCAGAAAAGGATTTGTCATTGAACCAGAAGTGAAGCTATTGATTTTAATATTTTTAATTTATTTTCTATTCCATTAAGGTATTCCTAAAACAATTTATTAGATGATTTTGAATTGATTCAGTATGTTCATGTTTCTATTAGGGAGGTAAAATAGACAAGCACTGCAAAACATATGAACTAGATTTATCAAGAAATGGTGACTGGAGTTTGACTATGTAGTTATTAGACATGAAAAAGTGGTGAAGAGATTTTAATTGTGGAGTTAATACACAAAATCCCTGACTGGTTTTGCTGCTTAGCCATAAGGGTCTACCAGTTACCCATGTTACTGTGAATAATTTGACTGCTTTATGGGAGTTCAATATCCTATTTAATGCATTATTCATGTCTTTATTTTCTTTACAGAAGAACTTAAAGAGGAGGAAGCGGAGCTATCTGATGATGGTAAGAATTTCATATTTTAATCAGGAAAAACTAAAAGCTGTGTTTTTATTTCATGTTCTATGGAGGTTTTAATCACGCTCCTCGCTCCTTATTTGTAGAAGGGAAAGAAACAGAGATTGAATATCGGACAGTTACTATCAACACTGAACAAAAAGTTTCAGATGTCTATAATATTGAAGAAAGACTGGGATCGTAAGTACTATATTGTGCTTTTAAAGACACGTTGCTTTCCAAGCTACTAGGAAATTACAAGACTAGAAAAAAAAATAATAAAGAAAGAAAAAAAAAAAAAAAAAGAGGAACACACTGCGCACTTGCATTTCCATTAAATCCATTAGTGGTTACAAGATTATCCTGCCCACAGGCTAAAATCTCTGTTGACAGTGGTTATAATCCCAAGAGCATTAATAGTATTGCTCAGAGAAGGTCAGCGATTAGCCTGGCTGTTTCTCACTGCTCAAACTCGTGGTTGTGTGAATTGCATGCCATGATAATCTTTGAGCAATTTGTGCTGCTGGTGGTGCTGAAGGGCAGAGGATCATGTACCATTCTCTTAACAGAGCTGGCATTTATCCTTCTGCTGGATAAGTGTGTCATAGAGGTGCAATTGTACATATACAGTGAAGTGAATTGAAAGTATTGAAGACTATCATTCAGGTTCTAATTTCATCTACATCTAAATCTGACATTTCACCTCAAACTTGAGAGATGTTTCCTACCTTCTGCTTCTGCATAGGTGTATGGCCTATGGAAAACTGTATGCAGTCAAACTTGAGTCGTATGAATTAAAGACTGCTAGGTGTTCTTTTTTTGAACCCTCTTGTATAAAAGATGTTAATTGTAAAATTGGGGTCATCAATAATAAATATGGTAGTCATCAAAATTGCTTGCAGATTACTCTTCACAAAATCGGTGCAGAAGAGTACTCGATATGATGATTTTTTAATTTCAGATAGGTGTGGTTGCACTGGCATATTTAGTAAAATTTTGCTAGTCTTTGTGGACCATGCATTGTAAAAACATTTTATGGAAATAGATGTATGTTTTCAGGGGCAAATTTGGACAAGTCTTTAGGCTTGTTGAAAAGAAGAATGGAAAAGTGTGGGCAGGAAAATTTTTCAAAGCATATTCTGCAAAGGAAAAAGAAAACATAAGGGATGAAATCAGCATCATGAACTGTCTACATCATCCAAAACTCGTCCAATGTGTAGATGCCTTTGAAGAAAAAGCCAACATCGTTATGGTCTTGGAAATGTAAGTATAAAACAAATCACGCTAACAAACCTAATAAAGTTGGAAATAATTGTGCATACAAAAGTAGCAATTTACCTAGATATGGGTGACTGACAGACGCTTCAGAGTCTGTAGGGTTTCACACCTTGTAAGTTTTTCCAGTCATTCATCCAAGCTGTTTAAACTGTGCAAGTAAATCTGTGATGTCTTTCTTTAAAATCAGTGTCAATGTGTTGCAGACTTCATTATTTCATTTGGTTTTTAATCTAGTAAGTGTGGTGCTTTTCTGCAGCTTACTCTTCTATTGCCAACTTGAGAGGGGAGAAAAAAAGTTTGTTGTAATTTGGCTTGGTTTTAGAACCAAAAATGTGCTTAAGGAGGACAAAAAGCATTTTTCTTTAAGAAGTTCTAAACAGATATTGAATAAGCTTGTGTCAAATTTCACCTAAACACTAACCAGTTATCTCCTGCAAAGAACTGAGTATGGATGAAGAACAGACTGTAGAGAAGAAAGATATACTTGCAAATGCAAACCTTAAAGCTATATTACAACAAAATAGTTGAATTTCTATGAAAAAAGCACCCAGGAAAATTTATAGTATCCAAGAGGTATTGGGAACACTTTGTTCACATCAAGGGCAATATCCAGTTTTTATATTTTTAAGAGTCCTTAAAAAGGGATTAGTCTGATGAGTTTTTCCTGCAACAACATAAACACTCTGATTGTAAAACACTTATTTTTAGCAATGGAAATCCATCTAAGAAATATTCACAGGTCAGCACAGTGAATGCTCCAGATCTAGACCAGGAGATGCAGAAAGATGGTTTACATTGTAATTTACATTTGTATTTTTGTTTTCCAAATTTGTATTTCAAAATTGTAATTTTTTTTTCCATATTCGTTTTTTTTTTTGTTTGTTTTGTTTTGTTTTGTTTTTAAATAATCTAGTTAAACATGACTTGATCTGCCCTTAATATCAAGCCAGATTCTGTGTCAAGGTCCAGGTGTCGCAGTTGTAGAAGGGGATTTCTCATCTCCCTAAAAGTCATTACACTCTTTATCACAAGATTTACAATTGAGTAAAGCTGGATTTGAAGACAGCCTAGGTTGCTTTCATGTACTTGCTGAGTAAGATAGCAATACCTATCTTCACCTCACAAAAACTGCTTTGGGCTATTAACTCCACACCACTGTGAGAAGGAGAAGAAAATTGCCTTAAGCAGTGCTATAAAGCATCTCACGGGGCTGGAACTTAGGCATTGAAGATAGATTATTATTTTTTTCCAGAAAAAGAGAAAGTTGAGAGTATGTTCATACACTAAAATTCATTATAAGAAAAGTATCTGCACATTGAGGAGTGGAAAGTAGTGGTCAGACTTCAGAAACACTAAGAATGAGCGTGCATGACCAACGTGATGTTTGCATCATGCATAATGCACCTGCTTAGTGTGAATCCCATACTTGTGGCAGTAGCAGCTGGAAAGAAAAGGAAATCCTGATCTGTGCTGATGTGGTTTCCCAAAAAGTTACATCAGCCACTGTGCTGCTGCCACATCTAGACAGCTGCACTTTCATGCACTGTCTGCTACAAGGAGAAGCTGTTTTTTTCTGGCTGGAACTGCTGAGCGAGAAATAGGTTGTTAAGAGCCAAAGAGACTTTATCTATTATCTTGCTTTCTTGGCATTTGCCTAGATTATGTGAAAGCTGCTATTGCACTGGCATATTTCAGAGACTGAAATGCCGTTATACAACCTTGGTACTTACATGCAAGACGGTGCTTTTATTTTTAGATTCAGAAGTTGAACGAGCTGATGATGGTAAGGGAAGGGAGCCCTACTTAGCTTGGAATTGAAAGCTGGCAGACCTAATGGAAAACAAGGAAATGTATAAAGAGTTTTGAATATCATAGGGCTTTACACTCCATTAGTTCCCCTCTGCAAACAAAGGGTGTTTATTAAAAATATATATACACAAAAATACAAACAAACTTAAAGTAGTTTTGTTAACCAGTCTAATTAGGATGTGATTTTGGTGGCTACACTGGGTTTTGAAACCCCACATGGAAATTTCCATAGCTTTAAGAGCCATAGGAGGAGGAGCAGGCAGGCAATAGCTATCAGTCCCTGCTCTGGAGCAGGTCTGGGCAGTGAGATGCTTCTGTGACACCTTCATGTCAGATGGTTTGGTGGCCTCTGCGCTGTCACTGTCCCCAGGTGACAGTCACAGCATGGCAACTGCACCAGTATTGTTTAGAAAGGCTCCAATGGATCATTTCTGTTTTAACTATTAAGCTAATATTTCTTTGCATGTCAGGGAAGTTGTGGCAAGTACTTTCAAAAATTCTTCGTATCGAAGCTATTCTTTTTATTCCTACCAGAGTCTATAAATAAGCAGATTTCAAATAAATCAAGCTCATCTGCCATTAGTCCTCTGCTAAACTAGATGTTAGCAATGACTGGAATTTAGCAGCTATTCAGAGTGGAGCTTTTGACAACGAGCACCTTTGGATTTTTCTTCCTGATATTAATCCTGAATTTTTCATTTTAATTTTATTTCTATGTCTTTCTTACAAGCTTTTAAACTTTGCCCAGCAATTCCTCTCTCGTTTTACAATTTGTCATGCCACTATTTTGCATTGTTTGATTTTATATGTAATAAATTTAATTGTTGTTTTTTGTTGTTGTTGTTGTTTTGTTTTTTTGTTTTTTTCTGGTCATTCATTTTAAATTAAATGCAATAGTGATTCAATCATTTGATGTGCTCTTCCCTAAAAACCTTCTTATCTACTACCATTTGTTAGAAGTCGGGGCAAATCTCAGGCATTTCCTTTGCAGATATAATACAGGATCTGTTCCAAAATAAGTATCTCAGTGGAAAAGGAGCTTAAAAAACAGTAGCACATTGTGAACAGTATTCAGCATTGGCAGCTAAGTGCTTTAAAGTACATTTTTACATATTTCAGATAAAGTCAGTTTCATAGTCAGTTTATTTTGACACAGATAAGAAAATTATTGTGTTGAAAATTAAGATTATTAAAGCAAAATTGCAGCAGTCAACTCTGCATGTCTCCATTTATTTGGTATGATTTAAGTTGACACAAGTCTCTAAGGTCTTGGTTTTGTTTCAAAGGAAGATTTATCAAAATGCAGGGAGTATTTGCTTGGGCATCCCCAAGGTAGCATTTTCTCACTGTTCTTCCATGACCAAAATATTAAAATCAAATACCTTAAGTGTGTATTCTCTGACTCTATAGAGAAGAATATTTCCCTCACATTAACCTGATTAGACGTTAGATTCTGAGACAGCTGTGACTGTGTGAGGAAAGCCTGCAGAAGCAGGTCTTCCTGTGTGTATGCAGGACCAAATCTGCATTGGTTCAGTTCAGCTTTCTAGCCTGTGAAAAATTAACCTGGATTTCACTCAGGATATAAATGGAAAAAATTGCATTCTATAAATGCAATTGCTGTTTAATGATGTTTCCAGAGTGTCTGGTGGTCCTAAGGTAAAAACAGCATGCAGATGCATTAACAGTAAATCATTTCAAAATTGTATGCTAAAAAGTGGTGCTTGGGGCAATCGTACAATTTCTGGAAAACTTTCTCTTTAAGGATCTAAAAAATATATCAGTTTTCTGTTTAAAATACATCCATGTTAACAATCAAAAAGGAATCCATACTTTTTAGTATCAGGATGATTATCATTTGGAATTGCAGAGTGCTCTGGTTATAAATATTTTTCATATAGATGTTTTCTTAAACGCATCCATACAAGTTAATGTCTTACTGCAGTAACAAAATACTTGATCCCAGACTCATCAGAGCTGTTTTTTCAATATCTATCCCCATATTATTGGCGTTATGTTACAAATGTGCTCTAATCCAATGCAACTTCTGAATGTGTCAAGTGTGTGCTGTTCTATTTCTGTGTTAACAGGAAACTGCAGTAGCATCTGTGATTATATATTTTCTGAAAATATATAATGCTAAAGCAACAGATGTGTCCAGAACTCCAGATGTTTCAATTTCAGTATAGGATATGAGGGGTATAATCATGTATCTGACAACTTGCAAACATTGCAAGGCCGTTTTTTACTTGCGTGTTTTCTTACTGTAACTAAAATTATATTTGGCAATAAGCATGAATGCTGCAAAATGTTAAGCCATATAAAGACCATGAAACGTTTCAATTAGAGCAGATTTCTAATAGCAGATCTGCTCTGCACACCCCTTGCTCCCTTCTGTATCGGTCATTCATCTGCTGCATGCAAAAACATAGTTCCCATCTTTGGACATGAACAGATGAAACAGTTGGTGATTACTCAGAATTAAAATAAATAAATAAATAAAATAAAATACAGCAACAAAGAAAAAAATGCATTTTGTTTTATTAAATCTATGTGAACTGTCCCATTTTAGTTCCACGAAGAGTCCAGGAGATTCTACCCTTGAAAGACCACTTATTTAATATCTTAAATGAGCATAAAAATGGAATTGACCTACAAAGAGTGTGGTGATGGTTGATCTAAAAATACCAGCACTGAAAGAGTTGTGGATTATATTGTCCTGCCATAGCTAAGGGGGAAATTCCCGCTGAGCTCACTTGGATCAGAAATTTATCCTTTGAGCTTTACATTCCAATTAAGCATATCATTCAAATTCTTCCTTCTGCAGACATTCTTTGTCACCCTCAGCCTCCCTTCTTCCCAAATGCCTTTTTGCTAATCTACTGTAAATTTTGTCCTTTTCTATGACCCATCCCATACTTTGGGATCATACCCTTGATCCATACTTTTTTCCCCTCCTATCCTGTGTTGTAGTTTTCTTAATTTCTAAATTATGTTACCTGCACTTGTGCAGTAATGGAGCATAGAAGGGAAGAAAGCAGTGAGAAACATCAGTTTGGAATCTGGAGTGGTGGCATGGACACGTCAGAGGTCTGACAACCATATTGTACGCAATTGGCAGCCAGGTGCAGGTGGTTGAACGATAAAGGATAATGCCATTAAGAAATGTAGATTGTATCCTGGAGTGACTACTGCAAGCTTGAAATATTTGGATTTGTGTAAAGGAAGTAGTTTGATTACTCTCAAAATGAAAATGGTACAGAAGCTCTCTTTTTTTCTATCTTTCCTAGGGTTTCTGGAGGAGAACTCTTTGAACGAATTATTGATGAAGACTTTGAACTGACAGAGAGAGAATGCATTAAATATATGAGACAGATTTCAGAAGGAGTTCAGTACATCCATAAGCAGGGTATTGTGCACTTGGATTTGAAGCCAGAAAATATTATGTGTGTCAACAAGACTGGTACAAGTATCAAACTCATTGACTTTGGACTTGCAAGAAGATTAGGTAATGACTTTTCTTTTTCAGTATGATATGGGGAAAAGGACAGGACAAGCATTAAATCATTCTTACCACTACATTCTTCCATTTAAATGAGTAAATAGACATGTTTTATACAAATAAGTATGAAATTAGTAAAAAATAAAAAGTGGAAAATAACACATTCCAGAGAGAGAGGAGGCCACCTTATCTTTGAAAGTCTGCAGAAAGTAGCTATTTTTTTCTGTGACCATGGTATACCTGTAGATTGCAATGTAAAATATACAAAAGTACTAATATTAACAAATATTACCTTTACTATGAGAAATCGCAAAACACTAACTTTCTAACTCTAAGAAATGGAACAAAACATCAATCTGCATGAGTAGTATTACAAATATTTGAAACTTTTTAACAGCAGGATTTAAGGTGATGCTCCTGAAAACTTTCAAGTATGGATAGTTACATGGAATTTATACCCACCCATTAGTGTTCTCATTTTCCATCTTAACTAGCAATATATTGTTATATATGTAAAATATAGGAGGAATTCTATAAAAGGGTGTGTTTTGCTCACATGCTCATAGTCATGCTCAAAATGACTAATGAAATAATACTACTTAAAATAATATAATGGGGGGGGGGAGGAGGGGAAAGTTCCATTTGACAAGCTCCTCCTCTTCCTCTGGTGTTTTTAGTTGTTTCTTTTCATTCATTCTGGACTAAGTTTTCCAGCATGATCTGCAGTCTTGCAATCTGAAAGCCAAAGACCATGGAGGATTCTTCTCTTCATATTGTTCATTGTCAACTCAGCTTTAGAAGGCAGCCCTCCAGTTGTGTTTGTTCAGTGTTAATGCCAAAATCACACACTCATCTTTTTTTAATCCTGCACTTTCACAAGAGGGAAAATAATAATAATTCCAAGAATTAAAATGAGCTAAAACACTTTATGAAGATGTTATGCTGGCTGAGCTGAGATTTGTCACTTTTGCCATTAAATTGATTAGCACAACTCTGCATAAAGTTGCCTACAGCTACATTCTTAGTTATAATCTTTCCCCTTCACTCTTTAAAGAAAATTATAATTAATATTTATTAAAAAAAAAAAAAACATTTTAATGAGAGTAAATTTTGAAATTGAAACCTGTTTTATATTACCTGCTATATTCTGCTCATCCTACTTCTTTTGATACTTAAGTAACAGACTATAACATACCCAAGAATATGATTTTACTAAAACAAACCAAAAATGGTATGTTGAAAAAATAGGGAAAAACAAATCCGCTTTTCAGATTTCAGATATTCAACTCCAAAAGCGCATTGCATGAATCTTGGGCACAACATTATATGAGTCTTGGAACTCAGAGACCTAAGCGTTTATTTCATTCATTAAAAAACGCGTGGCACCATTTATGTTCCTTCACCAGTGGTGAGATTTTTGTTACCAGCTGTGTGAAAGACTTCATCTCCGGATGTTCCAGCTGTCAACCTGGGAAACTATACTTCTACTGCTGAAGTGAGTGGTTTTCAACAGCAACAGATAGGCACGTAACAACAAAACACCTTTTTATAGAAGTTTCTTCAGCTACATTTGTAATTTGACACCCCAGTTAAAGCCACATTCAGCAAAAGGAAGATCCTGTTTTCAGTGTCCCGTTCATACCCATTAGGTTTTCTATTTTTCTGTTAATGTAGAGGCATCACTGTATATTGCATGGCTGATACTAGTTTGTGAGCTGCTACAGTCATGTTATATGTGGCAAATCTCTAACCTGTATATAACTTTTTTTTTTTCTTTTTTTTTTTATGTCAAAATATGAGAGCTATGGGCACTGAACCTGATTTTGGTTTTACGATGCTGTACATTCATTTGGCTTAATGCATTGCTAATTCTTGCAAAGTTACATTGTAGGTACTTGCTCTTTCTTTCACCAGCCTGCTGTTCTGGACAACACGGGGTGTGTGGCATTTCCATAGCAAGAGAAAGTGCCCTCCCGTTCCATGCCCCTGATGTTCCATTTGCTAAAACAATTTTTACTACGTGACCTCTTTTTGCTAATTGTCTTACATGGAGAACTGACAGCACATTCCTCCATTTGTGTTCCTTCAAGCCTTGTGATTTTGAAATTGACTGTCAAAATCACTTTGATGAGATAGATGTGGGATTAGGAGCCCTCGTGCTGTGTCCATGACCCCAGTGCAGCAGATACCTCTCAACCAAGGGACTGCCAGAGGGAACAGTGACTGATTTTGCATTTCAGCTTCTGAGATTTATTTCTAATTTTTTTTTGTAACTAACGCAAACTGATGGTTCTAAATATTCATTGTTTCAATCAGTTTTAGAGAAAATAGGATCATCTCCTTCTGCCGTCATTTGCTGCAGCTAATTAGTTTTCTTATACTGTCAGGAAATACCAAAGCCGCAGTGGGATATTTTCCTGACCTTTTTTGGTGTGCTGAGGAACACATGTAGAAAATTGTTTAAGATAAACTTCTTGAGCAGAAGAGAACGGGTTTTGAGTACTGTAAAGATATTTTTTTATTAATCAGTTGACTATACACAGTGCCGGCAACAGTTTGCAGCTAGCTTGTCAGCTTTCTGTCTGAACTAAGTGATATCCAAACACAGATCCTACTGTGTACCAAGCTTGTAAACATCTGGGTAAAGAGTTGACATATTACTGCACAGAAAAGGTCTTATTCTCTTTTTTCTTTTATACACAGAAAATGCTGTATCAGTTCTTTCACTTTGTATGCTTGCACTCAAATGCCGTGTTTTCAAAAAATGTTCCTCTGACCTATGGGCAGCACATTTCATACACCAGCCTTTTGCATACACAGTGGCTCATGGTAGTTTACACAGTGCACAGAAAAGCTTCCAAACTTGGATGTGAAAATCCCAGCCTCAGATTTAGAAGATCACAATGAAGCTTTTAGAAAATAGGCTCTTTGTGACAAATTTTGGTAATTTTTCATAAGGACAGGTGGGAAAAAAATGGGGAAAATGGTATCTTAGGCTTCCTGTTTGTTTTTGGAAAGAATGGGGGATCTCTCATTACCTCTATGGAGAAGACGTCCTCATTTTAGCTAAATCAATTTAGGTTGGATATTAGGAAAAGGGTCTTTTTGTTGTAGGAAGGCTCTGGTTTCGTTAGTATAGGGATGCTGTGGGATATTTTTTGCATGTGCTTTTTAAAGGCTAATCAGGCAGGAAGGATCTTGATGTTGGTGAACCTGCATGGGGAGAATAGAGTTCCCTCTGCATAGAGAGGTCTCTAAAAGCAGAGATTACACGTGAAAATGAGGTTTCCACAATTAATTTATTATCAACACATCTGAGCAGTGCAAAAAGTGTTTCACAACATTCAAAATGAGAAACTGGCACAACTGTGAGTGAATTCACTATGGTAGTGCCTAAATTACCTGCAAGCATACCATTCAATCCTGAAGGAAGTTCTTTACCCCATATATCCTTCAATTTTCATGTTGTAAAGTGGGGATTTACATAAATCATAAGAGTACCAGCATAGATGCATGATTACATTTTCTGAAATGACTAAACAGTTTTAAGTAGAGGTAACTGTAAATGCATCATCAGAATTTGGATCAGCATTTATGTTGCAAAGTATGGTAATGGAAGTTTGAGCGCATAAAAATGCTCTGTACTGATTCAGTGTTGTGGACAAGCAGCTTTTACTGTAGTCTTCTCAAAACTTTGACCTGCTATTTTGTTTTGTTTTTCTCAAGCTTTTCTCTTGATTACAGAGCTGCAAATCTCTGCATGTGGTTACCTTAGCAGAAGCAGGATTGGAATCTGTTACATCTGTTTTTCTTCCCATTCATATCTGCTTTGTTTAGATGGTAATCTCTTTGGGAGAGAGATGGTTCCTCTCTCTGTCATTGTACTGTGCTTTATCTGGACGCTACTCTTGCACAAAAGATAAGCACAGTGCAATGTGTCTCACTTAAGGCAAATACTGATTATTCAGGCACATGTGCAGACTGGACACGAGTATCTCAACCTAAATCCATGCCTGTTTGAAGTCAGAAACAACTTATCTCCTGACATTTTTCTACTTTTATAATCCTTTTTTTTTTTTTTAATTGGGACTGTTTTTTTTTCCCATCACTAATTTATTCCTTATAGTTTCCTTCCTGCCTGCCCTTGCTTATTCTTTTCCTCTTCTTCCCATCCTATTTAGAATAGCCATCAAAGAAATTGAGCCTATTGAGATTTACCTAGTACCTTCTTATTGAATTACATTGTGTTTCACGCTATCAGTAAAAGTTAGACGTATCACTCCTAGTTGCATACTGGTAGCATAAACTGGTAATGTTAGATTCTGTATTGGTCCTTATTCTACCTTCATCACTGCATTTTCCAGTAGAATAATACCAGTGGGTCAGCACAAGAAAGATGAAGACAAAGTTCCTATGTCCTATGACATGATTCTTAGAGTTCATATTGCTAGCAGTAGCTTGGTTGTGGATCATTTCAGAAGCATCCACAAGCAGAGCCAAATGTAAGATATCTCCCCTTTTTTCACCACTTTGGGGCTCCAGAGGTATGCTTGTAGTCACGTCTGGTTTCAAGAGCAGGCTCAAACCCACTTTTATTGATAAGGTAGTGATCCATTAGGTGTGTGTCATCTTGTTTTCTTGTTTCACCTCCTACCTGTGACACTTCAGTTAAGAGACATGTGACCCGGTATTGATTCTCTTTCCTGTTTAATCTATAAAAAATGTGTTAGATTAAAATAAATATTTCTTGTTATTATAACTTTATCATTACTCTATCTCTACCATAAAATACAGATCCCTGAGCTTTATTAAATCTTGGATAATTTGTGAAAACTCATCTTTAACCCTGGAATCCTGAAATCCTCTTGTGAAGCTGCTTATAGCAATGAAGTCTCAAACACTCGTGTACTTCAGAACATGCAAACCTAATCAAACACTAAAAGTTCTCTCCTTTCTTAGTCCTTGTGTTGTGCAAACTCCTTGCAATAGCAACCTTCTTAGAATGTGCCTTGTACTGTGTGGTAAAGGATGCTTAACATGTTGTTCTTTTTTACTATTCACGTGTCAGCTGAGAGAATAGCAGTTCAGGCATGATTTATGTTTTTCAGGTAAGAATCTTTAACAAAACCACAAATATGAGAGCAAAAGTGGTTTTTCTGTTGTTGGAGAATAACTGGAGAATTCTTAAATCCTGCATGCAGCAGTTAACAGTTTTCTTTTTCATTCCTCACAGAAAGTGCAGGTTCTCTGAAAGTTCTATTTGGGACACCTGAATTTGTGGCTCCAGAAGTTATAAACTATGAACCTATTGGATATGAAACAGATATGTGGAGTATAGGAGTTATCTGCTACATCTTGTGAGTACTTTGCTATTTGTGACCCAAATCCTTACAGTTTATGAACACATGAAATTTCCATCAACTCCTCGGTGTTCTTCAAATTTTTATTTATTTATTTATTATTTTATTCTACTACAACCTCCAACATGATTAATAAAAATTCTCTGTTGTCTAAAGGGTGTAACTGGTGAACTGCAGAATTAGAAGTTCTGGAAATTTAGCCGTTTAGTGTTATACATCCTACATCATAAACCAGCAACACTTCATCTCATTTAAAGGACAACATGTCAGTATTTTATTATTAACTTCAAACTATTATTCCTTCAAGCTGTTTAAGAAAAATATTTGGTCATGTGCTAAGTATCTTCCTATTCTTTTATTCTCAAGAGAGATGATTTTTGTGAAATTTGGGGGTCTTTTTATTCAGGGTACATCTTCCACAGGACAGACTAAAATACTCCAGCATTACTTTATCTGTTCACGGTGCATTTTCATTTATTATTAAATGCAAAGTATTAGATAAATATTTTTTTAACTAGCATGGATAAACCTCATGGAAATACTTTGGAAGGTTGGTGTGTATTTGGTGTGATCTTTATATGTGATTTGATAACATGTGACTATGAACTTCAGAGGGCTTAGAGAAATTTATATGGAAATAGCATCTCCCAGGTCTCATGCCTGGTACATCAGTTGATCTTCCTCCAACTGTGACATAAAAAACATCATACCAAAATGATACAAATACAAATACAAATACAAATGAAATGGGAAAGTCAATTTGGAGCACGGTTCTTTTTCCCTCACTCTAGTTTCAATATTCAGGAAAAGGGAGATGTACTTTTCACTTGTTCTTTTAAAAGGCTTCTGTTGATGCTTTACTTTGTTCTGTAAAAGAACCCCCCCTCCCTGGCCGGCCTCGTCCCTGGCAGCTGGCAATGCGGAGGTGTTTGCCTCGCCTTTACTCAGTCTGTCAGTGATTCTGCTTGCCTTATCAGCCTATTTTTGTTCTCATATCCTTCTCATTTCCAAACTAAGCAAAATCATTTTCTCTCTAGTCCTGTGCAAAAGCTACTGCATCAACTTTCTTACTCCCAGCAAAGACTTAGAATGTTTCTGTTATTTAATTCATATGGGAAGCGTGCTACACTTTTCAAGGTCACTTTGCTCTGCCAGTTTATTTACAGGGCCTTTATTTTCCATTCACTTTCAGCATTTTTTTTTTTTCTGGACCTTGAAAGCTCATTTGGATCATTCTGTAGTTCAAATAATTTAGACCACACAAGCTGTACTCAGAAGACAAATCCATTTATTTCTCTAGTTTCTGAGGCCTCCTGAGTTACAAAGCACTGGAAAAGTGGTGCAGAGATCCCAGACTGCCTGCATGGCTACGGAAAAATCACCAGTGAAATCAATGCTGCATTGCCCTCTAGAGGCCTTTTACACGTTAAGGAGCAAAGCATTCACAGGAGACACACACGTTGGAGGTTTTTAACATCTTTTACCTTCGTCTGTTACCAAAGTATATGATGAGGTTTTGTGTACTTGCAGTATAAGCAGGTAACCTATCATGTGAAGCGCCAGACAAGCCCAGAAGAAGTCAGTGGCAGCAGCTGTGTGTCTTCCCATGTCATGTAGCCAGGGCTGCTGCTCATGTATGTTACCGGTGGGTCACACCATCATCATCTAAGTAGGCAAGGCAAATGGAGCAGGTGAAACAGAGATAAAAAAGGTGAAATGTCTCACCAAAAGTCAGTCCGCTGGCAGTGGCAGGACTGCAACTTCCCGGTTCTTCTGTGCCACCAGAAGATACCTGGATGCTGTAATGTAATGTAATGATGGGACTGGGGTGGTTACTCCTGATCCGATGTGCCTTGTGAAATATATTGTGAAATAATTTGTTTGCTAACGTGTCTAAGCTTGTATAAATCCTCATGAGGGGAAAGTAACATTACCCAAATGCAATGAAAATCATCTCATTTTCGATGCCTAACTATCCCCACAATAACAATCAGCAGTAGTAATCAGCATTTGTTTCTTGCCATCAGAATAAAGTAACAGAAGTGAGGGGAGAGGTGTGAGTCATCGCTTGGACTTTCCCTTCCCACCCCAGAGTGACAGGCTCCAAATCTGTCTTCACTTCCTTAAAGTCCAGCTATTTTTGCAAACTTATAACTGTGAGCTACGATCCAAAAGGGACCATCACATCACCATTACAGAATGCAAATAAAAGTCACTGAGAATTGGATCTCTCATTAGTTGTAACTCTGCTTTCCTGTTTTGATTGTGAGCTCAGAACTGCCAAATCTCATTCACAAAGTGTGAGACTCACTCCCTTGGTGTCTGCCTCTCATACCATCGCTGGTTTGTAACTTAGCATTTACATCCTCCCTCTCTCTGATGTGGTGAGTGGGGTCATGAAGGAAGAGGTGACCACTGCTGCGGCACTGGACCTAAGGACAGGTCTGCTACAGGTAGCTGATGGCCCAAAGCTGCTGCTGTGTCCATCATACGCCTTAAGGGAAGCTGCAGAAAGCATTGCATGACTTGACAAACCTCTTTTCTGGTAGGATTCAGGAGAGTTGAGAGCAGCCTAGAGAGAAACGTGTTCCTGGTATGTCCTGCACAACAGAAATAAAACCCAGGCTCCACAGAGAGCTATCGAAGAGATCTTTGTGGGTGAAGGGTCTTCCCTGCAGAAGAACTAATGGGTGGGATGTATCCTCAAGTAAGAAACAGAGTGAAATCACTCCTTCAAAACCCTTCAGGAAAACCTCTCTCCTTCTGCCATGCAGGCATAAATACAGATATTGCACTCTGCTGGGTTGCTGCATGTCTTCCTTACAGCATGAGTCACTTAATCCTACAACTAGTAGTGTACCCTTTCCACATTTCTAAGCTATATATTAAAGCCTCTTAATCTTTCTGGATAACTCATTTAGTTGTGTCTCTTCATCACTCTCTGTTCTTCCTTAAATTTCCCTATTTGTATTCTCCACCTCATGCTTTTTATCTTCCACTTTTATCTTGCTCTCTGTCCTGTTCTGCATCACAGTACTGTCCCAGATATTTAAGTTGATATATTGCCTTTGAAGTAACAGGCCACAAATATTATAGCTTGTGTATATCATCTCCGTTTATGTCTATTTCAGTGTTTCTTTTTGCATTTGCAGTAACCTTTATCTAGTGAAGGTTAAAACCTCCTGAATTCTTTCCAGCTCTTTCTGTCCAATTTATTTTACTAAATTTGTTTTTTTGGGTTGTGTGTGTGTTTTTTTTTTTTTTCTATTTCTAGTTTTTTTTCCAGTGATACATTTGGATAGCCAGTAGTTCCAATATTTAGTAATCTGAAGCAACTTCTAAATTCTATTTTATTTTGGGACTTTGACAAGGCACAGCAGTCTCTGCTGACTTGCATCCGGCTCTATGTTATATTAAAATTTTAAGCCTTGTAAATGTAAAGATGAGAGAGCATGCCTTGTTCTTTCAATAAAGCAAATTAAGAGGCCTTTGATGTCACAATTCTACTGCTCAAAAGGCAATGAATAATTTGGTCAGTGGCACTGGCAAGGTGTGATTCCACATTAATCCACCAGGCACGTAAAAGAAGGATGAGAGCAGGGTACTCGTCCGGCTTCAGCAATGAGCTGCGTTCGTTTACATGGGTCTCACTGGTCCATTTCTTCCCTTTGATGACTGGTGCAGGTGTGAGTCAGCCCTCAGATAAGGAAAAGATTGTTTTGTACAGTGGATGAAAGTCTTCAACAAAGTAGAGTGAGTGTAATTATTTGTTTTATTTCACTTGTAAAAGAATTAAATTACTACATGTTCTCCAGGGTGAAGTTATTATCATCTCTGCCTAAATGGGCTTATTTAGCATGACCTGCACAGTTTTAATCAGATTGAGATAAAGTTCTCTTCATACTGAAATTTGTTGCTTTTTTCACCATTAATGCCATGCAAAAACAGTAAGGAGGAGCTCAGTGTCAGCAGCTGCTGCTGTAGACACTGCTTGCAGAGGAACGCTCAGAGTCTGACTTTTTGGGACATGCAGCAAGCTCATCTTTCCTGGATTAGTGACAGTCTTAATGCACAGATTTCCAAGTGAAATGCTGTGGTGTTCGTTACACAGGCAGTAAGACTGGTCCTTTTGATCTTAAGATTTCTAAACCTGCCCTGAGAGCTTCATTAGAACAGACCAATAAATGTTAAGGATCATCTAGAGGATAAAATATCTTTCTCCTTTATTTAGAAGTGGAAACCGTGAAAGACTTTTTAAACAAATGGTTCTTACCACGCCAGGAAGATGCCTGGTTAAGTAGCTGGAAAAATGTTTTCAGTAAACAACTTGCTTCTTGTCTAATAGTAACTTCACAGTGTAAGCTCAGTATTAATTTTCTGGAGAGGTAGCTCATCTTTATCACTTAGCTGCAGCATTCCAAAAAGAAATTGTTTCCATAATCTGTCAAAAGAGTTGCTGGGCTATTATTACTTTAAATGGCCATTAAGAAACGAACAACCAAGACTTAGGTCAGTGAGATCTGTGATAAAGATAAGAATTTCTGGGTATAACCTACGTTAGTAGCTTTTTTTTTTTTTTTTTTTTTGGTTTTGGTTTTGGTTTGTTTTTTACTTTCTGTACACAGGGATCTAGTTCTCCTTACAAGTTTTTTCATGACAAAGAACCTGATTCATGGTGTAAAACTGTGGCAGAGAGAGATTATTTTCACCTTATAAATTTGGCACAGCACATACAGAAATACAAAAATACTTTCATTGAAAGCTTGGAATGGGTACTGTTACACTGGGGTTTGGAATGGCAAAGCGAATGGCAGCTTAATGGGAACCAACCTGGCAATTTACAAAATGCATGGAATGGGTCAATCCTACAAAAGCAATTATGATTTTAGCAGATAATCCTGTCACGCAATACTTAAAAAAATAAAATAAAATAAAATAAAAATAAAGCCAAACAACCTCTTTTTAACCTCTTTAATTTTCTGTTTATCCTCATCTCTCAGAAGATGTGTGTGACACGCATTCCCTTTGCCCTGAAAGCTAGCTGTCTCTGAGATGTCTCTATAAACCCTGCATCTGCAATATCAGCGTGGAGCAATGGGCAATATCTGCAGCAGCCTCTTTAGCACGAAAGTGATTTCTCAATACAGCAGCTTTAATCTCTGGAAATAGGCCAAGCTATTATAGCACAAGAGCTGCATAATACTATTTGTGGTAATACTATGCAAAGGTCACATTTGCCATCCTTCGACAAAGTGTTGAAGGGAAATGGGATTGTTCTTGCTCTGCCTACCCAAGTGTTTCCTCTGGAAGTCTAACAGCATGAAGGAAGAAGACGTGCATCCCCTAAATTGATAATGAATTAAAGAAATACCTCACAAACCTGTCATTTGTATAAATTGTGAGCTCTTTTGTAAGCCACTGAATTGCTTGAAAGATTATTGTGCTTACTACATAGTCAAAAAAAAGAGACAAAAAATCTGGAAGCCAATATCTAGACTTGTGATATGGATGAGATCTTTTTACCTCCTAACACATTATGGAGAATGATGGTTTATTACTACAAACAGGAAAAGGCTTAAATGTTTGAATGGGGAGAGATTTAAGGCTTTGCAGGAGTGCTTTGCAGATTCCAGGACAGAGCTTTTGCATCAGCATCTGACCTGCCAGGACTGCTGATGTGCGTGAGGGCAAAACAGAGTCCTTCTCATTCTGCGGTGGCTACACCAGCTCGCCAGTGCTGTCAGGCATAAAACCTCTCCTGGCAAACTGTAAGTGTCAAAGACAGAGAACAGTTACGGGAAAGTAGGTTGGTTTTGTGAGCATTTTTTGTGTGTGTGTGTTAATCCTTCAGCTTTCTGTAACTTGTGCCTGCAATACATTCATAAATGGGTTGTGCCACCTTCTACATTTATTAAGGCAGGCTTCACATTTCTGTTTGAATGCACCCCATATAATGGAAAACAAGACAGCAGATTCCTTCTATTTTGATTTACCTTCTTCTGCCTGAGGAAAAAAAAAAGAACAACCTTTTATCTTCATCTCATGTATTATTACTAGCAAATTTCTGAAGTATACGTGTACGACTCTGCACTCCACAGTACTGCACACAGCTTCCAGAAATGGTAAAAGATTTTGTGTCTGCTTCGCCTGAGACTTCAAAGAGTGTCTTCCTGCTTTGCCTATAGAAGTATAATCCATAAGAACAAATTCTGAATGAGATTTTGAATGTAACTAGTAACAAAACATAGCAAAATAATTTCACTGGAGATTTATACTAATACTATTAATCTAATAGCTCACTTTATTAAATCCCTACTCTTTTTTTTTTTTACCAATCTGTTCTGGGATATTCAGTGGCTTTGCAATATTTTTCCATATAATATTTTCAGAACACTAATAAATTCCATTTATTTTTCCAAAGGAAAAAAAAAAAAACAAAAAACAAAAAACAAAAAACAAAAACAACACAACACTACTGTTGAAATGTAACTGGTTGTTTAAGAGAGTAGTTTACACTGATTGTACAATGATTGTACAGAGAAAGGAAATAAAGGCTGTAAAATTTCATGAAGAATAGGTTATTATGTAAACTGCATGCCAGGGAGAAGACCTGGAAAACTGTATAGCTTGCGGTTCCAAGGAACAAAGCAACCTTTTGCCTGAAATTTTTTACTGAAAGGGTGAAATATACAGATACCAGAAGTATCTGGATGCACAACGATACAGTATAATAAACAACAAAGCTCAACGAGGGAAAGATACTCTGCAAAAATGACACCGTGATGTTCTGTAATTGCCTTTCACTTGCAATTTATCAGTTACATTGAGTTAAAAGCCTTGGAAGCTCAACTTATATTATAAAAGAGTATTATTTCCATTTCACGCATCATGATGACTGACTGAGAACATAAAGACCAAAATACTTCTGGGTGCATCTGCATAGCTCTAGAGCCTGCAGTGATGTGGGACTCTTTTATCTGGCAATATAATTTGCGGCGGGGAGAGGGCTGAGTGTGGTTTTGTTTACAAAACAGCCCCTTGAATGTCCTGATTTCATGCAGCATTTTTCTTCCTGGCCTCTCTCTGCATAAATAAATGGAATAAAATGTACAGAAACCTGGATTTGATGGTAAGGGTAGTAAGGTCACTCTGAAAACATACATACACACACACACAAAAAAATATATTCAACTGAGTTTGGTGTGAAATTTGCAGTATTATTTATGCAGAACTACACAAGTCACTTGGAAAGCTGGTATGCTCCACTTTCACCTAGTTCCACTTCACTCCTCAAAAATCTTGGGAAGAGAGAAAGAAGCAGAAACATTTTCCTTTCAGTTTTGCAGTCAAAATTCTAGTTTCCTCCCCACATGGCTATCCATAGTGACCTTTGTGTCTTTTTTATTAAAAAGAAGGGGGAGGGAGAAGGGAGCTTTTACTGACAGAGCTCTGCAGGACATCGGAGCTGTCACGCAGGATTTTAATTTCCTCCATTTGCAAAATGTCACTGTTTGTTCTGTGTCCGTCTGTCTGTTCTGCCCCCAGGGTCAGTGGACTTTCTCCTTTCATGGGAGACAACGACAACGAAACCCTGGCCAACGTGACCTCAGCAACGTGGGACTTCGATGATGAGGCTTTTGATGAAATCTCTGACGATGCCAAGGACTTTATCAGCAATCTACTGAAGAAAGATATGAAGTAAAGCCATTGGACTTGATACACTCTCTCTGTTTGCATTTAGCTGAACTTGCCATTCTTGTTTCCCCCACTGTGAACCTCCACATCGCTGCAGGCACCTCTGGCAATACTTTATAAGGAGCTCCGCGTGCCCGCCTGTCTGTGTGTGCAGCTCCCGTTTAGTTTACAGTGCGGAGGCTCAATGGAGGGCTTACTTTTAATCCTCTGCACGTTCTGCTTTTGCTTTCCTCCAGGCAAGATGCAGCCTGAGGCTTTGTGTGCCCCCTTGTCCTTTACTGTAGCGTGACCACTGTGTAAGAACTGCAGCTTCTGCATGAAATGCTCTGTCTTGATCTGAATGAGCTGCAGTTTCGCAAGGTTTAGCTCGCGTGTTGCTTTTTGAATGCGGTGCCTCTGAGTACCACAGTTTTCCTACAAATCTAGGAATTGGGCAAGAAAGAAAAAAAAATTCAGAGTTGGAAACCCTGTGTACAGCAGACCAAAAAAAAGGGACAAACCAAGGAGAGGAAACATTCTTCTTCCAATGAGTTTGCAATCGGATGGTAGAGAACAGAGGGTTACTTGTGTGTGCATCACAAACAAAATGGAGAATGGGTGTGGCTTGGTCAGAGAATTGGACATTTCTTTTTTTATTTTTTTTTTATGTTTAGTGCTGCAGAGAAGGAGGGTATTAAGTGGTGGGAAAGGGGAAGTTTCCATAATTGAAGAAAAGGAGATCTGGGACAGGGCAGGCATAAGGTAACTGGATCATTGCCATCGAGGCTCTGTTGTATATGTTCCATGCCTAAAACATAAGGCTTTTCATGCTTTGTTTTGTAACGTTTTATTCACACATGAAAATGCACAGCTTTCTCTCTCTCTCTCTCTAAAAAAAAAAAAAAAAAAAAAAAAAAAAAGGCTAAGAATTGAGAAAGTGAGTTTGGGAAGAGAGCACGGCTGGGAAAGCAGTGCCATGTGATCTATGATACTAAATTTAGGAAACAGAAAAATCAGCTCTGAGAAAAGAGAGAGAGAGAAATAATGTTAAAGCAGCTACCGTTAATGGCAACACTGACTAGTCTTTTTATGTAAAAACAGGAGTCGCTTAAATTGTACTCAATGTCTTCAGCATCCATGGCTGCAAAAAGACACCAAAAACATGGAAGCCAAAAAACTTTCCAAAGATAGGATGAAGAAATATATGGCCAGAAGAAAATGGCAGGTAACAAAGAGGATATACAAGTGGGCTTGTTATCCTAATAAGTCTCTGTATTTCTAATGTGTGTGATTCCAAGAAACACGTCGTGCCAGGCAGCTTCTGCTGCAAGGGAAAACTCCGGTGTGGGCAGCGTGTAAATGCAGTGAGCAGGTTTGGTGCCTACAGGCAAGCAGGAGGAAGGTGCACGGCTGCACATATGTAACACGTGAATCCGAGTCAGGCTACTGGAAGGCACAGGGGTCATGAGCCCAAGCGTAGATTTGCCTGTGCTTCTGAGGGTCTGAGTGCCTTCCCTCCCTGCCCGCTCTGTGCTGCTGAGGGCCAGGGGTTTATGCTACCCTTAAGAAATCTGAACTTAAAAAAAAAGCTTATCCACCTGGCCTGTCTAAAAATACCCTCATTTTGAGGTAGCTTCATTCTCCTAAACCTGTAGTCCCTGTCCTGTTGAGGCACCAAGCTCAGGATTCAGTCAGACTGGTTTAACAATTTTATTTGACCTATCTGGTGTCCATGTCTTCTTTTTTCTTAACGCTGGAACTGTTGTAGCAGGTCCATCTGTGCCGTTCTGATAGCTAGGGTAGTTGATACATAAAATGCTGGATCCAGCTTTTTAATTACCCTACAAAATACTAATTTATGTAAATCTAATTATATTTCCTCTTACATTCTATTTTACGTGTTTCTTAGGAGCTCATGCAAGCTGTACAAAAATACACACGCCCGTACTAGGGCAATGTAGTTTGAGTGTATTTTAGTGTCCTGGTGGTTGATTCTCGAGCCTGTCAGAGGTCTGCTTCCATCATGCAGATGGTACTTTCTCATCCGTTTCGTATTAGCTGCTTGTTCATTCTTGATGAAACTCAGTCCAGCCCATAAGGCTATCGAGAAACCCGTCCTCCTCCAGAACTAAGTTCCAGTTAAACAGTACATAGCTTTTTTGCTGGCTGTCCTCTCGCACAGTGCTTCTTATCCTCAGCTAACAGAGACATTCATTTAGGTATGAGTTCATCAGGGGAAGTTTATATCTGCAACTAAATTTGGTAATTCAGACCAGCCTGCTCTGTCTCTCCTAAAACATCAGAGCTATATATAAGCAGTTTGTCCAACAATTCCAGTGCGGTTTGCAGAGATCCCAGCTAATTTGTCCGAAGCACCATTGTTACAGAAAATCACATGCTTTTTGGATTGGATTGATCAGAAGCCTTTTGTGTTATGTCTTAGAAAACAGGCCATGCTGTCCGAGCAATAGGAAGACTGTCATCCATGGCAATGATTTCTGGTATGAGTGGGAGGAAGGCCTCTGGGAGTTCGCCCACCAGCCCGATAAATGCAGACAAACTAGAGAATGAAGGTAAGAACCTTGCTGTACCACCTTTTTACCTCTCCAGCAATCATACTAAAACTTTCGGCAAAATGTTAGAGACCAATTGTTAAGCAGGTTATTTCTGCTCTCTCTCTTTTGTTGTTACCTTTTTCTTTTTCTTTTCTTTTTTTTTTTTATATATAAATATAAATATATATATATATATCAAAAAGTCATTGTTCTTGTATTCTGCTATTCAGAATGCCCCAGTGCAAGTACTGGCAGTAAATTGTTCTCTTTTTAAAGGCAAGGAATTAAGGCAGATTTGTCAGCTGCACTTTGTATCAGTTTGGGAATGTGTGTTTATACAAAGATTGCAGTGATGTATTAGCTTCTCATGCAAGCGAGCAAGCAGTAAAGTATTAACGCTTGCTGTAACCAAGAGCTGTACTGGGGCTTAACCATGCCTCTCAGACAGGAGCATTTCCAAAAAAAAAATACAAGTAAAAAAAAAAAATAACAATAAAAAAAAATAACGTGCCTACATTATTCCCCGAAGTCCCCAGTTGAAATGTGGATTTGTGGTGTATATCGATCAGAGGTGCAGATGCTTGACACTTCTGGAAATGAAGCCAGTCATCCTGCCACTCACACAGACTGCGGGGGGCCTGATCCAAGTTGAAGTGCTTTACCCCTCTGACGAGCAGAAGTCTGGATTTGCATACAAGCAAATTCAAGGGGGGAAAAAATAACAAATATTATTCATAGCATGGTTGGCCTGCATGTTGATTTCTTTCTATTTATGGTCTGAATAGTTGTTCAGTTGTGAAAGACTGGCACAGAACTAAGCAGTTAACGTCCTGACTGTCCCATCAGCCTTGAAGAATTAAGTGAATTAAATGAAAGATGCTTTCATTACCATAAAAAATGCAATGCATCTTTTGAGAACATCCCCTGTAAAATAACTAACTACCTTTTCACTCTCCTCCAGATGCTTTCCTTGAAGAAGTGGCTGAGGAAAAGCCCCATGTAAAGCCATATTTTACTAAAACCATCCTCGACATAGAGGTTGTGGAAGGAAGTGCTGCTAGATTTGACTGCAAAATTGAAGGTACATTCAATTAGCATATTTCTTTCTTTCTTTCTTTTTTCCCTGCCAGCTTTCTGCAGTGTGCTGTAGTTTAGCTCTTTTTTCCCTGTGTTACTGTTGTTTTGGTGTCATTTTGGTTTACCAATATCTGCATGTCACAGCATGGATGTGTTGTAGTAACAGAATTTACTGGGAGCAGCATGGGCTTGTTCTGTGCTTGCCATAAAGCAGGAGCCTCCAAGAGTCAACGTGTGAGTCACTAATTTACAATACCAAGTGGGAGCAGTAGGATGATTTTTGAGGGTCAAAACAATTAAAATGGAAAAAAAAAAAAAAAAAAAAAAAAAAAAGATGCAATGTAGTGCCGTAAGTTGCAAGAATTACTCTTAGAGATTGATAAGCAGAAACTAAGAACAAGTAGGGAGTCATTGTCTGAAATGAAAGTTTCAGGTGACATTAAGATGACTATGCATGCATTGTGTTAAAGGCAAAGAAGTCCCTAACTGTATTTGCAGAAGAAATAATAATATAATTGTGCTCATTACCAAAGTCACAGCTAGTAAACAGCATGTGCTTGTTGTTGTTGTTTTAACTTGCAAACTCAAGGAAGAAAATTCAGACTGGAATATGCAGATAGAACAAGTTTATGAGGGGACTCCTAAGGAGCTTTGCTTGGTCAGCCTAATACCCTGACAGCTGACTGCTTGCATTTCTATTGCAATGAGACTGAAGCTCCTATGTTACAGCTGTTGACAAAAACTGAAGATTAGGAAGAAAAGAGCCGTTAAAACAAAATGGATAGAGTGGGTACCATAGTGCATGCGTTAAAAATTAGACAATTTCTAATTTTAAAATGAGTTTCAGAACCGGCTTCACTGACCTTCTGCTTGTTTCTGTGCTCCTAATCTCTTTCACTGCCTGTGTTTCCTACCTCACAGCGGAGATGTGAGGATGGATTATTGGTGCTGATGGATGCTCAGCGTGAGGGGTATGTGCCTAAGTACTGCATGGAATAAAACGGGTGGATGTTTGGAACCGCTGATGTTCTAGACTTTCCAGTGCATCTCTGTAATGTTCGTTGTGCACTAGGGATTCCTGCACTTTATTTCTGTTCAGCGGGAAGTCACCCTCTCGTCACAGTCCAGGACTTGGCTGAGACAAGCCTTCGGTTTGCTACACCAGCCAAGAGTACTGTATAAGGGATTGTTCTTCAGCATGTACTGTACAGCCCTGCTCCGGGTGCTTCGAGTACAGCAGAGCCATTTGTTTCACAAAAGGCTTGGAAACTCCCTCCGAGCTGCATAATTAAAATGCTTTTCTTAGACTCCCTTGTTTATCCTAACAAAGACAAATGGGAAACGAGTTCCATGGTCACCTCACAGGACAGGCTGGTTTGTCAGGAACACAATAAGAGGAGGAAAATTCAGAACAGCTGCAACAAAGCAACCTGAGAAGGATTCTGAATTGTAGTTGTAGCCCTAAATACCATCCTCTTTACACCCTAAATCTCAGTGGTGGGAACTGCAGGTCCCACAAAAGCTGCACCATAAGGTAAGCCTCACACAAACTATTAAGAGTCCCTTTCTGGCTGATGATCAAGACGTACAAAAAGCTGTCTGGAGACATTGAAAAAGTGATGGAAAGTGGTATCTAGACAGTATCTCAGAGCTAACTTTCAAAAAAAAAGAAAAGAAAAAAAAAACTCAGATCATTTGCATTTATTTTACACTGAATTCATTGAAATATCTGTGTATCAGCATATTGCCATATCCATACACAGATGTGAAATTGGAGTTTAAAGTAATTACAGATGAGTTAATACTCGTTTACTGCAATTGCTGGTCTCTCTCCACTATTGCAGGCTATCCTGACCCTGAGGTAATGTGGTTCAAAGATGATCAGCCTGTCAAGGAGTCCCGTCACTTTCAGATAGATTATGATGAGGAGGGGAACTGTTCTTTGACTATTTCTGAAGTATGTGGGGACGATGATGCCAAATACACCTGCAAAGCTGTTAACAGCCTTGGGGAAGCAACATGCACCGCAGAACTCCTTGTGGAAACAATGGGAAAAGAAGGCGAAGGAGAAGGAGAAGAAGATGAAGAGGAGGAGGAAGAATGAAACAAGGCTCAAAGAAAAAAAAATTGATAAAAATATATTTAAAGACTCTCCTTATAAGGCTCAGAAAACCAAGTTATCAAAAGCACCTTGTGTGATACATAGGTCTTTGGGGGGTTGTTTTTTCAGCATGATCAGTTGATACCTGTTTGCTTCATGTATGGGCATTAATTGAAATCAGCAGGCAATCTAAGTTGCTAGCATGATTGGATTTACTTTAAGCAAGTCATCAAGTAAGTTGCCCAGTCTATTTTAAAATCAGAATGTATGGAAAACAAGTTACAATTATATTCTGAGCTTCTTAAAGCAAAGCAGTATGGTAACTGAGCTCATAGCTCTACAACATCACTTTCCTCAGCCAAAACTGCAGCTAAGTTGGCTCCCTAAGGTTTACTTTACAAGGAATCATTTGCCAGACGTGCAGTGAATCTCTCCAGTCCAAAGAAACATGCTGCTCCCAGAGCAGGAGCTTCTATAAGGGAAGGTCTGATACAGCCAGCATTGCAATTTCTATGTTGGCATGATTCCTTCTGCATTTGTTTTAAATGTGATTTCATTGTCCTAACTTCAGACACATCTACGGCCCTTTCTCAGCATGCTGTTGGTGCAGTTCTAATCTTATCAACTTTCCCTTATAGAACCTGTCACCTCAGCGCAGTTACAGCTGCCGACTTAAGAAACAGACCGAAAGACTGCAAAGACAGGATATTTTCTGTTGTTCTGGTCAGTTTAATATTGATTTATGATTCATATATATGCTGCTGTGAGAAGGATGTTATTGCACAATCAGTGGCTTCGATGTGCATGTGAGTGAATGGAATCACAGGTTAGTTAAAAATTCACTTGCATTTGTTTGGCAATTGCAAAACAGATTTCAACTGATGGTAAGCTGGAAACTCCCATAGATTTTTGGAGTAGTCAAAAAAAGACAGTAGTCTGGATTAAAAACTCCTTTATACTTAGCAGTTTCCAAAGAATCTTAACCTATATAGGACCTTATTTGTACCTTATGAGCTTGACTGTCGTGTTTTCGTCTTGAACCTGCACCAGTAAGGCTGTTGCCTTTTTTTAAAATGCAGAAAAAAAAATGAAACAAAAAAATCCAAAACCCTGCGTTTGTTTTTTTTTTTTTTTTTCTCAGAAATTGTTAATGCACTCAAGACTTAATAACTTTGCTTTCCTTTCACAGTATTGGCACTTTTTAATTTTTTTTTTTGTTGTTGCTGTTGCTCAGAGGTAATATCAGCGGCTGAAAGGTGATATGCATAATCCAGAAAGTGTCTTATATCTATGTATCATTCCAAAAGTGAATCTTTTTCTTTTCCACTTTGTGTGTAAAGTGCAACCATTTGCATTTCAAGGTTACCTCTTTAAAAAAAAATACCTTAAATCCTCACAATTAAGTAGTCAGTATACTTTATTACAGATGTGTACAATATCAACCTTAGGTTGTTTGATATTACCTAGTTGTGTATGTGTTTCATATGATTTGCTCTTCAACATTCAAAGCTCAACTAATGTGGATGACACAATGGTTTTTAACTGCTTTACTCTTTGTTGCTAAGTTCAGATTGCCAGCATGTCTTTTCCTTTTCAATTGATAAAGAACTCTTGTTATACTAAACACAGTATTGCCACAATTCCTTATACAGAAAGGTTTTAATCTGATTTAGAGCATACAGAGCTTTTCTCACGTTTTTAAATGTTTTAGGCAACAATGGGGTGTATTTTGTACCTTAATAAAAATATGCTAATGTTTTCCCTGTTTGTTAAACCATCAGAATTGCAAAGATGAGAACGCTACGGCTGTAGTTACTCACAGTTCCTAAATAAATAATACCACAAAGCATGCTACTTGTATACTCTATTGCAGGCGTCACTGCGGTCACATTGGCTAAGCAAACCAACAGCTGCGGTCTTTTCCTATTCTGTCTTGAGACCTGCCTGGCACAAAAACGGGTGAGGTGGCAACAGTGAAACTTGCTTGGTCTTTGCGGTGCTGCTGCGCTTCTCCTGTCCCCTCAGCACAGGCGAGCGCTGCAGGGAGGCTGCTCTGTCCCAGTGCCATCAGGTGCAGCGTGGGGCTGGCACGACTTACAGCTGCGTGCTCTGCCATGCATCTCCAGCCTCATCGCTTGATCACAAGCGTAAACGTGGATGGGACACCATGGCAGCTCTGGTTTTCTCTTACATTTGAGAATTCCTGATGACAGGGAAATATACAGTCCAGAAAGACTGCAGGAGCAAGAGGGGAAAAAATAGGAAAAGTGCATACTTACACCAGTGTTCCTAGGTACTATAAAGATGAAGGTGTTTAACACCTTTGCTTACACTGCCTTTACGCAGACCATTCAACACACAGACTGAAGCAGCATGGGCCATGCAGGATGATGCAGAAAGTCCCTAAAGCAAAGGTTGTGAAACATCTGCTTGTAGCAACACGTTTCTTGAGCAAACCTTCAGCCCTTGAAACAGTCGTCTTTGCAAGATGGACTCTACCATCTTGTGAATGTAGTGGAATGTACTTAACTTTATTCACTGGCTGCTGGTTTCCATTCAGATAGTCGCGTTTATAAAGCAGTAAAAGACACAGGTTTGATAGCCTGAGACCTGGGCATGGCAAGGTCTGTAGGATCATGTACTGGGTATCAAAATCCACAAACAATATTGGTGATACTGCACAGATTTTTCCCTTCGCTCTCCTCATTTAATAGTCCTTCAGCAGCCTACAGGCTATAAACTGCCTCTTTTTCCCCAAGGACATAATGCGCTTGCCATCCTTCTGTTGCTGCCTGTTAACATCCCTTCTAGACTGCAGGAAAAAATGAACTGCAAAAATGGTGTGATACGTACCTAATTCAACTTTGAGCAATTGATTCCAACTTGTATTTAATCTTGATTTTTGTTTTCTGTTTGAAGAATAGGAGAAAGACTATTCTATTTTAACTGAAGAAGGATATTTTATGTACTTGAAACTGTGTCTAATTTTGCCAGCCATCCTGATTGGTCTAATAAAGGGTATTACCTCTTCCTCCAAACCTCGTCTTGTTTGTATAATGTTCGCAGAGAGCCACACTTGGGGTGTGGTGGGGTTGAAGCAATCCCCAACAGGAGAGGTTAGGCAAGACACTGCACACGTTAGACAGACCACTTCATTCTTTTTGTATTTCTGTTGTTCAAAATTCAGTCTTCTTAAGAGGCATTGAAAATTTGGGACTGGCCATCACTAGTTGCGCTTCTGGATTTACAGAAACCTAATTGAGTTAACTACAGGCCTGTCCAACCATCTAAGCATCCAGAGCATATTTCTGGTCAATAAAGAGACATTTGCAAATTGTATGCAAGGTATGCAAAGATTTCTGTGTTGCCTTCTCTTTGCTCACAAGGAAGACAGAACAGGACTACACAGCTCTCTCGTCTGAAGTAAGTATCAGGCTTTGAAAACAATTTATTTATTTTTAGTTGCATATATGAATAATGAATGACTTGCTTCTCTTAAAATTTCTTGGAATGTTTATTAGGAAGGTTCAGAGTACTGCACTAAAAAAATACTGTCTGAAAATGAAATTCTCATGAATCATCTTTGAATTATTAAGCCACACTGACTGGAAGAGATGTGCACGTAACAACACAGATTTATTACAAGAAATACTTATGTGAAAACAGAATTTTCTAGGAGAGGGAAGGGTGCTTATGTTGTTACTTTGAACTGGACATAAAGAAACTACACAGTGACCAAAAGGAAAAATAAACTGGGAATTGTTCCTGGAAGTTGAGAGAGAACTCCACAAAGTATTTACACTTTCTGTAGAAAAGGAAAAAAATATTTATTTTCATCTTTTCGTTTTAACTCTATGGAAAACACGGTTCTAGTTACAGCTGCCCTAAAAACGACGCCTGAATTTGTGCTGCTATGAAAGCAAATTATCTGGGTTTCTGCTGTTGCACCGAACTTCATCAGAAAATGAGCTAGAACCTTGGCTGCGCTCCGCTTCGGCAGCTTGCTGACCTATAAAAGCGCTGAAAACCCACTAAACACCCCAAAGACGACCTCGATTCGAGAACTATTAATTTCTCTGAGGGAATTATAGACCTATTTCACCCTTCTGGAGTGAGAGCATGGGGGGGTGGGGGGGAGTATTTTTAACCTTTGAAGATGCGATTGAAAAGGGAAAAGGGGGCTGCGGGGACACCTCACTCCCACCCCAGGGCGAAGAGGGGCTGTGGGGACACCCAAGGGGGGCTCGGAAACACGCCGGGGGGCCGCGGGGCGGCTCCTTCCCCTCAGGGCCGGGGGCGGTGTCGGGGCGGTGCTGCCCTCCCTGCCCTCCTCTAAGATGGCGGCGGCGGCGCCGCGCCGGCCCCGCCTCGGCGTGCGCTGAGAGCGGGCGGAGGCCGCGGGAGCGCCGCAACATGGCGGCGGCTGGCGGCAGCCGGGCGGATAACGGCTACGGCAGCCAGCAGCAGCAGCAGCAGCCGCGGCGGAGGAAGGGCCCGGGCGCGCTGGCCACGGCTTACCTCGTTATATACAACGTGGTGATGACGGCCGGGTAAGAGCCGGGCGGGGAGCGGGGGCTCGCCGGGGCCGGGCTCCCCTCGGTGCCCGCCCGCAGCCCCGGCGGAGCTTCCCCGGGGCCGGCCGCGGCTCGCGGTCCCCCCCGGCCGCCCCTCGCCCCCCTCAGGTGCAGGCCCGGCGGGCTCCGCATGGGGAGCGGGGGGACGGGGACGGGGGCGGCGGTGGCGGTGGGTGCGCCCCTGGGCACGGCGGCAGCAGCCGCAGCGTGCTGGCGGTGGGCTGAAGGAGACTTTCGTTATCGTCGTTATTATTGTTTAGGAGTGTTATTGGGGCCTGGGTGGAAATAAGGCTGGGGGTGTTTGGGTGGTAGGAGGAGCAGGGAGCCTTGGAGGGGGTCCTGGGGGAGCGCTCCGCTGGTGAGGCCCGGTGGGTGAGGCAGGACCGGGCTCCTGTCTGTGGGGTAAGGCTGGGGCAGAATTGGTGCAGATGAGGCTGGTGGCTGGGCTCGGCGACACTCATCGTAGCTGCTGGCGGTTGGTGCCACTTCAGCTGCAAAGTCCTTGTGAGGAGCAAAGGTAACCCACCGGGAGAGCTCGGCTCTCGCTAGGTGCTTGGCACACATCGCCCGGTAGGTGCCTCGCTGCGAGGTGCAGCTGCTGGGAAAACCCATGGCCCCGTATGGTATTTGCAGAGTGCTTTGCCTAGAGGGGGGATAGTCGTTACCCACCAGTGTGATATGATTTAATCATTTTATTTTTTCTCTCAAGCAGAAATACTTAATTACCCGAACAGTGAAACACAATACTGGCAGTCAGGAGCTCTCCTCTTTTCGGTTTTCGTGACATCCCTGCACAGTGCGGACAAGTTAACCTCTCTGAGTACTTCTTAGAACTAGAAACACCTGCCTGTTGGCGTACTGATACTTAATTCACTTATCTTTATAAAAGATCTCCAAAAACCCAAGACAGAAATTGCATTAGAAATAGAAAGGTTTTCTTAAACATCATGAACTTTTTATCATGGCACACAAGCTCCTAATTGTATGAAACTTCTTCAAGAGAAAACATAAAATCCAGGTGTTGGAAACTAGAATCACATAACATAAATCTATACTTCAGTTCCTGTTGCCACGTAAATGGTCGTGATGTTACCTGTTTTCCTGATTTATACCAAGCTTCTTAGAATAGTCCAGTCTGGTGAGATGTGACACTTCAATGTGAGCTGCTGCTTCTGGGAATATGTATGGTTAGATGATATCTGCAATCTCGGGAGCTACCAGAGAATTCCTGTGATGAGTGTTCACGTCTCTGCATTGTCACTCACTGCCCTTCTTTTGGGGCAGGTCACTGAGGGCTCTGACTGATAACTTGGTTTCAAATAAAGAAAGATTTTTGTGCTACCCTAGCTACTGCTGAAATTTGGCAATATACAACATCAACCACAGAAAAAAAAATACGCATTTTCTTCTAAAGGCTTCATAATAAGGTAGTTTTTCAGGAGTTGTTTGACAGAAGCTCAGTTCTTCATGTAAGATTGACACACAGGTGATGGCAGTAATGAGTTACTGTCCCCATGTCAGTCAGAGTGCTCAGGCTCAGTTCCCCAGACAGCACTGCCTTGGAAAGAGAGCAGTGAAATGAAAGCACAAAAAATTCTGCCCAGATGATAAAAGTGATGCTGCAAAAGCACACAGCAGCTTTGTCATGCAATGGTATGCAATAAAACATATGTTTTAAAATCTTAGTTGTTAGCTTTAAAATGGATGAAGTGACAATCACAAATCTCAGTGCAATTATATTTACTTTGCCTTTATCTTGACTTAGCTGAAGTGAATGTATTGACTCTAAAAATAATTGATCTTATTTCTGATTTTATACTGTAGAGCACATAGTATATGGATTCTTGGTAATACGATGGCTTTTGCAAGAGCAAAACCATACAGAAAGTATATATACCCATGGATCTCTAAATGAAGCCGCACACACTTACCTTTTCTTACCTTTTAGTTCACATGTGGGTGTGTGGGTGAGTGTTTTCTTTCAGAAAATGGACCCTGGTGCCTCACAGCAGGGAATAGCTGGTGCTGCAGTGGTTCTCTGCTGTGCTTGCTGGGTTTGCCGACCACAGTTCAGTATGTTGAGCTGAAGAAAGGGATCTGTCTTTCCTCTCTTACACTTAGTCAGTTTGTTATTCTCCTGTCACAGCATGGCAGTGCAGTCATGCTTGACCTGGCAGAGGCAGTTCATTCTAGAGACATAGACGGAGAAATTATTTCTTAAAAAGCGTGGTTGGCTGTGGATGATAAGGATGGGGCCTTGCTGTTAGTGTGTGAATGTTTGGTAAGCTGCTTGAACGTGTGATCTTGTCTCTTACTTTCAGCCAAGTGTGATAACTGACTAGGACTTCCAGTAGAAGTAGCTGATGGTGGTACATACAATGAATTTTGAAGGGATTTCACTCAGCAAGATAGATCTTAACGTAATAACTTTTGAGTTTGTAAGAGTTTGTGTTACCATGCTGAGCAAAGAGTGCTCTGAGTTACGGGTTTCGTTGTCCACGTCTTCAGTGAGTGCTTGCTGAGAGTCAAAGTACACTTCTCCCTATTTCAGGTTCATTTTCTCTGTAGATTTCCCATAGTCTCTGTTTGCATAAACAAAGCAGTACTTAAGTGAACTTTGCACATTTTTTAATTAAACTAAGGCACTAAACTAGTGTCCTGAGCATGGAGTTTGCTTATCAAGTCTGAGCAGCTGAAAGTAATTTTTTAAAAAAGTGTGTATTCCATATTCATTCTCCATAATTGGGATTAATCAAAGAGTATAAAAGTCTAGCTTAAAGTCTACATCCATGGCAGTTTTTATTTAATGATACATCAACTACAGTTGGTGTATCAGGTAGAATTTAGTGTGTAGGTCACAGAAGCTGCAAGAATTAACTTCTTGTTTAGCCTGCATGTGACAGTGGTGCCTTTTCCTGCCCTTTTAAACTGCTCACCAGGTTTCTATTTCATTTGATCTTGCTGCACTCACCTACTTCTATTTCCTTTTCCATAGTCATAGGGGGAGGAGAACTGTCTAAGAAATGCAGAAGCAGGACAGAGGTACTGAAAGCTTTGACACCAAGTAGGCACATCCTGTAACTTTGTGCAGATTCATGCTTTGATGTGTGTTAAATGCTCTTTAAAGGACAGTAATTTATTGGGGAGGGTGGAGAAGACAAGCAAGGGGCTGAAGCCCTTGCTTGGGAACAGGTGAGAACAGTTGGCTGCAGGTGCCAACAAGCACTGCTATCTGGTGCAACCTGAGAAGTTGCTCAATTTCATGAAGTTTCTCAACAAACAGGGAGGATTAGGAAAAGTAGAGAAACTGAGAGATATGAACAGGACAGTGACAACGTGCTGTGAGCTCTTATTCCAAAAGAGAAACATTCAGTGTTGCAAGGGACAGTGGTTGATCCTGCAGTGCTTCCTGCCTTATGCTGCACTGAGGTCCAAATTAGAAATTCATCCGATTCTTTATAAACAGGAGTTACCTGGCAAGTGTCTGTCTTCTGGTTTCACTGAACAGTTTTAACAGAAACAGCTTTTTACTACTGAGAAAAGGGGAGCTTGTTCCTTGGTCCCCATCTCTCTTCCCCACTCCTGCTGCTTGTCTTTCGCGCGCATCTTCTCAGAAGTCCAGGCAGAAGTGAAATAGCTTTATTCCAGTCCTACTAACAAGCATTGTTATAAGCACAAACTGGGATGCCAGAGTTGCTTGTTATTGAAAAATCTGCACTTTAAAGTATATTTCAAACAACAAAGTATTGCATTTGGGACAATATTTGTAAACACATCATAATACCTAAAGTAGCGGGGCACTTGTAAGCATCTAACATGCTGTAAATTACCAGGGAACGTGAAGAAATTCCTTTGGAAAACCACAGATGTAGATGTTTTTTAAAGGGAGAAAAGCTGTTGTGTACTTAGGAGCCTCTCTGTGTGCCTGCAGATACCTCCAGTGAGGTGCCTGGCTGTTAGCAGAGGCACTTGGTGACTGCTAGCAGGAGCTTTATGTCAACACTTCTGGGTTTGGCAGGAGGTGGAGGTGAGGTGGGGCAGCATTCGGAGTAGGTGAGGTCAGCCTGGGGACGGCAGAGTCCGTGAGAATTTGGGGAGCTGCTGGCAGGGATTTCTTTTCATCAAGCTCTTCTGCCCGTATTTGCCACAAGCAATTGGAAACTGACATTAACAGGAGATGCTAATTTCAGGCAGAAGGGTATTTGAGCAGAGCGTAGCCACCCTAACTCTGTGGCTTGTCCTGGACGTGGGAGGAATTTCCAAGGCTGTGGGCAGACACCCGCTCCAGGCAGCTGCGGTAGTGGAAGATGTCACTGCACCTCCCAGGACTGGAGGAGGAATTTTCAGGTTTGCTCCCTAGATCACCTGAGGGGAAGATCAGCAGCGTTAACAGGTTACATTCGTCATAGCATAGCTGAAGTTATGTAGGCGTTATTATTTCTGTAGGCCCTGCATATGTGTCACTTACAAAGGAAGGCTGGGACAGGAGTGGACACGGTCAATTGCAAGGCTTTTGCAGGCTGTTTTCTTGCAGTTACTTATCCATAACTTCCTCATAAGATACATTGTAGAAGTTAAGCTGGATGGTCTGCCATGAAGCCTGAGGTTTTACTTTGAATTGAAGCATTAAAACAGTTGCTTTCTGAGTCTTGTTTGCTTATGTCACAGTTCTTGAAGTTACAGTGTGGCAGGAGATCCTAGCCGTAAATGGGTTTGTGTTCAGAATAAACAATGTGTGATGCCAAATCTTGTTTAAAATGACATGAGTACCTTTCATAATTTAAATACAGCTTGCTGAAAAATAAATCCAGGTATTAAAGGTATTGGTATCATGCCGGTGCTGTAAGATGTTTAAAAATGCATAATACTTAACTTCAGTAAACTTGCAGAGAATCCAAATATTGAATGTTTTCAGTGTTACAGAGAGTAGGCAAAAAGTTCTTGGCTTTCAAAACAGAATCACAGAATCACAGAATTTTCTAGGTTGGAAGAGACCTCAAGATCATCGAGTCCAACCTCCAACCTAACGCTAGCAGTCCCCACTAAACCATTTCCCTAAGCTCTACATCTAAACGTCTTTTGAAGACTTCCAGGGATGGTGACTCCACCACTTCCCTGGGCAGCCTGTTCCAGTGCCTCACAACCCTTTCAGTGAAGAAGTTACGTATTCAGTGAAACAGTTACGTATCTGCTGCCTTCTCACATATTGAAAGAGACGTGATGGTTTTCTTTGTATTTATACTCTACTTAATGTCTCCTTATCTCAGACTTGTTTCCTCTCTTTCAGATGGCTTGTTATTGCAGTTGGTCTAGTTCGAGCATACCTGGCTAAAGGTAGCTACCACAGCCTTTACTACTCAATAGAAAAGCCCCTGAAATTCTTCCAAACTGGAGCTTTGCTTGAGGTAGGTGGAGTTGTCCTCCCAGAGGTACTTAGATTTTTGTGAGTGTTTTCTTTAGCAGAAATCAGGCAGCCTTTGAACAGTACTTTCTAGGTACCATGTTCTTCATTAGCATTTATAGGGTAATTGAAGGTAAATATAACTCATGAAATAAATTCAGCACTTGTGTGACATATTTCCTTCTACCAAGCAGTGAAGGAGCTTACTCTCTGCTATTCACCTTGGGCAGCAGAGCTAAATAGTAAGCTTAATCTTTGAGATATAAATATTGAATCGTAAGCTCTTGAGATAGAACTAAATGTATTTCTGAATTGCTTCATTTGACATGTTAGTAATTTGATTTTTTCTTTTTGTTCTAGATTCTGCACTGTGCATTTGGTAAGCCTGCAAACTTTCAGTTTTATTCATAGAAAACTGCACTTTTAGTGGCATATCAGCACTAAAAAATGTTATGGTCTGTGAATTTTCAGGTTTAATTCTTGCATAATCCCCTAATTTTTGCTTGAAGCACATTCCATTTTTTTTTTTTTTTTTACTAAATGATTTGACAAGTCACAAGAAGGAAAATATAACAGCTTTTAATCACTTAACATTCATTTTTTTATCTAGATCCTTCCAATGTCACAAATTAGAGCAGTTTATAAATGTTTTCTAGTAGATCATGACTCTCTATTCTCTACATCCTATAATCTTCTGTACCAAGCTGTCTTTCCTCAAATCCTACTTGTAGCTGCAAGTAATTTAAATTCTAATGAAAATGACAGTTCACGCAAACTTTGCCTGTGTCCATAGCTCATAGGCATGTGCTATGAAATTGGGAAGCAGGAAGTCACTCTTTATCCCAGATTTGACTGTGCGTTAATGGAACTGTTTGTGAGAACAAGGATTACTGAAGACTTGAGTTGACAATTCTCATTAGCAAGGCCTGGTAGGTTGGTGGCAGGCCCCCAGTTGTGTGTCAGTAGCAGTGTAGCAGTGTCATGAATCAGTTAACCTGAAGCGTCTCATGTTTCAGTGACAGAGTTGCATTTTATCTGGTTTGTTAGTCGTTACAAGTAGCAAATGTTTTGGCCTCAGCATCTGGATTGTTTGTTTGCGGAACAGGTGATGTAGAAGTCTCTGCAAGATCAAAGCCAGTGTGCTTTAAAAGGGAGCGCTGCCTGGCTGTGCCTTGGCTTAGCTCTGAATTTTTCTGAACCCAGCCTTCACAAAGAGACAGTTTTATGGTCTAGTGGTTGGTCTTGTGGTTTTACATATAAGTGTCTGAGCTCCTTTCTGAACGTTTACTAGCTACTATTTGAAGAATAAGATAGCACTAAGGTTCCTAAAGCCACAGTGACAAACCTGTTATTTTTCATGTATAATGTGATCCATCTAAATACTAGAAGGTGTATCACAGTGTTACCAGTAAGCTCATACTGATTTTCTGTTTAAAAGATTTTACTGAATAATTATGTGCAATAGTTGGGAAACTTAAAACGTTTTCACACATTTGTCAGCAGAGGGCAGTGTAATTCTATATTTGATGCAGTAGTTCTTCCATAATTAGGTTACTGTGAAAACGTTACCTTACACAGGGCAGTTTGTAGACTGTGCACAGGTCATACCAAGAAATGAGGGATCAGATGCTCTTCAAATTAATGTAAAGCCTGCTTAATGTAACCCTGCTGGTGTACAGAGATACCTACTGCTTAGGTGAAGGAAAAGCATGTGCTACTACTGACTTGCAAGCAACTTGAGTTTTCTGAACATTCTTAAAAATAAAATAAAATATTGGTCTGCCCAGTAAATGTCTGATCCTCTCCAGAGCTTCACTTCACCTCTTCCATCTTGGAAGTGATGCTTCCACTGTAAATAAATTATTTTCAAATGATGTCTTCTACTCAGTTTGTTTCAATTAATTGTAATTAGTATACAAGATTTTGTGAGCATTCCTGTTAGTTTAACTAAGCAGAAAATAGCTGTGTGCATCGGTCTTCAGTGGATGTTCTAACACAGAACTTGACATTAAGCATCTAAATCTACAGCCAGTGCTATCACCAGAAAAGCAGAGGCATTGGCTATTACAACAAAAAGGACTGTCGTGAATAGGAATTTATCATATAGTTGCCTGTGCTGCCGATTTGGTCCTTTTGATCCCATTTTATTTTACTAAATCTCAGTTACTGTTTTTTACCTGAATAATCTATACTTAGCTTAAAAAACAAAACAAAACAAAAAATCTTTTTGACAGATTTTGAAGTCCTACTTAACAACTATCAAGAAGTTAAATCTCAGACTCCTGGGCCAAAAAAATTCCAAATAAAATGTTCTTTTACCATGCTAAAGCTAATGCAGAAGCACAAAAGCTCTCATGCCTTGCTGTTTCCTTAGGCTAAACTTGTGTGCAGATGTTAACTCTAAGAAGTTAACATCTGCTGTGTAAGAATTCTCTTGGATTATCTTTTCCGTACTCTCTAGAATATACGTCCATGCAGTTGAACAGTAGAAGTAGTTCTGTGTTGCTGCCTTCCAGGCTGCTGCAGAGCAGGGAACAAGTTTTCTGTACCAGCTTGTCTGTGTGCAATGTTAATCCTGGCTGAGTTGAAATGAGGTGTGGATCCATTTAGCCCATGTTATCCTCAGTCACACAAGTTAATATTAGTAACGAGAGCTATTAATGGAATGTTGTAACATTTTTATGCCATTATAACTCTATCCTTTTGCTTTCCCTAACTTTTTTTTTTTTTTTTAACAAAAAAAATACTAAACTGCCCACGGAGGTTTTTTGCTGTCAGTGGAAGTATTTGTCAGCCAAATGAAATGAGGTGCTCTTACACAGCTGGATACAATGCTGCTTGTCTGCTGTGATGCTGTTTCTGGATGCTATGATGACTGGTTCCAGGCTTTGGAGGAATGTTCTGGGTATTATGGAGGGGAGGAAGACTTGTCCTGATTCTGTTAAAAGTTTCCATACAGGGAGAAGCAGGAAACTTGCAGATAGGCTTTGCCCCTGGAGCTGTTATTCTTTTTCAATAGAAAAACGGAGCGATGACAGATGGTTGTGCATACCAGCATAACTTTTCCCTCCACGTCTTTTCAGTAGAATCTGAAACGTTAGCATCTGTGAGATACATTCTTCAAAACATGAAAATTGATAGGGGAATGTTTCTAACAAGCACGGTTGAGAACGTAACTTTGGCATGTGGCAAAGATTTAAAAAGTGGAGGCTGTGATGTGTAGTACAGACACCAAGAGGACAGATGGAAGGTCAAGTAAATGGAAGGGGAACATTCAATTCCTTGACTTGTGTAGCAGACAGAACCCAAGTGCGTGAATAGCACTGATAGCACAGGAGAGCTTCTGTCTGGAGGAACTTGGTAAGGAAAGAGGTGATAGGAGTCCCCAAAACGAAGAAGCTGTGGTGGGAGTGGTTGAGAAGGGAATGGAGAAAAGCAAGAAAGCTTTGGGAAGTATAAGCCCAACCTACAGAATCACTGTGGTACCAGCCCTCACACCACAGTGGTGCTTACTGGTAGCCCTTTGGGAAGTTGGTGTTGACGCTGATCGATTTTGCATTATGCTGCCTAGTTAGGAGGGACAGAAGAGCTCCACCTTCAGGTTATGCATACCGCCTGGTCTCAGCTGGGACCTCCCTGGGAGACAACTTGTCAGGCTTGGAGGATTTTCTGCTGGAGGTTGGAGGCTTAGTCCAGGACCTGGGAGAGGTGTGGGCAAAGCTTGCTTGGTGCTTGCTTCTGGACCAGAGAGCCCTGTGTCTGCCAAGACCTGCTCTAGCATGTGCAGTGTTAACTAACTGGTAACATGTTTTTAAAGTTGCGGAGTTTAAAACTGTCTGTTGGATATGTTTTTAGTGCAATTAGTAAATAATTAGAGGCAAGTAGAGGTTACATAAATCACAGCCAGTGAATTCGCGAATCACTGAATTCGATCTCGTGTTTTTGGCTTAGGCTGGCGTTGTCTTGGCCATAACAAAAAGTCTTGTCGTACTGTGTCATAATCTTGTATGGTTCCTACAGAATCTTGTTGGCTTGTTTGGAGATCAATTTTCAAGAGCATCAGGTTATTTTGTTTAGGAAGGGATGATACAAACCATTTAAAAGAAAAGGTATTGTAGGTGTGAGCCTCTAATGATCACAGATCGTGGGATTTTATAGCGCCCCCTTTTGTGTTATCTCAGTAACACAAATTCTGCCGTGATGTTTTATAATCAGAAATCAGGTTATGAACAATGCATTATAAAATCAAAAAAACTGTACAGATTTTTCTATTTTTCTCTGAAAAAAAATGATTAAACATAGGGACTGAAATTAATTTTAATGAAACTTGCTTTTAACTTCTCTTATTCTTCATTTTTCTTCCACTGTCTAACTTTTTCTTGTTTCTGAGACTGTTGTGCTGCTTGCTGTGGTTTGCATTGGTTTTAGCACGCACTTGTTACAGTATTTTAGCAGTTACAACTGCTCTTGCATTTGTCTTCATCGTGCTGTTGGAAGAAAACAAAACTTTGTGCTGTAGAGTAAAGGTCAGTTTAATCAGCACCTCCAAACGTGCTCAGAAGAGCCAGTTAAATCTGCTTCTTTTAGAAAAATAATTGTTTCTGTACCTATCAATGCATGAACTATTCCTTGTTTTTGTTTTATTTTTAAAAGTTTTGTTCCCAGGAAGGAATTGTAACTGTACCTAGCCGAATAAGGGCTAGGACTTTGTTTCTTCAAAGCAGTTGTATTTTTTTGTTTGCTGTTTTGAGGGAAACACAGTGCAAAACATCTCAATTGTTTTTACCTTTTAAATCATGATAATTAAGAGAATCTTGAATATTTTAATTAAACAGGTTTTATTTGAGACACTGAGTTAGCTTCAATCAAATAGCTTTTGGGATACATTCTGTTGTTTTATATATTCGTGATGTGATTTCAGCAAGGCCGATTACTTTTATTTGCATTTTGATATACATTATTTATGTTTTGATATACAAAGTCCCAGTCAGGGGATTGCATTGTCTCAGGCCTTGTAAACGCACACTTCATACACTCAAAATAAAAAATTTCTCTCCTTCCAAAAACTTCAAGTAACTGGACTTTGGCTTAGCTGTATTTTATTTCACCATCCCCATCCCAATGGTCAGGGATCTTTACTAATTCCAAAATATCTTCCAGGCATTGTTCCCTCTTCTGTTGTTCTGACTGCTTTCCAAGTGATGTCAAGGGTTTTCCTGACCTGGGCAGTAACACATAGTGTAAAAGAGGTAAGTTAAGCTACAAAACAGATTGGAAAAAAAATAATGACCCATGCTGAAAAGCAATTGATGGTTACTATTTCATTTTCCTCAAAATGTCTTCTGTTGTATCGCAACATGTGAAATTTTGTGTCTGTGTGGATCAAAGGAAATAAAAATAAACCTGATGTCATCTCGATAATCAGATAGATTGAGTTATGAGTTTCTTGCTGTAAGACAAATAGCTCCTGAATAGCCTTTGTAGTCTGTACTGAAAGCTGAGCAGGAGGTCCCCAGTACGTAATCTGGACCCAGGATTTGGGAAAGAATTCTTGTGTTGATCTTGCTAGTGCCATATTCAATAGCAGGATCTCCTTGCTGTCCCTGTCAGTCATACACAATTTGCTTTCTATACCACAGCATGTGGAAGCTCCCCCTTAAATCATTGTCCACAGCAATCCCCAGCTGGATGTTTTCCCTCATCACTTTTCCAGGATAATCTTCCCTCTGTCCTTCGTTAATCTTTCTTGCATTCAAGCCTAAGTGGGTTTGGGGTTCTTGGTTATTGTATGCCATAACAAATATTGCTGTACTTTACCAAATGTCTGCAGAATCTTCTGGAAGCGATCTTATTTGAAAATTATTCCCGACTGACAGCTATTTTAATATCTGAATGTGCCTTAATTGAAACAGATAATGCTGACTGACTTCACATCATCTGAACACCTTGCAGTAGCTCACAGATGCTGCATCTCTGCTGTTACTTTAGCCAGTTGATCTCTGTCTCATTAAGGAAGGAAATTACTCCTGATGTCAGCGTGGCTGGCTGAAATAAGTGATAGTCTTCTACATATAAAAGATATGTTTTGACTTGACATGGAGAATGTCTTAAAGAGCTTGTGTCGTTGCCAAGTCTTCAAGGAAGATGCTGTGTCTTCATTACTCCGAAACCTGTTACCAGAACGTCATCCATAGGTGGAGTAATACAAGTCACTGTAGTTCCTAATAGTTAACTGCCCTCTATAATATTATAATGCCTGCTCATGTGGAGCCGTAGTTCCATGCTGTTCCTCAAGTATGAATGTTAGTTTTCTCAGCAAACTTAAAATCTTGTAAATATTTATCTTCTGACAGATTTTTCTTTTGGCGCAAATAAAAGAACTCTAGGCCCTGTCAGTTCAGTGGGGATAAATGCTAGGTTCTAAACAAAAAGGGTATAATGCCAAGACACTGGATATTAAATACGTATGTAAAATATTTTAAAGAAGTATGTCTGTAATTTTGCTTGTTGCTTGTATAATGTTGGAGTACCTGGTGCTTCAAAAACAGCAGTAATCTATTTTTATGAATTGCCTCCTGGCCTGAAGTAATCCAAAATGTTAATGACCAAATGACCTAGATTAAAACAGTTCCATGTGTTATCTGCAAGACATCAAAGGGAAGTCTGTAAAATGATTGTGGGTTAGGTGCCCACATTCTCACCAGAAAAAGAACACCAAAATGGGAGAATACACAAGGAAGTTTAGCCTAACTAATTCAGTTTTTAATAAGGATTATTCCAACATTATTGCTTTTTTTTTTTTCCTCTCACACTTGTGGTCTTTTGGTTAACATCTTGAGAAGAGACTGTCTTATGTGTTAAACTTTTTTAATGTCTCAAAGTGGGCATAAGAATGATGAGGAATCCTGTGATGAGTTTTTCACCTCTGACTTACTGGTTAATAAATCTCGCCCCGCCTTCACCCCAAGCAGAGAGCATGCAGTCTCACCTGAGGAGATGTATTTAAAGTGTCACAAGTGTTCTACTTTTTCTAAAGGGCTGTCTGCACAAGTGAGCTCCATGCTGAAGTCCAGGATAAAATTCTCACACAGCTTTATGGAACTTGTAAGCTATGCAGTTGCATGATGAGGTTCTTGTAAAATAAAACTCAATTTTCCTCTTTAACTTTTTGAGTGAGAGTTGTTCAATATATTGCTTTTCCAGACTGCTTTCATATATAATGTGGTTAAAAGAAGAAAAATCTGTATTGCATCCCTCCTTTCTGTCAGAATACACTTCTGGATACGTGATGTGATTTGAAGCATGCTTCTTGCCACTAACATGTTTGTGCTTTTTGTTTACTTTAGTGCTGATGTGTTGTTAAATTCAACATGAAAGTATCTATCATAAATGTTAAAGCATGGCAAATGTTAAAGCACTGCACAATTCTCGGAGTTGCAATGAGATTTTCTCTTGCCTCCACAATATAAGTAGCTGTTGGCTTACTGGAGAAGGGTCTGGCATGTAATACAGTACTTGTAGTCCAGAAAATACCATTTTGTCGTTGTATTGGAAAGCAATTGGTTTGGTGAATTTTGCTGCTACTTCTACAAAGGAGGGAAGAGAATGAGGAGTGAAGGGCTAGAAGAAAGTAGGCGTAAGAGAACAGAAGGTGCCCTTCAGATCAAAATTCTCTCTTTGAATTTATGTGAACAGTAAGATCACCTGGTGACATCGTAGCGGGCCTTTGTGGAGTTCAGTGTGACACCCAGTTCTTGTAGATAATTAAAAAAGGTACCAGCAGTGGTTTAATGTTTATCAAGTTGGGTGCAGGTACAATGATAAGTAGCATATGTATTTAGAGGAACACAATCTAGAACACAATCTAAAGTCACGGTGTAAAGACATACAGCTTACTGGGCAGATCATTAAGACTCCAGCATCTGCAGCGGTGAATTTGACAGTTGTAAACATACTTAAATTAAAAATATAAGAGAGCAGTAATTTTTATTATTTAAGATTGAGTTGTAGTAAGAGAAGTCCCACTGGAAGGTTCAGAACTCTGAATGGGTGAGTGTTGTTGACAGGCCTAAACCATCACTGCTTTACATCTATGCAAAATTTGAGTAATTCTGTACAACACAAATGTTTGTCAGGCTCTTTATACCTACTGTGAAGCTTCCTTTTTTTTTTTTTTTTTTTTTTTTAAATTGATGTGCGCACAGAACCCAAGCTTTGGAGGGAGATGTGCTGTTTTATCATTGTTGCATACTGCTGCTGTTTGTACTCTTCTGCACTGGATTGCTTCGTGATGTGTTTAGCTGAAATTCTCTGTAACTTCTCACTGTTACTCTTAATATGGAGAAATCTATAGAATTTCTGGGTTTATGGTATCTTCAACCTTTCAAACCTTGCTCAACTTTAAGATAACTTTTAATGCACCAGGAGAACAGTAAAAGCTTCTCAGGCTTTATTTTGACATTTCCTAACTCTGAATCTCATCTTTGTATCATAAAAGGCTATTAATCCCTTATATTTTAACACAGATTATCTTGTATTCATAGTCATGAGACAAGATACATTCAAGACTCTCCTTGATACATTGGTTTGAAACACATGCTAAAAAACTATGCCCATGGTATGATTCACCCTAATTAAGGCAGTTGGACAATAAGTTGTATGTGGAGTGTAAAATGTGCTTTGACTTTGTCTAACACCACTTTCAAAGACCGGGATGAAAAGGTGGAGGAAGAGAGATTGAATTCTGAGGGCAATACTGGGATTTGTGGTTTGAAAAGAGTCTGCTGCTTGTTGGCTGTACTGTACAGTGATGTTACAAATGCAGCATTAGCAGGGCCTAAATGAGTAAAGCTCTTGAGAGACTGCTTTGTAAATCAGTTCCTGAGGGGTTGATAACGTGCGTCTCAGAGATTATTTGAAGTATTGAGAAATTCAGTCCTCAAAGAGAAGCTCTAATGGTGACAGTCTTCTGACAGATCTGCTAATATATAAGAAACATGCTCTTTAATGATGAACTTTGGAATGTAGATAAAATATGATGATAAAGTCCATAGCGGTCTCCTGCTCCTCACTGCACAGATTTGGAGTGTTTTGAAAAATGTATAGGTCACTCTTATACTGGGAACTGGTGTTTGTTTTTGTAATTTTTTCATTAAGCAGGGTCATGAGCTGTAAAGTCACAGTCCGTGATTCCTAGTCAAGTGACCTTAATAGGGGTTGGCTTTGTTGTTTTGCTTTTTAAATGGTGTGAACTGTTTTAGTAGTTTCCAAATACAGTTCTAGTATTAACATAAATAGAAAAAAACTAGAATTGAGAAAGCAGTGTTACAAGTCCTGTGATAGGACTGGATTGTAACTGCCAGGTTTTCTTCTTCTATGTGCGTCATTCACTGTTAGCATCCCATTTTTTTGTCCTTGGTCATGTCCTTGGGTGCTACTTCAAACTACACATTTTGTTTGTTGGTTCTACTGACTTCCACAGTTAGGGAAAGAAGTGGGGTTTCAACATACGGATCAAAGTCTGCGATGCATAAGCTTAGATGAACTCAGAAGCTGCTACTCCTGATTTGACCAGAAGATGCAGCTCTGGAGTGCTTGTGAAGCATGTTGCTCCTTGGGAACAGCGGCATCTGTGAAGTGATGCTGCCAGGCTGAGAAGTAGGTCTTGTTTGTAAAGCAGGGTTAGGATCTTTTTCCAGAAACTGTATCAATGTAAAAATAGCTTTGGTCTCTACTCAGGAAGTCTTGAAATAAATCTTGGATGATGTTCTTTTATGGTGATATAAGGGAGATTAATATATATATGGAAATTACATAGTTTCACAGAGTTTCAAGTGAAAAAGAACAAGGCATGTTTGTCACAAAAAGAGATGAAAATGACTTGAACTGCTATACACAGCAGAAAATGGAGTAACAGTAACTCTACATTACAGGATTCCCAAGAGTTTTGTACAGTTCTTTCTGGGTTTAGTAGTCTGTAACAAAGTTTTTGTTTTGTTTTTTTTTAATGGGTAATCATTGAGCTTTTTACACACAAATGTATGACCAGTCCCCTCCTCTGAAAAGGTTTCTGCTTGCCCCTATAATTTCTTGTTCCTTTGTTTGTACATGTACTTTGCCCAAGATGAATAGGGTGTACCACCCACACCTACCGACTTCCTTTTCCCTTTTTTCAAGAGTAGGAGGCAAAAAAGAAAATGCAGCCCCTTGTGGTTGAGCTCTTTTTGTTCCCACGGTCTACTGAATTTGGGCTCAAGGTATTCACACAGCTGAGAATTCACAACATGCTTCTGTTGGGTGGTGGGGGGGCTGCGTTAAAAATCGTGTTCACTCAAGTTTGTCATGCAGGTATGTGACCCCATATGCTTCTTCATAACTGCTGTTCCATCTGAAACTTAAACCTCATAATTACACTCCCAAATGTAACAGTTCATTTTTAACTTCATGCCTTTGAAGGTTCATCTTCAAAATACGAAGGGAGTAAAAGCTGTTTCAGTCATGTGCTTCTGGAATTAAGAGGTGTAAAGCAGTGAACCAAAATGATGCCTTGAATATAACCAACATCAGAAAAACAATGCTGCGTGCAGTAAGCAGAAAGAGGAGCAGGGAACAGCGAAGCAGGTAGTTAGTTGTGAAGCTTGCCTGAGGTGCCACAACCTGAGCTTCTGGTTCTTCTCTCCTCTGAGCCTGTATCCTGCTGTTAGCTGTCTTGCTGCTGCTCAGAATTAAGACCCAGTTTCTCATGTGAAGAGAGAGAGGGAAGCAGTTCTTCTCATACTCAGAAATAGCACTGACTAGGAGTAGAGTGTAAAGTCTAAACCAGATCTGGAGTGTTAGCATCCTCTTTCCTTCCTGCACCAGAAAACAACCACAGGACTTAAGTACAACCTGGTACTGTATAGGAGTCGGCAGTGTTTTGGGTTGTTCTTGGTGTTTCAGGGATTTCTTGCACTAATTTGCATTGCACAGAATGAGAGATCTTAAGTTTTCCGATCATCAGAGCTATTCTTAAGCCAACTAGGAAAATACAGAGCATGATGAGAAGGGTTTTTTGCCGTTGTTACTAATGTTGCTTTTATGCTTTTTCTTGGAGTCTGTTATCTAAAATGATGCAGTAAAGCAGCCCCTGGGAATTAATTTCTTTGGGGTGTTTAGATCTGGTGAGTAACTAGGAACACTTGAATTCATATTGAACCTTTTGCTTCTCTCTTGTAGGTACAAACGGAAGATTGTGTCCTGTTATTTGTAGTGGCCTGGACAATCACTGAGATAATCCGTTACTCTTTTTATACCTTTAGCTTGTTAAACCATCTTCCTTACCTCATAAAATGGGCCAGGTAGGTGGCACAAGAGAAATCATAGCCTTCAAAGCACTGTTTTAACAGAGATATCTACCTTGTAAAAAATTTTGTAAAAGAACTATTTAAAATTGTTTCAAATTCTGTCATGGGGTAATTGCCCCATTTATAAATGCAACTTCCCGGCTTCTTTCCAGCAGATTTCTGTGTTGCAAATCTATTAAATGTAAGGTGAAAGTACTTTGCTAAATGGTACTGAGTTCTAGCAAAGTGATTGTTGTTTGTCAGACACTGCCAATTAACAGTAAGGGACGGCAGTACATAAACTGATACTTAACAATAACTCTTCAGTGTAAGGGTAGTACGTTAGGTTGGTGAAAAGTTGGTGAACACGTTGATTAATACTGACTGTGTTTGGCCCTATTTTGATAATATGACCTCTGCCAAAGAGTTCAGAAGCCAAAGTAACAAGCATAGGGGAGAGGAGACAGAGGAAATAGTTGTAAAAATAGCTTTCAGATTCTCAAAGATAACCTTTAAATAATTCAAACTTGTTTCTGACTTCAATATTCTTGTCTTGCAGTAATGTTCACACCTAATGTTTGTATGCTCTAATCAAATAAAAGCTAAGAATTTAAGATTTGAATATCTATAGCTTAACAAATACTTTGTCAGTTTGTCAGAGCATTTAATCTTTTCCTTAACTGTCCTGTTCTAGGTACACGTTGTTTATAGTGTTGTATCCAATGGGAGTCTCTGGCGAATTACTCACAATATATGCTGCATTACCCTTCGTCAGGCAGTCTGGCTTGTATTCCATTAGTTTACCAAACAAGTACAATTTTTCTTTTGACTACTATACATTCCTGATCCTGGTTATGATCTCATACATTCCGAGTAAGTACAAGTTTGATCTCTTTTAAACATAAAAAATGGTATCAGGAAAAGCTAAGAATTGCGGGGGGGTTGCATATATACAACTAATGTTGCAGAATTAATTTTGAAAGGTATTTAAAGAAGTCAAAACGGCAGGAGTTGCTTTCTACAAACACTTGTAATATAGTAATATTTTCCCCTCATATACTTGGAATATAAAAATAAATGTAGTATTTGGCAAATGTTGACTTTTTACCGAATTATGGACTTCTGTGAGAACAGGGCTAAAACAGCTTCTTAAAATTTGGTTCATTATCAGGCGTAAGAACTTTTGCAGTAATGGCTAGCAAGGCATTTCTGTTGAATTAAATTGAATTGTTGTTATCTTTGGTTGGTATTTCTTTACATGCTATGAAGATTTGGCTTTGCTGCTTAGAAACAGGGATTAGGAACACATCGGCCTTCAAACAATTTAGATGTGCAAATAGACGTCTAACATGCAAAATGATGTAGTGACAATGTTGCTGCTGTTAGCTGTCTCTGTAGCTGTCTTTATATGAACCTTGTTTGTATAGAATGAAAAAATCATTCTAAGATTTAAATTTCAGCAGTGTGGCTGTCTGTAATAAGTGCTTACTCTTCCAGTGAACCATCTTGTAATTCTGACATCGAGATTCATAAGTTCTTCCAGCTGTTAAAAATGCATGAAAAGGGTTTTTAATATCTTCTCGTCTCCTTCTTCCAAAAACATTGATATTACTAACTCTGAGGAGCCAGAATAATATCTTTTGTTCCAGTGAAAATAAACACGAGTATTAATTACCTCTTGTGGGGTGGCTAGATCACAGCTGACAGGCCACACAGAAGGGAAGCAGATAGAACCTAGATAATTTTAGCCCTGTTTCTCCTTTAAAATTGCAGTCTCTCAATTGAAATATTTTGTGATTCATTATCATTTGTGCGATGTGTAATTTCGGTGCAGTCTTTTTTTAATTTTGAAATCATTCTTGTGAATTGGTATCTTAACTCCATGTACTAACTGTTTAGACTCAGTTGGTCTTAGGTACCTTTTCACAGGAAGGTATTCTGTGTTGTTCCACAGATACAAGAAAAGCAATGATCGATCGTTACATTCATTGGTTATACCATAGGTCAGTTAGTCATTCATAAAAACCTGTGGGGGGGGGGGGATTCTTAACCCACAAAAGATATTGCAAATTTTGGAAAATTTAACATCATAAAGAAAGCAAGATTTAAAAACTGTTGCTAGAACTTGAGATTAACATTCTTGATAGCTGCATCTTACCATTTATCTGACTTTAAATATTTAATTTAGTACCTATCTGTCAAAATCGACATCTTGCCGGAAAGGATGTCATTCAGTTCTTTGCATATAGATTCCAACTATTTAGACTTCTAACAGAGATCTTTTGGCTTTGTATTCTGTTATGGTCCTGGACAGCTATATTAACTACTTAGCACTGGTGGAGTGAAATCAAATGAAATGCAGGCTTGGGGGAAACAATCAGGAGATGAAATACTGGGTAAAGAAAGCCAAAAGAGAAAACAGTAACCTAAAATTTAATTAAATAGTTTTTGGTTGGCCAACATCTACTACAAACACTATTGTAACTGATGTCATCTAGGCTGATGCTTGTTTAATTTCCAGCAGATTCACAACGATGGAAGTTTAGTCTCTCATGGGAAATTTAGCTTTTGCTGTTTGTTTTCCATTCCCTCCTTTATTCTTCTGCAAACACACTGTGTAATGTAGTCTTAAAAGGAAAAAAGCTTTACATAGAGGATAGAGAGAAATGAAAGAGGCACCAGTTTGCATAAAGTTTCTTAGATTCTGTGAAAGGGACACTAGAATTATAAGAACTGAAATCTGGAAAAGTCATTCTTCTGGAAGGACTTTCATTCCTCATGGTGCTCTTTTTCCTCCCTGCAATGTTTTTTTTATTCTGTGTGTACAATTCAGGAAACTTTGTCATCCCACGTATACCTGCGGAAGTGTAAGAAGGCTTTTTGCCATCTTTGCCTGAAAATGTTATTGCTCTAGCAAAAATTAAATAGTACCTGAAAGGCAATATTGCTTATTCTTAAGGCAGAAGATGATTAGAGCAGAAAGTGAATAGGCACATTCCCTTTTAACAGAATTGGTGACCTTGTGTGTGACTGTGTGTATTACACTGACACAGAAGCCTGACTTACTACTTTGTGTTTTCTCTTCAGTCTTTCCCCAGCTCTATTTTCATATGCTACATCAGAGGCGAAAGGTGCTTTCCCACACTGAAGAACACAAGAAGTCGGAGTAATTCCAGCTCTTTGAGAACTTTTCAACCATCAAAATGCTGCAGATTTTCAATACCAAGCTTATTTATAACAAATATAACAAGATAAACTAAGTCAGAGGTAAAAGACCAATAATTTAGCAAGAATAACCAATAAATCCGATTTCACTGAAATTCTACGATGTAAAACATGCAAATAATTTTCAGCTTGCAGTGCTTCAGAAAACTTCTAAACTTTATATGGCTTGGCAGGTATCCTTTTACTTTTCCTTAAGTGATGTGCTAAAATGGTTTTAATTTACAACTAAATGCCTGAAGGTTACAGTATGAGTGATGAAATTGTACCCACTAAATGCTTGAATTGGGATTATATCACTGATACCTCCTCTTTTTTTTTTTTTTTTTTTTGAAGTGTTTGACTGCATGCCAGAAACTGTATGTATTGCTGTGGAAGCAAACAATATGCTCTGGAATGCTTTAGGATTTTGTCAGAGACTCCAGTGGAGAATGTAATCCGGGCAGTGTTTGAATTTAGAAAGGTAGGTTATGTATTTAGAAGGTGATGAGAACAAGAACAGGAAAGCAATTACGGGAAATGAGGGGAATGTGGTTCGTTAGGAATTTAAACAGTAGGGTGTCTGACCGGAGTGTGTTCTTTGAAGATCTTGTTTAAGCTGATTACTCAAATGCTAATGTTAATTCAGAGGCTATAATGCTTATTTGAAACATTAAAACTCTGAATACTGCAGCCCTGGATACCTTATTAAATACTAAAAACATAAAAAATACTAACTGTAATATTTCTAGTGATATCAGTAATTAAACAATATAAGGAGGCAGGTCACCCAGAAAGAGGTGCAGTTCTCCCTTTTTGACTTTAAATTATCATCTCTAATCATTGTCCACTATTTCAGTGGTACTCATCTTTCAGTGCTAAGAACTATTTGGTCTACTGTGGAATCATTTGAGGGCTTTGTTCCTCAACATGACTTTTCTTAAGTGACTAATGTGTATTGCTTTGGCACATCCAAACAGGTGCTTCCAGGCACTCGGCTTCTGAAATATTGCAAAAACCCTAAATAATAAGTTCTTTTTTTTTTTTTTTGAAAGCATATTATCTCATGTGTTACATTCTGCTTTTGCAGATTGGACGAGTTTTTCCTCATCCGCTCTTCTGAAAGAGCAGAAGAGCTTAGAAAGGTAGATTTTCCAAGGTCTTTGCTTTGGGTTCTCAGGCTAAACCTTGGGAAGGTAAAGCAGAAAATGAAAGGAGTGAGAAAGCCACGTGGTGCAGCAGAATCCACTAATGCTGTGTGAACAGTGGCCCAATTACGAACAGACTGTACTGGGAGGAGGTGAGAAATGGAAGGGACGAAGGGATCAGGGAGATGAATGGACAGCCAAGCAAAGGCAAAAGGAAACGTAGATAATGGTCTTTGCTCTGTCATGTACTGAAAACGAAATAGTACTGACCTTACCCCACTAGAGCCACTAGACAGCAAGACAAGGGCTTCTCTGACTTTCCTCTTGTAACATCGTGATTTAGTGCATAAATCGGGTGTGACCAGGATACCTACGATGCTAGTTTTGTGTTATGCCTGCCAGCACCTACCTCCCCCTGGACACGATCCATATCTGTGTCCCAATTATTTGTGCTCCCAGTTCTCCCTAAACATAGGGTAGTAAGTACTAAGCGCACTGCCTCTCTGTTCGAGTACTGGGGGAAAGCTGCATTTACTATAATCTTCTTTTTATATTTGTCAGAGCTATATTTAAAAAAACAAACTGTATTTTTCAGTAACTCCTTTTGGCTCCGTCAAAAAGTCTGACTGAATATCCCTAGCACTCAGTAATGTGTAACACCTCGGGTGTTCAACACAAGTGGGTCTGGTGTAGGTAGGGAGAGCGTAAGAGACAATAACGATCTTTGCTTCTATGTTAAACTTTTTGCAGACAGTTGTTGACAGTAATCAAGAATACTGTAGCAACATGCAACCTCAGAGTGGTTTCTGCCTTCAAAGATGCAACAATTCAAATTCATTTCTGTTAGGCTATGTATTTCTTTGTTCTGGCTATCTGTGAGAAATGTTGCATTATACATAACGCATTGCTCAGAAGCGTAAACTTCCACCTCTGAACACAACATCTTTTGCTTGTACGTGCTGTCGGAGAGGTTAGTGGCAGCATTTCTGAAGAATGTCATCTAAAAGATCCGATTTCATGAGGTACTCAGGTTACTGGATGCTGTGGATGCTTAGCTCCTAAAGTTTGGTTTTGTTTGATTCTGTGCCTACATACAAGACGTGGATTCAAGTCTGTAGTTCCACTTTGCAGAAGAAGTAAAGTGTAATAATCCTGCATGAAACAAACTGTTGATGGGAATGGTGTACAGATCTGTAGGAGGTAGCATGGGCACTACAGAGAAGCAGGGAGAGCTGCCAATAGGGATGAACGTTTGTACAACCAGCCTCTTTACTGAGTAAGCCTTATTACGAAATAGTTAATTGAAAATATTAAATGGCCTTTAGCTTTTCAAAGAAAAAGGAGTTCCTTTTCCTTCTAAAAGAAAAATTAAAGGAAGTTACTTTGATAATTGGAAATCTTGACCAAAAAGTACTTAAGGAAGCCCTATCTTCTGAAGTATGAAATGTTTAGTATATTCAAGAATTCTAGCACTTCAGTTTACAGTGCTTTTTCAAGTTAAGTTTCCATGGAAATCACTGGAAGGTGATCCTGAGTAAGTGCAATTCCCTAATATTGCTGGGGTTTTTCCTAATGCCGACTTTGATCAAATGTGGGGTTTTTTCTTCTCATAAAATAAGAACAAATTTCCCTTTTTCTGTCACTGAAATTGTAATGTGGTATGTGAACTTTATAATAAAAGCATTGATTAGTACTCTCTTTCACAGATCGAGAAGTTTTTTTTCCCCACAAACTATTTACTTGGCTTGCATGTTTTCTGTGAGCATAACCAAACTGCTGCAGCAGGTAGTCTTTGGGTTGCGTGCACTAGTTTAGGCAACACTACTTTTGTTCTACCATGCCAGCTTTGACCATGTTAGTCATTACCTTCTTACAGACCAAGGTTCTTAACCAGTGTATAGTTTACAACTGGAATTGTAGAAATGTTCATATTGTAAATTACAGTAAGATGCAGACTACGGTAAATTGTAATTTTTCACAATGTGATGTTTCTATCCAAGTTTTTTTATTTATCACTAGAAAGGTTGGCGTTTGTGTGGACCAATCTGCGGTGTCATTTTAAAACCTGTTTTTCATCTTAAAATTTTCATGAGTATACATCAAATCGTGTGCTTTGATGTATATTTGTTGGTGAAATTTGGGTGAAAACTATATACAGTCATTTTTGTATTTTTTTCTATGTTGTGAAGAATAAAATTGTAATTTTATAAGTCTGATTCACTAAGATTATTATAAGTTAAATGTATTTTTTGTATATTTAGGAATCTGGTATTACCTGGAGCTCTGAAAGGTTAAGCAAAGACTTTTTATGCATGTTTGAAAGATATTTCTACTTGACAATGCGGTGAAATGGTTTGTATGCGAACATACTAGTCTGTGTTTGTTGCCTTGTGAAATTGATTCTGTGTTCTCTGCCTGGATTTGGTCTACTGACCAGTGATACTAATTGCTATAATCCAAATAAAATAATTCCAAACAAAATCTGCTGTATTGTCACTGTTTAGGGAACAAAAGCAGATGCTTGGCAAATGTGGATTAGGGCTGTGTTTTTATTCATCTGACATAAGCTGTACTTTGCAATTTCAATGTTTTCGGGGGCATGCATGACTTTTCAAGCACAAACAAAAGACACCTTCGTCAATTAATACTGTTACAAGTGCTCTGCTTTTTTCTTTTGAAAGATCATAACATGTTAACTGACTCTGTTAACATTCAAATTTGCAACTTCCTGAAGGATCCTCAATCAAGTGCCAGCTCTTTGTTCTGCTGGTGTTATCTGTACTCTAGGTGGTGATGGTTTTCTACAGAAACAAACTCTTTGGAGTATTCTAAATATAATGGAATGCTTAACTAACGCAACAGAATATTTCAGAGTTGATTTACTAAATATAGTATGTCTGCTACCACAGCAACGTTCTTAGCATTTTTAACACTTCCTGAGAGAGAGATTTACATACTGTGTCGAGATTCCATTAATGCTCATAAATAACAAGTTATAATCCTCTAACAGGAACTGAGTAGCAGTTGCAGAGTGCCTGCTATTATTCTAGGCATATGCTTGTCATAAGATTACACAACTACAATGATTTTTTTGTTTTACTGCAGAAGGGATGAAATAATGTTGTCATAACCAGCATCAGCACATTTTACACATGATAGCTGTGACTTGGTGCTACTGTGTAATTAAAAATTTCTTTGGAATGTAATGCTGTGAAGGGTGGTGCTGAGCTCCATTTGTGTCTTCAAATAACTTTTACTAGTTGTGTTTCCTCTTTGCATTTTGAAAACAGTACGTGAGGAAACAATTTTTGTTGCTGAGGGTAGCATTAAAAAGTCTGAAAAGGATAAGAATTCTGTGTTCCTAAGTAAATTACCTTTCCAATAGCATTTAAGGCTCATCCTAGAGCACTGGCAGTTCCAAACAAGACCTGAGGGATGAGCTCTGCTGGTGTGTTCGGTATGAAATACAGAGGTGTGAATTTGTGTGATTCAGTTTTATTTGGAATGGACTGAACACATCTAGAGTTGGGAGTGACTGATTGATTCAAGCCACCTGACTGCCTGGACATTCAATATCCAGTGGCTTTTAAATTCTGCTTCCTGTCTCCTAAATGAATGCTCTTCCACACTTGTCAGAATTCTGGTATTGTGGTGTAAGAGAAAGGGTTAAAAGTTTCTGTGGTGGTTTTTGAAGGCTATCCTGAAGCAGTTGAAATTAAAAATTCAGACAAAATTTAAAATGCTTCTAAGCTTGGTCACTGATTTCTAAAACAGTACTTTACTGATTAAAAAATAAAAAGGGATTTATTTTTATTTATGTTTTCACAAATAAAGTTGGGATTAGTATTTTCAGAGGTATGTTCTTCTCTTTGATGTGTGGGCGTTACCGATGTTGACAATAACATCTTTTGTTAACATATTTAATTTCTCTAGTCTAAAGTAGATGCATGTTATCTCAATCCTGCCCTATAAAAACAAAATTCACAATGGTTAAATACTTGCGTGTCTAGTTATACTTGCCAAAGCACAGACCCTAAGGTCTCATGACAAACTCCTGCTCTTTAGATGAAATTAATTCAGCCTAGTTTGTACAAAGAAATTTGATGTCATACCTAATATGACTTAGAGATGTTTGTACTGGGAAATTCATTATTGGAAGTCTGCAGAGGCTTATGTTGCTGAAATGTGAACACTGAGTTGCATTTTCTCCTGTCTCTTGACTCACTGCTTCAGACAGTCTGCACAGACTTCTGCAAACCATCTGTAGCTGTTATTTAGGCGCTGTTAAAATATATAAATATCACTTACAGCAAGCCTATGGTAAAAACACACTTTGCAAGTTCAGGTGCTCCAAGTAGAGATTCATAGCTGCTGTGTACTCCCAAATGTATGCCTAACAAAAAAAATAAATAAAACATGCCATTGGGGGATGATGCAGAAAGTGGAGGGCCATCTAGTCAGCTGAATACAAGGTCACTTTTAAGAAATCAGTTTGTAAGAAATCAGTTTGCTTTCGAGTTAAAGGTCTCTTCAGGTAAAGTACAACGGCCTCTCTCGCTGGATAAAAACAAAAGATACTGAGTGCTGAGCTTCTCTGCTAGATGGCATTCTTGATACAAGTACGAGATGGAAGAAGAGGAGAGGTACTGGATACAGAGCTACTGTTGAGTTTCCAAAAACCATTGCTGGGAAAACTTCAACCGTGTCCTCCTTTTTTTCCTTTGGTGTCCTGTAGGTTTTTTTGTTTGTTTGTTTGTTTGTTTAATAAAACAAACTCGGGGGGGGGGGGGGGGAGTAGTATTAAATGAAAGTGCTGAGATGCTTCTCTGGTGGTGTGCTGATGACTGGAGTCCTTTTCATTCTGCAATAAGCATTTATTGCATGTTTGTGATTGTGGGGAATAGTGCGCATGGTTTGGGTGCTGTTTTAGTCCTCTGTTCCTGTACTTTCAGTACTTTCAGGAAAACTACTAGACTGGCTATTAAATGTTTCCTTATTCAGCTTTTCTGTGCAATTTAAACTGTTCTAGAAGGTTTTTTCCTCTGATTAGAATATTGCCTTTCTATAGCAACAGAGCTGAATTGGAGAAATGCTCATATTTAGCTGAATAAAAGTAGTTGGAACGAATATTTACAGATGCATTTGTAAAAGCTATTTACATTGCTCTTCATAGCATGGGAAAGTTGTATCAGTAGGACAAAGACTGCAGAATACAGTATACAGGACTGAATACTATCAAAGCATATAGTAAGGATCAAGTTCACTTGAGAAGGTAGCATTCTTAAATCCTCATGCTGACATAATGATGTTAGTTACAGTGTGCCACTATTTTACTATATGTGCTTACTGGGATTGCCTTACCAGACAGCAAGAGTAGTTGCTCTAACTGTTCTGAAGTTAGAAAAGTAAACCAGCAGAAAAAGCCTTTTTTGCATCTGCATGAAAATGGCTATTGAAAGTAAGGCATCAGGGGTTAGTTTACTTAGCAAGGATTAAAAATTAACGATACTGGCAAAGCTGTACCACAAGTAATCTCTGCAATCCGAAGATAATTGCTTTGTTTTTCAAAAGCACTATCATATCAAAGGATATATGGAAATCTGCTCTAGAAACATAGGTGCGTACAAATGTGGGGCAGACATAAACATTCAAGGGTCAGTGTGTTCCAGTTTCCTGGTGACACATGACTGCAGATCACGCCATAGCTTGCCAGATTTTGAAGAAATAAATCCCTGACAGAAAGATGTATGTGTATATATATATATATATATATATATATATATATGTCTCATTGATGTTAAAAATTATGAGATTCACTTTTTCCTCAGTTCTAAGTTTAAAACTGATCCTTGTTTGCATATTGAACTGTCAGTGGAGTCCTATTACATGAATTCTGAAGAATAAAAGTACTGTACAATATACTGACACCTGCCCATTGCAGTTGTATAATTTGGAAAAATTTCTGAACAGAATAGCGTATGTATATTATTATTCAAAACTGTGCTTCATGATGAAAACAGGCTAGGTAAACATTCGTTTTTCCAGCCCATTTACCTATTCCTGACAAAGTACAGTCAACGAGCAGTACCAGCCACATTAGGAAGAAGGGTAGAGGTCTCAGAAATTCCTACAGCTTGAGTCTGTGCTTATCTTCAGACCACCCACAATCTGCTGTAATTTCTTGCCCAAATAAATGAGGAGGGGGGCGTACACAGTTAAGATAAAAACATTTGAAACTAAGTTTCATTAGTCATCTTGTACAGAGAACACTTCTTTTCCATACATGGTCTCATTTTCCACCCTTTTATATATAAATGACAACTTGTTCAATTTCAGTTCAATTTCATGTCTCTGTATTGGATTCTCTTATTAGCTCTGGGTTTCAGAGGACTATTTTGGACTATGCCGACATAGTCAGTGGAAGGACCAAGATCATGTTTTATAATGGCTTCCCTAATCTAGGGAGCATAGATAATTTAGAGTTCTGGATTTAACACTTGCATGAGTGACGAAGGCCTCAGAAAGTGAAATGTGCGATGTGTGGTCTGAGGCCAGTAGTTAGATGTTATTCACCCTTCTAAGTAAATAATGCAAAAGAAGAATGCCAATGTTTGTCTACTGCACCTGTTGTAATAATAACAAAGTAAAATATGTTTGTATACTGATCTATGAGGCTACATCTGAAATCAGAATATGTGTGAACTCTGTGTGTGTTGAAGAACCCGCTTTTATGATTGGATGAATAGAACTTGGGAAGGCTGGGCTGCAAAGTGAAACATTAGCTTTTCTAGATAAGTTTCTCTGCTTCAACATTACACAGTAATGATATTTGTGCTTGTTAATCTCTTTCAACGGGGTGAAAAGCTATAGGTGAGCTCTCTTATTATAATTTGTACCTTAATATTACAATATCGTACTAGTTAGCTTTCTTATACTGCATTTCCAATATATGAGATACTGAAAATCTTAAATACCTACTTCTAGGTGTTCATGTTAATGTATGTGTAGAATCTCTTGCATTTTTTGTGTCACAGCACGTGTGTCCTCATTAGTGCCCGATTAACTCTTCTCTTTGCTTCTAATACAGAATCCTCATTGTTGTCTCAAGTCTACAGGTTCCTTGAAAACTCTCCTCCGACTGCTCCTTTACCTTTCTTTTAACCCACCACTTCAGATCTACCTACCTGTTTTTAAAGTGACAACCTTTAGTCTGAAGACTTTTCTCCCCTCTGGCAAGGATGAAGGTTGAAAGCTAAGGAATTTTTTAAAAATACATCTTTGATGTATTCAGCTTTAACGTCGATTATTGTAACATAAATAAGCAAAACAGTCACTAGGTCAAATAAAATGATGTAATACAGAAAAACGAGTGATGCATTAGAACTGAAATGATCAGGTTCTCTTACCTGTGGCAGTAAACTTGCTGGAGGAGGGGCTGTAGCTCGGGGTGCAGTGAAATTCTGACGGGGACTGAGGCTTCTAGAGGCTGTTGTGGTGTAAAAGCTGAATAGGGTCCTGACTGGGTCCCAGGGGTGAGATGAGGGAACCTCAGTGCTGTCTGTCCCGTTATCTGGAGTGTTGGGGGACACCCCAACATGGCACCCCAAAGGTGTTACTGACACAAACACCTCCTGTTGGGGAAGGAGGCGTGAGGGCAACCTGTGGCACAGCACCTGGCAGGCCCACGCCACATCAGTGATCATCGCCGTGATAACTGCGTGCAACTTTTTGGGGGTGAAACCCCTTTTATCCGCGTGTTTGTGACGGGGGGAAGAGGCCGAGAGGCAGCGCCCCGTCAGGAAGTTGAGGGGCGGGGGGGGGGAGCTCAGGCAGCGCCTCGCCCTCCCGCGGCACCCAAAGGGTTAAACCGCCTCCCTTTCCCCCCCCCTCCCTTCTCCCGCGTTCATTGGCGGGCCGGCCGGCGGCGGCGCCCAATGGGAGGCGGCGGCGGTGGGGGGCGCGCCAATGGGGGCCGGCGGGGGGCGGGGCGGGGGCCGGCGCGGCCGGCGCCCGGTTGAATGGGGAGTACAAAGGGGCGCGGGGCGGGCGGGCCGGGCTGTGCCGTGCCCGTCCCCAGCCCGCTCCCCGTCCCGCTCCCCGTCCCCATCGCGGTCCCGGCCGTGCCGCTGCGGGCGGGCGAGCGTGCCGAGCCCTCCCCTCCCTGATTTTTTTTTTATTATTATTTTTCCCATTTTCCTCTTTTTTTTTTTTTAATTTTATTTTTTTTATTTTTTATTTTTTTTATTTTTTCTCCCCAGCTCTGCCTGCTGTATGTGCATGAGCACTGCGGCTGCCGCCCGCCCTGCCGTGCCGCCGGGGCTGCTCCGGCCTCGCCTCGCCTCCCAGCGGCGGAGCAGCGCCGCCAGCAGCAGCAGCAGCAGCACCACCACCACCACCACCAGCAGGAGCAGCAGCAGCAGCCGCCTCGGGCAGGCTCCCCCCGGGCAGGGGCAGGGGATGCTCCCGCCGCCCGCCGCGGCCCCGGCAGCCCGAGCCTGAGCCTGAGCCTCGCCGCCTTCCCCGCGGGGCGGCCGCCGCCCGCCCGCCCGCCCCGTGCCCGGCCCCCGGCGGCGGGTGCCCGGGGCCGGCGCGGCGCGGCGAGCTGCCATGCGGCTCCCCCGCCGAGCACCGAGCCCCCCGCGGCCGCCCCGCAGCGGCTGAGGCCGCCCTGCCCTGAGCAGGGGGTCCCCGGGTCCCCTCCGTCTCCCCCCCGGTCCCCTCCGCCGCCCCCCGGGTGTGGAAGCAGCGGGGCCGCCGATGGAGCCAGCGCTGCCCTGAGGTCCCCCCCCCCCCGGGATGCCCCGGCTCTAGGGGACGCTGCGGAGACTTTGGGGTTTTTGGCTTTTTTTTTTTTTTTTTTTTTTGGCCCCCCCTCTTTTCACATCGACCTCCCCCATCTTTTTCTTTCCCTTGTTGTGTTTTGGGGTTTTGTCCCCCTCTGGTCGTCCCTTTCGGTGTGGGGGAGCCCCCTGCCCGCTGCCCCTTCTCGCAGGGCATGTCCCGGTCCAACAGCGTCAGCCCCCCGGGCTTCGGTGGCCCCGCGCCCTGGGCGGGCACTGAGCAGCATCGCTCAGCCTGGGGCGAAGCGGAGGCCAGGGCCAATGGCTACTCCTACCCGCCACCCCCGAACCGGTCCTCGGGCAAGAAGGCCTCCCGCATGGCAAGCAGGTGGCGGAGCGAGGAAGACTACGAGCCCCAGGCGAGCCGGAGCCGCGGGGAGAGTGGCTGCAGGATGATGAGCTTTAGGTCCAAATCCGCCTGGCAGGAGCACGGTGACGAAAGCCGACGTCACCGGTCCCGCCACCCGCCTGGTGGTGATTCCCCCGCTGCCCCCAACAATGCCAGCCCCCGGCAGCTGGGGGAGCAGGGGGAGGTACGGCCCCGGTCCGTGGAGCTGGGGCTGGAGGAGAGACGCATCAAGGCCAAGATCGAGGAGCTCGAGGAGGACGACGGGGACGAGGGGGGCTCCGAGGCGGCCTTCTCCATGGGCAGCTGTTGCAGCAGCCTGCTGCAGATCTTCAGGTCCAAGAAGTTCCAGTCGGAGAAACTGGAGCGCCTCTATCAGCGCTACTTCTTCCGACTCAACCAGAGCAGCCTCACCATGCTCATGGCCGTGCTGGTGCTGGTCTGCGTGGTCATGCTGATCTTCCATGCTGTGCACGGCCGCTATGAGGTATCCTACGTCGTGGTGCTCTCTCTGGCCATCCTGCTGATGGTGGTGCTGTGCATGGTGTGCAACCGCAACGACTTCCACCAGGACCACATGTGGTTGGCGTGCTACTCCGTCATCCTGGTCATCCTGGCTGTGCAAGTGGTAGGGGTTCTGCTGGTGTGGCCCAGGAGCGCCTCAGAGGGCATCTGGTGGACCGTCTTCTTCATCTACAGCATCTACACGCTACTGCCCGTGCGGATGAGGGCCGCGGTCATCAGCGGGGTGGTGCTCTCCGCCATCCACCTGGCCGTCTCCCTCAAGATCAACGCGGAGGATAAGTTCCTCCTAAAGCAGGTAGGCGACCCCCCAGCCTGTTTGTTCGTTTGTGCGCTCAGCAGCCCCGACCTGCCCTGGAAGAGCGAGGACGGTGGGTTTGGCTGCCTGTCCCCAGCCCCGAGCAACCTGCCGCTCGGTGGGATGTTGTGCTGTCCGGCGGTACCCTCTACCCTTTTTTTTTTTTTATAGCTGTGTTTCTTCGGTGCTGGTGTCTCTAAGGCTCTGAACGTTTAGGAAACCTGTCGAAGGGGTTTCCAACACCCACTGTAGCGGCACACGGCCGGCCAGCCCCCAGTGCCCTTCAGCTGTGTTTAGTGTCAACAGCTCCACACCACATGCACCTGTGGCACGGTGTCCCGCAGGCTGCCGGGTCACCAGGAAACAAACATGTGGAAAGTCTCGTGATTTCTGTCAGGTAGAGGCTATCCTCGTGTGTAACTCCAGGGGCTAAATTCACATCGGCGCAGGGCTGGCTGAGGCGTCGGGGAGCGTGCTCCAAGGAAACGTTGAATAAGCTTTTGGTTTACCAGGAAGGTGTTTGCTCTGAGATGTACTGGAAATGTCGACGGTGAGGAAGCCCAGAGTTCATGTGCAGCTAGAAAAAAATAAAGATGTATAAAAGCAGGTGATTAGTAGTGATATCATATTTAACTGGAGCAGCTCAGTTCACAGGGACAATAAGACTACTGCTGAACACATTACGGTGCAATTTTTAATTACCATATCTGTATAAACAACAGCAATACAAGGTGCCGCTCTTCTTTACAAAGCAAAGCAAGTGGCCATGCAGGTCATACACTACCAGCTCAGTAGGCACCGTGGTGATCCCAGAACCAGCGACTGAAAACATGGCAATGTGATAATCACCAGCCATCTAAGGAGCAGGGGTCTGAGCAAGCAGGAACCTGTCACAGCCAGCCTGGATGCTTGTGTGTTTGTTAGCACCAGGAGTTCGGTAGCCTACCGACCTGTCACATCACACAAAATTCAGCCTTGTGCTTGCAACACCTGCCTCGAGCCTGGCTGTGAAGTTGCTTTGAGTTTCACCGATTGCAGTGTCAGGAAAAGTTCTAGGGCTTTTTCCTCCATATCAATAAAACTCCAGTATGCTCAGGCTGTCACTACTTCCCTGTACAAAATATCCCTTGAAATCATTATTGCATTCCCCCCTGCTTGCTCCCTATTCTCTTCTCCCCCTGTCCCTGCCCAGTTAAGCCTGCTCGGACAGTTTCTGGCTTTGTTCTTAGCTTGTTACAGATATTTTTATAAACTGCACATGGCATATTTTTCTTATGCTTGATATAAATGGCTTTTTGTGCATTTCCAGCAGAGCATACGCTGTAAATGGGACTGTTACTGTTTTTCTGCTTGACTTGGAAAAGTTTGCTAATGCCAGAAGTTGCTCACCGCCGCTCTGGTTCCCACAGAGCCTTGTGCATGCTCTTCCCTGCATACACTGAGACTTGTCCTCTTCAGTTCGATATATTCAGAGACTGTGTTCTTACATAGGAAGGCAAAATCATGATGAAGGCAAAAAGACTTAATCTGTTACAAGTTGATTTTTGACGGTAGTGATGAGCATATAAGGTATTGTCACAGTGGAAAGTATCGGTAACTGTATCTTAACGGGACGCAGCCTAAATGATCGACTCCCTCGGTGGAGAATTTGGGATGATTACAGCTCAGGATCGCTAGACTGGCTCCCTCCTCCCAGCACAGCAGGTTTATTTGTAAGAGGCTGAGCACGTGAATAAATGTGAACTTGTTGAAGGTAAAAGCACGGGCAGGAGGGGATGGTGAAGTGTTCATAAATCTGTGTGCCACAGTTGTGTTCCCTTTCATGCCAAAACTGGGCTTTACTGCAGCTTCAGAAAAGCGTTTAGTTGGTGAAGAATATCTTAGGAGTCCTCTCACTTTGTTTTCAAAGATGACGTCTCTCTCCACGTTGTACTTCTTTCTACTTACCCCAAGTGCCAGTCTCTATCTCACTGCGGTCTCCACTGGCACAGCTCTGCTGAATCCAGCGGGGCTGCACAAGGCCAAGAATCAAGATTCCTTGCACATTTGCGTATGAACGTGAGCTGCTATCTCTGGCTGATAGAAAAATCTGTTCCTACAGAGCACATTGCCTCACAGCTACGAGCAGGCCTTTCTCACTGGGGCTGCCTTTGTTGCCATGGAAATGTGGCGCGTTCAGCTCTGCCCCACTGAAGCACGTAAGCCCTATTTTTCCCTTCAGACTCATGTGGGTGAAGGTGGATGAAGGCCGGATAAAATTGAGAGGAGAGGGTTAAGTTGTTTTCAGTGGCTGCACTCTGACAGTCACATCAGCCCGGGTTTTGTGGAGCAGAAGTGGATACGAATGCATCTGTGACTGCGTGACCAGATGGTTCTTTATCCATAGCATTCGCAGGAGAAAGGCTGTTTGGGATGTGCGTCCCCCAGCCTCTTCTTGTCATGGCATTTTTAACCATAGTACTTCAGCAAGTTATTCTTTGTGAGGGCTTGTTTTCTTTTAATCTTCTCCCAGTTGCTTCCAAGCAAGGAAAAATCAGACATTTTATAATTCAAATCTCAAGCTGGGTGACTCTTGCATAGACTTCTGCCAGCTTTTACGAGGCTCGGGGAGCCCGTTAAAAGCCTCGCTGCTTCTCTTGAGAAAGACGGTGAAATTCTCAGTTGTCAGTCCCTTTTGGGAGAAAGGCAACTTGTTGGATTCCCTCTCTGAGGATGCACGATTTTATTTGTCTGAATAGCCTTGCTCCTAGCACTCCTGGACTTCTCTGTCACCAGACGTTGTGGTCTGCGGTGATGCTAGTCAGGCTGGTGTCTTTAAAGGCAGAGAGCCCTCCTCATCCGTTGCTTCAGGAAAGGATTAAGGCACACCACTGTTTCTGAATTGGTAAAGTGGCAGGAATAAAGGTAGCTGTGATTGTTCCCTCTCAGCTGAGCTGCTTTTCAACAATTCTGGGGTCAATGGACTTTGAAAGGCAGCTCTGGCTTCTGCCTGCTGACTGGAGGAGTCTGGGGTCTGCCTTTCAAACGAGCAGCCTGAGTACCCCTGGTGAAAGCAGCGGGTGTACGTGGTCCTTCCGTGAGTCTGACTGGGTACAGGCGATGATCCCAACTTCTTGAACTAATGTTAAACTGGAACAAAACACAACGATTAGTGTGAATTATTGCATTACTTTCAAAAGCTATCCCCTGCTGAGTGAGGGGATAAGAAGAAATTGTTTGAGAACTTACCTCCACAGACTGCTGCTGGTAGCAGAGAATACTGAATGTCTGACACTCCTGCAACGACAAATCTTGATCACTTAAAGGTTTTTGTGTACCTGGGATCAATTAATTCCAGAAGGACTGGGTTTGGATTCACTGGGGAGGGGATGACTGCATTTGTCTTCAGCTTTGTGTCCTTGCATTATTTTGGGAAGGATGGGGGTTACAAATGTGTTTCAGTGCACACTGGTCTGTCTTCCCCTCTGTATTCACACTGTATCTTTTTAGACTTTTCCATTTGGTGGTTGTGATACGTTTCTGGGCTCTGGAAGTAGTCAACTCCAAGATTCATGTGAGAAGTAAACGCCAATAAAACTGTCAAATACTTACCTGAGAAGGAAACACACTATTTGTCAATAAATTGTCTTGTATTCACAACAAAGCTGATAATGAGATTTGTTCCGTCTTCCAGAAGAAACAGACCACCTAACTAACCCACAAAATCTGCATGGACGCACGGGGAACTAGCAGTGTATGGGTGAGCACAGATGCTTCACTGCGGTCATGTGAGTGGACCAGTTGCCCTCAGCACAGCAGGTCTTGAGAAAGCCCTGGCATTTCTGTCAGGCTAGGGGCGAAGGGACAGGGAGTTTCACAATGGAGTTGGTTGGGCTCTGAATCAGAGTTGAAAAGGGATGGGGATGGTGTGTGGGAGGGATGGGGGACCAGGAGTGAAGGATAAGAATGCAATATACAAACATCAAACAAACCTGTGGACTGAGGTTAGATTTATTCCTGTTTTCCCATCCAAACCTGTTCTATTGTAACTTTTTGAGGTTCCTTGTTCAAGGATACAGTTAAGGCTTTGTAGTTTATTAACTCAGTGTGAGTGGGTGACTGTTAAGGTACCACAAAAACAGAAGACTGGGAAAGATGTATAGAAGATTTTTTTGGGTGTGTGTTTTTTGGGTGTTTTTTTTTTTTTTTTTTTTTTTTTGTCTTGTGTCTGTAACCTCACTGAAAGAGAAACTGAAAACCTCAGTTCTCTTTCCTCTCCAAATACTACTGCAAACCTTCTGCAAAGGCTTTCTAATAGCACAGTTGTCTGCAGCTGCCCCAGTACACGGCTCTTGTTTTTGGCACTCCAATTCAAGGCTCCTGATGTTGAGCTCCTTGTTGCTCGGTCCCTTTCCATACGCCTCCATCATAACAACATTACATGAGTACTCCTCATCCTTCACTTCTGAGAACTGTGTATGTGTTGGCCTTCCTCCATGGCAGTCCATGTTAATGATACATGATTGATCCACAGCTGCACAGTGGCTCTCGAAAGTGTGGTGTTTCAGTTTAACCATTTCTAGGAAGATGGTATGAAAATGCGTCTTTTTCCTTTCCCTAGATAAACTGTCACTTCAGCAGAGCTAAAAACATCTTACTGTAATAGGGTATTGACTTCTGGATATCTTCTAGCATCTCGTAAAGATGCTTTTTAGATGCAATTCAAATGGCATTCGATGAGAAGCTAGTCACATAGCAGGAGAAGTAGTACTGCGTGTTCCAACTGAGCTGCAGCATGCGTGAGATATGTAGATAATGACTGATTTTGAGACTAACAGATTCTCAGAAGTGTTACCAAGTCACTGTATTGCATTTTCATTGTCTTCTAGTGGCATTTATTCACAAAGGAGGAGAAATGTGCTACCTGAAATGCAGGTAGATCTGTTTGTCACTTTTTTTTAACAGTTTCATACTGCTCTTTTACTTTTGTTTGCCTGGAAAATAAATTTGAGTAACGCTTATTTAGGATGTGATCTTACCGTGTGCCTCGCAGCACTTAATGTCCTGTTCTGCGTAAACACAGCAGAGCTGCTCGTGCGGGGAGATGTGCTCCGGCAGCCCTCACAGCTGAAGGCTGACAGAGCACGCTTGGACTGAACTCAGTAAAAATTGACCATATGAGGCCTTTAGGTCAGGAAAAAAATGACAACCTGAAACATTCAGTAGCTGTTGCATTGATAATTGCCTTCCCTAGTGTAATTTGCTAACAGAGGTAATTAATTTAATCCCTGAGGTATTGTATATCAATTAGTCTTTATTAGGAATATTGTTGGTATCTCTGGGGAATGACTGTGTTGCTTGAGGTTTATAGAGGCATGTCTGCTTGTCTTATCTTCTAAATTACCCTGTGGTCCTGCCACCTCCTAATCTTCTTCCTGGGCTTCATTCCCCGCCTTCCCACCACCCTGAATTGTTTTTTCGTTTCACTGTATCGTTCCCTGACACCCATAACTGCTCACATAACAGTGTTTACTGAGGGCCAAGTGTCTAATTTTTCTGCGTTCCTGGTAGGTTCGTTGTCTCAGTAAACTGACCCATTCAACTCGTTTTTCTTGGCCCTGTGGTAGCAGTTGCAGTCCCATGGCTGGCCTGGAACTTGCGAGTTGAATACGAAACTCAGTGGGGGAGGATTTGGGTGCCTTGCTGTGCCAGGTGCGCTAATGCTGGCAAAAGGCTTGTCCTGCTGAGCATCTGATGGGCTGGAAAAGGCAGGGTGTGCTAATTCTGTTTCCTTCTGGAGAGGCAAAGATGTTTCAGCAAAATGTCAACAGGTTTCATCGAGGTGCAGGAGGCAGAAGGACGGCTTTGGGTGCTGTAACCCCACAGCGTAGCTGTTGACTTGACCTCACGCATCCTGGGCTGGGGGCTTTGGTTTGAGCCACGCGTGACCCTGTCCTCTGTCACAGACCTGTTGGAGTCAGGACCTTTTACTGATGTGGTCTTTTGTTACTAACTGCATTCAGGTGATTTCTAAACATCCTTACGGTGCTGCTGAGCTCTGGGCTGGAAGAGGTCTGGGACTCTGCCCAGCTGCAATGTGAACTTTGGGCACCAGACAGCTCTCCAAATGCGCTCTCTCTCTCAGTTTGGGTTTGATTAGCTAATCTTTCAGTCATGCACCACAGCTCCCTTGGAATCTTTTAGGAAAACTGAAACATTTGCTAACTTTTTTGGCCGTTTCAGTAGTGGGAACAGTTACGGTCTTTTGGGAATAGCTGGGTTTGTTTTTGCATTTTGGTAGTGGGTATTACTCTCATCCTCTCATCAAACCAAAAGACCTTTCCTTCTGTCCTGGCACAAGATACAATGAAAAAAATCTTCAGCAGCAGCTGAAACATTGAGAGGAAAAAAATCAAAATTATTTTGACAGCAGCTTCCATGTGTGTGGTAAAGTGGTCTACCCTATAGAAGTTGGTTGCTTCTGAGTGAGAACCTGTGCTTTGAAATGTGCCTGTCCTCTTTTTTTTTTTTTTTCATTTTTTTTCTTTCTTTCTTTCTTTTTTTTTTTTTTTGTTCACTGTGCAGGTGGGTGCGGTTCAGAGAAAATACCCGCTTTTGTTTGGGGAGGTGGAAGACAGGGCTCCAAGTTTTGTTACCCTTGGGCAAGGTTTATCTTGCCGTCTGCTTTATACTGTAGGATTTACATGGCACCTTGCAAGGATAATATGTACCCAGAAAACGCAGTGCAGACGGAGCTAGAGCGCAGCAGTCTCCCCCCAGCCTTATAGCTGCTCTGAGATTTCAGGATGTGTTATATGGCTTTTTTTCATGGCCTGCAGTGGTAGGATAGTGACAATGTGTGTGTTTGTGAGGAATGCAAAAATTCACAGCTTCTGGGAAGTGGGTGGGGTTCCTGTGTAGCTGCTGAGTGACTTTTTTTCATCTCCTGTGAGTCCTGGGTTTTGATGTGGGATGCACTCAGTGTTAGCTCCTTTACTCCTTCTGAAGTCTAGCCTAGCGATCCTAGCTTGTGATATCTTGCATCCAGGGGATGCTCTTTCTTCTTTTTGTTTTTAAATTGATGATACTTTAAGAAAAACCTTTTTTGTCTTTACCCGAGATGTATCCTCCTCCTGCCAGGAGTTTAAATTGATTCATTATTATGGAGTCCTTAGGCTAGGTAAAAACCCAAGGGGAAATCTCATGTGAATGAAAAAACACAACCCCAAAGATATTAAAAAGGATAATCTAGTTATGAGGGGGTGTGAGAAAGAGACAAGAATTTTAATATTTGTCTCCTGACCTCCAAGATGTTCTCACCTTATCGTAGAAAAGCTTGAGGTTTCGAGTACTTAACGAGATCACACAAAAAATGGCTGTCAGGCCAAGACAAGAGGCAAAATGCTTTTTAGCACCTGCGACTGGACCACTCCCAAGAAAATCTGTACTTGATGTTTTATGATGTTGACAAGCTGCCAGCCTCACTGCTGGCAGGTAGAGGAATGGCATTGCTGATCAGATCTGCAGCAGAACCTAGCATGGGTTGGTCTTGCTCTGATACTGGGAGCAGTGGACTGAGCACAATTTAAAGCTCTGCCTTTAGCTTCTGGTTTCCAGCTTGCGTTTGATGATGTGGGAAGCCCTTCTTTCTTCAAAAGCCTGGTGGTTAGACAAGTTTGAGAACTGTTTCAGCCAGACGCATTTAGTTTTGCACTGCAAAGGTGATGCATTTACAAGTGAATTTAGAAGAAGTCATGGGCAGCTTTGGCATCACCGACAGTATCACTCCTAGTGCCAGGCTTGACTTCTGATTAAGAGTAGGATTTTCCTTTCAATGTTAGCTGTAGAATGCTTTGTTGTATCATCATGCTTCGTTCTGCAAATAAAATGTTTGTGTGTGCTTCTCTTCATATCCATCGTAAGTGATTAATGCAATTGCGATGCATCTTTTGCTCTCTTCCCTAGACATCAAGAACAGAAATCACGTTTGTGTGTTTAAGATGTTATCTGGACTGTCTGTAGTAAATAGCATCAGGCAAATCCAGTGTGCACTGTATGGTCAAAGTTTTATGCAGCAGGAGAAGCCAGAAGAGAAGTGTGTTTCAAAGCATCCTCAGTCCTGCCCTGGTTTTCCTCCCTGTCGCCTTTAGCCAGACTGATTCTTCTGCAGTTTGATGGCTTTTCAGGCGAAATGCTGAACTTTCGCATCTCTTCATGAAAAGTTTTACGCATCCATGCAACGCCTATAAAAGTTTTTACTGCGAATTGGGCTTTTATGGCACTGCAGTGCTTAGCTGCCATGCTCCCTCCTCCTGGGAAACTTTACTTCTGGGGAGTTGAGTTGAGGATTAAAGCTGCATTACTGATTTAGCATACACATTCCACTAGTATCAGAGTGCATCTTTGTAGACAGTAAACAAAGGACTGTGCTGATGCAACAGAGGAGGAATATAAATGCAGAAAGTTGCTCTTTCCCCCCCCCCCCCCCAGACATTAGAAATTGATCTCTTAAAGCAGCAAATTATGCAAACTGTTTATTCCTTAAACGCGTTTGCAGCTTGTATAAGACATTCTGTCTCACTTCATAGTCAAAAGAAAAGGCTATGACATTGCTTGCAAGAATCTGTCATAAAACATCTCTAATACAGACAGTTCCCTGGCTGCATTCTCCCCTTCAGAAAAAGCCGTGGCTCCTTCCCTTTATTCCCTTCTCTAGACTAAATGTTACTAGCACTGATTTCTGTGTACCTCAGACACTGGAAACTGAATTCTTAGAGCTAGCACTGTGGTAAGGGACTACTCAAATCAGTATTTCTAAAAACAGTAGTTTGCCAGTCAGCCCACAGATGACAGAGCTGCTCAGACATGCTTGCTGAGTGATGAATTCTTTCCATTTGCTGGGAGGTACCCGACAGCAGCTTTGTCTGTGTTCTTGCTTAATGTATGGGGATTTATGCACAGAATTACACAAATGGGTGGACCAAGGAATACATTATTAATGAAGATGTTTCCAACTGAATGGGATTGCTTTTTTTTTTTTCAGGCAGGTGGTTACTAGTAATCTCACAGAGGAAAGGAAGCGATGCTGTGTGGTGCCTGCAAAGGAAGATGCTATGCAGTGCGGTGGGAGACTGTGTAATTAAAATGTCATTCTAGCTCTTTAAAAGCTAACTGCAGTATTTAAAACCGTTAAGCAGGAGGGAGGTTACTAGTGTGGGAATGGCTTTTCTGCAGTGAGCTCGCTGATGGCGAGGCCAGGAAGGACTACTGATGGCTCTTAGTGCAGCTCGGTGACTGATTCTTCTCTTACGCTTACTGACTTTGTTCAGATGGCATGGAAAATCGTTTTAATGTAGAACGCACAGTATTTGCCAGCTGAAAAAGGAATCAGCAAGTCTCTGAACTGAAGGTGAACCGAACCTCTGCTTCCCCCACCTTAGTAGGACAGGTTTATAACGCCCTGTGGTGGAACATACTGGGGGGATTTTCCTGCTTTAGGTGGCATCGCCTGCCTGAAACATAACACAGATGGTCGTGTTAGTTTGTGAAAGGGCTCTGACATCATGCCCAGATTTCATACTGGGTAATTACATTCTTGCCTTTGTAACCGTTGTTGAATATGGCATTTTTCTTTGCTCCATTTCTGTTCTTGACTCTTTAACAGTACATGAAAGCACCGTCACGTAGCTACTGCTCATATGTGGGGTTTACTACTGTATCTGAGAAATTTGCAGGGTTGTTGAAAAGCCAGAATAAAATGAGGGACTAGAGCTCAGGCTTGTGTCTTCTTAGTCATGTTAGTGTGCTGGAGCAAGTGCCATCCCACTGCTATGACAGATGCACTGACAGTTTTTGAAAGCTGCAGAACTGGAGATGATATGGTTGAAGGATGCCTCTGGAGGTCAGCTACACCATCCCAATCCACCAAGACAAGACTAAGTCAGCCTAAACTGCTTGTGACAGGTACTAATCATATATTCATCCAAAAACCACCCATCCTTTTTATCCATGCTTCTTGGAGTCACGAAGGTGCCGATATGCTTTTTTGTTTTTGTGCCTGTTTTAAGCAAACAAGCATGCACAGCCCTGCGTAGGATTTGATGAGCAGGTTGTAGAGATGCCCATGACCGTAACTCTGTGGCTGCTCTTAGCTGAAACTGGCTCTTATATTCCTTGTTTCACTTTCTTTAGTTCCCACCCCACCCCAAGCCTGCTGCTCTCTCTCTTTGTCACAAATGGTACATGTTTATGACATCTGGCACATAAATGTGGTGGTCCTGAAAGTGCTGCAGTGCCAGCAAAAAGCTTGATGCTCAGCTCCTCTCACAGGTGGCTTCCCTTTCATCCTGTAGTCCTCCTCAGCTGGTGGAGCAGGCATCCTTAGTTAACTACGTTCCTGACCTGTTAGCACTTCAGGGCTGCTTCAGGGGCTCTTAGGAGTGTGTGCCTTTTGCAGCCACAGTCGAAATGGCTGTGAACACATACTTGAGGAAGTATTTCCTGAAAATGTTTTCATCTCTCATTGGTTAAGGTTTGGAGACTGCAATTTTCCCTTCTAAACTAATGTAGATAATGATTATCTGGCTGTAGTCATGACACTGAAGGTTTGTCCAAGTAGTGATGCCCTGGAAAAGTAGCCGTAGGTGGATTAGTTAAGCCACAAAAAAAATACTACATAGAAACTGTTGTCCACTGCTGAAATCACCTTATTCAACTACTGTAGATGCAAATGGACCCAGTTAATTTAATTCACTTCCAGAGGGAATGCAAACTAAATAAAGTCACGCTCATTAAGAGGAGTGTTCACACAGGTTTAAATAATCTTCTTCAATTTATTTTGATGAACTTTTCTGAGCAGACAAATCTTTACCATAATTTCTCCAGGGTAAGACCGGAGCTTGTATAAGACAGGAGTGCTTAATAGTATTGGCTTAGAAAAGGGAATATATGAGTGGTTAGAAGAGTGTCGCCCTCTCTGCTTGCCCCTTGGTGTGCGATTCCAGGTTGCTAAACCATGAAGTGGCAGCCGGTGATGCTGTTCTGGGTCCCACTTTGGAGAAGCTCCCCTGGTTTCCATGAGCTCTTCCTCTGTTTAAGCGACTTACAGCCCTGCATGCACTGTTCACCCAGTGCCTTGCTGTGTATCTGCTACGTGTAAAACCTCAGGGGCTGACAGCCCCCCCGCCAAACCTGGGGATGGGTGGAGAAGTGTCGTACTCCATTCAGGTGGGTAGCATGGTAACTTTGGCTTGGTGGCCAGTGGGTCAGGACGGAGTGGGAGGAAGTAAAAAAAAAAAAATTGGAAAAAAATTTGACATTGTCCTTTCAGTGGAGAGGAAAAAGCCTGAAAGGTGCCTTCTGCACGAGCAGGGATCTTAGGTGGAGCTGCAGTTTCCTGGGCTGAGTTAAAGAGCTTTTGAAGCTTAATGGCCAGGCTACCTCCTCCCTCCCTCTGTTACTGCCTGTCGCTGCCAGATCTAATAGGAATCTTACCTCTGTTCTAACCATACCCTAAATCCTTATTGCCTTGTCTAGTTTGTATTTAGCACCAGAAGAAATGAATGAGAATCTAAATGTGTTCTGCCAGCCACCAGAAATACCTTTTTCCCTCTGGCTGCTTGGGAATTGCCTTAAACTCCCCTCAGGGCTTTTCTGTATGAAGGGACAGCTGGCGTAGAACAATAGTGACTGATTTACACTGATCAGTCTTCACCTTTCTGAAAGGCATCTGCCTTACACCAGCCACCCTGCCGTGCACACCTTTCAGAGGGGTGCTGGTGGGAGATGTCTGCAGTGTCTCCAGTCTCTCCCTGGCCTGACTCCTTTTAGGTCCCAGGGAAAAACAATAATAAAAAAATAAAAAGGAAAGAAGAAACACTGTAAAAACTTAGTGGTGAGAGGTGCGTTTTCCTCTTCTTCACCCACGTGGTAAAGGATTACTGAGATTTGGGTCTTGCAGAGTTTTGGTTGCATGTCCTGTAGCAGCAGTGCTTGACAAAAAGACTGTCAAACTCAATAACTGAGACATTTTTGCCCCCATCCTAGTTTCAGCCCAACTCAGCTGAACTTTGTTTAGTCCATTGTTTACTTAATTTAGTCCACTACCTCCACTAAAATAGTCTGGGAGGTGCACATATGCACCTGAGCTGGCGGAATGGCAGCTGGGCATCATGTAGTGAGAAAGTGATGTCAAGGAGCCAGGAGCAGACAAAGATGCAGCTGAAGGAGGCTGAGAACAACTGGTTGAAAGCTTCCTCTTCAGTCTCTAATAAATTTCAGTGGATAATTTTATGGAAAAAAAAAAAAAAAAAAGACTCTGCTCCAATTCCCTCCATTTTGCTTTGGTAGGAATCGAGTGTGTGGTTGAGAGCATGACCCAACAAGCACTGTTTTGGAAGCCTCACCTCCAGCATGGGATTAGAGTAGTGCCTGCTCCCTTGCATTTCATGTGAGGGCAATTAGTGCACGTGCATGGCAATTAGTGCTGCAAATGAAGTCGACACTGCTGTATTCTGCCTCTTTAATGGCTTGCTTTCCTCCTCTGCCAAAAGAGCAACCAGGCAGTCTCAAAGGAACCTGCTGCCTTCTGATATTTAATTTGCTTCAGGCTTACCTTGGCATCTGTCTCTTTCTTCTGCTGCCCAGCCTAGCCCACCTGCCTGTTCCTGCTATCAGAGCTGGAGAGAAGCACTACACGTTTCTGGAAAATCAGGCTGTGACTTGCACACCATGCTGCAGTCCTCCAGCCCTGTCTCTCCCTGGCGTGCTTTGTCATTCCCCATTTCTGGCCTGTTCTCAGCACAACGCTGGGGTGGTTTCTGATGAGCTCCACTGGAAGTGGCATCACTGAGCAGACAAACATGCAGGTGGGAAGTTGCAGAGCAATCTGCCTCTTTTTCTTCTAGGTATCATGGTGAGGAGGACCTTAAATTACACGTGGCATGCAGTGTTCATTCGTGACAACATGTTACTGACTGAAGTGTACGTATCCTACAGTATAGCTGGATCATGTACAAACTCTATCTGTATATCCATCTGTGTCTTAACTGGAATATTAAGTGCTCCAAAAAAGTTCTAAAACAAGAAGCTGGATGGGAAAAGGTCTGGCAAATAAACATGTGGATGGGTACTCACCAACTATAGGAAAAACTGAGGGTTAAAATACTAGAAGAGACCTCTCCAGCTGCTGACAGTGGGAGGAGGGTACGGGAGCACAGGTGGAGCACATTAATTTAATCAGGGTGTTTTGGTGTAGGCCTCCTTGTATGGCTTTCCTTATTGCAGCAGAGCACCTTGCAACATGGACCACACATGCAGGTTTGTTTTCTGAATGCCTTACAAGCAATATCTGCACAGTGACTCCTAACATGTCTCTTAACAGGGAGCTGGTAGTTTATGAAACATTTTTTAGGTGGAAGCAGTTTTTTCACAGGGCAGGATTGCTCTTTGGTAGGAGTATGGAATAATCAGCTTTACTCTTGAGTGAGTGCTGTGGGCAAGAAGGAAAAGGTCGGCGTTAGTCCCTCCAAAAGAAAAATTACCTCAGAGGACCCCTCCACTGAGGATGGCACACTGGGCTAATGGTGCTGCCTTGGGAGCCTTTTTCTTCTGCTCCACAGATCATGGAGACAGCTCAAGTGTGGGCCAGTGTTTCTTTCTAAGTAGAACTTGCCTGCACAGGACAACAGGCAAGCTGGTGCTTTCTAGATAATGAGGGTCAAGTGCTGCTCTGCTGAGGAGATGGGGGGGATTTTATTTAGCTAGTGGTAATACACAAGTTATTTCCTAACCCTCTTGTGCTGAGAACTTGCACTGTTTTTTCTGTTGTTTCTTTAACAGAAGTGTGAATCAAGCCATGATTTTATGTCCTCAGGACCAGTGGCTCAGGTGATTAAAGGCGGGGAGCTCACAAGGGTGTGCAGGCCCCATCACTGTGGCTGCCCTCCAAAACTCCTGAAAAGCAGCTGCCAGAGGCACCCGGTGACTTTTGGGAGCAATGGGGACAGGCAGACAGAAACTGTGTATAGACAGGACTGTATATCCCTGCTCTATGAAGTCATGAACATATGGAGCAGACAGTTGTTTGGGAGGTCTTGGTGGGTGGAATATTAACCACGGTGAAAACAATACCAGAGGAGCACATGCATCCACCCTGGCACTTTGCATGCATGTTGTCATGGAATTTCCAAAGAGGGCCCTAAACAAAACTGCATTATAGGGGAACAATAACGCATTGTCAGCAGTGGCTGAGGATGCTGGGCTGGCACCTCTTTCCGTAACTGTGCCCTAAACTGGTTCTTGTTCACAGTGTTTCTGGAGCTGTTGCATGCACAGCTGTATGTTCATGACTTCGGGCCTGATCTAAGGTTTGTGTTCAGGTTTGATCAAGGTTTGACCAGCCCCTTGAGCAGGCAGAACCCCCTCAAAGCTGGGGTGCTCAAGGAGCATGGCAAGAATAGTGATCTGATCCTCCTGGATGGGCATCTGTCTCAATCATAGTGGGGACATTGTACCATGTCAGAGTGGGTTTTAGTACATGTGGAGTGTCTGATACTTGTCATGGTGAACCCATGGGATAGCAGGCTTGACCCAGATAGTTTTACAGCACAAAAGAAATGCTTATGGTTTCCTGGGGTCCTTTCCAGTCTCAATATCTGGGGAGGAGGATACGGTCTGAAGAAGTGATCGTCTTGAATTGGTTAACCTGCCAGTGTCCCTGACTGCTCTTTAATGTAGTGCCTAGGCACTCAACATGGGATGCCTCAGGCATCTGGAAGCTGAGTTAGGTACAGGCTCCTAAGTGGGTCTTGTGTGATTAGCTTTCTAAAATCACCCTAAACCACGTTTTTCATTGACCAAGCAGTGTGAGAGCTTCCTCGTGCCTCAAGTCACTTCTACAGAATAAATAACAGTCTTGTGGATTTCTTTATTTGGTCAAGCTTTCAGAGGTAGCTGCTCTTGAATAGGCATAAGCTGCCTGACCAATCTCACGTACCCCAGCAGGCCGATTACTTATGTGATCAGCAGTGCAAACAGGTGTGGTAATGCAGAAAGGATCCTCACAGAGCCTTTGGCTAGACTCTGAACAGCACACTTGTGCTGGGAAGGAAAGATAGAGTATATTCAGAGGCTAGGTGTCTGTCAGGTTTTGTTAAAACACATAAATATTCCAAATGGGAATACAGCTTTGAATTTGAATGCTCAGAGAGCAAAAGTGAACAAGCTCCTTGTAAAAATGCTTTGTGTGTTGGCCTGAAGAGGAAGGGCATGGTCTGTGTTGTGCAGATGAAAGGCAAGCACCGAGGGATGCTAACGGTTGGGTTCCAGCTTCTTTGTTGAACAGGTTACAGCTTCTTTATTGAATTCTGTGCTCGCAGTCCTGCCTGCCTGTTTTCTTTGCTTCTCCACATGCCTTTTGCACCAGCCACAGCAAGAGAATGGTGTTGGCAGTGTGGTGTTGAGAGAAGGTGGGCTGTTCTGTGGGATCTGGGGAGTTAGTCTGCAGGACCTTGGGGAGGGTTGGACTAAAAATGGACTGTGAAGGAGAGCCTGTGTGTGAGGAGAGAGCAGGCAAGGTGACAGAGGTGTCTTGTGGGCCCCTAGGGAGGTGGTGGGGACAGAAGGCTGGAAATAAAACCAGGAAGATCAGTGGGATGGGGCCTGGAGATGAGGAGAGGCAGCTGTGAGACATCACTTGCGGTTGTTATTTTTTGGTGTAAATTTGTTGTTATTTTGAAAGCTTTAGATCTGTACCAGTATTGTTACAGAGGCCAGACCAACCACTTCTTAAATTTTCTCCTCTCTCTTGAACAAAGAAAACATTACAAAGAACTTGCAATTAAAATGAATTGTGAAGTGTTATTTGGTGCCTGCTGAGCAAAATATCATGAGCTAGCTGAATTAGCAGTCTGGGAGTGTGCTGTGTAGGATGCAGTGAAGCACAGAGCCTCGGCTGTAGCAAAGAGATGGGGCATCAAATGCTCCAAGTTCGCCCAGGCTTTGCTGCTGCCTTGGAAGTGGATATATGGCAACAGGTTGGTAGGTAATGGTTGCTTAAAAGTGGCTGAAGGGGACTACAAAGAAGAGGGGGAGGAGAGAACAAGGGGTTGAAAGAAGTAAAGACAGACTCTGAAGGTGAGACCCAGAATATCTTGCCATGTATCTTACACAGGGGATAACGCTTTACTTAAGTTTTTTGGTGTGTACATGTTGGTCCCCTCTTTCACGTGCAGCTTGTCCATAACAAACAGTTTTCAGCTGGGACTGACAATAGAAAAATTGTAGGAAACTTTCACCAAACAACTCACTGGTAGGTCTGCCTCCTGTTTTGTTCCTGAGCTTTTCTGTTTTAAAGGAGCCAGCTGCTGTGTAGCTGTAAACATAGCAGACTTTGCTAGCAAGTTTTATCTTTGGAGGGTCCGCATCAATCCAATGCAAACTGCTGCCAGGCTCCTTTGTCCTGTCTCCACGTTGCCACCACCACCACTCCTTCCAGGCTCAACTAAGTCTGTAGGTCACAGCTTCCCACCACGTGGCGATGGTGTGGTGCCCACGCAGAATGGCTGGAAGCAGACAGCTGTGAGGAATGGAAGGATGGAAGAAGCTGGTGTGTCCCACCATCCCGCGGGATGTTAGTGTGGCTCTGACGTTGAAGCAGGCTCAGCAGCTGAGTGGGTGCATTTCAGTTTCCCTTTGCAGGATGTTTTACAGGGTCTGCTCATCAGGCGATCTTATCTTCATCAGGCAAAGCAGAGCACGGTGCACAATCCTACTTGTCTCTGTGTGCCTTTGCAGTGGCACAGCTCATCAGTTAAGTGAAGTGGTTTTCCTAGGGGATGGGGTTTTATGTTATAAGCATATCCTAATGTTGGACGTCTTTTGATGTTGCATATGGTTATGCTTTTATTGAAGGAATGTTTTACTTTTCAGAGCTTCTTCCACAAGGGAAATGTGTAGGCTGACAAGGCTAGATGGAGAGAAGGAGAGATGCTGAGGACTGAAGGAGTAAAAACTTTGTTCATTACTGCAGGGAACACTGAGCGGGGTTGCTGGGAAGTGCTGAATGTGGGCATGCTGTACCAGATGCAATTGCTCCTTAGCAGAAGAGAAATCTACTGGCTTGGTTTAATGCATGGTATGATCCTTTATAGCCAGGCACAGCTACTGAAAGAAGCATTTGTTGTGGCAACAGAGTTATTTTTGTGGCACATGGATGCCCAAAGCTGGGAACTGACAGGATTTGAAATTACCTGGGTAAGGGGAAGGGAAGAGGACACTTGTAAACAGTGCAGGCGAAGGCAGGGCATGTAGCAAGCTGATGAGTGCTTGTGGGGTGAAATTGTGTGTGAGTTCAGTATGGGTGAAACAGGCCAGAGCACAGCTCTTGAAGGGCTTATTTCTGGTTTAATGCATCCAATAAATGTGCCCTGAGCTGGACCTCATTGGAGTAAAAGAGGAGAAAGCAGTCAGCACATCTGCTGTTAACCGACTGTCCACATCTCAGGGCTGACAGCCTGTGGGGCCCAAGTCATGCTTGGGAGACGTTTTTAATCTCTCATCTCTAGCAACGCAATTTATCAATATCATCTTTGTTAAACCGATGAGGAAATTAATGCATGTTTATAGAGACCACACCACAAGTGATATGAGGAGCAACTAGTTAATGTTTAGGAAAATTCTTCTGAAGATGAGGAGTGGTATACAAGCCCCGTTCTGACTGTCTCAAGGTTACTCATGAAAGAAAAATGCTGTTTTAGAGGAAGCTTTTGTCACTGTGATTGCAGCAGGCCTAAAATATAGCTGAACATTCATCCATTGCCCGGCTGACTATATATAGCATTACAAGAGCATGTCGGGTAGAGATGTATATCCCTATAAGCTGGAGAGATGTAAGTCAGGTGAATGAAGCCAGGAGAAAAGCCTACCTAAAAAGCATGCTAAGCTAAGTGACTCAGATGGCAGCATGCCCCAAAGGAAACTTTCAGTGAGGGTGATTCATTAGCAGTCAAACACTCCTTTTTGTTTTCCTGCCCTGCTATGTTTACATTTTGAAATGTGTGCACATCTCACTGAAATGGCCTTGCTAGCTAAAGTATTCTTCTAAATGGGAGAAAGGAAGATTTTGTATTTAATGTTTGATTGGCTCTGAGGCTTGGACTACGAACAAAAGCTGTATTTAGCAGGATTCATGTATATAGTCTGTAAGGTACTGCTAACGTCTTACGCTGATAGCATCATTGTGTTTTGGGCTGTGATTTAGACCTGCCTAAGGAGACCCCGAAATTCCAGGCCTGGATAGATGTCTTAGGTGCGCAAAAGGGGGAGACCTCGAATTTGTCAGATTCCACACACAGCCCAACTTTTTCAGAGCGTGTTGAGACATCATAATACCTGTGAGTCCTCCTGCATCCAGAAATCCCACTGAAACCAAGGGAAACATCCCACCAAGGGGGTATCCCACTGAAACGAAGGGGGTGTGCTGGTCCTGTGAGCTACGTGGGCTGCTGTGACCCACGCTGTCCCCTGCAGCAGCAGTGAAGCTCTGCTTTCTGCATGGCAGTATGCTGTGTCATGCTTGCAAGGCTCCTGCTGGTACTGTGCAAATAGGATGAGGTTTCCTGCATCAGTGTTGTGCTGGCAACAGCCACCAGCTCCTGATTCAGTTAAACCCAGGCATGATGCGGGCAGATTGGTGGTTGTGATTTACAGGGCTCTGCTGGAATAGAAAGCCTGTTGTCTACCAACACATTGTCCAGACAGCACAATAGGGCAAGGTAAGCACTAGAAAAGCAAGGTCAAAATGCTGACAATACCATATTGTATTGCCTGACCCTGGACAAGTGGTTTACAAGCCTTGCTTCTGCTATTCTATGTGAAACCAGAGTAGTGCTTGCTTTTATAAAAAAAAAAAAAAAAAAAAAGGCTTTATGGTCTGTGGGTGGAAAGCATTCGTTTGAGTGTGAAGTATTTCTGTTGTAGAAAGAATTAGTCTCATTTGCCTTAGTTTCCTGTTCCCAGGCCTGGTATTCAGGGAGATCACAAATTCCTTTTGAAGATGGAAATCTCTTTGTAGGTGTTCTGAGTTTCATTCATCGCGATCCATCTGGAAATGCATTTTGGAACAATCCGTTTTGTTTGTGGCTTTGGCTGGCTTTGCATTCTCTGAATAGCAGAGTGTGGTTTGGGCTTTATAATGGGATATATGGTCTCTCTGGCTTGGTTCCAGCTCAGGCTGGGAAGGACTGAGAGGAATTACCCTTGGGTCTGTAAGGCAGACCTCTAAGGCAGTAGCAAAACACTAGGTATCTAGCAGCATAAGCCAGACAAGCAGCATGTGTGGGACGGTTTGGTGTTTCTCAGGCAGCCAAAGAAGCTGCAGAGTGCCTTTCTTGGGGAGGGTCCCAGCAGGTAGAACTGGTCGGCACTGGAGCACTAGTTACTGCTTCAAGTCACTCTTCACAAGTGGCCTCCTATTCCGTATTGCTGTGATGGGTTGTCAGCTTCCATGGCATCGTTTTCTTGCTCCTGCTAGTCCGTGACCTTTCTCTGAATTCACAAGCTGTTGCCCAGTCTGCCAGACTGTATGGGAATGGCACGTGTACCTGCCAGGTGAGCCAGCACCTTTTCTTTCTAGGCAATGTGGTGCCTAAAAGAATTGCAAGAATTTAAGCCTGTTAAGCCACAAACTCTCTTAGAAGTTGTTGCTTTTTTTTTTTTTTTTTTTTTTTTTTTTTTTTGCTCCTCAGTGGGACAGGACCAGATATTATAATTAACCTCCCCCCTACCTCCCAGCTAGCTTTCCGTTGAGCGTCTGCATTTTTAGATTCCGCCTGTCTGCGGTCCAGCCCCAAGATAGTTAAATGTAATAAATAAATAATGATAAAAATAGTCTCTGAGGACTCAGCAGGCAGCAGGCCAAGGAATCTGGGCATGCTGCCAGCAGCTCTTCCACTGGAAGTCTAAAGTTAACTCAGACTATGGGCCTGCATCGCTCTGCTCAAATGAATTTTTGGGGAAAAGTCCCTCTCCCTTCCCCACCTCGAGCGGTACCCAGCAGGGTGGGCTTCAGGGTTTCGGTGCAAACGTGAACATGGGGCAAAGGCTGTGGTGGCCATGCTGCCATGGTGAGGGGTGGAGCAGCAGCAGCAGGGGCAAGGCCTCCAGGCCTCAGCTCAGGGGAGCAGGTCGGTCGCCAGACGCCAGCACAGAGAGGTCTGCCGTTCATGGGGCTGACCCTAAAGCCTGCTCAGATTATGTCCCACCCCATTACATCTCAGGATAGGAGCTGTCACACTGTGCGTGTTTGTACTCCCGTTTCCTATCATGCTATATATCTGCTGCGTATAGCTCCGGGATCTGAGAGTGATCTACCCGCATCCTAGACAGGCAGTTACCACTATCAAGAATATCTGGGAAATTATGTATCCTAGGAAATGTGTGCCCTCTGGTGAGGAGCAGCCTGCCAGCAGGTGGGAAGGTTTAGAGCAAAAGAGCTGGGATTCCCCTTTAAGGAGAGGCGAGGGGCCCAGAAGAGCGAAGCTTTCCGAACTTATCTGCGCGCAGCCATCGGCACAGCTCCTGCAATCGCGCCCAGCACGGAGAAGTCGAAAGTACAGCCCCAGACCTGTGCCTCCTCACCCTGCTCTGCTGGGAACACTCCCTGCACCAGCCCTGCTTCACTCAAGCTGCTTGATAAATGTTTTAAACTGTCCAGGAGGTTCAGGCTTGCTTTTCTGTAGGCATGTCGCTAACAGAGCGATTGCAGGAGGAACTGGTACCATCCGGGTTCAATGCTGGCTCCCACATGCTTTAAAACCCCTAAGTGTGGGATAATCAAACATCCCCAGATTGCCACACACCTGCAGTGGAAATTCCAGCAAAGGCTGGTTTGGGGCATAGTGCTTTTGTTTTGCAGGCAAGGTTGGGCACGGTGTCTATTTTGTTCCTGGCTTTATCATCTGTATTAATAAAGTGTGACCTCGAGAACTGGCAAGGTAGCAAAGATAAATGTGCTTTTCAGATTTGGTACTGTGCAAACCAGTCCCTGTGGATGTGCCTGCCGGTGGTCTTACCTGGAGCTGGGAGCATAAAATAGCTGTTCACAGCTGGGGGGAGTGGGCAGCAGGTAATGGAGAGGGAATACCTGAAATACCTCTGGCCCCGACCCCAGGGACAGTCTCCAGTGGCACAGGATAAATAGTGAGAGGAAATCCCCTTGAAAATCCAAGACATCTGCTCTATTTCAGGAACTGGGAAGCTATCGCACACCAATTCTCTTGTCCAGGGCTTTGGAGTGCAGGATTCAGGCTTTCTCTGCTATCATGTGCTGAAGAACCTCTAGAGGGACACCACCAAGGAAGATCTGTGATTCTGTACAGGCTACAATTATGGTTCTCCTTTATTTGCAGTTATTTTTCCCCTAATTCTACACTTTTCCCTAATCCTCCATTGTGCCTGCTTTTATTGATCTGCCCACTTATTTTTTTATAGAAGCCTGCTGGTCCGTGGCAGAGGTTAAAGTGAACTCTGAGTAAGACTTCACTGCTTGGTCTTTGTGAGGCAAATGAGTCAAACTAGAGCAGCCCTGAAGAGTCAGCAACCTAAGATGTGTGGGGAGAGGCCAGTAAGCAAAGGGCCTCTGGGATGCTTATACTGTCAGCTACCAAATTTAGAGAGGGAATTTCCTAGCAGTTGCAGCAAACCAGCACCACTCATGCAAAATGCAGATGCAGAAAAAAAATCAATGCTTTAGATACTTCCCTGGAACTTCAATACATTTGAACTCCATATCCCCTTGCAGGGTGACAAAAAGCAAGTGTTAATTTTGAGCTTTTTGTAAGTGCTTTTCTAAAGGGAGAACCCTTCATTTTTGTTCTAAAGCTCAAATATCTGCATTTTTTTTTCCTTTTTTTCTTTCTCTGGCACCAAATGCACCTTCTGCATAAGTGCAAAAGTAAGCCCTCCTTTGGGACAGTGCAGTGTTGATAGAGCTGCTTTCTAGCTGGAGCAAGTCCATGCAGCTGAGAGCTCCAAGTATGTCTCATCTCAGAGAGACTTTGTCCACAGTAGAAATCCCTTCTTGCCCTGTAGCATTATTGGATCAATTTGTCATGGAAGTATATGAAGTTCTATAACTCTGGTCATGACCCATGACTGCAGACAGTGCAGAGGGTGATGGAGTTCCTTTGGTTCAGGGGCTGTCCTAGAGGAAATGCTTAAATACAAATTCTCAACAGACTAAATTACTTTTTCTGGCTGGCTCTTACTGTATGTGTTGCAGCAGCTCATTCTGGTATTAATCTGGGCATAGAGCAACCCTGCATTCAGGCACTTGGTTCATTTCAGGTAGTTAATAGGTAAGTACTCAGGTCCTGTAGCAGTGACTGCTTCGCTTAATAGTTCACTGACTTCAGAGGGTTTTGGATAACGCTCATAGCATGCACTTAGAGTCTCTATTCCCCGCAGAGCTGAACTGAAATCCTTTGTGTAGGTGTGGGAGGAAGGGCTATATGGATTTTTATACCCAGATATAAAGTAGTTATAGAAGTAGGAAATCACATGAGTAGTTTTGCTGATTCAGTGAAGCCTATCTAGTCTATTAGAGCCTTGAATAAAAATACCCATATATACCTACAAGCCAGGAAGGGCTGGTCCCTGCCAGGTCAGCACACAGGGCGGTAACGGGGAGATCAGCAGTCTGTCGAGCACAAGACAAAGCAGGCAAAGTAATTACATCTTGGCAAAAAAGTGTAATTAGGAAAGAAAGGCCATTGCTTGGGTGGCTGAGTGCCTGTGCCCCTGCCGTGTATCACAGCCCTCTCATGTGGTGCTCCCTGGATATTCCCGCTGTGGTTGGGGTCTGTCTGAGCATCACAGCAGCCCACACGTGAGTTCTCTCTTCGGCAGGAGACGCTTGGAAGTGGCCTAAAGCAAACAGTTGGTTCCGACTTCAGCTCCCCATGCCTGGTGAAGGTGCAGCTCCCAGAGGTGGCGAAGGGCTGGCTAGTCCCTGAGATAACCCCAGCAAAACCTGTGCCACTCTGGGTGTCTTGCTCTTTACAGCACTGTGGTGATCGGCTGCTCAAGCTGCCTCCTTCAGCGAGCCAGGTCACCGCTGCTGTGAAGTGAGCTTCACAGACTGGCAAAAGCTTTTCAGCTGTGACTGATGACCACTGCCTGTCTTTCCACTGACAGATCCCATGTTGTTTTCTTGACGGAGTTGCCGCCACTCGCGCTCTTGATTCAGTTAACTTTTTGCCTTATTTCTGAGCTGTTTTTACCATCCCTCCCTCCAAGAGCATGGTCGGTTCTTCCAGCTTGTCTCTTTGCCAAGGTATTGCTGCATACATGGAGAAGGGAGTGCCTTTGCTGAGGCCCATCGCTATTTTTTTTGTTGTTGTTGTTGCTTCCTGTAGCTCTGGCTCCTTCCCTGTAACCAGATATTTTTGGTTGAGACATCCCCTTATCTACTTGCAGTGACAATTTTTTCTGGTTGTCCTTCTCACCCCAGTGTATCTTCCTGATACCTCCAGCCACCCCAATTTTGCATTGTTGGATTTGTTTCTCTTGCCCATTAGATGGTGGGTAGAGTCCATTGGAATAGGGATGACACCAAAGGTTTTATTTAAATGCTCGTGGTTTAATGCCTGGAAAGAGGAACTGTGGCTTACAGTGGATGGGGACATGGGAGACACTGGCTCTTTTGCTGTCTGTCTTACATTCAGTGCAGCATTCCTCAGGCATCCCTATCTGCAAGATGAGGGAACCTGTAAAACTTCTTTTCTACTAGTGAAAATATCAAGTTCTGCTGTGCTTAGGAAAAGAGTCCATTTTATCTTATGATGCTTTAGCAGTGGTGGGAGCGGTCCTGTTTAGCTTAGTAAAGCATGAATTTTAAAGGATCTAAAACGTTGGCAGCTTGCAAAAGGCAGTCAGAGTGCTGCAGCATCAAACACCTATTTTTTAGTCAGCTACGTTGTACTAATGAAATAATACCAGAGGCTCAATGAGAGCCTCTAAACATGTGCTTGAAAGCTGCAAGTAAAACTGTTTACCTTTCATTAACTTGTTTAGCTTTTACAAATCACGTGAAACATGAAAGTGTGTGTCTAAAGAGCAATCCTTTTAGATATGAAATAATGTTTGAGTGTTTAGAAATTAAAGTAGCTTTTAAAACTATTTATGTCGAGGTAAACAAAAAAATATTCTTGTAAATCTGTTGCTTCTTTCTCTGTGTGTCAAGTTTGCTTTTGTTTTGCATTTGACTTGGCTGTTTCTACTCCACATTTTTTTTGTGTGTTTTGGCTCTGCTAAATATTTCCTTCTTCAATTAATCTTCACATTGTGAAAGAAGTTGCAAAGCCTACACTCATTCTGAGCATGCTGTGCAATACTTCCATCTCCTATCAGTGCTCTTCATTTAATACTTGAGGTAGTGGTAACTTTTTCCAGAGAAATTAGACAAATTTTAGTAACCCACCTTTTGCTGCCTGGAAGTTCCTAGAGGATGTTTTGATAAACGCCATCAGCGTTGCATGAAGTCCGTGTACCCTCCTCTCATTAGATTTGCTTTGCAGAGAACAAGGAGGGAAATTGTATGAGGCGCTTCTGGCTGTGGCCATGACACTGACCGAGTTCCTTGTCCTCATTTCACTTTATTTTCCATGTTTGCATTTTGTTTTCCAAACTTATTTTCCATGTTTGTTATCCGGGAGCACTGTGGACTGGTAAGAGGTGAGGTGGCAGCTTTCTCTAGAATTTCTGAACATCACTTGAAATTATTTTCTTCATTGCTGGCAATTTTGCCTTTTTTTTTGGCAATTTTGCCCTTTGCCATTCCACCCTCCAGTATTTGTGTATCGCCACCACCACACAGCTGCCTCTCAGTCAGAAGGCAACAGTACTGCAAAGGCAAAATCGAGAGCTAAATTTCACCTGGCAGCACCTCCCCGCTGGCTGTGGAGGGATAGGGAAGTGTCTGTAATTCCCCCAGGTTTGTAGGATGGCTTGTCCATTATCGAGCTTGTATGAGAAGTTGATAACAAGCTAATTAGTAGAAACTGCATTATTAAGAGCCTGTTATTTCTTTTCTTCCTATCTCCTGTGTCAAAAATGAAATTCTGAATGATACTTATCAGCGTTGTATGTCTTAGTGACCTTTGTTACCTTTATTAGAGGGAAAGAAAGATGCATGAGGAAATAAATAGAGACTAAGCTAGATCGGTCTTAAAACTGGTGGAAGTCTGTGGTGTCAGGAGTTTCTGGTATGTAGATCAAAAGGGTCAGACACCAGATTTTTTATGTGTGTCAGGTCTGGTCTGAATGTTTATGTATAGGATACAGGCAGATGTTAGAGTACTTATTGCAGATGCTGTGCAATAGATTTCCCTCTAAAGCCAGTATGCATCTTGCATGGGCTTAAGAAGTAAACGGCAGAAGAGTTCCTTCAGATTTACACTGATGGGTTATGCAAATGTCATCTAGCCCTCTTCTGAAGTCATTAGGAATCTTTCCATTGCCTTTGTAGGAAATGGGGCTACCCCACAGAGCCGAATGTTTCCTGTTGAAATTTCCCACCCTTTACTATTTCTGTGGTTCATTAGTTTTCCCGAAGGAGTGATACGCTGCAGTGGAGATGGAAATTTGGAACTCGGCTGAATGCCGTAGGTGCCATTTCCCAATTTAGAGCTCCTGTTTTTGGCTCTGTCTGTTAATGGTTGCACATGGATGTAAGTATACCTTAATTGTCCTTTCTATAATAATCTCTGCCCAAGTAGGTTGACCTTTGGGACCTTCACCTAAAACTACCTACTTAAGAAGGCCTTTTTCAGATGAATGGAGCAATTTCAATCAGAAGCAAAGTACTGTCTACACAACAAAACTTACAGGCTTTGGATGGTATCTAGTTTACTTTGTTGACTTTCTGATGCAACTGGCAAATGTATTTGTTGTGGATTGTGGTATTTTAATTACTAAGATTCTTAGGACGATGGATAGGAATATTTTAATCCCCAAATATGTAAAATAAGTAAGGAAATATTGGAATAACAGAGCTATTCTTAATGGAAATCTCTCTATTAAATATCTGAATCTGTCCTGTAATGAAGATTTTTAGTGCAGTTGCATTTTTAGGCACCAAATACTGGTGGAAAAAAGTATGATGGAAAGGTCCTTGAAATCTTATGAAAGGCTTGGGTCCTTAAGTATTTGTTTGCTCCCCGGAGTGGAATTTAGGCATCTTGGGCTCCTTGTACCCAGAAAGCTGCAGGTTGATGCAGACAAGTAATTGCATGCTGTGAAGATGCTTACAGAGCTTTCTCTATTTAAATACCTAATGAAGAGGCACATTTAGGCACTCACACCAGAGCACAGCATCCGTCCTGAACCAGGCACCAATAAGTACTCTAAAACACAGTCAGGGAGAAGGCAATAACAGCACAGTGCACTGGCTCGGGGCAGTGGCCTCCCATCTTTTTTTCAGCCTGTGAACTTGAGAAAATCCCCTGCTTCCAAGGGAACTGTGGAAGGAGTTTAAACCTGCTGACTGCAGGCTTGGGCTTTCTCTATGTCTTTCCATAGCTCATCAGTGCAGTAGTGCCTAAGAGCCAGAGCAACATCAGATCTCGTAAAATTCCCAAATCTCCTCTTCAATCACTTTTTACAAGTCTTTCAAAACAGCTTCTTGTTTGTGCAAATACCTTACACCAGGCACTTTTCCTCATGCTCAGGTTGTTTTTTAGGTATCTCTGGTTACCAGGGAAACTAGCTAGGTTGCTGCCAGCCCAAGTTGTTAGAGGTGAACCCAGAATAACTCTTCAAAAAACAGATTTGTATTTGCATCTTTTCCTAATTCCTACTACTTAGGACAAACTCTAGAATGGATGAGCTGAACTGAACTTCATGAACTTTTTGAGATAAATATTTTTAAACTTCCTCTGCTGGAGGAGGAGCAGCTCCTAAATATCACAGTTGGCAAATTGCTGTCCTTGTGACAGCAGGATTTGGTGTGAATTTTCTGCAAATACCTCCTTGCAATCAGTTTGAGAAATTGTATTTTGTTCTTTTAAATACTTGAAATTAGTCTCAGTGCATAAATATCCATTTTAAATGGAAGCATTAAGGAAATTGTGGGAGTCTCTGCTCATGGTAAAAAGAAAAAGCATTCCACCTAAATAAATAAATTAAATATGTTTGGCTTTGAGACTTGTTAGGCTTGGCTTTTACCTGGGATTTCTAGCAGTTAAATATTTATTTTGAAGTATGATGATGATTTGTATCAACATGGCTCTTAGCTTGTGCTCACTTGTGTAACAGCATGCGGTGCCTTTTACAGAGAGGCTTGTGTTTTCTGCACAGAAATAAAATGTTTTAAATGTACTCATAGTGATGTAGTTTCATCCATGCTAGGGAATTTGCAGTGCTTTTCGTGAGAGTGGTAGAGCTAGGTACACACCATTGGGATGTTAACAAAGCTTTTATTCCAAGCTATTGACTTTTGAGTTGTTTTTGTTTCAGGAGCAACTGCGTGACCCTGTGTTACATTCAAACCTTTGGTGACCCTCTCATGTGATGAGAGAAGAGATCAATGAAACTGCCAGAAAACTATTTGTCGTGTCCTCGGGTTGAGAACCGGTGCAGCAGGCACTGCACATCTCAGTGTTGATAGGAGCCATTTTCTTAAGAGACCCATTTGCTATCAGGAGAAGGCTGCTCGGGTGCTTAGAGTGCTAGCTGAAACCCTCTCCTAACTGCTGGTTCTATTTGCGAGGTCACTGAGGTACTAGAAGAACGGAAAGTATCAGAACTAATGCTGTCTTTCCAAAATAATAAAATAAATAAAAAAGGGGGGGGGTGTTGGCTGGAGGCAGGGAGAAGTGTGGGGGAATTGTAGATCCATCAAGCTTCACCTTGCTTCCTGGAAAAATCTGCTAGAATTAATAGCACAGTGTGCAAGCAGCTGGAACATGACGGGGAGATGAACAACAGCCAGAGTGGCTCTGCAGAGAACAAATGGCAGCTAACCAGGCACACTTCTCTTCAGCTACAGCAGTAAGAGAAATGATAATAACAGTGATAATAATAATAACTCCCCGCATCTTGCAGTTTGGCTTTTGACACTGTCTCATATGACAATCTCAGAAGCAAACTGCATCGAGACTGTGTTTCCCTAATATGGGGTCAGGCACAAGAGAGAAAAGTGACTGTATATCCTAGTGCAGCTATAAAGGATTTGCTGGCAAATGAAAAGATGCATTTTGTGAGGTTTTGTAGGTGTGTTTTTTCCTGGGTCTGCTTCTACTCAATGTCTAGCAGAGGAGATATGCTTATTAAATAGGTAGACAACAAAACCCCAGGAAAAACTGGAAGTGTATCAGTACTGGTGGTGATGATACAGCAAGCCTCTCCTAGAACCTGAGCTGTCCCAGGAACGAGCATTTCCTCTGGCTTTTATCTGGAGGGCTAGGCTGCAGTCACTGCAACCGGTTGCAGTCACTGACGAATCTCTGTTGATTTTGTCCCAGGAAAGAAGTAGAGATTTGGAGCAGAGGTTAGGCAGGCCTGCTTTCTGTCAGGAAGAGAGAGGTGACCTGGAGGTTCCCAAGCTCCTCATTCACCCTGCTCCTTCCCCTCTTCACCTCTCCAGAGCAGCGTGTGGCTGATCCATCCGACTTCCCATCTCGTGAGAGAGGGCACATCAAGCAGGCTATCCCTACAGGCACAGAAATACAATTGCAGTAAACACTTCACACATCTGGTTCTTAACTTTTAATTTTTTTGAAGTTCCAAGTTGTTTGGTTTTATTAAACAGTTGGAGGTGTTTTTTTTTTTTTTTTTTTTTTTTTTTTTTTTTTTTTTTTTTAATCTACAGCTGGTCTGGGCAATATGCCTTAATTAAACCGATCTAAGCATCATGGCATGGACTGCCTGAAACAATTATCATTTCTGGTCACTGACAGTCACCCTTTCTGACAGCTTGATCCTTAAAGCCATAACTTCAATGGGTACAGAAGAAACCAGTCAAATGCCATATATTTCTTCACACCTTTTATGACAAGCTAGAAATAGCTCTTTGACATGCTGACTTAATATTTGTCAATTTTCTTCAGCATTTGGGGGAAGCACGAACAACAAATACAGATGGGTAAATTAATTTTGCTCTAATTGCCTCCATTCTAATTAGCATATATGAAACAAGATATTGAAAGCAATGCAACACAACAGATTTCTAGGGCATTCTTAAGGGATGCTCTTGGGATTCACAGGCCCAGCTTACAAAGCTGCAGGTGATCTAAAGTATATAATGTTAATATGATTAATTTTGTGCTATTTTTGGCCTGGCTTGTAATGGAAATGAGGCTTAAACAGTCTTTCTCTCTTCCCTCCTTCCTTGCTATACTTTTCAAACCTGCCAGTCAGTTTCAACCAATCGTGACAGAAATGCAGCAGCAATTTCAGTTGAAGTTTCATGAACTTAGGCAGGTGAGGGACAGGACATGCCAAGTATTAGTGCCCGTTGAGATAGATGACAACACTGCAAGATTGACCTCTGTCATTTCTGGAGAACCCTCAGAGAAGAGGATATATCCGAACTGCAGAAAAATCTTGACTTACCAACCTCATTAAGCTTCAGAGAACCAAATCGTAAATCTATAGGAAGCCGTGTTTATTTCCTCTGCTCGTGGAATTGCTGGTTAATGTCTACAGACAGCTGGCTGTACTGCAGAGTCCCCTTTCCATGCTTGCAGACCTGGACTTCCTTTGAAATCCAGAAATTATTTGTAGGCTGGTTTCTTTGTGTCTCATAGAGCAACTCCATGAACTGTGACGGGGCTCCCAGTCGTGCTGTTAGCTCAGAGTGGTGTCCCTAGAGACACTGCTGTTAATGTGTCTGTTTTAGTGATCAAATAACTTCTGAAGAAGCTGCTGTGAAGATTTCAGAGGGATTTCTGTGTGGATCACTTGTTCCCCTCAATGCTTATATCTGTTTATTTTTTGTTCAGTCTATAAGAATTCGAGGAGAAGTTACTGTAGGTGATGTAGAGGTATTTCTCTGAACCCTTAATGTATAATGCCACGCTACTGTGTTAAAATTGTTCCCATTTTTTTTCTTTGTGCCAAAGTTGAAAGTGGTACTCCTTTTGTCTTATAGCTCTTTGTGCACCTCAGGAATGAGGTATATTGGAAACATCTGTAATAAAAATTGACATATTTAATCAGTACTGAGCATAAACTGTTTCAGCTTAGCAGAGAAGCCTACAGGTGATAGCATTTACACCTGAAATTATGTACCTTTGCTGCTTCTGTTAGGCCCAGAGGTGATTGTCACTGAGGTTAACGTGGTGCTCTGTCCAGCTGAGGAACATCCAGCAGTCACCACCCAAGCTGAGAACATCGGGTGGATGGACAAGGGCTCCACGTCCACCCAGCTCCGACTCTGGTGCATCTCTGAGCACAAGTCTGCTAGGTGTGCCATCCTGAGGGCCTCTGTCCCCAGACCTGTGAAGCATTCCTGCATGAGTCAAAAGATTTGGTTTGATGGGTTTTACCTCTGGAGCAGGCACCACTAGATGGGGGCAGAAGGCCACAGTGGGTGTGTGATTTCCCTTTCTCTTTTCCCTTGGCCAACCCAAGGAACTCTCACCACTTACTCTGGTTGTGCACTGTAATCATAACATGTCTTCCTTTCTCCCAGAGAAAGGGTGGAGGGAACTACAAAGGAGAGAAGGAAACAGCATTAGAATGTTTCCTAGGCCTTGCCTTTCTTTACTATATGCAATTTTGCGTGGTTGAATGTGATGCAATTACCTAGAGAGCAATAAGCTTTCAACTTTGCCACCTGTAGTTATTCAGCCTAGATTAGTTGCTGCTGAAAGTTTCTTTTCTCCTATGATGGCTGCTTGTGGGTATAGGCAACATTTTAGCAGATAACACACAGAAGACTGATGGCAATAATGAAAGTAAATTGTTCATACTGAGGTCCTAAAAGCTTGGCCCTTGACTTTATTGATAGAGGGAGAAAGCAGAGCGTTCATGAAGTGTGGGTAATAGACTGGCGACTGAACCAGAGATGAGTTCAAAGCAAACCTGTATTTATGTATGAAGATGATGACTGAGTGTGATAGAGGAGAAGAGAGAGGTTGTCCCCATTTCTCCAGATTTGACTATGTTGCTCCCCTAGCTATTTAAATTAGGCATTTGGAGTATCTTTCACTACAACAAAACCAGCTGTTTTTAAAGCTTGGAATATGTTTCTTTCTTTTAAGCCTGGGTGGGGTGTATTTATGTACTTGCTGGGTAATATGTAAACTGAGAGGGTGCATGTTGCAAAATTTAACCTCTGTTTACAAAGTAAGGAAAAGCAGATGCCACTTTTGGGGGACAAGCAGGAAGACAAGCTAGCATTATCCCTGTCAATCTACGTGGAAATGTATTAAAGCAGCAAAACTGGGTAGCTCATAGTGATGCTGTCTTAATGATGCTGCCTTGGCACTTGGACTTTTTCATGCTTCCAGTCAGTAGTGGATCTGGAAAGAGAGTGCTCTGGCTTCAGTTATCTCTGGCCTCAGTTGTGTGTTGCAGCTGTTAGTGGCCAGTAGCTCCCCTTATTTGTGTTAGTGGTGAGAACAACTAGTAAACAGCACCTTGCTAAATATTACTGATTCTGGCTAAATCTTACCCACAGCGTTTTGACTTGCAAAACAGAGGCTGCTGAAGAATGTGTGAGTCAGGCAAGCTGGAAGAAAAAAAAAAAAAGCCTTCACTTTTGAAATAGATCTGATCATACGATCTAATTAGGGCAGGTCATTCCTTTGGCTTTCTTAATTTCAGTGTATGACTGGATTTTATTTCCTAATAATCTGTCATTTTGTAAGGGTGAGGAATGTGGTAAATGGGACCTTGGAGCTGCCAGCATGGAAAACATGCAGTAGTGCAGTGAGGTGGCTCTTACATATAAGGGTACTTACACTTTCCTTTGAAATCCAGAAAAAGCACCAGCTCTAGTCCTTGCTGCAAGGTCAATGAAAGCCTAACTGACGAATGTTGTTATCCTTAAGTGTTCCCAGCGCTTCCATTTGTTTTTAACTTTGATGGTAGCTTCAGCAAACTGCCTATATAACAATTCTTTGCTGTAAAAGCAGATGAAGGGCATGTCTGTCACTCACACAGAGAATTGGTGACAGTCCTACAGTTATAAACCACGCACTATTTATAGGTTTTGATGCTTTGTTTGGTTGCAGATCAAAGTCGATGCATTTTGCATTTGCTTTGTTTGGAATTGTAGAATTATTTTGTAATGCAAGACTTCAACTGAAGACCCTTCTTCACTCTTTTTTCTGGGTGTTCAGCTCTTAGGCTGTTTTAAAGGAATTCCTCGCTGTACGCTTCAGCTGAGGACAGGACAATCTCCACGAGCCAGCCAAGCAATGCTCTTTTTCCAAGGTCCCTACTAATATCTTCCTGATAACAGCACTTTCTCTCCCTTTGGGAGGAAAAGGTCACAATGGTGGAAATGGTGTGTGTTTGTTCTCTTGTTCCTAAGCTGTGCTCTTCTGTCGCTGTTGTTGTTGCCTCCGACAAGATGGTTGCCAAGCCACTTTGTCATCACCTCTGCATCTTGACAGAACCCAGGAGCTGTCCCAGATAACAGGAATATGTCCTTCCAGCTAAACCTGAGTGATTTGATCCAATCCAGGATTTAAGCAGGCCTGACATTTTCTGGCCATGTTTATAAGCAGGGTACTTCAACAGGACTCTGCTACAGAAATAGCTACACTTCTCTTGCTAGAAAACAAATGTTTTATTTTGGTGAAACCAGAGCTCGATGCTGATGGCATAATCAGTCATGAATCTTTGTAATGAGCTCATGCTGTTTATCTGTCTTAAGCTTCTGATATTGCATTGTGCTGCATGTTGAAAGACAACATACTAAACAGAAACTGTCTGCTGAGGCTAGTAGACTAAATTCAGTCAATACAGTTTTGCATTGCATTATGTGTGCAGTCACTCTAATTGCAGGAGGAGAAGGAAGAACAATGAGTGAATATAACAAACTACTGCCATCATTATCTTCTGTTCACGTCCCTGTGCTACAGCCAATTACTTTAATGCTAATGGTAAGAGCCTCCTTTGATGCTCTTATCAGTCTGCATGCAGTTCCTATGCCCTGACGACTCCCAGCAGTCCATCGAAATGCATGCTGTGTGTGTGCAGATTATCGTTCGCTGAAGTCATATCCTTTCCAGTTTTCCTCCTCCTTGCATGTACAATAGTAAAATATACCCATTTTACTTATTTATGGATTCCTGGATTTGTCTGTTTGGCTATTGGTATCTTAAAGCTCTGTAAAAATGGTATTTCAAAAGCTTCCTTATGTATCTCAATCAGGACAGCACAGGGAGATGTTGCTTCCATCCTACGCAGCCACACAGCGCTACTGGTGCACTACCAGATGCTCTAGGTGATGTTATGCTCTTGTGGTTGCTCAGCCATGCTGCCTCCTTACATACAGTTGCTAATCTCTGAGCTATGAGCTGCTTTTAATGACACACTTGTTCTTTGAGATTGATTTTGTTTGGCAGCTGTGTCAAGATGTGGTGCAAATCGTCAGCGCTTACACCAAGCCCTATTTGTCCCTTTGCTTCTGCTACTACTAACAAGGGAGAAACCATCTCTGATATAGGACAGACACTAAAAAGTCTAAAGAAAATCTAGGTTGATTTTTACAGACCAATTCTTTTCAAAATCAGTGTATTTGAGACAACCATTTTGGATCACTTGTTAAGCATAAATCTTTCTCTCAAAAGCTTGTCAAAATTCAACATCCAGTTGAGTCAGGCTTCTAAAATTGTTTCAGAAGGTTTTAAAGAGATGATCAAATAAGAAGATTTGTACTGGCAAAATGATGAGACAAATATAAATTGAAGCAGGGCAGAGAAGAGAAAATAGTATTCAGTAATGCTTTTCAGTGGTTTTATCTTGGCATCTCATTAAGTAATGTAAATATCCATAGCAATACAGAAGAGTGGAGAGAGAGCTGCCTGTAGAAAATGAAGACGACTCATCACATGCTAGTTTATTACCGTCATTCACCAGAACTGTGTGCTTCAGTCCTGATTTTTCAATAGTCTGTGCTATTGCAATAACCACATCCCTAGAGAGGAGAGCTGGGTGAACCTAGACTGAGCTCCAGACTATTCAGATGTGTTGTTCTTAGGAATGAGACCTTGCATCTAGATATCCCACTTCCAGGACAGCGTCTTAACCACGGGACTCTGGAGTCATATTCTGCTTTTTTCTCCCATGATGTTGGACTGCACCGAGGGAGTGGCAGACTCTGCGCAGCCCAGCCTGGCAGTGCAGTGTACTAGCATGGGAGGTGGGTACAGCAAACTACAGTGTTCTTTAACTGAGCAGGACATATTATATTTTCCTGGCTGAATACTCTAAATTGTTAATTAAAGGTGATGAGGGACAGCATTTTTGTATGCCAAACACCTCCTATTAGTGGGGCGTAGGTGAATCCCTGTTATGGCGTGAGAGCCCAGAGTGCCGTCTTTCTGAGATACCCAGTTCCCTTCAGTGACTGCACCAGGAGCCTGAACATCTGATTCTGCTCTCTGAATTGCCTGAGCCGAGGCTAAGTGCTAATCAAACACGCTGGTCTCTCTTAATGTCACAGAGGACAGAGGAAGTCCCAGCTGGTGATTACTTACTTGACTTCACTGCCTCGTGATGTCACAGACCTCCTGAGGGAATGAGAAGTGCTTGGAAATAATCTCATGCTTAACATTAGGTGGGGAAGGTCAGGAATGGCAGATGGGACGTTGCAGTTTGGGCTTTAGGTGTGAGTTTGCACACAAGTGAGAGCAGGTGGGCTCCCAGCACTTCAAAGAGGACGGGAAGCACGTGGTCTGAATGGAGGCTTTGTCGGTTCTCTCCCACTGAATGCCTTAGCACCTTGCTTTGTTTCAGCTGTGCTTGGGGTAAACCTGCTTCGTCGGTGCGTGGGCAGCGTGAGCTGGTGAGGAAGAGTTGCTATAGGAAGACACCCTCCTGGGCAATGACATGGAAACTCAGGCTTTGGGTTTCAGAACAGGCTCTGGCTAGGGACCTGTCACTTGTCTCAAAGCCACCTTGTGGAAAAGGAGATTGTTTTTTGTTATGATAAATGCGCTTACGAAGCAGCACTTGCTTTTCTCCTACACCCGGATGTTTAAGTGGACAACCCTCTCCCAGGCTATCTATCCATGCTCTGAGTTATCAGCTCTCAGTGGCTGCAATGGAAAGATTGTTGGCTTATGGATGACTTCTCTGTTACCAGGTGAGTTGGTGGACTGTTCTTAAAACCTGTCTTTTGCTGGGTGAAGAAATGAGGTTTGTGCAGATCCTTGATCTTATGAGTAGGTGAAAACTTGAGCTGTTAAAGCTGCACAGTCCTTTGGTAAAATTAAGGAATAGATTAAGAATAGCTGAAGTCTGTGTCTTTTGACAATTTGGTTGGCTGAGGAAAAGTTTAATCTTCAGGGACAGTTGGGCACATATGTGAATTACTATTTCTATTCAAAAATAAAATCCTGCATAATCAGTAGGCAGCATTTGTGTGTCAGAATGGTGTCCTTTAACTTCCCAAGGAAATGTCATCAAATGGGGTATTCAGACAATAACTCGGATAACTCCTGCTTGTTAGATAGGTGGAATTCAACTCTTTCTGGAGGATAGCATAGTCCTGAATAAGAAGGAATCTGAAATTACAAAAAGGAACAAGAAAGCTGTGTTGTTTTGACCAACAAGTGGAGGATTGTTCCTCTCCTGCCTATGGGAGTCTTTAATAAAGAAGTAGGAGTATTTGTGATGGCAAGCTGACTGTAGTGAAGCATCACAACATTTTACAGTGGAAAATGTTACTCTTGCAACTCAGTGGTGTTTGGTGAAGCTTGGAAAATAGGATGATGTGGCATTGTCTAGTCACAAGCAAAATGGAAGTCATGATTGCCCTGCTAAGTGTAGCGAAGATCAGCCTTTCTTCTGGTTTGTTGGAAACTGTTCAGGGCCATAACTTCTTTCAGAGGATTCTGCAACCCAGGCAGAGCACAGAAGGGCTGCTGTTCTTGGACAAGCTTTCCCTTGCAGCAAAGCAATTCGACACTGAAGGTATTCCTGTCTGTCTAGTGGCAGATCCAGAGTTTGTTCTCTGGCAGAGTAAAGAAGCCACAAGCAAAGCTGCTTTGTGTTGGGCCCCAAGGCAATGGGCAGTAGATAGTGGTCTCTGTCCTGAGCATTAGACCCAGAATCTTTTAATACTTTATATTCTGCCATTGGTTTCGCGTAGCAAACTTTTCTTATAGCTCACATAAAAGATGCTTGAGACTTTGGTGTTTAGCTTCATTATCTGCCTGGTAAAGTTATTATCTCACTGCCTGCTGGTAATTTAGATGGCTTGTTGTGGTTGCTGAAGAACATAAATTATTCTGCAAAGCTGTCTCCATAAAAGTAAGTTACATGCGTTGGATGATTCAGAGCTTTACATGATACTAAGAGCAAGTGACATAGGAGGAGCTTGGGAAGTAATTCCTTTCTTCTGGGTTGGGATGTGTCTGGTTGACTTTAAATGATGCTGGTTCATCTTGACATCAAAGGAGGAGTCACTCTGCAGAGGAGAGAGTGGATGCTTGGCAATGCAAAGACATTTTGATCTTTTCCTGTTCCTTCCTAGCTCCAAGAACTGTATGTGCAGGCAAACGACAACACTTGGCAAGCTTGGCTATACATATCTCCGTATATTTTATTTTTACCCTCTTCTTTTGTGTTCTGTGGATTGTTCATATATGGCAACCAGATCAGTGAGGAGCACGCTGTGTGACTTGTTTACAGGAAAGATATTAAAAAAAAAAAAAAAAGTCTTAGACCATCCAGCTAGATCAGTCCAATACAAGTCATTAATTTGTCTGGCTCTTTAGCAGCATTTCAGTGTTGGGGCTATCTCTGTGCTAACAGTGTGTTCAAAATCCAGTGACATCTGCTCTCTTCTTTCTTCCCTCCCTGTTGTGCTCCCATAGTACAATACAACATGAAAAAGGGATGTGTGCAATTATTAGAGACTTCTGCTTGTGAAGGACAAATACTTTCTGCTGCTTGAGTTTCTCTGTTATCTTATGCTCTGAAACAGAACCTTGAATGGGTTCTCTTCTATGCTGGCACTAAACTGAATGTTCATTTTGTAGCGTGTTAGGTTTTAGCCTTGTTTCCATAGGAAACAAGCATATATGATGAAGCTGTTTCTGCATGGTTTTTTTTCCTTACCTGTTCTTTTCTCCTCTCTTTTTTAACCTGTTGTCCAGTAGCAGCCAAATTTTACAGACTGGTAGAGGTCTCTAGAGTAACTGCATTACTGCAGATGAGCTTTTTCCTCTAGACACCAGAGAATATATCCAAAGGCAGACCCCTGAGACGTGGTTCCAGCTGTGGGAAATATCTCTTACACTATGAGTCATTACAGAGCCCAAGATGCAGATTTGCAGAAAACTAAACTTCCTTAATTCCAGGGAATGACACATTTTGTATCCACAGGCAGCACATCACTGGTCATGGCTGAGCCTTACGTTGGGGTGGCATTTCTGTGCAGCACTCCGTGGGGTGAGCATCCCCTGCCAGAGACTAGACTGAAAGCCCCTGTTGCCTCCGAGGCTGGGGTCTCAGGATGGCCTCACAAGTCTGTTTGTGCTGTCTCTGTCTTGTTCAAACAAATAAATAAATCTCCCTTTATCTGTTCTTGCTGTTGACAGTCTCTAATTCTTGTTATGACATTTTTATCCTCTGGAAACAAGAAATACAGCCGAACAGTTTTTCAAAGCACAAGCAATCCTAGTTAGACTCCTGGGCTTTACAGCCTCATTTCCATGATGCATAGCCTCCAAGTGATGTCTTTTGGTCTGTTTTTCTGCCACCCCTCCTTTGATATTTTGAATAATTCCTGTGATAGTGAAGTTTTCACCAAGCCACACTGCCTTCAAGTGTGAGGTATTTCACTGAAAAAGCAAATCTTGCAGTTAAAGTAGAAAAAGGCTGTGGGATATTTTCTCCAGCTTTTTCCTCTGAATAGTCTGTATCTACTGAATTATAAGTAGTTGGAGAGATGTTTTCATTGTACTGTGCTTCGGGCCTAAAATGCTGTGTAAATGTAAGACTTGATGAGCAAAAAAGCTGATGTTGGTGGCATGGTCTAGTAGGGTTATTGTTCGATCAGCGTCGCTAGCTCACTGGGGTGCTGGAGTAAGAGCAGATCTGTAAGCCAGTGATTAGTGTTTACCAAATGCAGTGTACCTGGGGCTTTAGCTCAAGGTTCTGATCAAACTTAGTATGATCCAACTTCATTTCTTTAGACCTCCTTCCTTGCATTTCCCACTTCTCCTCTTTGCCTAGTTTTGATCTCTGCCTACAGTTGCTTCATCCTCACGTCCATTCCACATTGATCAATCCATTTTCAGCTGTTTCTCCATCCTGGCCACAGTTTCCTTACGTGCCAGTTACGTGAGCTGCACAGCTGGCTCAGGATGTTCTGGCTGTAATGGGATTAAACAGCCTCTGTAGGAGCATAAGCCTGGGTGACACAGGAACATGAATTTTGAAAGAGAAGACTAGAATGTCAAAAGTGTCTTACATGTGAGGCTAGCAAGAGTCTGGGACATATTGGAGTTGCGCAGGGGGGAGGCTCCTTGTAGCCTATTGCACTGTTTCCAAAACACAAATTTTTTTTCTTTCCCAGTGATGCAAGGAAGGTGAAGGAAAGCACACAGAATAGTCATGACAGTTGTTTAAATGCTTTGTTTCAGGTGATCTTTCTTCTCTAGTTGGTAACCATATCAAAGACAACCAAACTTTCTCAGTCCCGTGATACTTCAATCGTGGCATCATCCTGTTATGGAGCTCCTAATAAGAGTGGATATTTAAGAAGTCAGAACCCCCCAAGGTGAACAGAGTGGGGGACCAGATTCTGCCTTCCAGCTTTTGTCTGCCTGGACACTGCTGACCGCAGCTGAGTCAATCACATCCCTTTTTTGTAGGATCATGCCGATCTCTGTTGATAGAGCTTTAGGATGAGTCATGGGGTGATGCTCTCCTCTTAGTCCTAAGAGTAGGACAGATGGATTTTTCCCTTCTGCCCTCCTGGTGAGCTCCCTAGCAAAGCTCGGTCTCATTTTCTTGCTGCCCCCCAGTTAAAATCTCTGCGTGTTTCACCATGACTCAGCAGAGATGTCCTGAAATGAGAGCGAAAGAACTCGTGTTTCTGCACTGCATGTATGTACACGTGCTTGCACATGCTCAGCGGGGTAAGCTGGTCATCCTTGCATCACTGGTACAAGCAGGTGGTGTTTCTATTTCTGTCCTACAAAAGAAAAAAAAAAGCATTCTTGAGAAGCTTTTGAGAACCTCCTAGTGGGGAATCTGGAGCTCAGAGAGGTCTTGAGACTTTGGTGCTGGTTTTGTGACGCAACAGCATCGGGAGAAAGAAAGGCCAGGTGTCTTACCTCGTAGTTTCTCTCCACTCATTTGTTTAGTGGTGAGCTCTGCTGCTTGTTGTCAGGTTGCATGCCCTCACTTGAAATTTCATCTTGCTGATGCCTGGTGAACAGCCTTACATTGGGACCTCTGTGCGATTGCAGCCTTCGTGACACCCTTCGTGACACCTTGCCGACTGCCTACCCACTTCTTCATAACTATTGTCCTCTCCTGGTGCACATGCAGGCGTTTATTTTCTCTGTGGCTCTGCATCATTATTCAGCTGCTGCAAGCACGGCCTCAGAAAACAGTACGTAGTCTAGTGTAGTGGGAGGACCCACCAAATCATATTATTTAAGCATGGAAAGTTTTTAAATGCGATGTTCTTATGCTGGATGAGCTGGGTATTTTTCTCTAGAGTTTTTAATGACTCTATCTTTTGAAGTTTTAATGGGGAACCTGTTCTATATAACAATTAGATTGAAGTTTTTGGAGGGAGAAGGTCATGGTTTACTTAAAATGTCAACATCTAAAACACACTGACATTTTGCTTTAGTTTTTGATGAGTATCGCTTTGTGTTTCAGCTTTCGGGGATCTTTTCTTTTAATTTGAGTGTCACTGTGGCTGGCTCTCAGCCAGCTTTGGCAATTTCAAAGGAGTCATTAAGACGAGCATCCTAAAGATAATAAAAATTGAGATAAATTAATAGCAATGTGGTAAGTAGTTTTTATTGCGTAAGGTCTTAAAGTAGTGTATTATTCACCAGCAGCAAAGTCAGTGCATTGCGGCTTACTCCGAATGATCTCTAATAAAAGGAACATGAACCCCACTGCTGCATGTGTAGCTTATAGGATGGACGTGTGTGATTTATCCAGTACTTAGAAAGGAGCACCTTTAAGTAACGCTACATTTTTGTCATCACTTCTTGAGGAAGCTGGTTTTTCCTAGTTCTGTTATATCCTACCACCATAAGAAAAGAGCAAAAATACAACATTTTTCTAGAGCCTGCAGACTTCAAAAATGTTCATGTAAACCTGGTTTATATAAAACTCTCATGTGTTGTTGAAGCCACAGTCTTCACGTTCGAAAATGTGAGGCTTCTCCATCTCGGCTTCCACAAGGTGCTGCAGGCCATGCTTAGCGAGTAATTATGGAAAAGAAAATGAGAAATGTGTAGGAGCCCACCTCACTTTTTGGAGATAAATCAAGCATTTATCAGTACTGCTGCTGGGAATGAGCACTGTGCTTTGCCCTGGGGATGGCGGCGGAGGAGCAGGAGCGCTCTGTGCAAGGGGAGCCCCGCATCCAGCTCCAGCACCTCACCTCGTCTTGAGGCAGTGTGGGCAGGTTTCCGTGCTTGTGCCAGCATCCAGCCCTGTTCAGCAGCAGCTATCTCTGCACAGTGAAGGGAGTGTGCCTGAGGATGATAACAGCTTGTTTGCATATCCAGGGAAAGCTGCTTGTATTGATTGGGAGCAGGTGGGAAAGCCCTGCAAAGATTAAGTCACAGTTTGTCATGGCTATCTTCAGGCTTAGAGTTTTACCTGGTATGTGGCACATTGTGTGGCTCCACCGATTCTTGTATAAACTGGGATGTGTACCGATGAATTACAGGATACTCGTGAAAAATATTCAGTTTTAATTAAAGTGGGCCCTAGGTGATAGCTAATTATCGTTGTACTCAGTAAACCATTACAATACGGAATTACCTTTACGATAAAAGGTGCCTTTTGTTTCCAGCTTGAATATCATGTTCCTCAAATTCTGATCACTGGAGCTTGTTTTGCCTTTATCTGCATGACTAAGAGTGTTGTGGCATCAGCTCTCTTTTTTGTGCATGAACAATTGCCTCCCCATCTTGCTTTTGTTAAGCTGCATAAATGAGCTCCTCATGATCTGTTCTCAAGACCAGATCATTCTGATAAATTATTCCTGAAGCCATTCCAGTCTTTTTTCACCACATTGAAGCATATAAGACACTTGTCAGGGTTGAGATCCTCATAGTAGAGAGCGGAATACTACATTTCCAGGAAAGTCCATGTGATTTTATTATTATCGTTATTATTATTTTAATAAATTTCATTCTATCTTCACCCCACTTGGGGAAGATGTCACCTGCATTATCAATTCAGCATACAAATGGGAGTAATGTTGTTTCAGCTGACTGCAGGTTTCTAGACAGTATTTCTTTCTCATCATGATAAGTTGTTGTTCAATGGGAGCTCTTACAACTTGGAGAAGATCCTTGATTTGCTAAACAGCATTATCTGCAGGTCCTTTTCTTGCGAGGTTTTGATTCACAGGTGGTTGGGACAGCCCTAATGAGTCACAATATTTATCTTGGTGAGTTCGTGGAACTGTTTAATAGTAAGTCTGTGTGGAGTTATGAGTCCTATTGGAGAGGTGGAAAAAAATCCTTACAAAAAACTTACCTGTGCATACCCCAGCCTTAGAGTACAGAGCAATAAAAAGCAGTTTAATTTAGGTTTCTAACATAGTGTCACAATTACACCGCTTGGAAAATCTGTGTTAGATTTTTTTGTTGTTGTTGTTCTACTTCTCCCCTTTCCTCTGTTGGCTGGCTGCTGGCAGGTGGTCATTTGAGCCGTGATCTTAATCAACCATGGAAATGTGTGGGTGATTTCCTTTCCAAATGGATTCAGAAGAGAGCTTCCACCTACTCAGAAGTGACAGTCAAGTACTTGTATTGGCCTTTGAGTTGCCTGAACCTGCAGCCCCTAGTGGTTTCCAGATTTGCTCTTTGAAACAAAAAGAAAGGCATTAGGATGTTTGCCTAACTAAGTGATTTGAGCAATTGAAGGTGTTTTTGTGCTTCTCCTTCCCCTCCCTGTTCTCTCCCTAAATAAAGGAACTTATCCCACAAGTATATTCCAGGCTTTTAAAGATCTCTGTGGGGTAATAAGAGCCAGCGCTGCCTTTTATGTGTGAAAATAACACAGCAAACAATTGATTCTAAATTAAAGTTTGGAAGAATGAGTCAAATCCCTGTAGAAAAATAACATGTGGCTGAAAATGCTTCTTTTGTAACAAGGTGATGTCAGAATTCAGAGTTCTGAGTCAACGAAATTGTCACCGAGTCAACAAAAAGTGCCAGACAAATGTACTGCCTTCCCGCTTGGTTGCCCTGCTTCCATTGGAGATGCATTTTTAAAAGCAAAGGACCACCTCCTTCCCCAATGCCAATATTTCTCTTACAAGAAATTTGAATTTAATTCCGAGCAAGCTTCCAGGCCAGCTAATTGGAATTAATTTCCTAAAATGTGAATATAAATTTTAAAGATGGTGTTGTTCAGGGGAGGCAGGATCCTGCAGGTCTGCTGCTTATTCTGAGAACTGGGAGGAAGGTGTTTCATGTAAAGACAGGGTAAGGAGGATGTTGAGCAGATGGTAAGTGGCAATGCCTTTTTAACAGTTCTGCAAAGGAAGATTAAAGCCTGGTTTTATGGGTGAGGAGAGACACAGGCATGGACAATTGAAGCCCTGCAGCAAATGAAGCTAATGTTTGAGATGCCAGATTTGTCTTGTGCTCTCAAAAATGTGTGGCTTCCACTGTGTCAACACTTGATTTTCCCAGGTTTTATTTGCCTAAAAAACTTCACGGATTCTTGACAGCTTTGTTTGTTCAGAAATCATGGTTTTCTATGAATAGGTTAATCTTTCTCCCTTACGTCCATAGTGGTTTTACTCGCTCTCCAGTCAAAATAGTTGCTTAGAAATGCCTTCATTGCAGTGCTTCTTGGTTTTCTGTCGTGTCAAAACGCTAGGGAAAGCTCCTGGGCAGATTCAGGGATAGCTTCATTGCACCCAGAGCTGCACAGCAGGCAGAGGATGTGGCTCTTTCAGTCTTATGGAATTTTGCTACGTCTCCAGGATCTCTCTATTGCACATTTCTGTATGGAGAAGACATCAGGATGAAAAATGTGTTCCTCTGGGAGGAAGAAAAATGAACTTTCTGGCACTGACATAGCATGCCTTTTGCTGCAAAATCTCTCCGCTCTGGATTTAGAGACTGAAATTAATGTCTTCATAATTGGCAAATAAAAACATGAACCCTTTCTTGCAACATCTTTAGATGTAAAAGTACTCCTTGTATGGTCGTGCTTGTATTCATCTTCTAAGGAAACCTGGAAACCTTCTCAGTGGTGAACTTGCAGCCCTCTCAGCCCTGACCAGAGGGCTCGTCAGTTCTGACCATCAAGTTCCCAGCTCGACACTGCTCTTGAAGCCACTGTTGACACATGGGTACGTGAGGAGGGCAGGCAGCACCTGCCATCAGCTGGTAGGATGGAGAATTCAACTAAAATACCTCCTGGGGCAGAGCTGATGGCCCTCCCTGGCAGGTGGCTGCCTTGTCCCTGCACTCCACCGCGCATCTGCTCCCAGTGCAATGCGTGAGGTGAGTCTTCTGGGCAGCAGAAGTCACAAAGCAGCCAGTCAGGCTTGTGAGGTGTTGAAAACAAGTCAAACATTTCCTTTTGCAAAGCTTTTTTAAAGCACTTCCTTCCAGATTGGTGTTGGCTGGGCTTGCCTCAGGACAGGGTGAAGGACATGCATGCTGCACATTGTTTCACGCCTTGGTATTTTATGATACAGCACAAATCATGCTCAGTCCCTGCATCCTGACTGCATCCTGACTCCAAAATACATCCAGTCGTGGCCCTGTGTAGATGTACGCTGGTGTGTTTCTCCCCTTGAAGTGACTTGAAGTACCTACAGCAGCATGTTGAGGTGTTTCCCTTGCTCAAATTGCCTGTTGGAGAGAACATCTGCAGGACTGGACCTTGACATCAGGCCTACGGAGATGTCAAGGACACTGCAACACCCCAGTGTCAATTTATTAAAGTATTTGCTTTTCCAAAGTTCAGGCAGCTAAAACAAAAACAAATTGTAGGAAAGGATTAGGCTGTGTCTGGGTGAATAATGGAACTGTTCTACTTGTTTTTCTTTGAGTGAAGTATACCATTGCTTGCAATTGCTAACCAGCAAAGTTCTTCCAGATTACAATGGGAAGGACGGTGCTAAAGTTATTAGCAGTGTTTGTGCAACATGTCACTGCTGCTTTGTGATTATATTTTTGTATGCGTTTCTTTCAGGTGACAGTAGGACTTGAATTATACAAATAAGTAGTGTCCTTAAGCTATAAAGCATGTGTTGTTGGTAATTTTGCTTATCAGCAGAGGACAGTTATAACTTGATTTATTAGTTTAACTCAAGTTGTTTGGCAGCAATGTTGAAAGGTACTGTACACACTTGCCAAGGTCCCCGAAATTATGAGTGTTGTAAAACAAATCTCTTCGGTTGCTGAGAGAAATAATTGGAAAATGAAAAGGTCAAAATTATGGTATGAAAAGCTATGAACATATTTTAGTAGGTTTCATGTGCTTTGGTGAACGTGTCATTGTGGTATTTGCTTATAAGCCATAAAACAAAACTGGTTCTGTTTGGGAATAATTCACTGTAGTCATTTTGAGAGTAGCTGCTGTATCTCTGAATTTTTATATGGTAAAACTTTAAACATATCCAGCGGTGGTTATGGCACTGGGAACATATGCTTCACTTCAATTCTGAATATAGAAATGGGAGAGGATGTGTAGGAAGAAAAGTACCCTCTGTTATCAATGAATATGGAATTACATGTTGGCTTCTATATGTGCTACCACAACATGTGTATCTTGGTTAAGATCTGTGTTGTCCTTTCATGTGCTGCTCTGTTCTGAATTTTCGTCAGTGTGCTCCTAAGTGGAGTAGCTTTTAAAGAATTAATTTGTTAGCATGCAGTTAGCTCCTATTGTTTCTCCTCCAAAGCTTACAAAACTGTTTTCTCAAGAAAGCCTAGACTTGAAATTGAAGGCTGTGAAATGTGATTTCTGGCTTATGTAGAGGAATTATTTCCACAGGACGAGTCTCAGTTGAGTGGAGAAGCACTGCGGGCTCCCCTGTGCTGATGAGTAGCATGTTCTGCTGGAGGTTGTACTTCTGACAAAAGAGGTTTTACAACAACAAACCTTTAACTACTGTTCCAGAGTGGATGTCCAAGTGCTTCTCTTGCCAGTGATGCTGAAGTCATGAAGTCTAGGGGATTTACTTGGAAGTGACTTAACATTCAGTTACTATCAAACCGACCATCAACACCCTCCAAATGCCAACAATTCTGGTCTCTGAGCCAATGCTGTAGATGTGCGCATGCAGTACTGCAGTGATACAGCTGAAATACGTGACACAGAAAACAGTCAAATAGATCTGCAGAGATTTTCCTTTCATTCTGCTGCATGGTTTACATGCTTTTGCTCCTTTCATTTTCCCATCTCCAGCAGGTTTGGTTGTTGAAGGCTGTTTCTAGAGGAATAAGGCAAAATTCACATTCTTTGCCATCTTTGTTTCAGCAAATGCACCGTCTTTCATGTATGGTCAGTCTTAACTTCTTGTAGGAGCAAAACCAGCTGGTAGCAATGAAATGGACTGAAGTGATGAAGGATAGAGGGGAGTCATTTTCACTGAAGCTGCTGGAGGGCGGCCCTTTACCTGGAAAAGGAGGTAATTGATTCCTGTGACTGCCCTTCAAATGAAGCTTGAGGTTTCCTATTAGTATCTCATATGTACAGCTGTAAACTGAGCACGTGTCCCCCAAGTGCTGATCGGGAACCTAAAAGGACTGAGTAGTTCCTGGGAGCCTCCTTAGTGTGGGTAAGCACATGCCAGCGGGTGGAGTTGTATGGGGCTATTTTTATCAAAATAATACAGGGAGATACCAGCGGTTATCAGAGAGATCAGAACATGCAGCAATTAAACTTTGGTAGGGAAAAATGCACAAGAATACCCTATTCCACAAGACAAATTGTTTGCACTTAATGGCCTCAATGTTGCCACGATAGAGATTACGAGGAATAAATGCACACGCCTTTTTCCATTTAAATGCATAAGATGTGAGATTCAGAGGATCAAGACAAATTACTCAGCTCTTTCTGCTGGTGTTTCTTTCATTGTAAAATTCACCCAACCTAGAGAAATTTCTGAATAATGTACTGATACAGAGAAAATCTTATAACGGACTCCTCTGTCTTGCTCGACAATTTAATTACTGCAGCAAGGTTTTTTTAGCCCCTACTTTGCCTTTTTTTTTTCTTCTTTTTTTTTTTTTTTTTTTCTGCTGGTGTCTCACTAGGTTTATATCTGCCACTTCTTACCTGGGGAAACTGTCTCAAAAGCCATTTCTAACATCATGTTTACAAAGGCTCCCTTGGAGGCACGGGGATGTTGGCAGCAGGAAAACAAGCCCGAAACATGGCTGTATCTAGAAACACGCCAAACCTGAGATCCTGCCAGTGCACAAACCTGCTGGATTTATTGCTTAAGAAAGGAGAATCCTGAATAGGAACAGGAACAAGCATCCAAGGAATGGACTGGCACGTTACTGCCAGGGAATGTGCGAAGTCTTGTGGTATAAATTCAGTAGATTAATTTTTTCAACTGCAGTACTGGACTTGATGATTAAACTCTGTCCTCTTCTGAAATGCTATCGTTTGAAACTCTGGATAAAAAACAAACAAACAAACAAACAACACACTTCTGTCCCTACAAGTTTCCTTTCTTGCTTCCATTTTTTTTTTCATCAGGATTCTCTCTTGTTTTTACTACCAAAGAAGCAAAGTGGGTTTTTTCTTGTTTACTTCCTTGTGTGGTATTATCTCCGCCTGTAGTTTTGGGAGTGTAGCTGAGCTAACTGAGGCTGCGTGGGTGAGACGGAGCATCGAAGAATCTGATACAGAGCTGTCATTTGTTTAAATAGTCCTGACTGTGCCGCAGCTTGAAGTCTTTACAGCTGAAGGGGTGTGTCTGTGGAGAGAAGAGCATGTTCCCCAAGCTTTTATAAAATCATTTTTCTGCCTTGGTGCCAAAATTCCTTTCTGAAAGGAGCTTTCCTGGTTTTCACCAGAAGAAAGTGTGAAGTTGTTGTTAATATTTTTATCAATGAAAAGAGCATGAAGATGCTGATGGAGGTGGAGCAGACAAGGACTGAGCGTGGTTCTCCAGGACTGGAGGGATCTCTGGTGGTAGATCTTCCATTTCCCCCCTCTGTCATTTTGGAAAAGTTACTTGAAAATCTTTACCTTTTGTTTTGCTTATTTAGACAGTGAGTTCCTCAGGCCTTAAATGATCTCATTGTGGTGATATATGAGCTAGGAAAAGTTCCTGATGTTGGTTCAGTCCCTTGGTGTGAACATAGTATTGATATGCAGTTAGGATCCAAAGGTGACTACAAGAGAGCAACATCAGAGAGGCAGCATTTGTGTCTTTGGAAGTGTTTTTCAGAAACACTCATTTTTGACCCTGCTCTACTCCCACTTGAAGGCAATGAAAGATTTGCCTTTGACCTAAATAGGAGAAGAATTAGGCCATTGCGGAGTGAATTTGGAAATGTTTGTGTTTTTTTTGCAAGGCAGAAAGAGTCCTGGTGTGTCTAGAAGACAGCTCTGTGGTGATCTATTGATGTGATGGCATCCTTTTTTGCCTCCCTTATCTTTTTCTCTCTAACTAGAATTCAGGGAAATATTCACTAGGTGGCTAAAAACATGGCTTTAAAGAAGCAAACAAGAAGTACTTGGCAATGCTAATTCCACCCCTCCCCGAACAGTAGTTGCAATAAGAGTGCAACTTAGGTAAAAGCCAGCTCTCCTGTCAGTGTTCTTCTCCTAGTGGCAAAAAAAAAACCAACAGACTACTTAAATTTATTCAGTTGGTTGAAATATCTAGTTATAACCTTTTATTGATCTTTTATGTTGCAAACTCATTATCTTGTTTACAGTTGGTGAGAGTAGAAGCGCATTATGTCGCAGGATGGATCTTGTCTGGTGGGTGTGATACGAGATCCAACAGATAATCCTTGGGATTCCTCAATGTGTGTGTTTAACATAGCAGAGGTGATCTGGAAGAAGTACCTGTTTCTTCACAAAGTGCAATTTCTTTACACTGTTTGAAACAAAAATGAGGTGGAACTGGATCCTTTTTGGGGACATGTGTGATAATACACATAATATCACCTGTGATAATTCTATTTTCTGATAGAGTTTTACAGCACTGTGCAGTGCTGTTACAGCTACACAAAGCTTCTCCCAGGATTTGGCAGCTGGAGCTGGAATTCATTGTAATTAATGACTTTTTCTTAATGCCTGTGACATGTATTGGACTGTCCCCTCGGGCAGCTGGAGTTAACTCTGGCGATACAGCAAGGCTGGCACGCAGAGGGGCAAGGGGACCGTCTCCAGGTGTCTGTGACACAGCGTGTGCTAACACTGACCTGCAGCAACAAGCCCTGAAACTTCAATTTCCAGACTCCCTCAGTCCTCAGCCAGCGCTGCTAACCAGACTGCCAGACTTTTTGGGGGGACAGACAGGCCACCAGGGCGATGCTGGGGATCAGCTGTCTGCATTATCCTGCAGCTCCTCTGCACAGGGCACTTTGTGATGCCTAATCCGGCCCTAATTCACTTGCTGGGATTTGATATCCTTTTTCCATGCTGTGGAGTCATTTTCTTTCAGAGGAACACGTAAGATAAACACACTTGAAGGAAAGTGCAAGACGTTGTTTGTGTTAGGGGTGTTGCCAGCAGTAATACAAGCATATCCATTTCTCTTGACAAAGTGCAGTCTCTCATGGATTTAGCCAGTTTAAAGAACAGATTGTGCTGCACAAGCCATTAATGGTGGAAATCTCATAATGCAAATGACATATATTACTTTTTAAAGTTTTTAAAAGTTTTCTTGATAACCTCTACCTGTGATATTTCAAGACTGGAAAAACAGGCGAGGAAAAAAGTTAAAATCTGGGATTATTGGAGTTTCTGTAGCTCTCTGGATTGTTAATTTGCAACAGTGTGTGCTGTGAATAACTGTCCGCTATATTCAACCAGAGCCTCATTTAATAGAGCTCTGCTCATGTCAGGGGAGTTCAGCCAAACTCATCCTTTGTGTGTTTTTAGTTAATCTGCACTAAAAGCATCCTTTTCTGTGGCCTGCAGTGGGGCTGTTAGCCAGTGTCCTGCTGTGCTATTTCATCCACCACTTGAATGAGTTATTGATCCACAGGCTGGCGTTTCGTGATGTAATTGTCCTTAGCTCCTCCGCTCGGCTCTTACAATAGGGACCGCTCACCCTGTGCTAGGAACATGGGAAGTCCCAGGACAGGCTCGGAAATGCTGATTCAAACCTCGCTGTGCCACCAAACATATCCAGCTAGTTAGGTAGCTGTGGCTTCCAGTAAATTTAGTCTGCTGAAAACTCTTGAAGGAGAGTAAATTGTGAATATTAAAAAACACAATGTTGTTAAAAAAAAAAAAAAAAAAAAAAAAAGGCAACAAACAACTCCTTATTAAGAATTTGCCTTCTTCTGTAGCAAAAAGTTTTGGTAGTCTTCTATCTGCATAACATAAATTATGCTGGCAACCTTTTTTTTTTTTTTGGGGGGGGGGGGTTGTTTGGTTTTGAATGGACCATTTCCTGTAGAGTTAGTTCCAAATTTGTGACCAGTTTTAATTAAACTTTTCAGGATCTTATTTGTAGAATGGGGATGATACTTCCTTCAAAGAGTATGTTAACAAAGTGTTTTGCAACAGAAACTTTCACAGAACGTAGTCATTGGAAATTAAATTCAGTTTAGCGAGCTTCAATTTTAGCAAGTTCTGAAGCATCCTGTTGTTACTTTGATCTCTGTTGCCCACTTTCCTCTCCTCTGTTGGCCATATATCCATGTATATTAAGCTCTAACTTACTGCAGGAGACACTGATGTTATTTTATAATCCTGCAGCGTAATGTAAGATCCTGGCCTGGCTAATGGCTTCTCTGCAAAACACTGATTCGGATTTTACTTGTGGATAGTATTAAGGATCTCTGAAAATTAGGCTGTAAAACATCTGGCTAAATGAATTATTCAGATATGGTCTAACATATCATAAGACACGTCTCTCACTCTCTTAGTCTATCTTCTGAGATAATGCTTTTCCATCTGATTAGTGCAGAAGTGTTTCTGATGGGAAGTTTGTGTGGGCTGTGTGATGGGTAGATCTCTGCTGACGGCAGGGGAGAAGGCAATCAAATGCGTTACGCATCGTGCAGGAACAGCCGATGATAATACGCCCATCGTAAAAACTGACCAGCTGTTTGCATCAGCAGTGGCACAACAACACCTCGTGATGATAAAGTGTGGGAACACACAGTCCGCTGCCCTGGAAAGTGCTGGAGGGATGGGTAGTGATGATTGCTGGGTTTAATCTGCGGGGCAGTTGGGATGGACGTGGGGACAAATTGGTTAACTTTGCTTGGAAAGCTATCAAAATAATGAACCCAGCAGGAGCAGTTTGGCCTTGCTGTGCAGATGTTTCATTTGCCATGTGATAAAGAAACTGCCTGCCTGTTCAAAGCAGGGATGATGCTTTGTCAAAAGAAATGAATACCAGGTCTGCTTTGAACTGATGAGCTATTGGAAGCTTCCTCAGCAGAGACTCCTTTCTGGGCGCATGGTTAACTTCACAAGACAGAGCCATAAGGAAATACATTAATGGGCAGGAAAAAATGCTCCTCAGAGTAATGCTTTACTATTTTTACCCTATGAAGATTTCCAGAAAATGCTTAGGAAAAATGAACTTTGTCAAACTTAAGGAGTCCAGAGTAGAGTGGTTAGCCTCAAAGAATATTAGCTTAAAACAGTCCTGTTCCCTGGGACATGAAAGAGATGCTCAATGGTAACTGTAACTCTTGCCTTTTTAAAGAGGGATGAAAGTAGAGGGCAAAGGCTAGTGATGGGTTTGAGTTCCCACAAATGAAAGACTGGATTAGAATCTACCCCAAGCGTTTTGTATAGCCCACTGTCTAAAACATCATCGGGAAGGAAATGTATTGATAGGAGTGGTTCTCAGCTCCTGTGAGGTTCTTGGTTTTGAGCAGCTTGTTAGGCAGCTGGGCTTCAAAAGCCAAGGAAAGGTCTTGTATAGGAAGCTGGCACAGGAGGATGAAGAAGGAAGAAAATAAGATTATGGGAGAAAGGGAGGTGGCTTAAAAAGGACATTTGAAGATGGAGGAAGCAGAAGCTAAACTTAGCACAGAGAAATGGGGAAGCTAGGAAAATGATGAGGAGGGGAGAGTAACCTGATAAAGAGTAGAATCTTACTGCTGGTTTTAACTAGCATAAATCTTGTATTGTGCTGTCCTTTATTCAAGTTCATAAAATGGAGAAGTAGTACTTTTTCAGCTTCTTTTTGTGTATATTCAGGGAGATATTTCTTAAATAAATAAAAGAAGAATTGACAGCTCCTTTTAAAGTCTCAAACCAGCAAGCAGGAATTTAACATTGCTGTTCCCTTTTTACTGAAAGATTTGTCCTGCATGATAATAAACAGACCAGTCCAGATTTCACAGGTATTACAAGCCTACCACCTATTTCAGCACAGATTAATCTTTTTAGATCTCTAATACCTTGAAGCAATTTTTTCACCCCTACAAAGACAATGCCAAGCCTGTTTTGGTGGCCTATATATTTGGCTGGAACTTAAACTGCATGAATGAGGCCTCTAAGGAATAAATATATTTTAGGTATCCATTGCTTGTTGTACTGAATTTCATCATTTATATACAGAGAGATACAGTTGTTTGGGGGGAATAAATTTTTTAGATACCAAAACAACCTGGAAGTCACGAGATCTAAAAACTTTGAAGTTCTCAAAAATAAATGTTGTTCAGAAATAATTTATTAGTTCCTCACTCCTTTTGCACCATGGTCAGTTTTATATCTTGAAGTGAGTTGACCTCACGTATTCAATTATTAGAAATATTGAGCTGCTTGACAGTTCAAATGAGGATGCAAGCTTACCACCTTCTGGAGGTCAAATAGAAGTCCCACAGCTGAAATCTCTTACAGTTTCTTGTGGGTCTGTGGTTTTAAAAGGATTCTTCAAAGTGCTTTCATTTTTATTTTTATTTTTTTGATTGATCCACACTGCTAAGGTCAAATACCATCAATCAGTTTTGATATCAAAAGAACTTTTGAACATGAACCAACCCCTTTATCTGTCTCATCGTAAGTGTCCATTTCTCTCTCTGGTGATGTTTGTGACTTTTAAAGATGAAAGTTCTTTCTTTTTATTGTTTAGAAAATGATGTTTGATATCTTTGACAAATCAGTTTAACTTTCATTGAGTTTCTGCTCTAGTAATCTGGTTAACCATATTTATGTGGGCAAACAACTGTAGTTATATGTTGCATGCAAATGAATTAATATTCAGTTTGGTAGTCAGGGAAAACTTGTATTTTAAGCTTTGCTACAGAATTTTCTGTCTGGATGACCTCCAGACAAGAAAAATGTTAATGTTAAAAAAAATCCTTCGCTTCATTTAAGAAATATATTTGGAGTAGACTCATTGAGATCAATTTCTAATCCAAATTAAATCCTTAGTACAAATCCCTCTTTCAAGCCTTTCAGCTAGTTGAGATAGCAAAGGTTCACAGGCAACAGTGTGAATCTCAAATTATTCAGGGATGGTAACACTTTTGGACAGGTAAACTTCTTGAGCATATGGAAGGAAGCCTTGTTAAAGGCTCACTGGGGGCGAAGCTGTCACTGTTCTGCTTAATGGGGGATTTCTAAACACCATATTGTGTCACTTGAGTGCCTCAGGACCCATACTGAAATCTGGGCTTTATATCTTCACTGTCAGCAATATCATAGAGAAAAGCTGTATATGTTTTGGCATATTTACACTTAAAATAAATGAGAGTATGATAGGCAAAGAGTGAAGTGATTTGCCTGGATGAGCAAGCAGAGCTAACACTCAGGACTGTATGTTCCGTGCCCAGTCCAGTGCCTCATTGTAGCAGGACTTTCTAATCCAGTGGTGCTTGTGAGGTTCAGAGCCACCTCAGTTTTGGGAGACTTCTGAAGGTAAGTTCATTCTTATAGTCTGCTCCTTGTTCCTCAGAACACCTTCTCATGGCCATGGGAGAGCAGGGCTGCTGTTTGAGGGGTTTGCTTGTACTTTTCTCCAAAGGATGGATGGCAGCCAGGCTTATCACACACACATAAAAAGACTCAGTGACAGCAAAATACATTCAAGTGTGACTTCCAGGTTCTGGTAACAACTAGTTTTGGCTTGGTGGACTTAGAAACCTGATTTCAAGGTGTCCAAATTCTGTATTGAATTAGAGTGAGAATTGAACATTTCCCTGCCTCAGGACACACAACGTTTTCTGGGACTGTTCTTGCTGTTTTATTTTTAACCCCATTAACAGTGAATTTTGTTAAGTATATAGCCCAGAAAGGCTATGTTTGAGTAGATTAAGTTTGCAGGTATCTTGTCAGATTTGCACAGGCAGGTGTGACTGCATTCCCTGATGCACATGAGTTGCAATAGTTTTTAATTGTAGCTTCATGTTATCCTTTGAGTAGTGAACTGAATGAGTCTGAGCATTCAGCATTGTGTTTGTAAATGCCATTTTGTTGGCTCTTTCAGATTAAATCCTTGCCCTTTGACACTACTCTAATCTCAAAGTGCTACAAAGAGCTGTAAATGCCCTAATTCCTTTTGTGACTGCAGCAGGATCTCTCCAGCATAAAACCTTCAGAGGGCAGTGATTTTGTGGGACATCTATAATTCATAACATAATATGTGGTCTGAACTTTGGTGTAGCCCATGGGACATCCTTGCAAGATTACCATAATTTGGAAAGGCTTGAAGGTCTAAGCAGCTAAAGGAGAGGGTGAGCAAGAATGTCAACTGGTGACACAAAGTCTCTTTGGTTTGCCCTGTCCTCACGCTCTGATTTCTGAGCTGCTCCTCTTTATGGGTGTGGAATGAAATCCTGCCCTTATTTCATTCCCAGAATTAAGTATAATGCTGCAAAATGCCATCAATTTCTGTCTAAAATGGTTGCGAAAGCCTTATCTGTGATAGCAGATAGAGTACATCACTTAAAAAATTCATCCTGTGCACAGAAAAGGTAGGAGTTCATCTTGTGTTAGCAGATTTAAAATGGCTTGTATGACTTCTTACTATTTAATTAACTTGGTGTTTAAGTGCATATGAGAAATCAAAGTGTTTTTTCTCTGACACAGGGCTTTTTTCTTTTAAGAGCTGGAATATTATTCATGTGATAAGCTGTAACAAATCTGTAATGAGGGAGATGAATATAGAACAGTTCATTACTTTCCTTTAAGAGCACCGATACTGTAGATATTTGTTAATTTAGACTGAAAAATTATTCCTGAGCTGTGTGCAGAGAAGAGCAATGAAATCAATCTTGTGCCTTTGTGCAGGGCATTCCTTTCAAAGTCAGCAGAGCGCACAGAATACAGTTGGTGCTGGAAAGAAAGCAGGATCCAGCTATTGTGTGTCCATAGCTGTATTTTTCCTTCCACAGGTAGCAGTTGCAGTCCCTGGAAAAGCAGCTGCATTCATCACACGTGTTGAATGTGCAGCTTGTTGCTTCTCGAAAAGACCATTTCATTTTTTTTAATGAAAACAATCTTTTCTTGTGCAGCCAGTGATCATGTCAGGTACTGGGGACGGATTCAAAGCCTGCACTCTGTGAAACTTGTAATCTAAACAGTGGCTTGGGAATTTTAGAGGGCTCAGAAGGGTTTTCCCCAGTGAGAGTCTGTGACAAAGCTGTTCAATAATAATTAAGGGATAATGTTAGAGACCCACAGCTAATCTTGACAAGATGGTATTTTTCCTTCATGCTCTGTGAGCAATTTGAATGCAATTCCTTTCTCCCTTTCAAAAATTATTTTTATTAGCATTTCCAAAATATACAATACGGGAGGCTGTAAACATTACAGGATACCAATCTAGCTGTGGTTTGATACAAACTAAAATTACCATCATCAGCAGGGAGACCATAAAAGGGAAGCAGAGCAAGGTCGAACGTGAGAGATGCTCCAGCCTCTACTGAGGAGGGAGGATGTGATGGAAGGGATGAGGCACTGGGATTTCAGAAGGCTCCAGTGAATGTTTGGAGGGAAGCCAGAAAAACAAAATACTAGCTCTGCTTTAAGGCAGAATAATGCAGGTGGGATAAGCAGGCAGTGTGTTATGTCAGGAAAGCTAAATCCTTCCATTTTTGAAGTGGACGGAATGATTTAACCTACCAGGATGGGCCTGTGGGAAGGAGTAGTTTGTTGTGAGTCATTTTTGGTTTTCCATTGACCGACCTGATCTCCTGGGCAGGCCTTTTGAGGCTGCTCTGAAGGGCAGGATGCGTGTGGGCACCCTGTGGATGCCCAGCACCTTGGGTGGGAGGCGCTGGGGGTCAGGGCTGGCTCTGTGCTACCCATGGGCCTGATCCTGCCTCCTCAGCAAAGGCAGAGCTGCAAGCCCGGGGCTCTCTAAATCTGCAGGTTTGGGAGCATCTGTGAAGGCTCCACCTGCCTCTGTGAGGGGAGATGTTCACTCATGCAGGCATTTCTCCTGAGATACCCAGGGACAAGGTATGACTGGTGACAAGTGGCCATGGAAGGTGGCACTTCTCATTGCAACAGCAGGCTCTAAGAGGTGACATCGCTCCATAGCCATCGTGTCACTCGGATCTGAATGAGGATTTAAAGACATCTGTTCCCGCATGGGGAGCGGGAGGTTCTTTCATAAACCTTCTGAGGGAGAATAGCCATAGAAATACCGAAACTGGAATAACCAAAAAGGTCACAGAAAAGCTGGAAAAGCAAAGGGAACAAGCTGAGACAGCAGTCACTAGCACGAGACACCCAGTGCTCAGTGGAACATATATTGTACCGCTGATGCTTAGGCTAGTTTGTACAGTGTCTCTCAAGCATCCTGTAATACGATGATGAGAAAAAACCATAACAATCGATAACACAATTATGTCTCAGCCTGCCATAGGTAACTCATCTTTAACTGCAATTTCATCTCTGTGTGCAGGTGTGCTCACATCCCACTAGCTGGAGGCTTGAATTTGCACCATTTGCTAACTGGATAGCTCAATGTTCTCGGAGTAGTGGCTTTAAGCTCTTTTTTTTTTTTCTTTCTTTTTTTTTTTTTTTCTCTGAATGTGGAGTAAGAGAAGTATTGGGAGAAGTGCATATAAAATGGGACTTGAGGGATGTTTTCAGGTCATCTGTTTGCTGCTGAATGCTTACGGCTGCTCTTCCAGCCTCCTGAGAAATACGGCTACCTGAAGACCTTTTTCAGTGCTGGGCTGCCTCATCACTGCTTAGTTTGTGGCTTTATTTTACTGCACCTGTCAGCCGTGCGCCCACCCCTACTCCCACACACAATCACAGATACGAAATGGTTCTGCTAAACAGACCCAGATTGCATTGCAAACAGACACACTAAAATTACAGTTCAGCACGGCGCAGATGATTTGCAGTTATGGTGCAGTGGTCTGTGATTTAGAGTTACTGTACGTGTGTGTTCCTGGAGGGGGTTTGTGTGTGCTAACTGCTCCCCAGCTCGTGCTGTCACAGGGAGCTGCGTGCATGCTGAGCTCCTGCTTATGCCAGCTGCCTGGTCCGAGGGCCTTGTAGTGTTGTGACCAGCATGTGAGGGCAGAATGGTCTATAGGCAGCTGGGTCCACATCAGTTTAACTTGCCATTTACAGCCAGAAACCCATTGCCAGGCTCTGCCAACATCCCTCCTGATCCCCAGGGAAGAGCCAGGGATTCTAAGAAATAACTTTGTTTTCTGGGTGGTGTGCTCAGGTGGTTGCAGGTAGTAGGATCAAACCCAAAGACACATTACAGAGAGGTTAAAGACCACAACGGAGACAGAGCTAACAACTCACGCTTACAGATGCTCTGTGGTTTCTGACAGGTTTCCAAGGTCAATAGATTAACTTCACACATTTTCTCAAGACCTAGAAGGAATTGCATCTTTAAATTGCATGTGATCACTGTCAGTTGCAAGGTCGAGCTAGCCTAGAGGAGACTTTAAAACTGCCACTGCCTGTAGATAAGGGGAGCTTATTTTTTAGAGCTGTGAGTATCTTATTTGTTCTTGGTTTTATGTCTTTTTAATTATTATAAAAAATTGTTTATATTATTGTAAGAAAAAATAATCTTATTTTTTGTTGTATCAAACACTGATGCCAACAAAAGATAAAAAGTACAACATTTTTGTCAAATATACTCATATGCAGGTGTCTAGAGAAGACTGTCACTGATTCAATATGTTACTTTCAGTCATTAGCCAGAGCTTAAGGAAAAACATAGTTTTCCTAGGTTAAATCTGGTTCTTCTGTGCTTGCGTACTGTGCTAGAGTAATAACATAGTAGCTATGCTGACAATGAAGGCAAGTGATTGATGCTGACAACTTCTGTAGGATGGCTTATAGCAATCTGCACAAGATGTGTTGATGGTTTACTAATGTGAATAGATTTTCTTTAAACACTATAAAACCTTCTAATTAGCTTGTAAATAGAGCGCTGCATTTTGAATAAGGGAAACGTTAAATAAAACATAATATTTAAACCAGATTTTATTTCTGGCAATTACCCAGGCTCCAAATATAAATTCTCTTTTATTAAATTACATTGAGGGCCTATTATTGCTAGCCTTTGTATAGACATGCACTAAGCTATAGTCAGAGAACGACAGGCTGGAGAGAACAAGAGCAATGTGTCAAAGGAGGCAGCACTGATAGGGAATTGTTGTGAAATAGAGAAGTTTCACTAAGATAAAGTAGTCCTCAAAGGCTATTGGTATTGCTGCTTGCATTGTGTTTACCTCTCATTATCAGTGAAATTCTGATAGAATTAACTCCCCTCCTTCCCAAATGAAGGTGGCTATAAAAACAGAATAGCTCAGATAATGCTAATTCTGCTGGACCATGTCTGGCAGCTGCAGTGTGTTGGCAGCAGGGTTGCATTTGCTTTTCTGCCTCTGAGGGAGCTTGTAAACAAACAAGCCTTCTAGCAGGGAGCTGGCAATACCTGTGCCCCCGAGAATTCACACGGGAAATGCTCGATAGCTAAATAGGGAAGATGGAAGTAAACTGAAGAAGTCAGGTGGCTCCATCTCATATTGGGAACGCCTCTACTGTCTTCTCTTGAGGATGATTCTTCCTCTCTTGGAAGTAGCTGAGTCGGGAAAGGTCTAAGTGCATGCCTTGGAGAGGATTTTCATTTCCTCCCTGTTCTGTAGGTGGGATGAAATGTATGAATTTGTGAGCTGTGGAATCTTTTAAAATCATAGCATATGCAAAGTATCAAGTGGGATTAAGAAGGGAAAGCCTTTGTGCTCTGGTGCAATTTCCCATCCCCAACTCAGATCAATTTCTGAGAAGCAGACGTACCTGACCTGCCTCTCTGTGCTTGTACGGACCTCTGTGGGTGCACAAGTAAGTGTGCAAGTCTGGAAATGTAAATGTGGAGGAGCTGACCTCACACTGCTCAGGCTCATTAGATGCTAAAAAATGCTTTCAGAAGAAGCTGTAGTTTCATCAGAAGTTTTCAAGAGGAAAAGTCTTAAGAGTAACTTCCAAATGTGTTTCTAAGACATCACATATAAGTAGGATTAATCCCTGTTTTGTGTAAAGCTAAGTGATCTCAGGTCATCACACAGCAATGCTAGCCTAGCCCTCAAATATAAATGTGCTTTAAAAAAGCAAGAAAAACAAAGGGCTGGAAGAAACAATTAGGGCAACTGCAAGAAAAACATGAAGAAAATCTTTCTCTGTTAGAAAATTGTTTCAGGATCTGGGTTGCCACAAGACAACACAGAGATTGGAAACTGCTTCTGGGATTTTTTGTAGCATGGAACTTCCACTGAAAGCAATAAAAGTTTGTTTTGAAGTTCTCATGTCAGAAATGCAGCCTAGCTGGCTTTGCCAACATGTGCCAAGCGTTTCTGCAGCTAGCACACAGACACTTTCCTCCTTCATCTCTCCCACAAAGAAATGTAAAACTGGGAGAGTATAGGTTTTTGCCTGTGGTCAGTCTGGTGATTGTTCAGTGTCCAGCAGCATGGATATGGTGAGTGGAATTCGTAGATGTGAAAGACCTTTTTTTTTCCGGTGATTGCACTTAGGCAGGTGTAGCTGTTATCCCAAAGAATGATACAGGCTGGAGTCTTTCCACACTCACCATCATTTTCTGCCGTGTCTGTGGCAGTACCTGCCAACTGCTCCACCACGAGGTCTGCAGCTCTGTTAAATAAACACTCCTGTGCCGTATCCTGTGTGGGCTGAGCCAAAGCTTTTTTAGCTGAGCAGTCCCTTTGCAAAATTGTACGCGTTCACAGCTCAGCACTTCTCACTCGTGGAGGTAACACCTGTCACTGAATTGTACGCCTAAACAGATGTTTAATTTTTCATTGGAGTAAATACTAACTTAATCCCTGTTTCAGACAGCTCCTACTTACTCTAATGCAGAATAATTTAGGGTTAATGTTACTTGCTTGATTTGAGAATGAAGCGGTTGTTCAAGTTAGGGTGAATAATTCATTTTTTTTGGAGTTCTTCTAAAGGGTAGATGTTAATATTGTGAAGCTGCAGCTGATGTTACAAAAGCCACTCACATTATGAGAACAAATTGCCACTTGGCATGCTGAAAAATTAACCCAATTTACAGCATGGGTGAAGATGAACTCTCTCTGGCTAAAGCTATATTTAAATCACCAATAATTGTATCTTGGCCTCCCAACACATCCTTATGTGGCACAGATGTGACCGCTTTTTCCTCATAAATGAATTCAGCTCTATCAACTTTAAACAATTGTTTGTGCTCATTCTTCTGGGTATCACTTTTATCTGGAAATATAAAAAAAAATAAACAATGTGAGACATGAATACATAACGTGACACCTAAGGATTAAGCCACAAGATAGGCAAAGTAGAACCAACGTTGACTATTTATTCATGAAAAAAGCTTTGGGAGAACTGGTGCAAGTCCCATTTCCAAGCAGGATGAGTATGAGTTGTAAGTGCAACTGCTTCTGAATGTCAGAATTTAAGTGGAAACCCCATCTTTTGCTTTAAATTACCTTGCATGAAAAAGTGAGGTAGTTACGTGGATAAATTAGGGTCACTTCCTTATGATGTTAAATATAAGGACTGTGAGCTCTGTGTCTTTGTCTCCATACTTTTGAGCGTGGGGCTTTTATTTTATCCGTTTAAATTAGTTGCAGGACCACGCAGTGCTATTCCTGAAATTGAGCTGAGCTTCCCTGAGCAAACAAATTATCCACCAAAACAATGTCTTTGTGTTTCTAATGGAGCTGGAGCAAACACATCTCTTTTGTTCCCTTGTTTGTGCATGATCTGTGTAGAAGATGACATCGCAGAGCCGGGCATGGCTTTCATTTGTTAAAATCCAGCCACAAACCAGGCTGCAGAAAGATCCTGGAAGTGCCCACCACCCTGTATATCCTTCTGCCTCCCTTCTCCATTTTGTGGTAAAGGCAGTGCAAGTTGGGTATTGTGTGCCAGTTGAGAGCAGAGGGGAGGCACTGGCACCCCGTGGCGTGGTGTCACCAGGTCCTGCCCAGGGGAGCTGAGCTGTCACTGGTGGTCACAGGATGGAAAGAGATTGAGGAAGGGCAGGGACGTCCCCAGGGAATTGTGTACTGCCCTGGATTTTCCTCTCATCTTTCTTCCCTCAACTCTTTGGTCTCACAGCTGCTCTTCCACAGGTGTTGGTAAGCTCGATGGCCTTCAGGAGCTCCTCAGCTTGCTCCTAACACCAAGGGTGGCTGTCACTGTGTTTGGGTATGGGTTGTACTCAACTCTTACCCCTTTCTGAAACTTTCCTCTCTAGCACAAACTGGTTCATATTGAGACCATAGATTTGCCCATTTGCTGAGGAGATGAGAAATTATACTTCCCTGCAGAATTCAATAAGGTTAGATAAACAGATCATCTTCCTGTATGAAAATCAGCTCCATTGGTTTAAGCAAGCTGGGATGCAATTGCAGGGTGAAAAAAAGGTGCTCTGTTTTCATAAGAGTCCAATTCTCCAACTTGTCAATTAAAGAGCACTTTCTATACTCTGCATACCTTCAAACGTGCCTGAGATCCTACTGTTTAGTTGGTGCTTGCAGGCTGTTTGGGGAACAAGTTTCGTGGCACGTCGTGTATTTGCATCTGTAAAAGGTAACTAATCTAAGGTTTTCTGAGAAAGCTTTGGGAAGCTGTGATGCATTAAGGTACTCTTAATCTCCACATGGTGCAACTACATAGTAGCTCTTAGTCACATGCACCTAATTAAATGCTGATTTGTTTTCTGTGTAAGTGGGAAGGTAAAATTGAGCAGAAACTGTTAGTGAACATCTTAAGCACAAAAGGATGATGAAAACGCAGCTTGTGAGGTGGAGCTGTTAGACTGGTCCCCAAATTTATTCAGTTTTATCTAAGAAGAAAAACAGCATGAGAGATCTCGGTAAATTACATTTTCTGTTTTGTTTTGAAGTGATGTCTTTACCTCTAAATTGACCTGAGTCTTAAAAAAAGATCTGGATATCTGAAGCTAACAATAACAAAGCAATCACTTTTTTTTTTTTTCCTTTTGTTGAGGTTGACAAAATCCTACCTTAGGGTAGGATTCTCATTCTCATTTTGGTTATTTGGTTACAGGTCTTTCAAAAAAGAGAAGTCTTTATTTCATGCAGGCCCATACCGGACTGACTGAGTGGCCAGGGAACTTACCTCCCAAACTGAAAAGCAGAGGAGGATGGACTCGGAAAAGAGTTGTTCCCTTCATTTTTATTAATGGAGAAACAAACACAAGGGCAAAGTGGTATATGTAAGGTCACACCACAGGTCGGTGACAGAACTGAAAATGTCACGCATTTGAGTGTCTTTGTCACTGCTCCCTCTTGCCTTTGTGGTATAGGGAAACACCTGCCTGTGGCTGGTACATGGAGCAGAACTTGCCTTAATGCCTATGCCAGACCTTATTAGAAAGATCATATTAAGGCTTCTTTCTCCTTCATTTGATGCTATGGTAACTCTCCTACCTCCTCGCAGCCCTAGAGCCGTGGCAATGATTCGTACAAAACTGAGTTTCATAGTGGTGTTGACTGGTTATAGTCTCTTAGTGCTATTTAGTGACTGCAGGTTAGGAGAAGAATGAACACTCTGTGGTTACCTGTAACTCATTAGGTGTTCTCCATTAAATGTAGATACCTATTGACTGCAATTGTGGGAAAATCAGATTTCTAAGGTTTCAAATGCTAGTTCTGAGCCCTGCTATTCAGGTGGATATTGGTATAGATTGACTCTAAAGGGAACGCTTTGCAGTTCCTAGGTGCCTACTTGTTGGAAATACTGGATCCCAATTTCAATCATGTGGGCCACTCAAGCACGGGAACTTATCTAATAAATAAGGATTAAAAGCATTACTAATGGAGTGAGTTACTGCACAGATTTGGTGGCTGGGTGCCGGAAGTATTCTTTGACCTTGCGAGTGCCCTTTAACTGCTGTGTGCCCATAAAGGAGGCATAATTGCTCTATGCCCATAAAATGGGTATGGGAGCTATCTCACAAGGCTAATTAATGTTGGTAAAGTGCTCTGAGGCCCAGAGATAAAAGGGGTCATAGACTGGTGGTGCTGAATACTGACATCTGTTTATTGATAAAGTAATCTCCCTCAGTTATTGCACTCCTGTCCTATTGTCTAGGAGCAGACTGTTTCTTGCTTAATTATTTGCACGTTTGCAGGTCTGGAGACAGATAGTTTGTCTGCTATAAATCACTACAATTAGTGATACTGAATAATCATTGTTTATACGGGTTCCCTGAAACGGCTTCTTTTTAGGTTTGAATTGTCCATGTGCTTAATTGCAGGCTGGCACGATGAAAAGCTTTCATTGTGATGAGCAACTGGAAGGACGGGCCATCTCTTCTTCCCTCACCAAATGGCTTAGTCAAACGTGTGATATAAAATTCTAAATATACGGGATCACTTGTGCCATAGATAATGTGTGCTTGGGGAGGGGAAGAGGTTTCCAAGGTTCCAGGTGAGCCTTACCTGTTTCCAAATACGATTTGATGCATGTTTAAAGCAGAAGGTTGTGTGGATTTAAATACTTTGTTGATTCTTGCTATAAGACTTGATGGCCAGAGGAGACGTGCTACTCTCCAATGCAATGAATTTGCCCTAGTTGTCTAGGGATTCAGAAATGATTCATTTCTTACAATGATGGTCAGATGGGAAGGTTGCAGGCTCCTTCAAAAGAGCAATGTGGGAATGTGTAAAAAGGCCTATCAAGTGGCATTTCCTTAGCTAGCATCTTAACCCCTTTGATTTCCTCTGGAGGACCTGTGGTTGGTGTTTAAGCTCAAATTAGATGGTTAAAATAAGAACGGTTTTCCCTGTGCTTTTTCCTCACTTTCTGCATAGCTCTTGCTCTATTACATTTCTGCACCTCCAGGCAGCAGCAGCCAGGATCCAGTAGTTCAAAGTGCTGCCTGTTTTCCACGGCTCCCTTCGGTGGCCCCGTCAGGTCTCTACTTGCATTGCTCCCAGCTCTGTGGCCATCCTGCTTCAGGGGGATGGCCAGGGGCTCGGAATCTGAAGGCAGATGTATGTCGGTGGTGCCAAAACAAGCAAACAAACAACCCCCCAAAACCCACAGACCCCAAGTGCTGCAGTCATTCATGTAATAGGATGAAGGGCTCTGGCAGCGCTCCCATCTGTGGCCAGGAGATTGAAAGGGATCTGCAGACAACCTTTAACTCTGGACAAGCCAATTCTGCTGACAAGTGGTAAAGAAGCTACAGTTAAATGCACAGCAGAACCCAGCAGGCAGTGGCAAAAGGCAGCAGAAGGAAAAAGCTTAGAGAGGTTGAGGCAGAGTGAGAGGAGAAGAGGAGTGAGGGTGAGCTGGTGTCGGTCTGTTAGCAGGCAGAACTGGCAGCACTGTAGCATTTAGAACAGTAAAACTTCTGATACCCTCAAGGGATCTGAACTAATTCTCCTAGCCCCTGATATGAACTGCCAGAGGAAAAGAACCCCGCTGTACAAATAGGGAAAAAATTAGTCCCAGCAGTGCCAAGCATCTAAAATTTAACCCAGCATTGATGGGAGCTGCTGGTGCTCAACAACTCTGCAAGGCAAAACTGCGTAGAGCTTCTCCAGCTCACAAAGTGATTTGGTGGTCATGCTTGCAATAGTCCAAATAATTCTTGCTCCAGTCCATAATAGCTGTCCTCCCTTGGAGTTTCACAGAGGAATCTAATACTCCCATAAACCAATTTTTCCATTTAAACTATAGCTGCAGTAGCTGCACATTCCCATCACTGTAATACCTGAATCACAAGCATCAGCTCGCTTCCCTCCATCTCCTTTGGAAGGGAAAAGCCCTGGGTTTGTGTTTGGCACAGCTGAGGCACAGAGAAGCTGAAATGACTCACCTGGAGGCAAAGCCCAGAGTCATCCCCAGCTACTCCAATGACTGGATTGGAATCAAACCACTAAAATACCTACTAAAATATCCCATTTGCTTAATCTATCTTCATCTTTTCTAAGACCGAAAAAAATACAGGCCTGAGAGAGCTGAAGTAAAAGAAGGCAGCCTGTCTTGCACACATCTGGCCTGCTGGAAAAGCAGAGGAGTCAGGCTGTGGGTCTGTGTGTGTGTGCACGCTTGTGTGTGTGTGCACTTGCAAGAGGGGAGGGTGAAGTGATCAAAGCAGGAATTGTTTCAGGATCGTACTGATCACGGTGGATGGGAGATTACAGAACTGCAGGAAGATGTGTTCCCATGGCAACCGAAAGCTGTTTTACCCAGAGGATGCTGTGCCTTTCCTATGGGCCCTTACTACAACTTCTGTGCCCAACATTAAGGGCTCATTAAATCTGAATTGTATTGATCTGGGTGTAGGGATTTTTCAACAAGAGGAGGAAGGGTAACCTGGTCTCTGCTGGCTGTGACAATGCTTGCTGCTGGGAACCACACGATTCTCTGTGGGCATTGGGGTTTTTAGCAATAGAAGCGTATTTACAGTACAGTTGTGGGCTGTGCAGCTTATGAAATTCTGTTTGTTTGCTTAGAATATGAAGCAACAACTCAATCAGGGTCTTGTTTGAGCTTGGGAACTTTGCACCATCACCTTTATCTGCTTTGGTGTTATGTTTTCAAAATTTCCATGAGTAAAGTAATATTTTGCTGTATATACACCTAATATTTCAGGACCTCAGCCACAGGGGAATAAAGACTTAGCTATTAGCTCTGAGAATGAGCTCTATACCGCTGTCATGCTGCATGTCAGATAGCTACCTCCTACCTGAAAACTCCAGGTAGTGTTGTGTCTCAGTAGCATCCTTATTCTGGAAGCTAGGAACTGGCTGCCCACATGCTTCCCTTTGCAAACAAGGCCTTCAGCTTGACGCTCTCTTGAAGGAGGACAACCATCCCTTCACAGACCTTAAGCTGCAGGTGGAAGAGCCAGAGAAAGTGGAGCTGCCACTTTTACTAATGAAGTAATGAACTAATGAAGAATTTACTAATGGTGCACTTGTGTATGAATTGACCTCAGCTACAGTGGAGTTAAACTTGTCTCTAAGCAGGCAACAAGGTGCTAGGAAATATTTCCTCATTTCTGCTGGAGTGTGTCACTTCACAGCAGAGAATCGTTCTGTTGCACAGTGTTTGAGGGGACTCACTTGGCCCAGGGAAACATAGGGTTTTCATCCCTTTTGTCAGAACTACCTATTTTCAGTTAAAATTGTTGTTCATTTCTACTGTTTGCTTGTCATTGCCTCTCACTGGGAGACAACATGCTGATTACACACCCCAAAATCATTCCTTTCCCACCACCGAAGCACTATGCTGTGCACGGTGGGATCTGAGAGTCATTTAAGAGTGCTCAGCTGCAGGTTGCTCTGAAGCAATTCAGAATGTGCAGTGAAGATGAATGCCCTCCCCTGCTAAAGCTGGGGGGGATTTACATTAATCAGAAGTAAATACCTGAAATGCAACCTCGGTCAGGAATGATTTTTTTACAAGGATTCCTCTGGCATCTTTGGTAATGAAGATGTTACTTTCTGAATACATTCACTCTAGCATCTGTTTTCCTTCTACCTTCATTTTCCTTCTACCTTCATCTCTCTCCATCACTGCTGAGACCACATCTATAACGTGACAACTTCCAGTGTTACATTGGTCAAGATCGGTTTTAAATTAATCTCTCGGGCATTACATTTTATTGAAGGGACTTGTGCTAGAAATCAAGCATGTTAGTTCTTCTGAATTTGAATCCTCTGAACATAAAATCTGTGCTTTCACAGTGGTGATACATTTTGCCTTATTTTGTATATACTTTTCCTGCCCGAACATTTTGTGGAGCCTACACAAAACTAGCCTGTTTGTCTCTCTAGCCTGTCTTGGAAAGAGTGACTGGGAGAAGTGGAGCGGACACTTTTGAAAAACTGCAAACTCTTACAAAGTTGTAAAAGGTTTAGTGCAAAATGCTCTCATTTCAAATCTGTCCACCTACCTGAATCTTATCTTTCCAGTTTTTTTGAAAATGCAGAGGAGGAACAAATCTCACTTTGATGAAATTGCTTCATCTTGTTCCTTAACCAGCTGAGTAACTCTGTATGCTAAAACTATGCTAGGGAAATATTAAAGCAGAAACAGAAAAAGAACTCAAAAAGTTGACAGTGATTTGTGCAGCCTGGTGCACATGCATTTCTGTACAGCCTTGAATTATTGATTGGATATTATTTTAGTAATTGATTTTTCTGCTTTACACTGCCCTTAGAGAAACCTGCAAGAATGAAAACATTAATTTGTATCCTCGAAAGAACCTAGTATGTCTTTACTGGCTTTTATGAGGTGATTCAGCCCTTCTACAGCACTGCTGATCTATAGGGATTCTGTGCAGTTGATTTAGTTTATACTGATATTTATGAAAGAAGTTGAGGCCTTTCATTGTTTTTATACATTTATTCCCCCCCTCAAGCAATAGCTCTTGTGCATTTAACCAGATGTTTTCCTTGTACATTTAAACATAGAAGCATTACTACAGTGTCTTGTAAAGCTTTTGTCACGGACTGAAACTTTCAAGCAGCAATAAATTTACCCAAGTGGCTTTTGAATCGTATAGAAATTCTCAGATTAAAGACAATCCAAAAGTACAGCTAGTAACTTTAAATAATCACTGTTTGTACTACTTCTGGTAATTTCTGGTCACTCTGTCTCACAATAAGGAAGGAATTACATTTGGGTTTTAATAAGCATCAGATTCTCAAAGACAAATTAGTTCATTTTAGAAGAGCATCAGAACAGCTATACTGAATCAGAGCAAAGATCTGTCTAGTCCAGTATCCTGATTCTGACCATAGCTTGGTCCTTCACTCTCTTTTCCCAAAGCATCTGCTCTCGGTCAGCGCAGAGCAGCATCCCTTCTCAGCTTCTGGTAGTCGGCTCTTTGGGTACTTCTTGAGCCAGAGGTTGTATCTGTGTCTTAATAGCCCTTGATGGACCTTTCTTCCATGAATTTTTCTAATAGCTTTTCTTTTAATCCATTTATGCTTTTGGCTTTCAAAACATCCTGTGGCAATGAGTTCCACAACTTAATTACGTAGTGTATAATAAAAAAAATAAAAAAATAAAATTGTCCTCTCTTGTTTTAAACTAGCTGTTTGATCATTTCATTTTGTGCCCCCTATTTCTTACATCATGAGAACAGTTGTTCCTATTCACTCTCTCTATGCTGTTCATGATTTTTGACCATAATCCTGTTCTTCTCCACAATCATCTCTTGCAGGCTGAAAAGTCATCCTTTGGATAATCTCTTCTTGTAAAGAAGCTGTTTTGTACCTCTGTTATTTATATCTTCCTTTTCATGTCTTTTCCTAATTCTTCCAAATCTGTTTTAAAACTGTGCGTAGAACTGAAGATGTGGGCAAAACTTCAGTTTATACGGAGAGAGACGGTGTTTGCTGTTCCTTTTGTAATCATCCTTGACACTGTATTTCCCTTGTACCATCCCTGAGCATTCAGCCTGGTGCTTTCAGAGAACTGTGTTATGATTCCAAGATCTCTTTCCTGAGTAATAGTAGGTAACTCCGTATTCACAAACTCAATGGGTTTTATCCACATACAGCACGTTGCATTTACTAACACTGTATTTCCTAGCATCCCAAAGCAACTTTCTTCCTTTCTGCTTTTATAGTATTTATGCTTTCATAATGGGTGGAACTGAGCAAATCATCTGTCTGAAGGATTTTTGCCTTGGATGTTGTAGTATCAAGTAAATTGCAATTGCTTCAAATTCAGATTGTGCCAAGGCTGAGAGATAAGGAAGAAAGGAGACATTAACTTGAGCAAAGAACCTGTTTATACTTTTCCAGGTGCCTGAGCTATGCTGGGACTTCTTAAGCAGCCCCGCACAGTCCAAATGTGTCTGTGCCCATACAGAAACTGGCCAGAGAGAAAAGCACTGCTCAGAGCCAGTTTTCCTATCTCAGTTGTAAAGATCACAATTACCAATAGGTAACATTTTTTAAAGATTATGTGGCATATGTAGGGCCATGGTATGGCATTATGCATTCCTTCAGTAAAAAGATTAAAAGTAGATGGAGGACTCTTCATGCCATCTCTCACAAAGCTGAGGCAGAAGATGCCAGAGGGGCAGGAAAAATGATCTGTAAGCATGACAAAAGGTGCAGAGAGGGACCTTTCTTTCCTCAAGTGCCTGTGTTGCATCCCAGTGCTCTTGCAGGACTGGGCTCAAGGTCTTCGTTGTTCTTCAGTCATTTTCTCTTTCCAGTTTCTTTTAAAACAAACCAACCAAAACTAAATACAGAGGTGAAAATCCATTTTACTGGCACACGAAGTGCTGACATTGCAGTATTTCTGAAAATGGAAAGCTTGTGTGCCGTGACTATGTGATGGAAAACATAAAGGCTGAATAGCTTTGGTGAAAATAATAATAATAAATGCATTAAAAGAAAAACCAAATAATCTATTTTCTCTGAAGCACTGGCTTTCCTAGTAGTAAAGCAATAACCAGACTTGGTTCCTTAGAGGCTTGCATGACCGCTAGGTATTTAGTATTGAGTAAATATTAGCTTTCATGGTCTGGTGGATTTGTGTCACTGTGTGTGATTATCATTTTTTATTAAGAGTTATCTTTAAACATCTGCATGATAAATAACTGCAGTGTTATGTCAACTTGTATCTGTCATGTGAGTTCACACACAACCAGAAAGGCAGTCTTTCTTCCATGGCGAATGCACATGTTTTTGATGGTTTTTCTTCCCCAGAGAAACAAGCAGACTCTTGTGCTCGGCAGCTCTGTGTTTATTGTCCTTCTGTTTCTGTATACCAGAGCCTGAAGTGAAGAGAGGGTTTAAAATTATTATTGCTATCTATTAATTTGTTTCTTCCCCCATCTCCATTGTTATCCAGAAATAAAAGTTAAGACTTCTTGGGTAGGAGCAGAAGATATAAGAGGGTGATGGTGACTGTAGATGGGCTTGCTTGGAGACCAGAAGTAAAACTGATGAATGCATAGCTGAACCTGAAACAGCCACAAAAGAGATCAGGGAAAAAGTCAGTTAAATATTGACCTGAAGAAATAAAAAAAAAAAAAGGAAATAAGGGAAAACCTTCCCTTTTACCTACCTCTTGTCATTTTCTGAGCATTCACTGAAGATAAATTTAGAATCTCTGATTTTGTTTATTGTATGATCTTGTGTGTGTGTTTGTGTGAAAGTTGGTGTTGTAGAAAATGGGAATGCTTTCATTTTCACTTTCTGGATGGAGAAAGAAGGAAAAGAAGATCACATTTAGGCCTGACTGCATGAGAGAAACAGTTTGCTGTATCCAAGAGTCTTTTGATAGCATATTAGCCAGCTAATCCCTTGTGGATATAACTTGTATTGATCTCATTAATGGACCTCTAACAATGAAATTTCCCAGCTGCAGATGGCTTACATACAAGGGGAAAATATTCAAAAGAGATCTTCCTTGTTGACTGTATTCCATTATATTTTAATGTATTATTATATATAAACATAGAAGGATATTTTTTAATCCTGTAACCCTTGAATAGCTAAACTGAATTTGATAAACTGGTAGAGGAAATTATTTGTCAAGGAATGCTCTCTTAGGTTATTTCTGAATCACAAAATTTTTTTAAATAAAATTGAGAAACTTTTAAGTCTACATCTATGAGGGATGGCACAATTAGTTTGTATTTTGGTCTAGTGAGTATTCAACATATCCTTTGAATATCATAATAATGTGAAATGGAAAAACATACATTGAGAACAATTGAAAGAAAAAAATCAGCATCATTTTGTACTTGAACAGATCTATATATAGACAATGAATCATTTCACCCACCTCTGCAAAGGAATGTGGCCACTTGCTAGCAGTCTGTTGCACCACTGTGCAGAAGCTCAGGGCAAGGAACAAGGGGCTTGACAGACAGCTGAAATGGGGCTGCATTGCAGGTATGGTGCAGCTGGACATTTGGCTGACAATTCTTCCTGGTGAGCTCTGTTCTACCATCGTCAGCACCTGCAAATTTTCCAGGGCACAGCTATAAATCACTATCAAAGATGGGTGTTTTCCAGTACCCTGAGCCTCCTGCCCTGTGCCTGCTCTGCTGCGAGTGCACAGGGAAAGCTTGCCACCTGCAAGCAGAGCACTAGCTGCAAACTTCAAACAGAGGTTTCCCTTCCTTTGCACTGCAAGATCAAAAGCTTCCCAGTCTGAAACTCAGAGTAGATATGTATGTCTTAAAACAAAAACTAAAAGATGAAAGAAATTCTTCATCTTTTGTTGACTGCTTTGTCTCTGATTGCTCGGCCAATATCTAATTTTGCATGTCGTGCTGACCATCATGTATTTCCTCTGAGTCAAAGTAAATTAGAAAATTTAGAAAAACACTACTGTTGCAAAAAAGATTATGTGCTCCTGGTCATGCACATGGAAATACTAAACATGCTTTAATAGCTTATCTAGACTAGATTCACAGCTCTTCATCATTTTCCTCATATTAGGAAGAAGAAAGACTGAAGTTAGTAAGTGGATATGAACACAGTATGGGAGAGAAAGGAAAAAAAGCGTCCTTAAGAGAGGCTTCAGAAAATCTTCAGTTATAGAGGAAGTTTCTTTGGCTCCAAGGATGATTAGCTGCTGCTCCTGATACACATATTGCAAACATTTCTGTGCATTATTGTAATTCAGTGCAGAGGAAAGTGTCACCGGGGCAGTACTGTTGGGCACTGAAGGTTAAAGTTAACGAGATGAGCTGCAACTACATTACGGTCTGAAAGTGAGTGATGGTTGGTTATTTCAGTTCAAACCACAGACTTGTAGGGAATATTTCTGCCCAAGTGAATTATGTGAAATTATTCACAAAGTTGACAATTATTAGGTTCAGACCTAATTGGAACATCATGGGAGGAATGGAAATTTTTGCAAAAGAGGCTGAGCAGTTTTGTCATTTGTATGCCAGTAAAATGCTTGCACTTTGGGGGATCCAAGATTGCATATGTTTAAAAGTAAATGAAGCTCTGGTAGCTTTGCTGTATTTCCGTAAATAGTTTGTGAATCCCCAGAGCTTCACACTGTATTACTTTTGAATTTTTCCAGTACATTTGTGTATTACTAGAAACAAATCAGTGCTGTGTTTTGTACATAACCACGTCTGCAACGTGTGTGCAGCAGGACTAGTAGCTGGGACTCAACTAGGCCCCAGGGTTTCTTTATGCTTTTTTTTTCTGAGGAGAGCATACGCTCAAGGAGAATGTGATCCCTTCTGGGAGTGGAACAGAACAGAGGGAACTAGAGACCTGGCAAAAGCAAAACTTGAAAGTCCCCCTGCACCTGCTTTATCTTGAGATACTGCTGGGTTGTGGTTTGAATTTCATCTTTAAAAGAGGGAGAGGATGGAAGCGAGGGGAAACCTGTTTGTCGAAAATATTTTTGGGGTTGCCTTTTGGTCTGAAGTTGTGTGGCTTTTATACCTCGGGGGCAACTGGTGAACTCCCTCCTTGTGCCTGCTTGTTTTCTCTGTAATACCCAGACACTCCTCAGGGACATGGATCCATCTATTTTGGGCCAGGATGAGGGGGACACAACCTCTATTTCTGAGAGGTGGGAGATGCATTTACCTTCAGCACAGCAGTGCACATGGGATGGGGAGTAACCAGGCCAACTCCTGGTGCTCCTCCTCCTGCCTGGCACTCTTTCTCTTAAGTAGATCTTAGAAACTAGGAAATGCTTTGACAAGCTTTCTGTTTATATTTGGCTTTTTCAGCCTGGTTTTCTGAGGAAACAAGGCTGCGTGATCACACTGTCTGTGAATTCACCTCACTCCCTCACCAGGACAGATTTAAACTGGCTCACTGGTTTCCACCAAATTTGACAGGGCAGAAGAGGTCTCAAAGGTTACAGACTTCCCAGAAGTTGCACAAAGGAGCGTCTGGTCAGAGGAAGGAAACCCAAATTCATGCCCTACTGAGGGGAAGGTAGATGAAAATGAGGGCCAGAAGCAGCAGCTGCTGCCCAGCCTGAACATGGTGGTAGTGGCGGCCGTCACTGGGAGCTAGCCCTGGCAGGTCTCTCCTAGCCAGTAGGTATGGGAAGGAAAGGAAGTTTGGGAGTATCACAGTAAGAGAAGGAAAGAGAGAGGTACATGTCCGTGCATAAATCCCTCCTTGCGTGGCAAAGATATTTCAGTTCACCCTTCAGCCAGAGACTGTGAGGCCAAGAGCTGGCTGTTTCACTTGGGATAGCAGCCAGGCTGAGACCTACATGGAGTATGTCCCAGTTGCATTTGCAGCCTTCCTTATCAGCATTTCCCATGCCTGTGGTGTCAGGCTGCTCCATGACCTCTCGGTGCCAGTGGGGACAGGGCTTTTGTGACACACCGTGCTCTAGAGAACAGCCCTGGAGACCTGGCCTAGCGTCCTGCCTCACAAACGTGGGTAAGTGCCTGTGCTCACACATGCTTTGCTTTATACAAAGCTTTTAAGAAGCTGAGTTTACTGAAAGTCAGACTTTGGCATTTAATTCATGTGAGGTGCGGCCTTGCGACGTGGAGATGGAGGAGAAGTGAGGTTTGGGGTCCTGCTCAGCCACTTCAGCTCCTTGCCTCCTATGACAATTTAAATCACCAAAAACAAGCCTTCAAAGCAGGAAGTGTGTTAGAGTGGTAGAAAGTGCCCAAATCCAGCCAAGCTCTAATCATTCCCCTGTGTTCACAAGATAAAAATCCTAGCTTGTGCAGTGAGGTACCTGTGTCACCTAGTTACCAGTGACATAGGGTAAGTGTATGACAATAACCTAGGTACACAAGACTTCTTTACTTCTGACTTCTGCTGAGCATTGGTGGAATGCAGTTGTATCTTTGCTGTTAATCTGTTCCCGTAACATCTGCTAGAAGATAAAATATTATTCCCTAGGACACAAGACAGTCGCGTGAAAGCCCTGTTTGCATTGCAGCTACCAGCAGAGCACACGTAAATCTCCATCATGCGTTCCTGAAAAGCTGAACGTGACGTTGGCATTTGTTGCCTGTGGCTCCCCTGGTGGTGTGAAGAGTTTGTTTTTGGCAGGCTACATGCAGTTGCATCCTCTTGGGGAAGGCAGATGTGTCCCGAAAAGGATGTGGTGGTGCAGAAGCAGTACAAGGCTGTGAGATGGGACCACAGTTTTGTCCCAGGGCTCTCAGCAGTTTGCTCTGAACTTAGCAAAGCAACTTCAGTGTGTCTCGTTCTCTAGAAGCAATGCTCCCTTGCTCTGTGTGGGGGACATGGGACTTAGAGCAAAGCACCACCACAGGGAATCACTTGAGCAGGAGTGGCAAGGTGTCCAGGAGAGGGTGCAGTAGGAGGAAGGCAAGTTTGTAGGAAGTATTTTTTGTTTTTTTTTGAGTGGCCACAGCTGTGACTTTTAGCAACTGCTTTCCACCAAATTCTCTCCAAATTGCAAAGACCTGGCAATTGTTTGTGACCAAACTGATGGAGGGCATCTGTGGCCAGTGCTGCTGGTGGAATCAACATTTTCAAACTTCAGGGAAAAGAATATTTTGCTAATGCGTTGCTATATACTGTTAGCCAGAGAGGAATGTCTGTTCTTCAGTTTAAGTGCTTTTCTGCAAAAATAAGCAATATGTCTTGGAAGTGAAGTGAGTAACTGAAAATATCTTCATCTATGATGAAGCATGGGGTGTAGAATCACTGCAATTTTTTTCCCTGATCTTGGTTTATGCACAGAAAGCTTCCAGAAACAATCATTTATTTTGGAAGTACAAAGTAAAACAACTGTTACTGCTGAATCTTTACAACTAGCGAGTGTCTGCATCTCCCAGTGGCGTAACCTGAAGGTTAAGTTATGGCACTCAAAGCTGATAGATATGGGGAAACAATGACGAATTCTTCTCCGGGGCATGCTTTTTTATATTCAGCTGTAAAATAGGAATTATATTTACCTAAGTGTTTTAGGACTTTTCAGAGATTAGACATGGGGAAAGCATTTGGAAATCGTTTAATGATAAAAAGCATTGATAAAAGTTTTGTAAAAAATTCATTTTTTCAGAGATTGTGATTGATAGTAGAGTAAATCTGGCTATAAATCAGCTCATACTTTGATACTCTAGTATCAAAACCCCCATGGCAGTGTTGATATCGTAGCTCTACTGTATGTTGCCTGTGCAAGGAGAGGTGATGTAGACTCGCTTCATACTGGCAAACTTTCTAGATTGTGCTGTGTCCATCCTTCAGCAGTCAAGATGGATTCCCTCATGGAATGGATTCCACAGCATCTGTGAGGTTACAGCTTAAGGTGTACAAAAGCATTTCTAAACTCCTCCGAAGAGATTTTTGATGCAAATTTTAGAATATGAAACAGCCTGAAGGTGCTACACGTATGGCATCTTCCTGTGAATTGAACTGCAGGTCATGAGTAGGACTTCTTTCCTTAATGTCTAAGATCCCACCAATATAACTGCAGTTGGTTTTGGTACGTTGTGTGCAGATTGTGAAAATTTGCTAGTTCAAGATATTATAGTGTGAACTCAGCTCTTGAGAGGCGCTTCTTCAAAATAATAAAATAGCACAGATCAAACAACAGTACAGGTAGGTAGGAGCCCCTGTAAGTGGCTGTTGCAGGAACTGGGCACCTTGCTGGGTTTTGGTCCTGTTCTTTGACAGATGTATTCAGTTTGCATTCAGTTTGTATTAATTTAAGGTTTCTGTTACACTGTTCTGTAAGGTATGTATATACTTATACCCTTCGTTCCCTTTAGCCAAACCATGTACTGGAGAGTTTCCTCAGGAAGCTTTTCTAAGCATTTGTGTTTCAGGACAACTATAGGAATACACAGAGCTGCTGATGGCAATGGGAGTACACTGAGCATCTGTTGTATTTGGAATAACTGTAGAGTAGCATAGTAAAAAAAACAGGGACGCAGCTTGAGTGATCCAAAATGAGATACAGATCTCAAGTCAGCCTATAATTCAATTTTTCTGTCAGTTCATTGTATTTCACAGTAAGAATAGACAGAAGAGAGGGAACACAAAACAGATTTACTTGTAGCTTGATGTTCTATCTGCATACAAACTAAACATGTTAAACTTGGCACACAGTGTGTATTCACTATGTTGTAGCTGCATGGCTTCATAAAAGAGTATTTACAATAGATGGTTAGCATTAAATTTACCAAAGCCTCAGTCATCTGGAATATGTTCTTCTTTCCACATTAGCAATCCTGAAGTTAAATTTCCCATAAGATTTTTGTTTCTATGCCCTATTAGTTTTATGAGCAGCAAACCAGCTATTGGAGGACTGGTTCCAATTGCTCACTCAAAAATACCTCTGCGTCAGCCTTGCAATCTTGCAGCAGTTGTCGCTGAGCTAGTTTCACCATATCACTAGATCATGTTACTCCGATTTTTTATGATATATATATGTGTGTGTGTGTGTAACTAGTATAAACCTTGTAGTAGTCAAGGAATTTTTCCCCTTCACCATAGAGCTTTTTTTTTTTTTTATAGCTATTATTAGAAATATTTAATAGCTCTGGGCAGAGCAAAGATGCTCTCTGACTCCTGCAAGTAGTCCAGGCAGGAGCTGGTAGTATAAGTAGCGTTGTTCTTTACTCAGGTACAATCGGCCTTCCCTGTTATAGGTACTTTTACCATGATAGTAAAAGATACAACTTCTAGCATAGATTTTCCTCCTCCTGTTACAGGATCCTGCCCATTCCAGAACACTTTATTATTATTATTATTTTATTTCACACAAGGAGAAATTTATCTTCACTGTGATGATATCCTTCCTTTGCCAAGAAAGGAAAAGGTTTGCTTTAGAGCCTGTCCACCAAAGAGTATATCAATAAATTTTGTTGTCCAGCTGATAATAATAAACAGCACATCTCTGTTCAGATAGCCTTTCCTGTTGCATTGCATCATCTGCCTCCTCTGGGAATGTCATGCTGTTAGATGCTAAAAGGACATTAGCTTCTCAACAACATGCCTACTAAATTTTAAGAGCTGAATTTAAGTATAGATTTTCCTGATTTCCTAGTTGTATTTCTGTAGGCGGATGTAAGTTTACCTCAGGGCCAGGACATACTGAGAGGCCTGTAGAAACTCCAAATAATGTGACAGGCAAGCTCTGGGTTATCTGGCATACAGTACTTTATTCCTGCAGGTTAAGTTGCTGCATTTAGCTCTGGTAGCCATTTGCCTTGATTTCTATCCTATTTGTCCTTAGTTATATCCAAACAAAGCATTCACGCTTCTCTCTCCTCCTTCTTAAAATTTCTACCAATTTCCTCTGTGGTAAATCTCCATGTTTTAGCATTGCCCCTTCCAAGCTGCATGGTTAATTTTGCATGTCTTTGCCCTTAGTGTGAGAGTATTACAAGTCAGTCCTTGCTTCTGTGGCTGCTAGCTTACAAGGGCTGCTCTGCACATGGAGGATGGAGGATCAGAATCCTTTATAGACAAGGCATACAGCGAATGAACAAAGGCTTTTTTTGAGCATATTTTGCAAGTTATTCCTCTCAGTGGCAAAGTGAGTTTCTGTTCAGTTGCTCTAAAGGCCACCCCCTTTATGGCACAGAAATTGCTGGTGGCAATTGTGGACGCCAGCTATCATTGTACATCTTCTCCACACTGGTGCGTGTTACCTCAGTGATGCTCAGGCAAATGAAACCTTTCCCCAGCTGCAGAAGTTGATTAAATGCAAGGTTGTATAAAGTGCTGTCTGGAAATGCTCCCCCTAGAAAGAGAACTTTGGGTTCATGTAGGCAACCCATGGCTAATATGGGTCATGTTTGCCAGCTGCAGCGTGGGCAGGGTTTTGTTTTTCAAGTGAAATAGTTAACACCATTCTGAGCTGTGCCATTTTGAGAGCTGAGACTAGTATTCAGGAAGGTTGGTGTTGCTCTGAAGGCTGTTTTCTCAGCCTAATGAGCCAAGAGGGAAGGAGAGAAGTAGGTTTTTCTGGGGGAATTCAGAGCACCTACAACAAAGCTTCAAGTTTGAATCACTGTCCAAAAACACATATTCTTCCACATACACTTGCAGTGTTATTTTAGCTTTTTCAAGAGAACCAGACGTCGAGAGACCAACAGCAACCTGGATATGGGCTTTGCTTTTTGCTGCTTTGTTCTTTTTTTTTTTTTTTTTTTTTCCTTCCCAACATCATCTCAGTTTTGTTCTTGAGGCCCTATGGAATCACAAAAATGTAATGTAGCCCTGAGAGGGACTTCAGGAAACTATCTAGCTTAATTTTTCATGTTTCCTTCCCCTTTTCTCTGGCAGAACTAAATACCCTGAGGCCAATCCTGATAGCTGTTTTCCTGTTCTTGAGCATCTTTGGTGGGGATGGTTCCACAGGTATCCCTGGCACATGTTCCCATTCTGAAGTATTCTTACTTTGGGAAAAAATCCCTAGTGTCTGACCCAAGCAAACCTCCTTTTCTGCAAGTGGAGCCAACTGCTTGTCTTCTGCTCTCTAAATGTAGAGAACAACTAATTGTTGTCTTTAAATATTGCTATCGTTTATGATAAGCCATTGCACCTCAGTCACTTTCCTTTTTTCCTAAACTAATGCGGATCTTTCACCCTCTCCTTTCAGTAGTTAATCCGCATTTTTGTTTTCTGGAGAGAATTGCAACACTTTACCTTCCCTCTTAGCTGGGTCTTTTATGTTCACTGTAGATTCTCAAAGACATTTGGCAGTGATTCAAAGATTTGGGATTTGGGGTTGAATTCATTATTGGATTTTATTAGAAATGCCAGCTTGACTACATTTAACCTGCCTTACATTTTTCAGCTGCTTCTTTCCTTATTCTAGTCATTCTTAGAATGGTGTGAAGTTTCTGGTCACAACTAACCCTTTTTCTTTTTTTGACCTAGAGCCCTGAAAGCATAGATTACTTCAGCCTCTCTCTGTCATGAATTATTTTCTCTTCTCTTGTATTAAGCAGCAGAGCTGTACTTTCCTTCTGATATATTAAAAGAATATTCTCTTTTCATCTTTCATGTCCCCTGGTACTTGTAATGCTCTTTTTGTGATGTAGGTTCCAATTTTGTCACAGGAGAGCTTTGCTGTTATTTTATATTTATTCTTAGCCATAAGAGATTGTTTCTATGTCAGACTTTAAACTTCTAATTTTTAAACTGCTAATACAACAGCCGTCTTCTCTACTGCCCCGTTGGCAGCCTCTTGCAAGTTTTCAGTGTGATTCCACTGGAGTTTCTGTTGCAGGAATCCAACCAACTGGTTCCCGGAGTTTGCTAAACCCTCTTTAGGTCCATCATTCTCATTCTGTTGCTTTTACTGTTCCCACCACATACTCTCTGAGTGTTTTCTGATAACATTAATGTCAGTCTTCTGCCCTTTCTGAATTCTTGGAGGATTCTTCCCTGTAACTCAGATTTTTTTACCTAAAATAGTCCCCACTATTTTTTTCTCCAGTTTTGAAACCAAAGTAAGTCCCACTGTAAGCAATTCTCCTTTGAATAAATCGTCAAAAGGTTAATATTCATTTTACCTAAATGCAGATATTGACATTGGTGGATACCCAGTTTTGACCTGTGCTTCAAGCAGTAAGAGACAGGCACCAGCAATGCATCTCCTCTTCGGAGGAAGAAATTTTGCTGGAGGTTTGCAGGTCTGAGGGCAGAGACAGAAGTGAAGAAGAATTTGTGTGGCTGAAAGCTTCGTTTTCTCCTGTGTCAGTCTAATTAGACATGATCCCTCTGTTGGCCAACCTTGCCTTGCCTTTGAGGAAGGCTTTCCTTCAGCTCACCTCCAGCAGCCTCAGCCTCTGCCCTTGCCTCCAGGAGGCTGTTGGCTGGACACCCCTGCAAGAAATTCCCCGTGCACATGGTAGCCTGGTCCAGCAGAGGAAGTGCTGAAAGCGAAGGAGCTGCTGGTGTAAACTGGGGGACTGAAAACCTGGGCAAAACCTTCTGCCGTTGTCCAGGCGAGGAGAGCAGCCATTGTTTACCAACTGCTCTAGCTGACCGTTTACCTAAAGTAGGAGCTAAGTGGTGTTTAAAATGTGAGCTAATTCCTTCCCTAAGCACGCCTGGTCTGGTTTGTTTAGACAAGACTGGCCAATGTCTCCTTTCATTGGAAATGATTAGTCACAACTCAGAAAAACTTATAAACTCGGTTTCTCATAAACTCCTCTTGGTCCCTGAGTGGATCCTCAAACCTTGGTCCAGAACAGGTGGATGGTGCTTACAGTTACCCTTTTAATCTTTTCATGTCAGTTTTGTGGGTTTGGCTTCAGTAGGAATTGTGCTTTTTCATTACACCTTGATGTTATTTCAGGGCCCTTTGCTGTGTAGCTGATGTATGGGAGAACTTCTGAGGGAACTGTAAAGTTCAGACATCTCACGGCAGCCTCAGAAGAGTTTCAGGCAGCTGGCTTCTTCAGCACCTTCCAAATACCTCACAGAGAGAAAGATTGCTGTTTCCTGGAAGGCTGGTGCCTGTTTTGCTTGAGTTTATATTACTGCATGGGCTAGAGCACGTGAAAAATGGAATCTGGGGCCCTAAACCGATGTGGGACCATGGCTGAACATATGTGATCGCAGGGAGGGACCTGTCCAAGAACTTCCCATTCAAACACTCAGCTAAAAGTTTGGAATTTTTTAGAATTGTTCATGGGATTTTTTTTTTTTATTGGTTGAAAGCAAGAGGGGCAGAGTTTCTGAAACTGGCTTGAAAACAAGTGTACATTATAAGAGTGCTGATTTTGTAATATTATAATAAGGTTTCTACCAAATGTGTGATAGCCTGCTGACAGCATTACACAAGGATTTGGATTATTCTACACCTGGTTTGCCACCAGCCTAAATCTCTAGTTTCCTGCTTTTCCACAGCTTCACACAAAGGTAAACACATTATTTTTAGACTAACAATTATTTCTTCATTTTCATTTACCTTTGAAAAATAAGTAGCGCGGCACTGACTTGAAACTTTCATCCTCAAAGTATATATATCCCCTCTATGTCATGTCTTTCATTAAACTAACTTTCTTCCTTTCTTCCTTTCCCTTTTTCTTTTGCTTTTTTTCACTTTTCACTGAACATTTATCAAGGATCAAGTGGAGTTGTATGTCACCAGCTAGACTGAGCTGGGTCAATAGGGAATGCCTACCTGCAGCATTCTCAATTTCAAGTAAAATTGAAAGCCCAAAATGAAATTCTGTTAAAACTGTGAAGTCTTGCTTATACTGTGTCCTATGAGCAGAGAACCAGCTTGGGATGCCAACTACATGGGTTTTGTTTCTGCAGTTGCTTTTGGGCTGTTGTACCACTACAGGCAACTTTCTTCCCCATATTTCTTCTTTCATTCCAAAAATGGGGCAAGAGGGGAAACTGAAAAGAGTGAAGTGCTCAGAAGCCTTTCTTTGGGAAAAAGTGTTATGTGCAAAACTGGTTATTTACAGTGATGTGTCTTTCGATGCCAAAATTGGGGGTTGACTGCAATTTTCCTAAGCCAAAGTCTGCATGTAGTTAAGAGCTCACCACCTTATAGTGAACTCTCACAGGATTTAAACTTTTTCTTAACAACAACAGAAACATGAATTTTGGGAGGAGTGGGGGAAATGTTTCCCTGACCTCTACCTTCCTAGCTTACTTGGATGTGCTTGTGAGATGCTGATGAGAATGTTTAAATAATTTTCTGAACATCCCAAGTCATGCCAAATCTGAATGCCTCTCTCTAATTTTTTCCCTGCAGCTGCCTCAGCAGGATTTTGCCTTCTTTTTATCCATCTTTCAGCAAGTGCATTGTGCAAGAGTATGTAAATATCTTTACAGAGAGGGTAGCACAAACTGCACACATGGTACTGTTTAGGCAACTGAGACAGATGGTGCGAGTGTAGTTACAATGAAAACAATTCCTTAAACATGGGTGGGGGAACATTTCATGTCTCTTTGCTTATGTGGAAGCTCTAGCAAGACCTGAGCCTGGGATCACGGTAATCCCTCAGCTCGGGGCATTGCTGGCAGAAAATTGCGTTATGCAGTTCCAGGTAGCTCACGTTCTGTACTATTTCCCACCTCGGCAAGGATGCAAGATGAAGAGGTAGTGCTGTCTTGGCTGCTTTTCATCCACATCCCTTCCTATTGTTGGGCTGGCAAGAGGCATTTTTATTTACCCTTTCCCAAATGAAAACATGAAACAATGGTGGGATTTGTTTCTCAGGCCTCAGATCCTCTGTTAGTTGCCTGCAGTGCTACAAAACCCTTTCTGCACTGCAGATGCATGCTGCTTTATGCCCTCTACGTGCCTACGTGAGCACCAAGAACCCCTTTTGGAAACAGGAATTGACACCAAAGCTTGCCAAGTCGGACTCCCCCGTAGCATGAGATGACTTGTGTCCTCGCCATCACTGCCTGCCTCATCCCCTTGCACTATTTTCCTACCTTTCTGTAGCATTGCAGTTAAAATGGGGACAAAAAACAGCTGGGGCAAGAGGAAAAGAAGAGAGGGCACGCACCTCTAGTGGTGATTGTGGTACATCTGCGCTCAGGCTTTTGTTGGATAGCCTTCCAAGCTGCTTGTCTATCCCTGGCAGGGTTCCTTGGCTGCCAAATTTTGGGTTGCAGAGGCTCCTCGCAGCACAGCTCCGGATTGCAGCTTCCCTGCTCGCCATCCTGCCCCGGCCGCACAAGAGCACCGTGGCCCCGGCTTCCCAGCTGCTTCCTTGCGGAGCCCCCGGATGACTGCTATGCAGAAATATGCATGACAGACGAGACCTTGCTCGGTCTAGCAGCTGTTGCTAGGGAAGGATGTGACATTTAGTGCTAGTACAGAGGGTCAATTAGATAAGAGCCCGAAGGATAATTTCTGTAATAAGGGGGTTTGGTGATTTGGAGTTGGGGAGAGAGCTGTAAGAATTATGCAGCCACAACTAATCTGGTTGGGGTGGGATTTTTTGTGGTTTTTCTCTAAACCTTGCCTCAGAGAGCTCACGGTTTCACCAAGACAGATGTTACCACCTTCAGATATTAAAGACATGCTTAATCTCTATGGAGACATTTGCTTCACCTAATGAAATGAGCTGCAGCAATCAATTTCATTCTGTGCCTATTGATCATGTCTGTTTTAGGGAGACAAATACAAGACAACCTTAATTAAGAGGATCTATCTCTTCCTTTAGCAGTGCTTTCCAGCAGGAAGCTTTCACATCTCATATTGTATTTTTTGATAGAAAATCTCCTTCTACTTGAACCAGGATTAAATTGAAATCAGAAGCTCGTATTTCTATCCCCTGCACAGATTTTAAAGGAACAAAATGGTCTGTATTTTTTAAGTACTTAATTCAATTTATTTAGATTTATTATCCCTCAGGAATTGGAAAATCAATAACTTCAGCTGCCAGGTGCACTGTTTATTTATATATGTTTTAAGGCTGCAAATGTGGGTGACATCTATCTGTTCTGAATTGAGTGGCTTTCTTTTAAATAAATAAAAAACAAAGGATTATTTTTTTCTTTGGCATTTGGCTTGAGAATAATCTCCCTTGGTCTCTTTCCTTCTTTTCCTGGCCATATTCCAAGTGCTGGTTCCAAACTAGTCTGCCTTTAGCACAGTCATCAAAGAGAGGAGCTTCAGGAAGTCCAGGGGATGTCATCAGTGCTGTTGAGGGAGGTCTAACCCAACAGCAGTCTAATTTGTTATGTGAGTTGTTGGTACCACTGGCGTAGAGCGTGCTGCTTTTGCATCTGAGCTCTAAACAGAAGTTAAAACTCTGTTGTGCAGAACGATAAACCTGGGCACAGGGAAGAGACCTCTCTGAGCCCAGCATATTGCAAAACTGGGAAGAAAATAAGAAACCTTGTCCTTGGTCCATTGCACCTCCAAATGTAAAACAATTTATGTTTTTTTACCTTTTTCTAACTTTATGTGTGAGCAGGTAGCTCAGCACCAAGAGGGCTTTCTCCTCGCTTTGTTCCAAACTGGTTAAGCTGAGCACAGGACAGAAACCTGGACACATCTGGCCCACAGGTACAGCGTTTCAGCAGGGTTAATCGCCCCTGACTTCACTCGGGCGCTGAACTGCAGCAAATTCCATCGCGATGTGCGTTGGAGTCGCTTGGATGCACTGAGGCTCCATGTGGGCGGCTTAATCCCAGAGCAGTTCTGTAGGAGCGGTGCTTTACCCAAGTGCTCTGGGTTGAGAACTCCTCTTCTTTGCAGCACAGCCTGCCGTGCTGACATCCCGGCACCTGCATAATGTTAAGGCTCACCCAGAATAGTATCTTCCACGCTTTCAGAGTTTTGCTCCAGGTGCTACTCAGGTCAGGGTCAAAAAGATTTTTTTTACTTTTTATTTTTAATTCTGAGCTGAAGTTAGCCAAAGCGGTTTCCTTTTATGGGAAAGCTATGTATGGCAGCTGGGGAAAATGGGTCTTTAACACTTTGGTATAAACAAAGGGAATAATTTGATTCTTCAGTCTCTGAATCCTTACTTTCTGTAGCGCTCATACCTCTGTTTTTGGAGAGTAGTGGTTGAAATAAGTATATGTAAAAATCATGTACTCAAAGCAACAATGAAAGTGCTTTTACTGAACTAACACTGAGAACTTTTTTATGAACAAAGATGCATTTACGTAAGCTTATCTGTATTTACACAAAGTTCAATAAAATAAGCAATTTCAATCTATTGATATTTTCCTCCTCCTCCTCCATTCTAGAACATAAACTTGATGTTGTTTGACTTTCTTAGACATTTTTTGCCCCTATAAGGAAGTTCAGCATCTCAAAGCAGTATGCTTTGCTTTGTTTTAGTTCTCTGCTGGATCTCTGGGTGAAGTTTGGTGTCCTTTAGATAGTGCTCAAGATTCAACACACCAGTTTATTTATTTGTAGGAAGATGGTTGTTGCTGGACATCTGCTGCTTGTGGTTCATGCTGGAGTTAACACTGTTCCACTGCTCTGCCTGATTTAGTAATAAATACAGTTTGACCTACATGACTTTGAGAAATGGGACCTATCCAGGACCTTACTGAGAGTGGTATGAAATATTATATGGAGATCTGCACTGGATTTCTAAGTCTTGTGATGATGGATATTGTGAAGCCAGCAAGAGACTGCTGTAATTCAGTGTTCTTACTTCTCTGACTGCTATTTTTCTATGCAGACATTTGGTTGTCACAAAAAAAACACAAACTTTAATGATTCATTAGTTTCGTGATTCAGCCAGTCCCTGTTGGTTCAGTTTAGGCTGTACAGATTAAAAGGTCTCAAAGTAAGACCCATTCAGTTGGTCTCAGACAGCTGGGCTGCACAGAAACGTTCTCCAGAATGCTTAGCTTGAGGGAGGGGGACTCTCTGGGGCTTTTCTAATAAACTGAGAGATCTTCTAAGGGCCTGCTGGTGAGACAGGAGCCCATTGTTCTTCCCTATCCCCTCCCTCTGTCTTTGAGCTCATAATTACAATACAAGTAAAGCAAACAAAAAAGCCATGATTCATACACAAAGGCTTTGGAGAGATGTGTTTGATATCCTCTGAGATATTTATGCTTATATTGTCTTATACATAACAGATTGGAAAATGGTAGCTCTGGCATGTGTTGAAAAGGAAGGTAGATTTATTCATAGAATTGTATAATGGGAGATGTTAGACCTGGTTAAGTACTGACTTAGATTATTGCTTTCAGTCTACTTGAATTTCTACTGGAATTTTGCTTGGAGATCATTCTCTTCACTTCCTCCTCTCTGTTCTCCATGTAGTTGAGCTGTCCTAGCCTTTTCCAGTGTGTTCGTCTAATGGCAGCAGGTTGAGTGTATGTGTACTTCATTTCAGTACCGAGAGCAGCAATTCCTGTACTGATATCTCTGCAAAGCCTTTGGGATAATGGCATTCTGCTGTTGTGAAATGTTTTCTTGTTTTATTACTGCAGTGATAACATCCTGCATTGCTTTTTCAGTAGCAGTATTGCACCCAAGAGGCAAAGGGTTCACACTTTAGGAGCACTACTAATTAACACTGGTCTTCTCTTCCTCTTTAAAGTAAAAAAGTAGCATCACTCTTTGGTAAACGTGAATTTGTGGACAAATTAAAATTTCCTTTGCAGAATCATCAGAAAAGCTATAGCAGTAAGGGATTCAACCCAGAAGGCAATCTGTCAATGTATCTATTCATTCCAAAGGGCAGGAAGCCTCTACTTAAATTAATGAATTAGTTACAATAATATTCACCCAGAAACAGCCTTAAGTGTCAAGGGTTCGCTGGTAATTCCAGTGAGCTTGTTACGTGGAGGCAGCAAACTTACCTTTCCATCCTGAAGTGTAGGAATCTGGTAGATGACAGCAGGAAAGGGAAAGACTTTCGTCCTTAGTAGAATGCATCAAATCTTTCTGTAGCTCACTTGCATTACACAGCACAAGATAACTTTACATTCATGGAAACTGTTTTGAATGTGACTAAGTATCCCGTACTGAAATAAGTGGTGAGCATTTAATAATTTTGAGGTTGGTGGCCAAACATGTTACGTTACCCATTGTATGCAGTCACAAAGTAAAGTGTGCAAAGGCATTTGACTTGTGAACTCTGCTTATAATCGAGATGTTATTACAACTTCAGCTTCCTAACTTGCTGTTTAATGGTTAAGTAATGAGAGTGGCTTTTGGTTATTGCAATATTGCATTGATTTTTAACCACAGGTTTACTTAAACGGTAATGATTCAGCTTTCCTTTTGAGGAGACTTAGCAGAAAGACCTTGTTCTTTGAGGAAAAATGCAAGTAAGTGGGCATTTTCAGGGCATCTCCATAGCACTGTTTCTGGAAACAAAGCAAAGGAGGCAGCATGTGGTATTAAATCTGCAGACTGTTTGACAGTAACCAGTCCCAGGTACTTCAGAGGTCAATTTACAGAACCCAGAAGAAAGCAGTTAATCTGCCCAAGGAAGTTGCTCCTCTTAAAGCCAATAGCTCGGAGATTAACATAAACTCTGAAATGTTAGACACGTAACACCTCCACTGCTTGCCCTTGCTGTCCTTACAGGACGGTGTTTCTGGACAATCTGACCGTTCTGAGCTCAGTCCAGTTTTCCCTCGAACCCTGATCAGACTTCGGCTTCAGTAGTGTCATTAATACTTTGCAATTTTGCAAACCTTACTGAGGATCTGGTAAACTTTTGAATAACCTGCTTTGCTTGAATTGCAAGATAGAATCAGGATGAGGATTCTTATATATGTTCTGCAGATTATTTGTGATTGTACATACTTCTGTCAATCACCTCTTTATTTAAGTTAAGCAGGTCCAGTCTTTCAACGTCATTTTGTGAGAAACCCTTCTCCCCTCATGCTTTTTGTCATTGTCACCTGTTTCTGAATCATGTCCAGTTCCTTAGCATCTTATAGTGGAGGGAGTACTTTGAGATGCAGTCTTCTAGATGAAGGGGAGCCACTGATTTGTGGAAGCTTTTGCTACAACTGTATGGAAAGGGAAAGGAAGCACTTATCAGTTAGAAGGCATATGGGTTTCCTTATCCATAGTTCTGTCCTTGAACCTTTGCTATAAAATTCCCATTTCAGATACTCTGTGATTAAATACAAAGATCCCGGTGAAGCAGAGTCCTGTCAGAATGCAAATTGCAGGACGAAGATTGCTTTAAGTAGATAAATGACTTTGGCCTGTGAAGGCTGAGGTGTCTGAAGAGATTGCATTTTAGCACTGAACAAAACCAGTGTTATAAATGATGTGGTTAGGAAGATGAGTGTGTTTTTCACTGTAACATGAAATTGGCACATGAAAAACAGCCTGAACATTTAAACTGATAGAGTCATTCTTATTTTCCATGTGTGTCTTATTGTTCCACATCTGTTATGTTTGTGTAATTGACTTTTGTAGTAACTCTGTAATACAAGCAAATTGTCACCAACAAAGCAGATGGGATGAAATTCCTTTTGAATAATGTAATTAAAAAAATGAGTACAACATAGGAAGGAGCTAGTACGTTGCTCTCTCTCATAGAGCAGGAACTCATCATCCATGCCAGCCTCTGTTGGCAAAGCACGTGGGTGCTCTTTCTCTTCTTAAGCATTTGATTGTTCTACTTGTTTTTTGATTTTGTTTTAAAACGCTTCATATGAATGATGATGTTTGAAATTACAGCTATCTCACTGAAATTGGTGGGAGTTTTGGCCTCTTTGAGAACACTGCTGAATTCCATAGTTATACAAGCAAGCGTGCATTTTCCACTTAATTAGGAAATAAGTGTTTCTAATAAATAAAATAATCTGAGAATTTACTCAGTCTGTTTCGTTCTTCTAGCACAAGCCAACTGAAATGTATAATCCTCAGACATGCTAATTGATGCATCACGTTTATAAGAAACTGTGCCATTTAAAAAGTCATGCTTATAAGATAATAATTAAAACAGCAAGTTGGAGGGATTAAGTATCTGTTCGTGTCATTTTTGACCTGTCTAGATTATTATGTAACATCTCTGGAGTTTGAGATTTCCCAGTTTCCCTAGGCAATCTATTTCAGTACTTAATTATTTTCACTTTTAAAAAGTTGTGTTTGGACTTGGGAAAAAAAATATGATAATTTCTGTTTTATTGTTTGCAATTAACTTCTTGTCTTGGCTAACACAGATATGAAGAACAGATGATTTTCCTTCTAATTTTGCAGTAAACCTTCATGTCCCTCTTGCTTCCCCTCTCTTAATCAAGCAACCATAGTACGCAGGTACTTACCTGTAGTCATCCTTGTTGTTGCCCTCTTGGAGCAGTGGATGGCAAGTGCTGGGTAGAGTAACAGCATTGCTCTGTGTTATGCAGATCATATTCCTGCTTGAATACCTGTCCCAGAATTCCTGTTGTATTCTTAATACTTGAGCTCCATCTCACCCCAACTTCATCTCCACTCACTTCATCTCAACACATTCATGTGATGAAAGTGTTAAATAGGAGTCAACTGTTTCATGCTGTTATGCTTAAAAGGGGGAAAGATATCGGGCTTGGTTGTGTAAATGGGGAACAAATATTTTCCTAATTGAAACACTATTTCTAACATTATAATTTTGCTGTGGTTCATATGGGGATCACTAGTAATGACTGACCTTCTCCTATTTAAGTGATAGTTGCCTGTGGCCACTGAGATAAATCAAAGAAACTGCTCATAATTTTGCAAGTGGTTGATTTATCTTGTTGCCTTCTGGGAAAAGCTGAATACTAGGCTTAGCCAGTCCCTTTCAAAGGAAATTCAAAGAAAAAGCAAAGGAGGTTGCAAGTAGAGTGGGAACAATGAAGGAATAAAGAGCTGGTAGGGAGGAAAGCTAGTAAAAATTGTAGCAACTATGTTGTTTACTGTTTGCGCTGTGTTTTATTAGTTCTGAATTGACTAATAATAATTATAAATGACTGTTTCACAGGGTCTCATAGTAATGTGGTTTTGTTTACTCTTAGTGGGGTGGAGTTAAGCAATGCTTTCAGCAGTGATCTGTGAGTTGCGTTCAGCACATTTTAACGCTTGGCCTAAAAATCTGGATCTTGATTTTGTTGAGCATCAGAAGATTTTTGTGATGTCATTTGTGGTATCTCAGTATTTATGATGTTTTTGAGATATATTAAACAGGAGTTTACAGACCCACAATGTACCTAGGCCCTAGTTGATTGACTTCACTAAATCGGAGAGAATGATAGAAATTTAAGATTAAGACTTTTTAATCCAAAGAGAGATCAACTATAAAACTGCCTGTAAGTGCTGCTATTGAAGAGATGAGGAAAGGCCATTTCCATCCTTCTGGTAAATTGGATCTTTACATTTGTGGCCATCTTCTGACATTTAGCATATTCCAATCCACAGCTTTATTGAAGCAATCACTGTCATTTTACACAAACCTGCAAACCATTGGATGCTCTGTCATATGACACTGTCCAAGCAGGAGATGGGGTTGTTGCAGAAGTTTGCTTCTGTCGAACAGCAGGACAATGCTGGCTGGTGAAATTGTCCTGTAGGCAAATGCATTATTTCTTTAAGTTGTCTTGGGAGCTAATGTAATTGAGTTCAGCTAATGTTCGTAGGATCCAAATGTCAAAATGGAATAGATAATAGTTAATAGTCACGTGTTCAGAGTAACTGAAATGGCTTAGGTAAGTTATTTTTATAACATGCCTAAGAAATACAAATGTCAGTTACAGTCCTAATCTTTTTATGGTTTTATAACTCAAGATGCTGAAGATGCCTCTGAGTGTCACCATTTCTGTCATAAGATTAGTTAATTATAGGTAATGCAGAAGAAAATGGGACTATTTGTAGAGAAAACAGAATGAGAACTGGTCTTTTTGTGTGTGTAATGCCAACAAAGAGAGAAGCATTCTGAGCTATGGTCATAAGGATCTGAAAAATATAAAAAAAAATCGTGAATAGCTGTTGCACATTTTCCTGGTAAAATGTGTGTGCACCTTCACGTTTTCAGTGAGGATAGCTGTCAGGGAGTCAGTAAAGACTGGAATTCAAGCGAAACAATAGTTTTCTTCTTTCTTGGGTCCTTGGCTGTGGAAGGTGAAGGGAGAGTCCCTGATAGCTTCGCTTCCTCATTCCACAAGGTATTATGGCTCCCAAGAAGAAGTGCATAGAGGATAGGGTGCACTGCATCCACAAACACTTTCTAGCTGAAACCCAAGGCACAGAGGCATCAGCTGTGGGATGTGACATAACTTTGTAGTTCATTCCGGGAAGCATCTGCCCAAGTGTGGGAGGCAGCAAGGAGCAGAACAAGGGGGAGCACAAAAACTTCTGCTTGAAAAGTATAACAAATAATGAGGTGAGGGAGTGGATGGGCTGAAGGTGAATAAGACATGATTGAGCAGATAGGACAGGAAAGGTCAGCTACGAAAGAGAAGCTGAGCTTTTTTTGTGTGCAGTGTGGTGAGTGTAAGCATTTTGCTCTATTACTAGTAAGGGCTGTCAGGCAATCTGCAGTAGTGCTTTGGCCATAAAAGAGGCAGAATTATAATTGTTAAGATGGAGAAGAAGCTGAGGATCCCAGCAGGAGGCCTAGATACATAGGTGGATCTCTCAACAGCGGTGTTGGCAAACACATCCAAGCATACACCGTCTCTGTTGACCTTACAACCTTAAGCGTTATAACAAATTCAGTACAAAGCCACTTGAGCTAACTGGATGAAGTCGGGTTGAATGTCAATGACTCAAAATTAGCATGAGTCCAACCTAATAAACTCACTGCGTCTTAAACTAGACTTAGTAAGGTGGCTTTGAACTATTCAATGCAGGCAGATTGTCTTGAGCCATCAATATTTCTGGATTGTGTTGTGTACATGGACTTGTCCAGTGCCTCACAGATGTCTTAAAAGGAGAATCAACAACTTAGGGTTTCTGTGCACTGCCATTACTAGAGTAAAACTAAAAATGTTGATTTTGTGGCAGGTGTAAAGGAGATAAATGACTACCTGATATCTGTGGGGGAAAAAAAAAAATCTTTCATAGTGGTGTATAACTCGGTTAATCATTTTCTTTTGCAACTTCCTAAGCATATTCACTCTGAAACATGTCACACCCACACTACAGTTTCAGGTAGAAAATTGCATAGAAAAATAGATTAACAATAAAACAGAGAAAAAAAAATTAAGATATTCAGACCAATAAAGTTCTTGCTTGTAATCTTAATAATATTTGCAAATAGCACTTTTGTATTAGCTCTTGTAGAAAATTTACCGTAATGCAAATGTCCTCATTAAGTCTGAAAGATGCAAGAGAAAGAAAACAAAACTATAAATGGATAATTTTAAAAAATAAGGCAGACTTCAAACTTTCCATTAAGGTATTCCTTTAGAATTTCATTAATTCATTTTTCTGTAAAAAATAAATAAATAAATAAATAAATAAATAATCCCAGTGTAAAACTATTTTGGCATATCTAATATAATATTATTTTCCTAATGAACAGCTCTTCAAATTGAAGCTCATATTGATAAGCATGTTCTCTCTCATATTCTAAGCCGAAAGCCACCAAAAAAGGCTTTCTCCCTTCTTGCCTTCAGGGTGCATCTCGGAATAGAGACAGTGTGGAAGTACTGAAATAGGACGTATTATATTGTAGATTAAGAGCAGAATTTGAAACTGAGCTGGGCACGTGTTCAAGCTTTGTAGCACTGCTTGGTTTCAGAGCTGTGTACAAATTAGAATCTATACTGCGTCCTGGTAAAGCAGCCCAAGAAAAAGGAGTTCAGATCATCTTTCATCTGAGACCAAAACACACTTATCAAGATCTCAGCTTCCCAATGAACAGCTGCAGGACTGGAGGCTTTCATGGTTTCTTAGGAGATGTACAGCCCTGGGATGTGTGCAGAGCACACTGTGGTTACAAACCAGGCTCAGAAGCCGAAGTAATGTGTCGTACTGTCATTTTGTAAGGAAAAGGCTTTTAGAACCAGGCAATCCCATGTAATTTGAAATATGTTACCACTTAAGCAGCAAAGCAAAAGCAGACAGGCACTCGCAGTCCTTATTGCTGAACCCGTCTGAAATGAAAAGCTTTGGAATACAAAGGGAGATTTACTGAGGAAAAAATCAACTGATGTATGAATTTGAAAGAGATGAGAGAAATAACATGGCTTTAAAAAATGTCTTGCCCACAGGAGGGGTAGCAGATGTCACTTGTATTGTGGTGAAAATTTCACGAATACGTTCACTTTTGTCCCTGCTGCCATTCAATGAAGTGGTACATGCTGATGGACTGACTGGGCGGTGGCTGGGCGCACGTGGTGCTGGCACACCCAAAACCAACACTTGGGCATGAAGAGGATAAAGGAGTAATCCAAGCTTCTCCTCCTGTCATGAAATAGCATCTCGGAGGGTGTGGGTGGGAACCCTAACTGAAGGATTACTTTAACCATAAGGCCAAGAAACAGGAAACAAACCTTTAGGAATACTTTATTTACTAAATGAATGATTGGGACTTCAATGCTGGGAAAGAGAATGGGCGGACTGACTGCTCTTTATCCCGTCCTAGTTTTTTTGTCCACAGGTCAGCTTAACACCTGAGGTCAGTATCTGAAAGAATTGTGTTAGTAAGTTCAGCAGAATTTATTGTTCAATGAAGGAAATGCTGTGTATTTTAGCCACTCACATATGGTCTAACCAAGGTTAACCCCTCACCAAATATGTGTCCATCCTAGGACCCCACTCATCACCAGCTTCCAGAGGATAAGCTTGTCGGGGAAAATAAGTGGTTGAACACCTTTATGCCTTTGGTCTGTCCAACTACTGGGAGGTTGAGTGAAGTTTTCAGCACTCAAAGGGTCCTGACAGCAGAGGGCACAGGGGTGACTTAAATGTTGGATTGTAAGCATCATTGTTCTCTATTTCTCTGAAGATGTTTGTAAAATTACTCAGTCATTATTAATCCTCTTCTCTGCCTCCAAATTTCTGCTGTTCCTAATTGTAAGATTACTTGGACATTAATGCCAAGAAACAGGAAATAAATGTTTAGGAATATTTACTTATTTTGCAAAGTAAGTGAATAATCGGGACTTCAATATTTCATGTTATGAGCCTTGGACGATATGCACATAATTGGGATGATGGGGTGAAGGAGACATAGCAGAAGTTGAAGATTATAGGGAATTGTAGAGGTTAATGAAGATTCAGGAAGGCTAGGGCAAAATGAGGTAAATGGACGTGGTGGCACATGAAATGAATTTTGTCACAAGCTAGGCACAGAACAAAGAGTAACAAGACTGATTTGTGTGTGTTACAGGATTTTAAATTAAGAACCATCATTTGTGGGTGGAAAAAATATTTTGGGGAACAAAAATATTTATTCCCACAGCTTCCACTGTGGGAAGCTGAATGAACATGCCTGCTCAGTGTGTAGTGGTGATCTAATAGAACATATGCCAGGACTGCAAGGAAGAGTATAGCAAACACTTCCCATTATTGTTAGCAGGCATTTTCTGTCCCTCATCCCTCCTATTTCTGCTGCATCGCTATGTAGATAAGTGATGAGACTGAACAAATAACGTTGACCCAAAGTTTGGAATATATTCACTGGTAGGCTGCCCCTTTTTACTTTATGTATATAGAAAAAAAAATGCATCAGGCCATAAATTATGGTGAGTGGTGGAGGTTAGAAGAAAGCCTTTTTCTGTATGCAGTTTATCTCCTAATTTATGTTCTGAAGAGTTTCTTGCAGCTTCTGCTGTATCTGTTACCATTCGTTATCAATTACAGGATACCGAATGCAGCAATAGTTGGTCAGATTTGTATTGATTTTTATATTGATTATCTAGTAACACAGCTTTATGATGCTGCTATTACAAGTATTTTCATATCTGATGCAAGACAAAATCAATCTGCCTTTCACCGGTGTTCAGCTGCATCAGCTGCATCTCCCAATATGAGAAGAAAGAACAAAGACCTGGGCACTCTGTGCAACACCTGATATTGCAGGACAGAGTTAGTGACCTCTGGGACCTCAAGCTCAGCTTTGATAAAGCTCTGTTGACAAAGGAGAGGATCTGACCAAGCAGTGTTATGGGCTGATTTCTGCATTGCATTACGAGAGCTGTGACTTCTATGAATACATTTCTAACTTAATTCTGACCCTGTTGACATGACAGGCAAATTCCCACCAGCTTCAGCAGATGAATGTTAAGTCTTGCATCTACGGCTAATCAGAGCTGAGGGAGACACCTGCTTGATGAATATATTGATGGAGAGTGGAGAGAATTCCATCCAGCTTTCCTCAGCTCATAATAAAGTGGTGGTAGAGAGAGAGGCAGCTGGTAAGGCAGAGGTCTGCGTGATGTAGAATAGTTAAGTAACAATCACGGATCCTGGAAAAAATTTAAGGAACAAACTAAATGAGGAAAATCAAAACAGGACCCTATCTGCCTGTTCACATTGGTGCAAATACTGAAGACCATAACAATTCTAGGGAGAGAAACTGGCAACAAGACCAGAAGCCAATTAAGATAGCTTAGGAATGGCAAGCCAGTGGTTTTCAGAGGATTTTTGTAGGCAAGTTGAAAAGATAACAGCAGACAATGGGCATAAGAATAACTGATGTGAAACAATCTTATCCTCACAAACTCTGTGTTTGTGTTGGGTGGGGGCTGAGATAATTCCTGACTGGCTCCAAACAGGCCTTATTTTTCTATTAGACTGTAAGTGTCACTGGGACCAGGACCTTAATGTAGTGAGCACTGTGCAAACTCCTAACAAAAGATCTTATCTACCCCATCGGAAGAGAAGAGATGAGTACAAAGTAGTGTTAGTGCTGCATTTATTCTTATGTTCTGAACGTGCCCTTGAGAGCCACTGAATTAATGTGTCAGATTTTTCTGATTTAAGGATTTTAGTGGGAACTCGTGGAACTGAGAGAAATTGTGCTTCAAAACTGAATACAGCTGATTTCCTTAAAAGGTTAGCTATAGAAATAGGGTCTGGCTCATGAAACCTTCAGGCTCTTTTTGTATCATCCCACATTATACAGATTGGAGCTTGGGCAGAGAGATAAGAACTTTAATTCTCAAATGTGTTAGTCCATTATTTGTGTGGTGCTTAATTTGAGCTACAGATTACCTGAAACTCCCATGGACTGTGGGGTTCCAGCAGGAACAAAACTGACCCAGATGACTTAACGTGGAAAAATAAGATTAGGTAAAAATAACATGAAGTTCCTTCCTGAGATTTGTTTGCAAGCTTTGCTTACTAACTATTCATGCAAATTCCCACTGAAATCCATCCAAGCTTGCATTGCATGAGGCAGAGCAGAATTGCTCAGAAAAGCTAGTAAGTGATGTGAAAATCTAAACTATATTAAAAAAAATCGTTCCTCGAGGAGAGATGAAATGTGGTGTAGCTTAATGACACTGGCTGTTTGTAATGGTTGCTTCCTGCCCTTTGGCAGAAAGTAAGCCCTTTGCACGTGCATTTTTCCTTGAGGAGCGGTACTTAAAAAGCCATGTCCAGTTTCCACTTCTGTAGAAAAGTAGTGCATCTTGCCGTGATGCCTTACCACCTGGTTTTAATTTTTTATCCTTAGAAAGCAAGGCACGTTCCTAGCTTGCTGTTACAGCTGCTTTTCTACGTAGGTAGCCCTTTTCCTCTCCTGCTACACAATGTGAGGGTGGTTTGGGCTGCAGTTCTCTCTCCTGACTCCAAGGGCTGTCTGCCATCCTTTCTTCTTGGTCTTGATGTCTTCCATAACCCATGAAAGTTTTCCATAACCCATGTGCCTTACTGCTCGTTGTGAAGCTGCTTAACTGATTTGAGACAACTCTCTCTCTCTTTGATACTTGGCTTTTTTCATCCGGTTCTGTCCATGGATTTTTTTTGTGTTTGATTCAAATATTTGCCTCTGCCCTTTCCCCAGCCTGCCTTGGTTCTGACGTTTCATCAAGTTTTCGCGTCTGTTTTTGGATTTATGTGGACTAAATGTTGACAAGATTTTGACAGGTTGGCATATTATGATCCGTGTGTAAACATGACTGTAATGATCTCTGGCCTGTTCTAAACCAGTGTTCAGAGCTCAAGGGCTGTAAATGAAAGTGAGTCATGGTGGTCTATTGTATGTAAACAGAACAGGAGCTTGATTGATTTCCAAGATCAGTTAACGTGACTCGATTGGAAAGGGTTGCCACGGGAGAAGGAAGGTGATAACAAAAGTAAGCAGCTTGTTTCAAAGCACGATGGCAATCAGAAGCTCTCATCACATGTAGAGTAAAATCTTTGGTGGGGTATTTTTAAGCCTTACCTTAATCGTGCAATAATGTAAACATTTGCTGGAGTTCTGCCTTGGCTGTGCGAGAAGCAATGTTTGCTAGAGAAAAGGGAATAAGGGGCAGGGTCAGATCAGCTATTCCTTGGCACACCACAGCCGAGATGGTGTCTGATGTGCCTGCAAGCCTACCAGTCCACTCTTGTTTTTCCTTTCAGATGAATGATCTCTGAGGCAGCCAGGTTTCTGTGATCTCTCAGCAGGGGATGTGTGGCTTTATGTGTGTGAGGTTTTGTGCTTGCTTTGGAAAAGGTTGGCTTTGCATGCCTTCTCTCTCATTTTGGCTAAGTCCCTAGAATAGAAATTGTCCAGTAAATATTTAATTCCAGGGATGCTGCCAAAAGATTCCATGCTCGGTGATTGCTTCGAGGTTCGTTAGTGTGAATCAATTTTTACTGTTTCTTAGAACTAACTTTGCAGAGGAAAAAAAAAAAAAAAAAATTGGATCTGAGCTGTAATCAAGAACACAAGGAGAGCTGCTGGCCAAAGATTTCTACGGACACACAGTGCAGGCAGGCTGTTGGTACCCTGCTACTTCCTAGGAAGGGCACCAGGCTTGCGAGGGCTGAGAGCAACCACTCACCTGCCTCTGGAGCAGTGGTTCTGCTTCCCTGCTCTGTTCTGTGCTGGGTTGCAGCAGGTAGGGCTTTGAAGTGTTACAAACTCCAACTTTCTCCATCGCACGGTGTCCTTTGACTACCCACCTAACTGCAGCACGTCTTATTTTGCCTGCCTGAGAACATTTACATAGATAAAAATGGAGTAAGGAAAGAATAGCAGCTGCCAAGGCCTGGTTTAAGTTTAAGACCACCTAGGAATGGATTAAAGGTGAATAACTGTTTTGCCTCGGGACAATACTTGAGCAGCAGGGGAGAGAGAGAAGGGGAGAAAAGGTGAAAGGAGCACTGCAAAGAGATATGGAGATGTGGTGGTGCAATTGCCACATCTAAATGTAAGCAACGCTGTAGGTTTTTAGCATGCTTAAATGGAGGGAAGGGCTGGAAATGAGTGAAGAAATCCTAAAATAGGATTCAATGTACATCACGTTGCAAGGAGTTTTAATGGATGCATCACATTGACAGGATGCCATAGGTCTGAAGAACAGCAAATGCAGATGGATATCTGAGAAAGCAAATTCATCTCAGCGCACTGTCAGGGTGCTCTCAACTGATTTCAGCTGTGATTTTAGTTGACAAATAGAAACCTTGGGCTTAAATCTTGTTTTGCAGTTGTGCACTCTTTCTTCTTAGAGGTAGGGTCTTACCAGTTTGACAGCTCTTAAGTCATGCTAGATTTAATTTCAGCTCTACGCTCAGCCTTCATCAGTTGGAAAAGACAGAGAAGGAGAATGATGGCGATGCATGAGTCAGTCCAACGGTGACTAAGCTGCTGAAGCAATGGAGCTGTGAAAGGCGAGCACAACCCTGGGCTGCATTCAGTGAAGTGCTCCCAGTAGGAGAGGGATTAGGAGCTCTGCCATGCAATGAGTGAGTGAGACCTTGCAGTGCTGGAAGTACTGCATGCAGTTCTGCTTAGCCAGCTTTGGGAATGAATTACTTGACACTGAACATGTGAAAAGAAGGGCTTTCCTCTTAGCAAAGGAATGGAGGGTCTGTCTTACGTAGAGAATGTTAAAAAAAAAAAAAAAAAAAAAAAGTAGGTTCTTCTTACTTACAAAAAACCTAACACTGAATATTTTAAAATATTTTACCCTGTAAAATAAACTATTTACCTAAATAGTTTACCCTGTTTCATATATATAGACGAACTGAAAAAGGGAGAAGACCAAGTTAAGCAGGACAACATTCAAGCCCCAGATCCCTGGCTATGCGCAAACTCAAGGTGAAGATGAGAGTAATGTTCCTGCTCCTTCAAACAGCATTAATTTAGGATACCTTGGGCTGGCCCTTTCTCAAATATGTGCCCTTAAGCTAAAGTTCCTTGGTCCTTTAGTTACAAACAGAAATGTATACCTGGGTCGTCGCTCCGTGGCACCCAGCTGGCCAGCAGCTGGAAGCAGAGGAATAGCAGCCGAGATCGCTGCTGTGCAGAGCACGCGCTCGGGTGCGTTTCAAGCTGCTTCACTCGCGCGCAGTCGCTACACAAACAAATTCATCATCTGTCAGCATCATGACAGCATGCTCGCTTGCACACTTACTCAGCAGATTTAGGACTTCTCTAGCTTTGGAGCAAGCTTTCCAATTAACGTGCACAACTGAATCCAAGCCCAACATGGATTGTTTAAATACAGGGCTTTTGCTTCCATTTGCCTGTCAATACAAGAGTTGACCCAGCTAGCACAGGCACCCAACTGGATCCGCTCCTGTGCTAGTTTGATGGATAGTATTTATGATCGGTAAGAGATCTGCGTAGTAGAGATGAAAAAAGGTAATTAGATTCAAGAGTTGCCTACATAAATCTGTGAAAGATTGCCTGCGACACCGTGGTCCTGGTTTCTATTTCATATTCTCTCCGGGCATGAGTGGCAGGATGGCTGTAACACCAGCTTATCGGACCATTTTTAAGGGGACCACATGCTCCATGAAAACAGCGATGTAGCATGTGCTGTTGGCAGCAGATCTCTTTCCTCCTACCCCTTGCGCTATCATCCCTCCGATTTGCTGTGTTGATGTTCTTTAAAAAAAGAAAAAACACAAAAACTGAAAAGCCTTAGTCAACTGAAGTCTAATAATATGTACTGTCAGAGCAGCAGCTTTTTTTTTCTCTCCAGATTTGTCTTTTTAGTACTGTTTTAGGTCACGTTGTGTCATTTTACACCTGTCCAACCTTGTGTAAAGCTTCGTTGGGGTTGTACAAGGACAGGCGTGGGTGGAACTCAGTGTTTAAAACCTTGTATGGCTGTTGACAACGTGTGAGAAGGGAAGAGCCCTCTGCTTCCCAGACCCCAAATTAAGCCTGCAGGGCTGACAGCAAAGCAATTCTTGTAATGGTACATGGAGCTAATTTGTTATGAAATCAGAGAAGCAATAAATTTGGAAAAAGAGAAAAAAACAAAAAAAAAAAAAAACATTCCAAGTTTAGAGTAGTCTGGAGGGAAATTACACTGTGAGCTCTGCGCTCTGCTGCTGCTAGCTTGGCATCTGGTAGACCTGGGTAGTGATAGGGCATGGTGGGTTCATCCCCGCACGTTTTCCCTTCCTTGATCTGGGGGGCATGCAGATTTCTCCACTGCGACTTAAACTCAAGTGAATTCTTGTGTGTTTGCTGTTTGTTTGTTTGTTTTCCCACCCAGGGTTCTCAGGTGTGGCGCTCATTCACAGCCCAGAGCTGCTAGTTAGCGTGGAGTTGCTGTGATCTTTAAAGAAGGGCAGGCTCAGCTGTTCAGACCCTGACATTTCTTGTCCCTGTGACTCAGGGTGACCTGCCCTGGGCCAGCTGCTCACCGGCAGTAGAGGAAGAGCTCCAGAGCGAACTGAGCTACATCTGCGAGATGTTTTGCAGGCAGATGTGAGCCCCTCCGAGCCAGCGAGCAGCCACGTGGCTGCATCACTGGAGCTTGGAGCTCTGTGTAGGAGGGCTCACAACCATCTCTGGGGCACCCACGTGTCGTCCCGATGGTCTGCATCATCCACAGCACTCGTTTGCTCGCTCTGCCTGCAAATAGCCTGCAGATGTGCTCGGCACAGGGAGCATGTGCTTTGTGGCAGCACGGCCCTGAGCATAGTCGGCTGCTTGCTTTGCAGCTGAAGTGCAGCAAGGAGGGCTTCAGGCTGCTGAGAGGGGTTGGGCACAGGGCAGCACAGGTTTCCTGTAACCTCTGAACAGTAAGCAACTTGTCTACAAAATCTAGGCTTCATCAGCGCTTGAGTTTTTAAGGCATTGCCTATGCCAAGCTTTTTCTGTACAGGCAGCGGCTGGGAAGTGCTAGTCAAATACAGGGTTTCTGTGCTCCTCTATTCATTGTGGGGCATGATTTTATTCAGCTCTATCGCTGTTTCTGAATTAATGACCAGAAAGAAACAGAGGTCCTGCAGATAGTGTAGGCTATGGGAAATTGCAGCAGTGCCGAGATAACATAGTTGGTACCAGTACGTCCTGCTCTCATGCTTTCCAAATTACTTCTGTTAAAATAAACAAATAAAACAAGAAAACTCTGCTGGCCTGGAAACCCTTAGGCACACTTAACTATTTTGTGTTGAAAAATGTAAAGAAAAATTTGTCTGTTATTTTTTGCTGTTTCTTTTAAGAAATTGAATTTAGAAAAACACCAAAACAGGTTTTATTCGTTGTCATAAGAAAATGCGTCTCTGGGGAAGACAAGGCTGGCATGGGAGGAGGAAAGAGTGCTTTGGGTTGAAGTTGGAAGTTGCCCTTCACAGCCAGACTGGGACTCAGCGAGCTGGTTGGGGCTTGGTGGGATAGAGAGGATTCAACACCTTCTCAGTCTTAGAGACAGGTGATGAGAAGTAACAATTCTTTATGCTGCAGTAAGTGCACTGATTTCACTTCTTAGAAATTCAGGGTTTAATCTGACTAAACTCCCACTGAAGGAACTAAGCTGGCGTTTGGTACTGCTATCCTCAGTAACAGAACTAAAGGACTGCAGGTGGCTGGATATTGCACTGGCAGGAATGGCAAGCATCCTTCAGTCTGTTTCTTTTGAAGTTAAGCTTTTGTGGATAGCATCTGCATTTATGCAAGATGCTTTCTAATCCAGGGTTGCATTCATTCCAGTTTAACCTAAAGAAGAGATAGGGCTGCTTTGGAGGCATGGGTCTGCTCACCCAGTTTTTTCCTCAGCTTCTTTCGTCTCCCTGTGTTCCCATCTTTTTGACAGAGAATTGGGAAGGACAGTGGGCTCTTGCCTGTACTGTACCATCTCTCCAAAGAACCAGCAGTGGCCGAGGAGGTTCAGCATGGCTGCATTGTTTTTAAGTGTGCAGGAACAAGAAATCCCCAAAAGTAGCTTTTATGTTTGTGCTTGCTGGGAACATGTAATAAATTAAAAGTTCAGGAATGCCTTGTTCGTGTGCAGCCTGTACCACAACATCATCAGCAAAAGCAAGGAATCAATCTTTCATCCAAGTACACGGTAGCCATGGGGTTCAATCTCTTTTCTGGTGATGTTTTATACTTCCTTTCCTGTTCCCTCTAGCCCTTCGTTTGCTGTATTTGAGGGGCAGCCTGCACCTTAGTCTATGGCTTTGGGCCATGAATGGGTTTTGTGAGGCTACATTAGGGATGAGGGAAAGCCAGCAGGTGTCTGGTGTTGAATTCAAGGAGAAGGCATAGCCTGTGCCTTGGAGCCCCCGAGCCTGTGTGTGTGATGTGTCTTTTGAAGCTCGGTGTCTTTTGAAGTCAGTGTGCCAGGCCATGGATTAAAGCTCTGCGGACTTAGTGGGTTGTGACTATTGCACATTGGGGAAGACACTTTGAAAGGGCTTTCAGACATGTTTTCTGCAAGTGCTGAACTTGATCAAGAGCTGAGACTGGTAGCATGAACCATGAAGAAAGAGGGGAGAGGGATGTAAGAAATCACCCTTTGTGGCTGGCCATGCAGTGGTGGGATGAGATGGTTCAAACTGGGGTATACTGGTAGTACCTGTAAGATCATGTCTTGCAATCATGGGCTTTGTGCACTCATTTACTCAGCCCACAGCTCTTGTCATACACGTGGGCATTCAAACAGCCATGTTGGAAACTGCATCCCATCTTATTATTATTCTTTCTTTTAAATGTTATAATTCATCTGAGGGTAAAGAATCACAACAGAATTTGGGACCTCAAAATCTCCGGGACTGCAGGAGTCAGCACTTAAAGGCAGCTTTGCCTCTGGTCGTGGCATCAAGTTCCTTTTGAAGCCTTTGAAGTCATCAGGGCTGGAGGGAGAAAGTGTTGTGTTGTTTCTTTAAAAAGAAACATGCTTCGGTTATATTTGCAGCTGAGTTTTTAATGGCTGAGAATTAAAGCATGTTTTATTTGGCCTTTGATTTTAGTGCATTTTTCTCCCCTTAGGGGGACTCTAAACCAAGGCACAGCTTGAAACACAGCAGACTGCAGTGCACCGACTTAGACATCGCCAGCGTGGTCTTTGGATGTTCTGCGGAGCTCAGCGCTCACGATTTGTGCTCCTGCTCTCCCCGGTTTACTTGCCTGGCACCTCTTTGCATGTGCTGTGCCTCAGCTCACGCAGCAACAAGTAGCCTGTGGCTGAGGTTGTGGCTTGGAGTGAACTGGAGTAAACTTTGTGCATTGGCCCTGGAGACCTTCGCTTCTAATCAGCTCCTATTAAATTACTATGAATCTGATAAAGGGAAAGAAGCTCGGTTTAAAAAGGCGCGGATAGGCACTTAATGTGATTTAATGTATGTCTAAATAGTTTAGCTGCTTATCTGCACATCTGGCCTAAATACTTGTGCAAATCTGACCTGTACTGTATTTTAACCATATTGGCATTGGAAGGAGGGAAGGTAGATGATGCAGTTAAGAGGTTACAGCTTGATTCCTAGTTGTTCCTAGGATCATCAGACTTGTTGCTGACTGTGCTGAGTACCAAGAAAAGTATTGGGACAGCGATGGCAGTGGCTAAGCAAAGTGCTCTACACTGCAGGTTTTTCCAGAAGGATTTAGTTCCCTGCCCTGCTGTTTCCACAGAAACCACTGCAGACACAGGTATTAGTGTCCTGAGTAAATGTTTTGAATCCACCTTTAGGCTCATCCTAACTGTTGCGCAAAACTTGTACTGCACGTAGGCCACATGAGGAGGGGTGTGAGAGCCCTCTGACCAGAGAAAACGGAGCGATCTTCTCAGCCCTACATTTGGTGCACCTTGCCTTTAGCACACCACATCAGACGTGTGGCATGGGCGCAAAGAAAGTGTGAGCAGCACCTTGTTTTGTCCTTGTTTCATACTCCCTGCCTGACCACCAGGGTTACTACCTTTGTGTGATCAGCAGGACAACTCGGCTGACTCAGCTCACTCCGGCAAGCAAGAAGACAGGGTAAATTTAATTTATTTGTTTATGTGAATTGAAAACAGTTTAAAAAGTATCTATAATGAAAACTTTTTAAAGCAGGGGAAGGGGGCATGTAAATTTATTACCAAAATTGGGATTCAGAGGCTTGTGCTCGTCTGCCAGATAGGATTAGAAACATCCTAGCTCCAACTTTCTGGATGATGTTTTCAGTGTCCCTGGAAAAAATCACGCAATTATACTATTACCTGGTTCACTGAATTTCTGTGAATATAGTAGCAATCATTCTGATCCATAATCCTTCAGATACTGAGTACAAACTGCTTCATATTTTCACTGAGATTATAAAGAATGGCCAGTGAGGTTCCTACAAGTCCTCATCACACTTGCAGGTGGAAAGTTATTTCATGCAGAATATAAATAATTCTCTGATTCTTTTTATGAAGATACCATTCTTTGGCTCACAGTGGATTTATTTCTTATTTATTTGAGATTTCTACAGCTGTCAAATGTTTCCAGCCTTTCATGAGTTTTGGACCTGGAACCACTTTCTCCTCTCAGAGTTCATAAAGGGAAGAGTGTATGGTTAAGGCAAATTCTTTGTTTTTCAGCATTTCTCACTTCAAGTGACATAGCAGGAATATTTTGCTTGGTTTTTCCTTCATTGCTGTTCTCACGGACACTGAGACAGAGAAGGAACTAGTGAATGCTTTCGTTAAAGTATTGGGCAATTTGGTTCTTGAGAAATCCGTATGCAAATCCTGGCTTTGCTTTTGGTTTCTTCTGTGACCTTGGACAAATTCTTTGCTCCCTCTGTATATATGAAACATGAGGGTAATATCTCTCTCATTTGCAAGGGCGTTAAAACGATAGATCTGTAAGTACTTGAGGGGGTGTGGAGGTTGTAAATGTCGTCAGACCAAACTTCTGCCATTTTATCACCACACTTCTATACTGCTGTGAAGAAGGAAGCTGAAAAACAAATGATTTTTTTTTTACATCTCCTAAAATTCTGACAGTCCATATCTCCCATCTACTTTGTGTACTAAGTGCAGGTGTTTTTTGGTTTTGCTGTGTTTTTTTAAATATCAGGTCACAGGTGACAAAGCTTGAAACATTGATTATGTCTGAGCACTGCCATGCTTTCTGCATGTCTTTTAACTCTTTAACCTTTGCCCCTATCTGTCAATTCCCCCTCCAAATAAGAGCAGTAGAAAACAGTGGAACATTTCTGCTCTGTAAGGTACTTCCCTTCCCTCCCCTTGCTTTCTGTGCCTGGGAAGACAGTGGCCTGCAGTGGATTCCCTGCAGCATCTGCGTTATTGCATACACATGCTTGTGACACTTTAATAGTAGCTGTCAGATAACATTAACGTATTGCTGCTACAAATAAATCAAGCAGGGCTACAAGTGAAGAAGTGAGCAAATGAGAAAGGACAGTCTCGTCCACTGCTATCAGACAAGGCCACCAGGAGTATTGTCTGCTCACTTCACCAGAGAAATTGTTGGCTATATAAAGATATGCTCAGCAGGGACAGCCAGTCCCAGCCAGAAGCCCTCCTTCGTGTGACTACCCAAAGAGCTCCATCTACCAGTTACTCAGAAAGAGGGGAAGAAGCTCTCTGGGATACCCTTGAAGACCCTCTCTTTTAAGTCCTGAGGACTGACCTCTTTTTGTGAGGAATGATCTCTTGAGGGAGATGATACACATCGTGGTTTATCATGGTTGGTGTGCTAAATCCTGTGGCAGCAGGGGACACTGGTTAAAGACTAAGCAGAATATGTTGAACAGGCAGGGAACAGGCTTCACCCTGAAGCCCGAAACCCCTGTCCAGCCTCCAGACCCTCTTTCTAGGAAAGCTGTAGCTAGTGGAGCTAGCTAGCAAAAATCACTGAGAGGGGATAAAAACAGGCTGAATTTCCTCCTACAGAATTATTGCCCTCATTATTTCAGTGTCCTACCACTTAAGGATATCTGTTTTATGGCTCTCTTTACACTTTGGGGAAGTTCGTTAACTTGATACTGCTTATAAAAGGCTTTTTTATCCACTAGTGCAGATGTTTCCAAACTCAGGAGTGCAAGTTGCATCTGGAATATTGTCCTCATACTGCTTGTACAGATTTTGGAAGTATTTCTTGCATTTGAACGCTGTATTAGAAAATCAGCCAGTGTTAACTTGCTTCCAGCTTAGATTGCAGTACACTTAATGCACTGACTTGTCAGGCTCTGCAGATACACTGGCAGGGAAAGTTTGGCGTTTGTGAGCTGGCATAACGTGGCTGGAAAATTACTGTGTTGGTTCTCCCTTCTTAACGCTTGTTGACATAGTTTGATTAGGTTGTGATAGACTACAAGGAAATATAGATTATAAACTTAATGTATACCAGACCATTGCCTGGTTCCTGAAAAGCATTCAAGTGTCACTTTGAGTGACTCTGTGATTCAGACAAGTCCTTTGCACGGAAAGCTTAGAAAGTTTTAATAAATTTAAAAAAAGCACAAACTTCTTTCAGAAACAGTTGCTTTTACTGTGTGAAGGTGGAAAGTTATTTCTTGCAGATCCAGCTGTGGAAAGTAGCATCAGTACTTTTGTTTAATTTATACATGATTGTCGTGTTCTTAAAATTCTCACTGTGACAAGTCTTTTGTATTTCCTTAAACTGGTGAAGGGTTTATTATGCTGAATTTGACAGGTTAATGATCAAGTAGGAAATCACATAACACTTGTTAGAGCAGTTTCTGATGATACAAAATTAACTCTATCTATGTTCTATGTTCTTCTATTCTATGTAGAAATGCAGGTAAAATCAGAAATTGAATCTAGAGTTTGCAGGTAGGGAAGAGATAGTAGCAGACAAGTACCAAGAAGACTGCATTAAGATCAATACTCACACCTTCCCTACTTAAATGTTGTGTTTAGTATAGTGAAAGAGATGTAAACCGTCATACAGAAGATTGTAAGTCAATACCTAACTAGTGGGATTTGGGGGGGGTGTTGTGTGGAGGTAGGTTATTCTAGTGATAGATTGGCCTAATGCAGGATTTCTTTGAAGTATTAGGGTTGGAGTTTGCTCGTCTATCAGATAGAGGGATATGTGGTAGTTTGTGTACTAGTTTGAAAGACTGAGTCTGCTAGAAGTGGACTGCCACCCTGTATTTATTCAGTCATTAGCTTCCTTGCTGGAACCACTATGAAGCATTGGTTTGAAAGGAAACATTTGTGATTTGGGCATTCTCTGATAGTATGATGAGGGAAGCGATATTGACAGCAATACTGACATGCCATTGCTAATAATAATGATAATACTAAAAAGCAATAAAGCAGCGATCAAAATAAAGGCAGTTGCTTTGGCCAGCATTGGTCTAGATTTGTGCTTGTCATTTTGACAGCAAAAGACCTCACAGCCTGTTTTCAGTCCTCGTATGGGTATGTATTTTAATAACATTTTTTTCCTGCTCAAGCAGAGCAAAGCCAGAACAAGCTGTTCTTCTGGATTCCTGTAGTTCATTTATTCCCAGTGGATTCCAGTGGGAAATAAAATCAACAGCCTCTCCGCTTCTGAACAGTGACCCTCACTGCATTTGCTAATACCACTCAGTGTTTGTCTCCATCAAAACTCGGGATATAATTGCTAGACCAGAACATGCAGGAGAACAAGAACTGAGATTTCTGAGGTTCAAAAAAGTACATGAATTAGATTTGATTTTGGGTGCCCAAAGACTGCACTTTACTTCAGGAGCAGCTCATTTGTTTAAACAGCTTTTAAGTATCAAACTTTTTATACAGATAGTTTCAGCTCCTAAAACCACATCATCAAAGCATCTTAATGAACTGGTACAAGTTATACATCTGAAAATCTTTGAGTGTGTGGGCTCAGGTGCCAAAAATTGATTTCCCTCTGGGGCCAGGAGAAAAAAGAATTTTTTTTCATCTCCTAGTTAAATTTGCATTTGACTTACCTATCACTTCGTGCTGCTTAAATGGATTAGTGATTGAGTCTTGCAGCACAGGAGCTGGAGAGTATTTCCAATGAGCGTACTTTGAAAGTACACAAAATGGTTTTAATTTACCTGTTGCAGAGCAATTAGAAGTGGGTTCTGTAACATGCATAGCAAGGAACGGCGGTAATAGCCAAATGACAGAAGGGAAAGGTCAATTTACCAAAATAAAACTGGATAGGAACCCCGTCTAGTATCTAGTTGAATAGAGAGGGTCTCCTAGAAGAGCTAAAATTGTGGCTGAATCTTAACCCTCAAGGTCTGGACTGGAAGTCCACTTTCTGCACACCTTGACAAGTCGAGAAGGACTCGAATGCTCAGGCAGGTGGCGGGCCAGCCACGGCCGCCATTTTGTCTCCTCCTGCTGCAGTGCGAGGGGGAGCAGCGTGTTGCTGGTGTGCTGCGGTTCCCTGAATTTGGATTTTTGTGTGGTCTTCTATGGAGCCAGGAGTTGGACTCGATGATCCTTGTGGGTCCCTACCAGCTCAGGATATTCTGTGAATTATACTCAGGTACGCAGACAACAATGTAGTTGGGAGCCTACAGATAAGAGCAAACTGTGGTGGAAGAGGAAGTATATGAGAAAAGGTATTTTCAGAAATATGCTGGTTTCTTTAAAATATAAAATAAAACCTGTACATGGAATTGTCACAACTGTTTTTCCCTTATTATCAGATCCTGCCAAATAGAAAGAAGATCTCAGGACCCTTGATTCCAATAAATAACTAGCCTGAGTTTCTGTAGAGCATTCCATGGTTTGGAAATGTGTAATATCCCTTCAATTCACTGGCTATTAAAAAAAAAAAACAAACAACAAAAAACAACCACCCTCCAATTCAGTCAGCTTTACTACACAGACAGAGGTAAATGATCATTTAAAGAAAAAAAAAGATAGTTATAAAAATTAGCAACGATAGCTTCAGTGATTAAATAATTCTGTTGTGTGAATAAAATACTCGTGATGGTGCCAATATTTTATGAGTCTTACCACAAAGTGCTTGACTACTTGAGGTGAAAGGTGGAGAGAGGATTAATTAAATGTTTGTTGGTTCTCTGAAGATTCATGTAGCAATCATACTGTGGGGATGAATTATAGCACATACAGGTAACAACACATCTGTTCCTTATAAGCTATTCAATGGTAGAGCTTCTCTTGCTCTGTTTTGAGAAGATCTGACATAGTAGAAATTGTAATGGAGAAAATCTGGTTGGGTCTTGTACCCTTGGGATCCCCTCAGTCCAGCCTGGCTTCAGGCCACAGCACAGTGTGGAAGCAGTGTTAGCTCCTTGATCAGTGGTGATTACCACCCGTTGAGCAAGTGCCAAGTGTGGGTGTTGAAAAATATTGTGGACATGCCCTTGGTACGTACTGAGAACAGAGGTAAAGGTAATAAGTAGCCTGTCACTGTTGTCCATTTGCCTAAAACCTTTCTCATGAAAGGATAAATGTCCATGTTGTGCATTGCCTTGTGCTTTTTTTTTGTTGCATTCTCTATTGAGTATTAAGAAGTTTGGCATGGTGAAACAAAATAGGGACCAAAGTTATTTAATTGCTTAGTACTTGCTGTTGATGAATCATTGTATGAGCTATGTCAAGGAACACTGGAGTACTCAAATAGGAACCTAACATACCTAGATCAGGAGAGGTGTAGGCTACGTGCCTTTTTATTCATGAGGTAGCCTGAAGAAATGTGTGCTGTCTGTTTGATACAACTGTTATAGATGGAGTAGCTAAAAGGGGGCTTGATTGAACATGTTCTGGGTAAAATTTAACTGTAGTTAGAATGAAGGAATTCTGCAGAGCTGGGGAAAAAAAATGAGATGCCATGGCATAGGATTGTTCACCTCCCCTGAGGGAATTGCACCTGCTGTTATTAAGATGATTTTCTATGTAGGGGATCTTTGACTGCTTCCAGACACTTTACAAATAGATATACTTGAGCACATTTTCCATCCGCTTTCAGTCCGAGGACCAACCTTTTTCTCCTTAAAGTGGAAGCTGTTACTGCCAGGTGCATCTTTTGTTCCTTTGATACTGGAGCTGATGTTACACAAACTGAGAAGCAGGAGCAGAGCTGAGAAGGCATGCTTGCAAAAAAGCACTTCATGGTCAACCAAGTTTCTTCACTATTCAGTGTCAGGTACATTAACTTGTGCTTTTAATGATTTTGTTAAGATATTACATTCAATGGTGGACTTAGGACAATGCACTTTTTAGGTCTTTCTTTCTCTGCCCTTCCCCTCTTCGAAGAAATCACCCTTCTTACAATAATTGGGTTAAAGAAAGGAATGGGAAGTCACCCAACAGTATATTCCTGTTTCTGCTGTTTTAAATCTCAAATTCCCTTCCTGAATTCCTTTGGATAGATAACTTCTGGCACTCCATTTCCTGTTGTTTAGACCTGATGTATGCATAGTTGGGTCAAATCATAATTAGATGCTAGCATCTGACCCATATGCAGTGGAAGAAAACAGTGGGGAAAGTAAATACCCTCCTTGGAGTTCAAGTTCAGGTTATTTGCTTGTATCAAATAGGTATTGACAGTCTGATGAAATTCAGTGCTGATTTTCCAACTAGTTTCTGTTTGAAAGCAGCACAGCTTGTTCTGAACTAATTAAACAGTCATTCATAGCAGAGATCTGCTTGGTGCTGATAATCAGATATACCGATATTACACTGTAAAAATGGTATTTTAAGGGCAAATTGAAGCTGTGAAGTTGGACTTTCATGCTAGGCAATGTGACATATTGCCTACTGAGCCTTGATTGAAACTGATAAAAATTTGACTGTGAGGTGATGAATGTTATTCAGTATTTAGGTGGCCTCTGCAACCTTAGTTCTGTTCCCTCATTAAGGCAGTCCCAGGACAAAAATAGTGTTTAATATTGTGTGCCAGCTAGGTGTTGCAACAGAGGACCATTTGGTTCTCTGCAGACCTGCCATTTGAAGAGGTTGTAAACCTAGTTTGTTATCGAGCAGAAGTTATTTTACAGGTGGAAAAAGCAATGGAAAAAAAATAGAGTTCTGAATTCAAGTTGTAAAAGAAAAATGTGTAATCATCAGAGAAAAAGTATAAATGTTTGTGCTTCTCTTTTTTTTAGTCATAAGCAAAAAAGATACATCTGAGATGGTGGATTTTGTTGCTTGTTTTTTAAGAGTTACACGATACTATTTTCTGTAACTTCTGATGAAAGCATTTTGAGAAGCTTTTCTGCTGTTTAGGAAAGATATTTGACATTATAGTTCTCAGAAGAATAGTTGGTTTATTTTAAAGACTGTCTTGGAGATGCAGAGGATGATAGAAGTCAAAGGTAGAGAAGACCCAGTTGAATCTCTTATACATGTCTCTTCTGTTTCTGTTTTCTCCTTGGTTTGCACTGCTTATCGGGAGTTATGACTTTCTTCTGTTTACTGTGATTTTACAAGCGCTGCAGCAGGATGCATGTTAGAGCATTTGGGCCTTCTGTATACCAGCTGATGTATTCATTATCATTGCGATCTGTCAAGGACCACCTGCTTTGCCTTTGAAGGGGTATCTCATGTTTGCTCATTATTGATTATCATAAAGCACTAAGAAGTGTTTGATGAGCTAAGATCGGGGAGATTATTTCAGCATTTTCTCTAGCTCTATCTGTCTTAAGTTGATAAACTGATAAGAATAGAGAACTGGATCCAATCAAAAGCTTTTTTTTATCAAAATCTACTTGGTAGCTCCCTATTGTATTTAGATCAACAAATGGTATCAGATTACAGTGGTATGCCAAAGAACCAATTTATGATTTCAAACAGTGGGCACGGAACTGATCACATGCTAAAAGATTTCTCACCATTTTGTGCCATTTTTAAAATTATCATTATCTCTTGATAATTTCTTTTTTGTTTGTTTGTTTTCACATGGCTCTCAGTTCTCAGACATAAAGGCCATAACTGCACCTCATTTTCAGTAGATAGCAAAGCCTCTCTCAGCTGTATTTTCCTCTTAAAGCAATTACTTGTCTAGTTATCTTCCTAGTTATCAGTTATGTTTGAAGTATTTTTCATAAACTCATTTTGTTTTCAAGTGTACTAATAAAGCTCAAAATAATACAAAATGATGAGTTGTGAAAGGCTTACTAGGCAAGACTATCTGCACAGGTACTGTATTCTTGGAAATGAAAAATCTATTGCAACATCATGACTAAGTGTTTAAGCAGTGAAGCAACAGATGATGTTCACAGGGAAAGTAAACTGCAAACTGATTTATTTATGATCAATATTACCCACTCCAGGGAAAGTATTTCTTTGGGATGTATAAAGACAAGTACTGTATATAATATAAAGCAAACAAGTAAGGCTATTCAATGCGATTTAAACTTCAACAGGACTGTTGTATCAGTTTTTGGATACCATACTTTTTAAGAGACAAGTAGAGAACTACATAGTCCATGGGGTTTCTTAAGTTCCTTACTGTTCTACTGTTCTGTTGTTATGTTACAAAAAATTCTGGAAAAAAAAAGTCTTCCTTTTTTTTTTTTTTTTTTTTTTTTTTTCAAAGTCCACTTCTATGGTGTACACTGTCCTCTTGGGGAGGTCAGTATGACATTAGGTCTATTTTAAGTTCACCTCAGAAAACCTATTCAGCTGCATAATCTCTGGTAATGATCTTTGGGAGAGTAAAAGTACATGTTCAATTACGGACTCAAAATTTTCCACTAGCTAAAGAAATTTGGATTTCTTTTCTTCATATCCTGCCCAATTCTCAGCAGACCCAGCTTATTTCATATGTCAGAATTCAAAGACTCTTCCAAATTGTGCATCTTGAGCAAAATTATGTTGATTTGTTTGTTTCTGTTAAGCATTTGAATTTTTACAGTATTGTAATACCAATATTTCCAGGATATTCATCTTATACATTTGCCAGCGAGAGCAGAAGGCCCTAGCAAAAATAACCATCAATTGTAGCATATCTCAGTTCAAGAAGCCAGCCTCTTGCCATTTCAGAATGTTTAAAGAAATTAACAATGCAGTCTCGTGGTATGGGACTTGGAGAATGTTTTCAATACTTATGCCTTGAAAATATAACTTGATTTTTTTTTCCTTCAGATATTGCAAAGCAATTAAAAATGTGCCCTGCACTGCGAAAAGCACATCTAGTAGCTGAGTAACCAAGAAAAGAATTAGGTTCATCTTGGCTTATTTTAAAATATTGGTTTGGTTTGATCCTGGAATTGTGAGGCTGTGTGTTTGTGTGTATATCTGGAGGAAAGACAGGATGGGGGACCTGAGAAGAGAATCCAAGGTGGACAGCAATGAGAGTTACAGTACAAGTGAAGTATTGCAGGTCAAAAAGCAGAGGAAAGAGGGGCTCAATATAGAGAAATAAAGGCAGGCTAAATTGTGTTCTGTAATTTGTATTACACAGAGCTGATTGTAAACACTGCAGTTAGGAGTTAGGTTGTCTTACACTTGTCTGTATAAACAGCTCTGAAGAGTCTGTTGGAGCTTCTCTCTAAAATCACTATTGTTTTTCTGTAGACCTTTGAAATTCAGCATGACAAAGTTGAAGGCCAAGGAATGTGCCTTCAAGCTGTCCATTGTGCTCAATTAAAATTTGGTTGAGATTTTGCATTTTGTTTTGTTTTGTTTTGTTTTGCATTGCTGAAACTGAATCTGTTTGATTTAAACATCCAGTTTATCTCTGTAAGATACAACACTGAGTCTCAGCTTGTATGCGACCCCTCCCATGCAGACACAAGCTTAGCTTAGTGTAACAGCTGGCAAAGCAGCACGTTGGCTTTTAAAGCAGGGTGTTCAGTTGGGATCCTCTCAGATCCCTCCTAGGTAAGCTTGCATGTTAGCAGGGGCTGTGCGTGCTCTGTGCTATCTGTTAGGAGTGCTGCTCCTGTGCCGCGTGTGATAAAAGTCACTGCTTCAGTTCGAGAGCAAAGACTTAGTGGTTCTTGGGGAGTTTTGTATATTAAAAATGTGTGTTGTGATATTGGTTTATGAGGAAGGAGCCTAGCTGGTGGGAACCTGAAGCAACAGAAGAAGGAAGGGGGTTGTCCTTAAAATGAAAACAAGAGAAAATAATCCATCTGTAGTCCACTCTTTCTCTCATCTTCTATTTCTTCCCACACAAACAAGCAAAACCAACCTAACTCACCACCACCCAAAAAACACACACTCAACTGCCTGGGAAATAATGATTTTTATATTTTACAGACTGTATTTAGGGCACTCATTTCTGCCTGCTGAGCAATTGGCAAATGCTCTCTTTTCCCAGATAAATAAGACTTTCATGTAACTAGATAAATATTTTTGTTTTCCCAGTGACCTGGAGGTGACGCCTGTGCTTAAATGACAGTGGAAGATAAGGGGCGATGCACTGCCAGTGTCTGAGCACAGGGCTCCCAGAGATATTCCCAAAAACACTAAGGACTGGAGTGCACTGTGGTGGGGAGGCAGAGGGATGTTGATGTTGAGGGATGTAATTTTGCTTATTTAGTATGGGCATTTTTTCTCATAGCCACTGGAAGCAGCACAGGTCTTGGGAAACATGCTTCTCTGTGAAGTGTGTTTGCGTTTGCTGGCAGCAGGGTGATTGCAAGACAGAGCACCCCATGCCAGGAGGATGGAGAGAGCAGGTGGTGGCAGCTGTGGAGGTGACCGTGAAGATCTGGGATGGGCTGTGGAGGTCGCCTCGGCTGAGATGTTGTAGGAAAATACTGGCTGCCGTGTACAACCTGATCCCAACCCAAAAAAAAATGCAGAAAAGCAAAGTAAGCAAAGGCCTGCTCCAATCATGGACCAAATCAAAATACACATTTGCTTGCTCAGTTAGTGTGTATTAAATGGAGCGTCATGCTTTTGTCAGTGTAGTACAGATGTGTTTTCACTAGGCTCAAGTTAGGTGGGCTGGCATGTTAAACCTGCCCAGAGCTGCAGGAGTCCCCCGCTCCGTTTCTAGCACATTTTGCCTCGTGGAGGCTGTGACAGCGCCTGGCGAGAGGTTGGCATTGGAAGTGGCCAAGGGCACTGCTGGTGCTCAGCTCTTCTGCCAGTGCGCGCGTGGTGAGGAGAGGCATCTGGCTGGTGGGATGCTCAGATAAGGAGCTGGAGGAGACAGCCTGGGTGCAACAACTTAGCAGAAGTGGCAATTTAAATAATAAGGTAAGGGGTGAATTGTTAACAGGACAAGGGAAGGGAGAAATGCCCCTGTTCCCTGTCTGTCACACTTGGCCCCAGACTGCCAGCTTGCTTCATTCTCCATCAATGTTCCTCATGTGAAAACTGGCCCTTATTCGTAGCTCGCTGAGTTTGTTAAGAGTAAAGATGCATGGAAACTTGGTTGCTGTGGGGATTCAGTGAGGATGGACGATAGGACCTGGGATCTCCTTCCCTGCTATTTTGTTCCTAGCAGAGAGCTTCCTCCCTACCAGGCAGTGCCCCACCACGCAGAGGATGCTTTGCTGGGATCATGATAGAGTTCCAGGAAAATTTAGACACAGAAATACTTCTTTTAGTTGGTGTTATGCCAAGATTTGGTCAGGACAGTGTATTCTCCTCCTCTGCACCTTATCACTCAGTAACTGAAGAAAATAGGATCTTGCTGAAATCCCAGTGGAAAAATTAATTCAAAAAACAAACAAACAAACAAAATAAACCCACTGATGAGGAAGTAGCATTTATCAGTTTGATGTAGGAATGTTTCCTCTTGAGCTTACTAAAAATACATCTGTTTGTAATATTTTTGTTCTTTAATAAAATTGTGATTAAAAGTTTTAGTTACGAACCCAAATCATAAATATTGTCCTTTATGTTTCTGTATTCTGTATGGCAATGAGGATATCAGCAGGAAGGAGTGCACGCAAGGTTTGCTATTACAGCAGTCAGTAAATGAATGAAAATCTTGTAGAACAGAGTGTGAGGTTAAAATTAAGAAAGCAGCAGCAAACATTTGGCTGTCATCTGAAACAACTGGAAGAATTGAAAAATATCAGAATGTTATTTTTTTCCTCTGGATGAGGTATGCAGTGTATTATGTCTTTACCTGCAGGTATGTATTTTAAAGGTGATTTAGATATTATTTTTTTATTCTGAAGACTGAACTTATGCGGGGCAAAATAATTGTTTGTCTTTCCCTTGGAAGTAGAAGAGCATCACGTATTGGGGTGGAAAGGTGAGGTGGTCACTGAAATATACAGAATGAGTAGCTTCAGTGTAGTGCTTCTATTGGCTTGAATTCTTCAGTAAAGATATTCACAAGCAGCATGAGGGTTCTTTCAGTGTTTTCAGCCCTGGTACCACTGCTTCACTCTCAAGAAGTAACTTCATGCTGAATGTAGAATCTAGTGGAAAGGTTGAAGTAGGCAGCTTGTGCTCCTTGTAGGCTTCCTAAATGGAAGGAATGTGCAAAAAAAGTGTCAAAAGAATTTCTACAAGGAATTTTTTTTGTTCTCAACATTAACTGCATGGATACACTGCCTATCTAGAGCATTACTCTTCAATAAATTCTGCAGATTTTGGATTGCTAAATTATGCCATGACATAGGGAAGCATTTAAATTTTCAGAGCTGGCTTCAGTATCACTACTCATACATAAAGTGCACTTAGAGAAGTCTTTGGAAGATAGTGGCTATAATCAGTATTCTGTGCTGCTCGAGATCCAAATAAGTGGTAGCTGCACAGAAGGAGCAGAACAGAGAGGAAAGGCACCATTTAGCAACTTCAGAAAATGTGTTCTGAGACTGGTGTATTGATTTAATCTTTTGTTGTTGCTGTTATTTCAAGAAGTCAGTAGAAGTACTTGTCACATTTAAAATAGTAATAATAAAAAAACCTCTTCCTAATTTCTTCGCTAGTACTTTTCTTGTTCTTTACTGGCCAAGCAGGAGGAGAGGACCACATGACTCGATTTAATTATCTTTTTAGCATAATCTACAAGTTTTCACTTTCTTAGTACTCTGTTAGTTGTAGCTTTGGGAAATGGGAGATGTTGTATATACAGCACAAATACATCAGTAATTTGATCTTGCTGCCAGCTGATGTTGTCTTTCTTCTTAATTTTCATTATGCCTTTGGCTCTGTAGCTGCTTCAGTTTTCTTGTTTGTTTTTAGTTTATTTTTATTATTTTACTAGATATTCATATATAAAAAGGCAATACAGTGTTAATTGCTGTTCAGGGAAAGTGTTTAAAAAACAGCATCAGCTATACCTCCTAACAATTTTTTTTCATGTTTGCACTTCTTATTTTTGAAGCTTTAAAATGTATCCATGTGTCCAATTCTGAATCACACACATAGGTGCTATAGAAATACAGTTAGCACTTTTGTACACCATCATATTTTTGGTCTTATATTCTATTTCAGATAAGTATTAAAACTTTGTAACAATTTTTCCTCAAAAGTAAACTCCCAAAAGTAAATCTAATTTCAGTGTTTTCCCCTGTAATTAATAATTGGTCCCCTTGGTCAATTTGCTATACAACCACTATAAAAGGTAGTCTAGAAACTCAGTTGTTGTCTGCTGTTAACCTAGCTGCTCTACCAATAATTGATTTAACAAAAGATTTCCTACTGGATAACAGTTATGAGAACTGAAAAGCAGAGGCAGAGTAGTGAAAAACTCCAGAAAGATGGGAAACATCGTTTGTTTCCTCTGGATAGTTTTCTGTGATTTTTTGGTCTCTGTGTGTCATAGAATCATAGAAGGGTTTGGGTTGGAAGGGTCCATAAAGATCATCTAGTCCCAATGCTACCCACTAGAGCAGGTTGCTCACAGCCCCATATAACCTGGCCTTAAACACTAGGTGCTTTCCTTCTCCTTTTGACATTTTTACTGTCCCACAGTAAAAGCTTGAAAAGGGGGTGTCTGCAAAATGGGACTTCATGAAATAGCAAAATATTCTGATTTAAATGAAAAATAAATAGAAAAAAAATATTGCTGTGTGGTGTTAGAAACTAGTAGAGAATAGCTCAATGCTGGGATCTCAGAACAGAAATAACCCTGAGCCTCTGCAAGAGAAGTTGACTAGAGGAGGGTAACTTGGAAAATAAATAAAAAAATAAAAGCTGTGATTATAATAATGAGCTGTGATATTCAGAGGAATATGGCCCATATTTTCCTGGTAGTAACCATCTTTGTTTTCTCTGGCAGAGGTAAGGAACTAACAAAATTTATCTTGGTGCTACCCCTCTTAAGCATGTTGTTGTCTCTTAATTACATATTGAATAGCAGCTGGTGTTTGAAGAGTAATCAAATAGAAAGTTAGTAAGGAGAAGCTGGGCAATATTGATTCAAGCTGATATTTCTTTCTGCTTGTGATGGTCTGGAAGACTTGGTGATCACTGAACCATCAGGGTTCCTCCTCAGTCTTGCCTGAAATGCCCAAAACATCAATTTTGTAACAATAGAGGCAGACCAGATTTAGCTCTCAATTTTGATTTTGTAATACCAGGTTTTCATAACTCCTCGAACACGTGGAACTAAACTGTTTCCATCTCCCTCTCTCTATTTTTTTTCTTCCTTCCATCACCAAAAAAAAATAATATTGAAAACAGTTTCCTGCAAGGGACTCAACAGAAGCCTTACACTGCTCTGGTTGTGAGCTAAAATCAAAGTGACTGGAAACTGGCCACTCTGCTCTGTTGTATGCGACTGAGAGATCTATTATTTCAGGGGAATGAAGAAGTCACGCTAATTTTTTGAGAAACCCTCCAAGTACTTTTTATTAGATACTGAATTGCTTTTAAAGAGCTCTGCCTCAGTAACATCAGGATAATAGCATTTCACTGCCACACACAGGTGCTCTAAGAGTAAACATATTAGCTTATGAAACACTCAAATATGGCAATACTGTAGGCCAGCTTAATAGCTTATCTAGGATTTATAGGTAAGTGAAATGGTCTTTTATAAACTATTATTTTCTAAAATCAGAAGGGCAGGAAACTTCCTAGTTTAAATGTCTAGCGAGGCAGGGGAAGGAAATCAGCTCCAAAATAGCCAACTGTATTTTCCCACTGCCTTGAACAGCTCTTCAAGCACAGATTGTCTGAAATAGTTGCCATGATATGTTTTTACTTTTCAGGCTATGGAGCTTAGGGAATCAGTTTTTTAATATCTACATCATTTCTTTCCTCCTGGGACTGAAGCTGGTTACCATAGCAAAATGGCAAGGAAGCTGATAAGCTTGTAGTACCATTTGGCAAACGGGGTACAAATTTATTTTATTAAGACAGCGGACTGTGAAAAAATTGAGATTAGATATTCTTTTCTTTTTTTTTTTTTTTTTCTGCTTTAATATAGTTTAAAATACTCATGAAGAAAATTATTGAGAACACATATTGAACAAATGCTCTTGCCTACATAACAAGTGTTGCTGCAAATAGTAGGAGCTGCAGTTTTAAATCTCTGCAGGTCTTTGATACTCTCAATATTACATTGATTTCCCTCTTTCTCTCCCTATGGCATCCCTCAAAGATGCCACACTGTGAATTAAATGAGCTTCTGTTTAACAGAATAGCTACAGGTGTCTTTCTACTTAAAAATTACATTGCCATATAGTTTTTATTCACCCTAGACAAAGCATGGTCATCTGTGTCTGACTTATAAATCAGTCTGTGAAGTCCCTTGGATACACCCATGAAGGATGTACCCATGAAGAGCTTGTCTTCAGGACTGAACTGTTCCTTTTATCTGCTCAGTTAACTCCTGAGACATTGCCTGGCATCTAAACCAGCCATTGTCTGCTGTTCTGGGTGCAAGAGTTGAGTCAGTATTTTGGGGAGTTTGCTTTGGGTTTGCACTACTAACTCTAAGTGAAATCAAGTCTCGTCTTTTGGGGGTTAAAAAAATAAAATGGAATATTTCCTGAAAGTCATTTGTGCTCTCATCTTTTTCCATTTTGAATATGTGATGCGTGCTGTTTTATGTGCACTGACAAATTTTCCATTTACTGTAAAATTAAATAGTTCCAATAGAGAGGATTTGGGAGTCTCGCTGTAATCCAGCCATGCAAAACATGCTACTTAGCGTTAACCCATTCGAGCTCATACCAACCATCCTGAACTTCGACAAGTGCTGTTCCCAGGCTGCCAGTAATGCAGCCGTGGAGCAGGAATCAGAGTAACTCCCAGGAAAGCCTACTTCTGCTCCTTTCTTAAGATGTTTCTTCAAGACAATGAGCACTAGTGTTTTTTGTACTTTGTAGGGATTTTTCATCCTTAAAACCCCACATTTTTGCTCATTATAAGCAATAAAATGTAACGCAGCAGTGGGTTAGGGTGCCTGGGCAAGATGTAGGTGGCAGCTGTCCGGTGTCTGATCAGTTTGGGGAAGAAATATGGGACCTCAGACATGGGAAGATCCAGACAGCCATAGAAAGAGCTGAGTAAGAAGCTAATTGTAAGGGGAATATGTGAGTTTTGGGTTGGGGCTTATTGCATGTGTGTGTATGACCTGCACTGTAGCCCTATCTCTGTCCCTTGTGTGGACTCTTTGGATGGAGGGAGCAATCTGCAAGGGATGAGAAGTAGTTTCCTCCTTGGAAACCAGTTACCTGCAGATACATGTAAGTGATACTGATGGTAACCACCTATGGGTATATAAATATATGTAGATAAAACCTGTGGGTGACTGTGTTTTACTGTCATACCTAAGTGAGGGAACTCAGTGCAGGCGCATGCGGCACTTTGATGCGGGAGCTTTGGGTGTTGCCATCTACTGGCAGCCATCCACTGAGAGGAGAAGTCCCTCAGCTGGCTGTACTTTAACGTATTGCTTCTTTTGAACAGAAAGATGGGATTTTTCTGTGTAAATCCTCTTTCAGGTCAGAGTTGTTAATAAAACAATTTCTGCTGTCTTCTGTGTATGGATGTAGTCAGTCCCAGCGGGCTTTCTCTGAGACACTGTTGCTCTTCGGGGTGTTGGTGTGTGACATGGGGACAGCTCCTCTCTCCTGCACTAAACTTCGTCTGGGGAGTCCTGAGCATCCACTGTGAGCTTGGGGCTTGAGAGGCAGCCACATGGGTGCTGCCTTCAGAGCCTGGCCCTGCCTTTTCAGGGAAGGGGTTGGTCTGGAAATTACTAGTAACAAAGGCAATGGGTATGTCTGAACTCATTAGAGAATAGGCCAAAGATTCCTATTTTTAAGAATCTTGCAATTCTAACCGTCTTTTTTTCCCCTAGAAGAGATGAGAGGTGTTCCAAATAAGTCTGTCCTCAAAGGGAGAGACAGTACAGCTTGTGCAGCTCTCCAGAAGTTGTATTTTGACCTCTGTCAAGGGAAATGTTTATATGATACTGTCAGAAGCAGTTTGAACATTATACATGAACCAAATGCTAGCAATGGGCATGCTTTTTTCCTTTTTATTAAAAAATGGTTAGGAAATAAGAGAGTTGCAACACTAGTTTTCAGCAAAAGTTATGTGATTGCTTCGTTACAAAACATAATCCATGTGGAAGCAGAAGAGCGACGTAGCTTTTCCCTTGTACTTGTCCAATCCAAATATACACCAGACTTAATAACTCTTTTTTAGTCATGTTCATAAAAATGTTAAAAATGTATTTTTAACATAAAATTTTGTAACAAATTTTTTTTAGATGAAATAGATATTCCAATTGCTCTTAAACCCTGTGAAGAAAAAACAAAAACAAACAGCATTTTCCCTTCATTATTTAAGCACTATTTCAAAGTAGCGGATTAATGTATCTTTGGTATGTTTTCAAGCCAGATATGTAGGTACATGAGCACAGAAATATTTGTGTTTCTCTGTTAGGTCTGTCTGCAGGAGTCCTAGCTGCACCTTAGCTGACACAGTAGTAGCATTTTTAGATGGATTTTTGTTGTAGTAGTTGCAAGGTACTGGATTACCAGAAGCAAGATTACAGTATTGCTAGTAGAGTTGTATTCTTACAGTGAAGTGATACACAGTGTTAAGAACATATATTTAAGGCCATATATGGAAGTTTTGTATTTAAAAACTAGAGAAGTGAACTACACTGGAATTAAGAGCTTAAGGTTTAACCATGGCTTGGATCAGGGAGTGATGGAATGGGCTGAGCTCTAGCTGTGCTTTGTTACTGATGGCAGTTTTCCAAAATGTAATCAAGTATTTCTTTTTTTCTTTCTCTTTTTTTTTTTTTTCCTTTTGTTGCAGCTGGTCTCCAATGTTCTCATCTTCTCCTGTACAAACATTGTAGGCGTCTGTACCCACTACCCAGCAGAGGTGTCCCAAAGACAGGCTTTCCAGGAGACGAGGGAATGCATACAAGCCAGGCTGCATTCTCAAAGGGAAAACCAGCAGCAGGTAAGAGCAACAGTGGGAAATAAAAAATGAAATTGCTGAAATGGAATTAGCATGCAAATTGTTCCTGTAGGATTGGAATTGCAGGCCTCTTGCTTGATGACTGATGCAGGCAAGAATAGGCCGATAGGAGACAGCAGGCTTTTTAAAGGCTTAAAAGAGAACTCAGGGAGTATTTCCTCCCCAGTGCACTGATGGATTTGTCCACAGACATCAACAAATCCTGTGGACTCTGCTCTGCAGATGAAAATTACATAGTACACAGAGAGTGTGCACTGTTTTTTTGCACACATTGGAGCTGCGTGTTGAACACGGATGCAGCACGCAGGCTTCAGGTGGACCCTGTTTGTGAGGAAAAATGTGGTATGTTTGTCAGCAAAGCCACTACCCACAGATAAGGCAGGTTTCTGAAGTGAAAGAGATAAAAATTGGGCCACAGAATATACTGTCCCTTGATGCTTCCAGAGAGAGTCCTCTTCTTGCCTTGTCCAAGGTTCCCTGCCTGCTTGCACACCTTTGTGCACCGTATAGGCCTCAAGTCAATTCTATTTTGTTGAAAAGTAAGTTTCATCAATATGTCCAATGTTTGTGTGCTATAAAAAGACCTGTGGCTGCCAATAAACAGCCCAGTTTTCAAGGGGACCGACCATATTGGCTCCCCTAATTCAGTTGTGGGTTCTGTGGCAATGAACTTCTTGTCTCCTCAGAATTAGATATGAAAGACTATTTGGGCAGTGTGACTATTTCTTTACTAATACACATCTCTAACCTGCAGCATGTTTTGTAGTGGTCTTTCCCGTCCAATTTGAAGGGAATCATGAAATGGGGCTTCCAGTCTTCCCTTGAGAGGTATCCTGTAGCTTGGTTGTGGCTGTGAACTTGGGGAACAGGTCAGGGGAATGAATCGAGTGGAGCATCTTTTTATCTCTGTGGCAACACAGCTTACTTTTCCCTCATGTCCCAGCCCATCTGCATCTATGGATCAGCCTTTTGGCAGCGTTTATGTGGTTCTTATGGCTGACATACTTCCTGCTTAACCCTTACGGTTGTTTTGACAATATATATATGAATACCAAATTCACAATCGCAGCTCCTTTTTCCTTTGTCACAAATGTAGTTTCAGAAAGATGAAACAAGTGGCCAGTCCTCCTTTGGCACCTTGAAATGAAGGAAAGAACTGAGCCAAGAGAATACCCTATTTTATTTATTGATTCCAGGTCTGTCCTCCCTGCTGAGAGGCTGCCTTTGCATGTCTCAAATGAATGTGCTGTTCTGGATTTAGGAGCTTCTGTGCCAGAAACACCACATGAAAAATGTCCTTACAAGTGCCATAGTCTTAGGCCTTTTTACCTGTCCCTCTTCCCCTCCCCAAAGGTACCATAGCATGCAGGAGAAAGCTAGGACATCAGTAAAACACAGGTCAAAGCCAGTCACTAAGATGTGCCCTGCAGTACATCCAGCAGGAACTGTGGATCCTGGCAGCTGGGGACTCCTAATAAGATTATTTGCTGCTACAGCCTGTGCCGACATTGATTTCCAGGTTCAGTTCAGATGCCTCCCTGTGCATAATGCATCGAGATAATCTAGAGGTGACAGCAGATGCAAATACCGGCAGCTCAGCCTGTGTCTGTGAGAGCTGGTCTCCAAATAGGTATGGAGGGAAAGAGCCCAGCGCTCTTATCATCATTTGCCTGTTTCTGGAGACCTGACGATGCTCTTGTGTGCTGTTCTCTATTAAAGGCAGGCAGATTATCTCCGGCAAAGGAGTGTATATTTTCCCTTATTAAGCTTCTACTAGCATCCAAAATTAGAAAGAAAGTAAACAGAAATCCAGAGTGTCCAATCCAGAATAGACAATCCTCAATGATTTTATTACTTGAGATAACCTACGGCAGAATCATAACAGGAATTACCATTCCTTACACAGAATAAAATAACATTGGATGAAAAAAAATAGTTATTCTCAATAATCTGCAAATACGTAGGATTTGAGTAAAAGGCTGGTTGTCGAGACTGCAGTTTTCCTTCTAGCATTGCTTGTCTTCTGTTTGTGAAGTTGTCTTCTTCTTTACATCTTTGCATCACTTAACTTGTGATGAATAGAAAGTGTTATTAAACCTGAGGACAAATGGACAGATGTAGCACACTGAATATTGGTTAATGCTTTGAGGTCATCTTGGGAGAGTGCAACATAAACAGTTAAAATTCCTGTGTAGTATAGAGGCATTGTACGGATGTGTGTGTTTTATATATCCACCCACGTATACATATATCCATGTGGATGTATGTAAATAGAGTAGATTCTGTATTTTATTCTTTAATCTGTGCCTATTCTAGAGACTAGTGCTTCTTGGTATGCATTTGTTTAATGTATAATTCAGTGGAACTATACTCGCATCGTATTTTGAAGTGAGAATTGTATATGAATTTGCTTTTGCTTTTTTTATCAGGTCAGACTGCTGCCTTGTTAGACTTGTAAAACAGCAGTCCCAGCCACCTCACTTGTACATAAGTGATTTTACAGTGAGGGCTGCAGTACATTCTAGTCATTACACCAAAATGAAAATTGTACTCTGGTGGAGACTTTAATTTCTGTGCTCCATTTGAAATAAAACAAAGGGATTTTTTTGTTGTTTTGAAGGTCTTTTAACGTGGCTTGTGCCTTACTAAAGCACTTGCTACAGCCTCCTCCTGGTAGTTTCCGAGGTTATTTTCAGCGATCGTGATGCTCCCAGCAAACAGGATGAATATAATGTCCAGCTCCGTAACACAGCTAAACCTCCTAATTAGTTGTTGCATGAAGGATTGTTCCTGTTGCATGCATTCGTTTCACTTGTTAAGTCTTATTCTCAATCGGTGGTAGGTCAGAGTCGTGTTAGTCTCATGAAGATCTCAACTGTCTTGAAAATATTGGTGGTTTAATCTGGCAAATGCCTGTGGCGTCAGGAATAGCAGGGGTGAAGGTTCTCAAGCACAAGTTATCCAGAAATCTATGTGAAAATCCCTTGGAGTACTAGTAGAAGAAACTCACTCCCTCAGACATGTCCCTGCTTTTCAAGCAAGTTAAAAAAAAAAAAAAAATCATCCTTCACTCTGGTGCGCCCACAGGGAATGTTCCAAACCTGCGGGTGCCCCTGAGCTCCCCATTGAGCTCTGAGTTATTTAAAGGATGTGTAAAATCACACGTAGAATAGCAGCTTTCACACATTTGAGGATGCCTATTATAATATGCAAATGACAGCAGTGTATACACCAGTTACCCTGGTAAACATACAAAATGTGTTGCGCTTTTACGCTCAAGGAGTACACTAATAGCTGACAGAAGCCTGAGGACACGTGCATGATTCATAATCTTTATATATATATATATATATATATATATATACACATATATAAAATTTGGCAGTGTGAATGCTAGCACATGTAGTATGCCAGTGAAGGTGAGAGTGCTTTAAAACACAAGTATCTTGTCAGGACTGCTGCAGTTTGGAGCTGGGGAGACAGACATCCCTCCAACACATCTTTTCCTGTGTTATTACTACCTCCTCAGGGACCGGAGGCAAGAATCAATCTCTTTAAGGTACACGTTGAGGGGAAAAAAAGTAAATACTGGGCAATGCTGCAGCCTATAAAATGTCTCTGTGCATCCTGAGCACATATCCAGTGAATCCATCTTCATCTGGTTCTCCCAACGTTTCTCTCTCTCCTTAGAGGAAGAAATAAGTGGGGAACTTTCAGATAAAGCCAGAAATTAGAATCCAGGAATGTGTTTATAACTGAAGTGTGGGCAAGAGGTTTGGTGACGTGAGTAATTAATACAGGAATGCTGACCCCTCTGAGTCAGGGCTGCAGCTTGAGCCCAACTGCTCCCTGTGTTGTTGAGAATTAATGAGCTGTTAGATAAGGTTAGGCACCTTCGTTTATTCTACATTGTGTCTGTGTCGTCAGGAAGGAAGGCCCTTTTCTTCTGCTCACTGCAGGGGAAGAAAAATAATAAAAACAAGAGTGGCACAAGCTTTTGGGATTCTTCAGCTATTCCAGAGCACTGCTTGCAGGTTGAGCTGTAGCTGAGCCCTGAGGAGATGCTCTCCACCTTCTCCAGCCAGAGCAAAAACTTCCCCTGAATTGCAAAGGGTGTGAGTGGGAATAAAATTAAGGGATTGCACGGTCTGGGCAGAATGTATCAGGTGAGACACCTGAAATACACAAATGTGTCCCTGGGGTGCATATTACCTGCAGGTTTAAATTCTATAGCTTTTGCATGAAATTGCCACCGAATTTAGAATAATAGCAAGCACGGGCTTTTGTGTGAGTTTTTAGGAAAATTACCAGAAAGTCATCATTTTGTCATGTAACTAATTTTTGCCTAGCATACAAAACTATATATGGAACGGCTTACAAAATGGTGTTATGAAAGTCACCCTAAAGCTATTATCAGTAAATAAAAGTGCAATTTAGTTGTTTCAAGGGAGGGTGAAGAGCGATGAAACGCTGATGACAGAAGGTGGTTATTGGAAATACTTTTGGAGGTGAGTGGGTGGGTGCACAGGTCTTAATTCAATTGGGCACTAGGAGTGGTTTTAGGTGTAGAAGTATAACAGCGTGTTGCATAGTTGGGCTAACTTCTCATGCTAATTTTATTGGGGCATTCCTGTTGACTTGTTATCCGCCAAGAACAGGTTTGTGCCTGTTGGGGGAATGTGCCTAGATGATTAGATAGGAAGGGAAGGAATTGTAGAAGGTGCCCAAGGGTGTTGGGGTGTCAGTCCTGTAGGGCTGTGTGAAAGAGGACTTCGTGGTGGTGTGGAGAGGCTGTGGGGAAGGTCAGATGGTATCATTTAGCAGAGTCATTCCAGGAATGTGTATGTGCAATTTCTGAGTTGCATGGATCCTTCATTTGCAAGAACTGGCATTAATCACAGGCCCAGTGCAGCTGGGATGAAAAATAATATTTTCTTCTCTAAAATCATTGAATTATTGTTTCAGGGTCAGGACAGAATTGCAGATGCCTTGACAGAGGGTCACCTGCTGGGTTTATGGATGTGGTTTCACTTGGTCATACTCTTCACTCCCCAAATTGATGACTTCATTTCTCCCCAGCGCGGAGCAAAGTGTGTTTGTTAACTGGGCAGCAGGTGTTTTAATTGCTTCATCTGTCTGACTCCACAGGAGCGGCTCCTGCTCTCTGTACTTCCTCGACATGTTGCCATGGAGATGAAAGCTGACATTAATGCCAAACAGGAAGATATGATGTTTCATAAAATCTACATCCAGAAGCATGACAATGTCAGGTAAGAAGAGCAGCCTATCTCCCAGCTGCCAGGGGAGGAGGGACCATCCCAGTACTTAGCACTTAAGGCCTGGGAATGAAGATGACAGCAGCACTTAATTCAAAATAGGTGTAAAAGCTCTCAAGTGCCACCAGTTGACTTTTGTAAGCTTGTTTATAGGACGTGAGGAGGATTGCCACATGTCTGCAACATCTTCGTCTGATGAGCAGCTTTAACTGATCTCTTTCCTTAGCTTCTTTATTTTTTCTCTTTTTCCTGGATTGCATCTCGGTGGCTTTGAACGGGTGGAATGTTTGAGTTTGGATATTTTTTTGACAGTAACAAGCACCCTTCTGATAAGCATTGAAGGGATGCAAGTCAAAGATTGACAGCACTTTCCAGGGGGTGAGTTACAGAGACCAGCTGAGGTTAAAATCACTTGGAGTAGTCCCTGCCAGTCTGTAATTACAAGCAGGGGGTCCATTAGTAGCAGCCCCTGGCACCTGCTCAGTCACCCAAGGCCGTGTCACTCCTTGGTCTGCCTGGATGAGCAGATGAAATGAATGTCTGGTGTCTGGGAAGTGGTGCAGAATCACAGCCAGTCCGTGTTGCTGGGCCAGTCTGTCCCCATGAGATTCAGCACATCACCAGCTTCCCCGTGTCCACTTCCCAGGGAAGAGGGAATGAACTCATACTTGATATTGCTGTTGATGTTGCTTGAGATCTTCACGGGCTGCAATGAAAAGTAGTTTAACTTAATCTTGACATATTTTAATTCTGCTGTTGTACCTGGCGTCTTTGGGAATGACTTCTGTCTCTGCCAAGCCTGATGCTGTGTAACAGCTCTGTAAGTCTGTAAATACTTCTACTGAGACACAGGGCTGGGGACAGAGTCTCATTCATTCCTCCCTCTCTCTTCCCTTCAAATAAGAGGTTTTCTTGTAAACTGTTTGTGTAGTCTTCTCTCTTACATTTAAGTACGTTGGTGAATTATATATTCTGATACTTAGTGCTCAATAAATAAAAGTGGATTTATTGCATCTCCAATATACTGCACCTGCGTAATCTCCAGTAGATGATGTGGTAAAATTCACTTAAAATTCTGAAGCATTTGAAGACTGTAGCAAATTGACGTTTCCTTAGTATTAGCAGTGGAGTAGAAAGGTAATGTACAAGCAGAAAACTGGGAAGAGGGACCTTTAGGTTAGGTTTTAATTGTGACTGGGCAAAGTTTTAAAGATCCCCTAGCAATACTGAAGACAAAAATATTATCAGCTGTAAAATGCTTAAATGGTTCTGTAATGAAAAATAAAGAATATACATATGGTGATGAAGGTGAGGGGAAGAGGCCTCCCAGAGTGCCCACAGCATAAGTGTTACAGTAGATGATGGTTTTTGGCTTTGCATTCGATTTTTCCTTAATAGCACTTAGCTTGTTCAAGAAGGTTTGTAAATTTCTCATGATAGATGGCATTTGTGTGTTTTCCTAATAGAGGAATTACTTTTTTCCAGTACTCAAAGGTCAGCTTGACATTCAAATTGAATGCAAGTTGTTGGATATGACATGAGATTAATCAGTATGGTATTATATTCTTCCACATTAGTTTCCATATATCATTATTTGCAGGTCTAAAAGTCACTCTGTACAGTCAAGTCTTAGTAAAAGTGATTATCTCTTTAGGATGATGATGCTTTGAAATTTTGTTTTAACTATATCACTAAATAAATAAAAACTAATTAAAAGTAATACCCTAAATTAGCAAATGCACAAGCATGGTATTCAATATATGCATATATTTTTCTTCTTTAGTTCCTTCACCCTACCAGACAATGGCTTCTTGTAGCCTTTACCCATATGTACTGAAAGCAAAGAGAAGGTAACGTAGGAACATCTCATCTTCATATACTTTAGGGAGATGAATAACTAAGTATGAATATTGAAAAAGGAAACATGATTTGGAACAAATGACTCATTTCACACGAGGAGTTCAGCATGGAGCCTTTGCTCTTGCCTGGGTGCTCTGAAACCACCTCTGGTGGGAATTTTACCGTGGATGGTTTTGAAGCATTTACATGCACCCAGAAACACGCTGGTGGCAGGGGGTAATGCCTCCATGATGGGGAATAATGAATAGGCTGAAGAAAAGCAAGTGCACACATTACTTTTCAGGGGGAAATGCTCAAGAGGAGGTTTTTGAGATTAGAACACTCCAAGCAATTTTGTTTTGTTTTTGTCAGTATTCAAAAATGTCATAAGATCTGAGTTTTTATGAGCTAAAGGTTATTGTGTCAAGGCAATTGAGAAGCAAGTGAAGTCGACGCAAGGGTGCTGTGCCCAGCCATTGAATCTGGTTTCCTGCTAATGATTTATGAGCAGAAGCATTTCCTTTCAGTTCTCAGAGGTGGGAAAGGTCCATGTGTGTGTGCAGAGGTGCGTGTCTCCCTCCGCCAGCAGCCGTATGAAACGGTTCTCTTTTCCCACTCTCCCAGGTTAGTTAAAAAGGCAAATTGTAAATGAAAGTATGACGGATGGGAAATTTTGTTCACCGTTGATTTAAACCTTTAAGTTTTCTTTCATAGCACCTCGAATTCAAGAGCTCCCATTTTTCTGGATGTTCAGGGTGCTCACTGATTCCCCAGTCTGTGTGGAGCCCCTAAGCCTGCCTGGCACTGGTGGTTTCCATCCAGCCAAATTTTGTTCTGACCTTGTGAGCTCAGGAGGCTCAGGGGCACAGCCATGCTCTGTTAGCCTGCCTTGACATGCTGTGTGGGAGAAGAAGTTTGCAAAATCTTGTGTCAGACGAGATTAAATATTTTAATTTTCAGGGATGATTGGGCCCGGGCTTTTGGGACCACCTCTAATTGAAATTAAAACACAAACTCAAACTACTCTACCAGCAGAAAATATTACGGTAAAATTATGTCAAGTTGCTGTGTGTTTTTTTCCTTCTGTTTTGAAATGACCAGTTTTTCTGTGATATGCTTGGTTTTGGACATTATATTACACACTTTTTTTCCTTAAAACAAAACAAAACTAACTAACATACAAACTATGTAGAAAGATCTTTCCCAGCTGCCAAGAGTAGGCCTGTAAAACACAGCTGTGATCCTTTCATAAGGCAGTTCTGCCATGATACTGCTTACTATGTTACATTTATCTTAGGGGTTAGGTTATCTCTACAGGGGAAAGGTGATGTTTTTATGCAGAAGTAAAGTGGCTTGTCTGACCTGAATGGATGCAAGCAAATCTTTTTAGAACCTTATCAGGGCTTCCTGTGAATGAGTTCATAATCTCCTGCTTATTGTTATGGAAAGTAAAGTTCAGAGACTAATTTATCCACAATGAAAATATAATTTCCTGTCATTTTTGGCAACAAAATTGGCTTCAAGACTACATTCTGAAGAATTTAGGGTGATGAAGAAACTAAGTTGAAGAGGTTTGGGGTTAATATTCTCTTTTGAGATGCAAATGAACAGAACGTTTGAATGGGGAACGAAACCATTTTCCATCCTGATTTATTGAATGAGAATTAACTTTGACAAATGGAGAACCGTAGAGCGTGACATGACCTTTCCCACGTATGTGTGTTAAATATAAAGTCTATTGTCAAATGCAATCAGGAAAGGAGTTCCCAAGACCATATGAGTAATTTTGGGTAAACAACAAGGTGAGTTATATAAGTAAAGCAGTTCACTTTATCATGAATGAGATTATGTCTGATAGACAAACCCTAAAATACGCATAGATAATACTGTTTATCTGAAATGCTTCCTAGGCGGAATTTTAGATGTTTTACATTACTATAGCTATTTATAGCGTCTTGCTGCAGTGATAGTGGCTTTAATGTTATCTAGGTTTGGCCAAATATAGTAATCTCTGTTCTATAAAAGAAGGTTTGAAGTCCTCTGTGAAGGGATCAAGCTTGGCTTTGTCATTGAAATTCCTTTGATGAACTGTTTCAAGAAGCTTATTTTAGGGCTGGCATCCAAGCATGGTGAAAGTGACAGTTTCCTCTTTTCTACCCTTCACATAATTCTTATGAATCATATATTCAACAACATTAACCTGATCTCACAGGTTTCTAAACATCTTGACAACTCAAACCAAACTCTTTGCAGAAGTAAAACAGTCCATGTGCTTTCAGCTCTGTAAATGAAACTCATTTTTAATTAGTCTTCTGATCAAATTACATTCTAACACCAAAAATTCTCCCCTTAGAAATGACCAAACAGTCGCACTTTGGCTGAGTGTCAGGATATTCAGTCGGCCATGTCAGCTGAACCTCTTCATCTTACAGGTGTTTTGACACTTAATTAGTTTGTTATAAAGGGCATTAAATTCTTAGATTGCAAGATGCTATGTATGTTATGGTTTGCAATAATTTCAACTAAACAACCAACCTTCTCCTTCCTGCCACTGTCCTTGAATGCAGGACATCCAGTATGAATGTTTCTTGGGGTTAAAGGAGTTTTCAATATAAATAGTAGTATAAGGCTGGGCTCTGACTGCAGCTAGTAGGAGGGCTCCCAGAATAGAGCTGTAACGGGACATACCAGTGCCAAAGCAGTGTGCTGCTTAATGGTGTATTCTGGTTGGTGAGTAAAGGCATGAGGATACTTTTTTTTCCAGCTTGCTAAAAGAAACATGCTTTTTGAAATGCTAAATGGGTTTACAATGAGGCATATTCTCTCAAATCCAGGTCAGCCAGCAGATTGTCTTTGGGGGCAGTTATGCCAATTGGTTTTGGTCAGGAGCTCATCTGGATTCTGTTTTCATACTTTTTTTTTTCATGAGATGTTATTGAAGCTAAGCAAAAAGCAGTTTCATTTTACCATCTTTAAAAAATACAACTATATTATGGAGTGTATAAATTTGTTACAGTTCTTCTCTGGATATTTTCAAAAATTCCCCAAATAGCCTTGCTTCAGCCAAAGCTTTAATTTCTATGCAAAGCCTTGTTGCCAGGGAAGGACAGCACCAATAATTCTTATATATTTGCTATATAATTAATTTCCTTCCTCATCTTCTCCTCCCAATTGGGAGAATGAAATATATGGTTTATGTCTGGAGATGAGGAGATCAGCATTAAATGGGAAGAAGCCTAAAATCAGATTTCATCCATGCGCTCCCTGCCAGTCACTGAGCTTCCATTTCCTTATGAAATGCTTTTGCGGGTTACTTGCTTGGTTGGTTCCCAGCATCAAGTCCTAGCAAGAACTTTTGCTGTTTTTCTTCGTTTGAGGCCTATGCCCACATGTAGCAGCAAGTTATTTTTGGAGGTAGGTGGGGGGAAACTGTGTGGGTTTTGTGTGGGTTCAGGTGTCCTCCTCATTTAATTGCCATTAGTTCTGGTTCAGGCTGTAGGCTGAGAAAAGTGAGTAGGAGGGAAGTGATCAGCCTTCCCACGCCTTTTCCCAAGTGACAGCAGTGAGTTTTACTTTTTCAGGAACTCTTCTGTTTCTCTGTCAAGAGCCAGCTCTTGGGTACTTCACCTGTGTCTGCCTGGTGTGAATCTTAGCTTTTTAATTTTCCAGAAAGTTTAATGATTTTTTTTTTTTATAAGATAGCACTAGTTTTTAGGAAATGTCAAAGTCCCTTTCACCCATGGGTGGTGGTGAACTGCTTTGCACTTACCACTAAATGTTAATATTAGACATTAATATTCAGGGAGGCATTTCATCCAAATATCACTCCCTCTTTTCAATATGTGTGTTGATGTTTTACTCCTGAAAACTTCTCAGCTATAGAATAGCGCAGGTTTATATATTTTATTGAATCTGCCTCTTTGTGTATGTGCACAGCAGCCTTTAAGAAGAACAAATACGTGACAACTTGCTTAAGCATTCATCTGGCTGTCTGCAGGTCTGTCTTTCTGAACTGGGAATACACTGTGATCTTGGTCCCTGCTGGGAACCCCTGGTGCCTAGAGGGGCATGAGAGTCTTGTACCCTCCAAAGAACAAAACAGATAAATAACTGGTTGCAGGGCACCCTGCTGGATGCATTACTTAAACACATGTGTTGTAATAAAGACAACATCCCAAAAGTGCAGCGTGCCAGGTGACTGCAGATCTGCAGCCACCAGCAAGCCAGCAGCAATTAGGAAGAGCCTGTGATGTATAATTCACACCCTGCTATTCTGAGTGTACACAAGGGTCTGTGAAGTTCACAGGGTGATGGATTGAAGAGTGTTAGATGTTTTAATGATGAAATACTGTGAATAGTAATTTGGAGAGAATAATGAATGTGCCTGCAGAAGTTTACAGAGTAATAGTTTAGCTCATCAAGGTTATTTGAATTCTCTTTTTTCTTCAGTAGTACTAGAAACAAATTACTTTTTTTTTTTTAAATGCAAGTTTCACTGCTGATTGCCCTGATAGTAAAAACAAATGCATTGAATGTATAGTAAACATATATATATATGTTTATTAAGCTAATCCACCTCCACTCTTCTCTGTTCTGAAGTAACCTTGAGGGGAAAAAAAAGGCAACAAAAACATAAGTCATCTCTGACCAAAACTTTGCTTTTATAGAGGCTTGGTTATAAAGACTTTGTTAACTTTTACTTAATCACCTACTCTGTCATGTAGTTAACATGCAAAGTGGTTTTAAGAACATTGAGTTTATATAACATTTGAAGAGGTTCTTGTAAAAATCATCCTACCTTTTTGCTTCCTCCTTAAACTATAATGATTGAAAAGCAAAAATCAGTTAAACTTCTTTATTCTGTAATGCACTGAACTTTGCAAAACTATTTGAAGCACTCCTTTTACAGAAGCTGAAAATGAGAAGCACAGTGTTCGATGGGGATGGGTTAACTTCTCTTGTCTGCTACTATATTTATACCCCTCAACAATTGTTGCTAATGCATGCATCTGTTTTTACTGGTGTATACATCATTTTTACACTGGATAAATAATGAAGAGCCAAAAGCTGAAACCAATTAGCGGTGAAGAGCTCTTGAGAGGTCTGGTATCCTGTGATTCAAGTTACCGCATTGCTAACTTGAGTCTGTCCTCCACTCACTGAAAATCAGAGTGTATTTTTTAAACTTTCTATTTTTTATTATTATTGCTTGAAACTTAGGGGTTAAAAAATAAGGAACAGGCTGGTACTGACTGTGTAGACCGCATGATTCCTTAAATGGTGTTTCTATAAGAGACCAGGCTAAGAGAAGGTCACTTCACATAGATAGCTAAACAGAAAAAAGAAGCAGCCTGAGGACTGCACAGAACAGCAAAGGAGAAAAAAGACCAGAGTCTTTTTTGAATTTCACACCATGGACACTACTGGCAGGGCATTGGCTTCGTGGAATGATGGAGGTGATTTTTTTTAGAAATTGAAGATTTTTCTGTGTCCACTTGTGTTTCTGTTACAAAGACACTGAAAGCTGCACAAAGTTTTAAATGGTACGATAATGAAGGATTTGCAAGAGCAAGTGTGTTGTGAGGAACTGAAAGTTTGCAAATAATTTTCATAAACCACAAAGAAATGCCTGTATTAGCTCTGCTTGATCGATGATTTTTTTTTTTTTTAAAGTCAGCAAAATACATGTACAGGAATGTGTGTGTTTTCTTCCCCAATACTTAGCCAGCAGGAATTTTTGTCTGCTGTTGCTGTACATTTGGCATGTGCCTGAGTCTCTCAAAGGCACTGAAAAAATCTAAGGATGTTGCTAGTCCTAAATGAATCCCTTAAATATATATGAGGATACTCAGGGTTTGAAATTAGCTCCCTCAACTCCAGGTCTACAGAGCTGGCCCCCAAGACAAGGTACAACGACTCCTTGCGTTGGGTGCTCCATCCTGTTCTGCTTCAATCTGTGTGACTATCAGCAAAATATTCTCTCCCAGCCTCCTCTGGCAGAAACCACCCCAGTAGATGGCTGGTGATGCAGAAGGCCGGATGACCACATATTTGTTCGGCTGTAAGTTCATCCATAAATCCCTGTTTGTCCCCTTCAGCTGCTGAAAGCACAACTTGCCCTCCCAAATGAAGAGGAAGGCTGAATGTGTGAGGCAGCTGGGATTTTTTGTTAGAAATGAGATAGAGTTTGTTGATCCACCAACGAAGACAGTTCACTTGTTTATTTGTTGTTGTGTGTTTTTTTTTTTCTTTTTTGGTTGTTGTTTTGGGTGCTTTTTTTTAGCTTTAACAAGAATTCTTTGCAGAGTCTGATAAACACATCGGCACTATTTCACACTCATTGTGGGGAATGTGTTGCTAATAGGACGTTACTAGGACAACCCTCGTTCTTCTGACAAGCACTTAATTTCAGTTATCTCCGAGGCCTGGCAGCCCCATACATCTGTGCTGAATGCAGTAGCAAGCTGGAGAGAGGCACTGTGACGTTCTGGGATGTGAAGGAGCTGAGAGACATATGTCACGGAGCTTGTGGGATATTTGTGTAGTAGGCAAAAATGACAGGAAAGACCAAAAAAACTTGGAAAGCAAGGAGCAAATTTAGCAATTGTTAGCAATGGCTGGAGAAAAGGTGATGAGAAAATGGAAAAAAGCCACATACTGTTTTAGATAGTGGACGGTTATGTGCCATAGTGGTTCTGGTGGAGAGCCTCCGGCCCTGCAAACATGCACACCAATGTGCTGCTGCTTTCTGCAGGGGTTGTTTGCAAAGAATGAGCTAATAAGAATCAACTTGTAGAACAAAGCAAACAAAATGTTGGCTTCTGCTCAGGGGAACTGGAGCAATTCAAGTTACAGATCAGGCCACAACAGGAGCCAAATGGTGATCCATAAAAGTATAATTACTCTGTTTCATTTGGAGCCTTTTGTTCTGGATTATATTCAAAACTACTGTAAGCTCCTTTGTAAGATTTGTTTTCTTTCCAGGAAAGAGAAAAAGAGGCCTTTGGAGTTAATAGTCCTACTTTGTTTTAATTAAAAAGGAGAAAGGAACTACATTTTCTGTGCCTTTCTCTCTTTAGAGTCTTGCCTTTTTCAGAGCAGCAGCCTGCAGGTCTCAGTATAGGATGACAGGTCTGATATAGGACAAAGCTATATCATAAAACATAAACGGTAAGTGAAAATCTGTTTTGAAGATCCAGTGCTCTTTGTCATTTACAGCTGCAAACTGAATAAAATTTTGTTACGGAAATCAGAAGCGATTACAAATCTCTTGCAAAGCCCACAAAGCCTGAAATTGCAGCTGTGACTTTCCTGCTGAGCTCCTTTTCCTTGGAAGTGCGTAATGATGGAAGGAATAAACTGAAAATGGTGTATACTCCCAAAGCTTAAAAACAACTGAAAAAAAAAATAAAATAAAAGGAAAAATAGTGTTGGCAAACTGTACAAAACCAAAGTTGGGTTTAAGGATGAAATGAGAGATTCTGGGGGGACCTGGGATTCTGAGAACAGCACAGGAGGGTGACAGCATTTGCTCACCCATTGTGAAATGTCATCTCTGCTGAGAATCATGCAGGGCTGCGCTTCTGTAATACAGAGTAACACCAGATAACACCAACTTCATTAGCATTTATTAGATCACTGTTCTTCACTTACACCTATTCGTTCCCTGGTTTATTTAAATGATTTTTTATGCGTTCTTTCATGTCTTTTTAGGTTATTTTCTGTGCAGATTTAAGGATCATTTCTAGTGGAAGATCGTAAAAGCTGTATTCTATCAATCTGTCTTGTCCCACAGCTTTTTATTTTTCTATTATAAATATGAGACCCAGAATTTCTTGTACTACTAATAACTGGACAAATTGTAAGCCATCTCACTGGATAACGTGCGCTGCTGGGAAGCACTTCCTTGCATTTTGTAGGGCCTTCCACACACAATCTCCTGTGTGAATGTCCACTGCTACCACTCAGCCCCATGGGGCAGGCTGCGGGCAGCTGCTTCGTTTAATTTGACTTGGTGGAGAGGCTGATGAGAGCTCAGCCGTTCCTGGCTCCTGTTACAGAAGCATCCTAATGAGCAGCCCACGAGGGCTCTGCTCTGGCCAGGCTGCAGAGGGGCAGCGCAGAGGCTGCAAGCGGGGAGCACGTGCAAACACTCGCGCTCTGTGCTGGGAGCCACTCGCGATGCTGTGGCTGCAGAGGGACTCAGCGCTAAATCACGAGGTGGAAACCCAGAGAAATTAATTAATTCAGTTGATATTCAGGGTGACAGAAAGTAAAACGCCGAAGTAGTGAGAGCCTGAAGAGACACAAGGGATGAGGCATCCCCTCCTCATCTGGGAGCGCTGAGGCTCGACCCACACGCCTGTGCTTGGTATCTAGGCTCCGTGTCCTCATGTGCAAGAGGGCATCTGAGGCCACATCTTCTAGAAGTGCTAACCAAACGGGGAGTCCTCATTTTCTTTTGTGAATTCTCTTTTTTTTAATACAAAAGAATGAAACCCTGAAGCAGCGTCTTGAATCCCACTGTCCCGTGTCACAGGGAGCACGGTAATCAGCAGGGCAGAGCGTGGTGCTGCCTGCTTCTGCCTCTAATTATTCCAAGTATTTTATACATAATGAGCAGCTGCAACACAAGGTCCTGAGGGCAACCTTGTTTCTTATCCAATATAGCCCCTTGTCCAGTTCAGGCTAGATTCAGGCAGAGAGAAAATCAGACCTGTATTTGCTCACTCCTGTCAAGCAGGGGGGTCTTAACAGACAGGTTCCTCGCTTGCCTTCTCTCTCCATTTATTTATATATAGCAGGCTTTTGCAGAATATTAAAGAACACAGGCTGCAAGTCACTGTGTGTGCTCCTGTTCCTTAAAGATGTGCTGGTGTGCTGGGGAGTTGTAGCTGGCTGCAAGATGGGCTCCCAGCAAAGATTTGGCAAGAGTCATCTAGCAGGCAGCGCGGATGTGGTAGGGATGTTCCTAAATGCAGGACACATCCTTTTCTGCCGTAGCTGCTGAGTTAGCCTGAGCCTGTCTGTATTTCTCAGTCAAAAAAAAAAAAAAGGAAAAAAAAAAAAGAAAAAAGAAAGCAGTCAACTATGCCTGTAAAATGCTAGCATGAGGCTCAGACTGAAGTGAAAATTTATCCGCTGGGTTTTGCAGCCTCCCTGGTCCTTGATTAACCACAGAGTGTGCGAAGCAAGCAGGAGGGGCAGAGGCCAGTGTGATCCTGGGGATGATTTGCTTTTGCGTTTGACCACTGTTAACTTTTGTCCATTCTGTTTGTGAGGACTCTGCTGACCGGCTGTTGTCAGCAGGATTTTTTTTCAGTTGCATAAGGACTGGGGAAACAGTCTCTGTCTGACAGCCACAGTGAATGGCTTTCAAGTTAAGCCATGGCTGCAGTTATTGTGCTCTAGCCATGACACTATAAATAAAGTTATTAACAGCAATATGTAAATGGGTTTCTATTTTTGTCCCCTGTATTGTTTGCAAAATCTAGGGCAGTTATTCAGTAAGAATCATCTGCTGTTTAGCACTGAGCCTACCAGCATTTGATGCTGTGTGGGCTGTTGCTTTTTTTTTTTTTCCTTCGCCTTTCTTTCTTTCTTTGCACTGGCTTTTAGAATCCAGCTCCTTTGCAAGTTTGTTTATTGTGGTATATAAGAAATAGAGGAGCTGTGCTAAGCATTTTCAGGCTTCCGGAGAGTGGCTTGGTACTTAAGAATAGAGAATCATCTCTTGATATCTGAACTATAGGAGCATTAAAAACAGCTACACAAACATCAAATACCACAGCTGCTATTTGCCTTAGTGTGCATCTTGCAAATTCCAGTGTGTTCAGACATCTTCAGTTTGTGTTTCCTTCTGCTCCCCTCCTGTGGCTCCGGCTCAGGCTGGAGACGCGTGCCCCCCTCACTGGCGCAGACCCCGTGGGAGGGCACAGTCGCGTTGTTTTAGAAACACTTCCCTACTGTCATGGCTACTCCTAACTGGAAGGGCAAATTATGCTAATCTGAGGCATCTGTTTGGGAACCTGAATGCATCTGTGCTGGTGACAGCGGCAGTGTTGCCCTGCTGACTAGCAGATACACTGCACAGCACATCGCAAGCATGGGTAAGGCACGCTGGCTGAAGACCTGCACGCACCATTCAGCGCACCGCATAAGGCAGCTTGTTCAAACTTCTTCCTGCTCTGCACATCTATTTAGCTCTGGCTTCCCCAAATTCCCTGCAGAGGAAGCCCCAACCTGCTTGTCCTGCACCTTGTTAGCCACAATTTTGGTGCCAGCTGCGCTGGCTTGCAGACAGGCACAGGTCCTCCAAGTGCCATTCATTGCAGCACGGAGAACGGCCATCCTAGCATCAGCCACCAGCAAGCTGTGTCTCCTGTTTCACTCCTAACATGCAGTGGTGTTTAGTTTTATGGTATATATAACAGATTAACATATAGAAGCAGTTTGAGGTTGTGAGAGCTGCTGTTGTGAACTGGACAGATCCTTTCAAATGCCTGCCACTTTATTTCATTTTTTGTTCTTTAATCTTCCAGCCGAAATTGTTCCTACTCTAAAGGCTTAGAAAATAAGCAGAAATAAGCTAAACTGGTTTAACATAGGTGTAGAAAGAACCAGACCAGTGACTTTGCTCTTATTTTTACAGTCTGACATACATTGCCATGAATATTTTTTAAGTGGTCCCCAGGGTGACTTCCTATGCTATGGAAAAGATCTGGTCAGACTCTATTGATTTTATTGGTATTAGTTCAGTGGTAAACTAATAACTGTTTACAGGAACTTCATTTGAAGATGATATTTTGTGAATACCGAGAGTAGGAAGCAAATGACTTAGTGAAATATCTTAATGCATTAACACAGAAATGAAATTTTCCAATGGAAAATGCAAGAGAAAAGCCATTTCTTTATATGCAGATCTATTATTCCAGTGATGGCAATTACAGTAATTCTCTGAAATCAAGTTAAAATTACATGCCTGCTTCATTATGAGAAGAAACCACTGATTGCAAAAATCAAGGGAGATTCAGCTGAAAGTTAAAAAGACATCCACAAGCAGTGGGCAGCCCGGCCTCACCGTGCTGCCTGCTGCAGCATCTCAGGGGGAAGGCTTTGTGCAGAAGTTCTTGGGATTCACGAGGTCAGGATTCACATTCCTGCTTTGCCACAGAGTTCCTATGTGACTGACCCCCTTTATCCATCTTCTTTATATACCCTGCTGCTGTCTGGGTGAAATTGTGTGGCGTTGCTTTCGTAGTGCTGGTAACAGAGTGGAAAGATTTGTGGGGTGCTTGCACACTGTGCTTATGGACCCACATTTGTTTTCTGTGTCTGCATACTCTTCCTCCTAAGTGCCTTTGAGGCTTGATACACACATGCACATTTAGTGCCAACATTGCTGCAGGCTGTAATATGTCACATTTTGTGAGACGTGGTCTGTTTATTTGGGTTTTACACCAACTGGAGTGGGAGTCAATCTCTTTTGTCTATTTTCTCATTTATATTTGTAAAAAGCAATATTTTTTTTCATTATTTCCTCATTTTAGCCATTACCTAATGCTGGTTTGTTTGAAGACTTCATACGCTTATGAAGCCCAGAATACAGTGGTCCATTTTATTTTATAGAGAAAGAAATCGGCAGATACGTGGCCACAAAGTCAAATGACAGGCAGTCAAAGATGAGACTCAAGATGTCTTGATAGCTTGTATCTTGACCAGCATAAAGAAACAAAGCTGCTGTAAATGGTGGTGGTTTTTTTTTGTTTGTTTGTTTGTTTGTTTTTTGCATATGTAATCTAAAGGCCGTAATGTAGATTTAAGACTAATTAATAGGTAAAAAATAACATCTATATGCGAAGTATTTGGAATACAAGGTCGATTAGGGAATGAAGAGGTGCATGAAGTTTAATATTCCATGTTCAAGGATGATCTTTGCATAGAAATATGCAACTTAGTGAGCTCACCTATGCTGACTCGGAAGAGGAAGGTTTTTTTACTGCTCTTATTGATTGTACAGAATTTCATTATATTTACATTGCTTCTCCATGGCAGCTGGAGTCTTCTGTGTCACCAGAAGGAAATGCAGGTATATGTCTGCTCAAGTGTCATTGATCTGTTGCGATGTGATAGTAGACTAATATCACACTATTAAAAAGAAGAGGAAAAAGAAAAGAAAAGAAAAAAACACCTTGATTGTAGCCCCCGTAAAGTTGGGAGAAGTTTACTCATGACTTGAGCATATCTATTCATTACTGGTTCTTATCAGATAAGAAATATTAATATAGTGCACAATAACCAGATAACAGGTTCAATTTCCTGCAGGGATTTTTCCTTTTCATTTAATTCTGAAATTACAGCCAATCCCCCTTCTCACTGAACATACCATGTGTTATATTATTAGATTTATTATCAGTTTTGTTTATTAATTAAGAACTAGATGATCTCTCAATTAATGAGCTGAACCATTTTCTTTGGTCAGCCATTTTACCTTTCAGAACCCCTAACAAAGAATTAAGTCTTAATTTAAAAGTTCTTCTCCTTTGATGTCACATTGTTGTTTCTTAGAAAAGTGGCCAGTAGGAAGCATTCATGGTCAAGTTTCTCTGTATAACTTGGGTTTCTGTTTACAGCCTTACTGATGTCATTTAAAAAACACAAATACTCGATTACATTTTTAAATATAAAAATGAGGAGGCAGCAAGTCAGCTCATGTTGGCTGTTCCAGAAAAAAGCGGTAAGATTCATGTTCCTTGTCTCCAGCAATCAGTTCTCCCAACAAATGGCTACTTCAGTGTTATCAACCTGGTAAGCTCCCAAACACGAATGGTAATTGCCTGTACAGAAAATTGCATCGCTTGTCTGTTTTCAGCTTATCTGTGAAACAGTCTGAGTATTTTTGTACCTAGCCTGTGTCCTTGGAAAAAAAAAAAAAAAACAGATTGCTGTAGGAAAGGCAGAGTTGCTCCTTGTTGATGTAAGTTATGGCATGTATTTTAGTGCAGTGTTTTCATTATGTCATCGCTTTTCAGAGGAAAAAGTGGAAGAGACCCCAACTTACAGACCTGGCAGAATAAATAAATCACCAAGGGACAGGACACTGGGGAAGTTAGTGGAGGCAGTGAAGAAGTGAGGTTGTGTTCAAATGACCACTGCATGCGGAATTCCTGCAGCTTTTTGGGTAGGGAGTGCAGACGTATCATTATTTCAGTATCCATGATTACAGGGAAAAACAGAATGCAATCTGACCAGGTATGAAGAGCTCATTCTTTCAAAAGCAAAGACAAAGAACCAAGTAATATATAACAGAAAGCACCCCAAACTTGATGAAGTACAACTTAACTCCATCTCTGTCTCTTATGCCTGACCCAGTATTTCATGATACACATGTGAAACTGTTAGCTGTCCATGCCAGAACTTAATACTCTGTTGCCTTCTCTGACAACTGACTCACTGATTGCTGGCACACAGCCTCTATGCAACAGAGTGTGCTTTATTTAATATTTAAGTTCTGAGTTTTTTCTTTTTCCTGTTGCAGTGCTTCTATAGCATTGGTCACTCTTGCAAGCAGTCCTCTCGAAGGAGGGCAGGCAAGAACAGCGTCAGATTCCTACAGATGTGGTGGTAATGGATAGTCCCTTCTTGCTGTACTCTCTTAGTTCTGACTTCCTTCTTGTTGGTTTTTGGTAGGATTTTGACATCAAGAATTGCTCTAAGGCCAGAAGAGAGATTCTGAAAAAGCTCACAGCACAAAGCATGCCTCGAGTTTGAAAAACAGAAAATAGCATGACTTCTCCTTTTTGCTTTATATGCAGTTCTGAACTTCAGGCTGACTTGTGAGACAAATGAATCTGAGATTTATTTTGGTGTGGGTTGGATCCAGCTCCAGTTTGGGCAGACCTTCCGGCTGGTTTACACTGGTCAGGAAGGCCTGGGTGAGTCTGGGCTTACTCTGAGCCAAAGAGGTGTGGTCAGAGTCAGCCAGGTCTGAATTGGCTCTAGCATACCCTGCTATCATCATGGTTATTTATTCAGCTCTACAGTAGATAAGACTCCTTTGCACCAAGTGTGTCCTTAGACTTTCCCTTCCTAAGCTTCCTCAGAGATGGAATGGATTTGGCGTCCTTCTCACATTCGTGTTTATTTCCCTGACCTCAGTGATTGGACATACATTTCTCATTTCCATTGGTCCTTTCTCAGACACTTGAAAAAGGGCTGAAGTCCCTCTTTAACAACTCCAAATCTTATTTAGGCTGCTTGGATTTTCTTTTCTCTATTCAGCAGACAGCAGCATGTAATTTGGCTTGTGATGATGGAGTAATAAGATTACTTCCACTCATCTCAAAGATATCTATAATGTGCTCCACCTATAGTTTGGCAGGTAGCCACTGCATATCTTTATTTGTTTTGCCTTTCCCAAATAGCTTTTCTTCCCAAAAGGCTATTTATTGCTCCTGTTCCCAGTGAAGAATCAATCTGGTTAAATATAGCCTGCTGAAATAGGAAAATCTTTTAACTCAAGATGTTTAGAGGGAGAGGATGGCAAGTTTTTCATGTTTAAAATTAAAAATGAGTACTGAAGCTGCTTAGCTATAAGTAATTTCTTATAATTGGGGTTGCTGCTCATGCTTGTAAACTGCAAACCTATGAAGGTCATGGAAAAACTTTTTCCTGTGTGACTGGTGCAGTCTTCCCCTTCTGCTCGGTGATCTCAGAATCTTATTTCCTGCACTGGCAGCGAAGGGCAGACCACAGGTGTCGAGCTGAGGAGCACTGACCATGGTGCAAAATACCGTGCTGTTTTTCTCAGCAGCTCTTGGGAGCATGAGGAGGGCTGGACGCTCTCAGCCTGGTGTTCCCAGGAGCACACTGCTAAAGCAGACAGCACAAAAACCACAAATGCTGGGAGTTTGTGCCGGTTGTATCCATCTCCCATCTGTGTCCCCCAGGCAGCTCTAACCTCCACTCAGTAACACTCATCTGAGAGCAAACATTGGAAAATCAAGTAAATGGAGGGTTCTGGAGTTGGTATCTTTGCAAATGAGCCTTGATCATCCACAGTGGCTCTGCGGATGGCAGCCCGCACATTACCACTGATGTCTCCAGAGCCATCTGGTCTCCTGCTTTTATGCTGGTTCTTTGTGTCACCAGCTTCAGTCGGTATGGCCTTGCAGAGTGAACTTCTTGAGTATGAAATGTGGTTTTGGTTTGCATTTGTGGCTGCTTTGGAAGAGCGACAGGGGCTTTCTGCCTTTGACTCTTAAGAAAATGGTAAAAAGGCCCACAGTTTTCTGGGCTCTTGTTTTTGTAGGGTTTTTGTGTACATTTCTTTCTGGTTACTTTATTCTCTCTTTCTCTCAAGCATTGCTTTGCTTATCACAGCGTTTGTGTATGTACGTGCCTTCTCACCCTCTTGAGCAAGTGGGAGCCAGCACGGCTGGTCCCAAAACAGAGCACAGTCATGGTACGTGGCCGAGTCCTGCTTCCCATGGGGGAGCCGTGCCAGCTGATGTGTCACAGAAGTGCTACAGCTCAGCTACCAGAGGTGATTCCCAACAGTAAATGGATCTTCTGCAAAATGACCATAGAAGTTTAGGAAAGAGAGTTTATCCTTTTACTCTTGTTGTGTTGGTTCTTTGTTGTTGTTTTTTCCATGACTGTAAGAAAGGGGGATATTTTAACTTCTGTTCTGTCTGATGTCCTGCTGTTCTGGAGAATGTTTTTGGTATTGCTGAGGCTAAGACCTTACCCTGTCGCGTAGACATCCCCAGAGAGCAAGGCTGACGTGCTGTTGAGACATGAGTAAATCTGGAGGTAGCAAGCAGCCTTTGCTGGACCAGTCACTGGGCTGTTCATCATCACAGCGATCTGTGTGGGCCACTTCGCCCTCCTTACGTGGGCTGTGCTGCCCTCAATGAGGCTTGTGTTGCTGTACCTAGACATGCTGCCCAACTGGGGTCATTCTGTACTGTGTCCTGCATCTGATGCTGCAGGCTCATCCTGAGTTCGGTTTGGTTTGGTTTGTCCTTTTGTTGTTGCTGCTGTTAGATCCTTGAGGAAAAGAGTGTAATGAGATGTTCTCACTTTCCAGAAGGTGAAATCCTTTGTGTGCATAGGATGTGTGCATTGAAAAGAGCACACAGAGCACCTCCATGTCATCCCTTCCCCATGGGGCTATAGCAAGGAAAGAGAAGACTTGGTGAATCATGTTGCCAGGTCTACTCTGAGAACTTCTAGAAGAATTTATTACTATGCAGAACAGCTTTTGGGCTTTCACTGATGGCCAAGAGCTGGTCTAAATAAATGTCCAAGTACAAAAAAAACTCATTTAGCAAACTGCTCAAGAGATACTCAAAAGCTGTCTGCATGTGGTCCTAGGCAACTGGCTGTAGATGGCCTTGCCTGAGCAGAGGATGGGACCAAATGATGCCCAGAGGTCCCTTCCCACCTTGGCAATTCTGTGAATCAATGCAAAGTTTGGTATTAGGGAGCTTACCCAGCATTCTGCAAAGAGTTTTGTCATCTTTACCTCAATACATCCCTCTTTTTCCTTCTTTGTAGTATCACTTAATAACATGCAACACCAATAGCAGTGGGTGGTGGTGTAGAATAACAGCAGCATTTTTGAGACATCATCCTCACCAGTTAGCCTGGTGAATTCACAGACGTGGACATGCTGGGTGTACAGCAAATGACTTTCTCTTGTTACACCTTTGCACATGAATGCAAATTAGCGAGCTTCTACTTAGTGAGTGATGATTATTTTGTTATGGTACATTAACTTCTCCTTTTCTTTTTAGGTACCATTCATTGCAGTAAAATACCATGGCTTTGATTCACATGCAGTCGGATGCACTTTGCTGTTTTTGTGTCATTAAAGCTCACCGAGTCTGGGGTTTTGTTGTTTCCCATGCAGTGCCTGTGGTGTACAGTTTCCAGTAACACATGGTGTTTATATTCATGACTGGCATTACCGTTGTGATGGTGATAGGGTTTGTGTTTCTTGCCTTGCTTGATTTATGTTGTGGCTGGCGTGCATGGCACGCACATGTCTTGAAATAGAACACGACTGTTTTTTGTGTTTTTGCATTAAAAGCACTGATGATTTAATTTAGCATTTTGAACAACCCTGCCTTTGCAGGGAAACCTGGTTGCATTGTGTCCCTCCTCTGATAACTCTACTAGCTTCAGATATCTAAGGCTGCACTTCAAAATCACTCTCTGTAGGTGTTTGTGATTTTCAAAAATTTCACGTGGGTTTCCTGCTTCCCACTTTTTGCCTAGCTCTTCCTACTCCTTAGGTTCTTTGCTTTGTGGCAAGATCTGTCCCCTTGCCGTGCTCTTGCAAAGAACCTTCTCCTTTGCCATCCGTAAGATGCTGCAGTGCTTCTGCCTCAGGGTCTGTTTGCAATGCAGTCACAGCAAGGATTACCTGAGTTACAGGAGCCGGTTTTAAATGCTCTACAGTGGTAGAAGAGGCAGGGGGATGGACCGGGCACAGACATCAAGGGCAGGCAGGCAGCAGGCTGGCCTCTGTGCAGAGGGGAGGATGGCAGGATCTGGAAGCTGCTGGAGCTCCTTTTCATCTTCCCTCTCCAGCAGCCAGGAGCCATATAGGGCAACAGGCACAGAACCCAGCTTGCCTTGTACAGCTATCAAGTCTTGAGCCAGTCCTTGATGGAAATAGGAGCTGAAATAGGAGCTTAGGAAAGTATTCACCTCTACCCTATAACACAATTTGTGGTACTTTTCGACCTAAATTAAATAAAAATAATTTTTGAGAAACCTTGTAAAATGAATGTTAACTCCTCTTTTCTTGTCCTGCCTTCCCAGAACTAAGTCATTTTTTGGTCTTTTTTGAGGTCATACCCTGGTTGCTGCTGGACAAAACCCAAATCAGATGGTAACTCTGAAGTCAGCGATGAAGTGGAAAATATATCAAGAGCTCTGAAGCCATTACAACATTTTAATTACTTGCGAAATGGGTTTTTCCACACAGCAATAGCCTTCCAGATGAAGGGACCGGGACTCTGTGCTGATAATAGCTGCTGAAGCCCAAACTGCAGATTGTGTGGTCAGTCCCTTCCAGTCAGCTTCATTTAATAGTCCTTCTAAACCACTCATTTATCTCATGATATTTTATAGCTGTAAGAATCATTTCATTTGACCTTTTGTTGACCACTGTCATTCACCCCAAATTTTGGCACGGGGAAGGCCGATTACTGGCATTACGCTCCCACCAGCAAGGAAATGCCTTGCCCTCTGAAGACTGACAAATAGTTGGCTTGAGTTGTGCACTTTGGCACAATCATCCATCACCAGTGTCCTTTAATAAAATCTCCTCATTGCTAAGGGGAGCTTGAATTGAAAGGCTGAAGTGAACTGGGGGCAAGGACCTGAGGGTAGGGGGAAGCTGTGTGGGAAAGGTTCCCAGACAAACTGGTCAGACTGGGAGATGTTCCTGCAACCTTACTGCGCGTTGAGTGTGTAAGGAAATTTAGTAGGCTGCTTTTTAAAGAAAAGCTCCTACTAAACACAAGGTGATGTTCACGTGCTGTTCTCTGATGGCTGTTTTAAGAGAAATATTTTGTTTCTAGTTTTTGCTTGGCTGTTGGGTATTTTGCAAGGAGGAGGGTGAATTCCAGGGTCACTAGGGTTAATAACAAAAGGAATAGAAGTGGCACAGCATGGCACCTCTGATCCCCATTCCTCCCTTCTGGGCTGTTAACAGGGTTGGGAGCAAGAAACCCTGTTGTAGTCTCTGCTGCTGGAGCTGCTGGAACAGTGCTAGCAGGAGAGTGCTCAAGGAACAGATGAGGCAGGAGGAATAAAATGCGATTTGGTGGCTTTCAGAGCTCTTTGTTGACAGCAGAGGACAGAGAGACTTCAGGTTGGGTTCCTGTTTGAAAAGGCTGTTTTATCTGCTGGCTGTTTGCTGCTCTTTCTCCAGTCTGCTGCCACAAATGTGTCTCTTTCCTCCCTGTCTTCCATTCCCAGTTCCCTTTTGGTCCCTTGATGAGATTCTCTGTCCCCTGCAACCTGTGTGCCAGAAGAAGGACAATGAGAGCCCAGGCAGCATCTTCTGATGGCTTGGTGGCTTAAGTATGTGCTTCAGGGCAGGTCTGAAGTCTGTCTCAAACCCATAAAAAATAGGTTCAGGTGCTGCAAGAGGTGCATACGCCAGCTGTCATGGAAGAGGAGAAGGGGATGGACTGTGTTTGGTGCAGGTAGATGCTTCTTGTTAACAACAGAGCACAAAAACTGAATCATGTGAAGGGCTTACTTAACACACAACCAATTCTAAGCAGGTTTCCATATAAACATCAAAAGGCACGTAGCAGATGAAGCTCTTCCCCTTACTACCAAGCATCATGTCCATGTTCAAGACTGTGAAGAGACTAGAAGCATCTAAAGCTTACTAGAAGCATATTTCCAGTTCATTTCTTTACTTTAGATAAGCCAAACTTTTTTTTTGACTTCCCTCTCCAAAATGATAAAACTAGCTTTGTTAAAATCATTTCACATGCCCCTCTTTCCTCAAACAAAACACCCACCCAGAGAAGCATCTCATGCAGTACGTTGGCTTTCTAACGGAGACATCAGAAAATGTTAACTTCCAGATATTGCTACCAGCTCGTGTTCAGGTTGCATTTCTGTGTCCCATCACACAACCTTTCCAGGTTTTATCCTCATAATAAACCCTTCTGTAGTTGCTTATAATTGTAGTTTTCCAAAACTTGGCCAGAGAACTGCATGAGGAGCTGCAACCGTGCTGTCCTTGGAAGAGCAAGCTGAGGATCAAGCCAAAGGAGATAGCTGCTGAATTTGAACAAAGAGCAATTTGCTGATCACCTGCAGAGGGTTGCAAGTCTGAGAAAGTGTTGTAATCAAGTAATTTTAATTTGAAAAAGGCATAAATCTGTGCGTAGGTTGGCTCCATAGGTCTCTGCTGATTACTCCATTTGCCTAGGTGAAAATATTGCCGCAATTTAACTTCTAGGAATGTCTCATCCGTTTATCTGGCATAATAGTAGCAGTGAAAGGAGAGGCAACCTTTGGTCATTTATCCGTGTTTATTAGGACACTAAGCTGGCACTAATTTTCTGATGCAGGCATGGGGAGGCAGCTCGGTGCCTCCACAAGTGAGGAATTTGCAATTTGCCCCAAGCTGGAACAGGAACAAACTCCCATCCCTCTGAACAAATGAGTTTGCATTGGTTTTGTGCATTTTGTATGTTGTGTCTTTTGTGCCGGATACATAATGCGCTCTTAGAAAGTTAGCAGTCGTGTTAAAGAAGCATTATGTAGAGCCTCAGCAAGATGCATTTTGTTACTGCCACAAGAGCTGGAGAAATCTCCTATTTCTACATTTCATATGAAAACATACTTAAGTTGCTTAGTGAGCAATGCAGACATCTCTAAGATTTCAGTAGGTTTCAAGTGTATTTCTTTAGGAGGTTTACTTCTGTTTGTAAATATGTGAGATGGTGATTTATTTTGTGTGCATTTTGTCAAGTGTTTTTAAAAATGGCAAAGTATATTTTGATTCAGACATCCTTGCATTCCTCTTTTGTGTTTTTCTTGTACATTTTCTCTTCAGTCTGGCTAGCAAAGAAATATTTAATGCAATATGTTTGGTTGATGATTTATTGGAGTTGAAATGTAGAAAAATATGAAAAGCATGCCAGAATTGAAAAGAGTTTCAGTATTTTTGCAAAAAATGCTTGTGAAAATATTTTTGTTGTCTTTCCTTCTTGTCTGAAGATGTTGCAGGAAATTATCACTGAAAACATAGCCCCTGCAATTGCCTAGAACATGTTAAGAGTTCTATTTTACAAAGAGGCAATTTTAAAGTGCTTGTTATTTACACTTTTATTTCTTTTTCTATTCAAGTGCAGCTTGATGCAACTTCAAAGAAGAAATCAGCTACTTGAAAAATGTTCTAATAGAAAAAGATATACAAATATAGCTTACGAATTTTATATTTATTTTAATGCATGTTCATATATACATTTTATCTTAGATCTGCATAGACATAATCTGCTGCTTATTTTACTGAACAGCTTCAAATGTATCTATATAACTATGTTTGATTACAAGTCAGTGTTTCCAGTGTTGTAATTATCCCTGAGACAGAATTGTTTTCCAGTTAAAAAATGATTAATCGAAATCAAAGAATCACTACTAGTACAAATAATTTTTCAAATCAGTCCATGCTGCTTTCAGAGTGCTTTTCTGGTCATTCCTGGGCTGATGCTGGCGATTCGGTGTCCCTCCTGCAGTAGCAGAGGTTTCCTCAGTTGGCTGCAGAAAGCCGGGCGATGCCTGGCTGCAGCCACCCGAGAGGAGCTCCTGAGCCTGTAGGGGTGTGTTTGTGTAAGGCATCTCAGGGACTAAAATTAGAGTAAATCAGCACAGTTTGCCTCCTCCAGTGAATGAAGAGCATTAAAAACTCACTGGTCCTCATCTATGGATGTTGGTGAATTGTGGCAGGACATGGCAGCCACTGCCGTGCCCAAACCTTCGCCCCAACAGCGCGCAGTGCTGTCATGCCTGGCTTTGCTCACTGAGAACTTTGTAGGAGTGTGTGTCCACACAAGGTATGGGGCAGGGTGCTGCCAGCCCCGGGCTCAGGTGTGAGTGTGAAAGCCAGCCACAGAAGCAGGAGCAAAAGATGTGGGAAGCAGGCTAAGTGTATTCACTGGAGAGAGACTTTTATCTGTTGGCTGAGCTTTGGCAGAGGAGGAAGCAGGCAGAGGGATTTTCATGCAGCAGAGCAGAGAAAAGAGCAATGTTATTGAGCTGAGAGATTGAGGAATGTGGAAAAAAAATGGTAAGTGTTGGCTTTCTGGCCGGGCTGACCCGGTCATTTTGTTAATGACCTGGTTGTTAATGATGATCAGTAGCATTATCACACCACCACCAGCTCCCAACGTACTATGCAGTTTCTGGGCACAAGGTTGGAGGGAAGAGAGGATTGTGGGGTTTTCTGGCCCTTTCTAAACTGTGTAGGGGAAGAGGTCATGTCCCTCAGGGCTTTGTGTGCAATAGAGACTGTAACATAGGTGGTATTGGGGGTGCTCATCTCCTTGCTCCTGTAGGACTGGGACACCCCTATTTCACACGTCTCCCCATCCCTGGACTTCTACCCCAGATCTTACACAAATATCAGCAACAAATTTTATGACACTTTCATTTTTTTTTTCTCTTTTTTTCCCAAGCATCCTCTTTGCAGACATAGAGGGTTTCACAAGTCTGGCCTCCCAGTGCACTGCTCAGGAGCTGGTCATGACGCTGAACGAGCTCTTTGCCAGATTTGATAAGCTAGCAGCTGTAAGTTTTCTTTTATAATTCTGATATATTTTTTTTCCTGTTGCAAGAATGACATACTGTGCTGGTTCACTGGATTTCTGTAAATATTCACTGCCCTAAAAGGCAAGTTATTACAAGCATGAATATAAGCTGAATATTTCTCTCTCCTTTATTATTACTTTTTCTTTTTCTTTCTTTTTTTTTTTTTCTTTTTTTCTTTTTTTTTTTAAAGGAGAACCACTGTTTACGTATCAAGATCCTGGGTGATTGCTATTACTGCGTGTCTGGGTTGCCAGAAGCAAGAGCTGACCATGCACACTGCTGTGTTGAAATGGGAATGGATATGATAGAGGCCATCTCGTAAGTACCAAATTCCCCATGGAGAATTTCAGAACGAATAGCAAGTTGGATCTTCTGTACTTAAGTAGTAAGGTAGCCAAGCCAGGGGACTGATGCCAGCGGAGAGAGAGAACAGCTGGAATGAGAAAACAGAATGCAATAAAGGTTTCACAGTAGAAAGACAGATGCTTAAGTCCATTACAGCCACATGGAGATCAGAGCTCAGTCTCCTGATGAGAAAGGCAAAGGTTACTGTAGTTAGTAGAAGTCTCATTCCCAAAGGAGGATTCCAGTGAATTACAGAAATGTGAAATCAGAGGATTAATAATAACTTCATTAAATTTCAATCACTCTGCACTTATCTGTCTTCAAACCAGCTTTTTACTCACCTGATAATTCCTCTGCTGAGGTCTGTCTTCTCTAGTTTAACTAATCCTTCACCAAGTGTTCTGATACCAAATGGGTTAGATTCAACACTTTCTGAATTTAGACAGATTAATTATTGGGGAAAACCACAAGGTTGGTCTGTCACAAGCTGAGACAGATCCATGCTTCTTTTTACTTTATTTCTGTTTATTTACTCATCTTTGGATTTTTCTTTCAAAATGCATTATGGAGATTAGCCTAGAGATTTGACCTCTAAGGTCAAACTAACAGTTCTGTGTTTGTCCAGACAATCTTTTTCTTTGGAGAGTAACAAGCATGAGACCTGTATCTAATAATATTACTTGGAGGATGGCACACAATATTGAATATTCTTTGCATCGGATGTAAGCTTTCACATTCCAGTTCTTTAGGAACACAGGGAAGGGAGATTTATTTCATCATCATGAGTGAATGTGAGTTTAGGCACAAAGCTGAGTCAGCTTCGGATGGTAACTGAGCTGACCTTTGTATCTACACCATCCTTACTGAGCAGAGACTCTGCTTTTTTTTCCTTTCTATTTTTTTTTCTTTGTGAAAACAGCTTCTAAAGTGCCCACAGTACTAACATGAGAGGTCTCTATGCAGTTCTCCTCTCATTCTGTTTGGTAAATTGATTGAGATTTCACTTCATCTTGATAAAAACTAGAGGTACCTATTTGCTGAGCTTGATACGGTACTTTCTTGTAATTTGGATTTCTGCAAGGACACAAATAGACACCCACTTTTCAGCCCCATTTTCTCCACACGAACACATAGTTTGAAGAGCAGCGTTTTCAACTAAGGGACCCCATTCCAAAAGCAGCGTGCAGCAGCATTCCCTTGCTTTGTATACAGTGCATGCTGTCAGGACTTACTACCTCTTCTTTCCTGGTCTAAACTGTTGCTTTTCATTAATCCCCTTCTGGGCTTTGAATGTAAAATGCAAAATAAAAACCATTGCAAGTAACTAGTTTTCAGTAGCCCTTGAAAGGATGCTATTTCTTCAATGTGAAGTACACTTAAGTGGCAGGTGACAAAGTGTCTTGTCAAACACAAGGAGTGATTCTTATCAAACCAGCTCTATAAAGAAAATGCTACGTACATTAACCAGAAGTGCCTCACCTTCTGCACTAGTTGGCTTGATGAAATCCATGGACCTTGACATGTTGCTCTGTAACCCCCACAAGGCTGAGTAACACCTCAGATGTCTAGACTTCATTGATTAACTGCAGCCCGCCTCACCTTGAAATAAACTGAGCTGAAGTGCACTCAGTGTTTGTTTACAAATAGCTCTTCAGCAGCCTTTAAAACTGGTTTCCCACTTCATGTATAATGAATGCATTTAACAATCTTTTATCTTATTAAGCCTGGAAGGTGACACCATTCTGCTTGTCTCTCTGTCCCCCTCCTCCTCCTCCCCTAAGGACAGGAGGTTTTACAGTTAAGGTAACGAATATCTACTGAACATTCACCTGCAGGCTTTGCCAACACTGTGCCCTGCTTGTTGGCTTGTTCCATCTGTACTCAGCTGCAGGGCATGTTTCCCCAGATCAGAAAGACAGAATCATACAATGGCTTGGGTTGGAAGGCACCTTAAAGACCATCTAGCTCCAACCTCCCTGCCATGGGCAAGGATACCACTCACCAGACCAGGTTGCTCAGGGACTTCTCCAACCTGGCCTTGAACACCTCCAGGAATTGGGCATCCACAGCCTGTTCCAGTGCCTCACCATCCTCTGAGTGAAGAATTTCCTTCTAACATCTAGTTGAAATCTTCCCTCTTTTAGTTTAAAGCCATTCTACCTTTTCCTGTCATTATCTGATTGAGCAAAGAGTCACTGTCCATCTTTTTTATAAGTCCCCTTTTAAGTACTGAAAAGCTGCAGTGAGGTCATCCCAGAGCCTTGTCTTCTTCAGGCTGAACAGCCCCAGATCTCTCATCCTTTCTACATAAGAGAGTTGCTCCAGCCGTTTGATTATCTTGGTGGCTCTCCTCTGGACCCGCTCTAACAGCCCCACATCCTTCTTGTGCTGGGGGCTCCAGACCAGGATGCAGCACTCTGGGTGGGGCCTCACGAGAGCAGAGCAGAGGGGGACAATGTCCTTCCTCCACCTGCTGGCCATCCCTCTGGTGATGCAGCCCAGGACACAGTTGGGCTTTTGGGCTGCAAGCACACACTGCTGGCTCATGTCGAGCCTTTCGTCCACCTGAACCCCCAAGTCCTTCTCTGCAGGGCTGCTCTCAATGAGTTCTTCTCCCAGTCTGTTCTCATGTCCAGGATTGCCCCAACCCAGGTGCAGCACCTGGATAGAATTATATTCATTGTGCTGCCAGAATAAATCAACTTAAAAAGCAAACAAACAAAAAACCATTAAAAGACTGTTTCTTTTGTCTATAAAGGGTAACCAAGCTCATTCATTTGCTGCCAAGTCTGACAAAAGTCACCTTCTCATCCACGACCATACTGGGAGAAGTACCCTTGTCTTGTGGCATGGCAGGGGGTGCAGTGGGGTTTTTAGCAGTCGTGCAGGGTGTTCCTCCTCCCTCCCCAGTGCTGCATGCATGCTTCAGCTGCTGTTGTCCTTGCAAAGCTAATGGCTGCAGCTGCATTTTCATTACTCCAGTTCCTGTTGCTTTCCAAAGTGATGTGGTCAGAACTCTTTCAGTTCAGAAGCCTGTGGTGCCTTACCCATATGGAGCTTCCCTTCTCTCTGCCAGAGAAGCTTTGCAGCTTGTTAATAAATATAATGGATGTCACTTCAGCTGGTAGATAATGAACCATAAAAAGATAGGGATTGTAAGGACAAAGGAATTCAAAGTATAGCTCCTTGCTGTCTCAAAGAGAAGTGGTCTTGAACAACTTTAAGGGATATATTATACTGCAGGGAGTGACTAGAATCCAGAACTGGTCTATCTTTAATCATTCATTTTCATCAATAGCTAAAGCATAAATATTAGATCTGTGTTGATGTTAGGAAGTTGACACTACTTATGGGTCCAGAGGATGTAATTTAAAAAGGACTAGATGAACCTGAAGACCAAAAGGTTGAAATCTTGTAGGTACAAAGTATGACTTCATGCTTCAAAGTACTAACAACACAAAGGAAAGGACTGTCCTATGTAATAATGTAGGTGAATTTCCCCATGGAACATGACCATTCTGGAAATTATGTGACCAGCAATAATGAGAAGCAGAGTTGTTCTGATGTCTTCATCAAGACTTTCCCCTACCCACATTCCTGAATGTATTTTCCATGTGAACAACTCTTGAAGTTAACTTTTGCCCTAAAAGGGCAAAACCCACAAAGTATTCCAGCAGTCATTTTGGGAGTAAACAGGGCATCCAAGACCTCATTAAAATCAGAGTTTGAGTATTTGTAGCTGCCTGTTTGGAGTGACTGCAGTAGATGTGGTTCTCTGGTTTTGCTGCTCTGAATGCAGCTGTAAACCCCATTCAAGCTTTCCAACGGCAGTGGGGTATTTCACACAAATATCATATTTCATCTGTGGAACAGTTGATGCATGGTGCCATACAGACAAATTGAGATCTCTGAAGTCATTTCCTTTTACTTTTTGAAACATGCTATTACTCTTAATGATGCTGAGTGCTGGCAGGTTATGTCCAGCTTTGGTATGGAAATCAAAGACCAATGCTTTACTCTTTTCACTGTCCCCACAGAAAATTTTTTAGGAATTTTCAGCTTGGCCATGAGTTCAGAGGACATGCATTTACTCCAAGGGGTCCCCTAATCTAATTACTACTCTGCTTGCTCAGCCAGGCCATCCAAGTACAGTGCAGTCTGGTTTTGTTTTGTTGTCCTGTTACTGTGGATGAGAAGCACTGTGTATATACATGAATAATTTATAGGTCATTATGGCTTCCTGTATTCCGGGTGCAAGTTTGTGTCACCAACTACAAGCGTGCAGTTCTTAACATTATCCTTTTCCCATATTTCTTTTCAGATTAGTCCGGGAGGTGACAGGAGTAAACGTCAACATGAGGGTTGGAATCCACAGTGGGAGAGTTCACTGTGGGGTCTTGGGCCTTAGGAAGTGGCAGTTCGATGTGTGGTCAAACGATGTTACGTTAGCCAACCACATGGAAGCAGGGGGCAAGGCTGGGTAAGTTGCTTCTTCAAAGCTGTTGTGTTTAATCCGTGCGTCGTTTTGTGCCTGACACTTCACAGTGAGGTGTGGAAATGAGAGGCAGAGGTTCAGGCAGACCGTGCCTGCTGCAAAATGAGCTGTGGACGTCGTATTTTAAACATATACAGATGTTAGCAAGGTTTTTCAGTTCCATGTCTACGTGTCTTTGGTTACAGAAAGACTACAAAATCCCAAAATTCGCATATTCTTCTGTGGTAAGAAATGAATTCCTTCTCTGTGAAACAAAGCTGAGAGCTGCAGCAGAAAGGAACAGGTGTGTGTGAACACAAGCAGAGCTGGTCATGGTTACAAAGAGATGTGACTGTATGTTAACAGTGCTTGCTGGAGAGCATCCCAGCTACTGCTGGATAATGTGAGAAGTGTTGTTTCAGACCAGCCTTTTGTTTTGAAAGATTCCTTTCAGAGAGCAGAATCAGTTCTTGTTTCACCACTACATGGACCAGCTGAAGTCTGACTTGCTGCCAAGCTGTCCCGGGGAGATAATTGCTCTACACAACTTTTCGCGTCTTCTCTGTTCTGGAAGAAAGTGCAAGACTATGGTACTTGGCAGGATACTTCTACAAGGCACTCTTGTACCACAGTAATTAATGCCACGCAATGAAAAACATACATGCTCCAGTATATATTACATATGTCTGCTGCATAGACATGCTCTTGTGAAGGGCCTGTATTTGCCAAAAATACATATATACATATCTGCTATGTGATAGGGTGAAGTGAATAGAAGAATGAGTGCTTTGTTTCTAAGGAGGTGCTTATAAATAGATGTGTAACATGCTTCTCTCTTTAAGAAGATGTCCTGCTTCCTCTAAAATAGATGAAACTCCTGTAGCAAGTATGTAAGTGCCATAGCATGGCTAAATAACTAGTTTTTTGTTGCCCATTTGTTCCAGGACATGAAACCTGTCACTGACAAGAACTGATCTCATAGATACATGATAACTTTTCAGAGCCTACAAAACTGTCTTGTCTTTTGTCTCCTTTAAGGCGCATCCACATAACAAAAGCAACCCTGAACTATCTCAATGGAGACTACGAGGTGGAGCTGGGCTTTGGAGGGGAACGCAATGCTTATCTGAAGGAGCACAGTATCGAGACCTTCTTGATTGTACGGTGCAGCCAGAAGCGGGTAAGATCAGACAAACTAATGCGGGTTTTAGCTACTTTGAATAATAAGATGGTCTCCAACACATCAAAGTAGAGTGAACACCAGCTTTTTCAGATGAGTGAGGACTCTGTGTGTGCAAAACTATTGACCATCTGCCCTTCAGTGGCAAAAACTCCAGTTTCACTCTACTCTTCTTAAACTTTTGCATATGTAGAATGGAATGTAGCCACCTTCTGTATAAAGTTTCTGTACCAAGTACTTTTTAGTTCTATCAAAAAATCCGTCCTGAGTAATTTTCAAAATCATTTTTAACAATGTTTTTAATGTAGATTTGTGTGGTGGTTTATTTTTTCTATTAATTTTGAAACTTGTGCAAGTTAAAAACACAGAGATATTTTCTCCATCAGATTACAAACAGGTGATTTTGTCCATTGGCTCACTATATTGCCATAAACATAAAATTTAGAGCAGTTCTTATCATTGATTTTCAGTCTTTGCTTCTGAAGATGGGAAAATCTGGCCCACTGTAGTGATGGATGACCACTGTGACAATGGGATGAGATCATACCCATTGCTATGACACAGGTCAGCCTGCACATAATAAGGCTATAAGGGCACTACTGACTTGAACTTGCATCAAGTCAAACTCAAGCGGACTTCAGCCAATATATCTTCATTTTATAACACTACCAATAACAGAAAATAGGTTGATGTTATTACTAGTTTGTATTCTTTTAAATAATGGTAGACTTTAATATTAGAAAAGAGTCTTTTTGGTCATCTAATTGAGCCTTCACAATAATATTTCTCTAAGTAATTTCTGCACTATAGACACTGCTTTGCTATTCACATTACAGACAAGCATATAAAGGTTGCTCCAAACTGAAAATCATTTAAAATGTTTCTGCATCTAAGACCAATTAAAGCTTCCCACAGCCATAAATATGGCTACCATGAGATTAAATGAGTATTTGTGACATGTTCCAACAGCATGGTTGCTATGAATAACTGTAACACCTATACAGAACTACTTTGCTACCATTGCCTCATTTCCTAAGAGAATAGAAGCCTCAAATCTCCTTAATGGATATTGTGTAAAAAATCTCCAAGAAAAACCCTTATCATCTGGTAAAGAGAGAAGCTGATGTTTTGGTTTCTATCTGCTCATAAAATAAATCTCATTAAAAATTGTCAGTCTTCAAAAGAGGATTAGAGCTTGCAGTGCAAGTTTATTGTTTTCTGAGAAGCGCTGCCTGTCAGTGGACCAGCTGATGTTTATACCTAAACCACTTCCTCATTGCTGGGTACAGTTAAGAACATAAACCAAAATACCTTTATGGTCAGACTCTATCTCAAGAGGTGGAGAAGCTATATTGACTTGTTAAATCATGTAGTCACTGACTTGTCTGCATGTTCTTGTGGAGAACTTAAGGTTTCTCTGGAGAGAAGAGGAAGACTTAAGGAAACATCAGGATTCTGTTCCTTGCTATTGTAGACAAAACACTCAACAGAGAACCAAAGCACTTGGGATTTGACATAGTTCTGGAACACAGGGCTGTCTTGTGACTAGGAAACTGGACGGAGACTCAAGAGATATGTGGATTCCACTCCAGAATTAGATTTTGGGGAAGTCGCATCTTTGTGCCTTGATTTTCCATGTGTAAAATAAACCGTTCCCTCTCCCCCCCCCCCTCCTCATTCCTGCATTCCTTCACTACTTTATCTGTATTTATTGCAGCTCTGTTACGCAGTGTAGCCCTTAGCTGAAGTCTCCAGGCACTACTACAATGCTGCTGTAACACGCTGCATCCCAGAGTAGTTAAGAACTGGGACATGCGCATGGCCTACGTAATTATTGTGCTAAATTGAAACGTAAAGAAATTGATACCCAAGGTTATAGATCTTCATGTTTAGAGTTTGAGGGACTCCTGGTTTGCCCATACTGCTGCAACTTTCTTGCTCCCATAGCCATTTTCTATCCCTTTGTGAGTAGTTTAAAGTTCACTCCCTCTATGAAAACTCATTTCACATAATAGGAAGATCAGAAGCAAGAAAAGCTTTCTCCCATAGCCAGCTCAGTCTGCCTTGAATATTTTGCTGGATGCCAGACAAAGTTCTAGCACTTCACTTTTTCCTTCCATTTCTGTTTCATTTTAATAACTTCTTGTAATGTGTTTAGCCAGGTTTCCATTTGAGCCTGTTGCAGTGATGACCATAGAGTGTTCACCTAACTTAGTCGTGGGTTCCTGTGTGTCGTCTCTGGGTTCCTGCGATCCTCGAACATAAGCCACAGGATTTTCTCACTGTGCACGCCATTGCGATCCCAACTAGCAGCATCTCTTCTGCTGGAGAAAACATAAATCATGTCTGTCTTTATTTTCTCCCTCTTGAGCCCAGGCAAGGGCAAGGGAAAAATTTCCCATACTCTGTGCTTGTTCTGTTCACATGGCTTTCATCTATCCTGCACCTTATGCCACTGGATGGTGAAGGATATTTGTTTAAAATCTTGGCCCTTCCAGGTAGCAGCTTGTATCAGGTTCTATAGCAGCTTATATCAGGTTCTAGTGAGAATGGTTTTTGATGGATGCTTTGGTAGAAGATTGTCCCTTGGATTCTGATTTCTGCAAGGTGATTAAGATATTTTAACATCTGTTTTGATCAAGCTGCCAGCTGCCTTCATTTAACAACTGCACTAACTATATACTTCTTGCAGAGAGTGAAAGGGGTTGTCCATGTGTAGTAGACCAGTAAATGAGTCTGCTCCCAGCTTCAAAACAACATTATTCGTTCTTCAGTTCAAGCAGTACAAACTCATGCTTGAGGGCCTTAGATGAAAACCCTGCTGTTAGTTCCGGTGTGATCAGGTACATCTGCATCATGCTTTGCAATTCTGATGCCTTTTCAGAAGCACAATCTGCTTAGTTGCAATTGGCATTGAGATAGTTCTTTCATCTTAAATGATGTGACTTTCTGAAACACCGACCTTTTGAAGCTGATATTTCTCATGCTTGGTCTCTGGATTTAGTAGAGCATGAATTTTAAACAGCTGTCACATCTGCACGTTCTAATAAGATTGGTCAGTGGGGAAATACTGTTATTGATCTTGGTTAGATATTAATACCTTAAGTTAGCAGTGAATAGGGCAGTGTTGTGTTTTTTTTTTAATATAATATGGGCCATCAGATCTTTTTTCCTAATTCTTTCTCTTATATGTACTGAGAAAATCACGTTGAAATGCTGAATGAATGTACACGATTATAAATATATATGTAAAGAAATTAATTAAAGAATACAAAAAAAAAATGGGAGCAGAAATGCACTTTAATTAAAGGTATGTGCTAGAGGATCTAACTCATGGTTAGGATGATTTACATTATCCCAGGAGCAGATGCACAGGTGACTTGATTTACTGCCTGAGCTATTTCCCAGTTCACACAGGCAGTTTTGAGTTATCTGAATACCTGGTCCATCAGTCCCAAATGTTGTCCAAACCCAACAATCATGGGAGTTCCAGTGAATGCATAAAATGTAACAGCATTTATTGTCATACCCTTTCTGATTACTGTTGCCAAGGGGAGTCATAACTTTGAATTTCCTGTATTTTTTTGTTTGTTTTACTGTTTCAGCCATGAAATGAATTCATCATGTTAATGCCATTTCCTTGGCACAGAGTAAATGGGAGGAACATTTACCCAGTATTTTGGTTCCATGAACTCAGACTAACTTCTTCTTTGAAAATAGCTTTTTTCCTTCTTAAGGATGCTGTTAACTAGAATATATTTAGTTGAGTTTTAGGAAAAAAAATGCCTACATTTTGATCACTTCAGCTTTAAATAACATCCCTAGGGATGGAAATGTAGTCCTTGATTTCCTTCTGATACACAGAAGGGTTGCTTTCTATTGAAAGAGAACAAACTGCAAAATTTTGAAATCCAGTCAGTTTAGGTTTCTCTTTCCTCATCTGTTTGCAGATGTTTTCACCTTTCTGTTTGCACTCTCTTCTGATGCTCATTCTCTTGTGGGTAAGCGCTTCCCCTGTAAAAATGGCAGTGACAGAACTGCTTCTCAGATAGCCCAGAGCAGGAGTGACTTATTTCATTATTTTCAATTTCTCAAACTAGCATTTTGAAGCCCCATCCAACCTGGCCTTGAGCACTTCCAGGGATGGGGCATCCACAGCTTCCCTGGGAAACCTGTTCCAGTGCCTCACCACCCTCATAGTAAAGAATTTTCTTCCTTATATCTAATTTAAATCTACTCTTCTTTAATTTAAAGCCACTATGCTGCATCCTATCACTACACCCCCTGACAGAGAGTCCCTCCCCAGCTTTTTTGTGGGCCCCCTTTACTGGAAGGCCACTGTAAGTTCTCCCCGGAGCTTTCTCTTCTCTGGACTGTACAGTCCCAGCTCCCTCAGCCTGTCTTTGCAGGAGATGTGCTCCAGCTCTCAAGGGCCTGAAGGCTGTTCAGGTCCCGCTGGATGGCATCCCTTCCCTCCAGTATGTCGACTGTCCCACTCAGCTTGGTGTCATCGGCAAACTTGCTGAGGGTGCACTCAATCCCACTGTCCATGTTACAGACAAAGACATTACATAGTGCCAGTACTGACCCCTGAGGAGCACCACTCGTCACTGGTCTCCACATGGAGACCAATTTCTTAAAACATTAAGAAAAGCAAAGTTTCTCAAAGCATGTAAGAAACGCAAAGAGATACATAAACTACAATGTAGACAGGAACATGTAACTGGAAAAAATCTCTTTGGCCATCAAATCTACTTCATTGCTATTTGAGGCAGTGCTATCTAATATTTCTTTTTTGTTATCTGTCACATACTGCCAGTGCTCCTCTCGTTAGCAAAGTGCATCATTGCTGCACTGGTGCCAGATGTGATAAAGAAAAAATTAATAACAAAATCTGCCCCAAGACTAATCACTGAGAAACTCTACCAGTAACTTCCCTCCAGCCTAATATATCTTCACTCAAAGCCATTTCTTGCCCTTTCACTGTAAACCAGCTCTTCACCCAGTTTCTAGTTCCCCAACTGTCTTAGCCCCAGTCCCCAGCACAGCACTCTCACCAATGTTGTATGGAAAAAACAAGGCCAGTGAGAGCTACTGTACTTTTCCTGTTTAGAAAAGCTTTGATGCTTTCAAGGCTGTTAATTCAAGCCCAGCATTTGCTGCTCTACAGTTCAGTGTCATGATCCCTGACTAAATAGTTATTAAAAGTATCTGTAACCAGAACTGAATTGCAGTTGGCAGTTTTGCAGAAATCTGGGATGGAGGTTGTCCTTCTGCCTTCAGTACATTACATTTAAGTTTTGCTTCCAATTTATGTCATATTTTCTCTTTATAACTTTATTTTTATGATCCCTGTTCGCTTTTGCCTCGACTGTGGCAGTAGTGACTATCTGAAAAGAGAAACACTTTGTTCCTTCAGTTCTGGAGGAATGTAGATTTTTGAACCTCTGTTACCCTTGGGTGATATAGGGTGATTTATATGGGGTGACTTCTGCCCTTATTCACTATTTATTGCTCATTTGTTTGGCTATATGTTTCTATTGAGCTTAGCACCTTAGCATGAAATAAATATGGGAATTCTCTAAGGAGGTCTTTGCCATTCCTCTATTACTGGCTTTGCATCTTCATTCTTTATCTGGAAAGCCAGTGTTTCCAGATAAACAGAGACTTACCAGCTAGAATTACTGTCTATTACCCAGATTGTCACTGGTTTCCAAACTTAGCCCCAAGGCATTGTAGCAAACTACCTAGCATTACCCAGTACAATTTCATTCTGCTACAAAGTGGTTTTGTTTTATCTGTGTTATACTTTTCAGTTTACCTTGCAGACCATAGCATTCCTAATGCACAGCTCTGTACCCCACCTCTCCACATTTTATATCTGTCCTTCTGCAGTAATGTGTTTTATTCAAAACCTTTGTCCTGGTCATTACAACTGTTCTATCACATTTCCACTGTTCTTACAGCATGCCGTTTAATTATTATCGTGGTATCCAGTAGTGCAAGCTCTTCTTTTGCCTGAGTTTCTGGAGTTTGTATAGGAGCACGTCATCTGGTGGCTATGGACAACTTTCTGCTCTGCTTTGGGATCAGGTGCTGCACCAGTTGATTTGCAGAACCAGCACAACATCAGTTCTAACCACTGATAGAAGCTTTGCTCTCTGAAGGGTGCAGAAGTCTGTGTTTGGTGGAGTGGGAAAGTGGTCTTCATTTAAGGTGAATAGGATTTTAACAACACGTTAGATTTTATAGTCCACAAAATTGTTAGAAGACTGGAGAAACACTTTGCTTTGAACACAAGTGGAAACAAAACATGACTGTCAACTGATGAGCAATACTGCTGACTAAACACTGCACTGAGTGCACGCAGTCGGCAAACTGAAAAAATGTTTATTTTTTTCTAATGCCTTTCAGTTGCAGTAAATATGGGTGTTTCTTTAAACAATAGCAGGTACACAACAGTTTCAGAAAGCATTGTTGATGGTGGCCTTGAAACAGCTCGACAAAACTTTGGCTGTGACTCCTAGAAAAACAATTCTCATTCTTTTCTAAATAGCATCCTGGAACTCCATCCAGCTGAAGAAACAAAATGGTCATTTAAATGTTGTGCATGTGACTTTACTAAAACATCATCAGTCTAATGTGATGATTCCTCAATTGAACGAATTTAATCACAACTCAGCGGGGTTCCACTCATGTAGATTTATGAAGACAATGATTGGACCGTGTGTTACTGCAAGAAATACCATTCACATGTCAGTGCAACTTCAAGACAATTGAAAGAACACTGTGTAGCTGAATGAGAAATGTCTGATCCATGCTCGGGCTTCACCACTTTGTTGTGCTGGTAGTGATGGCCTATGCTGGAAAATCCAATCATACACTAGAGAAGTAACAGGCATGCTTTATGCAACTGACAATTTTATGAAAATCCCAGCTATTTCTGCACTTCTGCTACACTAGTACTGTAGCTCAGGGTGTGGGAACTGGTGGTGGGAACACAATAAAACCTCTGGGAATAAGATTTACAGGCGCTTTGCGAGTCCAGATTTGAACAGTTCCCACAACATCTTCTGGAGCATAGCCACTCTGAATCTGAAAAACAGGCTGCTGTCAGAAACTTTTGCACCTGCTCCTGTTGTTGGTAGTACCTATAGTGAGAAGAACTGGAAGGCATTGTCTGTGCCTTTTCTTTATTCTTCTTTCCTGTTTTGTTATGCTTTAGGTAGCAGTGTGTGCAAGTTGTCCTCAGGCTGCCAGTTAGCCAGGAAGAAACAGAGTAGGGATCCTCTTAAATTTCCGTACAGGAGCTGTGATTATTCTCATCCGTCATTTTGAGAGTTTGTTATTATCATCACCCATTGAACAAGTGATTTTCCAGAAAATAAATTAGCTCAACTTTTAGAAATATCAGGTTTAAAAAAATGTTTTTGAATAAGTATTGATGTTAATGACAAAGTCCTACCATTCAAGATAGTGAAGTAGCATACCATGTAACGTTAGAAAGCAAAAAATCCACTCTTTCTGTATACATGTGTGTTTTAATCTGATTGGAGATATTACTGGTATGCAGTTCACAATCTTTTAGGTAAAGAATTAAACCTTCTTAAGGGGGTGGGGGAAATACTGAGAGAGTGCATGTAGCCATGGATAATTTATGGTGCCTGACCTCAAGATTAGAAACAATCTCAAAAGTATGTATTTACCTATTTGTTCCGACCTTTCCTCAACCCAGACGTGCCAATATCCATGTATGAGGTCTTTTATTCCCTTCAAATTAAGTGATTGGCATGAAGTGAAAGTACTGTTTCAGAGTTAACCCACATGAGAAGCAGGTAGCTGGGTCACTCACTGGTCAAGAAGGTTTAGTACATCTGCTTGAATTTTTGGCTTTAAGGCTTTGCTCAAATTCTAAGCAAATTTTCTAAGCCATGGGCAAAAATCTACTGAATGTACCTTTTATCATCTGCTGCTGTAAAGGTATGTGTAACATAACTAAATGGCTTTGTTTTTATAGGTCCCCAGACTAGTTTTAGTGGCTGCACTTCTTGATTGCTTCTGGTTGAAAACCCTTCACCAATTTGTAATAGAATGGATTGGCAGTGGCACGTCTATTAGTGAAAACAATGTATATTTGCATATAGATAATGAAACTCTATTTTCTACCACTTTTCTGGCATCATATCACATAAAAAGGAATTATAACTATGAAAAAACAGTCCATAACTGGGGGAAAAAAAAAAGTGCTGCAAATGATTGCAGACACTATAAAGTGTAATGACTTTTAAAAAACAAGACCTCAAACCAAACCAAATCATATCAAATCCGGACATCGGTGTTGCATCACACTTGTGTATTTTTAGAAACATTTATAGCGCTGCTCTCCTGGAGGTCATCCAGAGGCGCTGTCATGATTGCTCATGTGCAGTTCGGCTGGTGCCAAGCAATGGAGCTTTCAGCACTCTCAGATGGGGCAGTGGTGGGTTTGATGTGGGGAGGAAGCAGCGTGGGAGGCACTTGTAGCCCTGGGGACAGGCAGTGTGGGATCACGTCGGGCTGTCCCCAGCAAACATCCCACCAGCAGAGCTGGCATCTCCTTTGGGTTTGCTCCCACGGTGCCACAGCAACTCCTTGGTGCCTTTTTAGTGACTCAGGTGGCTGCTAGCAGGGCACTGAGTTTCCATGAGATGCTAAGTTAGTCATTCTTCCTGGGTGGGAACAGGGCTGCAGTGACCACTGCTTGTCACCATCACAAGTGTCCTACACAGGGCTCCTGTCACAAGTGTCCCCAGCAAATGGCCATGAAGCCTGCAGGACTACCTCCCCAGGAATATTTGGTGCCTGCTGGGTGAGCTTGCAGTCCCATGGGAAATGTTGTCATCAGAGTTATCTCTTCTTTGCAAGAAAGAGATGATGAGTTCCCATACTTGTCAATCAGGCAGCTTTCCCCAGCACTGACTTTAAACAGTGCGTTTTTTTTCCCCTTTCTTTAAAAAAATAAATAAGTTTAAGGCAGCATAACACTTGACATTTAACTCTCTGGTTACCATGGAAATAACACCAGGTATTTTGCAAACTCCTGACAGGTACAAGTTACAGTGAATAGCAAGGTATCAAAATAAATAGATAGGGAAAGCAGATTCTGGGCAAAAACAGCTTCAGACCAACCTGTATTGTCATGCAAGACTTAAGTGAAAATTCTAAGTTTAAAACAACTGATTCTTTCTTGTTAAATTATCCAGTTGTCTGAACACTTTCTGAAACCCCAAATTAACTATTTCACATAAATTTTTGGCAATCACATGGAAGCAGTAATTCTCTTGAAATAGGCTCACTCTCTCAAGTAATAAGCAGACAGGTTTTAGCCATTCATGCTACCCAAATTGTCAAACTCTACAAAATTTATCTCTGTTTAAGTAAGGACGTGATAATTGCAGCACTTCTGTGCTCTTTCAATTGTTATTGAACTTGAATGAAACCTTTCAGGCAGGTAGTCTACAAGCTTTGCAGTAAACTCCAAATACAACCAAGATGCAAAACCGTCTCCAATAACATACCCAAAGACCTTGTCCAAACTTTAGGAAAGTTGTGCCAATGACAAAATTCGCAGCTACTGTCAGGGCAGAGGAGACTGTTTTGTCACACTGTGCAATACTATTGCCCTTAGCAGTTACACAGTTAAGTTGTTTACGAGATTTACATGCTCTTCTTGGCATTTCTGGGACGATGCTCTCATCCTGCAAGTATGGAAAGTGCCTTGCTTGCACCTATTGAGATGGGTGTTTGTTATTCCCAGAGCTTTAACATTCCTGTTCTTTCACCAGCTCATTCTGCATGTTATTTCTCTTGCAGACACACCAACCTTTTTTCTTTTTCTTTTTCTTTTTTTTTTGAGGACCCTTTTTGTAGCTTGAAAGTGCAATTTCATATCTGAAATTATTTGGCTTATTAAAAAGAAAATAGATACCTCTGTTTTGGAATGCCCCCTCTGCCTGCACAGGTTCTGGTGGCTATTAGAAACAAGAAAATGAGTAATTAAGTAAAATAGCGAGCTCCATTTAAGGTAAGTATTCTAAAAATTTTCGCCACATAGTTGTGCATGGGGAGAAAGAAATATTGAGCTGGGCCTGCTCATGATCAGAAGCCATTTCACAGAGTTCAAGGTGCAAAACCGAGGTCAGAAGGGAGGGGTACTTGGAGGATGACTGCCTTGTACACATTTCAAATTTTCCTCTGCATTTCTCTCTCGTTTGTATTTCAGAAAGACGAGAAAGCCACAATAGCCAAGATGAACCGCCAGCGCACTAACTCCATCAGCCATAACCCGCCACACTGGGGTGTCGACAGGCCCTTTTATAACCACCTCGGAGCTCACCAGGTCTCCAAGGAGATGAAGAGAATGGTAATGCCTTGCTTTATGGACATTAATGTCTTTTCTTCTCGATACAGCATTATATAACCCTCCCTGCTTTGTCTGAAGGTTTTTGCAGCCCTCAGGGCATTTTCCAAATGGGGGAGGTAAATTCTTTTTTGACTACAGAAGTAATAATAATTGGTACATCTGGAGGTGAGTGATTGTGAGATGAGGTGCAGGGCTGTTTGGAAGGGGAAGGGAGGCTGAATGGCACAAAGAAGGCTCCTTTGTCTGACTTGTCCCCCGTTCTGAAAACTCATCCAGGCTGTTTGAGAAGATGTGATTAGCTACAGGAATTGCTCAGTAACCCAAGCATTCAAATGGTAGATGACATACATTTCTATTAGTTCATAACAGACTTCATCACCTGCAAAGGTTCCTTATTTTGATTATAACAGGCAGATGCTGTTCACCTTCTCTAAGCTGTGTGCCAGCATACACTTGTGAGTCTCCAGGAATCATGCCACTGCATTTAACTCTCGAGAATATGTTATAATGTACATGGATTAATTGGCCTAAGGTATCAGGAATCTTCATTTCATAATTATACCTTTAATTCCTTCTAAATTAAAATGAACAATAGCCAGTTACCAACACAATTGGGCTGAGAGCACTTTTGTGGCTTATTTTACATAAAGTTAGAGATGATATCTTTGTTGTCTGCAATAAATATGATTAAAAGAGACTTTCTATTATAAAGAAGGCTATTAATAATAATAAAAGCATTTAGCACCTATGTAATAATTTACATGGGTATGCGGATTGTTCTATGAGCTTACTAATCTTTAGATGAAGTTTTAAACAAATGAATTTCTTTTAACATTCTATATGTCAGGGTAACGTAGGACAAAATTAAAATATATTTACCTTGTTTACACATGAACATGTCTGTCAGATTGGTAATGACAAAGCTGTTTGACGACTGCAAACCACATTCTGTTAGTCATTCTGTATACACGATATACAGCTGCATATCCAGCTCTTGAAATAGAGATTGGGGATTTTTTTGTGTTCCCTCTGTGGTTCATACGGGCATGACTAAAAGTCCTTCTGCAAAGAGTTCATCCTGCTGTTTTGGCCCTTTGTAAACAGTCAAGAGTGTATATTTGTTGCCCAAAGTCAAAGTTTTGCTACAGGTCACCAAAGGCTTACAGAACTTTTTAACATGAGGCTCACAACCACAGCTTAAATTTCTTGGCATAGCTAAAGGCAACTGCATATGGTGTCTTATAATGGGAAATGCTGGCAGATTTATTAATAGTTGGTGCTAATATTATTCAATCATAATATTATTTTACAGTGCTAAACTGAATTTCTTAATCTCCATAGTAATATTTCTTTCATTTCTCAGATCTTCAAATTAGGGTTTCTGACATAAGCGTACAGATCTGTGGAACTGTGCATTTTTTATGTGGGCTTTTCAATAGGTTGCGCTCAATAGGCATGACATTATTAGAAGAGCCTAATCACACTAGCACATAATTATAATTATAAGTTTCTTTGAATAGCTGTTAAGGAGTTCTTGCATCCTCCTGTTCAGAAACAAGGTGTAAGCATGCCAAATGGTATTATGCTTCTTGGTGTTAATTACAGTTTGCCATGTCTAGCTGGTTGTTCCGTTGGAAAAACATAATTATTTATTGAAATACCAAGCCGAGTCCTAAAAACTTCACTGCCCCTCACTTTTAAGAGGAAAGGATTCACTTTTTTTCTTCTTCTTCTTCTTATTTTGAACATTTCTTGTAATGGTATTTACCTTTTTATAAATTCAGCAGCTCAGAAAATCTTTTCCACTCAATCTGTTTCTGTGCTGCCTCTTGTACCAAGTTCTCTTTTGAGAGGCTGATTTTGTCTGTGTTGTTTGTGTCATGCTATTTTCTGAAAACCAATTTAAACCTGTTTCAGATGTATTATTACTTATTTTCAGCTAAACTTCCTGTTGTACTTGCGGAACATTTTTTTAAATCTATTATTTACAGTATTTCCCATTGCTGTATCTCTGAGCTGCTTTAGTCAAAACAAAAACATGCTGCTCTCTGTGGACTAGAGACCATTTTAATATCTGCTAGATGGACATCTTATTGATTATATCAGAGGAGCAATTTTTTTTCTCCTCTCTCAGCTCTTTCTCTCTCTCTGTTAGCTTTTGATTTAAATAAGCATTTCCTTGCACCACCCAGCTTTGCACAGTACTTTATTTGTATACCATCTCTAACATTGCCTTATGTGGATGCTGTGTGTGCTTAAATGCATGCACAGTGCACACAGTCTTCGTGCACATGCACACTGGAAGCTGCCTGCTTAGAAGTGCAAAATACAGACAGACAGAAGGGGAGCAGAACTACAAAGGCTTTTTTCAGCCCTCCTCTGGGATGACATGTCATTGATCTCAGTAAGCCGCACCAGCTTTCAAAGCTCCTGAAAATGTTCTCGTTGTTCCACTTCACCCACCTACCCCCCAACCCTCTTGTATGTCATTATACGTAGCCTTGTCTCTCGAAAACTATGGGCATGCAAGGTTGGATTAGTCAAAGCAGTAAGCCACAGGCAAGCAGTGCAGCATTGCCTTCCTCTTTAAAACCTGGAGCTCCTTAGCCCTGTAACATCAAAGTAAGTGTTTGTAAGTGTGGCCGTGAGCTAGAACTGTCAGGTGCAGGGTGATGTTGCTGTGATGTGCAGTTACGTTATATTGATACGGTGATATACATAAATTTGTGTATAGGGGATAAAATGGATGGTTACAAAGGACATAATTTTTTGCCACAAGACTTAGAACGTGTTGCATTACGAAGGCAACCATATTTCCAGGAAAAAAAAAAGAGAGGCAGTTTTCTGTGGTACTACTTAGAATTCCCCAAAAGAGAACATTAAAGTTCCCTGAATAGCATTTTTGGGAGGGATCTGTTTTATTTAAAAGAAAACAGAGTTATTTTGTCTTTCTTTCTTTCCTTTGAACACTGACTCTGGTAGCTCTCGGTACTCTGAGGATTTATTAGTAGTTTGGGAGGAGACAGATTCACATCAAAGGTAGCTGCCTGCTCCTTTTTTTCCTCCTCTTTTGTCATGGTATTTTGACATTCTGCCGAGAGTGGGCATGGGCACGACATCACACTGAGGTGGGGTCTGGCAGGGTTCAGGGGTGGGCACCCTGCCATCAGCCCCTGCTTCTCTCCGTGTTGTGGCTTGGAGCTTAACCTCTGCTGGGTCCGGCTGACTTCAGTTGTTCCCCTGGGCACACAGGACTTTATCCAGGCACTCGCACACACATATAAATAGCAGAAAATATCAAACACATGTCCACGCAGCAATAATCTAAAACATTCTGGAAAACTGGACTTATTTCCCTAGTCCTACCCTAGCTAGCTGGTGCCCGAGTCAGCTGAGGTCGCAGCAGTGCGAGCTCATCCTCTCTTGGCCAGCAGCCTCTCCATCTCCCGATGCCCTGGTTTGCTCTCAGACCTCCTCTTTCCCCTTCCATCACTGGGCAGTGGCTTTCTTGCCCTGCTGAGCCTCCAGGGAGGCAGCATGCAGGAGGCACCAGGGTTGCTCCTTCTGCACTGTTCGTGTTGTACACAGGGGAACAGAGCTCCCACAAATCTCCCTACACCAGCCTCGTGTTCCCCACTGCTTCTCTGGCCCAGTTTGTAATTGCAAAACGTTCAGAAATAAACTGACTTCAAAGCATTTGAGTGCACAGGTATATTTATAGCTATAACAATATTTATACGTTACTAAGAAATACTTCGCTTTTCCCAGTATAGATCTCAGACTGCTTTTATAAATACTGATGAAATTTAGACTTCTGGAAATAATGCTTGTGCCTTAGTTTTCATCAGAAATACGAAACTATGTAAAAAAGAAAAAAATTGGGGATTATAGTTGACTGTAAATTGAAAGAGGTTTGTTGTAAACAATGATCAAAAGGCAAATATCGATACCTTCCAAAATGACAGGGCTGTTCTAGATGACAAATGATTCTACTCAGCGTTAGTAAGGCTGTAGCTGGAAAGCCATGTGCCGTTTGGGATTACAATCCTGTAGGAGAATGTGGATGAACTGGAGATAGTCCAGTGGAGAGAATTACAAATGAGGAGAGTTTCAGCAGCATGACCTGTGCGGAAGGGCTGAAGCCTGAAGCATGAGGTTTGTTTAGTCTAGAAAGGAGAACATTGAGGAGGAACAAAAGTCTTCAGATACATGAAGGCTTGCTTGTAAGGACAGGATATAACGATAAAACATTCTCCGTGTCTGCAAAGTACAGGATGAAAAATAGTCATCTTAAGTGGTTGCAAGGAAGATCTAAGTTAAGGAAAAACATAGATACTAGGAACAGGCTACATAAGGAGCCTGTGAAACTCCTGGTTTTGCTGAAAACATTTTATTTCCTTCAGGGCTTTTCAGTCTGGAGGGTCATAAAACAATTTACAAATACAAAGACAACAAGAAAAAATCAATATTGATATATGAAATAAGAATGAGAATTCATAGGGCATAAAGAACAGAAGATACCTTTAAATATTTTATGAAGTTTCCGGTCTAGGCTGCACAAACCTTTGAGGCATCTATCTCCGTCTTTGGACAGGAGCCAGCTATACCCTCATTTCTGACTAATATTTGCCCAGCCCTTGTTTAAAAACCTGAAAGGATGGAAATCCCACAGTTGTGCTGAGCATCCTTGTCGACGGTTTATTTTTCTCGATCTTTCACTTCAAATTCCCTCTCTTTAGTTTTAAAACATGGTGCTGTATAGACTATTCATGGCAGATAGAGACGAGTTTAATTTTTTCCTCTTTGTAGTTACTTTTTCTGTATTCTTGTTCCTCTCTGAGCACTTGCCATTTCATGGATAGCAGGCAGTGCCTGCACTGAGCCCCATACTCCTACTGAGGTTTTACTCATGCTGCCCAGAAGACATCGGTCATTTTAGAGGCCTTACAGCCAAAGCTGCTCTTCTTATGTCCTGGCAGGAGTTCTGCCTCCTTTGCAACAGCACGGGAGAGTCCAGTAGAAACCCTAGCAAACTGAGTGCGTCATCTTCTTAGGGTTACCCAGAGCTGTAGGATTTGCCCAGGTACTTTAGCCATGTGATTCTTATCTCAAAATTTGTCTCATCTTTTAGCAAGCATCCATTTCAGTACGGATCATCTGTCCCAGTCGGCAGACATCAGCACTTCAGCCTCCCAGTTGAGGGAGCACCCCCAACACCAGTGGCACGCTGGCCAGCTAAGACTGCCACAGCCAAATGCTGTCTGGCTTCCCAAAACCAGAAGCATGAGTTGTGCCTTGAGGTCTGGTCAGCCATGCAAAGCCCTGATATTGTTTCTGTCATACAGCATTGTATTTATTTTACACTGACTAGCACAGCCAAGCAGCTTAGCTTGTTCCACTAATACATGCCATTGGGAAGGTTTGCTTCAGAAACAGGTACCTCTGAGTCCTTGTAATCCAACAAGAGCAGAGCGCTAATGGGATTCCTGAGCCTGGTCGTAGGTGCCTGGCAGATTTCCTTTTATTTTTTCAGCTGGTGGAAAGGTCTAACATCAGGAAGTTTAGGAACAGAAAGAGGAAACCCTGAAGATCAGCGATGCTGATTTCAGTCTGAGCATGTTTCTGTTGTGAGCCTGCGTAAGACTTATGAAGCATTTAATTTGCAATGAAATGGTGTATGAGCTCAGTGCTAGTTACAAAGTAAAACAGAAATGAAACTGAATAGAGTTTATGCAATGTATGGGAAATATGACTGCATGCAGATGTTAAAAATGTGAGGTGAGGTTAAAAATTGCATCCTGGGAATGGCTGGAGCAGTAAAGAACAAGCTCTGCTTTCAGGTGGGCACAGCCTGATGCCTCGTGGCACCATGCAGAGCTCTGTGCTGTCTCCTGCACAATACTTGACTGCTTGTGTGGCGTTTACTTTCTAATGAAACATCCCTTGTCTACAAGCCTGGTCATTCAAGCATAAAATATAATTTTTTGTACTATTCGCCCCGTCTTAAGCCAGGCAGCTCTCTGCATGTTGAGTCACAAATACAGCTCACTTCCACCCTTTGTTGTCCCCAGGTTGCCCTTACAATAGGTTTTCTTGTTACTTGGAAATGAAAATTGGGAAACAGGTGCATCAGAAGAACAAGCACTATACCTGGTTTTGTGCCAAGTATACTGATTAAACATCAGAAATGATCAAAAATGTAAACTAAAAGTCAGTGGGGCAAGTTTTCCTCAGTCAGCAGTGCAGCCCCATCAAAGAGAAATGGATTTGACTCCATGAATGAGGCACAGAAGGCTTGCCCTCCTTCTAAAGGTTTTCATTTAGCTCGGGGTCACTATTATCCTCTTTTCCAGCAATCATCTGCTAAATCTGGTAACAGCAACACTGACGTCAGCAGAGTTGGACGAGGGCACCCAATGGAGAATTTGACCCACTATTTTTTTGCTGCTATTGTAATATTCAGAACCCCCCGAACTCCTGTAATCAAGCAGGGACAAACTCTCATGCGATCCACTCTGCTGTAATCCCCATCCACTGCCACAGACCTGGAGGAAGTTGTTAATCTAGTCTGGGTTTTCTATAGTCAATATGTTTAGATAGCTGACAAACAGCAAGGGGAGGAATCCTATCCCACAGTTATGCCGTATAATTGCTTTGGCACTTCTGAAAAGAGGATTTGTCTGATTCAAATGTTCCGTGTGATCTCACATAAATGAGTGGGAGCCATATAAAGCATTGTACATTGCTCAAGTTGTCAGAGGCTTTGTACAGTTTTGTGTCCTCGTCTGCAAACTTACATTTTATTCCAGATGATCAGGGCTTGCAATCATCCCTGATTTTCTTTTTTTTTTTTTTTAAGAGGGGTAAGAGTCAGCAATCTGCAACAGCTGATCTGCAGCTGCATTTGTAAAATTTAGGTAGAATTTAATATTTGCATGGAAGTCTTGCACTGATAATTTTCCCACCATCGTGTACCCCTTTCTAGAGTAAACTGTAATCATACAGGAAAAGGCAGCTTGGGTCAAGACACTACCGAAAAGAGTCATCCAGTCTTTTAGTCCTGCTAAATTAAACCTACAGAAAGAAAGGTACTCATTTCTACTTATGCAAGGAACACTTCCTCTGATGTTAGTGGCAGCTCAGCACAGGTGGACATTGGAAATGAAGTTGTGGCAGGTCAGCAGCTTTGGGTCTGATGTTCAGAGGTGGTGAGCAGCTGTGGTCAGCACCAGTGGGTGACTTTGGTTAAGGCTGGTTATGTTTGGATGTGGTCTGACTACATCTGTGCTGTTCTGATTAGAAGGCTATTCGACAGCAATTTCTGTAGAATTGTGCTGTTTGTCATCATTTGGAGTGTAGAGATGAAAGCACAGAGATTAAGGAGCCAGGAACTAAGTCAGAGCATTCCTACGACTACCTATTTTTATCTTTTCTGTTTTGCAAGGTATGGTCACTGCTCACAAGTGAGGCACAGAACCATTTCACTTGAAAATGTATCCTTGACCTGTAGAAATTTGGATTCAGACAGAAAACTGGAAAGTGTGAGCAACCTGCACTTCTCCAAGGTGTGAGCTCAGAGCCAGAAGTTAATTAAAATTAAGGTGGGAAAACCTATTTCAAAGCAACAATTTATGTTCTACAGAATATAAATCTGGTGGGCCAAATAAATCCATGTGGTTGGTCAGGTCCAGTCCAACTGCCATGGGCTGTGTACCAAATCATCTTCAGCAGAACAAAGTGAAGTGTTTCGCCATCTGTGAGCAGTGCAGAGGAATGAAAGTCTATTTATCAAGTGGGGTGGGATGCAGAAAGGGAGCACTTCAGCTTTCCTTTTCAGTACTCATTAGTCTATGCTCCAGCTATAGCAGACACACTCATTATATCTGTTTCATAAACTGGTTTTGTGCCAGTTTGTTGTTCTGCACTTAGATGCTTGTTAAATACCCTTCCCATCAGACTGTGTATTTTATGTGCCAGTTCTTTCTGGACTCTGGTATAGAAATTGCATTATTTCTGGCTTGAGTGCTTTAAAGTCCTTCAGTTTTGTTTCTGCGCTTACACCTAACAGCATCTGTCTTCCTAGCCTTGCCTTGTTGACCACAGGGACGAAGGTAGAATGTAAAACAGTACTGAAAACAGAGGTGAATAATTAGTTTTGCAGCAGAGCCATGCCAGGTTTGTTTTTAACTATGTCCACTCTGTGCCTGTCTGTCTCCTTTTGTGTTTTCCATGGTCACTGTAAAGCACCTGTGCTTTGTAAATTGGCCTGACCTCTTACAAACCTCATTTTGCCCCCAATCTTCTTGACCCTAAGTCTAAAGTTCTTTTGATTTCTGCTTTAAAATCATGTAAGTCCCATTTATTTGGGTCTTTGTGCTAGAGATGAGCAAAGGGCAAGCAAAATTAGTTTCTCTGACATTTTTGCCCTTACGATCTTTGCTGGAGTTGCCAACAAAGCTTTTAAGGTGGAATCCATGCGATCCAACCACGTTGCCATTAAGAAGGTCATAGAGCTCATCAGCCCCTCCACTATCTTATTTTTGGAGCTAACTGAAAAGTTAAAAGGATGTAAAGTCTATTCCACTTCTCTTTGCATATTTACAATATGTTAATAATTACAGCTAATGTTCTCAAAGTTAGACTTATTACTTCTAATGGTTCTTGATTCGAAGCATTATGGTATAGCAGTCAGCTTGTCATGGTTTTGACAAACACTTTATCATTCTATTTAAGGAATCTGTATTAATCTTCAAAGAAAAGGGCTTAGTTAATTTAGAAGTCAAGCAGAGAGATAGAAGTCATATGAGCTTTTAGTGCAATAGATATTCATAAAATGTCCCTCATAAAATTGTAGACCTTTGGGACAGATGTAGTAATATAACATTCCTTCTTTTTTTCCTTCTGCACGTCTACTCCCACTGAAGGATGGTCATTAAAAGTAAGTGCTTGTAAATTCAGAGCCACCTGACCTGCCATAAAATGTTTGTTTTTTAAGAATCCCACGTAGAAGAGAAGAAAGAGCAGGACTGTTCGTTGGTAGGTACTATTGCCTGTGAGGGAGCTGATTCAGCTAAGGTTGGGTTAATATTCCTGAATTCAGCAAGACAACTGTCTTAGTCTCAGAGCACTTATTAAATGCTTTTACCTTTACATTTGCAATCTAATGGCAGAATAATGCAGCCTCCTGGGGGAAGGGGGAAAATTCCGGTATCAGGGATATTTAAAATGTCATTGAATAAAAATTGCATGAGATCCTATATACAGAAGTCCATTAGCATGGCACTGTGATAAGACCCATCTCATGCCTTAGGTTTCCTTCTAGAGAAAAGGAATTCTGGCCTTAACAAGAGCTACTCCATCACCATGGTTGTGGAGCTATTCCTGAACTCCTGTGAACTCACATCTGTCTGATTCTTGAAGCCATCACCACTATTGCCATTTTCATTCCTGCTGACAGTTCCCAGCCTTTTCTTCATAGCACCCTGGAAAGCCATCGGCACTGCTTCAGCTTGCTGGGCACAGGTCCATGAGCAATCAAGAGGGGATTTACATACTTTACTCCAGGAATTGGCTTCTTCTCTTCCTACCCTCTTATTCCCTCTCTCCTAAATGGTAGGCACTTGATATTTATTGGCTATTTTTCCAATAGCATTTGGGCATTCAGGTTTCCATATATGTGTGTGCAGAAATGCCAGGCTTGGCATAGCCTTGGTGAGCTCAAACCCTTTCCATACCCGCGCAGGCTGGGTACAGCACTGCCCAGCACAGCTGCCCAGACTCCAGCAGGAGCAAGGACAGAAGAGGCCAGGGCTGCTTGCAGCAGCAACCCCCATTATTTTACTTTCCTGCTTGAGCTCCTTCACCTGGAGATGTTTCTGCACATGGGATGGAGCTCCATGCAGAGATACGTGAGCAAGGTCGGGGGAATTATTCCAGCAGTGGAGGCAAACCAACAGTATGGACATGGCCAGCTGTGCAGGATGGGCAGGGGAGGAAAGCTGTCCCTAGTGTCTGTGCTGTTTTGCCTGTCTTGAGGAACTTGTGATTTGTGGTCATTTTTCTACTATACCATGAGTGTGTTAATTCTTAGGAACAGAGACAAATCCACGTAGCCCATATTTCAAGATTGCAAGATTTCAATTGCAAGATTGACCATGCTTAGTGGTAATCCTGGGTATAACAGACCATTCCAATTCATGCAAGCAGCCCTATGCTAAGCTAAAGGGAGCAAATTGGAGCAAAGCATCCAAGACATCAAGAAATAAAACTGTTTGCTAGCTGTGGAAAAGAGAAAAGACCAGTGTGCCATTAGTGGCCGAGTCTCTTGCAAGGGGAAGGAAATAATTTAAGTGACTATTTTCAAATGATTCTTATGGACTAAGCATGCCCACAAAGCAGGAGGAGGTACAAACACATTAACCAGAGCCTAGGGGAAATTTCCTTTCCAGCCTGAAACACACGAGCAGCATGACACTGTGTGTGTGATATCTCCTCTGCTTAAAAGGATTCTTAGTATGCAGTTGAGAGACTGGTGCTTCAGTGGACAGGAAAAAAAAATCCTTGGTCAAAACCAGATGCTTGAGACATTTTTTGCTGTATCCTAGCAAAGCATTCCAATGCAAATAAGAAAGATCTCCTGTAATAAAATATCAGTTTTTAAGAAGCTGTTTTTTTGTTTTGTTTTGTTTTTTTGCATATGTGTTTTTTGGTTTTTGGTTTTGTTTTGTGCTTTTTTTTTTCTTCCTAAAATAATCTTGCAGACCTTTCTGCATAGCAATTCCATTTTTGGAAATTCTGCTTGAAGAGACTTTCTCATGAAATGGGAACATTTGAAGTGAATCATTTAATTTGCTTAACTTAAAGAGGTTCCTATTACATTTAATTTAAAGCTGATTCTCTCTAATTAAAGTTCAAGTCACTCTTAAATATTTAGCCTTGTTAGATGAAGATCCAGGAAATAAAATATAATAATCTTTCCCTTTTCCTCTTTTGCCTTACCTGAAGTATGCTTATTGTGAGTTTTTAGTTTTGAAACACCAATTTTGTTTGAGCTGCCAGCTTGAATAACTTCCAAGCTTCCAACTTTCAAGCACAAATTAGTATTTTAATTTGCAGAACTAGATCAATTAATTCTGTATTATTTTAGAAACTTTCATTACCACAGTTTTGCTGGCAGAGAGAAGCATGGGAGAATTAAATTAATGTTGATTAAGTGATCACTCATACAAATGACCAGCTAAACATACAGCCTACATGTATTTTCATACTTGAGATATTGTGAAATATTGGCATTTTTTGAGAATAACTTTGCTGAGGTTTCTTTGTAAATTGACCTGTTGGCCTGTATCCTCAAACATATGCACCTAGAAGGCAGGACTTTTATATCTGTACTTAGTTTCACAGCTTCATGAACAGTTTCTTAGCTGTCCATGAAAATCAGACCATTTTAGGGGACGCTCCAACTGCAATCAGTCATCCAGTTCCCATGTGGATAAGCTAGAAAATGTGAACTTGATGGCTATCTAATAAGCAAGTACTGTCTGTTTTCACATCAGTTCTCTCCCCCTCGTTTGTTGGCTGGTAGCTATCCATCTTCTGATGATTTTCTTATTTTTTTTAGCCTAACTGGCTATGACACTGGACAAATTACTGAGCATTTCGTCTCCATGATTAATCAGTGAGCTTTTGTTCTTGGCACTGTGTTGCAGCATCGCTTAGTGGATAAATAAATAAATAAATCAGATATTCCTGACAACTGTAAAATGATTAAGGAAAAAAAAAAAGACACATGACAAAAAGTTGAATGATCCCTTCATCACTGTTTAATGTGAAATCAAAAGTACATGTTTTGTTTGGCTTGGATAAGTGCACATGCTAACGTTGAATCAACATTACTGTTTCCTTCTTCCCACTGCACTTTAATCCACTGGTGGTTAGTACGCGGGACTGAGAGACTTCCTTCAGCTGAATATCAGAAGGGTTAAGTTGGAGTTGCAGTTTCTATTTTGAAATGTGGTTTTCATTTGAAACTGAGGATGTAAAAATGGGCATTGGTCTCAGTGAATCGCTGTCCTGCTTGTTGACCTTAGGGACCAGAGACATTTTTTACCCCTTGCCAAGCTGATGTCATTCAGGGACATTGTCGGATTTATTTCTGCCCATCGCCATAATGCCACAGCACTAACTCGTTGCAAGAGCAAAATCTGTTCTTTACGGAGAGGTCGATGTTCTTGTTTCTGACAGTGTCAGACAAGGCAGCTGCACAAAAGCTTCTGCCCAAATGGTTTGACTTGTAGTTATGCACCGTCAGGACAAACCTCAGTTTGCTCCCCCCAGCGTGGGAGAGATGCAGGTCCGGCAGCTGGAACATCTTCACATGCCCTAAGCGGTTCGGGCCTGAGGTCTCAGGGAGGAAAACAAAAGGAATGTTACATATCTCCCAGCTACATTTGTTTTATGTTTTGGAACACAAGGTACAAATCCCGTGCCTGTGTATTTGACCCTGTGTGTTAAATATACAACTTTTCTTAAATTCACTTAAATTTAAGGCAAGATATCAAAGGGCAGATTTTGTCTCAGCCTATGCAAAATGTCCATTTTCATGGCATTGGGTCTGATAGGTATGATAATGCTAAACATGTAAAACTGTGCCTCTATATGTATTTTTCTCTGAGTCCTTCCAGCCACTTAAACTGTGGATGACCTTTAAATACACACACTTGCTCAGTTCAGGTGGCCCTGACGGAATTATGAATATTTGGGCTATTGCAAAAATTATAAATAATTCCTGTAGTCTTATTCAAGAAAACATATTTCTTGTGTGCGTGCAGTGAGGGGAGATGGAAGGAGACCCCTTAAGGTTCCTACTGAAGAAATGAAAAGCAAAATGCATCCAGCTCCCTTAGCCAAGTCCTGACATCAAAAGGTGCAATTTTGTTGAATGAAATAGTTGTCCCATGTTATCAAGCCTGAGTTTTGTCTCTCAAACCATGTGTGCCGGCAGTCAGATGAAGCATTTCCCTTATCTTTACTTCCATCATTTTATATCTGAAGCCATGCATTTTTTCTAAAACTGTTCTGTCTGCCTGATGACATGGCAGCACAAAACATTGCCATGGGTTGGTAAGGCTCTCCATCCATGGCTAAAAAGTAAACGCTCTGAAAACTCCTCTCCAAAATGCCAATCTCGGGAATATTTTGTGTTCTCAAGGTCAGTCTGTTTCCTAACCATTGTATCCTTTTCCTTTCTTTCAGGGTTTTGAAGACCCCAAGGACAAGTAAGCAAATTTACTTCTGTCATATTCTGTTAATGTTTGCAGATTGTGTATTTTTTTTCCTCATATTAAAAAGGACAAAAATTAATGCCCAGCAGCCAAGAATAATGCCTGGGCTCCCCAGTGGCTTCTCCTGGAGGGACAGCCAGTCTGAGGGCATGGGTTTGACTGTGGATTCAGAGCTGCTACTGCCTCATAACATTTATTCATTTGTGTGGTTCTAACTGGCATTTGTGATTGAAACACTTTTGCTGCTCTTGCCCTGCCACCACTCACTATCCTTTAGTATTTGCTGTTTTGACAATATCCCGAGAACAAAGTCTTCATGTACAGCATGTCTAAAAATACTGAATGTCTCCAGCAAAACAAATTATTTATCTATTAAATGGCATATATAGTTCCTGTTTCATATATATATGTCTAATTATTACATATTACTTATTTCTATATATAAAAAATAAAGTCAAAAATGACAGCTTATTTTAAAGGGCAAATTCACACTTTCATGCTCTAAAATGCAAGCACATAAAAGCAGCATTTTCATTTTTTTTATATAGGACTTTAAAAAATGGTAAAGATAATTTAATAGGAGTGGTGTTTTTGTTGTAAAAAAAAAAAATACTTTTGGAGAAAAAAAAAAGCGGTCACTTTCTAACTTCCATAGTTGGACATAACAAAAAGATTTTCTGTAGTGAAGATATCTGTAATGATTTCACATTTATTTCTACTGAATGGCATTAATGTAAGTTTGCTCAGGGTGAGACAGGTGACAGTAAAAGAGACTGATGTCTGAAAGATGTTGTTCTTGCTCCTTATCATGTTTCTCAGGCTGCCAGTCAGGACTCAGCAGCTCTAGGTCAGCTAAATGCCTCTGTGGGCCCTAAGTCATCTACTTTTGGGAAAATTCAGATTATGATGGCAGAGCACTGATAGCAACTCCCTAAAAGGAAAGAGATGTGATAAGATTGAACATGGCAATACTAGGAATCATTCTCTCCTTCCCTTGCCCTTCAATACAAACTCAATTTTAATAACATTTAGCTCTGTGCACCCTGGGATGTTTTGCCAGTGGTACAAGGTGCCTAGGGAGAGTCTTACATCCATATCTGCTGTGAACTCAGTTGGTATTAGGTATACTTTGGAGAGAAAAGATGTAACAGATTATAAAAAAAAATAATCCTTAGGAATACAGAAATTTTAAGTATTCCTCATGAAATAGGATCTATCCTTATAGTTTGTGCAAGAGATCATAAATTCACCTGCCTTGGTGTTGGCCCACAGATGAGTCACTCAGCGAGTGAGGAACAACACCTCCACAGGTGCTCCAAGGACCATCATGTCTCTCCTCCGTCCTGCAGTTTGCAAAGGTTACTTGAGTTGTTATCGCCAATAGCTAAGCACTGGAAAGGATTGCTCTGTATTTACCAGTGCTGATTCAGTGTGACCCCGTCTTGTACAGATTGAAGGCTTTTTGCCATTCTGCTCAGCACCAAAAGAAGCTCCTAATTGCCTCAGATTCTCTTGATGCTGCAGTCTGTTTAATTCAGGGACAAAGGTTTGGAAAAAAAAAAAAAAAACTGTAGAAGGAAATGTTCATGGTGACACTGTCTAAAATCAGATGGCTAAACCATGTCAAGCATTCAGTCCAGTGCTTTCACATGCAGAAATACAGCTCTTCTCTGACAGCAAAGATGAGGCACCACAGATCTCTGAAAACAGGTCCTGACACTTACATGCCTAAATGCAGATTTAGTTATTGAATCTAGGCATGAAGCATTTAAAATTATGGCATACATGTAGTTTTGGCACTGGTCGCACTCTTCATTTGCAGAAAGTAACCGAATCAGCAGAATGTTTTTGGATTACTCTGAAGCCAGCATCTCTGGGTTAATTGCTGGCTTTCACATGTGCAAGCAGAGTGCAAAAGCTGCTCCGAGCTCTGTTCATGCTGTTCCTGTCCCTTGCAACCATTTTCTGTTGGCTGCATTTAGAGAGATCTCAGCAGTGCTTTTAAGAGGTGTTTCTGAAAGTTTCACAGGGGCCTGAAATCCCTGTTTTTCCCCCCACATGCTATCAATATATCAATAAGCATCTCAACATACAAATCTCATTTGTCTATGGCAGTACCTCAGCTCTGACTTACAGGCACTGCCTCCAGGGCTCTCCTTAGCATGGGAAAAAAATGTCTTTTGATTTAAAACATGCAATTATGAAGACGTACCCAAACTTTCTGTACAGCAATTAGTTGGGGTACAACAGGCGGGGTGCTTGGCTGCAGAGCCATCCCAGAAGCTAGGTATATGTAGGTTATCAGGCTTCCCTGCAGTTTGTGCGAGTGTGGCTGCCTCATGATGAGTGTCCCAGCAAGGTCACTTAAAACCTGCAGGCATGTTTCTATATAAGCTGCAACCACAGAAGTCATTGTAGTATGAGAAATGCCTTCCGCAGCATAAGAACGTTACAGAACTGGAGACAGCCAAAGCCAAAACCCCAGCAGACAATTTTTTTTCTCCTCTTCATGTTTTCCTGAGTGATGCTGTTGAACTGGAGCTCGAAATGTGACTGAGGTTCACCAAGATGCTGAGCTGACTTTTTTGTTCCACTTCTGGGGGAAAATGTATTGCCTCTCTCACATGTGGTATGAAAAGACTAAATGTGAATGGCCCACATGTGTAAATAACTCGCAGGATCTTGGAAGACATTCTGTAAATACAAAGCCTAATAATTTCCTTGCTCATTTTTATTAGTCCAGAAGACAGACTTGTGAGGACTGAATGAAAATAAGCAGCCTCTTCTTGAGTGCTTAAGCAGATGTGCTTCCTCTGAGGAAGCATCTAGAAGTAAATTGAATTTCCTGTCCTTCTAGGGACAAAACTATGTTTTCATTTCAAAGCAGAATATATGACCTTCAAGGAATTAAATAACTCTAGAGTCCAAAAGTAAAAACAACTCTGGACAAGGTGGTGTTGTGTGGCCACTGCTGGGACGCCGATGTGTTGGTATGGCCTAGCTGTGGTGTCGGCACTTCAGATGGCAGGCTGGGCAGGAGCAGGAGGGCAACAGGCCCATGGGCTCGGTCTGCCTTTCCCTTGGTGAGAAGTATGTGGCAGAGTAGGGACACGGAGTGACTCCACAAGTCTGGCTACATTCTATAAAAAGCTTTTGGAGAGCCTTTCCTCTGAAAAGGGGCCTTTAACCCCGAGCACAAAGTCACGTCCTGGTTTGCAGGCTACTGCAGCACAGCCTTGGGCATTGCGCCCTGTCCTGCAGCGCAAACAAACCCCCAGAAAACAAAGCAGTGCAGCTTCCCATCTTGCTCGTCAGACCCCGGGACTTTTCTCCAGAGTGCCGAAGGTGAAGGTCACACAACATGAGCTAGGAGCTGCATTCACATCGTGGGATTTGCACACAGAAATAGTTCTTCATTGGAATATGCCCCCACGCTACTTCTGTGTCCTTGGCAATCCTGTAAGCAGAGCAGAAAAACAGCGCTTCAGGATCAGCTTTTAATTTCTGCCTGTGGCTAGTTTTAAGGCAGGCCATTAAAGTGACAGCATCAAGTCATTAAAATCCTGTTAGATTTAAGAACTAGAGATTTTTGGGAAGTGCTTCAGGTTTCATGATACTCAGCGTGGAATGCCTCAGGGCAATTAAGTTTTCGGTGTTATTTTTTTCAACAGTATTTGAAAATCAGCCTCATTTTTCTGAAGCTGTATCGAAAATAAACTGGTGCTAAAGATTATAAGCAATTTAAAAATCTTCTTCCACATATTTGGAAAGCAGAATCTAATTTATGTTGTATTTTCTTTTGCTACCTTTTTCCTATCTCAAGTGAATTAAGTAAATATCTTAAAGACGGGAAATTTTATCTGGTTTATGTTTCTCTTACTCATATATAACTGCATAAAAGGGAGGCAGTGAGTAGTCAGGCCACATTTTTCCCTATGTTTGTTCTATGAACAACTTTTTTCTCAAAAGTGGAGAATTGTTCAAGTTCAGAAATTTTCACAGACATATTTACAGAAATGATTATTGAGAAGCAGTGAATGTGACTGGTTAGATAGATTATTTTGCCAGTTCAGGCAATAACAGATAGGACAGCAGGGAAATGCAGCAAAGAATAAGTCCAAGAACAAGAGGAGGGAAACTACTGCCTAATTTTGAGAAGGAAGGACAGTAAAGAGACTTCAAAGCAAGAAAACAGCTCCCTGATGGATGTAGTATAGGGGAAAAAAAAAGAAAAAGAAAAAAAAAAAAAAGCAAAGCCAAATAAATCCTTTCACTGGTGGACTGGCAATGAGCTCTACAGCTGGTGTAATTTTCCTCTCAGCTTATGATCCATTTTCAAGCTCAAAGTTGTCATAAGCAAAATGCCATTAACCTACAGTTTGTTATACAGTGAGATGATAACATGTGGTGAAGAGGGGGCAATTATCTTGTCCTCTTATGTTCTTTTTCTCTTTTTTTCACATCCTCAGGAATACACAGGAAAGCATGAACCCAGAAGATGAAGTGGATGAGTTTCTGGGCCGGGCCATCGATGCCAGAAGTATTGATCGGTTACGCTCTGAGCACGTCCGCAAGTTCCTCTTAACATTCAGGGAGCCTGACCTGGAGAAAAAGGTAATGCTAGCTAATACTGCAACTTGTCAGGCTTGCTGTGAGTTTTATTTTCCTGCATAAGGTCAAGATTTCATATCTATAGATTAAGTAAGGTTTTAGGTGTTGGACATAGGACCGTGGTCTTAAAAATACTGTGCTTCATCATGGAAGCCATAATATACACATCCCTAGAAAGCCACAGTCTGCAGGGAGCACTGGGCAGGAAAACACATGACTATGCAGTGATGAGCTGTAAAGGGAATACAGAATAAACCAGATTTGTTCCTCTGATCTTGAGGCATCCAAACTGAGCTTGTCCCCTTATCTCCTTCAAGTCACTGGAGGAACCTGCTTCAGCCTGCCTGAGATCTGACTCACCTCTGGAGGAACTTTTCCCTGCCACCCAGGGAGCCCCAGCTGCTACTGAGGTTCACTGGGTTGCAATCCATATTCTCTTTCTCTTTGGGAACCAATTTTAAGCAATAATTAGACTCCTCTCTGTCATACGGATTTGAAAGAGGAGAGGAGCAGACCTGGGGCTCCTAAATAGCTGATTGCTTCCTGATTTCATTTCAGTTATCTTTGTGTTGTGGTGAGGCAAAGGTCTTTTTACTTTCTGCATCTATCTAATAGAGACAACATCAGCTCTGGTAGGCAGTGAAGTTAAATTCAGTTAATTCCAGAGGCACCTGGCTGCTACTATTAAGGCTGCCATATGAACTGTTGTTTTTTAATTGCCCAGAGAAAGCTGAAGTTTACATTTTTATTTTTCCTTTTTTTTTTTTTTTTTTTTTAATCCAAATTCTTGGGATACTTGAGCGGTATTCAGGTTAAACTCACCATTTTATTGGATAAATCTTCAGTAATTAAGTTTGCACTAATTATTTCATTATTTTATTTATAAATACTCTTTCAATTACAAGAATTGCAACCTACTACAAAAGCAAACTTTTTCAGGATTTATAGCTGTTCAGTGAATTTGCGTGGGATTGAATAAAAGCACAAGCATGTAATTTACCCCCACTCTTTCTCTTCAATTTTATAGTTGAAAACTGCTAGGGAAATTAGTGGTTCACCTGTTCTGAGCACCTTTTATTTCTTGGTTCAAACTTTGAGACCGTCTGTACTGAGAACCATGCTTCAAGCTAAATAAAGGATCTTTGGGAATCGGATGCAGCTCCCATGTGACTGATATGATGACAAGTAGTTGGAGTGAGTGACTGTGTGAAAACCACAGCATCCTTGCACTATCATTAGAATGAGCCAAGCTGTCTGCACACACACACACACACACACACACAAAAAAAAAAAAAAAAAAAAAAAGGAAAGAATAAAAAACAAACACAAAGGTTTTCTCATTAGCAGCATTCATCCCTGTTGTAAACTTCCCATGAAAGAAGTTTATGTCTGATTATGATCACCTGGTATCCTGGTCCCAGTTAATCTGTTTCTGTTCCTCGTGTCCAAGTTGTGAATCCTGTCTCCATCCAGCTGTGTGGGTTTGTTCCCTGGCATCTTGGAGCTCTGTAAGGGTTCAAGCCCTCACAGCTTGTGCAGGGAGAAGGGGAATTTGTAATGTTGGTCTTTTCCTACCAACAGTGCTTTCCAAGGACCTAAATGGAAGCCAAGAACGAAGTTTTTGTTGGGAAAAGGCAGTCAGCCAAATTTCCCACTAACATAACTTTGCTTGCTTTTTTGCAGTACTCCAAGCAGGTGGATGACAGGTTTGGAGCCTACGTGGCTTGTGCCTCCCTAGTCTTCCTCTTCATCTGCTTTGTTCAAATCATAATCGTGCCACAGTGAGTATCTTTTCATCCCTTTGCTCCCATCTGCTCTCCTCCTGTATTCTGGCCTACTTTTCTTTGTTGATTTTTTTTTTTCTTGAGAGCTCAGAGCACCAAGGAGAAAGGAAAATGCTTAAATAATTCATGCTCAAGTGATGCATGGTGCTTATTGTTTTCACTCATTTCTAGTACATATTAAACTTCCTCACTGGCACGTGAGGATTTGTGTTTTGCTAATGTGATTCCTCTTACCATTTACCTCCATCTTAGGAAATTCATTTCAGCACATTTATAAGCCTGTGGAAAACAAATATCACTAAGCTGGAAGGATTGCCTACTAAGGCATAATATGCATTCACAACATGAAGCTAGTCTGTCCTCTTATCTAAATGCAGTAGGACAGAGAGGTGAAAAGGCCATCACAGCTTCCTTGCTCAGAGTGCTGAGGTCTCAGGGTCTACTTCAAAGGTGAGGTATAACCTGTTGTGTATTTATTCTTCTGGACTCAGACTAGCAATGCAAGAGGAAAGGTACAGAAGGCTACATGTGCCTAAGCTTTGGGTAGCTCACCCAGGATTTAAGGGATGCAGTCATTTCTTTGCCCAGGCAAGAGAGGGACTGGAGTGGAATAAGCTCCTCGGGGCTGTGGGGCACAGTGCTCTTGGACCACTGCAGTGTATTCCTGCATCTGAAAGGCACAGTGTAATCCACTGGATCTCTTCCAGAAGTGAGCTCTGCAGCCATGGTATTTCTTCTCAAAGAGCTCATAAAAAATCTCTTGAAATTAAAGCATGTTGGTATTTCCTGTGCTCTCATCTAGTAGCAATAATATATCATTCACTGAGCACTGCTGTGTTGGAAATAAATTCAGAGTTAGTCATTTTTAATCTGAAGGACAAGATCTCAGAAGCTCTAACAATGCTCCAAATTCATCTTCATTACAAGAAGACAAAAATTTTTTAAAGAGAGTTCCAGTACTATTGTCTGTCATTACAACTGCTCTCTACTTCTATTCACAGTGCAGTTCTTTTCAGAGTAGAGATTGGTTAGTACCATTCAGATGAGATATTCAGAAGGTCATAGAAATAGTGCGTGTTCTGATGTTTGAGGTCATTCACTCTCCCAGGCAAGAGGACATTCACTTCTGCTCACAGAAGTATCGGATCAGCAATAACATCAGTACAAATGCACTGTGTAAACAGACAGCTCCGCTTTGGGAATCTAGAGGTTCAACATTGAAACCAGATAAATTCCAGCAATTAATGCTAATGGCCAAAACTATTCTTTGAGAGTTTGGCCTCTTTAGTGATGAGGCTTACACTTTGGATCTGGTGACTGGATATTACTGCCTGGAGTTCACACATGCAGAGGCCCTCTACCAGCCTTTCTTGTACTCATCAAACTCCCTAAGCAGCCACCAAACTGTCTCCATAAAACCCAGTTTAACATTTAAATGACAACTTGACAGTTTCTGATCTGCAGCAACCATATGGCTGACTCTTTTGTATTATGCAGGAGCCAATCCCTCATGGCAGTGTGGTGTAAATGTCACACTGCTCCATCTCCTTCCTCGTGTCCTGTAATGGGGTGGTTATTTAATTATTTTGGTAAGTTTTTTAGCATTGTAAGGTAGCTTGGCCAAAGATAATTGGGTTAGAGAGTAAATAAAATTTTGTGTTCTAACTGCAGGTCAGATATACTTTCCCTCAACTTTTGGTTTGTCTTTCTTGATATTTCAGTTGCATAGTTTTGGTCTTCTGTTGAAGGTAACAGATAAGCGGCAACAGAAACCACAGGAGTGTATGTGTCACCATCAGGGCTTCATCAAAGACACAATGTGGAATTTGAATCTGACACTAGAGACAAAATGGCAGTGGTAATTTATGATGATAAAGAGGAATAGCTTTAATGAATTTCACAAAGGCTCAAACAGTGAATTAGCAAGTACAATTATCTTAGTAGTCATGAGAGAACACAGAGACCAGCTGGCTTTGGTGTGGTTAGCCTTAATGTCACGTTGCAAGAATACTTCCTTTAAATTATGAACAAGGCAAACTCCTGGGAGGGGGCCTGTCCTTTCATACTGAGACCAATCACTGTGAAATTGTTGTTGAATATCTTCATGATCAAAACACATCAAAATGCATAGTACAAAGTTGGCCCTGGGGTCCTGTTTGTACTTCAAAGTTGAGAGGAACAGAGAAAACAGAAGAACATCTCAAGCTGACCAGGCTAAAGCTGTTTTCCCTGTCTGTCCTCGTGCCATGGTTGCTTCCATCCCATACACAGGACAGAGCGCAGACATGGCAAAAATAGTTAGCTATCCCCACCAAGCTTTTCCCTTGTGTGTTCCCTCATAAAAAGCACCAGGTATCCCAGCAATTCCTGAAGCACAAATAAAGGGCACAAATAAGAGGGTTTCATCAGCTTAACATGAAACGTGCCTCCCCTGCAGATTTCACGTGCGCTCAGCCTCACTGCAGTGCGCAGCACACTTTCCTTCCTGAGGTCCCCTACCCACAGCCAGACAGGGCTGACCCATCATAACAGATTGTTCCATCATCTCCTCAAGCATGGGAGATATTTCTCAATCCCTCTGCTGTCACCCTGGCAGGAAGGTGATTGCTGTAAAAGATACAGCATTCTCTGCTCTGCAGCCTGCGTGAGTAATTCAAATAGGGCAGAGTATCTGTTGGTATTCAAGGCACCTCGTATCTCCTACTGCTATCCTAATTGGAAAGCCTGTGCAGTGTGTCATAGCTTGTACAAATGTCATAGTCTTGAGAGCAGAGCTGTAGCTCTTCTATATGATGTGCATTAAAAAGAAACCTCCTTGCTTTCAGCTCTACGTTTATGCTGGGTTTTTACCTGACCTGTTTCCTGATCCTGACCACAGTGGTGTTTGTTTCGGTCATTTACTCCTGTGTAAAGGTGAGTAACGTGGCTTCTTTGTAAAGTCCTTTGCCAAATCTAAGTGGTTCGGTAATCTGTTTCTTCAGCTAACATAGCATGTTTTGTTAGCCACCCTATCCACACTATGTGACAAGGGTTACAGAAAAAGCCTTTGATAAGACAGAACGAACTGCAAACAGATGTTAGGGTTGGCATGTCTTTAGCTCAGCAAGCAGTAATCACTCTGTGGATCTGCATGTCTATTAAGTCCCCTGCAGGCACTCTCATATTGATATAAGAACACATTTCCCAATGTGGAACAAAACACTGACCATTCGTTTCCTCCCTGTAAACTTCCTGCGGCGTAGCCTGTGTACTGTCCCCTGCTGCATATGCATGTTTGGGTAGGCAGATTATCAGAAGCAGAATATCATCAAGGAAAAATGTCCTGAGGGGAAGTAAAAGCCATAAACATATATAACTTTATCAGCCATTCTCAGATGACTATACAGAGCTTCCAGCATTTAGTGAGCTCTTTCTTGTAACTGGTTTTGGTAAGCAGAGAAATACATTGTGTGAAATCTGAAATCATGCTAATTATTGTTGGCGTTCTGTGGCAAAATGGCCATCAGTGCTTTGGAAAGGGTGATACACTCATCTTTTTCACACAAAGGTATTTGTATTAAAATGCTCATGCTAGTTGATTGTATCTGCTGTTTTGAGGTTACTTCCATTCCACACATGGAGATTCCATACATTCCAGTGTCTGAACCTGGAAAACATACAGATTCGGGCACCTCAGCACAAGCTCACCTTTGTTACTCAGAGCTTGGAATAAAATAGCTCAGAAGCATTAATTTTTCTGCAGAAGAAATAGTCAGGTAACAGATTATGTCAGACAGATGATTTGCCTCATTTTAGTTATCTTCTCTGTGCCATTTTTAATAGTTGAAGGTGGGTGCTTTTGACAGACTTACACCTTTCACATCTTTTTGATTTTTGAAAGTTAGATTTGAAGAATTAAGCTTTGCCCTCTCATTTAATAAGAGCTGTGAAAGAAGCTTCAGGTTATATTTGAACTTAACAGCTTATGGGGCTTCCCTTGGGCTCATGACATTTTTAAAGGGAGCCAAGTGCAGCATCTCATGAGTCCTGCTTGTTTACCATCAATGAGACTTGCAAGTCAGAGATAACAGTGCTAATAGAAAGGCTTGGGTCCCTTGAGCTGAGAAATGGTATCCACTGATGCCTGGTTATATTTTGTGTGTCCAGTACATGTGAAGGTGCTGTTGAGTGTCATTACTTTATGAACTGCGCAGAGCTGTGCTGGAGCCTATTTACACTGCAGTGTCACAGCAGAACCATCCCAACACACTGGCAGCCAGGCAGAGCCAGACCAGCACACCAGCTCACCTGTGGTGCTGTGCAATTACTGGGCCAAGAGCTGCAGCAGACCCAGACCCCTGAAGGATTCGAGGTGGCGGATTTGCCACGAGACAGATTTCAAAGTGCACGGTTGTTTGTCACACGCTGGCTTTTACAAGCTTAGACTGCCTCCATGTACTGACAGCAGCACTCACTTCTGGCATAATTCAAAGGTCTGATTTTGCTTTGGAGCTTTTTGGTTTCTTTAATATTATTACTTATCTTAATGATGAATTTAAAAGGCACATAGCATTCCTCAGTCCGTGACTGTGGGGAATGTTCAGTCTTGCTTTCTTTGCCTTGACCTTCCGAGTTCCTGTAGAAGAAGTCTGTTCACTGGTGCCTGCAACCAGTTTTAGTCTGCTTTTGCCTCAGTGGACAGGCTTTGGAAACACAAGACATCGGAATGGATTCAGACTAATATCAGAATTTAACAGGATTTTATGAAGTGTTCTGAAAAGCGAGCTTTCAGCATTCTGTCATGGGCTCACAAGGTGCTCTTGTATAACAGTGAGGTCAGTGCCTTATATGCACAAATTGCAAATGTTGAAAACAGAGAGCTTTCTAGCTCCAGTACCTTTTTGATTACCTCATTTTAGTGCTCCAAATTAGCCTTGGCTGACAACATCTGATTAAGAGATGGCTTTTTTAGGGGACAGGTACTTCTGCTGTATGGTTGCGTTGTCAGCTACCTGTATGTTGGCAGCAGCTCCCAGCAGTTGCAGCCTACTTCTGTCATTGAAGATTTTGTTGTTTCACATCAGAGTTTTTTAATCAGCATGTTTACCCAGCCCCTGGTTAAGGGGTAGTACTTTATTCCTGTGCTGCACATTGCTTCAGGAAGCCTTTTTACAAATACACACAAGGAAGGCAGGTACTTTTACAGAACCTTTAGATAAAATTTTAAGACACAGAGATGTCAGCCTTATTTGTTTTGTTTCACACTCGGATGTGGGATAGGAAAGCATGTATTTTACATACCAGTGGTTTCTTCCATACAAAGTCAGAAAGCAGGTGTCCTCCTCAGGATAACAGTATAAGCATAACTTTTGCCTGCTTGCTGTGTTGTTATATGATAAGTGACTCTTTTTCCTTCCTTCCTTGTTGTGGCCTCTCCAACTCAGGCTTTGACAGTGGCCAGCAGGCTCTTTCAGGACAGCTTGATCACGTTTTATTTTCTTTTGCTGTCATTATTATCTTCTACTATAAAATTCTCCACGGACTAGAAGTTGATCCTGGACCTGCCAATGCAGCCAGCTTGGCTTTCCAAGTTTCTTCAGCTGTAATAAACAAGAGAGTTCCAGTTCTTCACTTTGATACTCCATGAAGACTTGGCCACCGTGAGATGGTTTTCCTTCCCAACAGAGTCTAAGGTCATGGGAACCAGGGTCCCTTTGCAAATACTCCACTGTCAGACATCTGTTTTGCTGCTAACTTATCAAGTTTGTATTCTTTCTTAAAATCCTTAACTCCTGGTATATAAACTGCTGTGTGGAATTTAACTTCTTGCATGTTCCTGGAAGCATGTGTGAGAGAAATTTCAAGTTATCCCTTAGTCTCTTTCAGAGATTAAGATAGGATTTTGCGACTGTGGTTTTGCATAGGGCCAGTTTGCCTACTTGTTTCTCTGTCTCCGAAGGCTGCACTAGAAGCTCCTATTTTATTTTTTTTTTCTTCTCAGGCAAGGGAAAAATACTTCTGAAAACTGTACTTTTTTATAGACTAATAAATCTCTGTGAAATAAGTTACATAAATGGACTTGCAACATCAAGTTGCCTGGAGATATTGTCTTTTACTCCAGAAGCATCTTAATGTACTTCGAAATGACTCAAAGGCTTTTATTACAAATTGAAAAATCAGAACTTAAAGACCTCCTATTTTTTTTCATCTCACAGAACAACAGCAATTGTCTAAGCAGTTTTCCATGTCCACAATATATCTTAAGAAGATAAAAAGGACAAATATTACTCTTCTGTCTGTGATCAGCTGTTACTGCAAAGTACAGTTTTTATTTATTTTTTTTCATGCAAATGAATGGATGATGTGTATCATTTTCAATGTAGCACTAGTATTTGTTGCTTTTTAAATTTGGATTTTCGCCTGTACAACAGTGCCTGATTTCCCCTTCTGTATTCACTGTGTACTTGCATGCTCTCTCTTATGGGAACTGAGGTCATCCTGCAGCATTTATGCATTTCAGTGTACAATGAACTGGAATTGACTAGAGAGCCCAGTTTCCTCTTTCCCACTGTGGCTATTTTTCCTGGCATGGAGATTTTAAGAGGGCTAACAAGTGGTCTCAAGTTTCTGTGGCAACCCAAATATGAATCTTGGATAGCCAAATGACAGAGTCCCCAAAATCACACTTCCCTTCCATCCCATTTCCCAGGAGATGCCTGTGCATGCTCAGAGGTGCCATTTCATCAGACCCTCCTTCTCTGTATCATTCTTCACTAAGGCAAGATTTGAGCTGTATTAACAGGAGTAAATGATGCTGGGCAGTGCAAAATCAGAGGGCTGACCAGCAACAGGGAACAGATTTTCACTGTACCGTAACATCCTGATTCTTCTCCTTCTTTTACTAGGATAGCAGGATTCTTTTTTTCAGTGGAGAATGGGAGAAAAAGTCATCCACTTTTCTTTTCTTTCTTGTTTTTCTCTTTTTGTCTTTTTTTGGGACTGTTATACCCCTGACTTGTAGATGCTTTATGGAAGGAATGCTGCTAGAGCAGAGCTGACCTGTCAGAGCTGAGACAGGTTCTCCATTTCTACCACAGAGGTTCTCCAGACTGCAAGTGTTCCTGTTGCTGGATCTGCCTCTAACATGGGGAGAGGTTTGCAGAGTTACAGAGCCTGCATGAAGGCTGTTCCTAAGGCAGAGACTGCTCAGATGTGCGGCCCAGCTGTGCTGCTGTGCTCTCCATTGCAATCCTAACCTCCTGTGGTTTCTGGCATTTGTTACCTCCTCAGGACTTTTTCCATCTGCACTTGTTTACTGACCTACGATTTTCCCTATTTTGCCTAATCTTGGTAATGAGAACCAAGATTAATACAAAGAAAACATGCTTTCATTAGACTTTAAGTGTCTTCCACTGATAGCTTTGCTTGATATCTCAGGCTTGGTTCGAAGTCAGGCTTTTTTTTGGGATCATTGACAGCAGGGGCTTGAGCCAAGATCCACAACAAAGTGCTCCTGAGTTTTATTTAGGTGCCTGATTTCCCAGAGATTACAGAAGGAGGCTTCCTCAGCCTGAAGGATTGTATAAATTTTCAGTGAATTTCAATCAATTCTCAACCAATAAGTCAGGACCCCAATTTCCCCTTTCCACCCTGCTACCCCAAACAGAGACTTGCCCTCTCCTCCCTCCTGAAGTTCACACACACTGGTGAAATTGGCTCCTTAGACTCTCACCATGTCGGCCTCTCTTTCCCTCTGTAAAAGTCAGCAGCTAATCAGTGCTTCAGTCACTCTAACGCTTCGTAATTACGTTGTAGGGTCGCTGTGTGGGAAGCTATGCATTGACAAAACGTTGCATCTCTGAAGATGTAAGAGTGAAGGATAAAAGGGAAAAGCAGGACTTTTAATAGAAACATTAGTCATCGTTAAATTGCAGTGCCGTGTCGCTGTGCTGCTTGCTTCTTTGTGTCTCTAAAAATACCCTCTAGTGGCTTGGTTATTCACACGGTCTGCGGGTACAGGAAGGAGAGATGGATTCTGGAAAACTTTGGCAGTCCTCAGCAGAGCCCCTGTCCAGAGAGGCAGAGAGGGGAAGGGCTCTGCAGGGCTGATGCTCTCCTGTCAAAGGGTGGTGTGCTCAAGGATGTTCTGTGTCCAGCTCTCGCTGCTCCAGCCCTCAGTTGTGCGCTGGATTGGTGGTGCTGAATGGAGAGGAGTTCGTTTCAATGCCTTCTGGACTTCTCTGGTAACTGATGCAGAGCAAGGAGGCCTCGTCAATGCTGAGGTGTGACCCTTGCTGCAGAGCACGCCTGGTTAGTCTAGTTTCAATGCAGAGATAGTTTCTACCTAGGGTACAGGGCAGCACCTGAAAGCAAAGACTGCTGCAGGAGTATGGTTAGAAGGCAATTAGAAGAAATCTAACTTTGATAATAGCTAATCTCTGGAACAGACTATTTAGGGAAGCTCTGTGATTGCCCCTACCAGAGGTTATTTTTAGCCCTCTGTGTCTGTGGTGCCGAGTGTTGCAGATGAGACGAGGCCAGCTGGTTTCTCCAGTGAGGGTGTAACACAGCACGAAGCTGGCCAAGACTTTTTAAATGTGTTTCTGAAATGGCACCGGAAAGTGCTGTGGTATCGCTTCTTCATCAAAGGGATATAACACATTTTTTTTTCATTTCTGCTTTTTAAAAATTTTAATCCAGTAATTTACAAGCTCCTTGTTATTTCAGTTACAGGTGGTTGTGGTTTGCTTCTCACAGCAGGATGAGTGCAGGCCTGTGAACAGTGCTGTCTTGGCTCACAAACTGAGATCAGGCAGAAGTCTTTCCACTAGGAAGGAATAAATAGATTTGGCCACCAAGCTGTCACGTTCCTGCTTCTCTTTGTCCCAAAGCTGCCATCCCTACAGCCATTGTCTGACCCCTGTGCAGCATCCACGCAGACACTGCACTGGAGGATGTGGGCAGTTGAAATGCAAGTTGTAATCTGTAAAATAAGCAATGATTTTACATGTTTAGATAATCATTTTATTTATTTTTTTCTTCCACACCCAGCTTTTCCCAGCTCCACTCCAGACTCTTTCTAGGAAGATTGTACAGTCCAGGACCAATAGTACCTTAGTTGGAGTCTTTGCCATTATCCTGGTTTTTCTATCTGCCTTTGTCAACATGGTATGTGCATTATTTCCCTTGACCCACTCAGTTCTTTACAGTTTTCTTATTAGTGCTCTGCAGCATTATAACCCTTGCAACCACTGGGTTTAATGTAATCCTGCCTAATGCTTACAGCATCTGAGGTCAGCCCCCTTTTGCTTTTTGGGCACAGAAAGGAAATGGGAGCCAGGCAGCTGCATACCTATAGCCTATTTTATGCCTGGTATTCATTTCTGCCCGTGTTCTTTTCTGATTCTTTAAATGCTCCTGCTACAAGTACATAAACCATGCCTGAAACGCACCCCAGCATGCAGGGCCAGCACGAGGCCTATGCGTCATTTAACTCCCACTGTACTGAGTGGGACTTAAGTGTTGTGTGGGCTTTGTGCTGGCCGTCTGCACAGCACTGAGTCTTGCTCCGAGTGTAGTAATCACTTAACAGGGACTGTAAAGACCTCGCTTTAAGTTGCACTTTTGGGACTGGGGTGGTTTTGCTTCACATTCAAACGCCACTGCTGATTTCAGGCTCAGAGGGAGACTGGCTGTTTTCTAGGTCCCCGTGGCTGCTGGTTTCTCACTTGTACACATGGCTTCAAGGCTGAATGCATTTTAAAGAAACTGCTTTAAAATACATCTATTTCAATTTTTAAGAGAGGGAGAAAAAAGAGAAAGAGAGAGAGAGATAGATGGTCCCGGGACTTGGGGGTAGCTACAAAGATTTCTCATGACTCTGCTTTCAGTTACAGCCTCAACTGAGGCAATGCTGACTTGCACTGGAATGGAGAGGTTTAACACCTGAAGTCAGATCACTATTTTCTCTTGCCTAAGCTTCCCTACTTGCATTGTGGAGATTTAGGAACAGTTTTGTGCTCTGTTGAGGTGCTTGTATAGGAGGTGCCAGCTCAGTGGCGTTGGCACCCCACTGCCTTCGCCCACAGCACACCTGCAAAGAGCTGGTGTGGGTTGCTGAGCACCACACAGAAGAAACTTATTTTTCTGTGTAATGTTTGATTCTTTGCAATTGGGACTTGCTTGGTGTAAAATTTTCCAAAATTGACAAATGGAACAGCACATGGAGATCAGAATGGGGCTCTACTGCTTCCTCAATATAACATAAAATGTTGATTGAGCCTTGCCAGTAAAGTGTTTCCTGTACAACAACCCACAGCAGAAGTGTTAGGGACTTCGAGATGGCAGATGAAAGTTACCAGTTCAGAAATTCCTATCAGTAGAAATACACCAGGAGCTTATCACAGAAAATTGAATGTGTTTGTACGTATCTACAATCTCTCTGCCTGTAAGCTTTTAGGCATAAAGTTGTTCACAAAAGTTGAACACCAAACTAGCTTTCTAGTGTGCACAACCTGGGTTTTATTAACTATTATTTTGGGAGAGAAAAGCACAGCCATTGCATATCCAATAAAACATAGATTGGTAATCTCATTTTGCACGTTGATTATTCCCCTGCTACAGCCATTTTCAAGACGCTTTTTAATTGTTAGAAACTATTTGATTTTATTCTCCTTGTGTGTGCCTTTAATACCATCTTTTTCTTCAGTTCATGTGCAGCACTGTGGATCTTGCCAGCTGCATGGCTGCAGAATACAACATCACTCCTGACCGGGTGGATATATGCCTTATCAGCAACCTGACTTCCAACTACAGCCTGGGCACGTTGCAGGGATTCTGTGACAGTCCTTTGCCTAACTGCAACTTTCCAGAGGTATTGCTTGGGAAAAAAAAAAAAGGGGGGGGCTGCAGAGCTTCACCTGAGAAGGGGCTATAAAACTGTGCAATAAATGGTGGTGGTTCAGAGGAAAGGAGGTTGCTACTGACTGATGTTATAAGGCTGACGCAGGCCACTACTCACAAACTTAAGTGGCTGAAGTTGTTATCAGGAGTCCACAGCCACATTTAAGTTCCTTCACGGTTGAGTAATCGGTAGGCTTTTATAATTGTTTTTAATGGCAAAAAGCAAATACATTTTACACAGTGGTAGAATACTTTGCCAAAAAAATCATCCTTTTGCATAGCTATTCAAGACCTTTCTGTGAGTTTATGTGTCACGGCCACTATGTGTATTGTCTGCTGCAAATGGAAAAGTGAGGGGAAAAATCTCACTAGCATGCAGGCAGAATTTATGGCAAAACCATCTGGATTTATGCTATAATTTTTTCAGATTTATGGCCTATCTGTAACCATACAGGTGTCCAGGGTGCTACTGAAAGCCCTGGTATCCCACTGAATTTGTTTCAATTTTATCTGATGGGAATATTGCCAGAGTCTGATTCAGTGAGGTTTTCGAGACCACCATTAGTGTGACTTTCAACCCCGCACAGGCTCCTGGTGTGTCTGCAGACAGACCCAGGAGCAAAATCTGGCACAGTGGAAAACTGGAAATAGCCTGCACTCATCAGAATGTGGTGAGGAGTGCTGGTTCAGGACAAGAGGGGTTATAATCAGTGGGGAGCAGCCATTCCGCGTGCAGGGAATGCTAACACAGCATCGAGGCAGCTCCTGCTGTTCGATGGGCGAAGGAGGGAGGAGTCCCTCCCCGGCGCTCTGCAGGGCAGATGTTGGAGCTGGTACAGGAGGTGCCTCTTGCTCCCAGTGTGCTTTCAGAGGTGGGGGGATCCTACCTCAGCCACAAGGAACACCCACACATTTTCTAGAAATTGAAGAGTCAAATAACAAGCTGTACAAGTGATTTTCTCAAATTGAATATATCAGCAATTAACTATTAATAAATGAGCTCAGAACACGAGCATATTTATTCTTCAACCACGATTTGCTTTTAACTGAAAAGATGGGTACAGTTGTTAGGCCAGAAATAGGCCTGTCTGGACAGAGTGGAAACTTAAAGCTTCACGGGTTTGATAGCTGGGAGGCGATGAGCTGGATAACGTACCTCTTTGGTTTTACACCTATAGCAGCTTTCCCAGGAGCGATACTCACAACCTGCAATCACACTGGAAAGCACTGGCATGGTAAACATTCAGCTATCAGATTGGCAGAAGTTTGTACCCTGGTGACTGCTAAAGCAAGGTGTGGCAGCAGGCTGAGCTACCACACATACATGGGCTGGTTTTGCAGCTGCTGGCAGGAAAAAAAAAAAAAAAAAAAAAAAGATCACAGTGTTGGGCATTGGTAGAAGCACGTCCAGCTCATATTTTGCCAATGGGTTCAGTGCGTCACATCAGCAGGGGCAATACTTGCCATTTGGCCTCAAGTGGTTGCCTGTAAGTCCTGACAGGGGAATTCATAATACCCTTGGTCCTGTGTAATGTGCAGTACATAGATTTGGGACCCAAATTTGACTTCAAAACACGGAGTATTCCAAAATAACTGGATGGGGCTTTCTGCTAATTTAACAGCCACGTCCAGGGTGAGCCTACACCACAACCTTGTGTCTATAGGTGTGAGCCCTACACCTCCCGAGTGTAAAGCAAATAATGCCTGATAAGGAATGCTAGATTTGTTCTCTCCATCAGTTCAGATTTAACACTTAAATCTCCTGCAGTGTTGGAGGATCCCACAAGCAGAACCAAGTCTACATGTTCATTCAGCCCAACCACATGAGTCCCAATCCCTTTCTATCCCTCTGTTTAGTTTCCTTTGTTTTCAGTTTTGATTTATCCAGCTGACATTCATCTCTCTTCTGTTTTTTCCCCCTTTTTGTCTTTATACAGTACTTTACCTACAGTGTCTTATTGAGTCTCCTGGCCTGCTCTGTGTTCCTTCAGATCAGCTGTATTGGAAAACTGATCCTTATGTTATTCATTGAATTTATATATGTTCTCATTGTGGAAGTGCCAGGGGTGAACCTTTTTGACAATGCAGATCTCCTGGTTACAGCTAACACCTAGTAAGTGCCTTTCACTTCTGAAATCTTCACCTAATTTCTTTCACCCAGTGATTTCAGTGAGACATTAGGTGGATGGGTGTGCCAAGGCTATGGTGCAAGCAAGGGAAGTGCATGGTACCAGGGCAGGCAGGCTGTAAATTAAAGTTTGTCTATGCTGCTCTCCACCTCTGAATATTAGGAGATCACAGTTCCCTTTAAGACCTTTTTATTCTGGAACTTGACTAATGAACCTTCTATTAATAACAAAATATAACTGCAATCAGAGTGGATCTGTGTTGTTTTTTTTTTCTTCCAGAAATGGGGAGCTGCAGTTAGTCATTCTCACTTCTTCTGGTAATACACTCTCAATATAGAAATGTTTTTCTCTCAAGAAAAAAATCCCCTACAAATTTGAGGTGGCTCAGGGGTGTGGTAATGAACCACTGAGATATTTGTGCATCTGTTGTAGTGCACCCGAAAAATATAATTGACTTTTGGCTAGTGATCTCCTTGCTGCTGTTGGGCATGTGTCTGCGTTTGAAAAGCTGGCATCACAGCACAATTCCCCACCGAGGGACCTGGGCTAAGAGGGAGTATCCAGTTACCTTTTTGCTTACAAAAGGTAGTTTGTAAGCAAAGGTCATATTGCTCATGGTTGCAACCGCCATCCACTGACATGGGTACCCCTCTCCTGAAAGTCATGTCAGGGAGGTTAAATTAGGCACATTCATAAACACTCCCTCCGCCACAGGTTTCATTTCTCACTGGGAGTTTGTATTGTTATGTTAATTATTGTTAATTTTTTTTTTGATTTCCTCTCTTGGGCAACAATTGTGCTCAGGTGTGGGTAGAACGTGAATTTGAATGATACCAAAGTATTTGCACAGACGCTGAGAAATTCTTTAATAGTAAAGATTTGGTAAGCAATGGGATAACCCAGCAGGGCAATTGTAATATGTCCAATCCTGATGGTTTAAAGGCCAATTTAGGTGAAACATCTGTAAGGATTGTACCTATGGTTGCTCCTGTCTTGAGACAGGAGGGTGGCTGAGGATATGCCCCTGACCCTGTGCTGTTTTGTATGTTATGAAGTAGCTGATGCAATTGCTCAAATTTCCTGAGGGTCATTAAACTCTACTGACTGGATGCACCTGGTTACTTCTGTCCTTCACATAAATGTTCCATGATTTTTAACATTCCTGGGCAGCCATTAATAATTAATGGATGTATGGCTTTTATATCCTTTGGCAGTAATCACTTAAATTATTTTGTTAAGTCACGCAAATTAAATTGTGTAGGAAACCCATTGGAGCTTTCTGCAGGGGTACGGGGAGAATGAGGTTTCCCTTCCTTTTTTTGCAGATGGTGTGTATTCCAACAGTGGAAGCTATTTATCATTTTCTAACACAATTAGAGAAATAAAAGCATTTTATATCCCAAATATCATTTCATTCTTGTAAGTCAAGCACTAAGTGAAATTACAGCACTTAGTAGTATAATTTACGTCACTCCACAATCAAAATGTCAGTAATAGAGTGGAGAAGGTTAGCAGGTTTTCCCAGAAATAACTTTCTGTGGTGCTGTATTCTCTCTCGTTAAATGGTATTTGTTTTGTCCTGAGAGCTCCACGGACCGCTTTTTAATGCCTCAAAGTCTGGCAGTCCATTTGTGCGTTGTGCAAGACGGGAGCTCAGCATGTAACACGGAGTTCAGAGATGTACCTTATTGTCCAGCTGATATTAAAAAAAAGCATGACCTCATACTACTTTAATTGGGTGCCTGTTGTAGCGACATAATTACTGTCTGCTCTGCAGTCATTATGGTGCTCTGACTAATTAGAAGCGATGCAGATGTCGCTTCACACTTCTGTGTACAAACCAACACAGCATGCAAGCAACTGAAAGGCTGACGGTAACACGTTGGGACTGGGTAGCCTTGGTTGGAGTGACACACCAGCACGGTGACACATGAAATGTAACTGGATGCACAGAGCTCTACCGTCTTACCTTTTCCCCATGCAGGAGATAAATGCATTGGTTTTAAAGATGTGGTGGACCAATGTGGGCTTCTCAGTTAGGTTTCAGCTTAGGGGAGCCTAAAAAGCTTTGCCCAGCAATTTGTTCATCAAGCCCAGAGATGCTGCTGTCCTATAGGAGCTGTCCCCCAAATCAGTCATTCTTCCTGCTAAAAACGTGCATCTAACTTTGAACAGGAATGTATTTAGTGAGTTTCTTGCTATTTTATCTTCCAGTAATTAAAGAGCTATCTCCTACTGGAAACGTCTGTCCCATGGGGAGCAGTGCAACTCCCATTATTGCTTGCATTGGGCATTTTCAGTTAGCCAAAGGTTTTGTATAAATGCTGGATTTGCTGCGGTTTACAGTCTGTGTTACTGCTGAGGATTTTAGAGGAAGCACAGCACCCGCATTGAGCAGCAGGCCCAGCAAAAAAGGTCAGATCTGCCCCATCTTGTCATAAGACTGAGTGATAATGAGGCAGTCAGTCATCCTCAGCCAGGCAGTGATTTAGGAGAGCAGGAGACTCATGCTGCATGCAGTGAGTGTCTCCAGCTCCAACTAGCTCCATCCTTTAGCGTGGGAGTTGCTGGCCCCAGGGCTCTCAGCCTGGGTCCAGAGCCAGACACAACCTGGGCTTTGCTGCGTGGTCAGTGCTGGAGCTCGCCGGGAGGCCTCGCAATAGATCATGTGCAAGACAACACGGGTTGCAAAATCTGTGTCAGAAGAAATTCCATGCTCAGAGATGAAAAAAATGTCTTGGAGCAAACAAGGTTAGAGAGCAACCATGGCTTTATTTGTTAGTTTTATGCTCAGCAAGGCTCCCTCGGCTATTTCAGTTTTGATCATTTCTAGCTCTGACACCGTAGTGAGAACAAACTCTGGTCTGATGCTCTTCGGACAAACATGAGTTTCCCAAGGTAAAGATGTATCCATCAGTAGCCTGCAAAGCCACAAGTCAATGACAATACAGTAATTTTACCACTGATTTCTTTCTTTCCATTTAAACAGTATTTTAAAAGATACATATACGAGGTTCTTGGCCACCTAATACTCCGCCCACTCTTGAGAAGAAACCAGCAGCATTAAGCAATCAATCAGTTGGGAACTCAGCCAACTACTACCTACCAGAAAGCTCTTTTCCATCCTTCCATTGTAAGAAAAGCACACCCTCCATCTTCAGCAGCTCTGCTTCGTAGGAGCCCTTTGCAGCATAAAGAATAGTAACAGCAGCCTGCATAAGGGTTTTCTTAGTGCACTCGCGTGCAGTACCCATAGCGAGGTGCAGCACTGGAGACGAGCAACTGGCAGAAAAAGGGGATAGTGCCAGAGGTAAAGGAGTTAGGCATGCCTCCGGCTTACAACGTGTGGGGAAGAAGGCAGCTAACCCTCACGAGATGTTAACCAAAAGCTTCCTTCTTCAGATCAATCGCTTTCTGCCTGACCTAATGAAGTAGTGACAGATGCACAAGCATTTGCTAAATATCCCACACTGACATTCAAATCCCAAACGATTCTCTGACTCTCAGTGCTCCTTAGATGTTTTAACTAAATTAACCATGTTGCACCATCACTCTGGATCTTCGAGCATAGCTCAGACAGCGACCTTTTCTCTCCCCCAGTCTTTTTGCTCTTTTCTGTTTTAAAAGGGCTATAGCCCCGCACAGCGTTAGAGGTGCCACATTGCAGAGGTACTCTTGCGTTAGGTACAGAAGGACGAGTGCTAGAGGAAGCACACCGCTCTACTAACCTTGTCTGTGTTTTTGTGTTTTGTTTTCTTTTCTTTTTTGCAGCGTGTCAGCAAATGCAACGTTACCATGGTGAGTCACTTTGGCATGATGTATTTTTATGGGTTTGTGTCAGAAGGCATTTTCTGTTCACAAGGTGCAGTATCAGCATGTATGCACCACTGTGATCCAGTGCAATACAGCACACATACCCTACGTGGATTGAGTATTGCCCTTTTGTCTCAATAGCTCCTCTCAGAGCATCCTCTTTCCTGTGGGAACTTGCTTTGCAGAGCGTCTCGTAGATCTTGTAGTTACAAATTAAAGATTTTATCACAATGATATTTTCATGCTGTGTAACTGTAATTCAAACAATTTTTGTTTACTTGCTTGTCACAAGGGTTGGGAATGTATCTTAATGTTCCTTCCAGCTTTTAGATTTTTTATAAGACAAAAGTCATTAAAATTGTCTAATTAGCGAAATGTGAAGCGTAGAACAGTTCCAGACTTCGGAGGCTGGGGAAGGCAAGGCAAGAGACCTGGTAAATACAATCTGAAGAACTGTCAGCATTTCAGTTTTGCCAAGCATAGCACATATGGCTATTCTCTTGAAAGTGGCTTTTACATTGATGTTAACCCACTTTAAGAAGTTGGATTCAATTTCTGATTTTGAAGTCCTGCTTCAGAAACCAGCACCTGTAAGTCAAAGTCCTGAGCTTATTTCAGGTATCGTTTTCCCTTTACCAACATGGGCTACAGAGGGAAGGAGAAAAGCCTTTTCTTCAGTGGTTAGTTAGCCTTGAGGTGAGAACGGGGGAGTGTGCTGTGTTCCTCCACACTAAGAATAACTGGGAAATTCTGCTCTTTTGTTGGCTGCAGCTCGCCAGTGATGACACGAGTTGCGCTGAAGATTGTCACCCCTGTCATCATTACAGTCTTTGTCCTGGCACTGTATTTGCATGCCCAGCAAGTGGAATCCACTGCAAGGCTTGATTTCCTCTGGAAACTCCAGGTTAGTGGGTGTTTGCTGTGTTGGAGGAATAGTCTTTGGTGTTAGCATAACTACTGAGTTGTTTACTATCAAGTTTCAGTGTTATAAAATGCCTTTGAATTTAATCTGAACCTGGCACCTAGCTGGGCGTACCAGTAATGTTCCTTTCTCCTTTTGTACTTCTCATTCTGAGTGCCTCACATCCTGGTTGTTTAATTTAACCCTTTGTTTCCCTGTAAGTGCACTTAGGATGGTCCCTGCAATAAAAGATCGTAGATCTGAAGATCTTGGTTAATGAACTCAGGCACCTGAGCCTGTCACTGTTGCAGGAACCTGCAGTATCACACAATCTGTAAATGTAAGAAGCTCACATTCGCGGTTGATTTGCTTCCCAGAGTTCAGCCAACTTTAGTTTGCTGTGTTCAGAGATATGAAGGATTCACAGTTGCAGTTTCATTCACCACCTTGTTAAGCAGTAAGAACTGGCTTCACGTGAGATCTTCATTAAGCCCCTGGGCAGCGGCATTGGGTAACCAGCATGATACAGACAATGCCTCTCTTTGCTTCCATCCCTGGGTTCGGTGTTAATATTTTCACTACGTGTGCCCGTGAATGATGTCAGGGTGTCCTGTGTGATTCTCAGGTAAGCAGGACAGGGCTCAGCTCTGCCCATGACTCATAGCTGGGAGACCACAGGACTGCAGGCTTTCTATAGATTTTTTTACCTTCTGGACAGCAGGACATCTTTCTAATAATAGGTCTCAGTGATTCGAGTAAGAGGCACTGAGGAAGAACCAATTAATTAAAGCTCCTTGGGAAGCACGTAAACATTGTTATCCTCGTTTATAAATGGTAAAACAATGGAGGAGATGAGCTCACTTGCCTGTTCCAGGTCTGTGCTAAGCTGGCCGAAGCATATTGCTTCCCCAGGCAGAGCCAGGAGTTTTTCTTGTTCTGGCTGGACATACCTTCTGAAAGCAGCTTTGTCACTTAACCTCCAGTTTCCTGTTTTAGAAACCAGAGAAGTCATAAAGTGCTTTGCAACTATTGCTTGTCTCTTTGCCAACATGTGGGTAAGGGATGTTGGGGAGGTAATCCCTTCTGTGGTGGCTGTTGAGATGGCTAAGCCGTGTTTGTCCACGCCAGCATCCAAAAGAGCGAGGACATTCTGCCCTTTTTTTAACTCCAGCTCTCCAGCAATGACAAGAGGCACCGGAAAAATAATAATAGTAATAATTGAATAAAATCCATTTCAAAATGTTATACATTGTTAGGGGAATTTTGATTGCTGCCTCTGCTGAAGGTGATCATGCTGTACACAGGGTGCTCTCCAGGGCTCCCATTACCCAAATCACTCTACGTGTCCTCTGTACCAGTTGTGCAGTCTCCAGCTGTTGCCTGACCCCGTGTTTGTTGCCTGACCCCATTGCTCTTTGCTCAGAAATATTCAAAATGGCAAAAAGTAAACAAGGCGAAAAATACTGCAACCATCGGGTAACTGGGGAGAGAAAAGTTATCAGTACACACACCTCTATGCTCCTCCTGAAGCCCTATGTGCTTGTCTAGGAAAGCCAGCGATGTCTGTTCATGGGTGCTAGGATTGTAGTAGAGTTCCCTGGAAGGAACAGACCTGGTAGTTATTACCTGATTCAGTGCCTAGAAATGTAGCAAAAATGGATTTTGGTGTCTGCCTGTAGGGAGCCCCTTTGGCTTTTATCTACATGTGCACACAAAGACAAACGTCTTCCACTGCAAACCTCGTTCCTGCATCTCTCTGCCTCTGCCCTTCTTTGCTGTTCCCCCACTTCCCTCCATTTCTGTTTTCCCTGTGAGTTCACGTTCAGCTTTTTTTTTTTTTCCTCTAGAGCAGTTACCGAAAGAATGTGTGTGTCTTTTTCTCCCTCCTAAACTAGGCCACTGAGGAGAAAGAAGAAATGGAGGAACTGCAGGCCTATAACAGACGTCTCCTCCACAACATTTTGCCAAAGGACGTGGCAGCCCATTTCCTAGCTCAGGAGCGGCGAAATGATGAACTGTACTACCAGTCCTGCGAGTGTGTGGCTGTCATGTTCGCCTCCATAAGCAACTTCTCAGAGTTTTATGTGGAACTGGAGGCCAACAATGAGGGGGTGGAGTGTCTGAGACTGCTCAACGAGATCATTGCCGACTTTGATGAAGTAAGTCACTGAAAATGTGTGTGGATAGAGCAAACAGATTGAGTTTATTTGAGTTTATTTGGGTTTTGCTGAACTTATGAAGGAAGGTAGCTTACTGAATCCTTGTGCCATGTTTCATTTCTCCCCATTCTAGAAGTCTTATTTTTTTATTTCACTCCCTTTTCCCTCCTCTGCCCCCTTTCCTTGTGTACTTTGAGTAATGGAGACTGTCTAGAGTTTTGTAGTGCTTGTACCAAGGGAGGACACTTGGCAAGGACACTAACAGCATGGATCTGTCTGACTATTCAGTTTCTCTGCACTTCTCATGTTTAACAGATCATAAGTGAAGACCAATTTCGGCAGCTGGAGAAGATCAAAACCATTGGCAGTACATACATGGCTGCATCAGGCCTCAATGACTCCACTTACGACAAGGAAGGGAAGACACATATCAAAGCTCTGGCTGACTTTGCCATGAGGTTAATGGACCAAATGAAATACATTAATGAACATTCATTCAACAACTTCCAGATGAAAATAGGTAATGTCACTGCGTTCACGGGATTGAATACCAGTAGCGGTCATTCTGAGCTGGGGATCTCACAGAGAGAGAAAAACATAGAGGTTACCTTAGCTGTGTAATTATGTTAATTGTTCTGTACCCAGTGACAGAAAAATAACGGTCTGCCTGCTTGGGCCTCTGTGAAATGTCAGAGCAGCACTGTTAAGGCAGCAGTGTTATTACCAAAGCTCCCTGGAGAACCAGGAGCAGTTGGGCTTTGGTGCAGCGAAGTTCTTATCATGGCCTGGTCACACACAGTGGTTCTGCTTGGGCCCGCTTCACCTGTGACGTGCTCCGCTGCCCAAAGTCTCAATGGTCCCAGGCCCTGCTGTTCAACAGCTGGTGTTGGGCATGAGGCTGTCTGTCAAATCAGGAAATAAAAAGAGACGGGAAAGTAGAAGGAGGTGAAAAGGTGAGGATGTTGAGTGTGGGGTTTGCACTTGAAGGCTGTCGGGATGCTGCAGTGCCCGTCTCGCATCTACCTGGCATCACAGCCTGTGCTGACATCCAAGTGAGCAGTTAGCTTGGCAACAGGGCGGCAAATAACACCTATCCTGCTATCTGGTACTGGAAAATAGCTGCGGATTGAGCAGCTGCAGCAAGTGCTGCCAGTCAGACAGTCATAACTGATCAAAGAAGCCAACTAGTCTTTAAAGCTTCTTTCCCCGCAGTTGGCAACAAATTCATGTGTCAGGGTAAAGCACAGCTAGAACTGATGAACCTCAGGACTTTTTATTGTCTGAAAAGTAACTTGCCTCAAGCTTCATGTGGTTCACCTGTGCTGGATCTGAGCATTGTGGGATTTCTTCTCTCCTTCTAGGCCTCAATATTGGTCCTGTGGTAGCTGGGGTGATAGGAGCGCGTAAGCCCCAGTACGACATATGGGGAAACACGGTGAATGTAGCCAGCCGAATGGACAGCACAGGGGTGCCTGACAGGATTCAGGTAAGGAAATCACTGGAAAATTTACTTACACTGCCTGTATCGCTTACGGCTTCTGGAATGTAATTAGAACTGGAATTTTATTCCTTGAGGTCATATATTTATTTATACAGCTCTGAAAGAAAAGGGAACTGGGCAATGCTAGGAATAGCATCAAGCTGTGCCTTTTAATTTTGACCAATGTAGCAACCTTGGGTCAAAACCTTGCTGTTTAGTTCTGTGTTGAGCTGAGCTCCTTCCCTGAGCGCCTCAGTGGCACTGGGCACACCGTCCTGCTGGGATGCTTACCCACTCACGCTGGTGGCTTTGCTGTGAGGCTACATGCACGTGTGGGTTGTTTTCTTTTTCAAGGGCTCGTGTCAATGTATTTCTGTATGTCACGTCTCTGTTCACAATGCCATCTGTGTTGTGAGGCTAGCAAGGAGCTAGACGTCAGTGGAATGAGAATATAACACTGGAGAGAGGGGACGGTTAACTGGGTTAATGGAAACTGTCTTGTAATCAAACATCTCCCTGGCGTTCAAGCAGTCACCTTTCTATTGATTTGGTTTTGTTGTCCTGCTCTTGCTGAGCCAATGCCCACTTACAGATTGTCATTCCCTAGGAAAATACTGAAGGGATGTAAAAATAATGAGTAACTGAGGTAAAATCCAAGAGGGGAAGCCATGCCATTTCCATCCAAGTAAGCTGTCAGTTAACTGATCAGTATTTATCCAATGCCCTTTAAACTTTCCCACAAGACAGTCCCTGAACAACTTTCATTTGAGTTAAGCAAATCAGTGCAACAACATGCCAGCAGTAAGAAGCCAGAACTGGAAATATTTAAAACCACCTGAAAAAGGATGAGAAATTACAAAGTCAGACAGGATTCACCATAGAAGAGATAGGATTTAGCAAGAATTTGCTGCTGTTTTTACGTTGCCCATTTGCTAGTGAAGTACTTAGAGTTTGTGTTTATGAGTGACTCAGACAGGGCAGAATTGGACTTCCCAAAGATTTTTTGTTGTTGTTTTTGTTTGTTGTCGTTGTTTGTTCTGTTTTGCTTTTGAATAGCATCTGCTGTAACAGCCAGGTACTGGGAAACTGAGAGAAAAGTACAAGTGATGGAGCTGTCAGTGGGTCTAATAACTTCAAGCACTTTGAGTGCTGTATTTCAAAAGCTTGGGGTGAGGTTAGTTAAGGTGCTTGATAGGATTTTGCAAATTAGGTAGCTGGGAGGAATGATTTACCCAAAAGTTCAGTTTTGTTTACTTAGGCTTCAGAAAACACTATGCTACACCTTGCTGCCTCGTTAGGCCCTGAACAGCTCATGAAATCTGGCCTTTAACATTCTGTTATTCTGCAGCATAATTATTTTTGAATGGCATCTGCCCAGAGGCTCTGGATGCTGGCTAGGGTTCCGTTAGTTGTCTCTTTCTCATTGCCCACTACCTTCTCCTCCATAAAACGGCCCCCTGAATGACTCCTGAATTATATATCCACTATGTAAATTTTTAAAGCCATTTTTGAGGACTTTTGAAGTATTTTAACCCATTTTCCTACTACCTCTTTGGTGACATAATGAGTGCAGCTGAGTATCCTGAACTACCAGGTGCATCTTAAAAAATGTGACTTATTTCTTTCTTTTTATACTGTGACCTCCTTGAAAAATATGGTTCTCTTCAAATACCGTACTCCGTGCGGCTTCTGTAGTTTCTCGACTTTAAAAGTCTGAGTTTGTTTTGCAACTTGTGCCAATTCTTTAGTCAGTGATTGATATGAAAAAGTCAACTCAGAAACAAAACAATTGATCCTACTTTAATTTTACCTGAGGACAACTCCAGAAGCAAGTGAAAAGATTGCATGAAAAGCACGACAAGCATACACTTATTCCTGTTTATTTTGCAGGTAACCACAGACATGTACCAGGTTCTAGCAGCCAACAACTACCAGCTGGAATATCGAGGGGTCATTAAGGTCAAAGGCAAAGGAGAAATGACCACCTACTTTCTAAATGAAGGGCCTCCGGTCAGTTAGCGCCAACTGCAGCATCGCTCAGAGATGGAATTTGCATTACAGAAGGTTGTGAACCGGAGAAGAATCACTTTTCGGCAGTGAATCTTACAAATGCAACACAGTTGAAATTTCACACAGCGACTCTAGAGCTGGTATCAGCAAACTCTTTGGCCACCTATCATGAAATGCAATCAACAGAAACCATCTTCAATTTGTTCCTGGCTGAGTGCTAAATCAACCAAAGATGTGTACTACGGCATTCACAGATAAGAATTTGGAATCTTTAAAAGAGGCTGCTACCACAGGATGATACAAGAAGCTATTTAAGTATTTATTGACGCAACACAACATTTACTTGGTTGAAGGAATGTATGATTCACTACAAAGCATTATTTTGGAACGGATTTGCACTGCCATAATGTTTCCATCCCATACTGCCAGCTATTTGAAGTGTACCACTGTGCTTTTATTAGCTGTTTTGAATGGGCTTTCAAAATTGATACCCACCATTGCAACACACAAAAAGGCCTTTTAGAATGGCATCATTAATGTTTTAGTGTGAAAAGACGTTTAGCTCTGGCCTTCTCTTTTCCCTTCTTTTACATGGCTAAATGACTGCTCTGCGGAGTGGAGCTGGCACATCTTGCGAAGGGGAAGATCAAGATAAAGAAAGATGGATCTACAAACATATTTATTAAAAAGTCTTCTGTGCTCTTCTTTGGTATATATCAGTTTACATGGGAAAGACTAGATGTAAACAAGAGACGTTGGGGGGGAAGGGAACTCCCCTGAAATTTGTTGTGTTTTTTTTTTTTTGTTTTTTTTTTTTTGTATTTTTTATTTTGTAATATTGAAAACATGGAGATCTAACAGAAATACCAAATTCTATATTTTGTAAATTATATATAAATTAGAAGGCAGGCTGTCCACACCACACCGAGGTGTGTTGGGAGGTGTATATAACCTGTTAGACTTTTGTGTAGTTTTTTGTGCATAATACTCTGAACACAGACTTGGCAGTTTTCAGATTATCACTATACAATCGAACAACAACAGGTGAGTTTCCAGGCTGGATCAGATGCATTTTAAAAGAAAATCCAGAAAAATCTACAACCCCAAAGAAGAGGAAAAAAAAAAAAAAAAGAGAGTAGTCACACAGTTGTTCAATGCAGCATTCATATAGAGGGTGGCATCTTAACAAATGGAAACAGGACCTATTAATTTTAGCTAATGAGACAGTATCTGTCAAGCAAGTTAAAAAGCTCTAAGCAAATCTTCTAATTAACTGTAACAGGAACTCTTATAAGAAAAAAGATTATTTGAACTTTTCTTTAAAAAAAAAAAAAAGAAAGCATTTTTCAGAGCTGGATTAATAGAATCCTGACGATATGAGAGTTGTCTGATATTGTAACTGCCATTTGACATTACAAAGAACTATGTACTGCAGCATCACGTTGACTTTCCTGTAGAGAGCACTTACTTAAACTGAGTCACACATTTTCAGTTCCGAGGAGTTAGGCGATCTTCAAAAAGAGGTTTTGATGGCAAATGTGTATGAGGTGAGCGACCTTAAAATACAGTGCCATTGATATCGTGTTGGACATCTTTATCACTAGTGGGGGTTTATGAATAGTTCACTGTTACCATTTATGTACCTTTTTTAGCTATTAAAGAAGAATCCCTTGATATTTTATTAAAAAAAAAAAGAATTTAAAAGCTATATTTTTTATATTCTATGAGGGGAGAGTTTTGATATTGAATTTGGCTAGCACTAAAAGTGACTCCAATCTTTTGACGTTTAATAAAGTTCTTTTCCACTCTTCTCAGGGCAGAATTATTGTAGTACTAACAGCTTAATGATTGCACTGTGGTGGTAATTTATTTTTTTTCCTACTTGACAACAAGAACAAGTGAAAATCCATGGGCCTGTCTTAATTAATTTGCCATATTGCTAAGCATAACCCTAGCATTAAGCCATTTAAGCACGAGCTTAAATGGCATCGCCCCTTGCCTTCCCCCTTCCACTAGGAAACATCTCTGAAAAGTATAGTATATTGACTTCTGTAAAACTGCCAAGTCTGCCCTTGTACTATACTTTTGCTCCTTTACATCCCTCCTGGTTTGCAAAATACTTAAGTTGCATCACGCCATTACGCATTTCTTCCCCATTCCACCCCTTTTATTCCCTCACTGAGTTCCATTCCCTCCCTGCCACAAATTCATTTTTAGGTTTGCTTTCTGCTTTATGAAAGTCTGCGGTCTTCTTACCTTTTGATTCATCTTATGAAGTTGTGTTGTCAATGAAATTTCAAGTCCCCGGTATCTCTAGCTGTGATTGTTGACAGTGTGTCATGATCATTTCAAGGGGTATTCACACACTCTTTACTCTGGATCTTGCAAAAATGGATACAGTTATGATTTCCCATGGAAATTGAAATCTATTTAAGTAATTTAACTATATTAAACACTGTTTCACTGGTAAAGCGTCTCTGTCTTATTTTAGATGCAGCTGGCTAGTGAGGAGATAAGCAGACGTTGTGTAAATACACCCGGTTTCCACACAGAAACAGTCAGCTCTTGGCTAGCACTGGATGCCCACTGGGACCACACCGCTCCTACGCAGAGCCCAGTCCCAGCTCCTCGAGCTCTCACCTGCACGGTGAACACCCCCGGCTTCCCTCTCGCACACATCTGCTGTGTACCTGCTTATTTTGAAACATCGGCCTCAGGACAGCTGACAAATCCATGCTAGCACTAGGGATAGCTGAGAGGAAAAAAAAAACAACACAGTAATTTTGCATGCTCCTGAGGACAGCAGCATTTCTGGTTTGAACATACGTGGAGGGGGCTAAAAAGAGCATTCAAAATTGGCTTAGGACAAAATCCCCAAGTCTGCCAGCTAAACCTAAAAGCTTGGACTGGGGTGGGGGAGATGTCAGAGAGCTAGCTTAGGATGCAGTCTGAAAAAGGCTAATTTTGCAGATACTAGCTAAAAGCAAAACAAAACAAACCAATTTCCATTCTCTTGACCATTTCTGTTACGAATTTTTCAACTGAAGGAGACACAGCACCTTACTCAGGGGAGGCAGAGCAACTTTTTCTGCAACTTTTTCAGAAATTCATGGTTTTCTTCTCGTCCCTGAGCACTTCACCATCCCCTAACGTCCCACTTGTCCCCAGAGCTCTGCTTTCAGCGTGGTGGCCAGGCCCTGCTAGACCCGCTGGGCCCAGCTGAGAGCTGCCAGAGCAGCACCAAGAGCCAGAAGGCCTGGAGGGCTGGCAGCAGCTGGCCCCAGCTCTTGCTTTAAACGCACTTCCAGACACGAACACCTACTGCCATCTGTTGGTAGCAAACCCGTGCAGCCTCAGCCAGGTGGCGGCTTGCAGATAAACACAGACACAGCTTACAGATGAGCACAATTAATCGCTGGTTTGGCCAGGTGGCGCAGTGCCACACACCCACAGCAGAGCAGGCAGCAGGCAGGCCCCTGCCAGGAGCTCCTAGGCTGCTCCTCACTCCGAGGGCTCCCTTGAAAGGCCCACGGGAGGCCTCCCAACCGAACCACAAACTCCTTTCCCCCTGCATGGCACAGCCCTGGAGCCCAAGCTCCCACAGAAACCACTGCTCACACACGCTTGGTGCCTCGCCTCGCCTTGGAGGGCCCACTGCTGTTGGATTGGGAATGAAATACGGGCCTGTGCCTGAGGGACAGGAGAGGACAACAGGAACCGGGCATCCAGTGGCACGCAGGGGGCTCCGCTTCCACTAAATTCCACAGAAAAATCAACTACCAACAGCCCTGTGCGATTCAAAATAAAATCATGTTGCAGAAGACAGCATTCATCGCCCATAAATTCATCTCTACAAGTCTAACTCTCGCATCTGGTCATGCCAGCAGGGAAGAGCTGAACTAGAAGGTTCTCCGAATGCTGGATTTTTACTAGCAAACAGGAAACCCTGGGAATTTTCAGTTTCACCTCTAACCTGGTCTGGCACGTCTTGTTTCTCATCTTATGCAAAATGTCAGCAAGTCCTGATATCACAGTCAAGCTAAAGCCCTGTTTTTAGCACATAGCAATATCAAGTGATGAAGAACAGCCGTATTTACCAAGCACACACGAACCTGTCATTGTGAGGAGGGATTTTTATCAGTGCCGTAAAAACAAGCACAGAAACAAAGACACAACTGTCCTCTGTTGCACCAACAGCTGCAGTTGTTCATTTTACCTGCTAGTCAGCGGTTAGCTTAATGCCAGCGTAACCAGAATGGGAGCGTGCCTCCACACGTTGCGGCAGAGCTTTCAGTCCTCAAAAAGGCATCTTTAGAAGCAGGAGGAAGAGAAGGACTCTCAGAATACAAACAAGGTTATCTGCTGACACATAAACCAGAGAAATGAGACAACGGAAACGTCTGCATCTGCACAACAGCAGGAGTTAGAAGCGAAGCAGTCCATCAGGGGTTCAGAAAATAGCCTCCCTGCCTATTGAGTGGGGCGAAGTGAAAGGACAGACAGGACGCTCGTTCTAGACTTTTTGAGCAAGATGAAATCTGGTTTTATACCTAAAAGTGAATATTCATACTTTTCAGCCATTGACTTAAAGTGGTGAAGGACTGCTTTTCACCTTTTCTGGTGACCAGCACTCATGGAGATGCATTAAAGGGGAAGGCAGGCAAACCTCCCTGTGCTAAGCAAAGGCTGATTTCTGTTCTTTTGGATCTTTAAAGTATTTGTGTTTAAACATCCCTAAGACGTGTATGCTTGCATCCATACCTCCTCCATGTCTCTTCCCCACTTTCCTGGTTCCCAAAACAAAATCAGACCACATTCACGAATACATTTTTTTCCACTGGCTCAAAGTGGGAGGAAAGAGGCTTAGCTGCAAAGCACGTTTTCTGCAACACCAGCTGTGGGGGCAGCACACCTGGGCTATCCTCATGGTCTTGCTCTTAAACACCAGTCTCAGAAACAAGACATTATGAAAAATGCAATACAACTTCTGTTCACTTTGGATTACAATTTCATTCTCTAATTCTTCTTAGTTTTACTTTATTTTCTTGACTAAAACTACCTTTTGAAAAACTCTAACTCCTTTCTTCTTGGTCACAGTCTGACTAAATAGCTTACTGAAGCACACACCACGTTTTGATAAAAGGTACCCCAGGAAACTTGTCTAGAGCAACACTTCAGAGCACAGCAAAACTCTGCCAGTCCCCAAATCCGACACCACAAGCAGCATGACAACCTCCCTATATTAAAGCCTTTTTTTTTTTTTCTTCTTTTTCTCAAGATTTCAGTGAATCCTTACATTACTGCAGGTCACACAAACCCACCTATAACGATCTATTTATGTATTATGGAGCATCACAACCAACCATCATCTAACTACCACAAATAAGGCCGATGTAACCGATGCCAGTAGTATATTGCTGCTATTCTGTGTTGTACATGTTAGGTGTTTGCTGTTTGTTCACAAACTTTAGGAGTGTATGACTGTTCCTTTGAACACAAGTCTCTCTCAGTGAGGTTCTATCCCAGCACAAAACAGCCTAAAGCCAGAAAAAAAAGAACAATATTCCCATTAGTTTTTTTCATTTAAGCTAATCAGACTGATTTATTATTTTCCTGTCAGCACTTGTTTATTTCAGGTTTCAGCTAATCATTCACCCATTTCTAAAAGTATATAAAAAGAACAATAGTCCAACAAGTACAAGTTGCTCCAATTTACTCACCAGTCCATTTCCTTTCAACCTTTCCGCAGCTCAAACAGAGGAAGTGTGCAAAAGTCCTGGGTTAAGTGGCAGAACTTTCTGGACAATTACTAAAAAGAAACCCTGCCCACACAAATCACTTTCAAAAGATAATTGATAGAAAATCATGGTGAAAAAATGTGCAAGTATTTATGCCACTAGATGGAGAGCCACAGGTGCCAAAAAGCTGATCCCCAGAAACAGGGAGTTTCCAGGTAATGTCTTAATTAAGAAAACATTCATGCATATGTCAATGTGAAACAAAACATTCCCAAACGTTGTAGCTTACATATTCCAAATCTCATTTGCTAATACGCAATAGCATTTTTATTGTTAATTTACCCTATTCTCTACTGCCTCACAAAGGCAAAACTGATTTTGGAACTGAAGAGCTTACATGATATGCAGGACACATACTCTGTACATTCCTTCCATTGACATACTTTTGAGTGAAGCGTTTTCGTGCCACCGGTGAAATTTCCCGATCTCAGTCTCTCTGCAACATACATTTCACTGCATGCTATGACCCTTTTTATCCTCCAGTTCTGTATTCTTTTGTGTCCTTGGTTGTTCCTTTAAAAAAAAAAAAGTTCAACCATCAAGTGAAAAATGTCCACAGGCATCTTACATTGCTTTATTAAAAAAAAAAAAAAAAAAAAAAAAAAGAAAAAGGAACAAAACCAAAAAGCGCCATCCAGACAGCTTCTTCTTTTGGAGAACAGCTTTACATTCCTGAGAGTATCTGTTGGAACAAGACTGCCTCTAAGTGTTCCAGGACTTGTCAGACATTGTAATCAGGGGACTTTCCCTGTGGTTGTCGCAGTCGAATTTGTAAGGTAGAAAATGCTCCCACAGTCACATGAAAGAAGAGCTGCCACAGGTTGCGCAGTTCGTACAGGTACATGTTACACAGGCAAATTAGCCCAAAAGTCAGGAAAGACTTGGCATTCCTCCAGCCCGTGTAATATACAAACAGGTAACACTGTCAGGAAAAAGAAGAAACCGTATTATTGCATGGAAAACAGCTTCCACCACCAAAATGTCTCTGGTCATTAAGGGATTAAAACCAAAGCAAAACCCTAAATTAAACATGTCAGAACAACGTCAGTTTAGCAGTTATGGAAGGGTGAAAGTACCTGACATCAACAACAATTCTCTCATACTAATTGATTAAAAACTGCAATAACAAGTGGCCCATGATAAAGGGAAGTGGATGTTCCTGGCAAACGCTGGTCAAAAACACACTCTTTGTTCCACCTGAGCAACACAGAAGTAGCAAGAGCCAGTGTTAAATCCTCTTCAGATGGAGGAGCAGGGAGGACAGGGAAAACAGCACGGCCCTGCAATGGGGAATACTCAGCACAAGGCAATCCCCCAGCTGCAAGCCCAGCATCCTGCCAGAGTTCATCAGAGGATTAACTGGTGGAGGCAGACAAGTCCACACAGATCCACTGCCCTTCCTCAGGTGGTAAAACACTGATCACGTTTTGAGAGAAATGCACAACTCTACCTAACTCTACTGTGTTTAAAGCGTCAGTTTCTGCACAATGTGGTGTAATACAGAACATCTGGACTGCCCCCAGTTTCCTACCCTTTACCTTCCTACTACTGCAAGAGGAAATCTGCTCAAGTCTCTTGGCTCAGTTTTCTTTTCATCTCTAAAAGGACAGAGCTGTCCTGTGCTTTCTTGTGGATATTACTTTTACTTCTCCTCTTATTCAAACCACTTCCTTTTGACCTCCACCAAAAAAAAAGTTTGCCCCCTCTGGATTCTAGCAATTTCCATCTGCCAAAGAAAGCTTTTACTGTGCTTCAAGGCAGATAACATCACTTGGGCTTACTTTGTAATCCAAATCTGCTCCCAGAGAGTATATAGCTATTCTCACACAAATTTTTAAAAGCATTCTTCATCAGACTATGTAAGTGTTCTTCTTAAGCATTTGCTATCTTTTATTAGTGTTGGAGAAATTCTACTTAACTTATTTTAATATTTTATGTTCCTCAAAAAATGCCAAGCCATTGTACACTTGTAACCCCAATAAATTGTATCGTTTGTCTCTTTATGGAAAACCTGCAGATGTGAAATGTAAGCACAAAATATCAGATAGGAGAAGGAGTTAGTGGAAAGTGGCTGAAAGATTTGAAAATGAAAGAGATGCACGATAATGTATGAAGTGGAAGAAAATTACTGTTTGTAGTGCCTAGGTATTACTGTATTTACTTCAAACCCTTCCAAATAAAAGGAGCAGTAAAGCATTTGGTCAGATGGTTAAATCCACTTAAACTGGGAAACTATTACTTAAAGGAAACAATATAATCTCCATTGCTTGAGACTTTTGCAGACAAACTACACTGTATCACTCAATCAACTAACTGAAAAAAAATGTCAGCAACAGAAAGTGTATCGTATGAGTCTACTGTAAGATATTTTATGATCAATACATTAAAATGGAGCAGAAATTATTTTGATAATCACTCTATTCAAGTATCTGTGACATTTAGGAAAACATGATGACATTTATGCATGACTGAGTGATGTTTCTAAACGAGTGAATTATGCAAGCACAAGAACGCACCTGGTACAAACAAGCCGCTGTTCCAAGAAAAAATGCAATAACGTAGCTGAAATCTTCACCTTCAGTCTGTGAAAATAAAAAGCCATCACAGATCTTACAACGTTTCAGTGAACATATAGCAAACACATACAGCATCGAAGTTATTCTTATTACATTTTAAAATAGTCTTACAGAGAGATTTATAAGAACCCCTATAATAGGCTAATCCAAAGAAATTAGCACTCATCATTGCTTATTTATCTCTAATAAACCACTGTGATCTGGAACCTGATTTGAAATCATGAAAATGTTTATTCACAGCAGATAACTAACACTAAGATTTTCAGAAGCCTCAGAGGAATCCCAGCTGGAGACTTACTTTCTGCAGATGCCTCTGAAAATTAACTGCCTTTAATATCAACTTTGTAGAACTGTGCCTTCCTGCAGCTTCACAAAATGGAAACAAAGCAAAAGGGAAACACACAAACTGGCCACTAGGGTGTGGTAAAATTCTACACAGAAAATAATGCAGGCACCTTTGCCTCAGTGGAAATGAGAGCAAACAAAACATAAATTTATCAGATTATTAGAAAATCCAGTTTTCTTGAAGGAAAATAAGGAAAAAGTTACTTGAAGTGATAGAACTTTCCACTCTGTGTTTAGAAAAAAAAAAACAGAACAACGACTACATATTACTTCCAACCTCCTCAAACAGGTTGCTTTTCAATTCCTTTATAGCTAAGCAGAATAAATCTACATACTCAATGATAGTCTAACTGCATTTCAAACAAACACATGCAACAATCAAAAACTTTCCCAGGCTAACAATGGGTATGTGTGCCGATGTTCCCCCTTGCCAGCAGATTTCACTTTGGGAAGAAGGCAATCCATTCAGAGCTACAACTTGTTTCTGCTCAGTGTGTTCAGTGTGGAGCATTTCCACTTACAATGCTGACTAGAGAAAAGTCAGTACGTCTGCACCTAAAACTTACTAGCACAATGCAGTACTTTCCTAAACCACGCACACGTGCAGAGGCAGTGAGGCAGAGGTATTTGCTGCAGTACAGCTACAAATCATAACAGAGTCTTTCTAACACCTAAGTAAAATACTGATTATAAAGGGAACAGTAATTTGGGACAGAAGTTTTTGAATGACTTTTCAGAAGAAGTTTAATTAATCATATTTCAGATTATTTCTATTTTAGAAAAACCCATAAGATATAAAGTAAGCTTTATGGATTTTTGGTGTGCATCATTTGTCAGAAAGAAGAAAAAAAGTCTTCCATCTGTACTGCCATCTATTACCTCCAGATGCAACAGCATACAGCATAAAATGAGTTGACTGCCCTATCATCAGTCAAACACATTAATCTAACACCTGCATACCTTACTGCAGCTGAGTGGTTTTTTTTTTCAAGAACAAAAAACAAGTTATAGAACCATTAAAGAAAGTTGCAGAATTCTGTTCAGTACTATTCCTACAAGAGGGTACTTTAAATTCTATCCTAATTAAAAATTGAGAAAAACGTGCGCAATAGAAAATCGTAACTAGGAATAATGTAAAGATATGCTCACTATTTATTTTATTTTAGAAAAAACAGAAGCCTCTACATTGAACGCTTTCATTAACCATGCTCTACTATTCATTAGTCTTCAGGAGATGCTGAGACCTCAAAGAATACTTTTTATTACAGCTTTACACATTTCAATAACTATGTAAACTATGGGAATAAAGGTCATCTTCTTTACCCTTCTTCCATACAAAGTCCATTAGCTATCAAAACCATTGCAGTCCTCGTGTTTGTTCTAGCAAAAAGACAAGCTGTTGGCCAAGGAGGAAGATTCCCCTTCTCGTTCTGAAAACCTCCACGGAATTTTTAGTTCCTACAGCCATCAGCACAACCCTATAGACCTGTTTAATGTTAGTAAATCTTTTTCACAGTAACATACACAAGGACTGTGTGCATCGAAAGAAACTGAAAGTCCATTGGGAGGGTAAGAGCAGAGTTCACATAAGCAAATAAATGCTTGAAGGTTACTTTTGTTTTTTTGTTTTGTTGTGTTTGGAAACAAGAAATCACTCGACAGTTTCTCTCATGTCGATCCTTTCAGAACAGAGTGAAATAAGCACTCTGTCTAAGAAGGTTTATTAAGAACAAATAAGAAACAAAAATGTGGCCAGATTCTCAACAGTTCCCATAATTTCTCAGAACTGTTTTAAAACAGTATCTATTCAAATTGTTTCATATGCTGGCATAAATTTTGAGAAAAGAGCAAGATGTTCACATAATCACTGCTGCCAAGTACCTAGGGAGGGAGTCAGACACCCACCTTCCGCGGCCTTTGCAACTCACAGCCTTAACGAATGATCCATCACTCTCAAGAAGGATACTTAGATTATACGCAGCAAGTTTCACTAATAAAGGTCTGACCTCACAGACCGTATTTGTGAAAATAAAACTGGCAAGACTCAGCTCATATAGCAAGCACTTCTAAGATAACAGTGTAACTACGATGATGCAGAACTCCAAAATTCACAAACATGATACAATACCTGCAGGAGACTTTCTATGGCATGAAAGCCACGAATTAAATTCAAAGCCCCACATAACAGACTAAGTACAAACGAGACGATCCCTGGCAGAGTGACAGGTTCCAGACGCTGATGAGGAGCTGCAAATCGAAAGAACAAAATAAAGATATTAGAAGTCAAAGCAGTATTTTAAGAAATACAGAAAAATATCAAATCTCATTTTTACCAGTGCCTTCTATTTCAAGAGGTAACTGAAGCAAACCCCAAAACAAAATTTCGCTTCTTAAAGAAAAAACACTTTAAATATATCAACACAAGGTCTAGAAAGGAATTAAAGCATGTTTTTCTTCAATGCATAACTGTCTTATTATATTTAATCTAACTCAATATATCCAATTTATTCAGTAGGGTCCTGAAAGCCGCTTAAACGCACCAGGAAATCAATGGCAAATGATGCACTTGCTGCTGAAATTTGTCCACAATTAGTAGCCAGGTAATAAGTCACATACTTAAGAGCTCCCCTCACAATCTCAATTTTTCTTTAACACTAATGCATTAGAAGAATTATCAAGACTTATTTAGCTTGCTTGCTGAATGGAACACTATGAGGCAAAGCCTATTACATTCCCCTAACTTAAAAAAAAATAGATACAGCCAATGAGTACTACTCCAAGGAAGACTGCTCTGAATCTACAGCTAATACCAATCTTACATCCTTGTATAGACCTTGAAGTTACTGCTTAGAGGTCTCTCACAAAATATGTTAAAATTAAAACATATTTTCTTTGCACAGCAACTCCTTCAGGCTTATCTAGGGTCACAAGCACATAACAGTTGCTTATGTTGCTCATTACTGTCCCTTTCCATAATTAATAAGAGAGCACAAATATGAAAAAAACAATGCAAAACTCTAAACAGTCTCAGCAACACTGAGAAAACAACAGGACTACTGAACCATACTTAAATCGCTCTGTTCAAATCAACGAAGTGTAAAGATGTGAACAATGAGGTTAATGAACCGTAACATTAATAGAGAGAGGAGTGTCAATCCTGGTTGTATGCACTGAACAGATCCAGGAAAAAGGCTTTCCAGTTTATGAAGTTACAGAAACTAAACAAACAAAAAAAAAAGACAAAAGGTATTTCACACTGATAAGCAGGCAGGGCTGTCTGATTACTGGTGTGCAGTAACTTAAAATGAGATCAGTTAGCTCATTTGTGCTATATTTAATAGTGAACTTAGGGCAATACTACTAGAAACAACCACTCTGTTACGGTTATATATGGTATGTGCATACCATACAGCAAAGGAGAAACTTTCAAGTCTGGCCAATAGAGTAGGTAGTAAATATCCAGGGAGAGTTCGTTTCAAGGATGGAGAGAAGCAATGATAGCGAAGAATTACGCAAGTATTAGCAGACTTGCTAAAAAGACAGTCACATTCACGACACTATTATTTAATAGCATCTAAAATTTGAAGAGCTAAAAGGAGGAAAGTGCAAACCTCTCATAATGCACAGCCCTTGGATAGTGAGTTTCTACAGCAATTCAAGGAAGGGAGTGGATAACTGAACAGAGAGATGCGTGGAAGGGAACATACCTTTCAAAACAGCATGCAGTAGATGATTAAAGATACGTACAGTACTGCTTAAAAGATTCTACTCCTATAAACAATTTAAATATCTTCACACTTATTTTCCTAATTTCCCAGAATTTCCAGTACTCTTAAATAGTAAATACTGAAATTGTAAGTTATTTCTACGCTGTTCAATAGCGCTTAGAATTCTCAGGATCAAGGCCCTGGCAGTACAGATGGGGCACCCTAGCAATTCTGTTTCTCATTTTTAGTAGAAAGTAGTTCTCAGCCTCCTAAAGGAATCCTTAGGAATAAGCAATGTAATTAGGATGATACCACAGTAAAGATATCCTATTAAAAATATATAAAAGCACAAAATTAAGCTGATTTCTTATATGAAAGACTTTAGCAAATGTTTAGCCTTAAAATAGCAATTTCCACCCTGACACTGTAAAGTGAATGGCAATGGTATGTGCCTGCCCAGGATAAGCAAGGATTTGGGAAGTTTCAAGTTTTCTGGCATACTGGGAAACATCTAAATGTGGGCCTCAAACCGATTCAGAGCATTCACTTGATACCACAAACCTTAAACCCTGCTCAAGTTTTACCCCAGTTAAAAACCACACAATGCCACATGTACCTCCTACACACGGTAAATTAAAGATTAAAAATAATAATAATAAAAAAAAAAAATCAAGACCACTTAAATGAATGAATGAATGAATGTGACAAGTTTATATGAAATTGCTATCACTGACCTCATATACAAAGCACTTATTTTAGAGAATAGCTCTTTCAGACACCACAGCTCTTTGGAACTTCACCTTCACAGATGCTTCCTAAAGCAATGCCCCTCTCTCCAGCTGCTCTAACTGATAGCACTGCTTTTAGCTTTTGTCACTGGATCTCACTGGGCAGAAACAATCAAAATTTTGATAAATATTAAGAGGTTAAAAAAAAAAAAGATTATGTTAAGTGCTCATCCTGTTTTGCTTATTTTCATGTGGTCAGTTTTCCCTTCAAGAGCCTGTCCATTAAATAGTCCTTTTTCTCTCTCTGAGTGCCTTGCAAAGAGAAACATTTAGAGCATAGAACACGACATCTAAACTAAAGGACGTTATCTCATGGCAATTTTATGCTTTAAGAACACCACAGTGAAAAACTTTTTTTTTTTTTTTTTTTTTTTAAAAGAAATAATGTCAAAAGAAAGATTAATTCTACCACTCTGCATCTGTGACATTTAAGGATACAAATATGAAAGTCTGAAACTTACCTGCAGATATCTTACCAGTCCCCTTATACTCTGCTGCAGATAGATGTGCAAACCCATTAGCTGAGCCAAGTTCTGACAGGGAAATTTGATAAGGTGGCCTCAGTTTGATTTCCGTCTGCATGTCAGCAAGATTCATCTTTGTTGACAAAGAACGTGTGTTGTTGTATCTCTGTTTGGTCCTCTGAATGAAATTATCTGTGTAAAATTTAAAAGAAAAGTTATAACCCTATGGACTTTGGTTAATTAAGTAATCTTAAACCATGCAGCTTTATGTACTACATACTTCACAAATTTAAATACACTGTTTGAAATGACTACATTTATCTTGGAACATTCTAATGCCATTTCTGTTTTGTGGCTAATATATCGTGTGCTACTTTATTCTGCAGTCAAAAAAATCAAGCTCTAGAAAGCTAATTACTTAATAACTGTGAATAAACTAATGACTTTTCACTGCATGAGACTGAATGAACTGCTAATACAATGGATTTACTGCACTTATTTTGGCTTTGCTGAGAGGTTATTAAATATCCTTATGAAAAAATCAACTGCATTCAAGTATAAACTTACGTAGGTATGAAATGTGACTGCAAAATATTCTGACTGAGAAAACATAGTATATTATACAAATGTGAAGATTGCAGTAGAACTCTGCTCTATATTAACAGCTGGTAAAACAAAGGCATAAAAAAGGGTTCAAAGACATATTTATAAGGAAGACAATGTCATACAAAAACTGTTAATAAAGAACTGACTGGATTACAGGAACTACCAAACAGTTATTTCTTTTATATTAGTTTTATATATAATTTCCTCTACAATTGCAGTTTGTTTTATTCTAATGCATTTTATAAGAATACTTAAAACAACTGTGTAGTATTAAAGCAACAGATTAATAGAATCCATAACAGCTGTTATCTGGTGTACATGAGATTAGCTGTATTTGGAGCTTGCATAACAGAGGACTAAATGCCTCAGTATATCCTAAGACAAATAAAAATCTCTCCCTTTCATGTACTGAACAAAACCTGCTGAACACCTAAGACCCAACATGAAATTACAGTCTAGTAGACTAATGTGCAAAGAAGTTTTTGGTTGTGTTTCTTGTTTTTGTTTGTTTGGTTTTTTTTTGTTTTTTTTTTTTTATTGACCCTAGTGGGAGTTAATTAAGATTCTAAATCCACCTGAAGTACAGCAATAAACTGCCTTGTATAGTTTTATTTTGTGTACATTAAGTTGCACATTTATTTAAATATTAATTTATCTTAGTATGAGAACAGACATAACAAGAAATCAGATCTTTACCAAACTCTATAAAACAGTACGGTCTGACAGCAGTATTTGTCTTCATCATGTTGTAGGTAGTGATGAACTCTTTCTGAAGCTCATCCAGGAAGCAGAAAGCCAGGACACTGGGATAATTTTCAGTGCACAACATCATGTAACTTACTCCCAGAGAACTGATAAAACTGTAATTGAGAAAAAAAAAAAAATTAAATCTGGGTAACACATAGCTTCACTAGTCTGATCTCGTATTCTGTAATCAGAAAAGCAAAAAACTGTTGCGGGGTAGCAAAGGAATTAACACTTACTGAAAAGTCAAATGGTATTCTAGTAGAAAATTAATTTAGTTTTAGTCAAAAAGCAAAAGCTTATCTTCAGAGAGCAGGGAAGGGCAGGTGGTTCTTGTTAAAATACATTAGGAGGACACAAAACTGATCCAAAAAGTAACAAACACCTCATTCTCCAGAGAGAGTAAAGATGGCCAGAGATGGCAAATACAAAATCAAAATTTAATACACATAACCCTATTGCGTTTAGGCAGTTCATTAGACTTCACTTTTTCATGACACATATTCAAATTTTTTCAAGATTTTGACATATAAAACCTACACTATTAAAAATACTCAAAGGTAAGTCATAAAAACCTCTTGATTAAGCTGTATCTCTCATTCTCCAAAGCTTTTTTTTTTTTTAATCCAATCAGTTTACAAGCGGACTACAGGTGAGGTTTAAAAAGATTAACTATTGACTTTCTTCAACAACAGTTCTGCATTTTACAGATGATTAAAGAGATGATGCAACACATTAACTTATTACAGGAAATATTTACTTCATGTTCCTTACTTATACAAAGAGAACCTACATTTGCCCTGTGTTTGTATCTGCAATGTGGAAGTATAACAGAAATTCAGAGCAGTACGGATACGACATACACATTTTGTAATGTCTTTACTCTTGCTTACAGAAAGATCATATAACATGATGTTTAAACAAGAAAATGCAGGTGATAGTTAGGAACTTATTAAAAAAAAACAAAAAAACAAACAAGTGATCAGTCTTGGAAACCGCAACTCATCTTAAAACATCAAAATAACAAATGGAAATAACTGTAAGTTACCATCCAACAACCAGGTAAAACACACAGCTACTGACCATGTCTTTTTGTAACAAGCACTGGAAGACTAGCAGGCAAGAATACAGAAAACATTAATTTCAAGCATGAAAATCAAATTTAAAAGTCTACTAAAACAAAGGGATGCACAATTTCTTGCAACTGAGCCATCAGCATACTTTGATACTGCTTTTCCAAGAATGCTCTTGCACTGACACAAGGAATCAAAAAAACATTGACTGGCAAGATTTAGTCCGTGCTGGCCCTGATCCTGAGCAATGCAGGACACTCACACATACATATGGGATGTGACAGACACTTGCATCTCACGTGGGAGATGGAGAAGGCTGAGGAGAAAACCTCCTAGGACCAGGGAGACGTGGGAGAACAAGATGAACAGTTTGTCTGAGAACAGAAAATCACGGCATGTTTTTAACCAAACTCACATCAACGTATTTATTTAGATTCAGACTCCACACGCTGCCAGTCGGGATAAAAAACTGTTGACACAACCAAGGCATGAAAAGGTAGGAAGACAGAAAAATGAAGAAGCACAACTCGTTGCCTCAACTGAGAGCACAGTATGAAATAATTATCATGGTAAGCTACTTTTTTGGGCCACGTTTTCTCTGAAATCAACAGAAATTCTGAAGTTACAACAGAAGCACTGCAGGGCCTAATTCCATAACAACATACACGTGAGGTTTCAAAAATACTGGGTTATAAATGTACTTGGGCAATTTTTAAATATGTGTAGACTAAAAAGAGAAAACAAATACTAGTTGAACTAGCATGACGAAGAACATATCTGACGATTTGCATGTGAAAGACAAACTCAAAATTAATAAAAATGCTCCTAGTATGTCAACAACTTCAGTATTAATAAAAATATTGTCTATTTCAAGCTAGAACTTTCACTGAAGTAGGGCTAGGCTTCAAACTCTCTACAAATTCTCCATTTTTAACTTCTACACAAGAATTACTGCCAAGAATTACTCTCATTTTGATTAATCACTTCTATCATACAAACGTTAACTTTAAATTACAGACAGATATAAACAAGGATATTACAAATACATAAAAGAGAAGTCTTACTTTATATTATAGTGCCCAGTTTTCAAAGTACATCTGTCAGGAAGCTGAGAAAGTTTCTTTGAGAGCATTTTAAAATACTTCCTACATTCTTGCACTCCTGTGCTTTGATCGTAATCAGTAGATGCAGACAGTGGGAGTCCATCCCTCACACGGACCACAGAGGCAGATAAAATCATAGACATTGCCAACAGCGTTAATGACAACCTGAAAAAATACAAAATAAACTTAGAAATATAGATGAATCAGAATTAAGGTAGAACTAAAAGGAGTCAACTGTGATTAACCAACCTGTGCAAACTGTACACTGGCTGAAGCTTAAAATGGGACACATGGATAATTTTCAAACCTAACTCAGATTAAAACCCTAACAGCATAGGATCCATTAGTCTATGTGAAACACAAAGCAGCAGCAAATTTAAAAAATATATATTTGAAAATGTGACACTAATCTGAATTCCATAAATCCTGGGTGATACTGTACTTACATTCTCCCTCTTTAGATCTGCAAAATGGGTCTATCAGTATTACTCGAGTACTGGGCAGGTTGAAATGGCACTCGCAAAGCCCATGTGCTTTTCCAGTATTCATCATTTTCTAAGCATAACAAATAAAGCTTTGTGAAATCTATCCTTCTAAAGAAAAAAATAAATGTGTATTTAAACATTTCCCACACAAAAGGTGAAAAATTCTAGGAAGCATTTAACAGCATGAACACGTAGCCTGTAGACAGTCTTTCAAGACAGAAGACACATTTAAAACTTCCAAGTTCTCAAATCTTATGTTGAAACAAAACATCCAAAAGTTTAGTAAGACAAGCTCTATGCAGATTATTTTAAGAGGCTGATTACTCTGACAAGTGGGCGAACTGCTAGAATCTATATGAAGCCAAAAGCAAACACTTCCTTACACAACTTCTAACACTGCTCTGCTGACTCCTACCACTTACTACACCTATCGCTTCAGAAATTATGAAAAAAATAGTTTTTGCCTCCCTCAGATGATGCTCCTGAAGTTTCATATAGTCATAAAATGAAACAGAAAACAGATTTATGAATACAGCTGAAATATGCTTTAGTGCACAATATTGACGTGTTTATAGCACCTTTCAAACCATGACATTAACGGCGCTTTACAAGTCCTAGCAATTCAAGGACTGTATTCTGAAACTTAGGAATCCAACTTTTCCCCAAACAGCACTGCCTCTTTATAAAAGAAAGGAAATCGCTGTTTTCCCCTTGAGCTCTCCCCTTTCCAATTCCCTACTCCCCAAAGGTTATACATAAAGATATTTATGAAATAATAGTCGATGGTGATTTTTTTCAAGTACATTTACAGCTCAGAAAGACACACGTATAATTCCACGTTGTGATTTCTGATTTGAGAAACTTGGCTTCATCAGCAAACTTCAACCTGCTTTGAGATGCAGCAAGTCTGCTGAGTAAGTTCCAAACGAATATCGTTCTAGTTCTACTTCCACAGCATATCAGCCTTCCCCCAAATTCGTTAACGGCGGCAGAAGTCACTGTTGCCTGTAGTCTCCTGAGTACCTTTGGGCTTTTATAAGGCATGCTTGTTTTTCACAGTGTCCCTAGAGAACTCCCTGTCGTACAAAATGCTTTGATCAGCAGCATAACCAACAAAAAAGCAGCCACCCAGAATTCCCAACACCTTCAGGACTTCCTAGAAGTAAGCATTCTGGAAATTTAGCCTGCAGTCCTAGAAACTTTAACCTATCTGTGTTTAAGTTCATGCACACGCCTCCAGCAGGACAATTCATGTGGAATACACAGAGCACACATTTTCTTAATTACACTGCTAACCACACAACCACGACAGCAGCTCCAGAGCATGACAAAATTGCAGAGGAGCTCTCCATAGCAGCGGTTCTCAGACAATAACCATTTCTACCACTTGGGGCCCAATTCTGGGAGGGAATTCTGGGAGCTACATCAATTTAAACATAAGAACAGTAACGTGACAGCAAAGTTCAGAATTCCTCTCATTAACTTACTTGCACAAAATGGAATTTCATGAATCTGCATTTCCTCTGATGAAGCAACTAACTTCATTAGCACCTAACGTGAAGAAAGGAACATAACTCCATGTCCTATTTCAGGAGCAGGTAGCAAGTATGACAGCACAGCAGAAGAATCTCAGAATCCTGTTGCCAGCTCTCAGAAGGAAAAAGATTGTTCTGGTCACTTCTTAAATGATCTTGATTATAGTTCATGTTGAGTTATCTGATGAGATAAGAACAAACAGAAAAAAAAATAATAAAGAAGAATGTATTTACTGGCTAACAACATTCTTAAGCTCTTTTTGTGAGGTCACATTGGAAAAGCCTGAATACACCCCAAAGAGATTATTCGGATGTAGTCAAGCAAGGAAAAAAAAATATTATTAGAGTAATATTAGTGTTTTTACATTCCTTACAAGAAGCTGAGGAATCTGCAATTACTTCAGCCACTTAAACTAGGAACAAACATGTATCCACGTGTACAATACATTACTAACTTAAATAATGTAACCTTTTGACTGAATTCACCTCATACACTAAGTTTAATTAATTTATAATCCACCCCAATTAGAAACCCAAACACTTTAGAAAGGTAACACCACACAATCATACCCATATTTCCACAGCATTCAGATTCTCAGTGCTCAGTCTAACATCAGTTGTTTTACAGTTAGGGACAAGGGAAGTGTCACTACCAACAGGATGTACACATGGGCAATAACGCGAACAATAAAGACCGCTGCAGACCCTTACCCATAAATATTTGCATAAATCTAGAACAAAAATAGTTACTTTCTTCAGAACTCACATTCAGAGAAATTACTCTTTTAGAGAAGACAGGCCACCATTAAAACCCACTGGTTCTCTTCATGTACTATGAAATCATACAAGGTAAAAACTGTGTCTGTCTTAACACCAGCAGATAACCAGCTTCTGTTACTGTCATTTAAAAAACCCACCCTGTGTAAAGATGTACTTCTTTCTCAGCCTCCTTAAAGCAGAATCAGAAAGGAACCCAAGAAATGAAGTTAATAAAAGAAGTGTTATTTCGGTTTCCAAGATCACACGTACGTACAGAGGTATGTGTAGTACATACACTATAACACAACATTCAGCCTCGCTTGAAAATGCATTCACACAAAAGAAAAGCTTACCAAATCTTCAAAAAGCTACTTTACTCATTCTCAAAACAACAGCACTTCACACAAGGCATCAAGAGATAAACTGACATGATTTTGAAGAAAGAGTTTTAAAGATATGGGACTGGTTTTAGAACTAAATTTAATTTTTTTAATCATCTATTCAAAACTGCAGATATTAACTCACCCTAACATTACACATTCCACAGCTTTTCCTCAAAAAAAAGCTTATATCCTTTGAACACTTCCCCTCACACGGGTAGGTTCTGAGCCACTGACAATGACTGACAAGGAGAGTTTGCTACAGAAGCATCTTTCAGTGCTCATCCTGGTCTCACCTTTCCCCGTGTGCATCTGCTTCTGGTCTGTCTACTGATTTCACCGCACAGAAATGCTTAGCGGCTCTTCCTGCAAATGGAAATTGGCAGAACTCAGGAAAAAGAAAGCCACAGAGGAACCTGGCCGCAGGCAGGAAGGCGAGCAGCTGGCTGGCCTGCCTGCTGCTGTTCCACCCTCTCCAGAACCACCCAATATACCACACATCAGCCTCTCCTGCGCTCACAAACAGGAGCTGCCACGTGTGGCTACAGCTTCATTCCTTCCCATGAGACAGATGATGAAAAACAGAGCCTGTCTTACCATGACTTTTTTTTTTTAGAGAGAGATGCAATTATTATCTAGTTTATTTACGTGTCATGGTGGCACTTAGTCCTGAGGCAGCACCTGTAAAGGCCTTAGGAAGGGTTTATATAGCAGTACTGCTAATAAATTGATCTTCCGATTAGTGATCTCATAATAATTACCTTACAGTTATCTGAGATCTCATCATAACTACTTAGGCGCAGGCGATCACCTCTCTTTGCTTTAAAAACCACCCCAGCTCCACAGATACCCCCAGACACCGCAGGCAGCCCCTGAGCCGCAGCAAGCCTCCCCTCCTGCCCTGACAGCCCCCGGCACCCCCACAACCGAGGCGCTTCCCGCCAGCACCCCCCGCACCACACAACCCCGCGTTCCTCCGGGCCCTCACAGCATCCCCAGGCAGCAACCCTCACCCCCTCCCGGCACCCAGCCCGCCTAACGACACCCACCGCGACCGGCCCACGCCACCCAAACCCAAAGCGGGCCCGGCCAGGCCGCGCTAGGCCCCGAGCAGGCCGCGTTGCCTAGCAACGGCGGAGGCCCCTCGGGCCGCCTCACCGGAGCGCCGTGGCGGCGGCCGCTGCCGCGCTGCACGCTGGGTACCGGCCACGTCCGCCGGCGGCGGCGGGAGCGCCGCTCACGTGACGCCCGCGCGGCCCCGCCATTGCGCCGCGGCCGCGGCTCGGGGCGTTGCCATGGCGACGCGCCGGGGCCGGGCCTGGGCATGGGGCGGCCCCGCCTGGCGGGGGCTGGCCCTGCGCAGGGCGGTTCCGTGCAGCCCGAGGCGGTGTGGGGTTGGGTTGTGCTCCTCGGGTGGCACCGGGCGATAAATCCTTGGTTTCCACTCCGGTTAATAAAGGCTTTTTGGACGTGGCACTGCTTGTGGTTCGTGAGCGGAGTGGCTGGCGTGCATGCGGGTCACGGAGAAGTGACACAAGTGTGTCACTTTTGCTCATTCCCAGTCATATAACAGTCAAATGACACTGAGTGACGATACAAACATGGAAAATCCCATTACCAAGCCCAAAGTGAGACTCTCTATTTTACAGTTTTCCTCACCAGCACAAGAACATTTTTCTCCATTACTCGTCATCATTACTGTTTCCCTGCAGTTTCAGTCTGCCAGCTCAGCTCTCCGGGGGAAGCAGCCTGTTCCTTGCTAACACCCTTTAATTTCCCCGTCCGCTGCTGGCTGAGCTGCACGAGGGGCTGCAGCACTGCATAGCGCCAGGTACAGGCACCGAGCCTCATGCTCTGGGCCTTCTGGTGCTGCTCAGCCTCACTCCAGAGCAAGGTGGCCAGCAGGGCAGCACTAAAACACAAACTCTCCAAATTCAAGTCTGCCTTCTCTGGGCAGCATCACTTGGGAGTGGACACCCGCAGTGGACACCCAGGCGCCAGTGCTGTGGTAAAACCATCTCTCACCCCAGCCTCAAGGCAGGAGATGTGAGCCCGGTGCCCAGTGCTGTGGTAAAATGGCTCCGTGAGCAGCCTTCCGCACGCTGCTTGTGCTGCAGCTTTTTTGAAGTTAGTATCTTGGCCTGCCAGGAAGAAACTGTGTCCATGCCAGGCTTTTGTAGAGCTGAGCACAGGAACATCTCAATCCTGAATGAGGAGGCACAACTGCAGTGTATGTTAGGAAGATAATACACTAATCTAAATAATTTCTAGAGAGTCCTTATCCTGTACAAACAGAGTGCAGAGCATTACAAGCTGCTACACAATTTAACAAAGTACGATAGCATCTACCAAATGCTGAGAAGTAGTGATTGCTTAATTAGAGGCTGCCTAAAGGTCTGTGATAAGTGCATACGTGTGTCATTTTAATATTTCCAGTTCTTGTGAACTGTTTATCTTTCAACCCTAAAATTCTCCTGACCATTTGTAAATGCTTTGAAGGCATAATGACAAGCATTTTGCATTTATACAAAAAGAACTTGAAAAATTATATACACATCTATTAATTAATACTTACACATTCCTAGGGAAAAAAGAAAAAGGTAATGTTCTTTATTTTCAGCTGAACCTGGCCCCAGGAGGTTCAACAAATTGCACAAGGTCACTGAGAGAGGCGATGGCAGAGTCAGAAGTGAAGTTGCAGCTCAAGTGCTTCCAGTTCTCACAGTGAACTTAAATCATACCTGTTATTTAAGAATTTGCATGGCTAACAAGCCAGATACATTTTAAATATCTTTTTTTTTTTTTCCTTGTCCCACTGGCTCCCCTAAGACAATGAAACAGTAAAACATTGTTAGAGGGTACCACACAGGGAATAAATTAGGGAAAGCTGAAGCAAGAGATAAAAGTAAGATTTGTAAGAAGTAAATCCAGTCAGTACAAAGGCAAGTCAAGTGAAGGAATGTAGGCATTCGGAAAGAAGGAGAGAGAAAGAGATTAAGAGGAGCACAAAAGTGGGTATGGACAGCACCAGAGGTTGAAGAGAAGTGGTGCCAGGTACGTCCCTGTGGTGTCAAAACCCTCAGAAATGGCAGTGAGGAGCCTTTTGTGGGTGCAGCAAAATAACAAAGCCATGTGGCTGCTTAATGTGCCATCAGCCAGCTGGAGATAAAAACAGCAGCTGAGACAAGTTAGGATGGGATTTTTCTCACCAAAATTGCCCATTGTGAAGCTGTTGCTTTTGCCCCTCAGTCACTGCAGGGGGAGCCAAGAGGAGCAGCCTCATTTATACGCTGAGGTGTTGGATGGCTAGAGGTAGGGAGGAAAAACTCGTGGCCTCTCTATGCAGTGTTTAAGCATGGTTTTTAAAAAAGGTCTCCCAGAGGAAAAATAACCAACCTGAGGAGATGGCAATAGTTGTGCTCCAGTGATGGAGTCTCAGGAGAGGCACAGAGGCCAAAGGACCCTTAAAGGTCACTCAGAAAATTCTACCTCAGCTTTCTTTGTAGCAAATTAAACTATTAAATACCCAGTGGGTGTGGAATATACCAGATCTCTGATCCATTTTGTAACCCATTTTTATGGGGAAAAGTGCTACCATATTCCTTAGCCTTCCCTGATTTACACTAATCAAACCCAAAGCCTTTCATCTTTTCCTAAAATTTATGTTTACCAAACATCTTTATAATTCTGTTGCTCCTTTCTCTGGACCTTGCCAACTTTTTCTATATCTTTCTTAAAGTTTGGTGCTTGGTGCTGGGGATTTAGCTGGAAACCATGCTAATAATGCAATAGTGTGCTTTCCGTTCCTTCTACAGAAATGCCGATTCTCATAAAAACACAGATATATCAAATCAGTATCTATTAGTTTATGTTCAGTGCAGCCCAACTTCATCACGAATGCTTAAAACTCTGAAACAAGCTCCTGACATCACGACATGGGCTAAGAACGTGTGATATTTTAACAGCTCTGCACTCTAAAAAAACTGCATCTGATTTGAAAGGTTTTAGACAAGCTAATCACATGAGCTAAGATTATATTAGTTCAAATGACTAATAAGAAATTAGAAAAATTAATACCAAAGCCATTGCTTTCCAGGCTTATGAGCCTCTCTTGCTAACAGAAGTGCGAGCAAGGTCATGAAAACTATCAGCAGAATATCCAGTTTATTTCCTTGCTTCTGTTTTAAATGCTTCTCCACTGATTCAGACTTAAGGGCCTGTACTAGGCACAAGAGTTTCTTTCATGCAATGATAGTGTTTAATTCTCAAGGGCTTTACAAGTCTGAGGCCACCTCGTAACGTCACATAAAGTATCTCAAAGGTAATAAATGCAGATGATAGAACAAAATAGCGTTATCCCAATGGCCCTTGTTGCAGTAGGCCCCAGCATGATCTCCTGCATAAAGAACATCATATTTCTGAAAAGTAATCTTCATGCTGCATCTCAATTAGTTTGAAAAGCGGCATGTTGTTAATGCATTTTTATTTACAAGGCCATCAGCATTTTGGGCTTATGGAAATAACACGACTGAGCTTCTCTGATGATCACATCCCAAGCCATTCCTACAGTAATGATCTCTCTTTGGGGCTTTTCTACTTTATTCCCTGTCTGGTAGAAGAAGCTGATCTGGAAAGCCATATGAATATACTCCTAGCACACATAATCCCTTTAGTTCCCTACATGACTGTAACCGAACACGTTCCAGACTTTTTTTTGTATTTAAATATTTTCACATGACGGAAAGTCCTTCCAAGCTGATCACTTAATGAGGCCAAATATTTCATTAGGAGCTATTTAAACAATTATAATAAATAAGAATATTATTATTTGCTAGTAAAATTGTGCCATAAACACTCTTGTTTATATTCAAGGAACTCTCAGTCCCTGAAGAAATTTGTCTTTATGGTAATAGCTACAACAAACTTACTCGTGTAGGAAATAAACACATATGGCTGTGTAATCCACAGTTAGGATGTTCTATTTGAAATTTAATTCAGAAGGATATAAAGGTTTCTTAGGACTGAAAGGATTATTAGGGGCTGCAATATCTAATGCGATTATAAGACAGAGCTCACTGTAACAAACTCAGTAAGACACAGGAATATACTAAGGCACAGGCCCACAAGGACCTTCTGGGTTATCGAATCCAGTCCCCGGCTACTACAGGCAACTGGATCAGATAATCCATTTCATACATTTTGTGAGCTTCATGCTAAAACTAGGTATGTTTTTGTGCGATGATTTGGTATTGGGCTGACATGGCAAGGGTTTGGTAGCGGGGGGCTACAGGGAGGGCCTGTGTGAGCAGAGCCCAGCAGCTGCCCCACGTTAGGTATGGGCCAGCTCCAGCTGCTCCAAATGGACATGCTGCTGGCCAGAGCTGAGCTACGAGTGATGCTGCTTGGGCCTCTGGGAGAGCAGATTTAAGAAAGGGAGGAAAAAATGCTGTGCAACAGCAGCTGGGAGAGAGAGGAGTGAGAAGTGTGAGAGAAGCAGCCCTGCAGGCCCCAAGGTCAGCGCAGCAGGAGGGCAGGAGGTGCTCCAGGCACCTGAGCAGAAGTTCCCCTGCAGCCTGTGGAGAGGCCCCTGGTGGACAGGTGGATGTGGCCTGAAGGAGACCTGCAGCCCACGGAGAGGAGCCAGCACCACTCAGGGGGAGGAGGTGGAAGAGGGTGGATGGGTGGAAGGTGTTTGTAGTTTGCTTTTAGTTTCTCACTGCTCTAGTTTGTTAGAAATAGGCAATAAATTGTATTAAACTCCCTATGTTCAGTCTGTTTTGCCCATGATGGTAATTGGTGAATGATCTCCCTGTCCTTATCTCAACCCCTGAGCTCTTTCCATCATATTTTCTGCTCCTCTTCCTTTGAGATATGGGAGTGAGAGAGTGGTTGTGGTGGAGTTCAGCTGCGTGAAACCACCAGAAATTTTTACATTGCTCAAGTGAATAAACAACACCAAATTCACAGCACAAATTATTTGTGGTAATTGATATCCACTTGTTCTTACACCACGGCTGCCCCCTAGTTTTAGTATTTTCCTTACCAGAGGTATTTAAGAGCAATCAAAACTCATATCAACCATCAGCTGCCAGGCTAAACGAGTATAGTACACAGACTTTCATTTCCTAAGAGGTTCTCCAGTTCCCTGTCAGCTCAGCAGCTTTTTTCTGTACCAGGTTCAGTAAGAATCCAACTTTTTTTAGCTATCATGGTTGCGTGAGCTATCATGGTTGTGTATTATTGTAAAATCTTTCTGTGGTCCTATACAAGGGCATTCATACTTCCCTTTCTCTGCTGAAGTTGTCTCTCCTACTGCGTTTTAGGATTTTAGTTGCCTTTTCCATCCCCACACCATGTTAGGGCAAAGAGAAACCTTTCTGCGTTGTTGCTGGTTTCCTGCAGGAGTTTTTCTGCTGTCAGCTCTCTGACCTCTCGTGTCACTTCACTCATGGGGACATTTGGTTCTCACTGTATGGAGCTGTGAACCTTCCTTGCACTGATGAAACCTAACTTATGACTTCAATAAATTTTAATTATCAGACACCTCTGTTTTCCACATTGCCACTAGGGAAATATTAAATAATTATGAGTGCTAGGAACTCCAGATAATTCCCTTTCAACACAGCTCAGCTTCTCTTTTTCTAGCACCCTGCATGCCTTGTGGGTACTCTAAAAATCTCAGACTTTTCCAGGTAGGGGATGTAATTTTACACACAGCTCCTAATCGGCAACTTTACTGAAGTCTGGGCACCCAGATTTTCCTTCTTTGCCTAGCTAATTAGTTACTGTACCAAAGACAGCTATTGAGCTAGTTTGGTATTATCTAGCCTTAGTAAATGCCCATTCCATTTTATTAATCTTTCCATTAACCGACATGACTTCTACCATTTCTCTCCTACCACAGTCTTTCCTAAAGCCTGGCATAAAACACTGACGTACACAAAACAAAATACATTGTGCTTTCTGAATGAAATTCATGTTTTATTTGTCTTCAGAATAGATTATTTATTTACATCAATATGTATTTTTGACTACCACGTATGCTTGAGCGGTGATTGTAAACATACTGGACGCCTTGCTGTATTCACGGGCGGAAATGCATATGCATCCTTTTTACTTTATTCTTTATATTGCTAGTAACAATTTTGAAAAGGATCAGAATATAAATTCAGCAGGCTGCTCCAGTGGGACTAGGCCTCTCATAAAATAGAGCCTTTTTCATAGCAGGTTGGTAGTCCAACTCAAAAATGATGCATGTTACAGAAAATCAGAGAAGTGCAGTAAATCAGAGCGTGCAGTAACGTGACTTGTAAGGTGATGACAGGTGTAGAGCATGAAAGAAATACAAGTTTTGGAGAAATAAAGAAGAGCGAAGGAGGATTTGGCCCAGAGGTACTGACTGATTGTTCCAGATAGAGATAAATTACACATGGTATTGTTGTCTTTGTGCTTCATTTTTATTTTTAATTATGTCGTGTGCAGTACACAAATTGAAAGAAGAGCTGGTAAGTAACTAAATCGAGACTTGAATTTCAAGTCCAGCACTGACCCACAGACTCTGTGTGTCCTTGGGCAAAATGCTTTTTTTTTTTCCCCTCTCTCACTGCCTCATCTGTAAAACAGAGATAACACCAGTTCTTTTTTCCAACCTGACTATTTACATAATAAAAGCCTTTCCATGCATGACAGTCTCTTATATATTTGTACAGCATCTAGCATAATGAGGACCTAGATCTTGGGACTACAATACAAGCAATACACAACAATTAAGATTACATAGCTATCCAAAATAAACCTAGTGCACTTAATACTATAGTACCTCACTGGAGAGACACAACTATTACATAGTGAACTCTACTTCTACAGTCCCTCTTTTTGTTCTGCTCTCGCACCTAAGAAAACTTAGGCAGAGAAGTAGATTTTATGAACAGAAGGAGTTACCCTATTACTATCTCCTGCAGAGGTGATGAACCCGTAAGTCCTAAGGGACCTCTGTGGGGAGCTCAGCAGCATCGTGCAGAGGCTCTGTATTTCTGCAGCAGCTCTCCCATGGTCCCCTCCATCAGGAAAAATCTACCTCAAAGGCAACTTGCTCCACTCTGGAAAGGGAAAAAAGGCCTCAGCCCAAATTATCTTCTCCACATCATCACTGGGGAAGACCACATCCCCTCTGCAGGCCAGCCCAGGCACAGTTGCCCTTACTCTCACTCTTGTAAGCAACCCCCAGGCTGCAGAGAGGTCTTGGCAAATTCTGGGAGTGCAACAGGAAATGTTGGACGAGATTGTCCAGTTCTATGCTCAGACTGGGGTGCGAGTAAAGTGTCCCTTACCAGCAACCTGGATGCTATAGGAGGGTATCGTTTATTATTATGATGCACATCCTCCTAGGAAGTGTTATCCCATACTCAGCAGTTTATGCTCAGCTTGGAGAAAGTTGGCTTCCCACAGCAGAGTTGTTGGAAAGACACAAGAGAAAAATGCTGCAACTGTGATTCCTGACACAACAGAAACACGGCACAAGGAGAAAAAGCACTCAACCTCACACAGCTGTGAGGGAACGCTACTGCTAGCCAGTCGCTGGATATTTTACTCAGCAAAAGTTCTGAGATTTTGCCATATTTCACCTCAGCCCCTACTTGTTCAGCAGACCCATTCTTCCCTTAGTGTCCCCTTGCCCTCCCAGCCATCAAGAGACCCACACCAGGGTAACAGAGACCCCCCGAGAGCCCTTGCTGCCCTGCGCTGGCAGGCCCGGGCCTACAAGCCCGGCTGGCTCTGCAGCTACTTGGCACCACAAGAAGTAAAAACACGCATAAATTAGAAGCACTTCAGGCCCATTTTCTCATTTTGTCCCAATGTAACTGACTGAGGGCACTTAATGCCTGCAGCAGTAATCCAGCCTCCCCCTGTGCAGGTGACAATTTTTAGTGCCGCCCGTGTGTGGGCAGACACCCGGCTGCATGCATTTAATTGGGTAACGCTGCTCTGGCTGAAAATACATTTTAAAAAAAGAAAAGTCATTTCAGTTTTTTCTCTTCTTTCTCTTCCCAAGTTTGTCACAAACAAAAAAGGACAAGAAAAGTGATGGCAACTGGGTTATTAATAATACATAGTTAGCAACTGATTAATTCGGCTTCATGTACTGTGCAAGGAAGACTGCACTGTTCGGGCTATTGTTTTATGGGAACTGAGACCAGATATCATATGTCTGTTACAAATGTTAGGCACAAAATTAAACACCCACACACACTAAAGGACCATCAACACAGTGGGAAGAATTATTAATTTTGCAAGCAGAAAAGTGACAAAGCAGAGGAGTGATAAATGCTCCAGATAGATCCAGAGCTCCAATTTAACGCACACGACAAGGCCCTCTTTTCACAAGTAAAGTCTCCAACTCCTGCCGTGTTTTATACTTCTCCATCATTTAGCTGTGCACATATTTGGCATTTAGAGTGTGACGGATTTACACATTTGCTACCAAATGAGCTGCAAGAGCTAATCAGCTCACGCAGAATTGCACATATTAATGAAGAAGGCTCTTCTGCATGCCTGCGATGTAGACACCCACTTAACTGGGGCACCAGAGACTAATTTGAAAAGATTTTGTTCACGTAGAAGCCTTTTTCCTATGATGAATGCTTGGAGGGAATTGTGTTGTAGACAGGGAGGGAGCAGTATCTGCAACATCTGACTAACCGGTACTCATTACTGAGTGATTCAAGAGCAGTAGGAAGGATAAATTATTAGTGGCCAAAATCTAATGAGAATAATTAGCACTGTGATGCTTTCTAAGCAGGCACGCGCAAACTGTTCCTTAAGGAGCACCATCCCCTGCAAGAGAGGCAAGTACTCTGGGCAGAAGGACAGAGGAGATCCAGGGCAGGAATCTTACAAACCAAGGACCAATTCGTGCAGCTGAGTGGTAACACCTGGACATCCTCCTACCTTTAATTATGAGCTGGCACAGAAGCAATGATTGCTTAAATTTGAGGCTGACACCTTTTTTTTTTTTTTTTTTTTTTTTTCCACCTAATGACCTCGAAAACAGCTACAGCAGGCTGACCAGTGCACAAGGTTTACAGTTCAGCTTTACTCCTCAGAAACTACAGCCTGGAAATCGCTGCTTTAGATACTGCCTTGGTTTTCGCAACATTGCATCATATCCACACGCAGTGCCTGCCAGAGCCTTGGCAAGAGCCAGGGCAGCCAGGGCTGCTTCGCAGGGAGTATTCCAGCAGCACTGGGGCAGGAGTTCCAGGAATCGTGCCTGCCAGCAGATAAAATGGTATTTGGAGTCATTTCCTTTGTAGAAACACCCAGGTACCCTCCTTTCTCAATCAGTAAATAAAAGCAGAAGGCACAGCGAAAGCATAGCATCTCCTCATGACAAGCCAAAGAAAATAACAGGAGGCGTTTGGGTTTCCAATCAGTTATGTACACAACTGGATTAGCCAGAGGGCCGTGCACCCGAGGCTCAGCGCTGCTTCTGCCCGGTTCCAGCGGAGCCGTGAAGCACTCGCTGATGCTGGGCTGCCAAAGGCAAAGGAAATGCCAGCATTTGGCCCCAGTGCTCAGCACCTGCTGATAGAAGCTAATTTTTCCCTTCTCTCAGTTTCCAGAATTTACTCCTGCAAATCCCAGTGTAACATTACAGACCCAATCACACTGAAGTAAGCCTATTAAATTAAAATGAGGTGCACGTGGACAACAGTCCCTGCTCCACTGAGCATCGTTCTGACTGAATGGCTTGTTTCATAGTTTGTAAAACGCAGTTGGCAGGGGTTTGGTATTATTCTAGGAAATCCATAAAAGCAACATTTTTTTCTCTTAACATAACACTACCAAGAATATGGAGAGCAATTTTGCTTTTTATTTTTTAAAATAGACTATGAAAACACCTGTAGAGTGAGTCACCAGGTCTTGAGTTTTCTTTTGCGAAGCTGCAAATCTTCAAAAGTAGAACCAACCATGAAGCAATTCCATCTGAAAGGAGACTGTCTGAAGCATTCTCTTAGAGCTTACTTGTAATAGGAGCTGCATCTCCCTTATTACTTCCAAATTAAATGCTGTAATAACATAAACCTTGCCCCTGTAATCTTTGACCATTGGTATCAATCCAGCTTAGTAGATGGCTATTGAGAGAAATTTAAGTCAGCAAAATTTGACTGGCTAATTTGGGCTGAGTGGGAGTTCAGAGAAATTCCCAAGGCTGTTTAATGCAACTGCAACTAGTTGGGGGGGGGGGGGAGGCAACGGGGATATTGGATTCAGAATGCAATTTTAGAGGAGGAAGAAAGAGGAAAGAGATTTGCTAGATTGCTTTTTCTTGATTCAGATTAGAAAGCAAGTCTCTTCTATTCTCTCCTGTAGGAGTTGCTCTAGTTTCAGCAAACGACATGCTTATTGGGTCAGGGTCAGATGGATAACCCTGTAAAACAGCAGAGACCAAAGCATCTGCTTGGGCTGCAGTGGGCTAGGATACAACCCTGTGCTCAGACTTGGGACTCCAACCCAGGTCTCACATACCCCAGTGCATTCACACACTGGGTATGTTATCCGGGTTCCCTTTCCCCTCCTGTGTTCGATTAGACAAATCCAACATCTCAGGCTCTTTCAGTAGATAGAAGAACCACCTCCTTATGCAGCTCCTACTGCACAAAAATTTTGTCTTTCTGCCCTTGGTATCTTGGTCTGACTACAAAACAGGTCAAGTACAAACCAATGGCCAATTTACATCTCGCTTAAACCTCTGAGGAACAAAACAACATACAATGCTTGCTCAACCTCTCTGCTGGTGTACATGCTTTACCCTTCCTCAACAAGATTTAATCTGTTTAGGGTTAACTATGTAGCAGATATCAAACACCCCTTAAAAGGCCGAAAGGCCAAACCCGTAATTGCAAGAGCAGAACCTCTGATTCACTGCAACCCATTTGTTATCAGCAATTAAACTTCTTGCTGATAAATGATTCATGATTTGAAAGATCAGATTCCTCATTTTTAACCACAGCAGAAATTCCCATGTGCTTATGAATGGCTAAGCTATGCATCCACCATGACTGCCTGGAAAGCCTGAATGTCTGTTTGAACAGTTGGCCATTTTACCCAAAATAAGAGCTCTTACATACAAGATACTTCTTATTCACAGCTCATAGGAAAAAAAAAAAAAAATAAAAAAATCAATTTCATCTTAATTTGACCGAAACAAATATAAACAAGCTGACTTCACAATACAAGCACTGAACATTTTCTTCCCTGGAGGCAACAGAATTACAACAGAGTAACTGAGATTCAAACCCGGCCTACTAATTAAACAGCCTTGGAAGTAAAGCTCCTAGATCATGGCATAACCTAGTTTACAGTAACTAAGACTGCTGTCAGCCACCTGATGTAATTGTTTATGGTATTCAGAACTGGATTTTTCAAAAAAAAAAAAAAAAAAAAAAAAAAATCAGGCTATAAACCAGATGAGTTGTGACCCTGTAACAGAAGTTAATGTATTCTCAAATACTTTATATCTGTGCATTAATACATGATTAGCCAAGAAAAAAAAACACAGAAGCTTTAGTCCAAGAAGTAACTGACAAAAAGATTGAAGGGAAAAACAAAAATCCTTAATTTTAATGTTATTATGGTATAACCAGCTGTAAGGAATTACTGGTCTGAAGCACAGTGTGCAATTGTCCTATCCTAAACGTTTACGAAAGCCTGTAATTCAGAATGATCCTGGAAAGTGATATCACTATTGGCAAGCTATGATTTCATTGATTTATTTTTTGTCTTTGAAAGAAGTCTGAATTTCTCAGCAATTAGCACAAACATAGCAACAGCCTACAGCTCAAGCATTTCTCGAGGCTATTTGCCTTCCTTAGTGCCAGCTGCTTTGACTCAGATCAAAAAAACTGCAGTAAGTTCTGAACTATCATACTTGATAGTCTACCAGTAAGCAAAGGAATTCCTGTTTTGAATCTAATGGCATCAATATACATTACCTCTTAAACGGAGGGCAAAACACATGCTACCAAATGTGAGGACAGCTCAAAAGAGAGAACTATCATGACCTTCCCCAAAAGCACTGAACACAACATAAAGCAACTATGCTAACACAGAAGAAAAAAAAGTCAGAGACTTAATAAATTAAGCTACTTTCGCACTAGGATATTATGTACTACCAGGCAGCTGATTTTTTTTTTTTGAGCAAAGAGACTCATCAGGTGCCTAATAAGAGAACATACTTGGCACAGCTCCATCAGTGTTTAAATTTATATCATGGCTAACAAGCTGGCTCCCATACGAGGCCAATCAGGCTGCTGGTATCCCAGATTACTCACTAATGGCTTCAGCAACTTAAACACCAAACATACAATGCCATTAACTGGGCAAGAGAAAGGACGAGACTGTATGGGGAGTGGAGGCGAGATGCCATCTACCCCCTAAGCAGCGCAGCGCTGAGCTTTCCATTAACATGGCCTTCACCAAGCCTCCAAACTAGCAAAAGGAAATGAGACAGGCAGCTCGAGGAGCAAAAGGGAGATGTCAGAGCCAATGCTTGGTACCTCACTGCAAAAAGCTCTTCTGTCCTGTGTGCCCAGGTGGATGGATGCTGATCCCTGCAGAGCTGGACACCCCACAGTGCCACCTGGCATGGCCGGGCACTGGGCTGCCCGCAGCAAGATGAGGTGGTGAGGTGGGCATCCTGCAGTGCAGCGGCTCCTCCTCCACTACCATCAGCTGCAGGCACTCACTCGGATAACCCAGTGCAGGAGAAGTTGAACAAGGCTGATTAACAATAAGAGTAATTATCTTTTTTTAAAATTTATTTTTACTTCAAAGTGAATCACAACTTCCTGCCCCTCCTTCTTCCCTGCTGTGAAGACATAAGTACCTCCAGATCAATGTCTTTTTTTTTAAAGCATCAAGTCTAACACATCAGCTGCTGCTGCTAATAAAGTTTTTACAGTGATGATTTTGGCTAAGAGATTGTTTATGCAACTCCTTAACGAACAAAAAGGAAATCTCCAACATACAAAAGCAGATAAACTTGTGGAATGTAAACATTAATGTACATAATTACTGCATTATCAGAAGTATTATGCATTTATCAAAGCAGTTCAACATAACACTTTCCAACAAATATCTCATATGGCCCAATCATAATTTTTAAGGGAGGCTGTATACCCTACAAGGGTAACTGTCTACCCTAGAAGGGTAATCACTCCTACCTTACAGAGGCATTTGGCAGTATTGATGCCAGAAAGAGAAGGCTTAGTTTAATTTTACCCATGCTGTGTAGATTTTTGATACTTGGCTTAATTAACTCAATACATTCTACAAAGCTATGTAAAGAGTCCTGATAGCGAGATTTAAATGAAATCAACAGATCTGGACTGGTCAATGCCAATGTCTTCATTAATTCAAATACCTTATTTATCCCTGAGCAGCTTAATATTGTTTCCCCAAATCTCACTGAAGAACATGGAACTATTTCACAAGAATGTAAAACTGCATTTGGATAATCTGTGTCTTACAAGTCCCACTATCCTTTGCTGGTTTAAAAAAAAAAAAAAAAAAAGTGTTCTCCCCTACCTCCCCTCCCCCCCCCCCCCCTTTTTTTTTTTTTTTTAACATGTACTGCAATACCTTTAAAAAAAAAATCACCCTATCAAACAACACCTACAGACACACTACAGACTACAAAAATATTGCATAGGAGTGTCAGTGGGCATAGTCTCACAACATGAGAGAAAATGCTAAGTTTTCTTTAAAACATTACGGCAACGTTCTAATTTTTTTTCCTTTTAAAAATCTTGTAGTTTCACTTTATTTCAAAATTGTACAAAATGGCCATGGCTGTTTATAAAAAAAGTCTCTGTCTTGAGAATATGTGAAGTCTCAGGTGCATTAACAAAAGACCTGGAACGATTCACAGTGCAGCGGAAAGCTTCTTTTGAGGCAGACGTTACAACTCATCCTTCTTCTTTCCTACTCTCTCGTGGTCTCTTTCTCTAAGGGTTCGCATGAAAGTGGTGAATCCAGACTCCTGTTTTTGGAAAAAAAAAAGAAAAAAAAAAAAAGAAAAACATGGGTCTTTTTTAAAAAAAATCCACAATCAAAACTATGCATCAAGACCACTTTTAGCTTATGCATGGAAATTGGCAGAAAAGGACCAGTTATTGCTGCTGCACTGCCTCATCACGCAGTGCTCTGCTCCAGTGCTGCTCTGCTGAAACGTGAGGGGAAAAGTAACCAACACAGATTCCACATTCCACCATTTTTCATGAGAAACTGTGAAGAAATGGGGGTACAAGGCCCTAAAACTCAGATGACAAGGTAAAATCTGTCCCCAGAAATGCCACCTATGCCTTTTTATTGAAAATGCTCAGACACTCTCACGTTTTATCTGTATACTACAAATATTTGTATGCACACGCATTTGTGTGGCATTTTGAAAGCTGTTATTGGATTGTTTGTTGGCCATATACACATTTGCTGTTGTTCCTCATCCCATAATAGTTTTGCTAATGATCCATACATCCAAATGAAGGGAATTATGTATTTTCAAGTTACTATCAAAATTATGGTCAAACACTGAAATCCGGATGCCTAGACCTTTGTATTTTAACAACTTAAAACTTCTGATTTTCTGAAGCTGTTGAATGCCTTCTTTTGCAAAGTAAAAGGTGGTTCAAAAGGTGTTGTAACTGAAACAGATGTGTGAACAGACCTGGAAACTCCACGCAAAGCACTGTGCAAAGCACTGCCTCCAATGTTATCACCACAGGAGATAACTAAACCTAACCGGCTCCTGCAGAAGCAGAAGACCACGGGACTGAGGAGAGGTGGAAAGGGAACACAGCTGTCAGCACCAGAGAGACTGCAATGTTCTTGTTGGGTAATTTAATTTTACCCAATAAAGGGTTGGCTGCATGCAAAAAGATTAGTCAGTCCACTTTCCAGCATGGGCATAACCATCTCCCAACTGTTGTGGCCTCAGACCGCTCCTGTCTTGCTAAATTCTTTTTTTTATTAGCCACCACAGATCCCTCCTTCCATATATCATTTCCAGACACGTGGATAAGAAACACGAGGAAGATTGTGGCTGAAATTTTACTTAATTGTTGGCTACTGCACCCATCTTTACTTTTAAGAAAAGATCCACAATCTGAACTAAACGCAGTATCCATAACAACGCCTGGATCAGCTCCATAAAATGGTCATTACTGTGGTCCTAATGCTGGAAAAAACAAGGAGGTGAAGCTCCATGAAGAATTTCCTAAGATCCTGACTGACAAATAACCTCAGAATTTGGCTTTTTTCCCCTTCATGCTTCTCTGTAATTTGGTGAGCTGTAACAGCAGCAATGACTTTCATGCAGGCTCTTGTAGCAAAACCACTGGATAGCTTGAAGACCCTGAGTTTTTTTTCTTGTAGACCCTAGCTTCTCTCAGCAATCAATCACTGCTGAGCAGTAACCTCCCTCCAGAAGCTCAGGACAAAGATGACATGCAAATAATTACATGGCTCCCTTATTTTGAGGCATTTTACAACCACAGAAGGCATTATGCCATTTCTGCCCATTGCACTCATAGCATACAATTAGCCGGCCACAGCAGGACAAAAGAATGAAACTTCAGCCCATGGGCTAGATGGCACAATTGGTCTTTCCATCCTGAGTTCCAGGAGCTAATCTGATTCAGTGAGAATGAGACATTTAGCTTCCCTTGGTCTCCAAAGGACCGCTTTGTCCCTGCTATAAAAACGAATGGTCTGTCACCGTTTGGCTGCCTAGTGGAACTGAAGTATGTTTACAGTGTATGCATGATCCAGATCCAGAACTGACAGGAGCAAAATCTGTATTTTCTGGCATTTCAGCACCTAGCTGCAGCCCATGTAATAAATCCCTTGCTTTCACTCAGTCCAAATTCACTTGCAGACTTCAGCTTAAAGAATAAAATATGTAACAAAGCATTACCAAATCTACTCCTTTTTCCTCTTCTCACATTCCTAAAATAGACCAAGTACATTCGTAATACAGAGATGTACAGGGGCGTGGTACGCAATGATTCATCCATGTAAGTTAGTAACAGAAACAGTTAAATATCCTTTCAGTAAGATAAAAATTTGCCCTGCAGTACTCATTTGCGAGGCAGTACTGGCAGAGACCTTCCTCCCTTTATCAGGTGATGACTCCTGCTTTTACTCACCCCTCTTTCTCCCGTATATTTTTCCACAAATTTCCCGTAGTTGTAATAGTTGAAGGTGGGGTAGCCATCAACTCCCTCCTGCTTGCACAGGTCATGATTCTGTTCTTTGGCACAGTCCACTGCAGCGTAGGCGATCTGAAATGCAAGAGATCAGCGTGAGGCAGCAGAAGACAAAGGAAGACTCCACAGTCACGGTGCTGCTGCAGCTTAGAGCTAATGCTGGGAGAGACCTACGTCTTCTGCCAAAAATGCAACTGCTGTTGTGGTGGCTCAGCTGTGCAGGAAGATCAGAGAGAAGTGGCTTCCTCCCAGTACAACACTGCAGTGCCCGCACAGCCTCTGGCCCACACAGCTGCGAGGTGGGTTCAGCTCCCAGCACACAGCATCGCCTTCCCGGCCTCCTCGCGAAGCTCTGCGCTAGACTCCAAGCAGGAAATCCAGAGGGTGCATTTGTTAAACCAAAATGAAGTCCAAGCATGGTGGTCACAGTGCTGTCACACTGCAGGACTTTAAGTGCTAGGTGATGAACAGTGACAGGGTGACACTGATAACCATAAGGACCCACCTAACCCAACCTCCTTCCTGTGACACAACCGGTGCCTGGAAACACTGCCTCATCTCTTCATGGACAAACATGGAAGCTCACTCTCACAAGCTATTAAGATTCATGATTTTTACCCCAAATAGCTTTCAGGAGCCCTGTTCAGTTCTTCCAAGGACAATGGGGATGGGGGAGAGGCCAGAGCGTTGTCTACTGAGCAGTGCCAGTAGAGAAGTAGGTTGCTTACTTTTGCAATCCCTGCCTGGCTTCATCCGTTCTCCTCCCTGTCTTTTTTTGCCCCCCTTTTGATGTAGGGGCATGGTGTGCTACGCACAGCCATTAGCAAAGTGGGCTTTAATTCCTTTTGAAACCTCTAGATGCTACTGTCACACAAACCAAGCGTCAGGAGGAAGCAGCCTGCTCGCAGCAGAGCAACACCCTCCTCCCCTGCCTGCCTCAGGAGAGCGCAGGGAAGCGCAACCCCACAGCCCCGGAGCGTCAGCTCGGGCTAACCCTAGTTTAGAGCATTTGACATTTGGAACCCGAACCTGTGAAGTGCTGAGAATGGGCTGTACTTAACATTTTTGATGTTAAAACAAAATGCAATTCACAGGCTTTTATTTCAAGCAGCAGAGCCCTCTGCTGTGATTTCACACTGGCTGTTCGCTGAGTGGCAGTTCTGGCTCCGAACGAACGCACGCTGCTGCGACGCAGGCTTGCCTTCACAGCCCCGTTACGGGCTTTGCTGAAGAGCAAGCAGTTTTAAGTACAAGCTATGAAAAAAAAAATTAGAAGAATAATTTTTGCAGCTATGGGTTACAATGTATCAAGTACTAATTTCATAGCAGCCACATCTCATCTTCAAATTTCCATTACACGTGCCACTTTCAAACATCTGATCAAAATACCTTTTGCTTGCATGACTCTAGGGTTGCAGTTGAACTGTTCTTCCACAATTAAAAGATCACTTAATGCCCTCCAGTTTCATGGTGACACTGTCAAGACCCGATCTCATTACCCTAATAGCTATTGAAGAGATTGGCAAAGCCAACTTCGGGTGGTTTGCTTGTTTTGTTTTGGCTTTGAAAACCTGGTAAGACAGCGTTCAGTAGGGTCTCACTTGGGTCTATCTTCAGATGGGAGGCACTACAGAAAGTGTGCAATATTCCTAAATAATTTGTTTCACTTTTTAAACTTGAATAAGGCTATTAACAGAAGCAGGACTCTTGAGAGTTTCTATGAACACACCTTTTTTTCCCCTCTTCTTCTTGTAAACAGAAAGACTCCTACTCATTCAGGGCCAGCTAAAACAAAGGGTCAGGAATAATGCACTGCAAAGGAGTTTCATCTAAGTATTTATGTCTTCCTGACCTCAGCAGTCAGCCAAAATTTAGAGGCCTGTTGGCTACTTCTGTGTAAAGGAAAACTCACAATGGAGACAAACATTTATTTGATGTCACAGAATTAATTTACAAAAAATACTAGAAGTCTTGATTCACTGAAAGCAGGAAGAATAAATAAAACTACTTTTTTTCCCAACTGCTCTAAATATCACACAGGGAGAGACTAGAGCCAGAAAAAGTGGCAGGTATATGTGCACTCATCCAGATCTTCGTAGTCAGTCTGAGACATAGAACTGTCAACGACTGATGATGCATCTGTTCTTAGTTAAAACCTTGGAGATTAGGAAAGCTAGGTTTTAGTAGACTGGAAGTTATACTGTACCTCTCTGGAATCATCTAGAACTGTTTTGGTTGGAGGAAAGAGCCCAACTTCCTTTACAAAAGGCTTTTGGTGAGAATAACCTGCAGTGAGGAGCCAGCACGGTGGAGGAATACAGCCCTATAACCCACTTTTAACCTTGTTCAGCACACATTTATTTATTGCATTAAATTGGATGACTGATGGGCTACAAGGAGGTGGCTTCTGAAAGAAATGCTTAGCAGTCTGATTGAGATACAGCTCTCTTCTACAGCACGTGGAAATCTCAGCTGCTCCATCTGCATGCATTTGTCACACACTGATGTAAGGCACAAAGATCCCAGCCTAAGTCTGTCTGCAACAGTCACGTTACCCTAATGCAATGCCTTAACTCCACAGGTCTAACAGCAAGGGCTGTGTACACCTGGAGTAGCATTTGGAGAATACGCCCGTGGTCCATCATTCTCTGGAGCACTCCTGATGCAAGCTCCCACAAAACCCCGTGGACTTGCTGCTGCTCCTGCAAACGTCATTTTGAGCCCAACTCTTCAGATCACGCATTCCCGTTCAGTTATTTTTACAGCCAGTGAGAGAAGAGAAATGGAAATTTTCAGAAGACTTGTAACTCATACAGACCCACACAAAATTTCATAGAGACACATCTAATTCCCAAGACTGCATCCTGGGGCTGGATTTCAAATGCCTGCTGCCAACAGAAGCTGAGTAAGAGTACTTAGGAAAGCTTGAGTGATTACTTTAGAGTGGAAATGTTAAGGCAGCCTAAATATAGAGGTTGCTACCATCTCTATGCACTCATTACCATAGCATCACACTCCTAATTGTCTTGCCTGTCTCACAGAGGAAGATCAAATATAGTGCACTGCAGAAAGAGAAAAGTAATGCTGGAAACCACTTGTAGCAAACCACACTTCTGGACTGAGGACCAACTCCATTCTATCAGTTTCAGACAAGTGAACTCCACAACATACCAGAACATCAGCAGACAAAACCGACGCCCCTTGCAGCCCACAAAAAGGAAGTATTTGCTTGAGTTCTGGCCTAAGCGAGCAGTCATACATTGTGGGGATGTTTTCTTCTCAATCTTATCAACAATGAGTTTTTCTGTATCATTAAAAAAAGAAACTGAGTTGGGTAAAACAACCACCCTAAAAACTTCTACCAAAAACTGGTTCAAGACTTCAATGCCATTCTCAGAAACGATGTTCAAATACAACTACCAGCAGCCTGTGCTTGCATTACAGTTCACTGGAAAACATAGGGTAGAAACCCCAATATGCTTTGCCTTGTAAAAACAACTGTATTTAACCAGAAATTTCAGACAGATTAAACATAAGACGTCCCTGATACGTATCCCAGGAACCAAGACACTTGGCATCATCTCTCTTGAATTACGAGGAAAAAAACAATGTGAAAAATCTGTGAGCTCGAAACTCACCAGGAAGAGTTGGTGTAAGACTTAGGTATATATATGTTCATCATGGAAGAAAAAAAGTCCAGCATAAAAGCTTTCAGAAGACAGGATTGATTTTATGGAGGTTTGATTGTTAGGGCTAAAATTTCATTTCTTGAGCTTTCCTAACTTTCCTACAGCCAGAGGGAGAAATTCACTAAAAACCGTTTTGAAATATAGAAGAAAAGCCCGCTGTTTTATCTGCAACATGCACAAAACTCCACAGGGTTATGGATTCTCCATAACCCAAAGCTGCACTGCCTTAAATATCGACAACACGTCATTATACAGAAGTTATCTCTCCAGAGGCAATGCCGTTCAGGTTTATCACCATCCTGTTCAGTAACTGCAGCAGGAACAAAACAGTTATTGAATGAAAAGGAAGTCAATCAGAGGACTGCAGACCTCAGAGGAAATTCCCTGGAATACACCTAGTTTTCTTGATGTCGTTGGTAGTTCCTCACAGCTAGCATGTAGCTTATAATAATTAATACCACCAGATTAGTATGCAGAACAGTAACAACATCGGGTTAGTTTGCATTTGTCCTTTACTCCAGAGTCAGTATAGTTTAGCACTGTAGCAACATCTGGGACTAGAAAATACCTTTATCTTAAAAGTAAAGTCCCACAGCAATGTTTTTTGGTTTTATCAAAGAAGTGGAAGCTTAATTGTAGAGTTGCAAACTGCACTCTGCACTGCATTTGAATGTGAGTAATGTACAACTAGCTCTAAAGAGCTCTTAAAAAAGGAAATGAGCGTGGCCTACTATTCAGATGAAGTGGTCTGATCAGGAATGCTCACCTGTTGCAGAAATCAGAACTTTTCATTTAGGTGCTTAAGTAGAAGAGGAGTTATGCCGAAAGTGTGACCACTGATCTCTTCATGCTTCAAATGTAACAGAAGCGTGATGCTTATTTTTCCCCCTCCACGCAAGTATCAGAAGAGAAAGAAGGATTTGCAGCACCATCTCATCAGGCAACAGCCAGCAGAGTTGCCTTCCAACAGAATTATGAAAGCAACTTTTTGTTCTAGAGGGATCTTGCAGCTAACAAACAAGATTACATCCAGTGGTTCAAACAGATTTGTAGAAAATTGGAACTGGGATCCCTTGACCTCCCATGTAACTCCTCCTTTCTATTCTTAAACCCCTTTCATTTAAACAGTTTGTCTCCCAGCTATCACACAATGGTATAGTAAAAATATCTTCTGCAATCCCTGTCTCTCTTCTGTTAAAATATGTACTGCCATACACTGCTTTATTGATTCAATGAAATAAATCTCTGCTGGAGCTAATATTGACTTTTGTTATGAAAATGGAAGTGAATAACTAACTGAATATTGATTCAGTTAGTTATATTGAAAGGAATGATATATGATAAGCTTAAAAAAATTAAAATAAATGTAAAATTGCAGCATGGAAAAGAACGCTACTAAACAATGGCTTTAAAGTATAGTCAATTCCAGATGACACTTACCTGATTATGAAAAAAAGTCTGTTGTTGCCAAATGTCTTAAAAGCACCTATGAGTAAGACAGATGCACATTCTTCTCTACGATTACTCCGTGGGATTCTATTTATATTACCTGTTCTGGATCCTAACAGCAGTTATGAACTAGCCTGCTAAAGCTTGTTGAGATTCAGCTGCTGTTTTCAATGCAAATGGCCTTGCAAATGGATGATTCATTATTAGAGGTCCTGATGTACCACAGCAGCATTACCATGGCTGCAATTCATCAGCTATTCTCAAAGCGGGCCTATTTGCAAAGGGAAGATCCATTAGTAGTCACCAAGATGTACAATGCTAACATCACCATATTTAATGAGCCTAATTAAAAAGAAATTCAACACATCCTTTTTAAGTAAAGAGAGATCAAATTCTTGGCTAAACTCAAATATGAACTCATTTGGATGACTCTATACACTGATTTAGTAGGTATCATGATGTTGAACCACGGTTCAAACCTAAAAACATGGCAACAAAGCCCATGCATGATACATACTGGGGACTTACCAGTTTCCCTGTAACTTGTAGCTCCCTGCAAGCACACCAACTCACCTCAGGAGCTGCAGTCTTTCCAGTAATCTCTGCTACTGCTGTTTCTATACAAACTCACTATATTCCAGCTGCTGTGCTTTGATCTAGGTCAATGCATTTGTACATGAGCTGCTTTCTGTGAAACTGGAGAAGATTGGTCAAACTGCAGCCCCTCTGGGGGAGTTCCAGAGATTTGTTACTGGGAGTTTGAGGAGTCAATAGCTTTCCTTCAGCTAATCCAAGCTGGAGCATCACAAATCAATTCCTTCAAGCTGAACTTTAGGATCAGCCAAAAGGCAGAATGCAGATTTTTTGAAGATTTAGCTGGTGCCCTTTCAAGAGTCTCCGGAGAAGTTAGTGCACGTGCCTTCCTGCTCTCCAGTCTGTTCAGCAAAGTGACAATACTCACATTTGCATCTTCTGATGTACACGGTCATTGCCAAAACTCTGACTGCGGAGCACAGGCCAAAGGCTTTCCCCTAGCAGCTGTATGCAAAGGCCACAGCTCCCCAAGGCAAGAACATTCCAGATGGCTGGTGTTTTTGTTTTTTTTCCTTCCTTTCTTTTTAAATAGCTGAAAGCAATATGCTAACTGCTTCACTGGACGAGCCTCTCCACTCATCTGGTCTCATGGCACTGAGTGCCCCCGGTTACAAAAAGCCACGCAGGCACACTGAGTGATGCCAGAGCCCTCCTTGGATACACCCAGAACTGTTCTGCCACAACAGCTGCCCCAGGCCAGCACACAGGCTCCATGTTCCTGCTGAAACCACCAGCAGTGATGTGGCCAACAAGAATTGACATTTGGGGCCAATGTTCTGAGCACTGCGTTTTTAAACTCTGACTCCAGCAGCGCAGATGATGAAAAAAGTACAGAGCATCGCACGCATCCCTGCAGGGGGGATCCTGCACCAAAATCACCCTGTTCCTGTGAATATTGAGAGCCAGAGACACGTTTTAAACAGCTTCAAGTTTTGCTCGTCTTCAAAATTCCCATGTAAAGACTCAAAGTTTCCCAAAGGACACCTGTTAAGATACCATTTATAACCATTCACAGCTGGAGTGATTTTGATTTTTCTTTGGCTTCTGCGGAATTGAATGTTTAATTAAAGGACCACCCCTACTGACAAGAAGATAGGGTTTAAATGCTACCATCCTCAGCTAAAGTAAGAAAAAAAAATCTTTCTCCAGGGGAAGGGAAAAAAAAAGCCACTATTACAGACTGAAAATGAAATTTAGTAATCTTTCCATGAAAGAAAAAACACTTCTTCCCTCCTCTTTAAGCATTTATTTCAGAGAAGTTTCAAGCCCTATGGAACTACAAATTAAAGAAATTCTAAAGCTCAACTGGTTTGAAATATGGGAATATGCCTCGTGCTGCTTATGGGAAGAGGCATGTGCCCTTCTGAAGTTTTAAACAGGTTTATTTTCTTTTCCACAAGGGCAAAAACTGGCAGCAAGAAACACCTTGACAGGTTATGGCTGTATGCAATTAAATAGTGTTCCCTAGATAATCAATCCCTGGCACTTTCATAAGTCACTAGGGTGGAATAACATCGTTTTCCCTAACTGCACACACCTCTCCGAAACTGTACCAGCCTTAATATTCCCTGCTGGCTCTCCTGTTCCAACTCATTACATTTTATACTTCCCCACTTCAGCCTTAAACTGAAATCAAGAACTGCAACCGTCAATCACTGCTCTGCTCCGAGTCCTTTCTTAACCTGCGGTCTGAGCTGAAAGTTTCACAAGCCTGCATTTACCACCATCGTGATGTCCAATAAACTGCACGATGGTTCAGATCGGTTGCCAATACATCCTTCAGCTCTAAGAAGCAACTTTCACATTGTTTGGCACATCTGCTTCATCTCCTCCAACTGAAATTTTAATGAATCTAGGAAAGAGCAGTTTTATTTAGAACTGCCAAGTAGGAAAACAAGGGTACGTTCTCAGAGATCTCAGGAACAAACAGGTAAGCAAAAGGCATCTGAATACACAAATCTACAGCAGTAAGAGGACTGAAAGCTGAACAACTTTCAAACCTTCCATGTACAACCTGTGCCTGAGGGTGCGAGGGACTTCTCATGGGATGCATTCAGTGATGCAGGAATGATTTGTTTCTCCACAATCTGATGCCCCTTGTGTGAGTTACAGAAAAGACAAGAGGAAAAGAAAAAAAAAACACCATAGAAATTCTTTCCTTATGGTAGCAGGCAGATTAATAGGGGTATAACTGTTTCAGAATTACCTCTTCATTTCCCTATTAAATTGAAATCTTTTCCATGCCGCAGTGAAACACAAAGCAATCACGGTGTTAGAACAAATACTGAGATCAGAATGAAACACAGTTTAGTCAAAGACAGTTAAGTGTGTAAGCAGGTTTTAAAGTAGTTACTTGGTTAAGTCCAGTGGCTTTTCATTTTTTTAATCCCAGACACGTATATACTCAGTTAAAATGGCTTTTTTTAAAATTCACATAAATTTACTGGCATGCTTCAACCATCAGATGAACTTTCAAGGCAGAAGCATGAGGGTCCTAGAAGGGCACAATATCCTGGGCTCGAGCCAGCCAACCAACAGCAATATACTACTGATCTTTGCTTGCATAAGTATGATTGAGGTTCTCAGGGCTGTCACAATACTTATGGTTTCTCTGTATGCACCCTGTTTATGCCTGACAAAAGTCGAAGGGGAATGGAGAAGTCATAAGTTATCTTTTATTAATCTTTCACTAAGAAATAACATGCTTTGCTTCACAGCTTCACAAGAATTCTTGCACAAAGAATTAATCAGAAAAGACAACAAATAAACGCAGAGAACAAGTGTAACTCAGTTTGACCAGAAAGATATAACCCATAAGATGCAGAGACATTTCTATTAGTTTAACATCAATTTTATCTGCAAGCCTGTCACTTGATCAATAAGCAAAGCCTGCAAAGCACAAATGGTGGGGAAAGTTCTTAAATATCTCAGAAATGATAAACAGCAAGTTACCTTTCGATCTTCTTTAAAGACTTCAGCAGCAGTTGTAAAATGTGGAATGGCATTTTTACAGTGTGGGCACCCTGTTTGACACAGGAAAAAAAAGACAGCATAAATGTTAGTTGTAAATAAGATACTGTGACAAACTCAAGACACAGAGGTGAACTAGGGGAAAGTTTTTGTTAAAAATAATTCTAGACTGGAGTTCTCCAGTTGTGGGATGAGCAGAGCAGGACTAGGCATCTGTAGACCATGTGTCTCAGCCACGTAGACTCAAGCACGCATTTAAAATTCTTCCAACTGCAAGCAACACAAGCAGATATTTACATTTAAGTGACATCCCATATAGGGACCAGGGGCTGGTTCCTACAACCAGTCACTTCAGAGCACTGAAAGATCACTAACCACAAACGAACAAACCATTTCCACGCTGTTGTACTTCCTCACGGGTATTATCACATCGGCTGTTACTGCTGTTGCCACAGATGCAGCTACTTTTGGAGATGGGAATAAAGACAATGCAGTGATGAACAGGAGGAGCCTGGAATTTGGAAAGGAAGTTGCTGGAATAAAAATTCTATATTAAAAACCAGGAGGAGCCTTTAGACACGTTTGGGAATTGCCGTTGTTAGAGCCAAGGCATTGGGATCACGAGGGAGGGGAAGAAGAGCAAGTCCAGCAGGCAACACGCCACATATGGAGAGCAGAGTCCTGGCTTAGGATGACTGCTGCTGGCCATCCTCAACTCTCCTTCCACCCTACCACAAAACAGACAACCCCAGAAGACTTTTAGACAGTGTGGAAGAGCCCCAAACCGTTGTGTGGGAGCCTGGCTGACACTTGGTGGTACCACAGCCACGTTGAACAAAGGGCCACTTCGTCCCCTGCTTGCACGTACACTAAATATACTCAAACATTTCAAAAGAACACGTACCAAGAGGAACAGGAACTGCCTTCTTGATTCAAGATTCAGATTGGAGTGCTCTTAATTCAGAAGCAATGTTTATTGTCTGATTAATCTAAGCTACTCACAAAATATCAATACTATGGCTTTGAAAAAAGTACCCACATCTGTGAGTTTATTTTTCTCAAGCGTAGCATAAAGAAGTTGTTCCCAAGCAAACATTCAGGTCGCTTTTTCTGCTTAGATGCAAGAAAAAGAAGTAATGGATGCACTTCTCTCAAACCCATATAACTAAAAAAGCACAAGAGTTCATCGTGGTATTATTTCTGGATAAGAACAGAAGCACAATGAATTGCTCACAAGCTTCAATTATAGCTTACGGTGCTGTTGTTCATCACTGTAAAACACTGGTAAATAAGTGGCTGCACTGCTTTTTAGTCAGTGCTAAACAAACACCCTCTGAGGCTCAAAGCCACTGTCTCAAACTGCACTCGCTCTTGGGTGACAAGAAAAACAGCACCCGTGCATAAACTCTGCGCATCCCTTCTCACAAAGGAAAAGCTGCACACTCCTTTCATCTTGACCAAAAGGCTATTTCATTCCTCAGAGGCACTGCTTTTAATTTTTCTTCTTCTTCATAATGGGATGTGTATAAACGTCACCGAGAGTTTATGCAGTAACTAACAGCACCAAAAAGTCAAAGGAAAATTTCCTGGGAAACTGAGGCATTTCTTCAAATCCACCTCACCAGCCTCAAACCCTCTATGCAGCATGATAGCATCTGCCTGAAGGCAGCTGTGTTTCAGAGGGACACAGTGCACATCCTCCACAGCTTGCAAATATTAACTTCATTGAGCAGTTTGACATTAGTCAGGGAGAAAACAGTCAGAAAAGGAAAGGAAGAGGAGGATATTAGTGCCCCAGGCTGCCAGGCACTGCTCCCGTGTCCAGAAGCCCACGTCAGTGACCCATTTTCTCTCCCACCATTTGCCTGTCCTGTCTGCCTGAGACTGACAAACCTTCAGGTCAAGCCTGTCTCTTGACGCATCTTGGCTAATGTCCTGTGCTGTGGGGTGAAAGCCTTGGTTGGCCTGTTAACATTACTGTACAGAAATAAATCAGAACTGGTGACGCTATCTAAAAATAATTTCAGAGACCAAAAAACCATGAAAATCAGACAGCCTTAGAACAGGAACACTCGCTGCAATCTACACGTTCATGTGCTGTAGTTTAGTGGAAAGCAAGGTACCCAACTGTTGCACTATAACAAAGACTCCTAAGAACTTAAAACTTTTCGGGTCCCCCTTTCTGCTCATCATCTTGAGCTTGGAATTTAAATTTCACCAAACAGCAACTTTCAAACCCTCAGTAAAAGATATTTCTTTTATTGTGATACATCAGTAGATATTGTTCGCACCTTGTGTGTGCTGGACAAGTGGAGGATGGGGCTTTTGGTAAGGACTCACTCTAAGCTCCCTCTAAAGTTGCAGCAGTAAGAGCTCTCCATGAGCCACACTCTTCAAGAAGATCAGAACATGAAACAACAAATACCAAGCATAGTCTTTCAGACACAGAAAGTGGCTATTGAAAATGAAAGCTGCCCTTTTACAGGGGCCAACATACAGCTGGTAAGAAAACAGCCCGTGTGGGAGTTTAGCTGGTGACTGCATGGTGTTCAATAGGTGGCACCAAGAAGGGCTCTGAGCATGGTTCTCTGCAAAGATGCATACTTTAAAGGCTAAAAGGGAGCATCCAATTATCCAGACTGTAACATTTTTTGAAAAAGGTAGGCAAAACAAAACCTGCCTTGAGGTTATGGTCAACAGCATCATACAAAGGAGATGAGTGCCATGTAATTAAAAAAAAAATATATCTATGCTTACAGTTTTCATTTCCTCTTTTTGTAATCATCTCATCTTCCCACTCTAATACCAAAGGAAAAAAAAAAAACTTCATTTAGTGATCTGAAGCTCCATCCCTCTTCTCCACTCCCTTCTCTTCTCTCTTGGCCCAACCTGCTTTCTTTACTGCACTGTGCTTGCAAAACGAAAACACAACCATATGGCTTTTGGCGGAGCTAACTCCAAGTCCAGTAGGCATTTTGTTAGCCTTGGACATCCATCCATGGAACAGATGTGAATATTGTGCTGAATTCCCAAGGAGCTTCAAGGAGTCACCAAAAAAAGGGGGAAGGAGCATATCATATGGAACAGCAGAACTTCATCTGTTACAACTTAGAAGGATTGCCAAATGTAGCAAACACTTGGAAGTCACCCAACCCAGTCATTCTATTTAAAGCACACATGCCAAAAAAAATAAAAGCAGAGGTTGATGTCTTCATTTTGACAGACGGAAAACTTGTTCTCCCCATTCCCTTTTCACACCCACTATCACACATTTATTTTAAGTGTTAACACTATCTTCCAGATTTGAAAGTGAAAAGAAAGGAAATGTACTGAGCGCTGTACACGAGGATAGGAAAGCGTGTGGACTCCTTAGAAAGGATTTTCCAGATGGACTGTAGCGGAAAGAGATTAAACTGGTGGCATCTGAAGGTGTGGGTAAGGTGTTGAGAATCAAGAGGTCCTACTCCCTTCTTAGTAGTATTTATAGGACTACAGACAAAAGAAATAGGAAGATTTATTACATTTTACTTGATTAATTTGGGTGCTACAGTAGAAGCACAGGCTTCCTACAAGGCTGAGAGGTGGATTTTCAATTGATCAGCATTGGAAATAGCACATCTGGCAGCAGAGACCTCTAACATAGGTGCAGGGCTTTGCTTTACCCATTTCTGTATTCGTTTCTACATCATTATCAAATCTGATCTCGACGGGGTTAACAGCATACACAAACTGAGCAGTAATTTCCTGTGTGACTTGAGAAATCTGTAAGAAATCTGCTTCTGGAATATCCACCCCTTTGATGGGATCCCAGCATTGGTGCTTAAAACTTTTAACTGTTTCTGAAAGCCCTGAGCTAACTTCATTTCCTAATGCAGGAACACACTTGCATCACCTGGCAGGCAAGCAAGAAAGCTCCAAGCCTAACGCACATGCAGTAGCATGCGTTAAGGCTGTTCTCTGTTCCTGATCGGTAAATGACACAACCGTATTACAACCCCGTCCAGCTGTTCTCACCTCTCTGAGCTCAAAATCTTGCACTCTAGAGGCCCTTCCACACAGCCACAGTGCTATCTGCTCTGCCTGACCACTGGAGCCTGCCAGAAGAGACTGCCTGTTAAACCACACATCCATGGATCCACGCGAGAACACATGCAACAGAGGGACTCCTCCCTTCTCCTTGCCTTTGCACCACCAGGTTAAAATCTTACATGAACCCAGTATTTTCCACAGTTTATTTTTTCTTAAGTATTCATGCTGTCAAGTTGGTCTGGGAAGATGCTGCAGTACAGTCACGTGGGCAGTCACATCGCTGACCTTAAAAACCAAGTAGTTCTCGATAGATCTGGTACATGAAAAATACGGCTTCTGTAGGTAAAAATTCAAGAGGAATGGCTGATGAGTGGCAAACGAGGGAAATCAAGCAGGCAAGCAGCTTTTATGCAGACCCATGGTCACTGAGGGGCTGGCACAGGAGCCAGATTACATCTCTAATTAGTGAGACGTTTAAAGGAAAGCTAGTGCTTTGCTGGGGAGATGAAGGGGGAAACATACAACCCAGCTTATTTTGTGCCGGCTGAATTTGCTGATAGCAGGAACATGGGACAGTGTAGTTTGTGTATATTTGAGGAAAGAATGAGCGAGCTGGATGTGGTTTGTGGACACAAAGGCGTTGGAGAAACCAGCACAAGCAGGATTAATCCTTGTGGAAACACAAGCTAGAGGACTGAAGAAGTGAAGGACCACAGGGTTGAGCTGGATGCTGTTTCCAACACAATGTCACAAGAAGTTGGCAACCGATGTAGAACCAAGACATTGCATAGGAAACAGAAAAATGTACTAAGTGCTCGTGCCACCTTGCAAACTTTTTTTTTCTTAAACAAAAAGCAGACTGGGGAAAAACAGTATGAAATCATTTGTCAGCTAAGGTAAGAAACACATGAAACTGATATTAAAAAACAGTGCACACTGCCCCAGATATAAGAGTAATCAGGCAAATGTTGTAGTAATTCGGTAATACCCCAGAAATAATATCCTGTATGCACAACTGTAAACATTTCCCATAATTGCAGGGTCCCATGGGATGCAGGTGGAAGGCAAACAGATTTCCAAAGCAATCAAACAATCAAGTGAATAACCTACATATCGTTATTAGATTTAAATGGAGAATTTTTCATTGGCAGGGTTTCTCTTTTTAACCAAGTGAATTGTTTAGAGATGACAAGGTAAAAAAAAATATTAGAGATTCTTAAAGCTCCAATGTATTAAAGTATTAGGACCAGATAACAATTATAAAGATGTCTCCTGACTAGTGCGTGAAGCAGATTCACCCTGTTGGACAATAGTCACCTTATTAAATTTAAAATAAAACTATATGAATTTTTCAGAATTGCCTAAAGGAAGCAAGTTCTGCTTCCATAAGATGCAGGTTTCCACTTGCTTAAGTATGAAAAAGGTCCTTTAAGTTACTTCATGCTTTGTTTAATTTGAAACTACAAAGGGCGGTAATACAATATAACCTCTCTACAGCTGAGCAGTACAAGGTTAATTCAGTTTCCTTAGAAGAGTGGAAGCCGTATTAGCATAGCACACAGAAGAAAGGTGAAGCTGTTTTTAATGAATACAAATCAAAAGCTAACAATTTGTACAAAACAGATAAAGGAAGCAAATGGACATCAAAGCAGTATCTACAGTCAGCAGAGGTAATAATGATGTTTTAAATATATAAGGGGCTTTAAATGTATTAGAAGCAAAAGAATCCAAAACAATTCTAGCAATAGCTTTGAAAGAAAATGATGGAGTTGTCAGAAGAAACTTTACTGAATGTGTAAATTAAAATATTAAGTAGGTGTGGAGAGGGCCTCTGTGCCTAGCACCTCCTAACTGCTGCCTGCAGTTCTGGCTCCACAAATCAAGAACTGAGTTCAAAGAAGGCACATCTCATGGGAAAGGGAGTCAAGAAACTCAAGTGAATCAATAGGTGAAATCCAAAGATTAAGAAGTGACAGAAATCTAGATGAATCAGCCCAGTTTTCACTCTAAAAAGCTATTCAAAAGCTGGTTGCCATAGGCTAAGTAACTTCCAGAGCTGGCTGGCAGCAGAAGCTGGTCAAATTCAGACGAGAAACATTTCCCATCACCGGTGATTTTTCATTTGAAAGGGAATGATTTTCTAAGAGTAGTTTTTGTGAGGTGGTTCTCTACCTGAGCAGACCACAGCCTGTCCTTGACTCGCCCTGCTGAGCTGAAGCTGCTACAAAGGCGGAATGGTGTTGCTGTCCTGGTACAAGTCTCCTGTTGTCCAGGAGCTGCAGGGCCACACAGGGCAGCTGAGGATGTTGGTCCCTGCTGACCCTGAGCACAGCATCCCAACCAAAGTGGCTCTACCAGCACATAACAGGTGCTTTGCCTTCAGACAGGACTATACCGTCCTTTTTGCCCACCATTAATATGTAACGATGTATAATGCTGCCAGTGTTGTCCGTGCGCATGCTTTTAGCAGCTTGTACATAATAAAACCTGACAAGTACAGTCACAAGCGAGGTGCATATATTTTAAATGAGACTCTTCAAAAACAGTTTAAACATGCCTACATTTTAATGTTGCAGACTTTCCTTTTTTTAAATGTGGCGACTTCAACTCTCAGTATTTTCAGAGCGGAGTCCTGACCGGCTCCTTAGAGGAGATCTGAAAGCCCAGTGACATGTGAGAGACCGTGGCATTTGTGCTGTCTGTGCTCTGTCCTCAGCAAGAGGAAGGGCTCCTCTCCCCCCTTCGGCATCTCGCAATGGGTGATCTCAAACGCATCAATTAATTACGCTTCAAATTGCCCCTAGGAGAAAAAGACACGATTATCCCCCTCCTTCATTACACCCAAGGTTAAATGGAGTCAGGAAGAGGTTAAGTGACTCTCGGGGTCTGCAATCCTGCCTGACAGGAGCAGGGCTGCGAGGGGCTGACTCTGTTCATGCCCCTGCAAAAACATCGGGGCCTCAGTAGGCTCAGCATGTGGCAGGATGGCACCCTCAGTGTGCGAGGTGCAGAGCGTGGAATGACTTTCTGGTTCCCTGTCTCTGTTTGAAATTATTGCTGGCTAAAATAACAGGGAGAGATAGTGCCCTCCGTTATTGGTTTTCAAATGACTGCTATTCTAAGCAAGAGAAAGCAGCACATTGCACAGCTATCAAAGGAAACCCAGGAGCTTGTAGATTGCAGTGCAAAGCAAAGCCTGTTTCCACTTCAAGAGTTCCGAGTGATTAGCCAGAATTAAAACAAGAATATTACTTGGTCAATCAAGGAAAGGCAAGCCATGGGCAGTAATTGCACAGATAAGAGCTGAAAATGGATATACTGCTTAAACTAACACAATTTGTGTAGCTACACAAGTTATTGAAATCACAGGCAGATTTGAGAAAGGCATTTGGAGATGTTACTGAAAGGTTAATTTGCTTTTGTTCCTCCAATAGAAAAGTGGAGGGCCTTCTAATTGAATATCTGGAGCCAAAGCTCATTTTACAACATGACCTGACACATAGCATAATCATATTTCCAAGACAGAAGGTATTAATAATTGAGAGGGATTTGTCCTTTGATATGAAAAAGGTCATGAGGTTTTCATTTAAGCATCAGGTCGACCAGGGCTTGCCTCGCTACTCCGAACCATGGCAGGCAGCTGACTACTGATTTCACAACATACTGGTGGGGTTTTTGTTTGCCTGTTTGTTTTCCCAACCTATTTGAACAATTACTTTGTCAACTTTAAAGGGACTTTCTGTTCTGCTCTGGGCTTTGAAGGAAGCTTTGAGAGGATTTAAATATAGTCGACTCTCCTTTAGGGTACTGTTTTTATATGATCTCTTAAAACATTATTTCCAAACCAATTTCCCATGATTTTCTGAGAGGAAGAGGGGATTTACAAGAAAGGGAAAATGCGCGCAGAGGTGAAAGTTGAGAACTCTTGAGTAGCATCCCTGGCTCTGTTGTCACCACAATGCTCTCAGACAAGTCTCAGTTCCTGTATCTTCATTTTCAGAAAGGTGGGTCTGGCACAATTATACCTACCTCCCACGGCTGCTGCAGAGATGCACTAGCTGCTAGCACAGCCCCATGAAGTCAAGAAGCACGGTGCTAACACCAAACAGAGATCGTTGTACCTACTCCTGGTGCAAAAGATGCAGTTCCCTCCTGCAGATGACAACAGGCATCCAGCTTATTACTGAAAGCTTACAGGAGCTAGAGGGCCAATTTACTTCAGTGCCTTTGAGCATCTTGGACGAAAATACCACTTCTCCATAGCAGCACTGCACTTGTCTGCCTCTCAGCCATTTGGCACGGGAACGATACACCCTTAAGTGCTCGGCAACTGCATGCTTACAGTAGAAACTCCTCCTTCTGGTTTCCAAAATCCTGTGTGGTTAAACTTCTACCTGGTGTGAAAGTGGCTGAGAAATCACCTACTGCTTGCTGAACTGCATTTACCCTTGAAGGATATTTAGTCAGTTTGTATATGGCGTGCACTGCATTAGCACCCAGCTTTACTATGCTCTCTTTGCTCTGCAGCACTCTGAGGTATACAGAAGAAAACAGGGACACACAAAACCAAACCTTTGGAAACCACAGCCTTAGAAACGAACAACTGCAATGGCAGCAAGGTCATCAGAACAGGCCAAGCTGCAAAGGTTAAGAAGTGGGAGAGGCTCAGTGCAAAACCCTTGGACTGTTTTACCCACTGCAGAAGACAAGGATACGACTGGCTGCGGTGAATCACTAATAATGACAGCAATTAGCATACAGCACCAAACAATCCCTTCAGAGGGAAAGCTGCACAGTGAGCCACATCCAGACAGAAAAGGCTGAAGATCAGTAGCTACATCCAGAACAACTACGGTGTCAGTTCCAGGAGACCTGGGTTTCTAGATAAGGTCTGTCACCGCCCCACGTGGCACCAACCAAGCAGACAACAGTGGTGGTAAGGCTGCAGTTTTGGAACCAAACATCAGCAGCCTTGGTTAATTACAAATACAACTAAAGTATAAAAGCACATGAAATAATTCTGCCATCTAACATGCCAGTGAACGCACTTGGTAATCCGAAAGCAAACTGCTCTGAGCTGGCAGTGGTCTGGCAGGGCAGCAGGGGAGGCTGAGCTTCTTCACACCACGCCATCATGCTTCCATTGAGCAAGGCTCAAAACCAGCTCCCCTTGCGATCACCTGGCATCACCAGCAAAAGCATCTGCCTTACTGGAAGCACATTTGACAACAATGCAGCAGGGTGGGTGGCACAGCTGGAGGTGAATGTCTCCTGGTGCACCACAGGCAGGCTGTACGTGGCCTTGCAGCACCACATCTGTGCCCACCTGCGGGAGAGCTTCACAGGGCAAGGGGATGTGCTCCAAATCCTCCTCCCTTTCTCACCACCCTGAACCATTCAGGCACCAGTAATATTCTTCGCACCAATTCAAGCAGCTGTAACATTGTAGGATTGTTGCAGATTTAGAACAAGAATCCTGTTTTACAAAACAAGGGGACCTGGATCACCCAGATAAATTAAGGATTAATGCCCCAGGCCCCAGCCTGCTCCAGACACCAGCCACAGCTACATGCAGCCCAGTGAAGTGCCCCAACTCGTGTTTTAAGAGCAGCTACTGAAGTGTTCTCTCCGCACTAATTAAGAGCCTTGACACAAACACTGGGGCTGGGAGCAGTTCTGACAGCCTGATTGCAGAGACCACTCTATAAATTCACCCTCTATCAAAACCAGCCTGCTGATGGGCCCTGTTGCATCAGCACTACTTCCACTGCCAGGAATGCACCTCGCTAACACGGGGCTGTAGTGGGAGCACCACTACTGCAGGAGGAAAGTGTTCCTGGCAGAGCCAACACATCAAAATTCTGCAATGCCAGCCCACGCAGGATTTGAAGCCTCATTATCAGAGGGCCCAGACCTCGCTCCCTGCCTCAGTCAACAACCAGAAAATCCTTCCTGCAAGGGTTTTTTGCCTTGAAACAGATTCTTTCTGTTCAGCATGTTTTTAATAATTTCTGATAGCTTAAGCTTCATTTACAAACACGCACATTTTGTTCAGACTCTGGTACGACCTCCTAATGAAAACTTAACAAGATGTGCTTGCAAACGATGGGAAAGGCACTTGGTGAGAGCCACGCAGAGGCTATCACAGGGCACTGAACGCATCTGTGCTGCTCTGCTCAGTGCCTTTGGACCTTGCTAACCCTGCTGCTGAGTATTTCGGCCCCCGTGTGCCCTTCACACAGAACCACATCACCCGGCTCTGCCCGGTGCTGAGACCCAAACCTTCTTGTGCAAGGGCAGAGATAAGGAGCAGCCAGCTTTGTCCCAGCTTACTTCTAAAAAGAGTAGAGAGGAAAAGGAACCAGTACTGCTTTCTTAAGAACAGCTTTTTGAAAGCAGCTCAAGCCACAGGAGCAAGGAGACAGGAGCTGGCTGTTAGCATTAATGGCCAAAACCCGCTCCGTGCGACCCAGTCTGACAAGGAGGCTCAGCTAAGGGCTTTCCTGCCATGCATATTCCTCAGCATAAAACTTGGGCAGAAGAAACCGGGAAGTTTATTTGTGGAGAGACAGAGGAGCATACCAGGATACAGAAACAGAGCAGCAGGATTATCAGTATTTTGAACAAAGCCTGCGGGTAAAATTAATGCAAGTTTGCTGTAGCCTTCAGCTTTTTATGCACTGCTGATGAGATGCACAGGGACAGGCAGGACTGATTTACAGTCAGAACCGAAAACCTTGCTCCCTATCCAATTTCCTACTGCGAGGTGGCCAGGGGACAGCCCATCAGACAGCGATGATGCCTCCCTGTCAGATTCCTGCTTCAGCTGGAAACCAAAGGACATTTCTGTTGCACGCCAGAACAATACCCCGGTGCCATCTCCCAGTAGCAACTTAGAATAATGCCCACCTTTTAACAAAAACAACAGCAAAAAACACATATAAACACCACGGACTCTTCTATGATTTCATCAAGTGCAAAACAGAGTAAGCACCCTCATTCATTTCTTCCAGTCCTAAAAGAAAAAGCCTTTTTAAAGAAGTGAAGAGCCGGGGAGGCTGCTGATGTGTTTTAATTGCATCTCCATTTGTCGCTGCACAGCCGCTAACTCAATACAATACGAAAATACCTCATTAAAATCATCCTCGGCAAGGTTTATTTGGAGGTGTTCTTTGCGTAACCCCTGTGGGTCAGGCTTCACCAGAGAATAACCTTTTCCCGCTGACAAAAGTAATTTCCAGTGAAGGAAAAGTTTTGCCACTGAACAAAGAAGCAAAACCGGAAACCAGCTCCCAGCGAAGTATTTATTAAAAATATTCATTCTGTGAACCCTGTTGAATCCCACAAATTGAGGCCATTTGGCAAGTTAATAACATTGGCAACTGCTGCCCTTACAAGCCATTAAAAGGGAGCATTTTTCCCCTATTATTTCTCATTGCTGCCAAAAGTCTTCTTTGTTTTGTTTAAGAACACTTACCTTGTGGCTTTTAAAAAATTAGGAATGGAATGAATCTGCTCAGCACCAAGCACTTCCCCTTAAAAAGGGATGATCTTAAAAAATAAAAATAAATAAAAACAACCTCCCCTCCCCCCCCGTCTTCCCCATCATTTGGATGTTATTGATGCTTTATTATATACAGCTCCTGCTTCTGAGGCGGTTGATTCATTTGTAGTCTTTTTGGAAGCAACTATCTCAAGCACTGAACAAGAGGAGCATGTTTGCATGTGCTGGTCTCTAATTCTTAAAAGCCACCACTGGACAGCTACTGCTTTTGTGCGAGAATTGGTGTGGGAGGTGTGCGTAATGAGCCTTGCCTGTTCAGAGATAATTAGAAGTACATGGGAAGTAAAGACCTAACCTAAGTTTGAAGGAACGTCATTCAAGAAAAGCTACCAGCTTGATGGTCACATCCCCAAATTATTGCAACAGAGAGGCACATTAAATCCTGAAAAAAATGAGGTGAGCAAAGAGCAAGAGAGAACCATGCAAGGTTTGCTTAGAGAACGTGATGCTCAATAATTTGGTATGGGTCTGCTTGGCAAGAAATTTCATGTAGGACTGCAAAGGCTTTTCCAGACAAAAGTTTGTGTTAAATTCACAGTGCTTTCCCGAAGAACAATCTGTGTGCACTATGTTTCACTGCACTATGCTCACCTAGCTTCACTCAATCTTCAAGATTCAGTCACATTTTTTTTTGCTAATTCAGTTTGAGTCATGCAGCAAAAACATCTCCAACTGAGAAGACACTTTATTTACTGGAACTTCATTGCCCTTTGTGACTCCAACAACTAATCAACAACCAACTGCTTCTATTTTGCACCGTTTTCAGTGCTATAGTGGGAGGAGGTTAAAATTTAATGCATTGGCAAAGTCAAATCTCAATTATCCAGGGTAACAGAGTAGAGAGAGCTCGCATAAAAGTAAAAAATGCAGATAAAACACATTCTGATAAGCTATACAAACAAAAAATGAGGACATATGAACTGTCCCCGATGAAAAGCAATCCCAGAAACAACACTGATCCAAACTGGTCAGTCTAAAACGCTAGGCAATTATCAGTGCAACTCTTGAAAGCAGCTCTGGGCACAGAGCACAGACGCACAGCTAGTGTCCTTCTGGGTGTCTGCTGAGCTAGGCTGGATCTACTCTTGTCAGTTTGGCTCGGATCCTGATTTGGTCCATACCCCCCAAATCCTGATCATCCACATACTGTGTGCACACCAAACCACACTCAGACTAGTTGTCTCCTCTCCTCATTTCTGAACCAAGCTAACCGGTTACAAAAGGAAACCTGGACTAGCCAGTGGTACCCAGTACTCTTGAGGGATGGTCTATAGAGACAAAATAGACACAGATCCCATAAGGCCTCCCTAAACATCTCTGCAATGCTCATGCAACAAGCCTACTGCTTTTAAATGTTCCTCAAACCCTTCATGCCAGCCTCCTGGACATAACGCATGTCTACTGCATCTCGCTTCACTTCAGCAGGCTATGTCATCGCCTTCCTCCTATTTCAGAGGTTTTGAACTCGATAAGGGGAGATGCAATGACAATTAAATCTTAGGTCCACAAGGACCTGCATGAGAGCCCACAGAATAGCTGGGCCAGGTGCTATGCAGCACAGATGCCAGCAGCCCACTCGAAGTGCCAGCCCTCAAGGCTGTGTCGTGTGGTGGCCACGGAGGGTACAGACCTACCCAGTGGACAGCAGGATGAAGATCAGGCACAAGACAGTTACAAGCAGCATTAGCTTTTCTCCAGCACTGCTGTCCCCAGTTAGTGATGAAGACCTGCCCTTACAACTGCCTCCCACCCCAATGAGTCTCTGCAGTGTGCAGGAACACCACTGGGGAGGAATAGGAGTGTGAAAGCACGGACATCATTCTTTGCAAGTATCAAGTTCACAGAAGTAGATTTTTCTTCCCCAGTACTTTGAAGAGTTTTGATTCACATTCTCAGTCCTTAAAATATTCCACAGGCACCAGGAATAACCTTTATGCTTTACTCCATCACCCTGAAAATGGGTGACGAGTTCCCCATCTTTTCCATGTGGATGTAGCAGTCGTCATTTCCAGAGCTAAATCACTGTGAAGCACTGCTCAGCACCATTAAAGCATCGTTCAGCTCAGTCCAGAGTTATCTATAGAGCAGCAGATTGATGACTCTCCTATACATATTAAGTAATTTGCACAAGAAGTTGCCACAGAAAAGCCAGATCTCATTTTAATTTGCATGTAAGATATATATCTGTGGCCTTTGCCTAAAGGTTTGTCACTCTAGCTGAAAGCTTTACAAAGGTTAGAATATTCAACTTTCTGCTTTAAATTCTAATGACAGATGAGAGATACATTTCTTAGCATAAATATTTATATATAAACATACTTTATATATGCATGTATACACACACCCCCAGCCTTAAAATATCCCAGCATATGTGTAAGTGTAACAAATACTGCCACGGAGTCACAAGTGAATGGAGTAACATACTGTGAGTCGGCACTGACCCGAGATGTGGATCTGAATAGAAAAAGAAAATTATTTGATTTAATGTGGCCTGGCAATTTTAGCAGGGCTCCTTCTGCACTAAAATAAGCAAGTTAAGACTAATTGGCAATGTAAGCTCCAAGAGGTCTTGAGATTGAGAAAACGGTAAACAAAACCTAATCTATCAAATTTAGCACATTATCACTGTAGAAAATCAGAAAAATAGAATGATTTGTACTGTTCTATTGCATTAATAATTATTTCACAGAAAATGGATTTAAAATACTCATCTGTTACTTCCCTCTGCACCCACCAAAGGGCAGGCTTGTTGCACTCCATTTGTGTGGGCGCTTTCTATTTTGCACACAGGCAGCTTCCACGTCTACTGAGGACACGTCCACCAAATCAGAAGCTACACATGACCCACATACTGACAACGCCACAGCAATGCTGGCTTAAGGGTTGCGCTAAGTCTAGAATTGGCTTCAGTTAACTCTGCTCCATCTTGTATACAGGTACTCTTATTCAGCACCATGTCCAAAATAGTGCAAGAAGAATGTGTGTGAAGGCAGCCTCAAAGGACCAGTCTTGCATCATGCAGACCTTGCTTTTACAGCCCATTCCTGCAGGCATGGACAGGCTGACCTTTGCTCACCACAGCCTGCAAACAGCAGTGTCATAATTCACCCATCAGGCGAGTTGTCTTGTCCTTTCAGCTCTGAGAGCTATGCACTCTTTGCACGTACTGTCTTTGGTCTAAACATGTACTTAAAAAAGATTAAGAACTTAAGTGCCTTAAAGAAAAGCAACTTAAAAATAAAAGAGAAGAGCTCTCTCTTCCACAGAAAGCCAAGATGGCAAACTCCTAAATCTCACCATTTCACATGCAATCATTTGATTTTAAAGTTATAATTTACTCTTAACCAGTTGAGATCCATGAATCACAAATTCCCGGCACACAAGCAAGTTCTAGTCAATTGATGGTAGGAACTGGAGTTGAGAGAGGATTAAGTCCCTCTTCCTTTCCTTTTACCATCTTCCAGAAATCTCCCTTCTGAATTCTACCCCTCCCTTCTCTCCACACACACATCCAGCAGGGCTTTGCAAGAGCCCCAAAGCATCCTGTCTAATTTTCTAACAAAAAAAGCAAAATAAAGGACCTGAGCTTTTTCTCCCTTTCTGGAAAATACCTTCAGTTCCGTGGGAACAAGTTGGTAAATGCTTATCTGAAGGTTACGTGTGAATTGCAGGGCTGGCCATCTGATGGGGAAGAATTTTTCTTGCACACTGCAGAGCTGAGTCACTGTGCTATAAAAGCAAATTAATACTACCTGATACCGAGTGCCAGGACTATCTTCTCTCTTTGGCAAACCCTTAAAAGTTCATCACCTGTACCGACTCTGCCTGCCTCTGGGACAATAGAGGAAGCTGGGAGAGGTGAGTCTGCTAGCTGCAGCAATACCATGAGAATCACAGGCATATCTAAAGACAAATGGTGTCTAGAAATGGCATGTGCCTACAGAAGCCGTCTAATATGAATGGGGAGGAGTACATGTGTAGCATTTTTCTTTCATTCACCTAACTTCCAAAGGGCCTGATTCAAAAGTTTGCTAGAAATACTGTTAGGTGCTTCAGAAAGAAAGCATGCGTGTGATGCATGCAAAACAACCTGGAAGGGTGAATGTCCATATTCTAAGTAGCAATTTAAATGTAGACTTATTATAGACAAAATTTATTCCATCAAAATTTGTTCTCTTCCTCTGGGGGGTGATTCCTCCTACACCACTATATCAATTTCACTACTGAAGTGCTGCAATAATGGGCCAGGCTCTCTGTGCTCATTGTCCTGCTATAACAGATCACATTTTGTTATGCGGACCATAAAATACAGCAGAGGAAAAATAAATCTGTTTTCTTTTTGTTCCCCTGCCTGCTTTGTCTGCATTAACACAGTAACTCTTTAAATAAACACTGCATACTGTTTTGTTTCCAGTTTACAGAGACACATACAATAGTGCCCCATGCAGTTACATTTGGAATCAGTTCTTTACCCTCACAAAACCTGAGGACAGTGAAGGAATTAATTTAGGAGTTCATAAACTGTAGGGTTTATAAAACTCAAGCACATGGAGTGTTGTTTACTCACATGGCGCATAGAACATGACAAGAGTGTGCTTCTTCTTCTTCAAGGACTCCCTGAAGTCTTCTCCTGCAAGATGGATAACACTAGTCTGTTTTTCTTCCCATGCAGGCTCAGGTGGAGGTGGTGCTTCAGGACTAGAAAAAGGAATAGAATGAGATTAGTCTGAGAATGTTTCTGGAAGCATATGCAAAAGGCCATCACATCCTGCTTAGTACTCTGAGGAAACCAAGGAGGAGCAATCCATCAGGGTGCCTGGGCAGTAGGAAAACACGCTCAATATTTCCGACACCAGGTGGTAACAAAAATGTGCGTTACTTTCTAAAACTCAGTAAAAATATAATTTAAACGATCTCACTGAAGCATATGAATAGGAATGCAGAACAAAGATCTCCTACATTACATCCAACATCTGGCTAAAAAGAACATTGCTTCTAATATCACCGTGTCATCCGTAGGCATGAATTGAGAACAGCAAGCAGGTGGAATCAAAAGGCAACCGATATAGGACAGCGTCTTCCATTCAAACATCCTTTTTGTACTCTTCATTGCCATCACACAAACCTCTATAAAGAATTTCATGACCTTCTCTTGAATTCAGATATTAAAGCCAGGATGCAATAATCAGCATCATTCCACTTGGAAGACTGGGGGTGACTGAACTGGAATATTTTACCTTGATAAAGAGAATGTCAGGTTTCAATTATGACTGCACATACTGACTAGATCAGAGCAATCCTGCACATCCAGAGCACCTCTAACAAAACTTCTGCTATTCACCAGCTCACAGACTTCTCTCAGACTCATTAAATTCATTCCTGCTGTATCTTAAATAGTGATTACTTATATAAAATCATCAGAATGGAGCCATGGTATAAAGACCTTCATATGTCGCCTTGGTAATAAATTAGCTTTTCAGACTTTCCTGTCACTTTGAATGACACATTTTAAGTTGTATCAGGTACATAAAAACTAAGTGAAGAAAATCTAAATTTTTAAAGTTCTTCTCAAGGTCAGTTGGTGGATATCCATCATATTTCCATCGATATTGATTTGCCAGTTGTTAGCGATAGAATTAGGGCAGCTGATCTGAATTTTCACACACACACAGTCAGTGTGAGCTATCATCGATTACAGTTACAGCCAGAGGTGCGAGTTCATCTCACACAGACCTCCTCGTGCTGACCTGGAATAAGCTACCCAGATACTGGTAACACTATCGTGTGGCAGCACAGACAGCACAGCACAGCACAAACAAACCAGGCAACAGAGCTGCAACTCGTGCTGCTGCAACTAGACCACTCACTGGGATAGGTTTTCACAAGCTGAAATTTTATCTCCAGCCTGCACCCTACATACATCCCTATTTCCATCAGCTTCAGTGGAGCTGTTGCTATTTTATCTCAAGTCAGCAAACAAGCATCTTACACCATTGCACTTCAAGCTGGGAGAGCATCTAGCAGTTAGGCCAGGGGACAAGAAGTCTGTGCCCCTGTGTTACTGGCTACCAAAGGCAGTAGGCAGAAATCTTACAGAGGCACAGGCGGATCTGGAAGGGATGAACCACCTCTTCCTCCCTGCTTATTCCACTGCCAATACGAATAGGCTGTGTCAACCTGAGTGTTTAACCCAATTAAAATGACACAGTTTTCAAAATACCCCAGCAAGCTGGTGGAACTAGGACAGCGATTTAACATCCACTACTGACACAGCAACTTGGAGCTGAGTAAGCAAGGAGGCCAAGGGAGAGCTGTGTGTAAATGTAGGATACAGATAAAACTTCCCAACATGTGACAAAGATGCTGCCAGGCCAAACTTATTACTTGGTTTGAAGCACTCAGATACAATCCCCTTCCCCCCCCACCAAACAGGAGTTGGAAAAATTAAGCTTGCATTCCTCATGTCATCTGCACTTAATGATTAAATGACCTCACAAAAGACAGACACTGCTTTTTTTTTCCAGTGAATAGTGCAGAAATTATATTTGGCTTACAGTACTTAAAAGAAATACATATTTTACTCCTAAATATTTAGAGAGTTGTACCAGCAATTTTCTTCTTTGAAATGAAATTATTTTCATTGTACATCAAATTCTGCATATTTTTGCGCGCCACCCAAGGAAAGCAGGGAAGTGCAGACAAAGGTGCTGTTTCAGTTGGTCTGGGTGCCTTTCTTTCAGCCCCATGTAGCAGGTAGTCTAGGCATTGGCTCTGAAATGCTGGAAGGAGAAAAGTACAACTACAGAAATTTAGTTATTTATAGTGAAATCTGCTGCTTAGTATGAAGAGGGAACAACAAATGTTCTGTTTATTTTTCAGAGCCATTGCTATTCCTTCTCCGGAGAGAGGCTTAGCATGCATTTGAAAAATATTTATTTTGGGAAAGAATTACCAGGACAACTATGAAAAACCCCGCAGCAAATAAAGGATTTGGTGTATTAGAGACCATAATTAACATACACGTTTGTATGGCTTTGAATACTGGAATTCAATTTGTTTTTGTTAGCAAGGGATTTAGGCAGCTGATAAAGCTAGGTTTTAGGATTTACTTCCTCACAAAGCAGTCTTCAGGAAACAGCAGCCAGGAATGTGAATACTATCTCAGACCCTCAAAACTTACTTTTGGAGCCAATCGATGATCTTCTTTTTCGTTCTGAGGTGTGGCAGGGTGTATTTCTCCTCTCCATCCTTAAAATACTTCAGAGTAGGAAAGCCTGAGATGTGGTATCTTTCTGCTAGTGCCTTGTTGACGGTAGCATCTACTGCTGCAAGGACACCTGGACTCTAAAACAGAAAATACTGACTGTAAATCATAAGAACACGTACCCACACCTTTGGCAAGAAGTAGTGGACTTTGGGGAAATTAATTACTCATGACTTAGGTGCCTTCGCTTTCTCAGGTTCTCAGTAGGCCCGATGCAAAACCAGGAAAGGATATCTTAAGGACTAAATGTAACCAGCATATTACCCATTCTCCTCCCCTTTCTGAGGAAGATTCCCTGTAGACAATGCTTTGTAATGCTTAAAAGCTGCTCCCAGAAACGGCATTTCCTCCCACAAGTCCATTCCTCCCAAGGCAAATAGGCATTGTTAAAGACAAATTTACTTTAAGGCAAATTCATCTTTCCCTACCTCACGGGCATCTACACATGGACCACTTTTACCATCACTTGTAGGATGTGATTCACCTGTTTTGCACATCCCCCTCTCCTTCACTTTTATAGTTATAAAGGGACTCAATGTCTCTACTGAAGATGTCTAGAGTTTGGGGAGATTAATCCCGCTTCTATTCTTGCATGGCGTACAGAGAGCAGGACTGAATCAATAGCACTAATACTAATACTTGTATTATCAGGTCTCTCCTCTCCAGCTCCATGTTGATGGAGCACTTAAGATGATGCTAATGGAATGATGCAACCATAAAAGCAAGATGCTTGAAAGAGGGATCAACCCCCTTTTTTTTTTTCCCCAAATCTAATTCATAAATAGAAGTCTGTGTTTCTTCACATTCAGTGCCTTTAAATAAGGCAAAAAAAAATCCATTTTGGATTTGATCATATTACGTATAAGGCCTGCAGCAGAATACATAAACATTTTTCGATTTTGTTTTCGTTCAAGACAGAATGTTCTTTCTAAGACTTTGGCAGGGTTCATGCATTAGCGATGAGACTGTACTTTGGAAGCACATTTTGAAGGGTCCTGTGGGAGGATGAGAACAGCTGAATTTGTTGTAGGGATAAAAGTCACTTATTACTCCGGTTATTTATTACTGATTATTAGAAGGATATAATAAAGGAAATTAACTTACATCACTGGTTGCGTGGAGAAACTCTGCAGCCTTCTCATATTCTGGCTTCATTTTCTTACAGTGCCCACACCCTGCCAAAAAAAAATCCAGTTAATTTGTACACACCATGGTTATTCGTTGACCCATCCAGCCTTACCAAAATCCAAAACCATGTGGTAGAGATTTACTAGAATTTAGTATGCATTTTACTTACTTTATTTGCAAAGCCTTACAATGATTTAGGACATTTTCCAAAGTGGTCTCTACACTTTGAAGAAAGAAATCTTCACCCAGCTCACTTCCCTCTCAGAAAGTACTACGGGCAGTAGTTGTCAAGCCCATCGATTCTAGCATGCTCTTGGGTGACGCTATGCCTCACCCATTTCTGTTTCCAAATTTTTATCTGCAGTAAAAATCCGACACAGACCCTCACGTGACTTCCTGACTTTAAGCCGAGGTTTCTACGAGCACAGCTTAATTGAGTCGTGTAATTTGAACTAAACTGCGCTGATAATAAGCTACGCTTTACAGCGGTGCGGCGTGTCCCTCCAGCAAGGATTTGCACTGATTTAATCACATCAGCATAATTACACCACCACATATGTTCTCGACATAAGCAGGGCCTGTAAAACCAAGATAATGGTGCTTTCTCGCTCGTGCAAGTTCTCCTGAGAGATCTGCCATTACTTCACTGCCGAGTGCTGACATTACAATAAAGTAAAATAAATGAGCGCACGAGAAAAACAGATTTAAAATAAATTATTTGGGTGCAAATGAAAATGCTTTCACCATTTGCTTTCAGGCAAGCTGAGCTTTTGGGACCAGGTGAGGGTCCTGCTGTGATGCAGGGGGATGCTGTGGGACAGCCCCCTCCTTGCCCCACAGTCCTGGCCCAAGGATCAACAGCCAGGATCAACACCCAGCCCTGGTGTGTTGATTTCAAACACACAGAGCTGGAACCAGGCTCGCTGCGTGGCCCAACAGGTGCTCTGAGTTTTCTGGCCCCACCACAATCCAACCTTCTCTGCAAGCCCTCACCGTGCTTTTTCCTCCTGGTTGCAGCAGCAGCCTGCTTTTCTTTCTTCAGCTGTTATCGCTGGAATGGGTACTTGAAAGCCCAGACTTTGCTGAGCTTTTGAAAGTTGTAACAGAAAATCCAGCGAGCAATCTGTTTCAATACAGCTTCAGCAACAGCAGTTCCTGAGGCATACAGACAAAGGGGCTGGGACTATTTTTACATCATTGTCTAACAGAAAATCAAGCAAGGATGAAAATCGGAACCGCTCTGATCCCCACTAACAGGACGACTGACAAAGCCACCAGGCACTAACCTGAGCCTGAACTCAACCAGCCAAAGACTGCTCACAGCCGAGAAGTGACAGGGCATCAGATCAGAGGGTGACTTCCCCGAGCAAGCAGGGGCCTCTGCAGAGCTCCAAGCACACCAGGAAACGCTTGCAGGGCATGCTTATAGCAGGGCCGTGGTTGTGACTGCAGCTCAGGGCAGACAGATTTGAGGAGTGTCCAAATCCCACCTGAGAATTACGCAAACACCCGAACTGCTGATCCCACGGTGAACTCCAGCTCAAACACCGGCTCCAGTCCCCGCTGCCTACCTGTCTGCACAGCGATCGCTGCATTAACAGCCTCGCATACTTCCTCTGAGCAAAGCCAATGTTTTATTGTGGTAGGAGCAGCCAAAAAGGGGTCTCAGCTGCAGGATGAAGTTTTGCTTTTTGTTTTTTTGGTTCTCAGCGAGAGCACGTGTGACCGAGCTGGGAACCTGAGGCAAGAGCTTCAGAGGTGAACTCAGGAAGGAGCTGAAAAAGGCTGAGGAAGAGTTACTGTCTCAGCACTGCTCGCCTTGGTTAAAGGCACAAAAGAGGCTGGCAATATGATTTATTTGCCACCCACAGAAAACTTGCAGGCATATGGCTTTCTGGAATGGGCTGACAGTTCCCTTTGACACCTGCCTGAATTGATTTATTTCTCCTTTTAGGAGCAGGAACTTTATTCGTTTTGTGCTCTTCTTCACTTCTAAGTAAAGGGCATCTCGAATCACAGCTCAGATACCTGGGAGCTTCACTGAATTAGCTAGCTCAAATTTGTTCGAAAAAAGACTTTTCTGCAGAGGTAAGTTCACCTTGGCAGGCTTTACACTGCGTGTCCTCCAGCCTGAGCAAACTTCACACTGTGCGCGAGATACTGTATCTACACACCATCTACACTATATTCCCCAGTTATTAATATTAGATCTGATCAACCAAAAGCATCAAACAACCTGAGTCTCCACATACCTGTGCAGAGAAAAGAAGAAATGAGCTAGGCATACTTTGCTCAGGAAATAAAATAAATCTAAAGCATCTGAAATTCATGGAAGTATAATTTTGGGGAAGGATATTCAGACTAGGAAATGCCAGCGTTCTGGGTTCTTTCACAAACATCACACAGATACAGCACTACAGACTTCCATAAAGCTTGCTAACTCATGCTTAAAATAAAGGGAAGGCAGGATCAGGTCTTTAAAGGCACTTAAATGCAAAGTGAAGTCCTCAAATCTTTATCATGCAATGCTTGTTCTACCCCTGGCAGAGGACAGCATGATACGTCAGCCTGGAAAAAAAGCCAGCACGTTAAACTGAATCTGAAACAGGGACAACAAATCTCAAGAGCTTCTCCCACGATAAACGATGTTTATCTGGCCATCTTTATGAGAATTGTGCTATTGCGTGCCACAGCCTGCTTCTGCCTACCATGGCAGAGAGGGGGAGAGACGAGTCAGAAGTCAGATCTACACGCTGCAAATCAATTCATCTCTCCTATGATTATTTATCCTACCTTTCAATAATCCTGTGAGAATTGCCATTAAATTCTCAAGGCCAATGAAAAAGTCATTTAAATGAATACCAAGGTCACTGCCTCTCTTTTGATTGCCACATTATGTTGTTCCGCAGCAGCTGTATCCCTCTGCGTTAAACTTCCCTAGTTTTAGAGATTCTCTGTTCATAAAACGAATGAGAAAATAACAACCCTACGGGCCCTCAGCCCAGATGCTCCGAAGTGCTGCATAAGGTCAGCTGGGATTGTGGAAGGAAGCCCCAGCTTTGTAGTGGGCACCTTTGACAGATGTGCTCTTAAAAGATGCACTGTTGTGTCAAGTGTATACTGACATTAAACCTGAGAGACAAAGCGAGGGAAGGAACTCATTCAGTCCCAGGTGAGACGGGGAAAGTCAGAGCCAACACAAGGATGCCCCGCAGCCTCTTCTGAACCTCTGCTGGTGGGAATGCTGAAGGGACAGCAGGGACCTGGAGGCACAGAGGACCCCACAGCCTCCTTCTGCTCTGTCAGAGGACAGGAAAGTACAAATCAGTTACCCTCAGTCCTGCAGCAGACACCACCCCTGGGTGCCTGTAGGTCCTGGACACCTCACCTGTCCCCTAAACACCTCGCCTGGCTCCACCTGCACAACAGGAGACCCCAGGAGACCCAGGCTGCAGGGTCCAAGCTGCTTAAAAAGGAAAGACCACACAGAGTAAGACTAAAGGAAGAGGGATACAAGAGGACGAACAAGTCAAAGCCTACAAATCGGCACTAGGACTTGCAGTACAAGCCAGGCTCTCGCTAGCTGGTTAAAAGAGCTGCCTAAATGAAGCAAGAATTCTGTTTTCCCAGTTTATTTATAATCAATCTTCTCATTTGCACTGCATAGTCAGGCAGATAAATAGCTCCTTCCCTCAGTGCAGTTGCCATCCCACAGCTCAGCTGCACCCAGGAGGATGGGGGCTGGGGTCTCCACACACAGCTCCCTCCAGAAAGCCACCGCAGGGCAGAGGACAGCGCTCACCAGCACTTTGTCCATCGCAGATGGAAAGGCCAAGCGTGGACAGAGCAAGGCTAATGTGCAAGGGTGAGCAGCACACCGACAAAGGGACGGCCACTGAGTGCACTGAGCAACCTTTTTTTCCCCTAAGCACACGTGTTTGTTTGTAGCAACCCGTTTGGCATCACAGCAGAGACTCGCGACTGAGCGCAGCTGCTCCAGACATTTTCAGAAGGGAATCAACTCAAACACTTCCGCTGCTAAAACCAAGTTTTGCCTGCAGAGGAGCAGCCAAGCACCCCCAGCTAAGCTCCTTCAAATGCTGTCTTAGTGCTGTCCTCGAAACATAAAACTCTGCCTCTGTCATGTATTGCTTGCTCGTTTCGGGTTATTATAGCTATACAAATAAACACTGTGCTTTTGGTCATGTCCTCTCATTTTAACACAACGTTGTCTGACGATCTGAAATGTACGTGACAGGCAAGAGATAAATACCAGCATCCCGGCAACTGTGGATAAGGAATTTCTGACATGAAGAACCCCAGAGACAAATTAAATTGCAAATAAAGATTTCAAAGAATCATTAAATGTCTGCTATCGACAGCCTGCTTGGGTACTGTTATCGTGCACCAGCTATTTATTGTATCGTGCCATCTCCACGCACATTTATAGCCGCATACCAAAAACATTTCCATTGGCCTGATGAGAAAACAAATTTGAAGCAGAACGCATGTCCTGCAGGTGGGCCACCGGCAGTTCAGGCTACGTTCAGGGAGGACTTACTGACACCTCCAAGGAAAAATTATCTCCAAAAAAAATTCAGATGCACCTTCACTCTCTAAATAAATAACTCCAGAGGAAATCCCTTTGATTTCTCCTTTCCTAGTCCCAGAGGAGCAGTGACCTCTCAACACAGCAGAGCAGCCAGCCCTTACATGCACCCTGTTTTTTAACTCAGAACCCAAACACCCGTACATACAAAAGCAAGAATGTGGTGGCAAGATGCTAATCCTCAGAGCCAGAGCAAGGACACGCAAGCCCCAGCCCTCTCATCACTTGTGTGAGAACACCAGGCTATTCTCCACTGCCATAAGTTTTTACTACACAAAGATTTCTTATACAGTATATAAGAGTAACTCTACAGCCTGACACAAGGCAGCTTACAGCTCTTTCACCACTGCACGAGGGCATAAACTACAGCAGCTGCAGATTCCCTTGCATAATTTAGCCGTCTGCATTGCAGACATCTGATGGGAAATCATCCACAAATTCATCAGGGAGGGAGGGTGCAAACCAAGATGAAAGCAGCCTTTTCTCCCCACAAGCACAGGTATGCATCTCAAGCCCTGCTGGTGCCATGTTCACTTAATGGTCCTAACAGTCCGCAAAACCTCATTGCCTCGGACCCAGGCCATAAGCAGAGCTCCAGATTTCTGCTTATTACAAGAAATTCATCTTAGGAAGGACCAGGGGCTCGAGAAATTTTATGCATTCTGTTTTCTCTCCAGTACTTGCTCTGAGAATTTTTTCACACCTCCAAACCATCCATCTCCTTCCGAACAGCAGTGCTGCCCTCCCAGGTAAGATTCCCAATGCTTTGAGACAAGAGATTCAATACTTGATGCTTTCTTAACAGATGAGCACGAGCAGCTTCAACATCTTTAACACTGCATTGAGTTCTAATTTTCACCAGCTGGCTGTGTATGCATGCGTACACAAATTCAGACTGCCCTTACCCTGTTACCGTACTTGTAAAGGTAGATTGATTTGACCAAGCATAATTTTTCTTAGGGATCGATAACAAGCAAAAGCTTCCTGGCTGTACAGGGCTGTAAAAGGTCAGCCTGGAAAAAACTCTAAGGAACTAGAAATATGGAATGAGAAGAAAACACTTCATTGGTTTAGGTTAGTGCAGTCATGCCCCATTTCTGCAGCTGCAGCCCAACGCCTCGGCTGTGTGGGCTGCGCAGTTCATCCCAGTGACAGGAGAGCAGCACAGCATCTGTCCCCACCGCTGCCACCACCACAAACCTGATCCCACTGTGCACAAACAGAAGAAAATCCTGGCCTAGAAGCAGCTCTTTGGCCCCACGCAGCTGTGCCCCAAGGGGACTACAACTCGGTCAGCGCGTGACTGCGGTGGTAGCGACCCCATCCCTGGGGAGCACCTCCTGCACGTGCTGCAGAGCACGCACAGGAGGCACGGATGTCCCGGTGCAGAGCTGTCAGCACTCAAAAAACATAGAAGCTCAGCCTGGAGTGCTAGCAGGAGATTCATGTGGATACCAGCAAAGTCCTGATCAGCCACGTGAGCCACCTGACGCCTTCCTGGTACATAGGGATGCACGTGGAGTGAGCTGAGCCTCAGCTCCGCATTTGATTGCCTTGGTTGCAGAGGTAAAAGCATTTGAAATCCAATTCTTGATCATCTTTTTCATGCTGACATAATTACTTCCCCCAGCATTGCCGAAACTGCTCAGAATATTCATAATGGCATTTTTTTAGACAGTTAAAGAACAAGTTGTTGTGTTTTTTCCTCCAAAAAGACAATCAGTTCACTGCATTACATTAAGATAAACCAGACCAAACTGGTAAGCATTTAACCAAGCTCCAGGAATCCCTTCTGCATTGGTGCTGTTCTCCCAGGTCCAGCAGAAGGGCTGCCTCCAGCCAGCAACAGACCTCGGCAGAGGGAACTCAGAGCAGAGGAGGCTGAAACACCGCTGGTCCCACAGGCTGCCTCCACGGGGCTTCGAGGAAGACAATTCTTATGACCTCCTGCATAAAACATGCTTCTACCCTCAGTTCTGAGCACATCAGAGCACATCTCCTTTTGACATGAATGCTCTTTATGTCAAAGATTTGTGGAGAGGAGATTTCTGCTCCATCTTGCTCCCAGAGTCATCTCTCAGCACTACAGGGAGCCCTGGCTGAGCTGGGCTCCTGAAGCTAACCTTTGAAAAACATACCCCCATCTTCCATGGCTCAGGAAAGCTCTCTAAGCTCAGCACTGTCTTTATTTAACATAAAAAGCCCAACAACAAAAATTGCACGGTTCCTCATTTCCATCTCATATCTGGCTTCAGCTTCCAGCTATTGGAGATGACGCTGCACATATAGAGCCTCTTCCTCAAAACCATGGTGCACCTGGTAGCAAACAGCGTTGGGAGACGGTGGTGCCTCCTCCCATCCCTCTTAGGTGGGAAAAGAAGTGAAGGAAGGTGGATCAGCTGGCACTGGGAGATGTGAATTACACTTCCTACATCAGCTTGGAGGAACATTGCCCCGAGTAGGTGTTGGAAATTAATCTTCCCCTATTGCAATATGAAAGAGGGAGACAACAGCATGGCTGCCTCAAGGTGAAACTGTTAAGAGTTTATGAAAAATGCCACCAGAAGGATTCCTTCTCCATTAGACCGTAATTATTCCACTTGGATGCAAAATTGAGATTTCCCTAGGAAAGGTAATTATATCCCAGAGCACTGAAGGTTGAGGGGTTGGGGGTTAAAAAAATATGGTCACATTGGCTATTACTGAAGTCACCTACAAGCATCAGGAAGGGATATCACGGACACTTCCTGGCCAAGATCAGAGCAAAAGTAGTTACCAGCTGAGATGCAGTCACTTACTTCGCAGAAATGTGCTACAAATCTTGCTAACCACGAGCAGGCAGGACCCCAGAAGACACCTCCACCACCAGCATAACACCTCAACGCACTGGATTCATTTATTAGTAACTCAAAGACGGCACCACTTGCCAAACTCACCCTCTGGAAGGGCACAAGGAGCAGACAGACAGGCAAGCAATCTTCCACTGTAGGTTTCTCTGTTCATTATTTGCCCTTTAAAGTAAGTTCCCTACTCTGCCTTTCACAGGATAATAAAAATTGAAGCCATAAAGTATTTAGAAAGATAAACTTGATAATGAAAACTCTGCTGGTAACGATTCAAGCAGCAGAGATATTGTAAGGCTCTTTCCAAATGAGAACCCTGCACCATATATTAAGCTCATCCAGGCAAGGAAATTAATTTATTTCAGAAGAAATAAACCTGACTGCTTAATTCTTAAAACTAATTCCTGCTGTTAACTGGTCATTAGAGGCGAGCAAAGTAAACCTATAAAAATAAATTACGCTTCGCTCCTATCAGAACTCACCACAAAAGCATCAACAGCTTATGAGTACACGGGGGTTAAGTTTGCAGGACAGTCTCATCCCGGCCACACACACAAATGTGGACTTCTCACTGGACTAAAAGGCCAGCTAAAACTACCCAAGTCTTGTAAGAGACTGCTCTGATGAATAACTAAGCCTACCAAGGCTCCCAGAGATGGGGAGAGCAGGGTGAGTGTCCTTTGGGCTGCCCCTTGGCTCTCCAGCAGCTGTAGCTACTCCCTTGCAGTTGCCTCAGTAGGACTGTAAGGACTTTTTAGGAGAGAGGGAAGACAGCAGTAATGGGAGAAATGAGGCAGCAAATCCCCAAAGAAACTAATGTTCCCTTCACACCACCTGCCGCACATTTACGGGAAGATTTTTTTTCTGATTGGAATAGCCTTCGTAAATGCCTTCCTTAATAGAGAACCTAATTGCTCCATATTGGAGGCTAGCATACAGAGATGCATTTTGAACAAATCTCATGAAGTTCACAAAAAACATGGGTCTACAGTTCAGCTCCCTTCTTTTTACCTCTACTACTCTCCTGCGCAGCACCCTCAAAATACTCACAGCTGCTAGGAGATAAGCTCCTCGAGCTACACACCCTGTCCTCTTGTTCTGCCCCTTGCACCATGGCACAGAGCAGGTCAAGACCCAGCCCAAAGGCAGAGTAGTCACAAACACCCCAAAAGTCTGGTTTTGCTACTCTTTCTATTCTGAAAATTTCTATTATTCCCTTCAAGTCCAGGAGCTAACCAGGCTGAACAGGTGATCATCCTGGCCCAGCCGTGTGTTCTCCCAGTCACAGCCAAGGCTTCCTAAACTTGGGGGCCAGAAGCCTGATTGTGCTTCTGGTGTTGCATTGTGGAAGACTATCTTACCTCTTCCCTGCTTCCCAAGCCTTCGCAATGCTCAGTTACAACTTGCCTTCCATTCCTTGGCTGCTGCAGTACTGGAGCATCTCGCAGTCTGTCTGTGGCTGGCTACATGAACTCCCCTGCCAGGTGAAATGTCATCCCCACTTCACAGATTGGAAACAGGGACCAGTATTTAGCAACATGCATCAGAATCGTACAAATCAAAGCAAGTCAAAGAACTAAACTTTTACATCTCCAGGCCAAGGCTATCAATTTTATCACTGGATCATCCTTTTTTATGACTTTACCCTGCTCAAAGAGCACAAACTGCTTCAAAAAGGATTTTCTTATATGAACTGCATGCCACATTATCAAAAGCCTGACACAAAAGAGACAAAGGAGTCTCTCATTACTGTCCTCACCCTTTTCATTAAGTATCCTATCAAGTTTTACTGCACAACCTAGTTATTAGGATTTTTATACTTTCCATATTCCTATTTATATTAAGTACCTCTAAAAACCCATATTGATTTTTATCTTTAATCCCTCAAGAAACGTAGGTGGGATGGTCATTAAAAAAATTCATGTCAGGTTCTTCATTTTCTTCGTTTGCTGCATTTTCAAGAACTCATGTTTTAATGTGTGCCTAAAATCTCCACTGAAAATCACTGCTGTAATTACTTTAACGAGGCAGGTCACGGCACCGGGAGGCCACTGGACTGAACTATTTACACATCCCAAGGTTTCTTTTGGTGATATCCAAATTTACACAGTATCAAGCACTGTCCTGTTGTAGACTTGCACACTTAAGTATTGATGACCCTGGTCTGAATATCAGTCCCTAATGCTCCAAAATCAACAATCAAAACTCACTCACTTCATTGGAAGTGGATTCAGGAGCCAAGAATTTTCCTGTTTTATTCAAAGAATTTATCTGTTCCAGGAGCCTACCAGCAAGGCACACAGCTAAGAAGTGCATACATTCAGCGACCAGAAAGTTGGCACAATTTACACTTGTCCAGGGAAACAGTTTATTATACGTGCCATTAAAAATGCATTAAAGCAACATTAAAGGTAGGCACCTAAGGGATGGGAAGAGTCAGGAAATGCTCCGCTGAAACTTAAGCACATCTCTTTTCTTCACCTAGGTATCCAGGCTCTTAAAACTGCAACATTCATCACCCACACGCCCTTGAACAACAGTTCAACCTTTCGGTGATTAGGGCACTGCAACTTCTTCCCATCCTGACAGCTGCTTCACCAAGAAGCCAAACGCAGCTGGGCTCTGCCTATGAGCTACCTGACAGTTCAGAAAGTGTCTTGTTCAAAGCTTTTTTTTTAATTGCTCTAAAAAATTAGGAGAGTATTTTGCACTGGCTCCAGCAGGAGCAGGATCAAGCCCACAGCACACACCTTGACACATGCATGTTGGCTTGTGCCAACAGATTGTTACCCCACAGATGAGTAAATGCAGCCGTATCAGTTGGGTATGGCATCTGTTGAAGTTCCAAATACACGGCTTACCTTACACACTACGGGGTTCCAGCAATCATTTCAGCCTGCAGCTAACATAGCACTGAACTGCCTGCCTTCATTTTATTCAGCAATGCTGTAATCAGAAGAACTGGCACAATTACTTTTAAAGCCCTGCCCGTGCAGAAAGGCCAATTTAAAAAGCGGAGTTCCTACACGAGGCTGGGTTGTCAAAGCTTACAGAGACCTTTCAGGAGACTAAAGCAGACTCCTGACTGAAGCCTACATCCTGGCAAGCTCCTGGCTTCCAGCCCCCTGCCATTTCGTAGGGCTACACCATGTTCTGCAAAGCCCGCTCTTCCCTCAACTTTTGCCAAGTAATAAGCCCAGCTCACGCGTTGTTATCTTTGACCAAGGATTGATCAAAACTATGCACCTGGGCCCTGTTATTGCTGCTCCTGGGAAACCACCTGACACCCCTCCCTGAGGACACCAGCCAGACACTTGTCTTTTTTTCTGAAACACCCAGTTCAGCTGGTGCCAAGGCTGAGGTCAGAAGGCAAACCTTCAGTGGTGAACAAGTATTTTCCACCTGAACTAGACTGATTACCATCAACAGAGACAGGTTGAAACTTCTTATGGAAAGATACCACTAGAATATTTCCAATAAATTAAGATGTTTACCTACTGCTTTGCTTCATCCTAGAGGCTGTACGCCTGGAGGCAGATGCCAAAAGCTCTGTATGTAGCCAATGAAAACTGCCAACATTTTATTTTAAAATTCACTAATACGTCAGATATGACAGGGTCAAATAAAAATTAAAGGATATTTCTATCTATTCCACATTGAGCGCTGTCGTTATTTGGATAACCCACATGCCTTTGAATCATGAATTAGCATGGAAAAACTTGAGAAGATTGTATTTACTTATTTTTTATTACATGCTGCTAATATTACACTGCTGCTGACCTGCGCTGGAAAGGCTATTTTTTATTTTTCATTCTAAGGCTACGCAGTAAATGAATTCCTCAGCCTTTTCAACCCGTGGCCTTTCTGTTGAGGCTGCCAAGAGAAGTACCAATTAGCGCTAGCTGCAATGGTGGCTGGCTTCCATGACGAACTTTCATAAGGAACCAGTGGGGGGCTGAAAGGGAGACTTATTTATTTATAGTTGTAAAACCCAGCCTAAAAAAAAAAAAGATTCGATTTTCTGCACACATTTTGGTTTTGCTTTAAATATAAAATGAGCAATAGATTCCCATGCCCTAATCCCACCACATGCAGCAGGAAGAAACAAAACCAAACTCACTGAAACCAGTGGCGGTGTGCCATCGGGGAGAGTCCACTCTTCGGTTTGAAGCTGGAGGCCTTCATCTTGTATTGGGCTAATTGGTTGGCATTCTTAGTAATGAGTCCACAAAGTGGCTTAAAACCTTGTTTTTTAATGCACGGGGAAGGAGGAGGAAAGCGGAGAAGTTGTTTTTCCAAAGCTAAATTGATAAAACAGCTCCCAGTGCAATTAAAAACTTGCACAGATGAATAGCCGGCTTTGGAAAGCACCAACTGTGTAATTTATCAGGCTAGTTTACAAAGGGAGAGAAAATATCCGAGGACAGGAAAGGAATTTCACGGACATTTCAAAAACACACCAAAACTGTATTGAATTTTATCGTCTCAAGATTTATTTCTCCCTCCCTTCTATTAAGAGGGAGCAAGAAGAGATAATGTCATAGCTGCATCACCAAAGCACTTTCCATGAGCAAATTAAAGGCGCAGGGGAAAAAAACCTGCGTGTTCCTTGCCTGCCTTTCTTATCAAGAAAGAAAACCAGCGATGGCTCCAACATCCCACTAAGAATATTGACATTTTCCCTAACCTTATGCACTGCAGCTACACCTTATATAATGTCTATGACGAAGTCCTATGAAGAGGGCTGGGTAGGAGACAGTTTAAACATGAACATAAGCTCACATACAAGGAAGAAATGGTGCAGGAGAAATATATTAATACTTCAAATCTTTAAAACACCAATGCATGTTCATAGTTATAGTAGGGACAAACAACCTCTTCTCCTCCTTTGCCCCTGGCATCAGTACCACACCACAGACCTTTTTTTTTTTTTTTTTTTTTTTTTTTTTTTTTTAAGGACAATGGGGTTTGAGAGGGAGGGGGGAAAAATAAGCAACCATGGGAGGTTACCAACCGTCACTCACCAGCAACAGTAACTGACTACTCAGATCTGCTCTTGCTGAATGTACCCAGGGAAGCTACAGCTCGTGGTAGCACCAGGACTTTATTGTACACGAGGCTTCCTGAACAGCTATGCCCTTAAAGTGTTAGTGTCCTTCGTGTTAACAAAACATAATGAAAAGTTGCTCTTGTGCATGAAAAGCAGACATCTTTTAGAACCCACTGCTGAATTTGCTTTAATTTCAATACAAGACTTTAAACTCTCCTCAGTAGCATTTGAATTGACTTATCCGTGACTTGGTTAGGGTTATTTTGTCCAAGACTCTGAGATCGTGCTTTGGAGCAAAACGATGGGAAAAATGTAGAATGAGAAATTATCGTTTTTTTTATTCTTTCGACAAAACCCAGTCTGAAAGACTGCAAACTGCACTAGCTTGGCAAATATTTTGGACAGCATTTTTCTAAAAATAGCATTTGACTCAGCAGTTTGACGGGGACAAATGAAAACACAAACAAAGTGCAAAAAAAGGGCTCTTTTGCACTCAAGTGGTTCAGGAACATTTTAAGTCCCAGTGAGCCACTATGTCACTAAAGCATTTAGCAACATTTGACTGGCAGTAGAGCTTAAATTTAGAGACACTCAGAAGCCAGCTGTCATCTTGGGCAGCTAAATAAATTGATCAGCACGGAGAGCAAGAGGCACAAACAGACATGCAGTCCTTATTTTCACTGCTAACAGAACATTATGATAAACTACATAGATGCCTGTATTTATGCTATGGTTGAGCTTTGTTTGGTCTAGCGATGGCATACATAGCTACACCTTTGCTTGGTGTGACACATCTCTCAGAGACTCGTGCTATGGAACATGGCCAATCCAAGCAACAACTTCAAAACCTTCAGGGGAAGAGACCATTTGTTTGCTCTCCTTTTTTATAGTGCTGTGTGTCAGAGATCCCAGTTCATAGCCCAGTTTTCTTCTGTGTAAAAGCAACACAGAAAAATCACTTCAGATGTCTGCAAGACCAGTCACCTTCATCACGTTATACGTGACATGAACGGCAATGCTGAGTGCACAGTCTGGATGGTTGGATGTATCCAGGCTAACAATATGCTTACCACCAGCATTTACAAAATTTCAGCAGAATGTCTGGGTAAGAAGGAACACAATGCTTGCTGTGAGTCTGTCTGCACTGGCTGAGGCGGAGGAGTGCCCTCAGACTCTCGGCTGGCTGGGTCACTGTTTACCTATGCTAAACATTCAGATTTGCTGAACATCCTCTTAAGGGCTCTACAAAGAAGTTTCAGAAGGTTAAAAATCCTACTTTGTGTCCCTAGTGACCTGCCAAACAACAGCAAGATGAACTCATCCCACCTACAGTCGCACACGTGTTTCAGGGCCAGCAGTAGCAATTCAAAGCAACACATCTTCTATTTAGTGGCTGTACTAAATTATTGCAGAAAAGGTGTAAGGTCACCGATAGCAAGAGGTGCAAGTTGCATGCTACAAACACTCCTGATATGTTTAAATCACCCATAGCTGCTCTGGTTGATCTTAGTTACATACTAGGCTGCACTTAACACAAAATGCTGCAACACTTCTAATTGGGCTACTGAGAGCAACTGATTGTAAATAATTATAGAGTGGGCCTCACGGGTGATCATTAGTAGCCACAGGCATGGAGATCCAACTGGCCACATTCATCACAGTGCCTAATTTTGCAGTTCACAGGTATTTACCATGAGTGCGTTTGGTTCAACTGCCTCTTCAGCACTTGCGGGGGAGGAATAAAAAGCTTCCGTCTTCCCACACATCTTTTAATACTACAGTGTATTAATACATCGGCCATCTGACTGCGGAATTGTAATTAAAGCATCACTGAAATAATTCTGTCTCTAGTAAAAGATCTTTGCATGAACACGAGATTTATAACCTGTTATAAAAACTCCAAGTCACGTGTACACTGCACAGGGACATAGCTTTGTAAGTCCTTACTAATTCCAGGCCAGCGTTGAATCCTCTTGTTTATTCTTAGTTACAAAGAAGTATATCCTGAGTTCTGGGTCTATTTTGTTCATGTTTCAAAGAATAAAATTAGTTATTAATTTTTAGAAGCAACTGTCACATCCTAAGCCACAAAGGGTTGATTTTTTTTCAAATGATGTCCTCCATTTTTACTGCTTCTTTTACTGGAGTAATTTGTCTCCTTACATTCATAAGGTGTCTCCATTAATAAAATTAATAAGTAGTGAGAAGATCTTTTAATCACAGAGAAAACTGTTTATGATAGCTGCCTGTCATTAATTGGTTTGCAAGCCTCGCACTCTGTGCTGAGGTTGCCCACGGAGGATTCTTACAACCACAAAGATCTTTAACACATTTAAAAGCTGGATTCTGCAGGTAGGCAGACCACTACCACTTGAATGTAAATAAAATGTATTACACGTTATCTATGCCCTAAATATTCACTTTACATTTAAAATTAGGTTTCTTGGTAAGGAACATTCTTTGTTTCAATCCCGAGCAGCTGGAACATGTTATCAGGAGAATGCAACAGCCCAGTTCAGGAACTGATTTACTTTTATAACAGCATTTGCCAAAGTACTGCTGTACCTTAGCACAGAACGCCCCTCCGTACAAAACACACTCAGCTGCAAGGGCTCCTCCTCTCCAAATGGGTCACGTCATACCTACAATTAAATTATGTTTTATATTACCTGTGCTTTTTGAGGATATTAGAAAACAAAAATTAAACAGAGCCATGTTCAGATTTAAAACTAACTTGAGTTTCCTACAAAATTTGAATGTAGCTGCACGTATTCATCTATTTTTATCCTGACTTCCTACAGGAATGTGGTTTACAGGACAAACTTTTGTTTCTTCTCTCTGCCTCTTTCCAAATAGATTATCAAATTCCTTTGCCCATTTAGAAACTCAAAAACCAACAAAGCTTTAAAATACTAATAAAATAATGTATGTTTAAAGAAATCTGGGGCTATATGGGGAGAATGCTTATCCCAAGCCCTTGCACGCAGAGAGGTGAAGCAGGGAAATTCAGCAGTTACCTTCCTGACTGGCAGCTGTTGTCCTGCCAAGCCAGCAAGCGTGCAGCTCCAGATGAGCAGCCGCCTGTGCTGTCGCTTGCACAGTGGGAGTGCACGGAAAGCTGGGGGAAGGAAGGATTTGGGTAACGAAGGATAACTCCTTAGCAAACCAGGCTTCATCAGTTCTGCTACTTGTGTTTTAGTTCTCACACCAGGCATTCATCTCCGGCCCCACTTTCATTACTACAAATCATCCAGTGAACACAACGACAAAACAGCAGTCACCTGCTTCCGCGGATCAAATTGCTGGATGTTTCATCAGGCAAAGGAAATTCATTACAGTGTTTTCCAAGTGAGTCTTATGAGCAGACCCTAAAATAAAGCATTTAGGTGCTAACTCCTGCTGGTTTAACGGGAAGCTGGATTGCAGCCTCTGTGCCAAGACCTTCAGTTTTTCTGCTGTGAGCACGTACCCTGCCTCCAGAGCCCTAACCTTCAAATCTAAGCCCATGAAAACAAACATCTCATCCAAGTGCAACTGGCAACACAGCAGCAAGAGGAGACGAGCTGTGTATCATCCAACACAGCAGATCTGAGCCTGAACCTCCAACTGAAGATACAAAGAATTGGTAGAACCTGTTGCATAGCTGTAACATGTTGCATCATTAGCAAGCAAACTAGTTGATGCAGGTATTAATCTGAAGGGTACAAAATACAGGAGGACAATGTAGCTGGAGGAGCTTGCAGAGGGAAATACCTTAGGGCAACCCACTGCATTTTACTGCTCCAGCTGAAGTCTCAAATCATCAAAAAAATCAGCCCAATTCATTCTCAGCCAAGCTGTAAGTAGTATCACTACCAGCTCCGTATCAAAGGCCGCAGGGACTTTCTGAACTTACTTAATGTTTTGGCATGCTTCAGCACAACACTGAATGACCATCACCGCTTAGATTGCCAGAGAACTGTGGCAGAGGAGTGAAAGTGAGTCACCCCCGATTAAAATTGGTGCATTTGCAGCTGTGAACAAGGGCTCATGACCTCACAGATCTCAAATGGAGTTGCTGAAACAACCAGAGCTCTGGCTTGAAAGCAAATAACACAGAAGACTAACCAAACACTGACGGTAATCTTGTAAAACGACGACTCCTCTGACTATTTAAGCATTATTATGCTCTTTAGTTATGCTTTGACTCAGCCTACAAAATACCTCTTCCAGCAGCATACCTCTATCCTAAATTTGAAACCAGCAGCTTCACAAACATTTCATGCCCTGTGTGTTTAAGATTCACAGCAAACAAGAGAAGCCTGGACTTTGATTTTATGGTTCTGCGAAACCTACGCAGCAAATTATCATTGGTTTTGTTTGCAAGCATGTGGATCAGGGTACAGAATAGAAAAAGCAAACTCACATGGTGCATGGAACATCACCAGCACAGATGAATGATCTTTTATAAACTTGTCGAAGTCTTCATCAGTCAGGTGATAAACTACATTTTCCTCATCTGCCCAGGGAGTCTCCGGAGCCTGTGGCTGAGGTGCCTGTGGGCTACAAGACAAACAGACACAGCTGAAAAGCAGCTCGTTGGTGCTGAGTAGTAATTTTAGCAAGCTGGATTGCAAGGAACCACCTTCGTGCAAACGTCCACATGGGTCTGACACACTAACCCTACTGAACACCTTCAGTAATTCTTCCACTCAGAAGTGATAAATGCCAAAAGTCAGACAGAACTGGAAGAGAAAGGAAAAAAACCCACAAGGAGCTCACAAGGACAGATCAGAAATAGAAGAGGACAGAGTGAAGAGATAACCAGACTGCTTAGTTATTACATTATAAAAATCGGATGTATTTTTCTATTACTCTTTAGCCTCCTCAGCAGGATGCTTCCTTTCTTACAGCACTCACACTTAGTAGTTCACAGGAGTCATTGCAAATGAAAGAAAAAAGCAGTGAGTAGAAACAGCCAATCTAACCAGTCACCTTGAATACCAACAGAATATTGATTATAGGGCTGACAGAAAGGAGGAGTGGCAATGTCGGGACCATGAGTGAGCTGTGTGCAGTGCACACCAGGGCATTTACCAGGGAATTCATAGCATGGCTTTACCCTCAACAACCCTGTGACCTGGGGAAGCATCGTTATGTCCTCCCGTGACAGTGGGCTCACAGGCCTAAATCAGCAAAGCTACTCAAACTGCATGCTTAATCTAAAAGATAAGTGACGCGCTCCACCGAATTCCCTGTGATTGCACATGAGCTTAACCATCTTTGATGGCTCAGAGCCAGAGAGACTGCTCAAAGACACGTTGGAAAATCTGGAAATTGAACCTCAGTTGCTCTGGACCAGTTCAATTGCTCATCATTCCACTACACAAGTGCTCTTTCCTTTTATCAATGTACATTTATAAGAGAATTTGGCAGATGTGAACTAAACTATGCTAACTGACATTTTATTTATTAAAGCACTGCTCACATAAAGTACACCCAAACACAGGAACATTTGGAGCCAGACTTTGAAGCTACTTTATCCTTGCCAGGTGTAGTAATGAGTTCCAAATATCCCCCCAAATTCCCCAAATTCTTTGGCAAAGCACAAATCTGGATGTGGCCCCATCCCTGGTGAAAGCAGATTTACTATTTTTGATTAAAATGTATTATTGTGTTAGCTGCCTGGAACAAGGAATGGCAAACGGATGATAATTCATTTATTCTGCTTTGCTCACTGCTAGGCTGAAAGCCTAGTTTGATAAAAAGAAATCAGCAGAGATATACAGATTCAGATAGCAAGTTCTGTTGATGTAAGCAATGGGTCCAATCCAAGAATATTAAGCAATGTGTGCAAAGCTGCGATGCACACCTCTGATGCTGCTCGTAGGATAAACAAAGCAAAAAACAAACAAAGGTGGGAGCTGCACGAAGCCAAGCAGCCTAAAGAGAAAAAGAGGCAAGTCCCCATCCATGAGAGTTTACCACCTAAATGGCCCAGGAGACCCACAGCACAGGCGGAGTTGTGACAATTCAGGGGCTGTGTCACAAAGCTGCCCAGAGAATCACTGTGCTTGCTGCCAAGCCTGTACGAAACAGCAATAATCCACAGGTATGTTGGCAGATGAAGGCTTTCCAGAAAATACCACGACACAATCAATTTGGTAGGGGAGCTGGTTCGAGTAGTTTGAGCATGATGAACACGGACATGCTGGCCACAAAGCACCAGAAGAAAGCTGTGTTCAGCAGAGCCCAGCATGACCTATTTCAGCAAGGAATTAGTAAAGCAGGGCACAGGATGTTTATTCAAATGGCCCACTTTAAAATGCTGTGCATGCTAATTAGCCTACACAGGAGTTGGTAAGAAGTACCTCAAAGCCTGGAGGAGACAACAAGCAAAATCTAAAATGTCATTTAAAACTGAGAGAAGGCACATCCAACGCCTGAAGACCAAAAATAGGATGACAGAAGTCTGGAAGAGATATCAAGAGCTAATTGAATTAAGAACAGAGAGCAAGTTCTTGATTTAATTGAGTAGTTAGGTGGTGCTAAGGAAAGGCCCAAGAGAAGTCCACAAAAACTGCGAGACAAACAACGCAGCTATTGGAGGCAGCAAGGAGCTGTCTGGCTTGCCTACCATCCAGATCGATGCAGCTGTGTAAGAAGATGGATAAAAAAAGAATTGTATGTACAAGATAGCATCTCCCGTATTAATAATGCTGTGTGTTGGAATAAGACTGTGATGGTTTCTCTCTATCACCCCATAAAAACATCTGAAACTCCACGAGATAGTAGCCAGTGCCTATTAGGAAGATAAGAGGGGTTAAGTACCTGTAGGCAGATGCATTAGGACACTTCAACACAAGGAAGAAGTGCCTTCACAAACTAACAAATGAAAAGGTGTTGGAACCCTCCAAACTAGTAGCTCTTGCTCTGAGGGAAAAGAATGTGAAAAACATCCTCTTCACAGTGTAAGTAATTCTAACCTTTGTTGTTATACTCTGCAACCCCCTGCCCTAAATCAGCACAGATCAACCACTTTCAGAACTTAGCCACGAACATTTAGAGGTCAAAACAACAAGAGGGAGCTAAGAGAAAACAGCTGCCCTTCTGTGGCATTTAACTTGTGTCCACAAAAACCAGGTCATTTCATACGGCACAGTGTCTCCTGGATTCTCTTTCAAGAACATACGGACAAGAGCATGTGCACGCACAGCATAAACACACATTGGTTCTCCTTGGCACGGACACTCTGGCAGTGCCATGCCCCTGCTGCTCAGCACACCTGCTCGGCTGACTGGCATCTCCTATCTGAGCAACTCCCTGCCTGACATGCGTAGCTTTGTCTTGGCAGCAGCCTCCACCCTCTCCAACATCACTTCAGAATCACCTCTCCTTAAAAGCGACACAGTCTGGGGAACCCAGAACTGCACCTGACACTCAGGGAGTTCAGAGACTGAGCATTAGATTTAGGATGTGGTCTTGGTGCCTAGCTAATTCATAGCCTATGCCTGTTCTGCTGTAGTTGTGTTTTCAGAAAAGGGAGCTAGCATCATTCCTCCTCAGAGGTGAGAGGACACTGCTCAAGACACCAATATCACAGGAAATCACAACAGTGATGATATTAAATTCTAGCTTGAGTTATCTGGTGAGAGCTTTAATATTATGCTGTTTTGAAATATAGAGTATACACCCTGCAGCTATCTAATTACAATCTTTGGCTTTCCTAAAGCCCCCACCATACCATTTGACTACTTACACTCCTCAGAGTAATGCAATATTATGCATGTAGCAGATTTACCCTCTATCTACAGTATACAGTTTTAATTACGACATCAATTACTGGCAAAATTTAAGTACGCATAATTTCTCAGACGTGCCTTCCTTAAAGTTGCATTTATTATACAAAACAGGAGTAAGAAGGATACTACTCAGATCATCTTTTGGGAAGCTAATAAACATGCACTGAGCACTAAGTGAGGACAAACAGCTGTCTTTAGCTCTGGACTGCTGGAGTATCAGCCAAAGCCCACTGTGGCTTGTTAGCAGAGATTATCATTGGAAAGAGCTTGCAGCTGTTCTGCTTTGCTTCCAGTAGCTGTGTTCACTTGCTGTCACAGCACTGATAGAAAGGCACTGCATATTACAGGGATTATCTGGATATTACGTGGGCAGACGGGGGAAAAAACTCACCCCAAACATCTAATGTTTCACACATGGTAGCCAAGAGATAACGACATCCTTGCAGAACTGAAAAGCATAATACGGTACAGGTGATGAAGTCACAGCCTTGCTCTGCAGGCTGATCATCTCCTCAACATTGCTGGAGTTGCCATCTTGATCATTAATTTCTGAAAGGCTGAATGGACTAAATGAAGCTTAAAGACTACACCTAAATCTCTTCTCTTTGATCCACAGGGCAGTGCTTGCTTTCACTGTTTGTACCTCCTGAAGCCAACAGGAACGCTGCTGGCACTACGTTTGCAGGTCCCCATCCTGAACCACCTAGCCTACCACTGCTGAAGCCCCTGGGCTACCTGCAACCCTTCCCGTGTCCCCAGCGTAGTCCCATTGGTGCAGTAAAACACATTTATTTTATTCCAATTTTGCTAAGCCATATCATCACAATAGTTTGCAACTTATATTCACATAATTTAAAGATTACTTCTTTACATAATTCACATAATTTAAAGATTTACAACTGTAAACAGATGCCTTTAGGTAGAACGGGACACTTTCAACACCACTTCAAGTCATAACGGGAAACAAGCTTTGTAAAAATGACTAGCAATCCAGGGTGCTAGTTTCTACTGTGTGTCACTAGAAAACACTAAATATTCCATCTGAAGGCTAAGGAACTAATGAGAACTGTGTACTTGGCACGTACATTTTAAATAAAACAACCAAAGTCACACCTTTTGTGAGGTATTAAATTTAGGCACCCAAGATCATTGGAAATTTAAGTTGGCATTTTTAACGATGCCAAGATCTGTGCATCTGCATTAATTTTGGTCCATAGTCAGTACCCTATTACATATGAAATGCAATTGTAAAACGCAAGGCATGCCTAACGTTTGTTTTTTTAGCATGCAATCTCTCTGTGCTAGTTCAGCCAGTCTCAGAGGGGTAGTTTTGTTTGCTCTTTTGAGCAGAGGGAATGAGGGAGAGATGGTTGATCCTAAACCATTACATTCTGTAAATAATAAAAGGTACATAAAAGGTGGAGTGTATGAAGTTCAGTGCCTTACTTTTTCAGCCACTCTGCTATATCTGCTGCAGTAGCACCATAGTTCTCAAAGTGGAACAGGAACTTTCCTTTCCTATTAAAGCAACAAAACAAGGTTTAGTGCTTGCCCTGAAGATAAGAACATGCAATTATAGTCAAGTGTATGATTTCTTAAATAGCAGCAAAACATAACTGACTCAAAATAGCAGATTGTAGGATATCCACGGACATTGTATTCTTCCTTTATCCTTTCAAATTCAGCAGAGTAAACATTCATCCCCGCAAGAACCTGAAAAAAACAGAGCATAATTATATTGATTCTTACAATACAGTAGTAACAACATGACTTCCAAAGAGCAGTAAAGCCAGCTAAACTCTGTGCAGATTCTGATTTCACTCATATTGCTGTAAAGCAAGGGTGACTTCATAAAAGGCAATGATGAAGCGCTTCTGATTTTGACCAAGGAAAAACAGAGCAATATTTGAGCCTAGCCCACAGAAAGCACAAACCATTCAGCCTGTCATGTACTCCTCGCTCTCAGAGCACCTCCATTTCCTTTTATTCATCCCCTACAAGAAATACCAAAAGGGCATTCTCTGAATCTCACTAGTAGTTTAAAATACAAATCTGCAAAGAGAGCACAAGTCCAACTAGAATTCTTTCTTCTTGTGCACATACATAGCTTAATTCACATCCAAATGTTTACAAGGACACAAAGAGTTCTAGCCACGTTTTTTGGTTTACAATCTCAGCTAATGTCCAGAAAGTCTGCCTGACCAAACACTGACTTTATTCCAGTTCAAGAGTGTGCTGAATGGCAAGGGGGAAAAAAAATCAGCATTACTTTGATGTAAAACATTCTCCATGAGCCCAGGAAATGCCACATGGCATTTATATACTTTAAATGTGTTAACTTACCTGATTGGCAGGGTGTAATAACAGTTGAAACAGCCTTTTCTTACAGATATTGAAAGATAGGCATGGGAGCACAGCAACTTTTCAGACTGGTAAGTGAAACAAAAAGCTTCCCTTCCCTTTCTTTACCTCTGTCCCAGCCCACCCTCCACACCAGCAATCCACCCCAAGCTTCAAGCTCAGGGCTCCTGTGCCCTCTCCAACTGTCTTTCAAATACTTATTTCAAAAGACTTTTGACCTGAAAATTTGAAGATAGGACTAATTCTGAGGTTCTGTGGGTTTGAGATTCACACTGAGGTTGTTCTGCAGTCAAACCTTCAGCCAGTTGCTGAGATACAACTTCAAGATTAACTTAGTTTTAATGGCATTGACAGCTTAAATCATTTTAGCAGCAGGGTTTTAATCCTAACACCTCCTCCTTCCCCCTCCAAAAACAGGATTTTCTCCTTCCAGCTGAAATATCACATCAGAATTTAATACCAGGTTCCTGACTGCAGCAAACTGCATAGACCAACCAAATGTGCTAGGAGCCAGCATGAAATAAATCTTAAAGCACAAAATCCATGTTTGAAGGTCAACCTTTTCTAATAGCGTGCTGGAAAGTCACAAGAAGATGCTTTGTTTTCTCTCACCTATCCTGAGAAAGGATAAAGGAAAGCTACCTCAGAGGAGAGGAGCACAGAAATAAGATTTATACTGGCTGGTCACATCTCAAGCTTTGAATTTTCCTTGTAATTCTAACAACCAGATTGACTTCATTCATAGGAGATACTAAGGCCCAGTTCTCCCCTTCCCTTATCCTTTACGTCAACTCTTGTGGATAGGTAAATTAAATAGGATCAAGATGCAGCAGTTGCTTTATACAGTGAGAACTGGCTTCATTAATCCCCCGCTTTACACCAGCCTACCAGATTTAAGATTTGCCAAGAACTTTCAAAAGATTTCCTAGGTTTTACATTAGCATTTCCAGCCACATCTATACCTTTAGCCAGATTGCGGTGATTGATTTGGGTCAAGAATGTGGATTCATTCTGCTGTTCATACACTGTATGAAGCATAAATGACCAAAAGTCTATTACAATAAGTTTCATTTTTAAAAACAAAAGTTACTGCTTTAGCTGGCCTATAATCACACAATCATGTATCATCAAGGCTAACAGGGACCATCAAAATATACCTCCTACCCAAAGTCAGGATCCTCCCTCTATACCTAAGCTTGTTCTGCCAGATGTTTAGCTAATTGTCTTTTAGCAAATGACTGAATAACCCCGACTTCAATTGAAGTCCACTACCTCTTGAAGTATCCACAGCAAACACGAAGATCAGTTAATTTCTTTCACCTCTGCAGTGACATTTGACATACTGCAACACTTTACCTGCTCCCCACCAAGCTACCTGTATCTAAATCGACTTTGAACCTTTGCTAGCTGGTCGTATCTTCTAGGCTTCTGACTTCTGTTCTCCTGTGACTCTCCCATCCTGCTACTTGATGGAGCAGAGCTAGGGGAATTTCTTGTGCCAGGGATAAAATAAACCATCCTCTTCTGGTGTGGAACCACTCTTTTTGTTTCGTGCTAGGGTTAATGGAATAGAAAACTCTAAACTTTACATAATACTGAACCATACAGTCTTCCTCTCAGCACCTACAGGAAGATGGGACCAGTCTCAAAAGAATATAGCAACCAGCGACAGACACAGTTCACCTTTTCATTTTTATGACCTACTAAATAGGCAATACTATATTTCATTTTCCTGCTATATAGTAGCCATAATCACTTTTAACCCTGGCACATCCTGACAGCTAACAACAGGTCTGATTGAAATGCCAAACCTTCAGCTCATCCAAAACAATCATAAACTTTCCAGCAGTGCCTGATCTGGAGGTCAACATTGCTCTCAGGCACCCCATGGATAATTTATGATGGGTACAGCAGAGTTAATTTTAGAAATGGCAAACCGTGTACACATCCCACTCAGGAAGCTAACTAGGTCAGATTTAGATGAACAGATTGATATTTGTGAAAGACACTGGTGACAGTGGCATAAGTGGACTTTCCTCTGAAATAAACCTGCACTAAAAACACTACAAGTGCAAAAAAGCACCTCTGACCAGTGCCAGACCCCTGAGCTGGGCAGGATTAGCCTAAGCCTACCTAAACTCTTTCCTTTCTTTCTTGGAAATTATCAAACTAGAACAGATCTGGAGTTTAAATTCAACTTGGTTTGGTTTGAATTTAATAAAAACAGAACTACATGTGGACAAGGGATAATTGCAGGAAAATAGCGTTTTGCAGCATGCCCTCTCTCTGGCAGTACGTGTGTAGGTGTTTCTTTATGCTTCAAATTCCTGTCCACCCCACGCCTTGTGATAGACCTGCTGTGTAAGACAGGAGTGCCTTCCCCCAGAAAACAGCACACCCTCCACAGAAGGGAGAGGAATTTGCATGCTGCCTGGCTGTATGGAAGCACTCCTGAAAATATCTTATTTAGGACATCGTAAAGCCTTGAAATCTGAACAACTCCCACTGCTTTCAGCCCTAAGCAAACAAGGATTTAAAGAAAAATTTAGAGAAAACACCTTGAAAAACAACTAGCTGAGAGAACATGGGGTAGTCCGAGGGCTCTCAGTGCTCATGAAATGCACTGACCAGAGCCGCCCCAGCGATGAACTGCAGTACTTCATCTGTTCCTTACCATGTGCTGCCTCTCTTGAGGAAACTTATAACCCAAGTGATTCAACAGGTAGAATCAGACCAAATCCAGCCAAAGCCATGGAACAACAATCCCATTTCTGTGTCACTCAAGTGTTATTGGTATTACATAAATTATACATAGTGTATTATAAAAACATGACTTGGAAAGTGTCTTCGTCTTGCTTAGAGAGATCAATATGCCTTATTAGTACAAACAGAGAACCAAGTTATTGCAGCTGCTGCAAATTGATTTTATTAGGATCAACACTCGCATTTATTTTAGCCTGGTATAAACGCTAACTTTGTTGACAAAGCTATAGCAATGCTTATGCATGTAACACTTATGCTTACTTGTTAGGAGATTGATCAAGAAAACGTACAGTAATCCCCCTCCCATGACACTGATTCTCCACTGAGCAAGTGGATTAATTATTACTCTAAGGGCATCCATACTTGAGTTGAATAAGAAACATCAAGCCAAAAGCTGATCAAACCCAAAATGGCAAATATTTCTTTATCTTTACAAAAACAAGCTTAAGACGACCATAAATTCACCAAATAGAAGCTAGACATAGCAGTGTCAGAGCCCACTTTTCCCTGACAAAAACTACATACTAGATATAAAAGGCAAGTGAGTAAATGCCTCATTATGCTAAGTTTTAATAATAGCAAAAAAAAGGAGATAATCCTGAGCGAATGTGGAACAGCATCATTCATTTTTGGCTTTGTTTCAACTTGTTTAAAAATTACCCACTTCAATAAATATTTGTGTTTTTAAATATTCAATAAATTGTTAAAAATATTCTCTTTAAAAAAAAAAAAAAAAGATTTTTTAAATATAAATCTTATCTTCTCACTTACATATTTACCCTTCAGTTCTGTGGCTGCCTGCTGATAAGACGGCATCATTCTCTTACAAACACCACACCCTGATAAAAAAAAGATATCGTGTCAGTAACATGCCAACAACTCCATTCAGACTCTTCTACAGGATCTGTGTTCCAAAGCATATCACAATACATGTTTTTATATACAATAATTTTTTAATGAAATTCCTTATTTATTCCACTAAGTCATTATATTATTATTTTCTAAGGATGCTACATCTTATTATATGCAGCTATTTCTGCTATTTTTTCATGCTGCTCAGCTTCATATTCATTTCTTTTCCTAGTTTTGGAAAGAGCAACACCATTTTACGTTCCTAAGGCTCTGGGCTGAGCTCACAGTGGAATGCAAGATGAAAGATGTTATGCTCATCAAGCCAAACCAAAAAGCTTTGTGTATTTCGAACGGGCACTCTAGTGACCAAGAAAGTCAGAATATGGTCTTTAATCAGGTGGGCGATGGGGGTGTACTTCAGATTCATCTCAGTTTAACAGGTCTTTGAAACTCATTTGAGACATCTCCTAAACACATTAAGCAGACATCAAAAGTTAAGCCATGCTCTGTTAATGGAGAAGACGATAACTCAGGAGAAGCAACAACCCTTGTAAAATACAAGAACTTTATGTGCTGAGGAAAAGACAAATAGTGAGTGAGGAAGACTACATGCATAGCTGGAGCACACTAAGAGCTGTTTGATGACGCTCGAGTGCTAAGCAGATTAGCAATAAATCACCTTGTAAGCAGCAGGTTTCACCCTTGCCAAGTAAAATATGTGCACGCACACTGGGAAGAGAGAGGGACTGCAGACAGCATGAAAGGAAGCTGTGGCCATGCACTTCAGACACTTAGTACAGAAACCCATGGTCCACCATGGGACAGCAGTCAACACTTTTCTTCTGGTAAAGAGAGAAGGGTTTTGGAAGTATCTTCCATAAAGGAGAAATATATTTTGCAACCACTGGTTTAGGACCACATCAGCGTGCCTGAGAGGAACATTCTTTAATCAGAGGAAAGAGAGCTCATTTCTGTGGTCTTTCCACCTTTGATCTCTCCACTCAAATTGCCAGTGAGGTCATTAAATTAGTGCTGTGTCAAATGATGATTTCTTGGTGGGCACAGACCATTCATCTGAGGTCCACTGAACCCTCAACTTCATCCAAACCACTGGAACAGCATCAAAAGATACGAGCTGTTAACACCATCTGCTGGATCCTCAACTTCTGTTGTCTTTAACAGGCCCTAAACTAGTGATCTCCCCCACTTTTCCTCCTGAACCTCTTACCGCTCCCTGGACTTTCTCTTAGAATACAGAGGCATACCAGCCTCCTCCCACAGCCACCACCCCACCATCCTTCCACTCCCACCCCAGCCCTGCCACTGCCTTGGACTCCTTGCTCCCAAACCCACTGCAGTGGGACCTCTCCTACCCATTAACTTCTGCACTACACCGTTCAAGACTGTCAAGCCACATACGTTCCCGTGTAGGCATACACGATAGGCAAAAAAACTCCTTTTTCTTCTGCTCTTTTTCTTGTATTGTGACTCAAAAGTGGGATTTTTAATTAAACACGTACTAATTTTTCCACTAGGTAACACTTCCATTTTTAAAACCCTGTTTTCAATAACATTTTAAACAGCTCCTTTTTGTTGCCAAATGCAGACCATCTTCTGCAGGAGTCTCCTTTGGCAGAGTTAACCATAAGTAAATCTGAATGCCTGTAAGTATACCTAATTTTTCATATTTAGTGCTGTCTGACTTATAATATAAAGTCCAAAAGTACAGTGAATGGTCTCCAAATGGCAGGTAATATCTTCCAAGGAAAAGGCATGCTTTTACTCTGAGTCGTTTCACCCAGACCAGGCATTCCTGAAATATTAAAGGAACTACATTTAAGTTTGCAGTCGCTTTCATCTCCCTCTGCAATAGTACGTAATGAAAGAGCCCATTTCCTATGAATCTGCCACAATGAATCTAAACCCCCTGCTTCCAGCCAAGCTGAGAAAGAATGCAGCCGTCTTCCCCATGCCTTCCTAGACAAAGGCTCCAACAACCTCTCCTGCCAAAGACCCTCCACCTCACAAGCAAGGAAATGAATCCCTTTAGTAGCCAGCCTCAATTTGCTGCTCCCAGGTACGAACATTAACGCCCATGTCAGAAGACAGCAACCTGCAACTCCAGCTTCCCCAAGTCTGTATTTTAATAAAACTGCTGGACGTATTCTGTCTCAAGTGGAGCAGGAGTAAGAAAAGAAAAATTGGATAAGAACCAAATCAGAAGGTCTCGTGTGTTAAATAAAAGATGAGGGAGTTAAGAATCGTGAAATCAGAGGGGGGAAAAAAAACACCTTACAAGTAGGCTTCCTTCACAGCAGTTTAGAAATCAGCAAAAAGTATTATAGCACTGAAGACTAGCAGGTGTTTTGCCACTTCAAAAGAAGAGAAACTGGAAGGAGGAGGGCTTCTGGGGGAACGGTTCAAAGAGAACGAAGGGCTAGATAAGGCACATTTCAGGAAGAGACTCAGTTGCGGAAAAACAATTATTCATGATACAGGTAAACTGCGACAGCTCTCCACAGCGGGACGCTCCCTGAGGGGGCGATTTGCAGGCAGAGCGGGCGGATCGCCCCCCGCCGACACCGCGGCGGCCATGGCCGCTGGCGCTCTCCACAAGCCAGGCCAGGCCGCGCAGGCCCGGCCTGCTGCAGAGCGTGAAGGCACCGCGCTGCTGCTAATTTAATTAAGGAAAAAAACATCCTCTGAGTGATGCAGCAAGCTAAGTCTTGAGCAATTCTGGCCGTCTTGGTTGTACACAGATGAGACTGAAAAAGGTAGAATGGCGTTTCAGGCAATAATTACCAGAGAAAATACACTGAAACAGGAGATAATCCTGCCACGGGATGCTCATTTTAAAAGAGAAACAAACAGCAAATTGGTAGCAGTGCCTCGCATCAATTTCACAACCAGGACAGTGCCGGGAGGCTTTTCCAGCTTAGGTCACACATTCATTCCTTTCTCACGGCTGCTCTGCTTTCCAGCTGAGCAACAACTCCAGCACAACAATATTTTGTTTTCAAGAACTGGAAAGCCTCTCATATACCTGTCATCACAAAATGTGAAGAAGCAGTTGCAAATTTGTAAAATTAAGGAAGAAGCAGCCAACATGATAACAAGATCAGAGCAATGCAGTGTCAAGGTCACAAAAGAGATGCAGCGACTCCAACATGCTCTCCTCTTTCCTTCCTGCCACCCTCCCAATTAAACTCCGTTTGTATTCAGGATACTCCTGCCAGTGACAGCAGAAACACCCAGGGTGCCTTCCTGGATGGAGCAGGAAAAGTATTCCTGCTCTTGACCACTGCACTGTAGTTCCCTCTGCACCCAGTTACCGAGAACAAATAGAGCTGCTTTCAACTGCATGGTCTCCTCCAGAGATCTTTTGTGTGTAACCACTTGTCTTACGCCATAGCCCAAAGTACGAAAGAAAAAAGCATGTACAATGCTCATTTGCACTTCCAGCGAGAAGCACTGAGGGACTACACCCCCTCAGAAAACTGCATTAACACTAATGTGCTCAGCATATCGTGCAAATCTAGAAAGAACAACAGGTAAAGAAATTACATAAGGTAATCCACCACATGGATTTCAATGATAAAGATGGGACAAGATGATGTTAGCAAAGCACAGGTGGGGCTTCCAGGTTAGCCTTGGACATCTCTCAGTGAAGAAGGGAACAAGAAGTGAAAGGACATGCTGGATTACTTACACGGGGCATAGAACATCATCAGAACGGGTTTGTCTTCCTTCTTCAGAAGCCTTCGCAATTCCTAGCGAACGAACCAAATAAAGTAAAAACAAACTTAGACAAAATGACGTCTCTTGTTGTGACTTGTGTTAAAACTTTTAAAAGTCAATATAAATGTTAACAGAACACAGGCTCATTTCTCTGGAGGAAAAGAAGGGTCATACTTCCTAACAGACAACACTTGAGTTTCTCCTGCTTGCTCAACTGTAACTTGAAAGGAGCTGGCAAAACTTCTCATAGACACAAATATCCACTAAATATTGAAGACTAGTATCTTTGGTGTTAAGATGTGGAAATTGTACCGCTTGATCAATTTTCAGTTCAGAACCTGTGACTGGAAACATTTTCTTCCTTGATCCATCCAAAAAACGTATTCTAACTCAAGAAGTCAGACTCAATAATAAACTAAAGTTCAGTTTCCACACTATGAAACCTGGTCAGGGCTATGAGAGGCCATGAGAATAGATTTTTCAGTACCAGCATGGTGGAGAAATGAGATGAAGTTTTCAAATTGAACACAACCCTTGGAAGACTTATAATAGAGTACAGAAGGTGAACATTAAAAATTAATCTTCCTACAAAAACCTAATGTCAAAATAACTATTTCTAATATTAAAAATGAAAGCTAGAAAATTGAAAAGGCCCTTTACGAAATACCAGCGAGGGTCCAATCAATTAAAGTTTTAAAAATCAATAGGCTAGAAAACTAATACAAAAGACCAAGCTGATTATATTAGAGAGAAAATCATGGGGTGCTCTGTGGTGGCACTGGCTTTTTAAGGTTGTTTTTATCTTATTTGCAGCTTTCCCACTTGCCATGGTAGATGATTACTGTACAAGGTTAAATCACTCCAGATCTGGATCCTGTTCCTGCCTGCTGCAGAGACTTCCTGAGATGACCTCAGGCACATGAGAGCTTTAACTTTGACAACCTGCAGTTGTAAGAATAGCATTTTACCTCCTACTTGCCTCCTGCAGCAACTGCATCTTGGAAGCTGCTACACTTACTGAGACAAACAGGTCTCTTCCACCCTAACATCCACGATGCTTTAATGCTTGCTGTGTGGCTGACAGACTAATATTATGACCACACAGGGAAGAAGAAGGAGGGAAGCAGGAGACGTTGCTCTGTGGTTATTACAAAACACAGGCTTTGTCACGTCACAGTTTGGGTGCTTTAATCTTCCCTTCCAAAAGATATAATGGTGCTTCACTGAGAGTTTAAACAAACATGCACACTCCTCACATTCCATATATTTATAAAACATACAGAACATTTCTCCAGCTGACGTACCTTTTCACTGTCGATATGCACAATATCTTTGGCTTCAGGATCTTCCTCCCACAGCGGCGCACCTTCTGGATCCTTGAGAAAGGCCACCATGGACTGTAATAAACAGAAAAAAAAAAGTTTTTAAAGCAAAACGAATGAGAACCATCAGACTCCAATCTCAAATCCATGCTGTCATGTGAACCCTATCCAATTAGGACCTTTGTTTTTCCGTTTTTACACTCATCTGTTATAGTGGAGATGAAAACCAATCTCCTATTGCAGAACCAAGTGATGTACTGTTGTGTACCTTCCTCAGAACTGACATGCCAGCTTACCAGTGCCTGCTTCCACTAGAAAACTGGGGAAAACACGTGGAGGTGGACCAACTTATAGACAGAAGCTTCAAGGATCCTTCAGAGAACTCTTTCAATGGTACTAGATCTGTAATACTTCCACAGCTACACGCTGGCTTAGTATAAAAGATTTCTCTTTATGTAGAGGTCAGGCTTCCATGCCCTTCACTGCATCTGAGTAACTTTTGCATCCAATAGGACCAGCTGGAGGGCACACTGTGAGCAAAGGCAATGAACTCCAAACTTATAAATCAAATTGCTCATTTGGTCAGAGGAAAAATATCCACCAGTAGTTTCCCCTATGACTCGTTTACCTAGAAACCGCAGTCACTGGATTTTTAAGTAGGAGTGTTGCAAGCAAACATGACAAGAGAAGCAGGAAATGAGACCCTATGGTTCTGCAGCTCCCATATTTGACAAGTAGAATACTTGCTCAAGCTTGCTTTATAACTGTTCTACCTGACAGACATACAACCAACAATTCCTGTGCTGGCAGATCACAGATATCCTCTTTATCACAACGAAATAGTTCCTACTGATTCTGATTTCACAGTGAGCCTGAGGGAAACTCCAGCCCTCTGAAGTCAGAGACATTCTCCATGGAATTCAGCAGAGCAGCACTGCCCCCCATTTCCAGCCGTACGTAGGGATGTCAGCTGGATCACTTATCCTCAGATGTCTGTGCTCTAGGAAATACAATACTTGCATTTCCATGCTCATTCACAATTCAGATTGCTTTTCACAATTCAGACTGCTTTTTCTTTCTCTGTGGCACTGCTTGTAGGTACTCATCCAGTCCCTGACAGGAAATCTGCCACACCAGCCACATAGTGAGGTCTGAGCAGAAGGTGCTAATCTCTTCTGTCTGGTGACCGATCAATAGGAGTTGAGGGAGCAGCATGGAGATGCACCTGGAGAGGTTTAGGCTGCATGGTTCTTCACCAAGAAGAACCTTGAAGAGGTTCTTCACCAAGAGGGAGGTCAGGCTCCTCAGGGAAGCGGTCAAGCACTAAGCCTGCTGGAGTCAAGAAGTATTTGGACAATGCTCTTATATGTGCTTTGATTCCAGGGCGGTACTGCATGGAGCCAGGAACTAGACTCGATGATCCTTGTGGGCCCCTTCCAACTCAGGATATTCCACGATTTTATGTTTCCCTTCATTGTAAGAGTTAAGTGGATGATGACACTACAGCAGTAAGCAAACTTTACTTGCAGTCCAAGCAAAGAAAGTCATGTGAGAGCATTCATTAAAGCCTTTATCAGCCATGGGATATTCTGCCAAACCAGTTCCTGACAGAAGACCAGAGCTGAGTATGTGTTAACACACACCAAGAGCATCCATCTTGAAGCCCAGCTTTGTAAGCCACCTTCTCAAGAGCACGTTAGCAGCATACTTGGTGACACTTATCACTGCAACAGCCCCAAGAAACATTTTTGCCACCTCTCTGCCTTGGGTAGGGCTGCTCTGGTACAATACCCCAACAGCTTATCAACAGATAGCGCAGCTCAGCTCATTCTCCTGCATCGCAACTGGTACTACAGAGCTTGGGAGGATTCAGAGCTTACAGCACGATTCATTTATGGCATTAATGTTTCTGTCTACTTGCTTAGCTAATATTGAAGAGATTTGTCTGATCATAAGAGGCAGCATGTATTAGTCACTAGACAGCAAGCAAAGCACTTAATGTACCCAGTGAGAAGACCTAAGGGGTTAGGTAGTAGTGTTGGGACCACAAACACTTTGAGTAGAAGAAATTTGTTTTCATACAGCATTAGCAGAGAAAGAAGCTAGCTAGAAGAAATTCAAGTAATTTATAATGCAGTTATAGTTGTAAAAAAATTGAAAACTAAAGGCATTAGCATCCCAAATGATGCTGTAAGAAGACAGTAACATATGGATAAAGGAGAGAAGGACAAAGCCAGGGAGATATTCCACATTTCTGAACACCTCATCAAGTTCTGCTTGCACTCAGTCTGCACAGACCTCAAATATATACTGGCTGGGAGGAGAAAGGGGTCAACATTTTAAACAGCTAATGAGTCCGATTGACTCCGTTAGTTTCAAGAATTCCTACGTGCCAAGTTCAGTGATGTAGAAACAGATGCGGTTAGAGGACGGGGGATTAAAGAGATTTAATTCTTGCAGCCTCTCCCTCTCAGCCAAGAAAGAAAAAAATTAGATGTGTAATGTCTTCTGGCAGGAGCAGGCAGTACGGTGCCTTGCACTCATTACTCCACTCTGTGAAGAGCACTTCCTGCACCCTTTTAAATGGGAAAGAAAAATCCCCACAAACAAACCACGGTGCTGTCTAATCACAGACGAGCAGTGGTCCCCAGGCTGCTGGGTTAGAGACCTGAGCAAAGTCCAGGCCACGGCACAGCAGCCCCCATGCTGAAGGACCAGCTACGTTCCTGCCCTGCCGTGATGGGGTCAGGACCTGCTTTGACACTGCGGCCCCGACAGAGCCATGCTGGGCTGTAACCTGCTGCCTGAACCCCTGCAACAGCTTTGAACCTCAAACACCAATTCAGCACAACACAGGATGTGTCTTTGTCCAGCATACACTGCAAGTTTTAATAGCACAATAGCTGGCTATCATTTATGGACTCACATTTTAACCTGAAAAAAATAAATATGGAAACATCCCTGCACATTCCCCTCCTTTTCAGTAATGCAGTAGAGATGCTTATAAAACTTCCCATGATTTCATACACAAACACCCTCCTACAGGAGCAAACTTGAAAAGGATACAGAGTTTACAGCAGGTCTAATTTATTGGGTTAGTCTATTCCCTTTGCTAGTACTGAACAGATTTATACTTTAAAGATTTTTTTCCATTTTAGAAAAAGAGTAAAACTCCTTTGTACTTTGCCCTGCAGAAAAGGCTTCAGCAAATTATAGACACAGCCTGGATACTGGTTGTATGGCACTACAGTGGATTAGGACACCGCGTGGCTAAAGCAAATAATTAAGATCAGAAAGCTATCTAACCTCAGGTCTCCAACAGCAGCTCACTATAAATAACTGGGGGAAAAGCTACACTAGCACCTTTCTTACATAGCATGCATGGTATGGGCTCTCAATTTCTGGCAAAAAGTAATTAAGTTTGTGGACTCTGCACCAGCTATTGTATTTGTACCTCTGTTAGCTACCAATGGATCTATACTTTATGACTATCTAATACTGCTTCTAAGACTTTCAAATTCTTAGCTTTCAGAACACATGGGTTTGAGTTCCACAACTACTTTTTTTTAAACACAGCAGACTTGTTTCAAATCAGCTGCCTCAAAATGCCACTGCTCGCACTGAAGTTTTGAGGTGAAGCAGGTAATCATTCCATTCTTCAAGATACTCACAGTTATATAAACACCTGTCACAATCGCCTTCCAATGCCCTTTTTCCAAGCCCAAGAACCCTCAATGTAAACATTCAAGCCACTGGTAGTTCTGATCATCCTCACTGCCCTTCTGCAGTACTTCCATACCTTCCACGCAGTGGGGCAAACAGAAACACGTAATAGATGCAAGAACCCAGTGGACTTGGATGGTGGAGTGACGTTTCCTCCTCCATTCTCTGCTCCTTCACTAAACTTTTAAAACTACTGTTCAGCACAGGGACAATATTTTCAGGCCATCTGCTGTCCTGGCTGGTAATTCAGAACCTAGCCTGCCATCACTCCAGCATATTTGGAGCTGTGTCCCTTCCTTCCCTCACATGTTCATTACCCCACAAGTTCTACCTTTCATATTGACAAGTCACTTGGTATTGCAAGAGCCTTCCCAACCCTTTTAATTTATTTATTTTAAAGCTATTTCTAAGCATTTTACATCACCAAACTTTGCTACCTTGCTATCCACCCCCTTGACAAGATTCACGAACAGCTCCGACCCTAATAAAGGTCTCAGCAGCAGGAGGTTCTGAGCACTAATGTCCCCCCACTGTGAACACTGAACTACCATTTATTCCTCATTTTTCTAGGAGTTAACCCACAAGGACATCTCTGGTAATTACATAAGGGTTTAGTTACTTCAAGAAACGAAGAGCTTTTCTTAAGATTCTGTGTACACTATCAGCTGGATCAGCCATATCTATGAAATTGCCGATTATTTCAGAAGAATCCTTTTACAGCGATAAAGCATTTCCTCTTCAGAGCTGTGTCCATTATTCTCCAAAACATCACATTAATATTTGTATGCCTGCTGGATGCCTGGGAAGGAGATCCGAGTTTTATTGCCACAAGCCTGCTGAATGATGTGAAACAAATCCTTTAATCTCCCTGTTCTTTAGGCTGTCCATTTGTCCATAAAATGGGTATGATACCTGATGTAACTGTATCACTCTGCTGCTTGCTGTTTGTAATGTGCTGGAAAACTTGTCACAAACTCAGCTGAAGGTGAGAAAGAAGTGTCACTGCCTCAACACGAGAGAACAGGGAGAAGTGGCATGGAGGGAGAAATCCAGACAACATTAATCATTCTGCTGCTGGCAGCTGTATGAAACAGTCACCTGAGTTTTGACCACTGCCCAGCTCTGATGCTCTGCCCAACCCATAAATCATTAGCAGCTGGTTTCACAAGGGCAGTTAAATTAAGAAAGAATAGAGCTCCTGGAGGAAGGGAGCTTCAAAACCCTACTTCTGTCTACATTGGGCTCACACTTCCCTGCACATGGGGTCACCCCAGAGCTGCTTCCTTCTCACCAGCTAGAGGCAAATACAACAGTGGGCATTAGGGAAGGGGGAAACAATCACCACAAAATTGTAACAAAAGGAATAATTCATATAGTTCCTGTTCTGCTACAGTTGTGTCTCAGCTGAAACCCTCCTCGGGGCTCTGCAGGTGCCTTCCAGTTGATCCTATCTGTAAGGAATTGAGTCACAGCACTAACTCCCAGCTGCAGTACTTTATGGAGAGCAGGAAAGATATCTCAACCACTGTTCGAACCACCCACATTTAGGCAGCTAGCAAGTCTCCATCACCCCACCCACCAAGAGGGGAAATAAAACACGCATTTCTTTAGTAAGTAGAGAAGCAGCCTCAGCCACTGCTGACTAGGCTAGGTACCTGACATTGCCCTTCTCAGTGCCAGGCAGCATTTCTGCTGCAGGAGATGGGAAGATGCACAGTCCTACCCTCCCCACTTCATGTAAATCCAGCATGACAACCTCAAGAGCAAGCTAAACAGATGATTCAAGCCACAGAGCTTGACCAAGACAGAGCCCTCCACCATCTACCCCACAGCAGCTCTGCTGTGGATGGAAGGTAACAGAGCAGGCGTGCTTAGGAGTAGCCACTCTGACAGAACTGGGTTCACAGAGCACCTCACACCAGCTTCTTCCATCCCAGCCCAGACCCTTGAAGGAAGGAGAAAAAGGAAGTGAGTGTAACCCTGGCAGCCTGAATTGACTTCATGAAGCCTCCAACAAGACCAGTGACTGCGCAGAGTCCAGATTTGCTGGAGAAAGAGGAGGAAGTGAAACTCAAACTAGCATCAGAACTGGACAGAAGATGTTTCTGGAATCCAAACCGTCATGGAGCACTCCCAGCACTTCACCAGGGCTTTGCAGAGGAAGGTTGCTCACTTTCAGCATGTTTATAGTACATTTCCCCTGTCACAGAGATCTACGTATTCTTTTCAAATTTCATGTCTTTTTCCTTCCATTGTGCTCACAGAACATTGCTTCCTGTTGTTTTGTGTCAAGATTTGCAAGAAAACAAAGGTCATTTCATCCCTGCTGCACTGTGGGCACATCCATAGGGACTGCAGTTCCATGATCAAATCAAAGATAAGGCCACTCAATTGTTTATAAACACAAGACCTAAAAACCTCAGGGAACTCCCTATCAAAATGCAGTATCAACTAATACTTTTAGTTATACTGCCGTCAATAGCATCTGGTAATCAAAACCAGAAGATTGCTATTTGTTATCAGCTTGAACATTAACTCACATGACAGTTTAACATGGGTTCAGTCTTGTTAATAATACACAGCTTTTCTGGATCTGTGCTTGGCAGATGCGTGCACACAAAAACCCTTAGGTCATTCTGACAGCTGTTTATGAAGATTAACCCCATCCCTTTCATGCCTTTAGCATGAAGTACCACCAACACCTGTTTTTAATCCACGATTGTCTCCCCCATACCTAGCAAAAGAATAATAATCAAGTTTACCTTCAACGTGACAGCTCTGTTATATTCAGTATGAAATGCACCGTCCCTGTTGAACAAGGAGTGGGGAATAGTGTTAACTTACAGTAGCGTTGCTGGAAATCATACAGCTGCTCTCCCTCACTTCTCACTAACTAGAATAACATTATCCTGCCAAAGCCCCAGAACTAAGCAGAATTGACACCACAGCAAGTTCGGGAGGGGAGGGGCAGGGAAGAGCAAGGAAAGAGGGAGGATGCAGAAACAGAATGTCATGCAAACAGGTCTCTAGTAAATAATCCCTCTCTGATGCTTTAACAAGAAAATTTACTAAGACACGATCTTTGGAGATGCAGCTGCTTGGTGTCTCTTACATTTACAATACTCCCACTCTTATTATTTTCTGAAAACAAAAATCTTGCACTCTCACTACACTTGCCTTTCCCCAGGCATATTACAAAGTACTGCCCCAAGTCAGAAAAGAAAGCACAGAGAGGTAAAGCCACTTTCCCAAGGCACATGCCAGTAGGCAAGTGACAGAGAAAGCAAGAGATCCAAATCTCAGCCACCAACGCTGTGCATCAGGTAGTTTCAGCTCACTGGACATCTCTCCCACAAGTCCAGCTCATATTTTCAATGTGTACTATTTAACAGCAGAGTAAACTTAACTGCTGTTACAACGTATGCTTCCAAACTAACGAAACCATGAGCAATTTTATGTTGAGGCACAGGAGAAACAAGAAGTCCTCATGCAGCAGCAGAACAGAGCTGCAAGGAGAAAGAATAGTCCTAACAGGGGCATCAACAATTAGGAACTACAAATCCCAGCCCAGCACTCACTTATAATGGAGCAATTCCACTCCTTTCTCCTTTGAATTAGGATCTACTTTCATCTTCTTGCATAATTTTCGGCTTTCAGTGTCACTGCAAAAAACACATATTGGAAGAAAAATGGTTACAAGAAAAAGAAATCAAATGCATTCAGTTCTGGAAACTCATTGCACTGCTTCCTTTTCAGTAATTAGTTGCACCTAATGGTTAATTTAGAAGCTGCTCAGCTAAGTTTGTGTGACAAGCATTGTGGAAATCTGCATTAGCCAATTTAATTCTTTGGTTTGCCTGGTAAGGACACAAAGGACTATGTTAAAACCACAATGCCAGGCTCTGACCATCGGAAAAGGAGTCCATTCTAGCATGTCCAAGCACCTCTGAGCTGACCTTCTGTCCACAGGATTAATATAAAATTCAGGAAATCAACTTTCAAGACTGTTACTGTTAGGGTGGTAGCCAAAGAGCACAGTTTGTGAAAAGATTCAAAGAGAAAAAGCAGGTCAGCTTTCGTATCTGCCAGAAGCTAACTCAAAAAGATGAATCATCTCCACGGCATCTCCAAGACCAGATTGGAAGTGGCCAGCCTTAAAAAGGTCTCACAGAAAATAAAAATCAGTCCAGATTTTGGAGCCCCAAGCCCAGCAACCCCATCCACAATATGCCTGAGGGATGTGGCCTGGGCCCGTACCAGGGAAGCAGGTGGTTTTCAAACTAAAAACTGAAGAAGAGTGAACTGTTTTCAGCTCAAGCCACATTAGGCTGAGTTACAGAGGAGAAAAGGGCCACGGGAGAAACTGCAGTGTTGGTTAGGTGGGAGGTAAAGGGTCTTTGTGGAATACACTGTCCTAAACGACACAAATGCAGATTAAGTCCGCTTCGAGCTGAGTGAATGTGAAGTGAGACATGGACCTGGGGAGATGAGTGAAACAGTGGGACTACAAAGAGAAGAGGATGATTCACACCGATGAAGCCAGTCTTTGCATTGACAAACAGCAAGATTAAAAAAAGCTTGAAAACTTGTTCCCAGCAGAGGACAACTCGTACTTTTTGCACAGAGAAATCACTTTAGAAAATGAAAACACTGAAAACCCATCAAGTTTAAACCAATTAGAGATACATTAGAGGCATCGAGATGCAAGGGTCCCACCAAATGAAGCGCTGCTGCCAGCACTGGCGCTAATTCTGCCAGTGCTCCCCAGCTGCCTTCCTGCAAACGGGAGGAACAACCAACAGTACGTCTGCAGTGTGCTGAAGATGACAGCACACCTTCATGGAAACTTCCCAAACGATTATTTTTGGCTGGAAATAAGGAAGGGGATACTACAGACACGTGCATGGGAATCAGAACGTTAGGCTGGAACTGAAAGGAGTACTTTAAGGAAGCAGCAGAGCATGTAACCACCTCCCCGGTAAGGAGCACTTGCAACCCCCCAATTCTAGAGAAGCACGTTTCTCCTAAGTGTTACTGATTCATGTCTATCCTACATTTTCAGATCATAGCCAAAGTCAGTCACTGCAGCCCCTAAACGTTTTGTTTTCTTCTCCTGGAGGCTGGAGTTCTGAGCCTGAGAAGACAGTGACCTTCCTATGGTTTGCTGCATCTTTGTTTTCCCCAGACTCCAGTGGAAGATGGAGCTAAAACATGTTATCTGTTCAGTGAATAACATGAACATCCCTCCTTGCAACCAAACCAGGTTACAAAACAACCTGGATTTGGAGTTCTGCTGAGAAAGCCAGCAAAACCACCAAACCTGGGGCCAGAAACACCCTGTCTTCACTTACCTGCAGTCCTGTGCGCTAAACCTACAGGACTCACAGGTCAACGAACCACAGGAGGAGGCACCAGTTTCAGACCCCCCTCTTATCTTGCCCCAGACACAGATCTAGGGGCATAGACCTATGGCACTGCTGGAGTTAAATGTTTGGCAGTCGGCTAAGGTCAGCCCACGTTAAGGTCAGTTAACGCTTGTAAATATCCTTCTAGACACTCCCAAAAGCTTCCAGGATATACAGATATTTGCGGTCACCTCAGCCGTGTCAAGACAAACATTAGGTGGTGGTGGAGGTAAGCAACTGCAATGCTGAAAACCTGCCTCTAGCAACAGGGGCTGAGACACCCCAAGATGTGGTGACAATTGTTCTGGCATGGGCAGAGGAGCAAAATGGGTGCGAAGTCAATTCTGTTGCCAGTTCTGCCATCAGTTCAGTGCAACTTCAAAAAACGCAGAGAATAATAGGGAATTTTTCCTCGCTTATCAGTCTAGATCTCTAGAAAAGTTCTGCAGTGTTTATAGTTGGAAAGGCTACCAAATATGACCACGGTGACGTACCCTTAAGCAAGGCACTAGCAACTCCTGCCACTCCAACGCCTACCAACTCCCTTCCCGTTTGCATGAGCTTCTATTAAAAAAGGAAAGATAAGAACAGCTGTTTCACTAGAAGGAACAGACTAAGCCTGCCCTGCTTTCAGGATTGCTCCATTTTTAGAGATCCCTGTAGCTGCTTGAGTGCACATCCATTATCACAGGAAAGCAAGCAGCAGTTTGCTCCAGTACGTCTCTTGCTATTTACTGGGCTGATTCTCTGCACCAGTGCATTGGGAGTTTACTCTGTTTATGCAATCTATCTGCACTGATGCAAGGGATGGAAGAGGAGCAAATTCCCCGAATAGGAAATGTCTAAATATGTATCAGTAATTTTTTTTCATGCATCAGTGCAGATTTTTGCACATGCCAGGCCCACCGATTCGGATGCTATGCTGAAATTGCTCTGGAAAAGGCAGAAAACAAGCCATGCAGAAACAGCAGAGACAGACCCATTCTCCTTTTCCTTCTTCTTTCATTTCCAGCCAAATCAAAATAACCTGCAAAGAGCAGCCCTGCTCTGATATCACTTGGTAATGACCATTATCCTTAATATGAGTAAATATCAACACAGATGCAGCCTGCTCTGAGATTCGTCTCCTTTGGATCGCAGCCAGCAGCCTCTCTCCAAAGACGAGCTTCTCAGCTCCCACAAGGGAGAGGGTAATTAGGACTCCGGTTCTTACAATTTAATTATGCCACTTGAAGAGGCAGTATAAGAGTTTGTTACAACAACTGATGCCGGGGGATGGGACACTGATGGACAACAAACAAAATGCCCCCCAAATGAACCCTCTGCCACCCAGGCCAATGCGCTCCAGATGTTGGCTTGAGGCTGGCTCAGTAACGTGTCCCCAGGAGCCTTCTTCAGCTGCCTCGTGGCATTTCTGTGCAGAGCAATTCAAACTTCGCAGATCCCTGCTGTGCTACTGCTGAAAGGGGCCCTGCTTTGCCTGCGGGCACTCCTAAAGCTTTATCTCTCTGGAAAACCATCCAAAGCATCACCTTATCTGCAGTATCACGAAGGACCCAACCAGCAGCTACATGGTAATAAGGTCGAACTGTAAGTGGGGCATCAGCATGGCTTCCCTCCTCTCCCACAGGCACCTTCCCCACAACTCCCCACTCCTGCAAAACCAAACTGGAGCTGCAAAACACTCCTGGAGAAGCAGAGACACACAGCAGCTTGCATAAAAGGTCTGAGTTGAATTAAGCAAGGAGTCTAAACAACAAGGACAGCACGCATCGTAGGAACACCGCATCCTCTCCAGGCACATCTCCTCTCCTGGTAGGCTTTTCTGTCATTTGGGGTTAGAGTGAAGCTGGCAGAAAGCCCCAACAGCAGCACTCCCTGCAAACCTCTCAAGTCCCTTGTCGGTGCTAGCTGGCATGAATAATCACTCTGCAGGGGCAGCCATCTGCTGCCAGGACGGGAGGAGGATGGGGGCTTGCTAAGGAGATCTGACATCCTTTGGATCACAACTGGCGAAGCCAACATCCAAACAGGACACATTCCCACAGGCACTCATCAGGAGCGGTGCAGGATGCTCTGCCGCAGGCTGGGGAGCTGCTGGCTCGTGGCCAGAAGGGTGCAGAAGAGGTGAGAAAACCTGGTGGCAGTCCCTGGCGGCACAAGCTACCCAGAGAGGCTTTAGCAACAGCCCGGTAAGGTAATTCAGAGAGGGGAAGAACAGGGCAGCTAACACAGCTAGGCAGGAGGAATACAAAAATTCGTTTGGCTGCACTAGGTCCACACAGATTTCTGAAAACAAAACAAGTCCAATCTGGATAGATCGTGACTAAGAGACAGTGCCTGGAGGTAGCAGCACAGGATACCAACCTTGGGGCAAACTCAGATATTGTCCTGGCAGGTCATGAAGGCAGCAGGGTAAGACCAAACATCTGCAGCACCAGCCTTCCTCACAAGCACAAACAAGACCTTCTCCAGCTCCCTAAATATTGCCTTCAGCACGTCCTGCTGACCTCCAGCTCCTCAGCAAGATGGGAAAACAACCCCACCACCACCACATCCTCTGGGGAGGAAGGGTGTGGAATGACTGCCAGATCCTCACTCAGCAGATGACAAAAATGCCATCAGAAAGTTGCCAACGTACCAGCACCGTGTGCACGTGCTGTGCAGCCACGTCACTCAGACGGTGCTGGCGTCTGCAACACAGACGGGCCCAAACCTCCCTTCTCGCCTGTACCCACAGCGTTCCCAGACACCAGAGAGGTGATTTACAAAAACACTGCGGCAGCACTGATTTAAGTAACAAGGTCAGCTTCTGTGCATGCAACCACACTATCTTGCTCTCCAATCAGCACATCACATAACCACACGAACCACAGCTCTCACAGTCTGGAGAGCAGATAAAAATCTGGTATCTGTCTCTGAAACAAGGCTCAACAACGCGTCTCAGTGATCCTTCAGCAGTCCCTTGCATCAGTTGCACCTGTAGACCCCACCAGGATGGAGGCTCTGCTGTACAGAAATGCTGCCACTGTCCCAACAGCTGGAAGAGATGAGACAGCAGGTCAGGAGGAGGAGCAGGCAGACACATAGCAGGGCTGCCCATAAAACAAGCTGTCCAACGCTGGAACAAGCTTTGGAAGGCACCCATCAAGGCAGTCACCAGGTTATCAGTGCACTCTCTCACTGTTGCCTCTGCTGTTTAATTGCTTTCATTCCCTTACACCGTGGTGAAAAGCAGCATACAGAGAACAACTCCAGCTATAATTTCAGGGAAGTGCAGTTTCAGACTACCCCTCGGAACTGAATTATCAAACAGGGTTTCCCGGCCCAATGCACAGCCTTTGCAGTGCCCTCTGGCTATCTTCCAGAGAGTACCCTCTCCAGACAACAGGCTGATGAACATCCTGAGAAAGCAGGGAGTTGAGAGCCTGCCAAACAACTAATTGAGCTTGTGACCCAAAACAAAAAAACAAAAACAAAAAGGCAGCGAAAGGGGGTGTCAACGCCAGAAATTTCGACAAGCCGCCTAAAAATAAAAACTGCATTTGTACTTGCAAGCCTAATCTGAAAGAGGAAGTCATTAACAGTCAGTTGTAGTTGGATTTGCTCCTGCAGGGTTCAGAAATCAAAAAACACGATTCATTAGCCATTGTGCGTTGGCCAATATGGCATTTTGACTACGGTCCTTCCAATCATCAATCCTCAGCTCCAACAAGGCCGTTCACATCGCAGCAGCTTGCATACTCTGCTGACCAAATGACAACAGACCGACATGCCCAAACCCCCTCCTCTCAGCCTGGGGGCATCGCCTTTGTGTCATCCTCCCTCCTAGTCTGGGGTGGCAGCTGCTACCACCTCTGCTTACTGCATGGCCCGTTTGTAAGGCTCCTCGTGTTCTCTGACAATCCCAGACCCTCCTGTATCGCTCTGAGACAGACCTGAAATAAGAGAATAAAAAAAATCACTTCTCAAACCATCAGCCTGGCTTGCAAGAGCACTTCTCCAAAGAGCTGTGCTAAGCAGCCAGTGGCCGGTAATGGCTTACATCTACTTGAGCAGAAAACACGCACACAGCTCTTGGTGCAGCCGGGCACTTAGATACTACGCTCAGGAGGAGGCTTTAAGAACCTGCAGACAAACAAAATAGGAACAGGACCCAAGAGGGATGGACACAGAAGAAATAAAAACAGGAAGCTTAAAACGTTGGATTTGTCTTTGAAGAGGAAGCAACGCTCTGTCACTGTTCTAGATTCCTTATGGAAATGAACTTTCAAAACAAGTAACAAGAGCAGCAGGTTTCCATGGCACAGAACAAATGAGCAGCTCAAACAAGGCGGTAGACGAAAAGCTTGAATCTTTAAAGGGATGGAGAACGCGAAGACCAGAAAGGGAAAGTGTGCTGCTGGAAAGAATTAAAGATTCGGATTAGCAGGCTGACAGGGCAGTCTCTCTTCTGAATTTAAGGTTTGATTTTCCCCTCCAGAGCACAGCAGAAAGCCCCTTTGTGACCCACAGGGCAATCTTCAGAGCCTTCTGCTCCAAATGTTCCCCCTGAAACGTGCCAGGAATGCAAACAGAAAAATCCCTGTGCTGTGGAGACCCAGCACCAGCAGGCATCCAATAAAAATGACTGTGCCCATTAGTCAATTAGAGAGACCAAGAATCTATAGAAATGAGATCGAAAAGAAGTCTTTTCCCAAAATTAAAACCCATGAGATTAATTCTCACTAAAAGCAAGAGTGAGCTAAAGAACAGAAAGAACCCCAAGACAAAAAGGTGACAGGTATCATCAAACAAAACCAATTAAGGAAAAAAATTATACAGCATAAGCTCCAGCCCTGTAGAAAGTCAGTAATAATGAATGTTACTTTCCATGGAAATATAAATTAGTAAGAGGCACTCAGCAGCTCATGTACCTGCACAGAAATAAGGTGCACACCTGCAAAGGAGCTACCAAAGGAACTTCTAGAAACGCAAAGCACTTGAACTCTTTATAAAGACGAAGCCTTCCTCTTCAGACACGTCCCAGCCATCTCTAACCCTCCTCACCTAGGCGCAGAGGGACACTCTCCTAACCTGGACACGAGCACTAACACTGTACCTTTGAATTCATCCTAAATAAAACCACACGAAGGCAGGTTCTGGATGTCCCACCTCCAGGCTCAAGGAAGCTGCAGCGTATCGTACTGTTCCTCTGCCACCTCTTTTATGGCTTCTTGCTGCATGATGAGCCTGGAGAGCACACAGGATTTTTGAAACAAAATAGTAACTGCAAGAAAACCGAGGTAACTTCTCATCAACTCTTAGCTCATTTGCTCTTCATTAAAGACTGAAAAATTACAACGTTGAAGGTTAATCACTGCCTCGAGGCAAAACACGAATCGTGGCACACACACGGTTAGGCTGACACTGCAATAGGAACCCAGACTTGTATGGCCAGGCACTAGAGCGGATTTCAGCTAAATGCTCCCTATTTCTGAGTTAGTGCAACACCCCAGACTGAGCAGGTTTATCATGTTAGGAACCAAGAGCTTACCTAAGGGAAGGTTTTTGAGGATGGAGCAGCAGTTCCTGCACGGCCACTCTGACTGTGATGTAAAATGGCTTTAAGGTGAATTGACATCACCTGCACAGAGGTTACGAAAGAGACAGGAGGAGGAAGGCATTGGAAATCCGTGCTGCAAATGCACAGTTTGCCCATATAAACCACATTCATACAAAGATCGTGTTGTCAGTACAACTATGCTTGCAAGCCATTCCTTATAGATACCTGGTATACTCTTCCCAACCCGACTGGGAATGGACTCCTCTTTGCTGGCACCAAGCATCACTTACCATACACCACCACCCTTCACCTTCAGGGCAGCTGAAGGAAAAAGGCAGAAATCCCAACACTACAAACACCCTTGGATGGAAGGGGCTACATCAGTGCAAGCATGCTCCTTTCTTCTTTCTTTTTCTCTCCCCTTTAGATCTGGTCAAATTTATTTGCAATTTCAAAGCTTTTCATCAGCTTTAAAATTCAACTGCAAGAAGGAAGATGAGTAGACTTACTCTGAAATAAATCCTATTTCTGATCGGCTTTAGGGGAGCAAAGGTAGAAACTAAAGAGCAAAAAGACACTTAATGCCATCTGTACCAGCAGCCTTGTTTCTGAAATTTCTCTCTCCTGTTCCAAGGCATTAAATAAATTAATTTATGATTGTGTATGGGTAAAGCCTTACTATATCAAAGCATTAGGAAGTCAAAAATTTGGGAAGAAAGATTTAATCTAAAAGGCATACAAACACAGAAACTGGGGGCATCCCAGAAAAGAAGACTACTGACTAGGTTTAGCTCTCTTCTGGGCCAGCAGGTGTTTAGATACGTAGCCTCCAAGGGGCCGCTTTACCAGCCAGATTGGGGTGGAATGCTGAGGGAAACACCTCACCCCTATGCTAAGTGTCACAGGGCTGCAACACTTAAAAAAAGCTTTTGGGGAAAGGGACTACGGGAATGGCACACAGGACTCCGAAGCGGGAGAAGCAGGATTAAAACCAACCAAAAATTAGCCAGACATTTTAGCCATATGGCTCTTCCTCTCCCTAGCAGTCTGATGTGCTAAAGCCAAGCACATGCGCTATGACAGCAGATGGGAACCACACAGCTTTGTTTATGTTTGGGACCTACAGCAAAGGGAACCATGCGAGCTTGAGCAGGGAATATTTACCCAGAGCCAAAGAAAATGGGTGCTTTTTTTCAAAATACCCATCTACACAACTGGGTAGGAGTTATGCTAAAAATCAAACATGCACACAAGGAGCACCACCTGTATGCACGGTGTGCCTGGTCTGCAGTTCCACAGGGCAGCAGCCAGACACTTTACTCAGGTATTTGATTTTTGGTAAGCAACCATGCTAGAAGAACCAGGAGTCCAAGACACGGCTCTCCTCTATTTGAGGAAATGCCAGCATCCCTCTGGTTCAGGGCTACCCCATCACTAGTCTCACACATTCCCCACTTCTGCCTACCACAGGATTTTACAGTAAGAGCAATTATGCTCTGGACAGAAAGCACTAATTTCACAAAAGGCACAAAAATTGCCTTTCATTCAAGCATTAAGCTCAGCTCACTGTGCTCCCACACACGTCACTTTGTGCCTTTTACTCACCACCATTAGGATTTGCTAGCAAGTTTCTGTTTTTACACAAAACTTTTACCTGATTACGTCTACACTCAACCCCCTTCTCATATGGTTCAGAAGATGGGGTTCAGGGACAGGAGGGACTCTGCAGGATGCAGAGGCTCCGGATCACACGTATGGGATCAGCCTGCCCACACCAGGTCCATCGCACCCTGACTCACATTTCATTGCAGCTGGATGCAGAGATCACATAGCAGGACAGCACAGCTTCTCTTTGCAGGTATCTTAAGCTTCCAGCTCCCTTCTGAATCCCTTCCATTTTCAGAACTTCTATCAGCCTGCTACTAAACAGAATTCAATAAATAACCCGGTCCCCGTCTTGCTTGCACGCCCACCCAACAGCATCTGAACGCGCTAAATGAGCAGTGCCCATTTGTGCTGCTGTAGCATTTTTCCTTTCAAAGTTCTCCAAACTCTATAAATATTAACTAATGAATCAGGCAATATTTATCCAACTGCTTGGAAAACAGATACACCTTTTTCTGTTTTAAACGGCACAGATTAATAGCAAGGACTCAATGGTAGAGCCAGGAACAGGAGCTGAGAGATTCTCAGCTCCTGTAAGAGGGTGTCTCCCTGAGCATGAGTCCCAAGGCACTTGCTCACAAGACCGATCCATCTTCTCTGGGACACTCTGAATGAGATTTATCAACATGCACCACTGCTCTAGCCATGCTACCAGTTAGCCCAAACTCAGCTTGGGAGCAAGCACCGGGTATTACAGAGGAAAAAATAAACAAATGCAAGGTAGCAGAGAGCTCTGTTTAAACCCACAGCCACAAAAAAACAGCTAGTAGGCAGGAGACTGTATCTTAGCAGACATTAACAACTCACTATTCTGTCATCTCACACCTCCCTTCATTCAACATCAAACATCTCAGCAAGGAATTCCTAATTAAAGCATGGAAAAGCAAGAATAAAACACATTTTTGTCACTTCATCTGTAGGTCTTTTATTCATAATTGAAATAACTTCATGTTTAATTATGTACAGAGCCACACAGGAGCAAAAAGTGACCTCTCCAATGCTGCAAGCAGCCCCCACCTGCCTGTGTGAACCGATTCGAAGCGCCCATGCACAAGGCCCTTAGCTGCAAAACCACACAGAGAGGCGTCCCCAGTGCACTGTGCTCCCCACAGCCCAGCTCCTGCAGGGCACTTCAGCCAAGTAAGCCTCCTTGTGCTGGAAGAGGGGTACCTGGCATGCCCCGGTCCTCTGTCACATAAGCCCTGATGCTCCAGGGACCTCTGCAATCCTGCTGCAGAGCCACAAACCGAGTGGCAGCCTCCTGAGACCGCCCAACCTGGAACCAAAAGCTCGAGCCTAAACTCTGTCTCAGATCACAGACCCAACCGAAGCCCAGGACGGGGAGCGTGGTTCCCACACGAGCAGCAGCTCAGGCAGGCAGCCACAGACCTGCCCGCCCCTCTCCGCACTGCTGGGACGTGGCAATGAACAACCATTTCCATCAGCAGAGCAATATGTTTTCTTTCTCCCGAATATGAAGGGAGGAAGGGGAATTACAAGAAATAAAACAAAAAACACCAAACCCACAGCCAATAAAGAGAAGAAGAAGACTGCTGTCACCACCACAGGGAAGCAGAGACACAAACCACAACTCTGCATGGATGCCAACCTCGCCAGCGCTTAGATCTGAAGGCAAAGAAGTGCGCTACAGTGGGGTGTGACGAGCAAAGCCAAAATTCCCTGCTAAATATCGCTGCCAAACAAGCCATTCCTTGTCAATATTTGTAAAACAAATTGAGCCTGGGCTGTAAATATCCCGGCATCTGCGTGCAGTTTGCTTCGGCACGAAGACTTGCAAATAAGCCTCGCAGCATGCTTGTGCTGGGCGAACGGCTTGGGCAGCTCTGGCAGGACTCAGCTGCTCCCAGTTCCTCCGAGACGAGTGGCAGACAGCACTCCTGCAGCCTCTCTCTTGTTATTGTTGGGGTGATGCAGGCAGCCACCTCTATTAAAAGAAGCCGTAATCAAAGGGAAAAAAAAAAAAAATCAAGAAAAAAAGGTTTAAGAGTCACTAAAAAGCTGAGACTGATTTCAGAATGCTCTAGAGGTCTAACAAGCAGATCAACCAAAAAATTTGGTTCAGGCTCAAGCCATTTGTTGCTTTTTCTGTGGCGTGTGTGTATAAAAAAAGACCACCTTTGCTACCTGCCATTATTCCACAGGACGAGCTCAAGGACTGTCAGGACTATCTCTGCCTCCAAAAGCTAAAGAGAAATCTCAAGTTTTATTTTAAAAATTTTCCTTTTTAAAAAACTCAAGTTTTATTTTACAGCGAAAACACCGCGCTTCCCTCCCCATCAAAACCATTTACAAGTTCAGGAGCAGAGACTGAACCACTGAATTAAGTGCCAATACCTGCATGGATTTCAAATGCAAATCCTAAACACTGAATCCTTCCTTTCCCAACCCAGAACTAAAATAAATCCTGGAGATTTATTGCAAGATATTGGCTATTGCTGAGTTGCATTACAGCAGCATCTTGAAGAGCCAAAGGGCCTCCTCGTCCCAGGAGCTGCACACACACACCACTTGCACGCACACACACAGAGCAAGCAGCAAGTCCCACAACACAGAGGCAGTCTAAAACAAAGGGAAATAAGGGACACAAAGGTAAAGCAACCACTCTGCTGTCACAAATAGAGCTGATTAGAGACTGAAGCCAAGATCTGGCCCATTACTCTATTCACTAGCCTTCATTGCTAACAACCAAAAGCTGTTTATCAGCGCTTTCATTAGAAAAGGAGACTGACTTTCAGAGATATGCCACATCCCCCCACAACTTTCCCCTCTTCAGGGTCAACACAATTTATTTGCTGGCTCTTCAGCAGGTGGGAACTGGGACAGGCTTCACCAAGCCCTGCTTTCTGCCAGCTGATGACTGGGAGCGCTCCCCGCCAGCTGGGCAGAGCTGCAAAAGTCTGCGCGCTTGGACCAGCCCGGCAGGACACGCACAGAAGGCAGGAGCACAAAAGTGCATTCACTCTGATTTACCAATGATTTATCCTGGTTCGCTACTGGATGGACAGAGGTTAGTTTCTAGAACATGTTTTTCAGAGATGACAGATCTGTGCACAGTGTGCAATTTGTTCGTACCACAGAGACCCACCCAAACGCACAGGTAGGCAGCAACCTGCTCCTCTGCAGAGCAGGGAAGAGAATTTGCCACCTGCAGGCACAGCCCTCGAGCTGCAGAGGCAGAGAGGCACTGAGACAGACTTAACTAAAACCACAGGCAGCGTGTTACGGGGCAGAACCACGTGGAAGGCTTTCAGATCTGCACCCCAGAAAGCACACACCTATTCATTTCGTTCCACCCCACGCAGGCAACCACTTACAAAAACAAGTTTCCCTGCCTTCACGTCAAACACTGTCACGGCCCTACAAGCGCAGAGGAAGTCCTTTAAGAGAAAACACATTTCAGTGAGAAACAGAAATGGGTGGACACTTCAAAACCAAGCAGCCCTACAGCACACGCAACATTTGCTGTCGGAGCAGAGCTGCGCTGCCCTCCAGCTGAGGCGTGACGTGGGATTATTCCTCGCCCTGCTTGTGGGAACGCTGGAGCAGTCAGAGTTTCCACGCCACGGGCCCCCCATGAAAGGCGCTGCTGCAGAAGGGGTCCCCAGCCTCAGGCTGAAAGCACGCTGTCACAGGAGAAGTGACAACAGCCATAGGGGAGAACCGATCCCCCACCGACGGCCCGAAGGAAGGCAGAGGGCGGTGAGATGTGGGCTCCCTGCGGTTATGAACAAGCTGCACAGAGCGGTGTGGGTTCAGTTACAGGCAAAAAGCTTCAGAGCTGGCAAAAATGTGAAGTCAGCAACAAAAGCCAGAAGGGGAGGGCAGGGGAAAAAGAAAGAAAAACAGCACGTCACATACCCACAGTCAATCCAGCTTATAGTACCTCGTCCTTTCACCTCCTGGGCCACGCTGGACAGTAACCTGAGCGAGCTTTCCGCAGCAGCAGCTGGAGGAAAAAGAAAAATAAATCACCAACAGCATTATTACTGCACACAGAAAACCACAGCGGTGCATTCCTTTGTTCTGAAGCACTGGAATAACATCATCTCCAATCTGAAGAAACCAGTAAGAAGGGGATCTGCAAAACCTTCTGTAAACTAGAAGGAATGCTGGCTACAGCTGGACCTGGGTGGCTCCTTCCCTCCACAACCCCCCTCAAACAGCACGCTGGAGCTCAGACCTCCATACACTCCCTGACCTACATTTGAGGAGCTGTACCATGTCCTCTCCTGCAAATCAGCTCCCATCCCCACACTGTCATTTTCCTGTGGCTGGGCATTAACTGGTTTCTAGCGCTGTCTGCTAATTAGAGCACCTCATTAAGGACCTTCATCAGCTGTAAGGGCAAGTCATTCAGTGTGTCTGCCTGCTTCAATTCCATCCCTGAAACACACACACAACAACATGCTGCTATTCTCACAATAACCCTTGGAAACACCCAAACCAACAGTCGTGAGGAGCTCAAAACTAAGAGCAGAAAGCACCCAGAGAAGACCCTTCCAAAAACTGGCTGCATAATAAACAGTCAACTGAGATTTTTACAATGTCCTGACATGTGATGATTTTGCAAACCACTTCCATTCCAAAACACTCCCATAAATGGCATTAAAAATAAACAGAGAGGGAAAATGGGACAAGAGCTCAGGAAAGAAAGATACAGATTCAAACAAGCATCAGTTCCCCCAAAAGTCTAATATGAGACTGTTTCCTGCCTCAATAAAACAGAAAAAAAATTCCTGGAACTACGTTACCTGCTGCTGCTCCACAACCAGTTCACCTAATTGAATTTAGGAATGGCTATATTGGGGCAGATCAGATGTCTACGTAGAAAAATAACGTGTCTCCAGCAACGGAGAAAATGAAGACCCATGGTTTGAGCAGATGAGGAGAGCCAGCAAGTAGTAATAGTTCCCCTCAAATCATTCCTAAGCCTCCACAATTTTTATCTCAACAATCTCCTGAGCCAGAAAGGACTTTTTTTGTATTCAACAGTCTTTTCTTGGGCCGGTGCCATCAGAGCCTTCAGCCCACTCACGTTAGCTCTTAGGAAACTCTCCTACCCCCAGTGCTGGTAATGTTCAACCACCACCTCTCCGCAGCACAGGGATGTAGACACGCGTGGCAATTCTTCCTGTGTACTGACAGCAGAACAGATTGAAGAACTCCAATAAAGAAAGACTGCAAATTAAACAGGCCTGTCCCACAAGGCTCACTAGCTGTGCAGCCCTGGCAGGACATCCAGCTGGGAGGCTGAACTGAACGCCCCCTGTAAACAAGTACTTCTCCTGAAATTTTCTGATTTTCATGAATTTTCTGCATGGGACAGGAATACTCATTGAGTTACACTCAGCTGAGAAGCAAAGCCTTTGTTTCAGCAGTATAATCGGTTGTTGGCTAATTTCTCATCACAGCTAGGGGATGTATAACTGGGATTAGAATTGCACCTCTATTCTCATCTTTTTTTTTTTCCTCCCCTTGCCTTTTTTCTTCACTGGGTGACAGTTATGCAAGAACTTACTAATTGTGCAAGGATCGCTGTGTGAGGAAGAAACATTAATCCCACAGCCAGCTCTGCAGGCAGTGCTTCAGATTGCTAAAACCAAGCAATTAAATAATAAAAACAGAAAAAAAAAAATCTCCACAACATACTTTTAGAACGATGCCCAAAGGACAACATTTATATGATGAGTATCAGAGCCAAAGTGTTCTGGTTGTGCTACTAAAAATGAAAGCAACCACTACTTAAAGTATTAACCATAAGAAGAAGTTTCCCTTTAAAAAGCTGAGTAATACAGATGTCTTTTTTTTTTTTTTAATCTAAAGTGTTCCATTCAAAATCAAAAAGCACTAGAACCTCTTTTCTGATTCACTTTGAACCTGACACTGCAAAACTATTTGCTCATTCAAGCACTCAAAGTTTCCCATTATAACTAAACACAAATATTTTTGTAACAGAAATTTTCATATATGATATTTTAACTATCTTATTATAAGCCCATCTTTACAAAATAAAGCTAATTCTGCACATTTTTGTCTGTGAAGCTCTCTGATATTGGGGGGTAGGCTTGGGTCTACCCCACACTGCTCTGATTTGATAAATTCAGAGCAATTCTATCAATGTCACAGAATCACAGAATTTCTAGGTTGGAAGAGACCTCAAGATCATCGAGTCCAACCTCTGACCTAACACTAACAGTCCTCCACTAAAACATACCCCTAAGCTCATTGCCTCTGAGATAAAACCTCTGCAACAGGTAAGGCAGAGAGTACCCAACCCACCAAGCAAAACATTATCTTGCACCACTTGGCCTGCAGGGAAGTAAAGGAAGCAACAACACCAAAATAACACTGCATCTGCACAGTATTAAAGAAAATGAATTTAGTAATGCCTTTTTTTTCCCTGCCAGCCAATGATTTCCACGTCCACACCAGCATTCTGCAGTTGCGTATGGAGCTTAAGGTTGCTTCTCCATTTTATGTGGTGCCACAAAAAAAGAAAGCACCAAAACAAACAAGGTGACAAATGAGAAAAGGTACAGAAGGAGCAGATCACAGCAAGAGGAAGAGCAAACACACACAGACAAGCAAGAGGGAACAACTATGAGAGCCTGAGTGAGAGAGAAGGCAGCAAAGAAATTTAAGGGGACAGGTGGCATGACGTGAAATGAGCCATTTCTCTCCCTCTCACACAAGCAGCTCATTTTTTATTTTTATATTTTGTTCATTAGAGTTGAAAGACAACCGTGGGACATCCAAAGCTGTCAAAAGCAAGGACGGATTGATTTCAGTACTGTAACTATCATTAAGCCTTTCAGTGTCACGAGGAAATCAAAGCTTGCAAACTGCTGCGATAAACACACCAGAAAGCTCTGACTGATGGCTTTTACAAGCCACCATTTTTGGAGACAAAGCCAGAAGGTACATTTCTGCCAACATGACAGGGCAATTAGCAGACCAAGTTAAGAAGCCTCTTCTACCTTGAAACATCAGGAGCTTCTGCACTAGAGCAGAGGACACAGGTCCTAACCTGCACACAGATGTTTGCAAACACTTGGTGGGCTGAAAGAGCTGTGACGTCCAGAAGAACAGGAGAACTCACCAGATTTGGAATACAGAGCTAGTACATTATTTCGTGTCCTGAGAAGCTTCTTAAAGTCCTTGTGGTCACTTATTTTTTCGATGAGTGGAGACACCTTCAATGAATACCCAAAGGGTGGCAGGAATGCCTACAGAAAAAAAACAACATGAGAAACATCAGTAAGAGCTTCCAACACTGAGAAACAAAGCAAAGACTGCTTTTGAAATTGCCTTGACCTGTATCACAATCTGCAGATGTGCTGCCTTAAATAAACTGTTATATTGATTTCACCAACTAAACAAACAAAAAAAAGCCATACACGTGATTTACTGAAACTGGACCAACACCACCCCTGGCAAGCATTCCGATGTGGAAAGATGAGGTAAACACAACGTCAATAAATGTGTTTTCGGTTAAGAAGTCATCCCCTTTACAAGTCTGTTCCTTAGTCAGATAATCAAATGAAAATTCCTATGTAAATTTAATATACTGTAACGAGAGAAGCAGCGAAATACCACTTTGAAAGCCCTCTTGTTCCTCGATCTCTGAATATTTTGAAAACCCAGCCAAGTACTTTCATACTCCACAGAAGGCAGAGAGAGCCACGAAGATAAATAACGAACCTAGGCTGACACAGAGCAGACAAATTCTGTTTTCGTTTCCTTTGTCAGTAATTGTGTCCGCACACGGCGCTAACAGCCACCACCAAAAACCCTCTCTCGTCTCAGATCTGCATCTATGCAAAGAAATCATTTCTTTTGTTGCATCCTTTGGTCTATTTAAATCGCGACTGCTCCAGAGCAGAATTTGTCTTTTAGCCTGCCATAAAGTAAAACTAGCAAAATACAACCATAACCTCAGCTGGGGCCTCACTGCTCGTTTGTACTGCAATAATCTTCAATAATAATAATAATCTTATCCATCAGGCTACGCTGCCTCCCTTCTGCACAGTAATGAATTCATACTAATGGAATGATTATGGGAAGCTTAGCTGGAGAAATTATCTAGTTTACATTCACCTTACAGTAAAACCTTAACACTTAATTGCTTGGCTAAAAGCTTTAGTTCATTTGCCTAACACACACAAGAGGTTCAACGTTTCCTTAATTACGGGACTAATTTTGGTCACGTCTCATTCCAACTGGGCTGTGAAATCTGTGTCCAGGGTAGATGGGGAGAAGAGCGAGCCTGTTCCCCTTGCACCCCGGGCATTACAGACTGCCGCCTGCAAAAACAAGGCACTAAGCCAACCCAAGCCAGAAGACGCAGCACCAGGCTTCACATCTCATTACAAATTCAGTTATTTGCAAACACCACGTCACTGAGGCCCAGAAACAAAATCTGCACCTATCAGCCACGTTTTGCAAGCGCCAGAAGTTTTTTTCACACGTGGAAAGGGCGAGGAGGTGCAAGGGAGCGGCGAGCCAGGAGGGCTGTCACCCTCAGGCCAGGCTTGGGATTGGAAGGCACCAGAAGATGAAACTACAATGTAAAATACAAAAGCACGAGAGGCTAAATAGGCTTAGGGTGAACAAATCACCCCACTGCATCGGCAAGAGTCCCGTTGATCTGACGGGCTCCCTGCGAGAAGGGAAAAAGCCAATTGCAGGTATGCCGCTACCTTCAGCGCAAACGTCCTTGATGCTTTATTTCACCTGACAGCTGCTCATTCTTCTAATTCCAGATGTCCAGAGCTCAACCTTCCTCCTTCAGGCTGATGAATGTGAATCATTTGTGTATTTTGTGAGATAAATGCACGGCGCTGTCAATCAAAGCAGACAAATATAGTTGTGCCAAGCGAGGTGAGGCAGCCGTTCACACTCACGCTTCAAAATGATTGCAGTCAGGGGCTTTGCAGGAGGGATTAATCTAACGTGGACTTCTGAGCAGATCTCTTTAATCCCAAATATTTTTAAACACTTTCTCTTCACCCCAACTTTTTGCAGTTCTCCAAGTAGCCTCAAGTTTCATTTCTATCTTGAGTTACAGAAGGCTAAGCCCAACCTTCACTGAAACCAAGGTTGAAGCCAGATGGAAAGAGCGAAACCACAGGCAGCTCCCTCGGTTTAGCAAATCACAGCTAAATAAGGGTAAGAAGTTATGAGCTCACTGCTGAGAAGAAAGAATTGGAGTACAAAAAAGCTACAAAGGCCACTTTCAACCTGACACCGAATGGTATTATGAACTTCGTGTAAAGCATCCGTACAGCTTTACCGACAGCTTCGAAGCACACGTATTTCCTGTCTTTTCCAGATGGAAAGGCTGTTTAGCCAATTTCAGAGGTTTTTTTTTTTTTTGTTACAATGGCAGAGCTATAAACCTTTTGAAAAATTGGATTCTGGAAACGGTGACAGCTTTAACTACTGCTTTGTCTGCGGTGCCACTAAGAGAGAACTCGCTGCGCTGGTGGAACTGCAGGCACTTCGAGGGAGAAGCACATTGCATTGCAAATCTCCTCCGCTTCTTTGCCCAATCTCTCCCTAGGTATCAATGCACGTTATTCATTTTGCTGCAGTTTAACTACAGCACCCTTCTCCGATGCTCTAGTTTAGAGCAAAACCCACTGTGCGTCAGCCCTGCAGAATAAACCATTATCTCCCTTTTAATTAAGATTAATGTTGCAGCCTTTCCTGGGTATAAAAACCAGAGCTGAAGGCATCCAGTTGGGCAGAAATGCCCTGACTGCGCATCTAAGGCAGCGGCAGCAATACGGGAGGTTATCAGCTGTGCTGAAAAGTTCACCGCCTTCCAACAAGCATTTGCATCGCGCGGTGTTTGCAAACTGATAAGAATTAAGTCGTTCTATGCTCTCCGGCTTTCTCCTGCTGAAATTAAAAAAAAAAGCCCTGTCCAGGAATAAATAAGAGGCCAGTTTCCCATCAAACCTCCCAAAGAACCTTTTCTGGCAGCTCACAGTGACGAGCAGGCATTTTCAGCGGGTGCCAGTCCCAGCCATGGGGCTGATGTGCCCTGCCACGGAGCCAAGGCTGCGATGCCTGTATCAGCAGCTACACCCTCAGCGGGGCTGCAGCAGCCTGAAATGAAGAGGGTGGGGAAACCACCTCATGGGAGCAGTTCTGCACTCCTCGCCGAAAGGCAGCATCACACTTGTGCACAGCCCACAGGCAAAGCGGCAGCGAGGACGAGGCTGATTTGCATGTTGTGCGCCGTACGGCTGTAATTGTCAGGCATGACTCAGGTAGATTTACTCCAGACGTTCTGCCGGAGACTGCAGGAGAGCTCACCAGCCAGCCAGAGCGAGCACGCTGCTTTTTGTTTCGATCCAGGGCACAAAAGGGGAACGAGCTCCTACTAAAGAAAGGAGAGGTCAAGAAAGGTGACGGTCCCTCCTGGGCAGGAAGGCTCCTCTCGCATGCAGCAGGAAGTGCTGCACTCACACATATGGAACTCTATAAATAAGAAGCCAGCGAAGCTCTCTTGTCACTTGAGCATCCTGAAGATTTAAAATCTAGTCACAACCACCACTGAGAAGCTAAGGAAGGCTCTAAATGCTTCAACTAAGAGCCTGCTCAAGAAGCTGCCTACCCCAGTCCCCATTAAAGCAGAAGACATATTAGGACCAACGCGTGCAGCATCTGTACCATCCCTCCCCGGGGAGGGTTACACAGAGAAGAAATTGAAGTAAAAACGGGGGAAGGTCTATTTTATTTCATATAGTGTTCACACACTGCCTGGCAGAACGGGTCCTCATCTGCAGCCGGCTCTGAGCACTGTCCCCAGCGCAACAGTCGCCCGATATCCTTGAATGCAGATTTCTTCTGGGGCTTCCAGAAAAATGCATATACGAGGCAGGCTGCAAAATCCAAACCTGGTACCACTTCTGGTCTGCGTATTTTCCCTAGCTCAAGATCTGAATCAGAATACATTTTCAGACTTTTGTGCTGCACAGGTCATGCAGCATGCACGTGGTCGCAGTGCCTGATCCAAGCTGCATCGCGGATTCTCAGTAAGAAACAGGGGAACCAAACCCCTCGAGACAGCCAGTTCAAAACCACTGAGAGATATCGCTATTTGAATACAAGGCACAGAGCCACACATGCTCTAGCTCCACCTCTGCTCCTCAAATCAAAGCCTGTATTTAAATATTTAATCTTACCAGCTAGGTGGAAGAAGCCTGAGCAGTCAGAGGTGTCATTTCCCTTCCCTTCGCCCACTCTCCAGCAGCTCCTTGCAGATCTGCTGAGCATCCTCAAGCATCGAAGAGCAGCGCCGCGCTCCACAGCCCCGCTCTGAGCCGCTACCCGAGACCCATCTGAGCCTTCAGAAACCCGGAGGCAAAGCGAGTTCCAGGCAAATAACTATTTGCTAATTATACTACCAGGACCGACGCTATGGGAAAATGTGCTCATCCCTCAGGCCATGTTTTCTCAAAATCACCAAGGATCTGAGAAAGTCGGGTTTATTTCTCAAGCCCTCACTCTTCGCCGAATCTCATTTGAGAACGGAAAATGGGAATATCTTTTAAGCAGCCGTAAGAAAATATTTTCATATTTTACATTTATTATTCAAATTAAATTGGATAAATGCTTAACTGCTGTTCCCACAGAATCAAGTTCAATTTATGACTTGCTCCCCACAAAAGCTTCACAATGGCACGGTCTCTTGCTAAGGACAAGGAGCATGCCTGGAGGAGAAGTTTTTTTTATCAACAGCAATGAAAGCAGTTTTAAAAACAAGAAAAAAACAAATCAAAGTTAAGTACAGAGTAACTATTAGAGGAGTAGCATTGTACATTGGACAGAAAAACTATTTCCTATTCTCTTATTTCCAACTGAAATGCATGAAATATGTATTTCCCTGGACACAAATTACGCATAAAAATTACAAATAGATACGTGGCTGAAACAGTGCTTCAGTGCCTGAATCCATACGTCAACATTCAGTTTTTATGCACACACTAACACTTGCATGTATAATTAGGTAGACAATTTGCAGACTGTTCATCAAGAAGAGCTAGGACCGACGCGAACACCGATTCCAGCGCAACTGCTGCTTGGCAGGAGCAGAGTCTTACACTTGAGCACCATTTCAAAAGCCCATTTTCCAGCAACATATTGACTTTGATTTCTGCCCTAGCTTAGTCACCCACTGATGTCATTCTCATTTTGGGACAACAGCATTCAACCCACCATAAATATGGTCAATGAGTGACCTTGTGCATATGAAACAGATTGTGTCTGACAAGGCATTTTATGGGAATTTAGCTGAAAACCAAACCTGCCGCAGAATTCCAAGCAGTAACGGAGATCACAAAATTTAATTTCATAGTTCATTTCTTTGGAGGGGGGAAGAACGTTTCACACTCGAAAAAGATGTCTTGCCTGCTACATCCAAATGTGGTGGGGGGAAAAAAAAAAAGATAAGAAACCCCAAGAACAAGACCAGACCTCACCTGTCCTTCCCATCTCAGTTCCCAGAACAAAGCCTGCAGCAGGACACACACTTCACTTGAGGGCACATCCCTGTCCTGCAGTGGTGCCGCTCTGTAAACCCCCAGACAAGCCCACGACATGGACAGGTCCTAGGGTGCAGGTGGAGGGCTCGTACTGAGCATACCAGCTCTGAGTTATCTCCAGGTGAGAGCTGTAGAAGAACAGATGTGTTGCTCCCTTCCCCCCAGTTTGTTCTAGCTTAAAATACACGATGTTCAAATCCAAAGCTCTCATGTTTACAAGAATCACCGTTTGACTGCAGATGTTTTATCTTCCTTTTTCATCATACAAACCGCTCTTGACCTTGTGCAATAATTGCTTGCTTTTCACTCAAGCCCTCCCTCCTCAGCTATTTACATTCAGGGCTGTGCTGCTGTGATCACTGAGCCATTTGTAACAAATGTCTTCCAGGATGGATAGTGATAAGCAGGACAGTCCCCTGATTTCATTCATGATTAATATCTAAAATAGCTGTAAAAACATTTTAATCAAACCAGATGAGGGGAGACGGGGTTCTCTCTTTTACCCAAAGGTACCTCCAGGAAGCCTGCTAAGAATTGATTAATTGAAGGAAGGGCAAGAGAAAGGGACACACTTTGCTCTCCGATTTCAGCAATCACACCTGAAGCCCCTACAGTCCCACTGGGACCACACCACCACATTTTCCTAAGGACAACCACCAGGGCTCCCATACTGCGGCGTGCTCATGGCCACCAGCACAGAGGCCACAGGACATCACCTGCGACGGGTCCAAAAAGCCTCTCACAGGTTCTGAGGAGCGCTCCAGCTATCACAAGCTGCCAGAAGACCGAGGACTTCTGCTTGAGGTGACCGAGAGCACTCAGGAGCCACGTTCTTGCCCGACGGATTCACTTCTGCAGACAGGCCCACTGGACACTTCTGTTCCTTCTCTGTTCATTTCCCCTTGAGCTCCACGGAAGGGCACATTCTTATTCTGTATATAATCCAGATCAGTTAATGCTCACCTCAAGCCATACAAGAAATTAAAAAAAAAAAACAAGAGCTGCTGACATTTTACTGCGGTGGGTCATGTCTGAAAGAGACAAGTGTCTTATCTTCTTCTGCTCACAAAGGAAGGCAAATTAAAATCCTGACACGGTGTCCTCATATTCCTTAAACTTAGACTGAAGAATGCAACAAATAAGACATTCAACTTAACGTGGTGCTCGCTATGTTCGCTTTCCAAATATAGAAGATAGCAAAAATACCATGGCGACGTCAAGATTTGACTAGTCTCTACTGTTCATATTGTTCTTAAACACTGGGTTTTAAGAAACATAAGCTACAGGCATAACAGTCTGTATTAAAGGTTGGTGCAAAGCTCCACGTAGCCAATTAATTGTATGGTTTATCTCTGGTTTTCAAATGCTTAGTGAAGGAAAAACCGTGCAACTATTTGCTAATTAACAACCAACTGTAATAGGGTCAATTACTAATGCTGACAAAGAACTTTCTCCTTATTATGAACGCGAAGCTCGCTCTCTCTCTTCAAGCCAGGCAGTGCCGCAATATATATTAAACAAGCTGGTGATAAAAAAGTATTTCAGGTGTCACTTCTGAACAAGCATATTTGGATAACTTCAAAAACTAAGGGCACGAGGAAGGCACACGCAACATAATCCCCCACTAAAAATTGGATTTTGAAGAAGTTTAAAGAACTATCGCCTAGCACAAGAGGCAGGTAGAAGGTGCTATAAAAGGAAGACAAAGCCACTATTTATGGGACTTAAAGAAGAGAGGGCAAAAAACAGCACCTGAAAATCCTTAGCACTTCAACGGCATTCATTATCTTCAAAGCATTGCACAAATATTAACTAATTAATCCTCACATTTTTCTGCCAGGTGAGAGGCGAATAAGCTTAATTTAAACAGCTGGAGCAAAAAAAAAAAAGAGATCTGTGAGAGACAAAACAAAGGCAGCATCTGAGCGAGCCGGCGATCCTAGAGCTGTGCACAACCACATGCCCATGGTGTCCTATCTCCCAAAAAATTGGAGAGGTGGAGAGAAGGAGGCTGTCTGCAACTACTCAGCAAATCTGCTCCAGGACTATGGACCCAAGCACGCAGGACCCACGGCACACCCAAAAAAAAGATTACCTCTTACTTTCGTTCTGCAAGCACACAAGGCTCAGTGCTCTCCATGAACGCTACCTGCTGCTCCCAGCTAGCAAAGTGACAAAATTTAATACCTGCTTTGAGACCACCATTTCCTGTGATTCACACGCTCAAAATGGTGGCAGGATCAAGGTAAACCCTACCTTCCTTCCAAAGCAACCCCATCCGCATCAAGGAATTTAAGGCAACGTTAAGTTTGTGATGCTGGTTCCAAGCTGCATTGAGTTTCTCCATGCACACACCTCCAAAAGCAGCTTTGAAGGAAGGTTAGTCTCAGTACCCCCATTTTACTGAAATGGGGGAACCCAAGGAACCACGTCGCTGAAAAGCGAAAGAAATGGCCAACAACAGAACAAACACGGCACTCGTGGCCAAGTGCCCGCTGCTCTCGGCAGAAACATCACTTCTGGTGACCACGCCGTGCTTGCAGCAATGCCCCAGTCCTTCTAAAGGGAAGGGGAGTTTCGGCACCGATGCCCATGGATTCAAAATGCCACCACATAAGGTACAGAGCTGTGTAACAAAACCAGCCCTGAAAGCCAAGGTTTAATTTGGGTAGGGCATCTAAGGAGACGGAGCACAGCCCTTGCCGCAAGTTTTATAAAATCTATATTTAAAGAGGCAGAAGACAAAGCAGGGCAGTCAGTGAGGGATTTACTCTCTGCAGTGCCATTGCTCCAAGTGCAGCGAGGCACTTCCCAAAGCAACACCTGCAGCACAAACAGGAACAGTGAGCAAAGAGGCGCTGCTCAACTCGAGCCCAAGGTCCACGACATCAAAAAGCCACATCCAGTGACGTTACCTGGGACCCGCTCAGATTTCAGGCTGAGGCAGCCTGACACGTTGCCTTAAAAGCTTTCTTTGAAGGCACCGCGCATGAATGGCACCAGGGCGAGCAGCCTCGTGCTTCCTGAAGGCTGTAAGTTGGCCAAGCTGTCCTGACTCAGTTTCCCTGCTGCCACACCAGCACGCCGAGCACTAACTGATCTCTGCCACGTCAGCCTGAGATAACGTTCAGGAGGTGCTTGCACAGCAAACGTATCCCAGATGTGCAGTCCTGCTGGAAGCAGCGGCTGGCCTCTGGTAGAGAGAAGACACAGCACCTGACACTTCGGAGGAATACAAATCCCCCTCGTTGAAGCAAACTCCTTCCCAGCGCCTCCACCGGCATGTTCAGCCCCTCCAGCACAGGATTTAGTCAACCACTCGACATTCCGAAACAGGGAAGTATCTCTGAAGTGAAACCACAATTTCCCTATGACTCTCCAAGTCATTTAAGAATAAAACCTCCACGGCAGGCGGAGACGGCCACAAGTCCTTCCCCGCGCGCGCCACGGATTTGCAGCGATGCGGAAGATAACCGAGCATCTTCCCTCGGAAAACCTTGCAGCATTTTGTTCATCCAGCTTTGCAGCTTTACTTCGACAAACGCAGGAAGTCCCGCAGAGATAAGGACTTCAATTCTCGGAAGCTGCCTCAAATTTTGGGTCCTGTTTTAAAAAATGACCCCTGTATTTTAGGAGCACCAAGCATGCACAGCTCTAGCTGCTATCCCAGGTGCACTGCTGGCACTCAGCACTTCCAGAAGAAAAAAAATAAATAAATAAATCACATTTGTGTACATAAAGAACTAGCTGTGTCAACCTAAACCGTAAACATCAAGAAAGGCAGGGCTACAAAGAAAGACAATGTTCTCATTAACCTCTGTCCCACCGAGCGGCCGGCATTACCTGCACTTTAACTCTGCACACCGAGAACATCCTGATTTAAGCAGCCTCACTGCCTTTGCAAACATTGACTCAAGAAAAAATTAAAAGCAGGTTTTGCAATGTCACAGCTGTAGGCTAGTTTTTTGTTGTTTTTTTTAATCCTGGCGTAGAGCGAGTTACATATTTCAAGATGAAAAATCACACCTTCAAGTGCAAGATAATGCAAATTGGAAGAAATAATTTAAACTACTTGTACACAGCAAAGGGGAAAGAATTAGCTGAATCAACAGCTCAATGAAGACATCTGCTCAGCATGCAGCATCACAGAGCAAATAAAATGCTCGGGCAAGTTAAGAAGGGGAAGAGAGAATAATGTGGATAAATTATAATGGCATCATATAATTTCACTGACAATGGCAAGCCTACTCTGCTCCTCTCAAAGGCAACAGGTCCGCGATATAAAAGGTCCAAAGAAGGGTAACTAGAATAGCTGGAAGCAATGTATTCACAGGAGGAAAGCCTTATTTCACCTGGAAGATCTCTCCACCTACGAGGGGAACTCACAGCAAAACACTTGCATTAACATAAAATGAATGTTACAGTAAATGAAAGTCTACAGTCTCAGCGGACGTGGAAGGCAATGTTACAGCTAACTCCCCACGTTTATGTCTCGAAAAGGAGGGAAATTGGGTCCAGTTGGTGCACAGCACATGCCCAGCGCTGGGCGCACGCTGCCAACAGGACCGCTGAGCGCATCGGAGAGGAGGCGCAGGCAGGCGGGGTGGGACAAGGCACTCCGAGACCTCTCCAGCATTTCAGGAAGAGTTCGCCTCAGTCTCACTGGAACTCGATAAATAATTTAGAGGGGGTCGGGAGGAGGCAGCCCAGCACCGCCCCAGCTGCAGGGTACAGGGGGCTCCCCGTCCCGCAGCGAGCAGGGCGCAGGCGGCGGTGCCACGCCGGGGCTGCACCCACGAGCTGCGCGCTGCGAGGCCCCGCATTTCAGCCCTGGCGTGCTGGGGGAATTGCGGTAATTACCCATTAATTATTAACTCCGTGTGCCCAGGCTGCAGGACCAGGAGGAGCTCACGCCCCGGAGCCAGCGAGGCAGCCCCGCTCGCTCCACAGCGGGGAGAGGGGAAGGGAAAGAAGGGCAGGGATGGGAAGGGAGGCGAGGAGGGGCAGGGAAGGGGCGATGCTCACAGCGGGGCGCTGCACCCAGCCCCATCCCGCTCCCAACTTCGCCCAACTCCTCCCGCCGCGGGGCACGGGGACACCCCCGCGTCCCGTCCCGTCCCGTCCCGTCACTCACCGCCATGCCCAGCAGCAGCAGCAGCAGCAGCCCCAGCAACAACCCCGGCCCCGGTCCCGGCCCCGGGAGCCGCCCGCGGCGCGCAGCCCCCGCGCCCAGCCCCGCCGCAGCCATCGCCGAGCCCCCGCCGCTGCGGGATCGGGATCGGAGCGGGATGCGGCTGCTGCCTGCCTGCCACGTCTGGCGGCGCGCGCGCGCGCTCCGGCCGGCCCCGCCCCGCCGCCCCGGGGCATGCTGGGGGTTGTAGGCGCGGCGCCACCCCCAGGGCGCTGAGGGGGCTCCTGCTCTGGGGGAAAGGGGCAGGTTGAGGAGGAGAGCCGCCTGGTACTCACAGGTCTTAAATCCTGAAGGACAGCCCTGTGGTCCTCTCACACCTTAAATCCTAAAAGAGAGCCCTGTTGACCTCAAAAGCCTTAAATCGTGAAGGAGAGCCCTGTGGTCCTCTCACGCCTTAAATCCTGAAGGAGAGCCCTGTGGTCCTCACATGTCTTAAATCCTAAGGAGGAGTCCTGCCTTCGTCTCACACCTTAAATCATAAAGGAGAGTCCTGTGGTCCTCTCACCCCTTAAAACCTAGAGGAGAGCCCTGCAGTCCTCACATGTCTTAAATCCTAGAGGAGAGCCTTGCGGTCCTTGCATGCCTTAAATCCTAAAGGAGAGCCCTCCGGTCCTCACGTGTCTTAAAACCTAAAGGAGAGTCCTGCGGTCCTCTCACCCCTTAAAACCTAAACGAGAGCCCTGCGGTCCAGCAGTGCCGAACTGCAGGGGAATAAATGCAGGGAGCCTGAGCTGGATCTGTAACAAACAGCTCTCTGACCTGGCTCAGTCTGTGTGACCTGCACTATAACAGCACTGCCTGGCTGCACCCAGGCCAGCAACTCAACCCATGGCCCCAGTTCAGCACATGCAGCGTCCTCACTCTGCCTCACCACAATATCCCGGCTGTCCTCCAGTAATCTGAGCACCAAAGTGGGTCAGAGGTGTTAAAATTGGCTTCCCACAACCAGGCGGGATCCTCACCTGCAGCCCAGTGGCCGCGTGAAATCGTTGCTTGGCTCGGAAACATCAAAGGGAAATCAAAGGCGTCTCTTTGAGTCTGATCCTTGCGGCTGGCTGTCGCCTGAGCATTACACCAAGAGGCTGGCTTCAAGGGAGCAATTTGTAGATCCATACAGCTGACTGATCACTTCAAGCGATGATCATGAAAACTGAACACCGTTGACATTAACAAGTCCCCTGGTGGAGATGTAATTTTGCAAAGCAGAAATACACATCGAGAAAGTTATTACTATGAGCATTTACACTTTTGTGGCATCTTTTTGCGGTGGGAACAGTGCGCGCCTTCCTCAGTCACAGCTGGCTAACCTTTAGCAAACCATTTCACAGTGCTACACCTCACTTCCCATTCTCCAAATAGGGCTGGCAATTCTTAGCTTCACCTTAAAATGCCAGCGAATGCCCAAGCAGAGCAGAGCAGGAACCGACAGGAGGTTGGGATGAGGAAGGACGCACAGCCAGAGAGGGACTTAGGGGAGGAAACGAAAGGCAGGAATCTCTTCATCTACAGTGGAAGGACCCAAAACAATAAAATAATCAGCCTGCCAGCAAAAGGCGTTGGATCCCCGGTTGAAGCCATTTCAAACAAGCGATCAAACCCTCCAGGAACAGGCCACCTCTTCCAGACGCAGCTCACCTCCAGATCACTAGCCCCGAGCTGAAAGGCTTCTGCACACAACTACCCTGACTCATCCAGACCTCTAATCTCAGTTGGATATCCAGGTCCTCAAAGACCGTTTGAATCCTCCTGTGACTCCTTTGTGTAGGAAACTGTTATATCTTCTGACGCTTCGCATCACAGTTACCAGTACCAGGCAATGCAAAAGTAACCTCAGTGTGGTGGATTTTCTGAAAGATTAATCAAAAAAAAAAATAGTCCAGTTTGGAAAGCCACAATTGTTATATACAGAAGAAAATAAAGAGGGTATCCTTGTGACAACTACAGCTTCTTTCTTTCAGTTCAGCTCAATAATTTGTATTGACGTGACAGGCATTGCCTGAACTTAAAAGACAAAATCATTGAGCATTTGTCTCAGGTCAAAATAATATATCAAGTATCAGGTCTGGACTGAGCTTTCCAGTGGCAAGTACTTAATCAATCCAGTTGTGCATTACTAATGAACTCATTACAGTAGTATCCAAGTTTTACCCTGTATCTATTTGGCATTAACATAACATGCCACTTGCTTCTTCATAATTGTAATATTGGTATAGGGCACCCCAAATAAATGGGTGTCAGAGCACGCATTAATTCACCACTGAGAGGCAAGAAAGAATTACTGCCCTTAGATTATAGATCAGAAAACAGTAGCAGAGAGATTATGTGATTTGCCCAGGGCTATAAAACCAGACAGTTTCAGATGAGGTTCGTTTCCAAAGTCTGCGTTGGGACTGCTAATCCTTACTTGTCTGTCTATATTCAAATGCCTATTTTACCAAGAATAAAATACAAAACTGGACTGACAGTAAGTATGTCTGTAAGGAATTGCACCTTCTGTATTTCCTATATGTTGCTGCTTTATTTGACAAGCTTTATTCTTTGTTCTCATTTTAACCTGAGCAAGTCTCTGGCAGTTTCTCACAAAAGGTAAAATGAATCACCTTTACCACACAGAAAAATGACAGTAGAGCAGACAGAAAAAGACACAAGCACTTTGCAAGCCAAACTGAATCCAGGGGCAATCCAGTATTCCACACTGGGACCCCAAACCACATAGCACCCAAAATGAAAGGACAATTCCCTCCTTGCCGTAGCTGCATCAAGGTCTCCTTCCTTCCAGCACCATCTCTTCCTTTAGTTCAGCTTCAGCCAACTGTTTTTAATCTATGGTCTTATCTCCTATAATTTTTGTGACATCTGTGTCATGGCACTGATTGCATCAGCTGAAAAGAGACATATGAGCTGGTTGCCATCAACAGATTGATGGTATTGAAGCCCTGGGCTCATCGTGACCTTTCCTACAGCTCTTCTGCACATGATGAAAAGGAAAAGAGACAGGACCAGCCCTTGTAGGACTTTGCATGGGAGTGGTCTCAGAGAAGAGGCACAGCTGCACAGCGTTTTCCTCCAGCTGATGGCTGTCAGAGGGGAGAGCCTGAAGGCAGCTTTCCACTCCTGCCTCCTCAGCACCTGGAGCAGGGCTGCAGATGCAGCGTATCCATACACATCAGCTAACAAGTTACAGAAAAGATCATTAGCACGCCAAAATGAGGGACACAAAGGTGCGGATGTAATGTAGAGGATTGTGTCTTAGGCTGAATATTCCAGTTTCATACTTCTGCATAAACTCTTTTTAACACTATTTTGTTAATGGTGGAAATACTTCATGAGTCTTGAGAGACTGCTGTCTGTTACTTTGCTGTAACACGTCTGTGATTTTCACCTGATTCACTCTCTGCAGTGAATGGGGATGGCATGAAGGCAAATCAGGATGGAGTTTAGTTTGAAGGCTCTTAGCCTTAATGCTCTGCAAGGATGCCCTGTGCAAGCATATCGCTCAGTGTTTCCATTTTCTGCATCATACCCCTTTACATTTCTGAGGTCCTGAAGGACTGTGCACTTTTTGTACAGAGCATGCACAGCACAAAGGAGAAATACACACATGCTGTGAGCTTTCATGGGAATTTTACTTTGGTACTTTATTGTTGTTGTTTCCTTCAGTCTAGAATCAAAGTACTTTTGGACCACAGGTAGACAGATGCTCTTTATACAGGAGAGGAAAAAGAGCAGTAGGTACTGCAGGAGTCAGTTAAAAGTTGAGTACAGATATTTTCCAAACTTTTCTTCCTAGAATTTTTTCCATTACAGTTTTTATTGCTTTATTTAACTCTGAGGTCTGCATGCCCCTTTAGGTTTAAGTGGACCTACTGTTAAGAACACTGTCATTTCTTTCACTGAATTTCCAAAACTGGATATAATGTGTTCCTGAGTAACATAAAAAACCTTCTACAGTATGGGCACCTTGCTGGCAGGTAGTAGATAATTTATGTCTCTCAGTTACCTGCTGAGAGAATAGCTTAAACAAGATTAAAACAACCATTGGAGTCTAGCTGTTGTGCAGTAACTACAGTAATACTGAGTGTTTCCAAAGTATTGCAGTTGAGATGGTTTTCTAGTGATTTGCAGAAGCTTTATAAAATATTTGCAGGCTGTTTTACCTTGAATGCATCATCAGGAAAGGGTCGAACAATAAGCTTGTGAAGAGAGCTGAGATCTGAATCTGAATTCAATCCATAGCACAACCACAGTTTTCCTGCATGAGGATTTACATCTCATGTGGTCTAGCAGGGGCTGATGTCTCCACCTGTAAAACAGAAATAGGCACATTAGTGGAGCTTAGCTAACACCCCTTGGATTGTGATGGCACCTACATACCCCAGTAACAGGGGCCCAGATGGTTATTTTTGGAAAATATAGGTCTTAATTCTGCTGGCAAAATGTTTGTCTTCACTCTGTAAGTCCACATATCGAGAGTGATTCTGCCATGCTGCTCAGGGGTAGCCTCACACCAAGGGGTGGCAATGGGGAAGTAGATGGGGCTTCTTGTGTGAGTGGAGTTATTATGCCTCTGGTCTGGGTACACAAAATATTCATGCATACAAAGGACTAAATATAAAGGTGGGATTATAAATATATGACTGAAATATTGTTTGGTTGACCAAAATAGTGTTTGCACTAGTGGCCTCAGTCTTCGATGGAGCTGCATCCTTCCACAGTAGCTGAGCATCTGGCTTTATATTGTACACAAAAAATGTATTAGCATTCAACCATCAGATCTTGTATATTTGCTGCAAACAATGTTCCACTAAAATGTTTTTCATACATCTGTCCTATGAGAATATAGCCAATATACGCAATACATCCATATTCAGTACTTTTTCCTCTCTGTATGTGGGTAGATAATTTTATATCTACGTTTTCTATACGTGTATATACACAGGTGCACACGTATACGTGGCATATATTAAACACATGTTTTGTGGCAATTTATATCATTACATATAATCATAGTCATTATCCAGTCAATATGTTTTGTTTTGTTTTGTTTTGTTTTTTTTTCTCCATTTTTCAGCTTTCCTGGTATTCGTTTGTATGATTAAAGTACTGCCTGGGAAAGCTCAAGATCAGCAGATGCAATTAAATGTACGACTGTGCAGTCACTAGTTACTACGTGCAATAACGCAGACTTTAATGAGAAGGATTTCCTTCCTGACAGACCTTGTCTTTGCAAGGACCACCACTCGCAGTCATATGGAAAGAGCTGCGTTGTGATGAAGCTAGCATTAAAGAACAACTTTCCGTCAAATCCTTTGGCTTTTTGCAGTTGTGCAGCCCGGGTAGCAATTTAGCAACTCAGTAAGGCATTTACTAGGTCCTTAGGATTTTCTGTCTCTAAACCTCTTTCCTTCCTGCGTACTGTGGTAACCCACCTTTTAGTAGGGAAACACCACTGAGAATGCCGCATGTGAAAAGAGCTTGTAGAAAAAGCAGGGAAGCAAGTGGGAATAAAGCCTTGATCCTAAACTCTTTGAAGGTAATGGATTGCCTTCAGCAGGCTTTGGCTCAAGCCCCAGCTGTCAGAGAGAAAAGTCAGTAAGGGAAGGAGGAAAACAGTTGAGAAACAAGGAAACAAAGGAGGCAGAGAGAAAAAATGCTGAACAAAAAAGGAAGGAATCAGAAAAAGTAAAGGGTAGAGTGCTAAGGGAAGTGAGGCAGAGGAGAGCAGTAGTGGACATCACTGAAATGTCAACAGAGAAGAGTGAGAAAAAAACAACAGCAAACAGCCCATGAAACAGGTTGTTCAGGAAGCTGATTTGCTCCTGCTTTTTCAGCTGGTTGTCCACGTAGCACGACTTCAACATTGCCAGGGATTCAGTGTTAGCCATTTCTATACAGTCTTGTCTCTTGCCTCCACCGTAGCAATGAAAAGATGGTTTAAGGTGGGTCTTACAGCCACAAGATTGTCTTGCAGGCTAAGAACAGGAGTTAGAAGACCTAAATTCTGTTTCAGAGTTCTGTCCCGGGGCCCTGGCAACCATTAATAAGTCTATAAAGTATTATTTTTCTCATTTTCTCCTCTTGAAATATTCATAAGCCTGGTGACAGGAGGTTACTGGGCTGCTGTTTGTGAAACAGTGAGATTTACAGACAGTTGCCGCTGTGAAACCCTCTGGTAGGGTCTGTGTTGAAAATGGATGTTCCTACTGCAAAGGATCATAGTAAGGTTCGGCTGTTCCCCCAGATCTTCCTTTCAGGATATATTTATTTTACTAAGATAGTTAGCAAAACCTCTGTGTGGCTCTTGGTACCGTAATACCGAATTCCTTCCTACACCTTTATTATCATGGGTATCCACGTGCCTGCTCTCTCAAAAAGCCTTATCAGACGGCTGTTTGCTGAAGCTGAAAAACGATTTTCTCCTCCTGGGGTTCAGCCGGAGACTCTGGATTTGCGGTACGGCCCCAGGACAGGCAGGCAATGAGGTTTGCTGGGGCCCGGGAGAGGGAGGGGGGTCTCCAGGTGACTTCTCCTCCCCTCGCCTCCCTGTGCCCCCAGGACAAAGCCGAGCAGGAGAGCCAGCCAAAGGCTCCAGCCGCACACAGCCAAAGCCAGGATCTCTGCACACGCAGGTGACGGTCTGGATTTTGCACTACAGCGTCTTGGCTCTGTCTTCATCTGCGGCTTTCTCGAACTCTCTTGCTCCTACACATTTTTTTCCACTCCTGCCTCACAGATATCCTCTTATTCTCTTCTCTCCTGGGCCGTCTTTCCCTGTAATATCCATTTCCCAATTACATTTCTTTCCGCTTAGCTGACCTCTTACATAAGATATTCGCCTCTTCCCCCCAAAGAAAGATGTAGATAAAAAAAAAAAAAGTTCCTCTGCTGCCGTCTCCTTGTTCACTATCCTTACGCATTATATCCACTGCTCCATCTCGTGTCTTTCGTGCTACTCAGACCATAAAGTCTTTGAGCCAGAGACTGTCTCTTGCTCTCTTCCTCAAGGGCCTACTTAGTAGGTCAGTCGTTAGGCACATACAGTAAACATCATAAATAATAACGATTCTCGGTTCCTTCTGCAATGATTTTCTCATTGGTCGAGTTTTTGGTTCCTGTATATTCTGGCTTCATCGGCTACACACACATAAAAATAGACAAAAGTGGCTTTAGAAGCCGGGAGCTTTCTAGCAGCTGGCGGGGTTATCTCGTGGTGAGTGGACCCAGAAACCACACCAGGTACTGAAGGGTTTCTGATACAACCTCGTTATTTCAGGTATGATTCTCTTCATTAAATTAAACTGTTTGAGCAGAAATTTTCTATTCGGGGCATCTGCTTCAAGTTTAATTACTTTGGGAAACTTCTGCCAGAATTGTTCAGCCATCTCTAAGCATTAGGCTTAGCGGATGAGGTGCCTTAGAAACTCCTGCCCAATTTTATTTAGCCTGAAAGCCTCTAATTCCCTCCTCCCTTGCAGCAGGCATCTGGCCTTCATGGCGGAGTCATGCCCTTTGCAGTCTCTGTGAAGAACTGCCCAATTTTCCCAAATTAAGTTCAGATTAAAAAAGCAAACCAAAGCTGTCGTTTGCACACGTGTAACAGCAAGCGCCTGCATTCTCGGGTCCCCATCTCCCACAGCTCCAGCAGCCCAGCCTGCAGCTGCACACATCGGCTGAGCCTCTTCTCCACCTTGTGCCAGAAATCTCAGCCCCTTGCGCTGGGGAAACGGGGTGCTGAGAAATACCCCCAGGATCAGGAACAAAGGAGCTCACTCAAAAGTTGGGAAATGCTAGATTAAAGATGTTTGAAAAACTGCATTGGCTTTCTTGAACATGGTTTGTGAGGTGGAGTTTTTAATTACACAATTATGCCTTTTTAATTTCCACAGACTCCCTAACCTGTTTGTTGCAATTGTTGGGGGACTTGTAATTAAAGGCTGGAGATAACTGGAAGGAAAAAGGCAGACCTATCGTTAATAAAACAAGATCTCTACAGCACTGGGCAAACTGCTTAAATGATTTTTTTTTTTCCACATCCCCCCTAAATGTTGATATCTCTGTTTCTTGGCACCCAGCTTGGTGTCTGGTCAGATCTGCAGAAATGCTGAGCACTCCTAAGGGAAACTGAGTTCTGTCGGAGCAGTGCAGTGAGTACTTACACACTGTACAGCTGACTGTTCTGAAATATAATGTCTTATGTAGTTAAACAGTACGCTCAGATATAGGGAACTCAACCTTATATTCCCTTGTTTCAGTTCCCTATTTATCAAGTAAAAGCGCATCCTCTTTTAACCTACTATAATTGGGAAAACAAACTGCATGAATCACTCTGGCTGTTTCATGAAAGGGGACATGCAAAAGACCCTGTGATGAATGTAACTCCCATCAAGGCAAAGTTTGGGTAGCAGACTGTAAGGAGGCAAGGCTATATGCAAGATGGAGGATGGATCAAAATACAAAGAGCTACACACGGACTGAGCATCATCTATTCTGTGCACCGAAGGAGGAAGGGGACTGCAGAAAAAAATATGCTCAAACATTAATGGATACCTGTTTTTCTAGGAAAACAATCTTGGACGAAATGAACAGCGACAAGACAAGAAGGTGTTCAAAAACATTGTGTAAAAATGTGTTAAGCACCTATAAAATGGAGATAATGGTACTTTTCCTTGCTAGTGAAGTGCTTTGAGAACTGCTGGTGAAATCTGCTGCAAGACTTAATGAATTATTCTTTTCACAGGAGCTATAAGATCTCGTAGAGTGACTCCAGGATAGCTCGAAGGATAGATCTGAAGGAAACTGCAGTCTAGTTAGTTAATTTCAGGGGTTTTGGAGCAAAATCCACGAGCCATCAAATCCAGTTGCATTTTATGAAGTAACTTGGTGTCATGAGCTGTAGACCCTAGAGACAAGACTACGGATTTGAGGTTATTAGGGTGACATAAGCCAGGATCTGGATTTGGTTTATTTTTTAAACAAGTTGCTTCTTGGCAGCAACCCAGAAAAAAGCAATATATATATATAAATAAGAGGAAGGATAGCATGGTAATAAAACAGCAACCAAAACTAGATCTGTGCAGACTGCAGTCTGTGAAATATAAGACGAGGACAGCACTGAGACACTAATAAGGCATTGTCCAGTTGAACTAGTAAAAAGCAATAGAATGAGGTTTAGTGGGGGCTGACAGGGTCACCTCAAGCTCATTTCCCCGCATGCACCGTGGAAGGAACATCGCCGGAACGACCACTTTTTTCTCCCCTCCTGTCAGTTATACAGCAGAAAAACTGAGCACCTGCTGAAGGCGCTTGTCAATGACAAGCAGCAAATGGTAGCAGTAAAAGTGCAAGCCGATGCAGCGAATGTGACCCAAGAAATACAGGCTGACAGTGAAAAATGCTGCAGATTTGAAGTGTGCCATAGCTCCCCGAGTTTATGAAAGCAGTAGATCTGGGCAGCTAGCACGGGAAACAATGACAGGGCACGTGTCCGAGACGTCGGTATGGACAGGCAAAAAATGCAAGGTCCTAAACATCACTTAGAAATGGAGTCTTACCACTGCAGTGACAAAAAGTAACCATATTCCCCATTTTTAACCTCTTCTTGCCAAATTCTCAGACCCTGCTCTAAGTTGTCAGCCAGGCACACGGATCCCAGCACTGTCAATACAACCCATACCAGGCCAGGGAGCCACAAGCCTCTGCCTCCCACAGGCACGAGATCTCCCATGTGTGAGCTTTTATCTCGCTTTGCACACAGTTTATGTGAGCTACTTGCCACTCTGAGGAAGAAGGCGACATACCTAGTACGTGCCATATGTACCAGGGCATGGTTGGGTTGTAGCTGCTCTGGGTAGGTGAGGATTTGATAGACCAGGTGTGCAGGGCCCCCAGAAGTCAGAGGGCCCCGGATATTTGTTTGAATTGCTTGCACTGAAAGCCTCCTCTGGGGGAAACGTGAGCAATCCTGAATTCAGTTAATTTGTCTAATGAAAAACTACTAAATAACTCCTAAAAAAATTCCCAAGATGAGAGCTCTAAGCTATCAGGTCTTGTATTCTGTTGCACTTTCTTTGGAAGAGGAACCCTCTTCATTACAGAGGCTTTCTGATCTGATTTATTGCTAGTGTATTGCAGCTTCGTGACAGTAATACGTACTTTCCATTCCCTCTTGATTCAGTCTTGAGATGGTCAAAAAAGACAGAAGCAGGGGTGTTCGACTATGTGTGACCTAGGTATTCTTCCTTACCACAATCTCTTGGGTTTGTGCTTTTTCCTGTGACATTAATATCTGTTTGGTTGTGTACTCATAAATGCCAAACTTTTAAGTGGGAAAGGATTTATTTTAATATCGTCTATTTAAAGTAAGAATTTTAGGGTGCGGATTTTCTCCTTATTGGTATACATGTATAAACATAATTTCTTCCTAAGGAAGATGGATATATTCAGGTTACATAAATCAAAATACTCAGCCATCTGTACCACGAAAGGGATGGTATGACTTATGTAAAGGAAAACTGTGACTCAAATCTGCTGGAACTAAAAAATAAACAAAAAAAATCAAAATATTCTGGTTATATGCTGTTTTAATACTTAAATACTGCAATGCATGGTTAAGTGCAAGCAAGACTGCATAGTAAGACCAAGCAAAATAAGTCAATTTCTCTGTAATGTTCACAAATGTTTCTTAGTTGTGTAACTTCTGATATGGTTTTGCTATTGTAATTGTATTTATACACTATAATAAAATGTCCTTTAAAATTTTCTTATTTTTCAATCTATTATTTTTCTCTTCTCATAATAACTACACATGGATTTACTGGACAATATTACTACACTGTCTATTTGGTTTATAACGGCATTTTGACAGATGAATTTGTTAACATAAATATCAGATTTCTTCACCCTTATTACTAATAACACAATGCGTTCAAATTGAGATAATTTGAAAATCCATTTGACCTTTCACTTTCGATGGGTTGCTGAGTTCCTGTGCCTTTCCAAGTGCGTGAGGAAAACAGCTTCCTTCCTTGGGAGTCATTTTATGTTTTGTGTAGTAAGCAATGCAGAGGAAATAAAAGTTCTTTGTTTACAAACAACAGAGTCCCATTCAAGTGTTAAACAACTGTTATTATTAATTATTTACATTGTGATAGCTCTGCAGAGACATCATCATGGAGCATAGCTCTATTATGGTAGCTGCTATACAAACACAGATGAAAAAGATTATTGTTGCTATTCCTTATGGCATATACACTAAATTGCCCAAGGTAACAATGATTTGTTTATAAAAGGCAGCAAAAGGGCCTGGATTAATCCAAACAAAAAAGCCTAATTGTACTACTAAAACCATTTGTGATGAAAGAAGGAAACAAGACTAGAAAAGAATGTGCTAGATTAACCTCACATCTGTTTATTGTTAAAATAATAGAGGGATCCGCTATTCGACACTTCAGAAGAGCCATTAAATAAAAAGGCTGGCGAGGAAGACCTAGCTGACTCATTACTTTTGCCAGTTTTGGCTAAAAAAATGAACAAGCACTTGTGGCTCTTCCTTCTGGATTTTTTTTCTTTCCCATCTATTTCTATTCCATCTTCCTCATTTTAGCTTTTCTTTAGCAAGGGTTTTGCTGAGTCGGCCAAGATCACAGACCTTGTTGCTATGATGTTAGATAGACTGAAATCCCAGCATTCAAAATCCTGAACCCTATTTAGCCTTTCAGTACTGGTCACGAACACACTTTTGATTCATCTATCCCATCAAATTTAATGCAACAAGAGTGCAGGGAGCTTACAATCCAGAAGCATTATATTAGTCTAAAATTATAAAAAGATGCATTCTAATTTTGGACCCAGAGATATTTGAAAGTATTTCTGGTATTATTAAAATGAGCATCAATAAGGATTAGATCCCTCTGAGGATCTAGGTTTAAGAGACTGATGAAGGAAGGCTGCAGTATATTAGGATACTGAAGTCTGTAAAACTATCGGCTAGCATACTAATTACTGGATTACCTTTCTTTCTCCCATTGTATTGCTGTTTCCAGAAAATTTGATTCATCATTGTTGCTTCATTTTCAGAAATATACCAGTTTCCTGGGATGCCAACACAATATACTGAGTTCCTCTGAATTCTCCAGAAGCAACAGCCTCCCACAAAAGCCCACTCCCTTCACAGGGCCCATTTAAGCATGGATTTGTATGTCAGGAGAGCAGTCAGGCATGGCTTTTTCTCTGTGCTTGCTAAATGATACTTAACCTACTGTTCCAGAATCTAGAGAAGATTGTTTTCTCCTCCGGACTTTTTCTGAGAAAAATTGTTTCCTTTCTCTCTAAGAGGGTCTTTTCCATTAAGCTTTTGGGGAAGCAATCTCTGCTAAAATGCATGGTCATGATCATAAATGCATCTCAGCACTGCAATTCATGTATGAGAATTAGAGGGAGCAACCCCTGTCATTTAGTCTGATCCACAGGGAGCTGAGAAAGAAGCAGGCAGAAGCAGTGCCTGCTCCATTTATCAGCAGCAAATCTGATGAAAAAGTACAGTTCTAGCCTCTTTTTGATGGAGAACTGAGCTTTTAACAGAACTATTTTAATTATAAATGTTTCTGGGTGATGGTACTTGTTCTCTGCAGAAAACTGCAGCTGAAACTAATCATAACACCAGCTATTACAATTTCGTAACATTAGTAAAGTCTTTGATACACATACTATGATTGTTTTACACCCTTCTTATTGCCCTGTGTGCATTGTGGCCATGTCACTGCCGTGACGCACCAATTCCTTTTACAAATAAAATGAAAGAGAAGGGCATGTTGATCTACTTATTCATGACAAGGAACCCAACCTAGCATGCAGAATACTATCTTGCAACACCTGCACTACAGTTCCCAGGAGGCAACGCAGATATGTTTAGGAATCAAAACATTTTTCTTTTTCACTGCCATTTCAGAATATTCTATCTAAGAAACTCTCCTTAACTGCCAATTTTCCAGGCAGCTCGAAGCAAGAATCCTCAATGAGACAATAGAGGAAATAACAGAAGGACCTAGCTAAAAATGAAAAAGAAACCTAGGCTTCCAGTTTTCATGTCATCGTCTTCTAATGAGTTTATTTTCTATTATGTGAGGTACTTAGGCTGATTCTTCCAAAAAATTGATGTTAATAATGATCAATCTACATTTACTCTGCACATAACCGGAGAGGTTATGATGCATGGCATAATTGCAGTGCACTGAATGTTTCCTTTTTACGACTGGCTGCAGAGACTGTAATAGCCTGTTACTCATTTCCAGGTAACGGAGTTCCTCCTTCGGTTTAGGTGGCAGGAATTTTGTGCTTCTGCTGATGAGATTTTCAGACTTGATTCTGACTGGCGGCTGTAGAGAGCTACATTTAATTATCAGACAATCAACATTGTTTCGTCACATTCTCCTTTCAAAATGACCCCAATGTACCTGACAACAATACCATATCAGACAGACCAAAGATGTTCTTGGAAAGGAAGGAGTTTTCCTGAATGCTCTTCACTCTGAGGAAGAATTTATTACATGTTTTATGTGTTTGTACTTCTATGTTTCATTTTTCTTTTACCTATACTTTATGAAGAAATAGAGAAGGCTCAAGGTTAGATCTGGCATAATTCCAACAGCAGTCTTTCTGTTATTCACCGATTAATTATGTATCTATTTTCCTAAGAAAGAAAATCAACAGGCAAACAAAACCAGGATGTATTATGTGTATTTACAAGCTAGGGAAACACTGCAAAGATAAAGGAAAGAAGTGTAAATTTAAAATATTCTTGAAGATAAGACACCAAGGATAAAGCAAAATTTCATTAATATATTCAAGTACATTGGCCCAAAACCATGCTGGGTATTAATCCAGAGCTCAAAAATGAATTTGTTTCACTGTTATTTAAAAACAGAACAAAACCCAACTCTGGAGCAGTTACAGTGAGCTGACAACCTCCACACAGAGCACAATGTACTGGATTCGACTGAAGAAAACCCATTTAGTTAGATAGCTGCCACCAAAGAAAAAGGATGAGCTCGTAGCTACGGTTTTAGTGCACAACTGAGGAGAGACCGACTGTGAAAATCATCTCATCTCTCTGGGTCTGTTCCATGAGTAAAGTAAATCTATTTTTAACTTTTTGCATTGTGATAACCTTTGGGGAAGACACGTTGTGCCATCATTCAAGACCAAAACAAGGCCTTGGAGAGAAAAAGACGCACCTTTTCTGCCTGAATGATGACCCATGGGGAACCTAATCCCACTCACCTTTACCTGGGTGATGGTTCTGGACATTTTAGCCAAAACACGGCTAAATTTTGAAGGGAAGAACGTAGTGATGCAGTTGTCTGTGCCAACTGATAATGGGATGAGTAACATTTGCTACAGATGCCCACAGGAGGTGGTGTTGGCAGGGCTGCCCGGCCTCCCTGAGGCGGTGCGGGTGTCTGCCCTGAGGAGAGATGCAGCCCGCTGGGCTGCTGGGTGTTACTGTCTTTTCCACCAAAAACTGTGACCTGGGCCTACCAGGCATACCTTTTCCCTCAGGACTTGGCATGGCACCTTGGCAGCGCTGGGTGGTGAAGAAGGGAGAGCGATCATCAGTGAAGCTGGCGGAGCTGTGTCCTGCTGCCACCTCAGGAGCTCTTCGGGGGCTGTCACCCAGGAGGAGGTAAGGCCTGGAGCCAACAGCTTCAGTCATGTTTGGGACAATGGGGAGATTTAGGTGTTTGGAGCTCCAGATCTAAATGTATAATTGATTTTGTGCACCCATTAAAGGGTTTCCAGGGTTTGAGGGAAAAAGCATGAGACTGTCCCCTCTGAAGGTGATAGGTCTCTGGCACCCCTCACCAGACACAGAGGTGGTTTCATCAGTCATGAAGGGACAGAAAGATGTTGGGGTGCTGCTGGGTGGGGGACAGTGCTGAACACAGCCCCTGAAGTCTGGGGTCCTGAGGGGATCATCCCTGCTTGTCAGAGCAGCAACCAGAAACCTCAAGCCGAGGGCCACAATCAGTGCTGAGGGGGCTCCCAGCTGGCAGGAGGGAGGGAGGGAAGATTCTTTGCAGGAGGTTTCTGTGTCAATTTTAGAAGAAGATTTGGGGAAGAAAAAGCCAACTGTGTGGTGTTGTTTCACAAGGAATGCATGCCACAAGAGCTGGTGGCTCTCTGGGGACCAGGGGCTACCTGAGGGAGCAGAAAATGGCCGTCCCACGGGGAAAACCCCAGCCCTGGGCAGCGGTTGGCACCCTGGGGACAGGGACACAGCTCGGTGGGACGCATGGGTGATGCTGTGGGCAGCTGGAGACCAACACTGCTGCAGCAAGGACTGAGGGTCCCAGGGTCCTGGACTGGGGTCCTGGGTTGTGGCCCCAAGGGCTGGTCAGAGCCATTCAGGCTTATGAGTGCACTCAGAGCCCTGGCAGTGGGCTCTGTGCTCCTGCAGTAACTGGAAAAGAGAGGAAATGAAATATCAGGACATTCCAAAAGAGGCAGTGTCTGATAAAAATAAGCATTTTTACTGAGCGTGTGCTTCAGCTGTGGAACATATTGTCACAGGAAGCCACTGAGGCCAAGAACTTAAAGAGACTCCAGAAGGTTTGGTCAGTTATGCTATAGCCAGGCTGTCCACAGCTGGCACAATTCACAACAGATTTCACAGATACTCTGTAAGTGTATGCTCCAGGGAAGAATTGAGTCTTTCGAGAGAATAATTTGAGATTTAAAGTAGATTAAACAAGTATACATATCAGATTATTGCACTGCCCTCTTAAGCTACCGTTAGAGAGGATACTGATCTGAATAGATTGCCAGTTTTATAACATATGACAATTCCTATACTGTAGGCTGAGTGAGAGTAGCCTTGAAAAACAAATGTGTGAAGCTCACAAGATTTTAGATTTTACAAGAGCTGCAGCAACTTAGCTGCTGACAAGTGAGAGCATAGCTGACCTGAGCATCTTTCAATCAGTGAGGTTCTATCCTTCAGAAAATAGGAGTAACCGAGGAAAATGTTATTACTTCCACAAATTAATTAAGGTTTCGCATTCTTTTGCCTTTGCATGGCCTTTTGTTCTCTTTCCAATGCCTTCCCTTTTTAATCTTGCATACATAGAAGACAGGAATCCTCCACCATTTAAGTAGTCGCTTGTACCTATGAACCCAGTCCACTGTTAGGACATGATATGAAAAATTGCCTCTGGAAGTGTCGGTGTATCAGCACAGCAAAAAACAAGCAGGGAGTGGAATCCCATGACAACTCACGTATGAGTTTAGACAAAATCCATGCAAGTGTTACAGCATGTGAACATGGAAAGAGAGCTGCCATTTGTACCAGCTGGCCTCATGCCATTCCCGGTTTAAACAGTAGAATGTGGGTCCCCAAAGTACTCAGACTACAACTTGTGATCTAAAGGAATTCCTGTGTGAGCCTTAAAGAGAAGGTTGCATTAATTGTGTCATGCTTTTTCCCATAAAGCACACATCTGTGTAAAAGATAGTAAGTTATAAACATGTTTCTTTATAAACTCGTAACTCCTTTCCACCCAGTGAACTGCCTAAACACTTAGGAACTATTGGCATCCGTTTGCCTACCACTGAATTTCAGCCATTTCTGGGCTGCAAAGTAGCAGCTGCTGCAAGATCCACTATTGAATGGACTGAGCATTGCTTGTGAATAATACTATCTCCGGCTGAAACCACATGGCAAGTGCAACCAGTGGTGTCTGGACTCAGTGATTCTCAAGCATTGCCCTGACACAGTTGGTGCCTCTTATCTTTCCTATATTCTGTTTTTCCTTGCAGTGTCCCAATTCTTTTCTCACTGTTTTTCCAACATGCGTTTCAGCTGCCAGAAAAATAGTTGAGCAAAATAGGACTGACTCTAGGAAGCAAACAGGAAACCAAGCTTCCTTCATCTGCTTTGAGGCAGCCCATCACTCAGCATTCTCTAACCAGAATGTTGCGATTTTAGACTTGTTACTACACACACTTTTTCTCTTGCACGCAGACACGTAATTTTCTCTCTAGGTCACTCTGCATGTTGGTTCTCTCCTCCCATTTTTTCTGTTGCCTTTTTGTTTTGATCATTGGCTGCAAATTTGCTCCCAGCTGGATTTACAGCAGAGACATACCTGACACAGAAAGACATCGATGAAGTATGCTTTTATTGCAGGGTCTAGCTGGTTAAGGAAAAAAAAAATAAAAAAAGCACTTGGAAATCTTCAATGAATCTTGACCCGAGCTCCAAACTGCAGCAAGACATCACATCTCTGAGACTGACAGATGCGTTACCACCATGACAGCGGCGGTTTGGTAGATTATAGTTTGAGAACTGCTGTGTTCTCAGAGTCAGCAAAATTGGCAGCCTGGGAACTGCACTGCTAATTGCCTGAAAGCCTATGCAAAGTCTTGCCTGGTTATTGCTAATCAGAGCAAGAATTAGGGCCAGATTATGGGTGAAAATCTGGATTAAAGTGAACCCAAATTTTTTGTAAAAGGATGACCTTCTAGTGTACTTCACAGCTGGCTCTGACAAAGGATGTGATTATTCAGACCTAGCTTTCAAGCTCTCCCCCAATACTGAGGCCTGAGTCCAAATCTAACATCATTATCCAGGCTCATCAGCCGAACACCTCTGAGTAACTCTAAGTGGGGATAACACAAGACGTGCAGTCAGGTAGAGGATGTGTGCTTCAGTGCTGATCACTGTAACTTCGCGAGCCCTCGGTGTCATCATTTGTAGCAATGTGGCACCAATCTCCAAAGCTTGTTTTGAATCATGCAGTGAAAAATTATTGGTACTTAGGTTGCACAATTTTTTCCCTTGTTATGTCAGGAGCAAATGACAGTTTGAAGCGAGTACTGCTGCTTCAGCTCAGCAGCTGATATGTTTGCTTACCTGATGCAGTGTTTTTTGGCAGTGATTAATGAGAGCTCTCGAGTCAGAGCTTATAACCATGATGAGCATTAACAGGTAAACCCACAAACAGTAAAGGATAAAGCTCCTGAGGGAGGGAAAGGCACTCGGATCTTAGTCTGGCTGCTTATATATTGGTCTCAATCAGATTGTTCAGGGGTTGTTACACTTCAGGCCAAGCCTTTTAAAGGTCTAAATACATTTTTCATGAGAATAAATGTTTATAGCCCAAACTGACCCTAGAGAAACTGGTGTCTAACTTCTCTATTTAATCAGGCCCGGGCAGATGATTCATATTGGAATGCTTTTTTTTTTGCCTTTTTTTTTTTTTTTTTTTTTCCTGTGGCAAAATCAAACCTGTCTGCAGTATGCTCCTATACAGAAACAAGGAGATGCAGCAATGCCTGCAATATTAACAAATTTGGTGGGTATAATGTCATAACTTATAATGCTACTGATTGTGTGGGGATATTCATGTAAAAATGCCCCTGGTCATCAGTGCATTTAAGCATATGCCTAACTTTAAGCAAGTGCTTGAAAATCATTGCTGTCCCTTGAACTTTAATGGGACTTTGGGCCACTGTTCAATGATAAATTGATATTTATGTTCCTTGAACACCTGAGATGGGCTCGCTTGTGACTTTTTTGCCTTGCTGGATCATGGTTTATAACCTTACAAGTTGATTTCTATCCTAGTCTGTCTAAATATTTCAAGCACATATACAAAAATAAACCTAATCTTCTGCCAATATTCCACCTCTCTGCTCTCATGACACCCAGGACACAAACCGCTGATCTTTCCAATGATCTGGCTTACAAATCTCATTTTAGAAGGTACCGGCAGCTAATCACTCCTTCAGTTGGAATACCTACATTACTGCAGCTCTGTTGCATGAGACTAGCTTGGAAAATGAAGTTAACCTTGTACAATAAAAGTAATTTAATACATGATTTAGAACTTTAACCACCTTACTACAAACTAATTTGCATGCCTGCAAACCCTTACTTGTATGAGTAACCCTATGTGTTTTGACGAGGAAGGAATTACTGGTGAGATTTGGCCTGCTGACTGTAGAAATGATAGTATCATAGGTCAGTGATACTATTTACATGAAACGTGGCAGTTCCATTCATTGTTCCTGGAAAACCAGGTTTTCTGCATTTTTTTCCCCTTCTCTACCACTGTTGGATCTTGTATTTTTGAGGAAAGGGAGAGGAGAATCAAACCTCATATGCCAGTCTGTTGTCACAATCTGAGTGTGAGATATAGGCAATCAAATAATTGATCACACTTAACCCAGTTACCTACTAACTGAAAGCACAGCTGAGATTTAGGTAGGTCACTGTTCTAATGAGCGAATTCTTTTGGCCCCTTGACAGAGCTTTAAGCAACTGTATGACTGTCAGACAGGTTGCGATGCTTGGTGTTTGGGTCTTACACTGTAGGCTCAGAAAAAAAAAATGAGTTGGAAGGAACATCTAGAGGGCTGTAGTCCAAACTCCTGCTCAAAGCAGCGCAAGTTTCAAAATCAGATCAGGCTGCTCAAAGTCTTGTCGAGTTTTCAAAACCATCGGGGCTGGAGACTGAACAGCCCCTTTAAACCCCTGCTTCAGCGATGCACCCGTCCTGCTGCAATGATTTTTTTTTTCCGTATTTCCAAACAGCATTTCCCTCATTGCAGCCTGTGGCTGTTGCCTCTTGTCCTTTTGCAGTGCGTCTCTGAGAAAAGTCCGGCTCTGTCTTCTCCATGGGATCATGGTAGTGGAAGACCAATGACATATCCTGTTGGCCTTTTTTCCTCAAGGCTAACCAAACCCTGTGGCCCAGCCTCTCCATGTACATCAGGTGCTCCAGTCCTGTATCCACCTTCTCTGGGGTCTTTCCAGCCGGTCAGTAGCTCTGTTTCTGCAGGCCCTGAGCTCCAGCTGGGGTCGCTCACAGCCTGGGGTGCTTCAGCTTTTGTATATGCTGTTGTTGACCTTCACATGGTTCCATCTAACCTATTCCTCTGGCTGGTTGAGGTCCTTCCGAACGCAAACCCTGCCCTCCAGTGTGGCAGCCGCTCCTCCGGCGTAGGTGTCACTGGAGGGCGCGCTGTGTCCCAGCACCCCGGGCCATATGGCTCAGCGGTAGGGTAACATATTGCCTTAGTCAGCAAGAGAGATTGTTCAGCTTATCTGGCAGGAGTCGGGTTCTTAATAGCTGTTGACAAGAATTCATGGAATACTTCTGGCCACCAGACTAGGCTGAATATACAGTGTACTTTGCAGTACATGTTCTGCTAATTGGAAAAACATGTAGTCATTGTATTTTGATTATACATAAGTTTTTATCTAGTGAAGCCATTTCTGATGGAAGACCTTGCATGGGAAAGAAACATAAAATGGATAATCAGTAATGTATAATTAGCTATATGGGAAAAGTGGTTGGAGTTACCTGAGAAGAAGGATTACAACAGCACGCTGCTAAAGCTCAATACCTGACCCTGCCCGCTCCAACCACCCTGGTCTGCGCTGCTGCAGCTGCGTGCCTGCAGGATCCACTCTGCAGCCCTGTTTGCTTTGCTCTCGTGCCTTCTGTTTGAGATGCCACTGCTACACGTTGCGATGTCCGAGCTGAAGGAAGGACGTGATGTTGTGCAGAAGGTGTAGGGGTTTTAATTGCTGAAAACACAAAGCAGAAAGCCTCTCTCTCTGCGCGCTAGCCCACTCTGCTGCAATCATTTTTCTTTATTGACATCCCTGGCTGTGCCTGTGAGGGGAAGCAGACACTCCCAGCTAGGAAGCAGCGCGGTGCACAGTCTAATGCGACGGCGTTCGTGGCTTTCTGGTAATGTGACGCTTGTGGTATCCCGCAATCTCTGCTGAGGTACTGCCAGCACAAAGGTGGCTGTCTCTTCCAACTTGTTAAACCTGAAACAAGCCGCACACAGTAGTGACACCCAACCCAACCTCTTCCTGGTGTTTAGGTTTACCAATGCCAAGCTAACAGGGAATATGCATATGCCACGCACTCCTAGCTCCTCTTAGGACAGCTTAGCGCAGGGCCAGGATTCCCATTCACCACAGGACTGCTTCCACCACCTGGCTGCTTGTGTGGGAGAGAAGAGGCCACTGTGCTTCAATGAAGTGGGCAGAGAGGGCTCTCTGGGGGAGACCTCTGTCCCTTTGTACTTCACAAGGACGTTTCCCTACTGTCTGGCCTTCATTGCCAAGCCAGAAAGGGTCACAAGCCAGAAAAGGCCTCTCACTTCAAGAGGGACCAGGGCTACAATGTGCAGAGATGAACTGTTCTGCTAGAGCAGCAGGCAGATCTGTTGGGTTAGGGTTACATTTCTTGTTGAGAAATGTCTGAAGCTGTGAAGTTGGAAACCACGCTTTCCCAAAGCCTATGTATCTGCCTGTGTCAGTCCCACTGGGCCTATTTCTTAAGAGAGGAAAGGCTTTGTCACAACCATTATAGGTGAAGATAGAATACAGTTTCTATTCTAGGTCCTTATTTTAAATATCTGTCTGAAAAGCTATGAAATGGAGGCTTGAACTTTAAACTAATTGGCCTCTGCCTAAAGATAAAATTACACTTTTAAAAACAGTTCATACGCCGAATAAGAAGACTAGAAAAATGTTTCATATTTTTTAAAAAATACGATTTTTTTCTCCTGACCTTTCAGTTTAAGCAGCCCTGCAGCCAAAGTGGGTGAGATTTGAAAGTCAATTGGTTTTGATTACAAGCAACTGAATATCACAGACGGCGTACGTACACTATGGATTTTAGTTAAGTTCATTAAAGCATGCAGGTATGGAAGGACACTGCATTAACTGAGCGCTCTGAACTTCTCAAGTCCTCGGAGTGGCTTTCTAGGTCAGGAGTTCAGAATACTACGGGGGAATTAAAATCTGCTGAATGGATATGCAGTTTCTCCAGTACGCTCACGTTGCCAGCACACCGAGAACTGCATTTTCCAAACTCGACACCGAGAGTTTCATTATCAAGACACTGCTCATCACATAAACAGGCAGAGGAAGGAAAGCTAATACCTTCAAAACCTGCTCATATTTAGATCCAGATTTGTCAATAGAGCACATCATACGTAGGGTACAGCAGTTTGTTGTATAAGCAGACCCTGTAAACCTTTAAAACAGAATAGGGCAAGATACTGCAAAGGCTGTAAAGGCAAATTGCAAGTGTTGAGCTCCTGTTTAAGCTGAATTACCTGATGTTGGGTATGAAGGCAGTGGATAAGCTGGGAACGGTCCTGAATTCACTTTCTATTCAAATCCAGACCTTGTACAGAGTGTTCAGTGAGATGTCTTATGTGCCAGAAAACATCTCTTTAAATTAAAGTTTAAGTCTAATTGTAAAGGTCCCGATGTCCCCCGAGAAAAAATAATCCCGCATGTGTTTACCGAGGAAGTTTTCAGTCCTTCAGGTAATAAATATCTTAGAACACAATAGGGTCTTCTGTGGTAGGTTTCCAACTTCCAGTCTCAAGGCAGAAGTAATTTCTAATAAACACAGCCTGTGGCCTCAGAGCTTGAGTTAGAGGAGGGAAAAAAGCAGTTTCTGATGTGGCATCAAACCTCTTAACGGTGTTGTTCAAGACTAATTTTTCACTGTTCCTTTTACTTGCCAAAAATAGGTGACTGCTAGACGCCGTACACATGTGGATGCTCAGCGGGCAGTGACAAGTGTCTCGGGGTAACATTCCCTCCTTCTGCTGTACCATGTAGTCAACTCAGCCTGGACATCTGATGAGCCTTTTTCTGCAAACAGGGACCTCTCTCCCCTTGTGAGCCTCGGTGGGAATTATCAGGCCTGCCTCTGCTGACTGCCAGGACATTTGCTGACTTCGCCGTGTCACGCGACATATGAAAATTGGCAATTAACAGTACCTGTCTTCAGGGCGGAAAACAATTGTATATCACTTATTTGTAGGCAGCAGGGGCTTCAGATAGAGTTCTCTGAAATAAAGCAGTTGTCCCAATTTAAGCTCATTTCATTTCTTTCCAAAGAAGTGAAATACAGTCGCTGCGGTGATAGTGTCAAGTCATCCCTCTGTATTATTCCATTTGTTCCATCACAGCCCTTTCTCTCCAGGGAGCTCATTTGTATTCTCCTGCTTTCAGGTCATCTGACTCTCACTTTGTGTCATGGATTTAACTTTGCCTTTTCTTTAGTATAAATTAAAACGTTACTGTCGCCACCAGCCAGAGCCTGGAAACCACAACTGTGACTATTTAGCAACCTATTTTAAATTCAAGAAAAAAAAAAAGCCCTGTACCTAAATATTTAATGGCTAATGGCCACTTGGCTTCAGATCTAGATCTAAATATTCAGGATAATGCTTACTATCACCAGTGCTGCATGCCATTTCGTTTGAGCATTTGCTGATATTGTACTTAGAAGGGCGTTTTCTCCCTTTTGAGGACACACCGCGCCGTCTAGGAGCTCCGAGCAGCCGCCTGCATCAGCACAAAGTTGCAGAGAACATTTCGCTGCTTCTGGTGCGAGTGTTTCCTTCGTGGCAGCCCTCCTTCCCCCCTTGCAGTGCACCAGGGAGGTAAAAACCCGTAGGCAGGTGCTGAAGTGACCACCTGAATGCGTGTGCTCTACATTTAAGCATCGTTTTAAAGTCTTGTCACTGATGTGCACCCCTTCCCCTTCCCTCACGCCGTGTGAAATGCTCTGGCCACCTACAGCAAAATCGCTTTTCTAGCACCACTGCCGCTGCGGAGTCGCGGTCTAGGGATCAAGCGGGGGCAAGCGCTGCCGCCCAGCCTCCGGGTGATGAGGGCAGACTGGAGATTTTCCTCCCCATCTGCCCTAAACCCAGCGCCGTGCAGCCCGCCCAGCCACACCGGATTGATTTCCTGCAGACCAACGCAGCCTGCCCTGCTTCGGCAGGCAAACGCAACACCGGCTGCAATTCGGGGGCTGTCTTGGGGTGACCTGACCCACCACAAGCCCAGCTCCGCTGTCCTCAGCCCCCCCAGATCCCTATTTTACACCCGGGCTCAGCAGCGAGCTTCTGCTACCCACCCCACAGCCCCATACCCTCGCCCAGCTGTGCCTGGGGGCTGTGCCCCATTTCACCCAGCCCTCCCAGCACCCTGCAGGCAGCGAGGTGCCCCCCACTGCCCCGGGACCCCCTTTTTTTCCCCCCTAGCCCTGGGCAGGGGGCTCCGGGCCGGCCGGCAGCCGCGGCTGCAGGCGCATCGGGAGGCACCAGCAGCACCTAGCGGTGAGAGCCGGCCCGGCCCGGCCCGCCCTGCCCAGCTTTAGGGTTTGGAGGTGGGAAAAGTTGGTGGGGACAGCTCACTGGGCGCCCAGCGCCCCGATTTTAACTTGGCACGTCTTTTTTTGAAGAAGCAGGATTGTACGATTTTGCATCGGATGGCTGCTACCGAAAGGAGTCAGTGGTTTCCCGGGTGGGGCAGAGGTTTGGAGGGGTCCTGCCGTGTGTCCCCATTACAGCATCCAGACTGAAAGGCCAAAAAACAGCCCAGGACTTTACTGGTACCTTCACTCGGGGGTCTCTGAGCAATGCACATGGCCAGCAGGACTGCCAGCTCTGCAGGGCAAAACAGCAAAACAGGAGCAGGGAAACGATGGGGGATTTTCGGGCAAACAATCTTTAATAGGAAAGCGCCATCCAGAGATCTTTAAATTCTGACAGAGGGGGGGCACCCCCTTCCTTTACCTCGTTTCATGCTACTCACTGCTCGCTGCTCAGTGCCTAATTTGCAGGTCTCAGGAGGAAGAAAGGCAGAGCTTTGGGGGTCTTTTTGGGGTCCTGCCCCCGAGACCTGGGTGAGCAAAGCACCCGCTCTGCAGCAGGACTGGGGAGGAAAAAAAAGAAACGGGAAAATCCAGCACGGCCCTGCCACAGCGGTACCAACCCGCGCCGCATCCTGCTCCCAACACTGTACGTCATTATTTAATTTACTAAATTGAAAGATATCATCCTGCTTATTAGGGAAACGGATGAGCTCAACAGTTATTTACTATTCACGTCGAAATTAATACGAATACCCCAAGAAGATGCTGTACCAACAAATCAGTGCGGGTTTTTCTGTAGGACTTTAGAAGAGATGGGGGTGGAAACAGAGGGCAGAGGAGATGCTGCCGTGCCCGGGGCAGCTTGCTCAGCACCCTTCAGGCTCTGCCCCAGTCGAGGCACATCCTTGTACCCGAGGTCTGGGCAGGACCCAGAGCCACGCTGCGCTCAGCCTGCACCCGCTCCCTGCCCTCAACTTCGCGGTGCGTGTTTTAACGTGGAAATCGGATGGAAAACGTAAATTACGAATTGTCCATTTCAGGCAAACTGTATCCAAAAACGTGCTCCAGCACGAGGGGAAGCAGTGCTAGTTACTCGACTACAGAACGGAGAAATGAAGACGGGGCAAATAATCACGTCTGGGGTAAGGAGCGCCTCTGTGCCGTGACTTTGACCCGGGGGAGCCCCCTGCCACCCTGGCCGGACCCCCGGCACGGTGCCGCTGGTTTTACAGAGCATCAGTGGCCGGCTCCGCGTGGGGAAGAAAAAAAAAATAATAAAAAAGTAAAATGAAATAAAATAAAATAAAATAAAATAACCCCCGGCTCATTGTGCACGCACCCCCACGCAGCGCCATCGCGCAGGCCGCCCTGTCGGAGGCTCCGGCAGCGAAAGAAAGAGCCGAGGCCCTCCGCCGGCAATGCCCCCCGGCCTCCAGAGGCACGGGGGACCGGAGCCCAAACTTTGACCCCCCCCCAAAAAAAAAAAATTTGGGGCCCCCTCCCACCGTCCGCCCTTCTCCCGCTGCAGCCCTCCCCGTGCCTGCCCTCGCCCCCTTCCCCTCTCCTTCCCCCTCGCTCCGCGCCCCCTGCGCTGGGAGCCCCTCGGCTGCCACCGGGGAGAGCCGGAGCCGCCAGCCCCTAGCTCCCTCCTCCTCCCCTACCTCCTCCTCCTCCTCCTCCGCCTCCTCCTCCTCCTCCTCCTCCTCCTCCCCCCCCCGCTCTCCGATGGCAAGAGTTGGAGCCGCGCTGCTCGCAGCCGCCGGGAAGAGCCGGCGGAGCGCGGGGCAGGACCCGGGGCCCGACTTCGCGGCTCCCCGCATCGCCGCCGCCGCCTCCTCGCCTCGCATGGCCCGGGCAGGAGCTCCCTGAGCCCGGGGCCGTGGGGCTGAGCCGTGGGGCCGAGCCGTGGGGCCAGCCGTGGGGCCAGCCGCCGCTCCCCGCCGGCCTCCAGCGGCAGCCGGAGCGCGATGTGCCGCTGAGCCCCGCAGCCGGAGCCCCGCCGACACCCCGTAAGCACCGCGCCGGGGCCGGGGGAGGGAGGTGGGAGAGCAAACTTCGTGCTGCGGAGGGGGAGAGGGGCCGGGGGGCACCCTCCGGGGTGTGGGGACACCCTACGGGGCTTGGGGGACGCTGTGGGGTGTAAGGACACCCTGCGGAGCGCGGGGACACCCAGCGGGGTGTAGGGACACTCTGCGGGGCATGGGGACACTCTGCAGGGCATCGGGACACCCTGTGTTCATGGGGATACCCCACAGGGTGTGGGGACACTGCAGAGCATGGGGACACCCTACGGGGTTTAGGGACACTCTGCAGAGCGTGGGGACACCCTCCAGGGTATGGGGACACCCCACGGGTGAATGCACACCCTGCAGGGCATTGAGACACCCTACGGGGTCCAGGGACCCCCTGCGGGGTGTGAGGGTGCGCTCGTGGCCCCACGCTGGGCTGGGCTGGCAGTCCCGGAGCTAGGAGGTGGCCCCGGAGGTGGCTTCGTTCCTCTTTCTGTCCCCCTCTCCAGCACCTTCCCGGCTCTCCCGAAACCCGCTGAGCGGGGCTGCGAGGGAGGGAAGGGGTGCGGTGGTGGGGAGCCGGATGGCTTGGATGGAGGGATATTAAATTATTATTTTTTTTTTCAGATGGTAATTTGTCTTTGTGGTAGGGGTGGCCCATTAAATTTCAGCTCACGTCCTGATGGAGATCAAAAGCGAAGGGGAGAGGGAGAGGGAAGCAGAGAGCCTTGTGCAGCTCCTTTGCTCCGCGTATTGTTAGAAACTTGTGGGGCGGGGGGGGGGAGAAGGGGGATTCCCAGGAACAACCCTTGCGGATCCAGCGCCGACACCCACACCAAAAGTTGGAGATGTGTATTTTCCAACACTGCCATCTGCTCCGCGGTGCTGCCCAGGAGCGTGCTTGCTGCTACGCCTCGGAGGAAACAAACAAAAGGTGTGCTTGCCAAGTCGGTGCCCAACCTGGCTGCTCACGGGCGTTAGGCGGAGTGCAGGGGAGTATCTGTGTCCTGAAGGCTCGCTGTCCTCAGCTGGCTCAGGTTAGACTCTTTTAGATAATTTCCTGTCCTAAAACAAGGTCTCCAAACATGGTAGATGCCAAGTCCTGTTTTTTTTTTTTTTTTTTTTTTTTCCCTCTTCCTTCTTTTCCTTGAACTATTTATGTCTGGGTATATCGGTTTGGGATCATAGTAAAGTTTCATTTTTTGTTGTGCAAATGTGCCCTCTCATTACAGAAAATACTGCTCCTAAATTATAGTCTGAGCGGCAAGAGGTTAGCTCTCTCTGCCTCCGGATGGGTTCGGCGGTAGGCTGAGACCCCAAGCTGCCTGCACTGCGAATAAAATAGAGCCCAACTAGGCTAAAAGTTATAATGGGCTTTGATTCCCACTGCTGCTGGAGATCAGTGGAGATCCAGGGTGAGCGAAGGCAAGGAGGAGGAGTGCGAGGAGCTGGAACAAGCTACTCACACAGCAAAGTGCTCTTGATTATATGTGTGAGTTGTAAGCACCCAAGGGAGAAAACTGGTCATAAACTGCAGAGAAGAAGGCAATGGGGAAAAGAAAAAACCTGCTGGTGTTTAAGCAGATTACTCGGGATTTTTTAACAGAGGTTTTCTTTTCAAACAGCCACTCGAACCGTCCGTATCTTTTTCCTTCATTTTTCTCTCCCTGTCGGGCTCAAACTTTTTCTGTTCAGACTGGGCTAAGCTGGCTGTGCACGAGGCAGGCTGCAGTCGGGGATCTTTGCATTTTCAGTGCCGTGGAGGCAATTTCTCTCCCTTTATTTTTTCTTTTCCCCTCTCCCTGTATCTTGCTTTCTTTCCTTGAAGAGATTAAGTTTTTGTCCACCCCGCCAGCGACATGTTAATCCTGGAGTCAGGGGGGCTCAGCACATAGATGTTGGCTTTGTTCGGCCCCCAGCCCGTGGGACCGCTGGCGTTGGCAGTGGCTGCCCTCCCTGACCTCCCTCCCTCCCCGCACCGAGCTGGGGCAGCCGGCGAGGAGAAAAAGGAGCAAACTCCAGCCGGGGAAAAAGAACAGCCCCGGGAGACAAAGGGCTGGAGCAGGAGGATGCAGGGGGTGAGGGGCTGAGTGGGGAAGGAGCTGTGTCGGGGTGGTCCCCTCGGATCCCACAGGCTGCAGGAGGTGGCGTGGGGACGGGTCCACGAGGAGCCTGCACAGCCCAAGAGGGACCCCATGCAGGTGGTGCTGTGGGCTTCTGGTTGTTTGCAGCAAGACAAAGCAAGTGCCCAAGCAAAATGGTATTGGTAGCGTGGTACGATTGCTGTTTATTCTCCAAACAGAAAGCTGGCTTAGGGGAACGTACACCTGGGCTTTACGGTCTGTGCTTCTCTGTAACTCACCCTGGAGTCGGTCGGAAAAGTCCTGCAGGACTCAGGCTGGGACACGCTCAGCCCTTGGTAGGGGACCCGTCCTCGGAGAGCAGTGGCTGTGCGATGGATGCTCAACGGGGCTGGAGCAACGCGGTGCTCCCGCAGCCAGGCTTGGTGATGGCCTGAGCAGCCGCGCTAGGGTTAAACGCGACCATCTGCAGGAGTGTGTTTGGCTGGAAACAACCACACTGCCTGAAAAGTTTCTGTGCAGCCGAGGCTGTTGCCTTGCTGTTTGGCAAAAGGGGGCAGTATCAAACAATGCCACAAAGCAATGCGCTCTGCAGCTGCCTCCCTGCCTCCAGGACTGATGCGAGCTGTTTCTGCTGGGACCCGGGCGCTGGGGCTGTTGTCCGGAAACCCTCACTCAGGTGGTTCCTTACACAGGAGGCAGGGGAGCTAATTGAGGGCGCAAATGAGGCAGGATCAAAGCTGGTGCTTTATTTCAGGGCTGCATCGCTTCCGTGTGCCAGCCTGGCCAGGGAAGGCTCGGCGATGTGGGAGAACACTGCCTGATTTCAGAGCCACTTGGGCTCACGTTAAGTGAGCAGCAGTAACCCTAACCCGCGCTTACACCGCTGATTTTAGGCAGGGGTGGTGAGGCCCCAGGCGTGGAGTGCCGGTCCTATAAATGCCCTTTGAGGAATTGCCATCGCTGCTTTCCTTAGCGAGAAAAATGAACACTTTCTCTTCTAAATTTAACTTTGTTTGAGAACTCATTTGCTTCCAGCCGAGAGAAATCTATCGATCCGGCATACAAAATACCGCTCTTAGAAGGCGTCCAGAGCCTTTTCACCTTGTATTTATCTGCACGCCTGGAACCATCGGATCACCACCCCCTAGTTAATTTTTTACTGAGCGGTGTTGCAGAGGGTCTCTCGTGGGGAAGCCGGGCTGGGTCTTGGGAGCAGCCTGGCCCTGGGTGGGCAGTGATAAGGGATGGGCAGTGATAAGGGATGGGGAGCAGTAAGGGACAGGGAGCTGGCCAGCACCGCAGCCACGTCCTGCTGTCGGAGCAGTGCCCAGCCCCACGGTGCAGGTGCTGCCCGGTGTGAAGGCAGCAGCTGGGTTTGCCTTGGCTCAGAACATCCCCGACTCCTGGTGTAGGACCGAGGAAGGGTGAATCGGATGCAGGTAGCGGTGGGAGCAATTTGGGGCTGTTCTCTTGGGGTGGAGTTGGTGTCACGACCTGCTGAGATTGCAGAGTTGAGTTCTGGGGGCTGGACTCACCTCGTACAGACTGAATGCTGCGAGGGTGAACTGCCACTCTTGTGGGTCGCATCCTGGTTGTTTAGTGCCCTTTTGGGCTGCATCCTTGTTCTTTGTGTCAGTGTTAAACTCCACGGACACAGGCTGTGGGGTACGAGAGTGCTGTCCCTGCTGTGCCTTGAAAGGGGCTGTGTTCATAGGAGTGCTGTTGACTTTGAGAATCAAATAACAGTTCTTTGTTACTGCTCTGTTGCCTTTTTTTTTCTTTTTAAGGAGGAAAAACTCACTGGTCTTACTGTATGTCATTGTTCCTCTTCCCTTTGCGCTGTGGGCTGCTGACTTCCAGCACTCCCAGTACCCAAACTCATCCCATTTCTGCCCGCGGTTGCAATTTTCATTAGTTTCTGTGGCAGCATGCGAGAAACGAGGCTTTGACAGGTATTGGAGCCTGCAGCTCCCGTGGACAGTGCCTTCCTTGCTGGGGGTTATTCTGCAAGCACGGTTGGCCTCGGTATTTATTTCACCTCTGTTCTCATGGGTGTCCAAAAAACACTGCCTGGCAGCCCTTGTTCCTCAGCCCGGGCTCCAAGCGTGCAAGCAGCAGAGCTGGGAAGGCAGGAGGGCGGCTCTCCGTGTGCAAGGTCTCCTTGACTACAGCACTACGACTCCCAGAGTTACCTCTGCTGCTGCGCTGCCACAAAGCTCTCGCTTTTAAGGCCCGTGCAGAATAGCTCCAAGTGATTTTCCGACGCGAGTGGCGGTGCTTTGGGTACCGCTGTTACCTAATGTGTGTCTGCAAAGCAAACTGTGCCGGGCTGCAATGAGCCTGGCAGGTAATTTGCATGTGAAGGATGTCACCGAGTTACAGCGGCTGACTCCAAATTGGCGACGGGGCTATTGGTGTGCTTGTAATTAGGCACACCCCGAAGCACTGTGCTGGTTAAGGCCCGGTGTGTCTTTATTTACTTTGTAGTGAGCTTTAAATGAGATCGTAAGTAAACACACTGATTGTTCGTCTTAATCCTCAAATCAGTTGTGAACACCTCGCGAGTTTCTAAGTCATCTGTGTAATTTCATTGCTTTTCAGCAAGGGGTCATTTGTGGAGAGAGCAGGGGATAGTTTCTTCCCATACACCTGGTCTTGTAAGGTGCTGCACGTTCTTGGTTCTCATTAACATTTCTCCAGAAATCAGCATCCTGCTCCCTCAGACCCCAATAAATATGGGGCCCTGTGGGTCTCTGCTGTGTGCAGCAGGCAAAATGCTTCGGGGCTTGGTAGTCCCCATATGTAGCGTGCTCTCCATGAGGCTGTCACTAAAAGCCTTCTGAATTGCAGCGTGCTGGTTTCAAAGGGTTGACTTTGCCCATTGTGCGGCACCGTGTGACCATCTGGGACACGGCAACCTGCGGAGAAGAGGCGCGGTGATCGGTGTGATCTCGGCCGAGCGCTGCGCTGAACTCAAAGCCTCAATCACGGCTTCGTATCCACGAGGCAGCCTCAGCAATTGGGAGCAGCCCGTGGGGATCTGGCGCTGCAAAACGGGTCCCCCCGGCAGCCTCGAGCCCTCTGTGCTACAGAGGAGAGGATCAGACAGCGAGCTGAGATGCTGCCTGCACCCGTGTCCTGCTTAGGCAGTCTTCGAGCCTTTTGCAGTTTAAGGGTCTGTGGCTTCCGAAGTTTGTGTATTTTGCAGATTGCTCGTGCCATAGTCTTCAAAAACTGTTAGCTCTTAAGACAAGCAGATGGCTTTAGCAAAATAAATTTGCTGGCACCTGGAACAGGTGGATCTGGAATCAATTTATGCGGTGTAATTTTTTCCACACCCCTTTTGGAATAATTTTATACCCTGGAGCCACCTAAGATGCTTATTATGTAGCCAATAGGGAGCTGCTTCTGTCTGACTACATGAGATTTTACACATCTTTTATAGCTAATGCCTAGATTGAAATGCAAAATTTAGTGCTGGGAGTGCATGCGAATTTGTGAAACTCCCGGGAGAGAATGTGGGTGCATGTAGCAGTGAATGAATTATGCTCCTCCATAGACAGAGAGGGCTTTTTTTAGTGGTAACAAATGTCCTGCGTTCAGTGTTTGTCATTTTAAAAGTAGTATTTTTCATTTCAAGTGCGAGCCCCGTACAGGTTACTGATGTGGAGTAAAAATGAAAAAAATACCTTAAACTGCATCTGAAGGGACGACAGGGAAAGTTTCAGATGTGGTGCAAAAGTAGGGAAGGAGCTGGCGTTTCCAGCACGGCTGTGACAGGTATGGGTGGTTACCTGAGGAGGGGAGGATGCTCTCGAGGGGCAGGGAGCAGACCCCAGACGAGGCCTTGGCCACATCCTCGTTCTCGCAGCAGAAGCAGGGCCAAGCAGCTCACCTGGCTGGGGAGGTTCCTGGTGACTCCAAAAGGGCTTTGAGCGGGCTCTGGGACCATCTGCACAGCTCAGGTGCTGGATTAGGGACCCAATGTGGGAAGGGTCTGGGGCCAGCCCTTGGAGGGAGGAGGATGCTGCCCGCGGCCGGCCTGCTGTACAGGTTGAATCTCTGCTGTGTTTGCTGGCCACGTGGAAGCTGTTCAGCCTGCGGTTCCAGCTAAAGGTTGCTTATTTATCTCCTGCAATGCTGATTTACAATAGATCAAAGATTAGTGGGGAAAAAAGAAGACGAGAAAGGAAAGGGTAGGAAGTTCACCCTGGATAATTCAGTTTGACAGGCTAATACAGTAAATTCAAGAACGCCGAGCGAGAGGCGCGTTCTGGAGCCTGTCTGTATAATGCAGGGAAGGAAAACTTGGCAAGGGCTCAGAAGTTTGTTAGAGTGATTACAGATCCCCCCGCTCTGCCTCACGTTCCTTTCTCTGCTCTCTCTTCCTGATTGAAGGCGACTGTCTGCCAGAAGGAGATTTTCAAACACATGATTTGGACAGGGCAATCAGTCTGCATTTATAAATCACTTAATATTTCACTCTCCGACCTTTTTGGGGTCCGCTCCACATCTGAAGGGCATTTTCATTAGAAATACAAAGCTGAGGCTCGGTTCCTGCCAGAGCCCAAGGTGCTCCTCCTGTCTGAGAGAGCTCAGCTTTTGCTGGTAATTGCAGCCAGAAACCACCTATTTAAAATAAAAGACCATTAGTGGCTTGTGGTAGGATGAAACAGCTGAGAGATGCATACTTTATTCAGCATGAGCAAAATAGGACCGTGCACTGTGACTTCAGCTCTGAGCTGCTTTTCGTTGCTGATGGAGGGTGCTGTCAAGTATGTAATGCAAATTATAAGGAATTCCACAGGTCCTGATTTGTAACGATAATTAAGTGGTAAGAGAGTGCAACTCCCCTTTAGTTCTGTTTTGACGACAGTGCTAGGCAGTCAGAAGTAAAAGTCATCAGGAGAGAAACTGAGGCACAGAAGGACAACTGCCCGGAGCATTTTGTGCTCGTCTGTTAAAGATATCACGAAGCGTAAGGAGGCAGATGGGCGCCAGGTAGGAGGGATTGCCAGGGACTGAAATCAGTAGGAATTAGACTTTGACATCTGTGAAAAGTCGGGTGTTACATGACTTGCTTGAGGTCACACAGTGAGCTAGTGGCAGAGGTAAGGTTACAACCCCTGGAAATGCTTACTCACATCCTTAACTCCAAATATGTGGCTACATCCCGTGAATTAAATGCTTCATCTCACTGCTTTCCTGGATCAGAGCTGTAGGCTCGTGCCTTCCAAGGCTACGCACTTACCTCCTTGCTAAACATTGCCAGGAGGGTACCTGGTGATGGTACCTGGTCCTGCAAATGCTTCACTCACCCAAGAAGTTCACTTCATTGGGGTGACTGCAGCTTGAGAAAATGATTGCAGGTGCACAACTGGGCCCACATTTTGCAGATGAAGCAGGGATCATTCCTGTGTTATGTACTTTCATATAAGCACGTGCACACACATCTATATGGATTGAATTAAAACAAAAGCAAGTGATTAACATCTTTAAAATTTAACATTTTTCCCCCTTAACCAACAGAAATTGTTCCCAAGAGAGTAATTTACTACATATCTCCGGTATTTGCACAGGACTGTACATCAGGAATACAAAACATGATATTGCTAATGCTGTGTGTTCCCTCTAATGGGTCTTTGAAATATTAAAACAACTTATATTTGGAATGAGCTTTGCACACCTTCTTGTCTGGGGTTGCTTTGCAAATCCAGGCTTCGCTGCTTCGCTTCAGAAAATTATGAGTTTATTATACTCCCGGAATGCTAATAGCACTTCATTTTTTCCCCCAAATTTCTTCTTCCTATTTATTTATTGATTCTTCATTTGAGCAGAGTTTCACAGATAATGATGATGCTACTGAGAATAGCTGGTATGAGTTAATTTTACGAAGGCTGAAGTTACTGTGCCATCCTTCTTTGCCAGGAACCTCTCTGTAATATTCATAAGCTGAGGCATCCAGGATGCTGAATTAGTTAGGGAGACTGCATAAGATTACTCCCGATGTTATATTTCATTCTTAGATTCATAAAGACAAAGCGTGTCGAGGCTGACAAATCTAAATTTAATTTTTCATTGAAAACCCATTGGCAGATTTGCAGACGACAGGATTTAGGTAAGCAGTCTCTCTGACGGTCACTTAGTCTTTACTCGGATGAATCACTTATTGACTCGTGGGTGAACACATGTGAACCAGAGATTTTAGCATTTCACCCTTTAGTTTACGTTTTACTTTAGTTTCCAGGGATTCCTCCCCATCCAAATCCCTCCTCCCACAGGGATGGATGAGGACTCCAGAAAATTGCTTTCAGTCATTTTCTCGGTCTTCCCTGAGGCCACCGGACTTCCCTGAGCTGAGTCAACTTCAAGCTGGTCATTTACTCTAAACAAGCACCCAATTTTGATTTAAATATTTCTGAAGGACGAGAACATCCTGCAGTTCTTGGTTAAATGTTAAAAATTCAGCAGCCCTCACGGTTATATTGCCTCTTACTTTCTCAGTTGCTAGCTTCTTGGGCTTGTTATGCTCTCATCTGGAGAGCAGAGCATCCCATTTGCTTGCGGTGGAAGTACTTGTGAACTGCAATCAAGCCAGCTCTTAATTTCTCTGTGATACTGCAGTATTACACTGGGTTCTTCTGTGGTTTTTCAATCCTTATGTCAGCCTGATGGCTCTTTGAACACTTCCTGAGGATGTTAGTGGCCAAAGAAGACAGAGTGATGATGCTGACAGCTGCAGGGACTGGGGAGAACTGGAACAGCACAGATTACAGAGCAGGACTGAGCAGATACTAGGAAATACAGACTATATGGCAGATAAAGTTGGAAGGCAGAAAAGAAGCATAGTGGCATATGAAGCTCCTGGCATGAGCAGCCTGGTTTAATTTATGCCTGGGGAAGAGCTGGAGTAGCTGTAGTGTTGAAAGACAACAGCATGTTTTTGCTGGCAGAGGAGGATGGCTGGGAGGTGGGCAAGGACTGCAGCAGCAGCAGTGCTTGTAAATCAGAGCAGCGTTGTATCAGAGGAGCTCTCTGTGGGAAAATTTCGGAACATCTGTCTGCACTTTGCTTGGGCATAACCAAACTCTTTCTTTTAGTTCAGTCTGAATTTCTGGCGAGGCAGCCGTGCTGTTCTTGCGAGTGTAAGACCTGGTCCTGCAGAACCAAACCTACCTTTGCAATTTGTGCAAATGCACAAAGTGTGCACAGAGGAGTGCCCAAATGTAACATTTGAAGTGTTACTCATTTCAGTGAAATGACCTGTAATGAGAATTTACTGGCCTGGGTTCTTGATTGCTAACACAAGGCAAGCACCATTAACTATCCCAAAAGTTACACCAGTGTACAGCTGGGCTGTACTAACCCTAACTGGGATACTTGTGATCTGAGAGGACTAGAACCTTCCCATAAGTAACCCGATTTCTGTTTTTAGTTTGGAAAGATGTTATCATTTAATGAAAACTCTTTGTTTTCTGGCAGCGTACTTGGCTATCCATTTACAAAGCTCTCAAAGGACTTGGACATCTGTGAAAAGTGCAAGAGTTTAATTCTGCTCACAGCTACGCTGGTGCAACCTCAGTGAGGAGCTGCAGTTGTGCTTGACTGATGACTCATAAATAATGTGAGTCCAAGTACTTGGGGACAAATTTGTACCTCTTTGTCCCTGCTCTACAGGGACGGTGTTGGACCAGAGGCACATTCCGGAATAAGGTGTGCAAGATTGTGCTATTGCAAAACCCAGTGCCAAGAAAAGCATTTCCAGTTTTAATTAAAACAAAACCCCAAACAACAAGATCTCTATTTCTGTTGAATTGTAACCTTCCCAAACGTTTGAGCATGAGATGCAGAAGTAATTGATTAGAAACACAAGTCAAATAATAAGACTTTTTTTTTTTTTTTTTTTTTTTCCATTCTGAGCTGATTCAACTGAAAAAGTGGAAAAAAAAAACCAAACTCTGAAGGTCTTCCCTGGGTTGAGTAAGACTTCTCTCCACGTATAGACCAAATGAACTGCTGAAGTGCTTCAGTGAAGTTAGCACAAGGCCCTGAGCCAGTGGGATTATTTACATGGCAGACTGCTACCTGGGCAAATCCGGGGTTTAAGCACATAGCCTGAGGAACTGGGAATAATCTGGTGTCTGCAGTTCGAATGGCCTGAGGTATTTGCGGAAGAGATAATGGCCTGATCCTGCACCAAGGGGTATCAGTAGCAAAAATTCCATGTATGTAAGTAAACACTGGATTTCTCTCTTAAGAAAGAAATCAGTCCGCATCTCGTAGTTCTTATCCAAGGACTATTTGCTTTTGAGATTGGCGTACTGCCCAAGTCAGGACTGCATGAGTTGGCCCCAGGTTTCCAACCTGACAGTACCTCTTTAAAATGCAGCAGTATAATTTCGACATCTCTTATTTGTTTTGAATAGCAGAGCTAACATGTCTGTCAGTCACAATGACTTGATAGACGTGATTAAAAGGCAGGGGATCGGGGAAAATGCGTGCTTATCACAGCCAACCCTCCCCGATGAAAAAGTAAGTGGCTCAGTGGCGTATTTGCAATTGAGGTGTAACTGAAAGCATTTTTGGAAATGTACTTTGTAGCCTGCTTTGAAATGGTGTTTTCTATTATGACCAGTTTCTGGAACAGATTATCATGATTGTAGGAAGCACTTCAAAGCAGATTGATGTAGGAAGATCTTTCCCTGAAAACTTTGGCTTCTATGTAAGACAGAAAGCTACAAATGTGTCTGCAATCTGTGTTGTTTCAGCTACAACAGCATTTATTTGATAAAAGTGGGCTGCTATTAATTGCCAAAATGCTACAAAGCACTTTGTATTTTGCTGGTCCCTCTGTTTCACAGAGGGTTTCAAAGGCTGTGTTTCCTTTCTCCCATACCCTCCAAATTCCTGTTTTGTATTTTCTAAGGGCTGAGACTTAAACATTGTAATAAAATACTGAATTGCATCCGATAAACAGTCAGATGCTAATTTAAAGTATCAATGGCCAGACTTCCATAAACAGATCTTGACGCATCATCTGCTCCGTTCCCTGACCTTGCACAGGATCAGCTCCACCTCCACCATTCAGCTGCCATCAGCTAAACCTCGGGAGGAATTGGAGAATGCCAGCAGATACCCTTCAAATATGTCAATCTCTGAACGTCCACCTGCAAGGCAAGCTACGTGGCATTTCAGCAAGACTCCCAGAAAACTTGTAGGCTAAGATCTATACCTTGGAGAACCTCTACATATGTGCAAAGACACAAGCAATCTGCCAAAAAAGGCCACTTTCTGGTTGGTATGAAACCAGGTGGTAATAATACATCGGAGTGTGGCGGCGTGCCAGTAAATGATTCTTGGTTTTCAAGGGTATTGAAAAGGGAGGAAGCTCGTGCAGAAAATGAAAGGCAACAGGAAGAAGAAAGATAAGAAGCAACCAGAACTGTGTTACTCCTCTATGTTTGGTAGCACACATAGAGGACGGGAAGAAGAAATTAAAAAAAGTTGTGATGTTATTTTGTGTCTCATCCAGCTGGAATATATCAAGCCCATTGCATGGCCCTTTATGCGATTCCTGAACAGACAAATTTCCTTTTTACCATGGAAGAAGCCGAGGCAAAGAGAAGTTGAGTCACTTGTCTTAGCTGATCGCGGGAGGCAGTGTATGCGAGTCCTGCACTCACGGTCGCTTTTTCTTGCTTGACAGCAGAAGCATGATGAATTATTTGTGTTAAAGCAGAAGAGCCTTGAAGTAGTTCCTCCCCTTTTTGGGAAATTATTCTTTCCTATAAAGCAAGGCCAAATGCTGTGTTGATGGATATTTTATGAATACTTATGGTAAAGGTTAAAAAATGTGTAATTTTTTTTTAAATCTACAATGTCATCGAATGACCATTTCTGCCTCGTAAGTTTGAAATCAAAATCTTATGTTGCTTTTCTGTTTCAGCTCTTTCAGTAACTAGAGCAATACTCTGTATGCTGTAATCCATGGAAATACTCACCGTATGCTATAATCCATGGATTGAGTTCAAAGTTGCCGTCTTGGTGTCAGAAACCCCACCAAGGACTTACCTTTACTCTGTCGCTCCTGCGGTGCTCATCCAGAGCCTGGGAGTCTGTCTGGTTTCGTAAGGAAAACTGCTGTTGGCAGCAAGACTCCTCCACCCAGCTCATGCTGCTGGTTGTGTCTTTTCCTTCCCGTAGCCACACCGCACCTGGCGGTCCCCGCGTAACGCAGGGATGGAGGGAGCTGTCTCAGAGATGTGGTAAATAAATGAAACGACCTTGTTCTTCTTCCTAAAGAAATGCAGATCGCTTTTAAACAAGCTTCTAAAGCAGATAACTCTCTGAGCCTTTTCTTACCTTTTCTTTTCTCCAACATAGAAAATTCTTAGCCAAGCACCGCTTTTGTCTGTATTTTTAGTGGGCATAAATTTATCTACTTAATATGTAGTATGCTTCTTGCATCTACACATAATTAAATCATATTTGTTCTTAGAAACCATTCATCTAGTGTAAACCTGCTTCCTGAGTAAATATTCCTTTAATTAGTAGAACAAATAGATTGCGGGATTTGGAGTTGATTATCGCAGCATTCCTTTCCCTGATGTCTGCTTCAGATCTGCACAATGGCGAGGTGTGCTAAATACAGCCGGGGAACGCAGCAGCAGGCTTTTCTGCAGTTTGAAAATAAATACACCTTCTGAATGCTTCACACCTACGGAACCCTTCATTTGGGGATTACAGAGTGCTTCACCATGCTGTGTGGGTATTATTTCTTTCCCTTTTAGAGGAGGATAAACTGAAACGGAGAAATTAAGGCCAGTGTGCTACGTCCCCGCGTTGTGTTAATAGGGGAAGCTGTACCGAGATGTGTGCGGTCTCCAGCCAGGCTCAGCGGCTTGGGGCTGGGGTGTGCAGGCAGTAGGAGAGCTGAGAGGGGAGTGCAGCCGTCCTGGATTTTGTATGTACAGGGGCAACTCCTGAGAAGTCAGGGGAGAAACCCATTTCTTGCAGGGGTGTTTAGGAGTTATCAGCGGCTTCACGTTCCCTAACTGCAGGGTGAGGATTTCCTACTAGGGGAGGGCAGATTTTGAGCTCTGACTTGCTCCTGCTGAGATAATTAGCTTGACTTTAAATCATTTCATCTTCTGAGCTGGAGTTGCTTACGATGGAAAGAGAGGCAAGAGGCTCCAGCCAAATGAGAGCCCCCGGTAAGGACGCAGGTGAACGAGGCTTGTAAATGGCAGCCCAGAGACTGAGCAGAAGAGTGTGTCTGCCAGTGAAATGCCACCGTTCAGACGTATCCTCAATGAAAGGAAAGGTTTTACTCTGCAGTCAGCATCCAAAACATCCCTTTTGCCCTGTGAGCATGGCATGGCTTTGCTTCAGGGGTGCAGTGAGCAGAGGTGGCATTTGGGGGAGACTCGGCAGTGTCAGAGCTGATGGATGGATGCCGTGAGATCCCACGTGCATGGGGACAGCTTTTTGTGTCTGCTTGGCTTTGGATGGGGTAAATTCATAAAACTGTCCAGTCTCACACACATACTGACTTCCAAAAATCCTTTCCTCTTAGTGTTCCTAGAGCTATTAGACATAGCTGAACCTGCTCAGGTAATGGACTGTGAAGGAAGGAATACGTTGCTTAAACAAAAACATCTTTAGCAGCTGACAGGGTTAGTTGTTTTTATTTTTCTCTGCATACTTACTCTAACTCAAGGGCTCTCCTTCAGGGCTCTGAAGGCTTTATTTTAGCAGAACAAGCATCAGCTGACCCGGTAAGTACCTCCTTGTTGGATGTTGGTGGTGCTAATGCAGCCCGTGCCTCGTCTCCTAGCTCAGGTGTGCCCACCTGCGTGGTTCTGCAGTGATAACCAGAGGGTGCCTTCGTGTGGTTTAGCGTAATCCTCTTAACCGCAAGATGTTCTCATTGTGCAATATGCTATCCACTTGAGAGTTAGCAGGAAATACCTATTGCAATTCAGATTTACATCCTGGATTATTGGGCAATAATTTCCTCATTGCAGGCAGGTTCTGCATCCCTCAGAGGTCAGATAGCGCGGGGACGGGAAGTTTAAGCCAGCTCCAAGAGGATGTCTGACGAGAGCTCTTTGCCTCGACTTTTCACCGTGGAAGGGTGTGAGAGAGTACATGGGATCTGTTTTGTTCTCTGAGATCAGAAGTCCTTCTGGGATGAGAAGTTACCCCACAAACATCAGCGGCACCTCGTGCCGCGCCACTGCACTTCGCATGGAGCCGCTCCCTGCCTGTGTGACACGAACAGCAGTGGCAATCCGTCTGAAATGCAATGCCCTGTGCTTTAAATGCTTTCGCTTTGTTTTCAGATAACAATCTCTTAGCTCTTTGAGGCAGTTAGTGAAAATTGTTTTAGCATGACTGCAGCATCTCAGAGAGCGTTGTGTGTGTTTTCGTGTGGGTAGGAGCCGAAACCACACGGTGCTGCTGGAGCCGGAGCGCTTTGCTGTGCTGTGGCAGGTAGGATCGATTTTACAGTTAGGTGAGACTGATCTCAAATGTTCCTTTATTGAGTTTATTGGCACCGACAACTAACAGTGTTAAAAGGTTAACTGGTATGCACGTTAAGCTGCACACAGCCCAAAAAAATTGTGCGGAGAATCAAAACAGTAGTCTCCTGTGAACGGTCCCTTCACTCGACAAAAATGTCTGTGTGCGGATGTCGAGCCTTGATGAGGTTGTTTAAGATCACTGGACACTGTAAGCTTACAGCTTTTCTGGGCCTCTTGTGGATAATATTCCTGGCTGAACACTGAACTGAAGGAAGGGCAGAGCTTAGACGGAAGATTTGGAGCATTCCTGAGACATCTGGGATCCATGGCTAGCATCAGGTGGTGCTACAAGCCTCCCGCGTGAACATGAGCATGTCCCACACATGCATTGTGCTTCCTGACTCAGCCCTCCTACAAAGCAAACGGCACTTCAGAGATATTGGGAGGCTTCTCTAGGATTTGTAAAGCTTTGGGAACACCTCGTCTGGGCCAGCTACAGAACTGCAAGTATTGCTAGTGCTTGGAGTCAGGTAGTGCTGTAAAAATGTCACCTCCTTTGGTCCACGGTAACAGTTGGAAAGGAACAAGAACTGAGCGAGAAAGAGAGATGTGTGCTCTGATTGCTTAAACACCAGTGTGGGAATTGGTAAGTTTTAACTTCTAAACTCATCCCTACCAGCAGCTCTCTCTTTGCCTTGGGCAAACAATGGGAGTCAGCAACAGGCTCCTCGGTTGAAGTAATAATACATAAGAAAAAGAAGAGAAAAAAAGACATCGTTTTCTAGAGTTGTTGTGGGAATTAATCAGAGATTATTTTAAAGTATTGCCTGAAAATTGCTACATATTTTAAATGGTTTGCTATCTCTGCATATTAGTTGTATGCATAGGAGAAAATCAGTCTAAAGCACAGCTCATATTTGGTGATTTCCATTTGAAATGACCCTTTCTTTCATCAAAACAACAGAAAGGACAGATGTGTGTTATTAAAAAACAAGATGTTCTTGTTCAAACTGGCAGCATTATCTCTGAAACCCACCCTGCAGGAGCAGTGCTTGCAGAAAAACTAGATTCCCACCAGCTAGCTGCTGCTAACTCTTCAACTTCGTGCTCCAAATGACTTGCAGAGCAGCTGGCATTAGCCACCCTTATTTCCTTTGATGCAAGAAGTATGCTTTTCCCTTTCTCAGATTTCCCCACACCTGTGCTCCCAGTAACAGGCAGTGATCGGCGGTGAGTCACTTGACACGCTCTGTGCCTAGAGTTGGCTTTGCTCCTAGTGACGTGTGCCAGCCCGGGCGGAAAACATAGAAAGAAAAAAAACATAGACCCTAAAGGCATGATAAGTTGAATTATTTCCCCTCAGCCCTTCCTTTCCCTTCCCGGACTGGAAATCCAGTTTGCGTATGGAGTTCATGAACTGGAAACAAGCTGCTGACTCTGTGGCTGCTGTTGGCTATGATCCTCCAAACCTCAGCACTGGGACTGCAAGCCAGACCTCTCCGGTACATTAAGGCTCGCACACCAGCTTTAATTGCTGAGCTTCCTTTCAGGACTAAGAGATTACAAAAGAGTTGCCAAGGCTCTCTTGTCAGTGGTCCATGTTCCCGTGATACCCTAGCTAACTTGACTTTGAAGTGTGCTGCAAATGAGGATGTTCTCCTTTCTCTCCTCTACAAGTGCGCGGTGCAAGGGTCTAACTGCGGCTGAAGTTCCCATCAACTTGATTAGCTGGCACCGGCTTCGATGTGGACTGAAACACCGAGAGCAAACCGTGTCTTTAGAACTAGCCCTCTGCAAGTTACCCGAGAAGTGACTGTGTTTGTTCCTCCTGAATTTAAAGCCTGTGGATTGGCTACGAGCCTCCTGCTATGGACCCGATCCAAAGATCACTGAAATGAAAGAGAGGGAGGGTGTCTTAAAATTCCTTCCCTCGGTTTTGGATCAGGCTTTCTTTTAAAGATACTTGTCCTCTCTTCTAATCTGAACCGAGTATTTTTGAGAGCCATGCATATCTTTTCTATTTCACAAGTTTGTGTGTTTCACTCCCACTGGCATGCCCGGCTCACGGCTCCTCTCATTTCGTATGGCTTGTGGTCTGTACGAGCAGGTTGGTTTTCATTACTGCATCAGACATGGAGAGCTACCAAGACTGCATTTTAACAGAAGGTGGAATATATCAGTGTTGTACAACTGAAGCCAGAGCCAACAGCATATTTTACCTTTAAGCTAGCGAGTCTACCAAAGCCAGTATTTTTTTAAGCTGGATGGGGACCGTGCATCTGCTGCGGTGCAGCTGGAATAGCCGCCGGTAAGGGCAGGGTGCCCTCTCCAGGGGCTGGGTGTATTGCTTTACGGGCTGCCCACCTGCACTGGCCGCCTTTCACTTGGCTGCACTGCACCGCGGTCATGGTTGAAAATAAGCAGATTTGTTGTTTAATACCTTTGGCAGTCTTACAAGGAGATGGAGTGAAAAATTGAGAGCGCTCTTGGTTGGCATCCCGTTCCCATCAGGAAGGGCTCGCGTAACTGCAGGTCCCGAGCTCGGCCCCTCCTGCGGGGGCGTTGTGCCTGCTGGAGGGAGAGGCACCCCTCGGACGCTGCTGTTTCTGGGCAGCAGCCTGCAGAGGATGCTCACAGTGCCACCGCTTCTCAGCAAAAGCCTTTCGGCCTTGGCTGCTCTCTTCGGCGAGGCGGGCGAGGCAGTGTTTTGCAGCCCGCAGTTACGTGTTCCCGATGCAGGGAAGTGCTGCCGCGCTGGGTCGGCCTTAAAGGTCACGGCTATTCTCCGTGCGTGCAGGAGGGAAGGGCTTTTTGGTTTCTCCGTGAGAAACCCCCCCAAAGGCAAGAGCAAGCTTCAGCTGAATCGTTTCCCTTTTTGGCTCTTTGGCTGGAAGCGGGCTGAGCTCCAACTCCTCTGGTGCTGTTTGCCCTGTAACCTCCGTTCCTTCCCGAGTCCCATCCGTGCCGTCAGAAACGGGGCAGGTCCCTTTCCTCTGCCCTGGCCCTGGGCTGTGGAGCTTGGACGCGGTCCCCTCAGCTTTCACCCCCCAGAGCCGTGCCCAGGCAGCAGCACGCTGCGCGGGGCGGCCTGGGAGCTGGGAGCTTTCAGCCCCGCCAACCTCGGGCTGAAGCACACAGGCCTCTACTGACATTTGGGGCTGAATGCACACGGTAGCCGCCGCCGAAGCCAAGAATGTGTCTCTTCATGCCACTCAGAGGCTGTACCGAGGGCGAGGGCACGATTAGTCATTCAGCAGGCAAACATCTGGTGTTTCGCGTGCCCTGCAGCTCTTCCTACTTCGCAGGCCTCACTGCCGGAGCTGGGAATGTGTTAATGCAGGCATTTCAGTTCTGTATTTTCAACCACCACCAGCAACTTCTGGACTGGCTACAGTTAGCCAGCACGTTTCTAAAGAAGTAAAAACGTGCTTACTTGTCTGCTTTTTATTTTTAATTCTGTGTTACGGCAGGGTACGGGTCTCTCACTGGACACGTACCAGCACCGTGCCCTTGACTTCCACACATCGTGACCATGCACTCACTGTTCAGCCTTCAGCCCAGGCTCTAAATCCGGCCCAGGAGTTCAGGCACAGTTCTGAGGTGTCTGTTTTCTTTCTGGAATATATGCCTGGGCCTGGAGATGAGTGTCAAGGTATTATGTACAAGACTTGGCAGCTGCTTAAATGCATAAAAGCTTCCTGCAGTTGGACGAGGCAAAACTGGTTTGCTCATGTGGTCTTTTCCAGTTCTGTATTCTTGTGTTTCTAGATCCCAGCTCACTCTGGACAGCCAGAACCACTTATCTCTTTAGTGATGTGTGATAAATGAAAGAAAAGAAACAGGATTTTCAGAGGGTTTCTAGCCACCTAACACTGTTTTTACGGCTGAATAGCTATCAGAAAACCAGTGAAAATAAAATATGTCTTTATGCAAATCTCTGCCCCTTTTCTCCCCGTGCTTTGTATTCTGTTCTGAATCCCAGAGTCTCTCTGACCACGGGCAATTCATGGCTCATACTTTAATCCTTGCAAAACTTCTCCCTTTTGTTCCTTTTTCCTGCCCTTGTTTCCTTGATCTGGGGCAACCCATCTGGGCTTTTAAGTGACATCAGGTTTCTTTATTTTCAACACTTGGTGAAATGTCCTTTTCCAAATGCCTCTCCGTGCAGTACACCTGTAATAGCTGGCTTCCTCCAACTCAGGCACTTCCCTTAGCACATCTGTGTCCCATTTGAAGATAAAACTGCTCACGGTGCCTTTTCTTTGTCTCATGTCTTCTTCCAGAAGCAGCAAAAGACATGCAATGGGTTTCTAGTCCACTGAGTTTATAGCTGGTACAGCATGTCTCAAAGCTGGAGCCTGAGCTGGAAGCATGTTACAGCTGATAGGAATGCAAACAGTGTATGTAGACAGAGCCTGAATTGCCCCAGGTATCTCAGTAGATCTTAATCACAGCCTGTTTTCTTCATCTAGGCATAGCTTTCAAGCAACCTGAGTCTCAGAGAAACATGACAAAACTGCTCCGCTGTTTTGCAAAGTGCAAGCAGAAGTTGTAGTTAAAGTGACCCTCACCATCAGCTGGAAAGTACAACCTCAGGCAAAAAGACTTCGCTGCATGCGACTTCAGCAATGGCAAGGTGACAGATACGCATGGAGCACAGGGAGAAGTTGTGCTCTCTCTCTGTTGGGTAACGTGTTTTTATGCAGACTCACAAGCAGAATTGTGGGGGGTCCATTGGCCTTTTGACCCGAAGAAGAATCATTAGTAAATTGTAAGCCAATTAGGGTTGGAAAAAAGCTGACAGCCTCTCCAGTTCATCCCTTGCTAATGTAGGACTGTTCCCTACAGTACATTTTCTCTTGTTGGCATTAAATGATGGAGCATCTATTGCTTCCCTTGGGAAAGTACACATTCACCGTCAGTGAACTCTGGTTAACAGATAGCCTAAACCTTCTGTAGTTTCCTTCCCGTTTCCTGACTAACTCTTCCGAGATTTTTACACCTTGGGAATATTTGTGGATAGTGCTGTTGTTACCATATGTCGTATTGGTGATCAGTGTATCTTTATCCTCAGGATATGCTCATCTACCACCAAATCTCAGAGGAGCCCTTTCTTTTGGTTGCGTCAGATCTAAATTTGGATGTAGAGCCAAATGGCTTCAGAGGAAAACCCTCCTTTTTAGACTATCCTTGTCGTCATTCGGTTTGATGATTAGACTGCCATTTTCCTTTATTTCAGCTCAGTGACCAAGCAGCAATATGGAATTATCCATCATCCTGTTTCATATACTTCATGACTCGGTGTAAATTAAAAATAATCCTTTTTGGAAGCCTGAAATTTTACCAGTGGCCAAAGTTCCAGAGAATCCATTTAGAGGAAAAATACTAGTAAAAGTAAGAGAGGATAAAAAGCATCACTGGCTGTGTCTTTTGGTGTAAATCACGTTCATTTCATAAAAGTCTTGAACACATCCCTTAAACTTTAATACCTGAATTTCAAGCCCAGCAGTCAGTGGAGTTTTTAGCACCAGCCAGAGAGTGTTCATAGTTGGCAGGCAGATGGTCCTTTCCCCTCTTTTACATTCTTTTAACGCACTAACACTGCCAGTTGGGCGTTTGAAAGCCTCATTAATTTTCCTCACTGTTTGGCAATAAGACCTTGCTTGTTCCTTGCTGTCTTCCATTACTGAAACCTGTGCAGTTTTCAGATTGCTCCTACTTGTTGCTTTGATGTGGGGCTGGGTTATTTGCCTTGCTGTGGAACCAAATGGTGGAGATGCTGAGTGATGCAGGAACACGCTGGGATGTGATGTCAAAAACTCAAGCGGTTGGAGTGCAGAGAGGAGAAATTTGGTGCGTGGGTACAGCGGGTACAAGGAAGGAATTAGAAATGAGCAAGAAAGGATCATGTCAAGACAATATTGATGTTAGATCCAGCAAGCTCAGAGGAGACTGTAGCTTTCTCTGGTTACATTTTCCGTGTTTTGATGTTATTAGAGGAACCAATGATGTTTCTTTATATTTTCCTGGAGAAGTCTCAGGTTTCTGCGGAGCTCTGGAAAGACGTGATGTGTCTGAAAATACTCCTTTTACATAACTGCTTATTTTTCTTTTTTTTTTTTTTCTTCTTTTTCTTTTTCTTTATTTTCCCACAAGACAAATGCTTTACAGTGTAGCCCTCCTTTACACAGCGAATGTGCAGAAATGGCAGCACGGAGCTGCATGTTGAGTGGTTTCGACTGGCTCCGTATCTCATTATCCAAGTTACAGGATGGATTTTTTGACTGCCTGCCCTGCAAACTCATTCTGAGACAGGTGTGTTAAAAATGCATGTGTCCTTGGTTACCTGGAGAGAGCAGAGGTGCTTTGTAGCTCTGCGTTAAGTTAAACGAATAGAGCCTGTATTATTCATCAAGACAAAATCATTTTCTGAATCTGAAAAAAAAAAAAAGAAACTGTCTTGTCTGAAAATCATTTATCTGGCCTTGATTTTCCTGAGGGCAGCGAGCAGAAGTCAAGTTTAAAACAGAATAAAACTCTTTTTCTGTGGGATCAACAAAAGTAAATTGCCAGCAGAACCACTTTTGATCAAATAAGTGTCTGCTGCAGGAATTGAGCGCGCTGCCTGCGCAGCACAAAGTTACAGCGTGCCTCTGCTCTCCGGTCAGTTAGCTCTGCTTCCCTCTTCCTCCTGGCGTGCTTGGTAAATTGAGAAAGATGGATGGGTAAAAGGTTTTGTCTCTCTCATGTGGACTTCTCCGAGGTGAAGAGCTTGCTGCTCGATCAGCAGTATACATCTGACAGTGTGTGTGCAGAGAAACCAGCGGCACTAGGAGTTTGTGGTAGGAGCGCCTCTGCTGATGGCACAGAAAAGTATTGCCTTTATGTCATGGTTTTAAGAGGAGTGGTAATATTCTGCAGGTCGTGGCCTGGGGCATGATAGTCTGGGTTCTCCGAAGTGGAGGAGAGCCTGATAGAACCAAAACTGCAGGACAGGATCGAGGGTGTTAAATATGATTCATGTGCTGAGCTCCTCTTCCAACGAGGTAGGTTGTTGCAGGAGTCATTATCTTTAAGGTGAGATGTAATTCTGATATCCGAGCTGTCTTGTCGTGGTCAGTATCCATCCATGTCATACCTCGGGTCTCTTTGCTTTTCAGCCTCTAAGTCTTGGACAGATTGCAAATTGGAGCAATTTATATTCTGGCTGCCATGGAGAATTACATAGGAGAATAAATCTCCAGAGAAAAATGTGTTGGGCTTTTGTGTGAGTAGGCACTAAGCAACGTCACCACGGGGACCCGAGGAGCCACGGCTGGGGTCGGATGGAAACTAACCAAAGGAATATAGTGATTGCTTCTTCTGAGCTTTTACGTCTGCGAGAGAGGGTCTGCGGAGAAATTTCTCCATAGAAAGAGTAAGGATTGATGAGTTTGGAGAATCTGGATCCATAGTCACTTTTGGCCTATCGACTACCATAGCCTTCCAAAATTACCCTCCTCAGTCTTCTAACAGATAAGCTCACCGACCTGCTGCTGAGACACGGAATAAAATATTTTTGCCCTAAAAGTTCAGTCGATTCCTTTTAATCCTTGATGCCAACGCTACTGTCACTTTTCTTTCACAGATTCTCTCTACTGTAGTGGTAGGCAGTGAGATGAACCCAAACCAGGTCCAGTGATTAGCTTCCTTCTCAGGAGGAAAACTTCTCCTTGTTCCCTGTACTCCTCCAGATACCCTGTGGTTGTGTCTGCACGCAATCCTCTCTAGCATTGCAATTAGTTACGGTATTCCTTATCTTCTCTCCCCAAATATTTGTGCATCTGCGTGGTATGTTGTTCAACAGGTGCTGTTTCCCACTCCAGACATGACTTTATTCCTTTGCAGGGAGGAATGGCTCCTGAGGACGGCCCTCAAATACTCTGCTCTGGGCGCAAGGCAGTGCCACCAGCAGCACTACATATCTTGCCTCCTTAATAAATCTCAGGCTTATTTTCTTTATTTCCTTCCTGCCAGTCTTCTTCCTCTTTCGTGAGCTGTATTACTTGGCACCCGGATTCTCGCCATAGCATTTTGTCCGGCTATTTTCTGCCCTTCGTTGTGCGGCAGAATTTAATTGAGCTGGATGAAATATACATGAACATGAAGCGGCGATTACTCAGCCCTGCTCCTGTTAATTCACAAATGTAATTTAACAATTTAAAACAAATCTTAACTTCACTCGGTAGTTTTAGCGCATCGATCACTAAATTCATTAGGGCTTTCTAAGGACGTCATGCAAGTTGTGCGTCCCGCTCCCAAATACATATTTTGTGTGGGATTTATAGGGGTTGGGAAAGGCTCCCTGCAGCCGCTGCCTGCAGCCTGCAACCTTCTGGTGGGATTGCTCGTGTTGTGGGACCACAGCCTTGGGGGTTACTCCTTGGTGCACTGTGCAGTGGAGGCTGCACTCAGCTGCGTTGTCCTGGCTGGACCCGAGCTGGAATAAGACATTCCCACTCCAGCTGTTCCTCTCCAGCATCTCGCTGGAGGTTGTGTAGCTGCCTCGCTTCTCATTTGCAGTGGGCAAGGAGCACTCAGAGTCAGCTGGTGAGGGGTAATGTGCTACCACAAGGTTTGCAGTTGGTTTGTCCTTCTCTAGGCATAGCCATTGCTTAGGTTGTAGTTGTTTTAGGATTTTTTTTTTGTACCATGTTAACTCCTGTTTTTGAAGTCTTTTGTTTTCCTCTGCTCCCTTCCAAACCCTCTGTCCTCGTATCTTGTAGTTTTGATTTAGTCTTTGGCCAGGTTGTTTTATTAATTTTTAAGTAAGATGCCCTTTGTCTCTATCAGGTAAGACAAGACAGAAAAACCATGGTATAGCAACAGTTCATCATTTTGCAATATGCCCCCGTATAGTGCCGAACCCAATGGCACTGCTTCCTCACAAGTTGTCCCAGGGGCCTCCCAGAGCTCACAGAATCCCAGAGTGGTTTGGGTTGGCAGGGGTCTTAAAGCCCACCCAGTTCCAACCCCCTGCCATGGGCAGGGACCCCTCCCACCAGCCCAGGCTGCCCAAAACCACATCCAGCCTGCTCCTGAAAGTAACCGTGTGGTGCAGTCCTTAACGCGTCTGGAAAGGCCCACCTTTAGAGCAGCTTCGTGTCCTATCCCTCCGCTCTCGCTGGAAAAACATTAAATAAACTCAGCCTTCTGGCGGTCAGGAATATTTTCCGAGCTGTATTGTAATTCTATTCAGAGATGGCTCATATCACCTTTTTCCTTTATGAACACTTTCTTCTAACCTAAATAGCTCTTTATGCCTGATATATTTATAGTCAGTAATCATCTCCCCTCTCGCCTCTTGTTTTACTAAGCTAAACAATCCAAGCTCATGAGATTCATAAAATGCCTGCTAGCATGAGTAGCTTTCCTCTGAATGTACTCAAGACTGAATTCCTCTTTGGGCCCAGGTAGACCCGAACTGCACAGCACCAGTCATCCTTTCCTCCCTCTGCTGGAAGAATGTGGTTTCATTTGTCTTCTTAGAAACTGTGCCCTGTTAATGGCTCAGGTGATTGTGAATCCAATTAGAAACCCCGGTCTTTATCTCCGTCTTGCTAACCAGTGATATCCACAATATCCCTGATGGCTTTTAAATCCTTTTCTTGCACTTTGTATTATCGAACTTTGTCCTGCTCCACACCTCTTACGTCGCATGTGTTCCCTCTGTTCCCTCCTGCATCAGCAGCATTTCTGAGCCGTGAGTCAGCATCACCTGCCATCACAACAGGTCCACGAACATAAAGCGTGGCGAAGTTTGAACTCAGGCTGTGTGTGTAGCTCCTGCTGAGTGTGCGCCTCATCTGCAGGGAACCCAGGCTGTAATGAAGCCCTGGAAGCTGCAGGTGGAAAGTTTTCATCCTTGGCTCTTGGTAGCAGACCATACATTTAGCTTTGAATGCCTTTAGTTTAATCCCTACTACACAACTCATGTCGATTTCCACAGTATTGCAAGATCCTGTGCTGTGCTCCACTATTCCAGTGTGTGCGCACGCAAGGTACTCACCATCTGTCGAGATAAAGCTGCTTTGCTCAGGACATTATCTCAACAAATGTTTCAGAAGGTGCATTTCTAGATGTGCCCATGCAGGACTGCAGCCTAAATCACTCCCGGTTTGACTGTGCTGCTGCTGCAGTCTGCGTGGGGCTGTTTTCACGTCCCCCTGCATGTCACTGCTACCCCGTTAAGGAGACGGGGCAGGTCTGCTTGACTTCAAAGCAGTGGGAGTCCATATGGGTAACATTTGTGCCTGTGTGGAGCTCCTCACAGGAGCACGATATTATTCAGTATTACTGGACCTACTCATGCAGACATAGGTTGGAAATCCCTTTTATTGGCAAAAGCCAAAGCTGGTCAAATCCTGCATTTGTCCAGTCTGCATCAGGATCTCACTGACCTGGGGCTTACACCAGGGGATCGGGACCAGTTAATTTAGGCCTGATGACAGGCGTTGTGCCGCTGATCTATATGATGGGATCGTGTTCGGGCGTTGGAGGGCCCCTGGGGAGCCCCACGTGATCCTCTCTGTGAAATTAATTTGATAATGCTCCGCATTGTTTTCCCTCAGCCCGATCATTCATTCCTTGCTGAAGCCGAGGCACTCAGGGTTGGGTTCATCGTGTTTAGAAACCAGCTACAGTTTTCCATTTACAGGATGTCAGAATCCCTGTGTGGTCTCTCTCTTACAAAAACACCAAGCTCAGAGCCGTGCTGAAGGAAGGAGGCCTGCCGGAGGTTTCTGCCAGCGAGGAGCACGTTGTCATCCCTCCAGCTTGGAGCACTGAAACACGGGCGTCCACCTTCCTCAGAGCTGGCCACAGGCAGACCTGCAGGTGCTCCTTCACGAGGTAACCGATGTGATCCGTGCTGGTGAAGCACAGTGCCAGCAGCTACAGGGGTGAGAGTCCAGTCCCTCCGGCCTGCAGCCTTCCAGCACCGTGCCTGCCCGTTCAGCTCTGCCAGCTGCAGGCACTGGGCCAGCACAAGCCCTGGTGCAAGTCCATTAGCATCAGCACAGTTGCCTGCACCTACCCAAGGCTAACCTCGGCCCACTGTGGTTAAACTTCTCACAGTATTTCCTCTAAGCCCTTGTCTTTTTTCATGGGTTTAGAAGCTGGCTGCAACAATGTGCGCCACGCTGGCATTTGGCATACAGCATGTCCTCGTCCTGGGAGCAAGGATTTTCTTCTTCTCTAAAACAAAACAAAGCAAATAGAAAACTCAACGCCCTCCGAGGAATTGTAGTCTGATTTCCTGAAATAAGTAGGAGTCTGTTTCAGATTCCTTCTTATTCACCTGTGTCCCTGGGGTAGATTTGTGTTAAAGATTATCAAATGCATCCGTATGCAGATACAGAGAATCTGTTCTCATGTGCAACGTCAGCTCATATCGCTTGCTTTGGTAGATGGGGAGAGAGAACCCTTCCTGGAAATGTAAGTAAGTACTGCTTAGGGCAGTGTACCCATGAATCAGTCTGCTGCTGACCAGGTAGCTTCTCTGTGCTTCTGTATCCCTCACCTAACGCAGAGCCACTGCTTTGAGCAAACGTTGCTCTGGTTTTGTCTTCACACAAGGGCTCGAGCCTTGATAAATTTGTTACTCAAAGTGAACACACAGGCTTTTATGCGGACAAATTGCAGTTTTAGAGTTGCTTGAGAGTATTTCATTGCAGCTTTGCGTGGCCATCGCCTGTTGGTGACAATTGTGTGGTACGGATCCGTTACATGAGAGAGTCTGTCGGCTGAGTGAGTGGCAGGAGTGCTCAGTAAACAGGAGGGGGCTTGGATGACTCACTTGTGCAGGCGCCCATGCCAAAGCACATTTACATGAGCATTCATGAAACTGCTAGGGCTTCCTCTGTGATATGTCTTTGCAGAAGTTTTTGGTTGTTTTTTTTTTTTTTTTTTTTTTTTTGCAAATGCAGTCCCTTTCTGGACAACAATAAAATCAGCATCACAGCTGGTTGTAGAAAAAAAGCACCTGCAGTGTTTGTCAAGAGGAACTTGGTGGAAGGAGTTCAAGTGGAAAGCGAACCTGCCTGGTGCTGCCGCCAGCACCGCCGGGTGAGATGAGCTGCGAAGTGGATGCGGTGAGGGCAGACCCTGCTTTCTGCCCTCACGTCTGCCCTGGCATCCGTATGGCTGCAGCAGACCGCACACGGGTGGTTGGGAAACCGAGGTGTGGGAGGGGTGTATTATTAGCATATTTATCTATTTCAGAAGGATATGGCAAATTTTGAAAGATAGTCATGCTCATGCCTTTTAAACAGCTGTACAGATTTAGGTTGGTACTGTCTCTCAGCTGTTCATTATCTGCTGCTCAGCTGACTGATCATGTAAGTATTCCTAATTTGTTTCAATACAAAATGAAACAGTTCATTTAATGAAGCTTTTAATTAAGCTGATAGCAAGAAGGGATGGTCAGGTCTTAAAGCACGATTGTTTTCAGGAATAGGCAGGACAATGGCAATGATATTTGCAAAAGCGTACGGAGCAGCAGAGGTAGGAATGATACTTCAGTTCGTATCTTTAATCTATGTCTTACCTTATATCCTTAGGCTATATTGGTTCTGAAACCCGTTATGGACTGTTTTCTCCCTTCTGTCAAAATACAAAGGTCTGGAAAACAGAATCACATAAAACTGAAAAAAAAATGTTCTTGTAAAGTGCAGCCTTACTGGAAATTAAATCCAGACATTGCAGGAAGGCGTTTGATTCTGACTGAACAACGCTCGTGTTCCTTATGGCAGCAGTGTTTACATGGCTGATGAAGGAGAAATCCCAATATGCACAGATCCTCTTTTGCAGACTGGAGAGCACCTTCACAGGTTTATCCAGTGCTTTGCCTTTTTTAGCTCCTAACGCATCAGTCCTGGGGAAGCGTATGTTCATGGGCCCGTTAGCAATAAGGCCTCGTCTGTTGTGTTTTTTTTTTTTGTGATGAAAATATCACAGCCCATCTGCTTTTCCAGTTGTAGAGCTGTCCTGGTTGGTATCTCGCTGGCAGACCGGCTGCAGGGAGCACTACGTACACATTTAGTATTAATTTCATGTATGCTATACAATATAGCCCATTTTCACACACTCCTTTGATAACCCTCATGCTTTAGTTTTCAGTCTGTCTGGGGTTGGGGAGAAATCAGGCCCTAAGGGCATGCTGACTCTGCTTTTGAAGACTCGGAGCTTTCAGAGGAAGCTAATAGAAGCCATGGGTGCTCAGGACCTCTTAAAGCTAAGCCACAGGTTGTGCTGCGCTCGCTCATACCAAATTAATACCTCACTGCAGATAGTTCCCCTTCCTTCAAAGCCGTCACGCATCGAGCGCGGCGCTTGGCAGTCGGAGCGAGCCTTACGGCCAGGTGTAAAGGGAGCAGGAGTAAAGGAGCAGGAGCTCCCCGGGTGCCCCAGCTCTCCCAGTAAGGGGCTGACCCGTGGCAGCTGCAGGTCTGGTGGCCAGCCTTCTGAGCATACTCTGCCATGTGAAAACCTCTTGGCGCCCCGTTAACGTGTATGAAATAATATGGAAACCCTGGCGTTGCCAGTGTGGTTAGCATTTATCTCATTGTGGATGAGAAACTCAAAGAAGTCAGCTTTGCTTTTATCTTTAATCAATTTCCCTTTCCAGCTCTGGGTTTTCTTCCTTTTTTGTCTTCCCTCTGCACTCCTGGAATGATTTTTAAATATTTGCACAGAAACAAAAACAAGTGGAATTGTTTGTAGATGTCATCCTTGTAAAGAAAAGCTTGATACTGTTACGAATGTTGGACGAATAACAAGTCTGTACTTTAACTTTGAAGGCACTTTGTGTTGCTCACTGTGTCATAGAACTGTATTTGTTCAAACAATGCAGCATTTTTCATGGTCTCTGGTTTTTAGTGCTCTACCCTCTATACGTCCTTTACTAAGTCCCGATCACTTTGGTACCTGAGCACAACTGGGGCTTGATGCATTAGATTATTATGGATTTGTATTTCTGCTGCCTATTAAATGTGCACCCTAGTTCAACCTGAAATTATGGCCAAAATGCAGGAATTACAGGTGGTGTTCTGCGCCTAGAGTAATTCAGGAGGTCATAATGGCCTAATCTGGCTGTAAAATATAATAATCTGTCTAAACCTTTGCAAGTACCCTAAAGTACTGCAAAGTGCAAAATATTATAAACAGAGTGAAGAGCCATCATTAGAGAGGAAATGAAAATAGCCTGGCTTGCCTAGCCTAGCAAAACTGAGGTGGAAAGGGGATATGAGTGTCCATAAATATATCAGGGGGGTTAATACCAGGGAAGGAAAAGGACCATTGAAGCTAAAGGACTCGGGTTGCGCAGGAGTAGCTCGTAGACATGGGTTGTGAATAAATCCAGGCTGGAACCTCTTGGGTTCCTGCCCGCTAGAGAAGTGAGGGGCAGGTTTCTGTGACAGCTTTTGGAAGGGGGAATATGTTGAACGTGGATCGTGGCTGTTTATGAAAGGGATCAGTGATGTGGTTGTGTGTGAGAGCAAGGGGCTGGGTGACCCGGCAGAGTTCAGGAAAAGAGCACAAACAGCCCGACTTTTGTTGTACGCTCTTCAGGGCCCAATTCAAACCAGTGTCAGCAAACCCCAGCAATGGCACCATTCAGCTCGTCCTTAGTTTACCCCATTGCACAGATTTCCGTGGCTCTGTGGGGGGTGAGATGTTATATGTGAGGTCTTACCTTGCATAAAGTACAGCTTGACATTCCCGTGATGGCCAGCAGACTGCACGGTTGGAAAAGAAGTATGTTCGCCTGCTTGTCACTGCTCAATTTAGACATGACTGGGTATAATAAATCTCTCGAGTTATCTTCCATATGCAGTATTCTGTATCTTATGAATCCCTTGAGTGAAGTTTAATGAGAAAGCAAGGTCACAGAACAATAAGAGAAAATTGCCGCGTTCCAGCTATGAAGACAAAAAGATTGATCCAGTCAATAGCCATTCAAGGCAGGGGAAACCTTTACATTGATTTCAGTGGAAACTGGATCAGAGCCTTAGTGAGTAAATTACTGTCTGGCCTCCATACCGTGAGCGTCTGGTATCGTGATATAACACAATTATATCAGGGAGGACATTTTACTCTTAAACTGCGTTATAAGGCGTAAGAAATAAAAGAAAAAAGGATCCCAGTTGGAGCGTTCTCCACAATATGAAGGTCATTAATTTTTATCTTGAGCCGTGAAATGTAATTCAGAATCCCATAGAAAATGCACATTGGCATTTCTGATCTCTTCTTTAGGAGCAGTCACTTTCCTCCTGAAGAAAGAGCAGCTAATCACTTTTCTTCGACCAGAAAGGAGAGCTCTGTACGTCAGTACATTCAATCGAATGCTGAATTTTCTTCCTTGGTGCTTTAAACTAAAGGTGGGTCCAAGCTGAAATGTTGGATCCTAAAGCTAAGAGTCTGGGCAAGTTTCTAGATTTACAGCTCCTGTACCAGGTAGTGGCTATCTCGGCTGCCGTGTTATTCTCGTTATTGTAGCAAAAAAAACTAAGACTGGAGCAGGATCCAAAGAGTGGTATTGCTATAGTTGCCCTAAATTATCAGTACGTTTTGAACTAGCTGTGGCACATGCACAAAATGTGTTCCTGAAGGCCTGCTATGAGCTCCCTTTTCACGATGATGACCTGGGGCTCAGAGCAAATATCAGAGGCAGAGCCAGAGCTGAACCTGGATTGTCTCAGTTGCAAGCTGGAATTGTAAAACCACATGGCAAGCGAAACCACATTGCAATTCTGGACATTTTAGGGATGCTGATTTATTTTCCATTCGGGCAGCTACAACTGTCCCTGCTTCTCCTGCTATTTAAATCAAACCACCGCGTCTTCGGGGATGGGACCCTCTCATTAAAACCCAGTTTGGTGCGTTAGCATTTTGTTCCAGGGCCATCCGCAGGGAATAATTGAATCTGGCTGTTGTGTTTGTCTGTGCAAACAGCCCCCTCGCGCTGCAAAGCCTCCACTTAGTATGCGCACACAGCATCGATAGCTCAGCCTGCCCTCCCCGGCACGGCGTATATATGTATCCTGCATGCACTTGCACGCACCTACCTCCAGCTGTGCCGCCAGGTTCGTTTTGCACCATCGCTGGGGGCTTTTCAGGGCACAGAGAGACAGCGCCGCGGTGGAGGGAAAGCCGATACTCTTTCTGCTTCATAGCAGGTGCTTGTTAAGTGCTTCACCATTGCTAACTTGCAGATGTAAAAAATTTTTGGAGGCTGTGTAAGGAAACACTTGCACCAGTAAGCAGCGTGGGCTGTGCTGGCTGTGCCTCTACGGGCTGGGCGCCTGCCTAGAGCTCCCTGAATCCCGAGAGCCATCCGCCATCCACCCGCTGTGCCATGCTGAGCCCTGTGCAATTCGAGGAGCTCGTGTTTTGGGTGCTTTGAGTCCTACAGCTCCTCCAGGCTCCTCCTCGTGATGCACCCCGATGTGGATGTGTGCATCCCGGAGGGCTTCGGAGCTTTTCCTGTCCCCTGAGCCGATGTGTCTGGAGGATCCCCTGTGCTGACTGCAGGAGCAGAGGAAACAAGAGGTCCGTGAGTGCCAAGGTGAGGCACACGTTCTCTCTTCACACAGCTGGAGGACGTTCCCACAGTGTCAGAGTGTCCGAGCTGTGTTCCCATGTTCTCTCTGGGCTCTCGCTGTGCTGGGGTTACTGCCCTCCTGGGTCTGCTGCTCGTTTGGCGATGGGAACGCTCCCTGCTGTTCAGGGCAGACGAACTGGGTTAGGATATGCACTGTTTCAACTCAAGTTAAGTGCCCTTCCTGCTTCATCTCTCTGGTTATTGTTGACGTATGGCTTTGCTCCCATTGCACTGAGAGCTCATGTTAAGTTGCTTGTCTGCTCTGACCCCTTTCTGCATCTGACCCTAATTCTTCCCCTGGAAAGCAGTGACTGCAAACAGTGCCTTTCCTTTCAGGGATGCCCTACATTCTTCCCTCTAGATCAGTGATCCCCTCATTTGACCAAACTGTATTTATTTTTTGAGTGGAACCAGCTTATAAAGAAGCCTGGAGCTCACCGTACAATTCCCTATACTGTAGGAACCAACTGAGTGCATCTGAAGGCAGTTCCTACTTTCTTGGTATTCTTTCACGAGTTTCATTTTTTTGGCTGTGATCCCAATCCATTCCTCAAAACCTGAACTCATGCAGTCAATATCCATGAACCGAAGTGTTGTTATTCCAGGTAAGGGCCTGGCCCCGTGTTTTAGGGCCCTGTTTGCTTACCTTAGCTCTGCAGATGTCCTCTCTTGTCACTCTTTGTCAAATGTCACTTGTCACCCAGACCAGCTCCGGGCCACAGGGGTCAGACAGCTCGTGCTGTGAGGAGAGCAGAGCAGAAACGCTGCACCTTCGAGATGGGCTGAGCCGAAATGCCAGGCAAGAAGAGACCCGATGAGCGTGCAGATTTCAGAGGAGGCTGCTGCCTCCTGTCCCTGTATTGGTGAATTTAGCCCTAAACTCTGTAGCTCAGACACATCTCAGGCATTTTCAGCAGTGTTGGTAAGGTAGGAGCTACTTTAGGAGTCGGGGCTGAAGTTTTTCTTTCCCTAAACTGGTACAGGGCACACCTGGCAGCGATAACTCACAGGAGCCTCGCTGTTAATGTGACCAGAACTGGAACAGATAGGACACATTTGCGAATCAATTCCCGACTTCCCCATGCATGTCTGTCTCCTCTGCCATTTCAGCAGTGTGGTGGAGGCAGATAGTATCCCAAAGCTTTTCTTTGTCTCCTCTCACATGAAACATGCAGCATATTATAGATGTCAGATCAGAAGTGCATGCTAGCATATTTTACGCACAAGCTAGCTTGCTCCTCAGGTAGGAGATGTTTAAAATAAACCCAGCACATTCAGAAACACTAATGCAGCAGGTAAAGGGAGTTGACCACAGCAGCTTCCTGAAGGACAAGCATAGCCTCGGATATCTGGCACTGGCCTGGGACTCAGGAGCTGGGCCACTATTTTTGGCTCTGCTATCAGTTTTTCCTGTGCACAGTTCCCCTGTTTGTAAATACAGGCACTTATCTCCTTCAGGAGAGCTTTGCATTGAAGAAAGTCATGGGAGAGCTGTAGGAACAGAGCCCGCTGGTGGCCAGAAGAATCTGTAATTTCAGACTTCTGTATTAATATCTAAGCAGGCTTCTGTGCTGGCCCTTCAGTATCACTGCGTTGGGAGTGGGACTGGAGGATACGGACGCTGCACGATGTACGCGAGACCCAGCCCTGAGCAGAGGGCAGAGCACTCAGCGCAGATCAGCTCCTGCCCTCTTGCACTGATGGGGATGTTTGCTACAAACTGCTGCTGGGACGGGTACCTCATTAAAGAGAAGAGGCAACGACTGAGCATCACAGTAATGGGGAAGCAGGGAGGTAGTTGTAGGAAGGGGGAGCGGGCGAGCAGCCTACATGGTACACGGCTGGGTTTCAGCTTCTGGTTTCACTTAGAAAAATCCAGCTCTCCGTGCCTGCGCTCCTGCTTCCATTTAAAACTGAAACTATTTTTTTAAACCTCTGTTTATCTTCAGAAACCTATTTCTGCCTGTTTTCATTTAGTTTTTTAAAATTACTAGTTTAGCCCAGTAAGACTTACCATGGATTTTCTTAAGGGGAAGAAATGGATTCTGCAATTTCAAGCCAATAATGATCTGTTCGTGTACAACATGAAAGAAAGAAATCGAAGGAGTTTTTTGACAAGGAACAGACGTCTCTGTAAAGTAATCTTTTCTAAGCCAACTGCGGAGAGATTTAGCTTTCTGGTGTTTCCCATGAAAACACGCATAACTCATTGCTGTTCAGCAGTTTCAGGTCACTTGACTGGACATAATTAGCATTCTGTAATGAGCTGGCGAGCCTGCTGATAGTCCTGCCAGGGAAATGTGTAGGAGCCTGCAGAACGTACTTGGTACATCACACGCGATGGTTTGATCCAGGAAGACATTTCTCCTCACCTCACAAGGTTCATTTGACGAATCTGTGTGGATGTGGAGTGTGTTCGGGGCGCGGTGCGTCTCCTTGGAGGAATGTCGCAATATCCAAATTGGTGGTTCGCTAACGAGCTGCTTCGGGTGAGCTTGAAATACTCTTCCTGGTGATGGCCTAGAAAAGAGAAGCTGATGGTGTCAGATGGGGAGGAGAGAAGCAGGAGCATAGAATAGCTGCATGTGCCTGTGGGGAGGGTGTAAAGCCCTAAATAAGCGAAATAAAAAACGTTGTCGGTGCACTGGGAACGATGCACATTGTTAGAGGGAGCCGCTCCTTGGGAGAGCAGATGTCTTCTTCAGTTCTCATCACTGGAGTTTGGAAAGGATTTCAGGGAAATCCGCTTCAGACTCCGAGAGCAGCACTGCACATGTTCTCTGAAATACTTTCTGACTGTGCGTGTTCAGTACAGCAATAATTTAGGCCCCAATCCAATACCCACAGAAGCTAATGGGTGTCTTTCCGTTAACTTCTTTTTAATAGAGCAGGCCCATAAAGAGAAGACAAGCGTATTTTTAAGAGCCTGCTAATCTGTGGAGCATGTGTTGCTTTGAATGAAATCCCTTAGCACGCTGTGAATGGACGATTTCCAAAAAAAAAAAAAGAAAAAGTAAATATCCATTTGTAGAAGCTAAGAAACTGTAAAGGCTGAGGAAGGAAAGGTCAGCTGCATTCCAGGCTAAAGTCTGAAGATCTTCGTGGGTTTTAATGTGTTTTTTCCTGTGTGGGAGTATTGAAGATGCCTCAATATTAATTATGTAGGGTATAAATTAATGTTAAGAAGAAATCCACCCAAACAAACCCCAAACCTTCTCGCTGTGCCTAAAAATAAATTGCATGAGTGGAAGGAGCCAACTACCTCCTTCCTCATATAGACACGAGGAAATGAAGGTCTTACCTGCTGTTTCATAATCAACACAACTTTTGTCTCCAATATGTATTCTAAAGGCTTTTATTCCAGAAATTGTTTGTTTTGTGGAATTACTGCACTGCATGTTTGCATAACTCTATTTTGTATTTATTTTTATTTTTAAAGCCAGAATGGCCTATGAACTTCTGGTCTGCTAATGTGTTTAAGTACAGAACGTAGAACTTCCTGGGCTAATTCCAGCTTTAAACCCAATAATGTATGTGAGCGTAGTGGGACGTACTTACAAGAAGAAATTAAGATTTACAAGTGGGCAAGCAATGGACAGCCTATGACGACATGGCAGGTTGAAGTCCTAGGCAAAGAGTAAAAGGTAAAAAGTCTGCTGCTTTCCAGTTTGTTTGTCTCATTTCACCTTCCAGTGCTTTGATCTTGTTATACCTTTGTCTGCCGGATTAAAGAACTGCCCGGGATCAGATAGCAGATATTGTGTAGGTACTTACAGACCGTGATCAAATCTCCTCTTAACCTGCTCTTTGATAAGCTAACAAGATTGAATTCTCTAAATCTCCTGCAGAAAAGCGTGTTTTCTAGACCATGAATCATTCTTGGGCATTTGTTTGATACTATTGCACCGGTGTGAAATTGGAGGTGTCCAGTGGTGAGCCGAGCTCTCTTGATTTATTTACTTTGTAGAGGCTCTTGTTCTTTGAAAAATCCTAGGCTCCAAGTACGTTCCCAAATGTGACCAGCTCTGCATTTCAGCCAAAGATAAACAGACAGAAGTCGACAAGCATCTCCCCCTCTTGTGTAAGCCCACATCTGTAATTGTTTGCACACTTTTAAATGTTTCTTTAGCACTTCAGAGAGGCGGCGATGGTGAAGTAATGCGCACTGATCCCCAAGCAGTGTTTGGGAAACTTCTAAAAGAACCAGAAAATGTTGTGCTTAGCACCAGTGTGATATCAATGCCCATGTCATGTTTTTATCAGATAGGTAACTGAATCACCTGTCTTCATGATCCTGTGCTACAGAAATGAGTAGGAAGTCCTCCACTGGTGGCAGGAGAGCACCTGAAAAGAAGTCCTGACTTCGAGCTTCCAACCCCAAATTTCCTAGCTAATGCCAGTTTTAGGTCTAGGAATGCAGGTCTGTCCGACCCACGTGTTGAGATGGAGATTAACATTTTAGCTCCTGCCATTTTAGCTCAGTGCCATTCAGTGTGGGGTTTGGAAGCTTATGCATTGTGAGTGGGGAGAGGGATTAATGGCTTACGGTTTAGCCAGGGAAACGTAATACTTGTGCTCCCGAGTATGCTAGGTGGAAAGTAGCTCCTGAAAGGTAGCTCCGATCCCTTATCTGCCCCAAAGAAAGCCAAAGTACAGCTTACGTGGTTGTGCTGGTGATATCCTGGTTGTAAAAAGGACTAAATTAAGCCATGTCAGAGAAGTTGTACCAGATTGATAACCAAGTAAATGACAGCAAGTGCTAGCAGAGAGCCTCCCTTTCCTACAGAGCCAGTCCCTGGAGGCTCTGAATAGCTCCCTGGGATTCCAAAAGTCGGTGAGCGCTGAAGGCATTTGGGTGTTGAAATTTATGTTACTGAGCACGAGGAGTTCGGTCAAGTCCTTAAAATGCGGTGCAATTGTCCGTGCTACGAGAAGTTTCAGTTCTCTCCCTGTAGGCAGGAGCCCGTGTTTTACTGCACGTGCATGGACGTTGTCAAAGTCCAGCTGTTCCCATTACTGAAACTGTAGCTGAAGGTGCATCGATCCCGCACGAAGAGCAGTTGTTTATGGCTGGCAGAAGCGGCTGCGTGCAGAATTCACCGGGGCTGGCACATTAAGCACTGCTCAGCCCGAACGCATGAACTTCAGCCTCCTGTGCTCCGCTTGGGGCTGCTTATATTTCAGATAAGCCCCCGGCAGGCTGATGGTTTTAGTGGAACGCAATCTGAAAATCAATGTCCCTGTGTCTGCTTTCACCATTGTGCTCCATTGCGCTTTGTGGTCTTACGTTATTAAAATTACATCAGGTGTGTAGCCCTATTGTATGACTCGGTAGTTGGGGCACAGATAACACCGGGATTATTGGGGCAGACGTATTTATTATCCATTCAGAGAGAGTGGATATCTGATGTGAATTTCTGGAAGTGTCTGAGTCGATTCTGTAAGCCGAGAGCAGCTTCCCCAGCGTCGGCGGCTGCGTGCAGCCAGTCCCCTGCCTGCCACTTGCCTTCCCTTTATCCCGTGCTCCACTGGAGCGGAAGGAGCACGTAGATTGGAAATGGCTCGTGCTAAGTGTGGGGAGAGGCAAAAGCCTGTGGACAGAATCCTACAGCCACTGCCTCCCTGGCAGAGGAAGAGGGCAACGGGTGTTTCTCCATCCTTTGTGGGGCCGGCTCTCGGCTTTGGGGTATGTTATCGGCTCTTGGCAATTGGGTGTGTTATCATGACCCCTAACTGTCTTACTGCCTTTTTGCCTTCTCCCAGCTGTACTCCGTGTCTGGCTGCTGCCTGTGATGGGTGGGACAGCACGTACAGCCCTGCTGGAGCTTGGGAACGGGGTTTGCAGTCGCAGACAGCTGCAGGCACAGTGCAGGGGCACTGTGGGCTCCAAGGTGCCCAGGTGAGCCCTGGAGGTGCTTGTTTAGCACCAGAGCCAGGCGACGACACCGGTGAGATGCCTTTTGGGGTTAACTAACTGGGAGGCAGGTTGCATGAGCTTGGCAGAGCGGTGTGTCGCTCCCAGGTGCCAAACAGCAGTGGTTATGTTGCTCGCAAGGCTCAGCCTTGCTGCTGGAGAGCTGCCCTGGGTGTCTGCCCGGCAGCACGCTGCAGACACCTACCCCTGCGGACAGGGCAGGCTGCAACAGCCTTGTCCTTGCGTGGTGAAGAGAGGGAATCATCCAGGACACCTCCACGTGGCTGAACTTGCTCAGAGGAGTCAAAGCCAGGACGAGCAACCTGGCCTCACTTGGAAGCTGAGTGCTGGAGAGGTGCATTTGCATGTGGTGGCCCGCATATATAAAAATCCCTAGCCCCTTCCCACCCTGCAGTCCTCATTTCACAGGCAGAACCCTGCAGGTTTGGTTCAGAGAGACTGCAAGGGGTGAGTTGCATTGCATTAACTTCCCCTCCCCAAAAACCAGCCTCTTTTTGCAGAAGGATGTGGGGTTGTCCTGCACCTCTGCTTCTCCACCCAGGTGCCTGCAAGGCTCGGTGCCTTCCAAGAGATGCACTCGGCCAGTGGTTGCTGAAAATCCCTATCAGGATCTGGATCTCATAGGCATGAAATGTTGAACCCAGGTTCATCTCAAGCCTTGAGAAGGTTTTACAAAGCCATACACACATTACTCAATAAAACAGATTGCACCTGGGCAGCCCTTGCAGCTGTACATCAAAGGGATGCACGCGGCCGAGGGGCGGGGGAACTGGGAGACATTTCTCTCTAGATTGTTATCTAGGAGGTGCTGTTCGCCTCGGCAAGCCCGTGGCTTCCAAGGTTATAGACAGGAGTTTATTTTTTTGCTGCCATCATAAATAGCTTCTGGCTCCTTGGGCTGACTTGTCAGTTCTTCTCCTTGGGATCAGGTTTGGTCTTTGTCATATGCTTATCTCACTCTTCTCTGGCAAGGTCCAGTTTGCAGCAGCAGCTCTTCTCATCCCCGCCAGTCCCTCAGCAGGACCCTGGCTTCCCAAGGATCCTCTGAGAACCCAGCTGAAGAGAGCTGTTCGATTCCTCAGTTAATGCCAACCCCCAGTCTGCTGGACCTGTGCTCCTTCCCATGCTTCCTTCAAGATTTTGCTCCTTTCTGCTCAGTCCCACCCTTGGGCTGTGTACAAATTGTTACTGACTCTGTCTTTTCTAGTAGTTTAGCTGAGTTCTCAAAACCAGCGTGGTAAAAACACCTTGGTGGTGGTGCCCGGTGGTGTTAGCACTCATCCAGCACAGCCGCCTGTGCTCCTGCACCGGGAATGCTGCCTGGGGGAGCTCACAGCGTGGGGAGGCTGCACGCACCCGTGGTACTGAAAAAAAGGAGGCTCACACGTGCCTGGGGACAGCCTGGACATTTCAGGCAGAGTGAGAAAGCTGACAGTAACAGCCCAAGGTTTATTAGCGTGCCACACACCTGAACGGACAGCTCTGTACGCAGCACTGCCTAAATTTGTTTTGCAAGCGGTAGCAGCTAACTTCATTTCGAGGTACCTTGGTTCTGGATTAAGCTTTTGCAGAGTCTCAATTTTCTTCTTTCCCTGACTCGAAATTCCCAAAGCAAAGGGAGCACCTGGAGTGGATGATACTGCAGATGTTAGAGGCTATAAAAGCGGAGGATTTCTGTTTTTTCCCAGCATGGGGTTCGTCAGCAGCTACACATCCAGATATTTCATTTTAAAGTATTAACACATTACATGGATTTGCAGCTCCATTTTCAGTGCAAATATTTTATAAAATATTGAAATTTAACACAGCTCTGTATTCTCTGTTATAGGTTGGTTAAACCTCTAACAGGAGTTTCTTTCTTTATCAAATCCTGTAGAATCCTATTAGTTGCTGAGCTTTAAAATCCGGCAGGACTTTTCCCCATAAGATCAGCTGAGAAGATGCAACATAAATTCAAAATATTAGCACAGACTTTAGCCTAGGGCTAACACCGTTCCCTGCAAGGATGTAGGGCCTTCACTGTACTTACACTAATATTTGTGACATACCCTTTACCCTCGGCTTGAGACTTTGCTTTCCCAATCAACAACCCTGTCTGCTTGAGGCTTATTTGATGAGGCAGTTGATGCATCCTGCTGTGAAAGTAAGCGCAGCATTCAAGGGTCATTTGAAGTCCAGCACGCCCAACTCCTTGCTTTAAGACCACTTGAGGAGGGGAGAAAAATTGGAAGAAAACTCTCCTCAGAGGAACTTTGCACTGAATAAGCAGTTTGGACGAGATTGTTATGCAGCCGCATGAAGCCGTGGGAAGAGATGACCACACGAGGTTAATTGCATCTCCCGAGCGTTTCCAGATTTGAAGAAAGAAGGAAAATGTTAAACCCTGCACATTTTCCTTTTCTTGCCTGCCAAGCCCATTAAGAAGCGCTTTAAAGGAATCTGCAGCTCGCTGGGTTCCTGCGGGCCATCAGCACGTGGCGGGGGTGAGCAGTAGGGTCCGTGGGATGCTCGGGTGCCTGCAGGAGGAGGCAGGAGCAGCACCACGATGCTGATGGAGCCACGAGTGGCTCTGGCACGGCAGCAGCCTGTATGCGTGGCTCCTCAGCTGCAGCCCCATGCCCCGGGGGATTTGCTGATGTGCGGTGGGCGCACAGATCCAGCTGGGGGCTGAGCGCTGAGTCCCAGCCCTGTGAAACCCTGGGGGCTGGCTGAGGCCAGGAGAAGCTTTCTGCTTTGTCTCAGAGCTGGCCGTGCTGGCTCACAGCAGTGATGTGTATCTTTCCTACCTTTAGTACTTTTTTTTTTGTTTGTTTTCTCTTACCAGGGATATTCCATCTTCTCGTTACTTTGGACAGCAGAGCAAGGATGTTAGACACGGTCTCTTTTTTCCACTTAGCTAGGAGAAGATAGGAGATGCACACACCCCTTCTAATTGGCATCCATTATACCAATAAAAAGAGCAATTAACCTGTTACCCTTGTCTGAAGTTGACAAAACAAGGAAGAAAGTTGCATACAAATTAAAGTTGTTGCCCGGCTAAATGGGATCTATTTCTCAGAAACGGGCAAGTTTCAAAGGCAGTTCGCTGAGATCAAAAGAGAAATGAACCGTACGGGGGGCTTGCAGCAGGCAGTTGGAAAACCCACTGACTACTTCATTGCTTGAAGTCTTCTTTCATTGTATGATGCAGACTAAATATGTCTTGTTCCTTGAGTTCAGGATGAGCTTCACTCCGTAGCACCTCACACCGTGGGTGAGGTATGGGAGTCCTGTGGTTGTGCCCTCCTGTAGGAAGCGATGTGAGGGAATCTGAGCGGGTTCTTGTAGGGGATTGTTGCTGCTTTGGCAGGATGTGAGTCAGCAACAGGTACCGTCTACAAAAACGTGGCTGGCGGGGTGAGCTGGGCCATTCGGGGTTGCCAGCAGGACAGAAAACCTCACCTATCAGCAGCATGCAGCCGCAGCCTCAGGCACGTTGTGATCTTGCCAGATCTTGCATAGGAAGCAATGTTTGAGCAGCCCCGGTCCTAAAGAAAGGCTCTTGGGGTTGGCAGATGATGAATCAGAAGAGCCGGTCGGGGACAGTGTCACTAGTCCTCCAGAAAAGATACTAAATGAAGTTTCTGACATCTGAAATCATTAATTATCACTTGGCACTTCTCAGAAGTGAAGAGGTGCCAGTTCCATTTTGCATGGTTATTTCTTGGCAGATTTAATTGAATAAGAAGTCGTGTAGGATTGTCTTCTCCGTACCATTAAACAGCAACTGTGTGCATTAAGCAGTGGCCACAGTGACCCATAGTCCCAATCCTCCTAAAATTCATCCCCTTTTTCATACATGAACCCATAATAAATTCAGCTTAGCATTGTGGCCATTGTGCGTAAGGCACCATTATATCCCCTCAGGAAGAAAAGCACTGTAGAAATTCAAGATCCGTATTTTAAAACACCCTCTAGGTCTGGATTCTTGCCTTAAACTCTATCTGAAAATAAGCAGAAGTGCCAGACACTGTCTCTTTTGCCCTGCCGCTGGCCCCCTTTCCTTCAGAGCAGATTAGGAACAAATGTGGAACTCACCGGCTCGCTTAAGCACTCCCATGAATTTAAAAGCAAACACGATGATAAAAAATCCACAGGCTTTTTCGGCAGTTTTAACTTTCTCCAACTTGCTAGCAACAATGAAGATGTATTGCATGAAATGGAAATGTAATATAGATTTCTTTCTTCATGCTGCTATTAAGATTCTTTGTGATGTCTCTATAGTTAGTGAAAATCAGAGTAATGGGGTAATAGAGGGGAACTATTTACATATTGTTGGAGGAGATTGACAAACTTTTTTTTATCCTCATTGCTATTTCCTCCTGTTTGAGCAAACACGTTCCCTTTTTGATGATGTTGTGACTTTTGTCACGCTCTGCGTCTGAGCGTGTTTGTTAATTGGCACCTCTTGGATGAGTCTGTCTGTCAAAATCACACGTGGCACCTGGCTGCGTAATATAACAAAACACTCTCAATATTTGAAAGAAATGCGGGTTTTAATATCAGTTTCTATAAATAAAGTCTCGTTGTTGATGCGAGATTGATGTGATATGCCTTTAGTTAGAAAAATGAAAAGTCTTCTGTGCATTTGCTGCCTGATATTTAAGGGTCAGATATTTAAGCTTCCCAAATCGGGACGTAACTTAGGCCCATGAATTGAAGTTATGGGCCATTATTACCTAGACAGATGCTTAATTTTAAGCATGTGCTTCTTAAATGCTGCAGAAGGTCAGGCCCCACTTTTCTGAGAATTCATCAGACTCTCCTTTCAGACTTTATGGGCGCTCTTATTCCTGTGGACTCGGGAATGTCACCAAGACTGGGGATGGACTATTCGGTTTCCATAATATTGCTTTGGCCACAGTCCTGCAGCCCGATCCAGAAGAGTACAAAGTATTATCACAGGAACAGAGGTTTCCTGTATGCTGTGCAAATTTGTAATCCCCTTCCTTCCCTTGTAGAAGGCTAAACTTACATCCAAGAACAAATGAGCGTGCAACCGAGTTCCTGGAGGAGATCATTCGCATCGAAGGAAGGGATCTCTATCAGCATTTGAAGTTTCCCAAATGAATTATGTTGTCTCTTCTAATATGCTGTGCTCCACATTAGTGGCTTTGTGGATTGCAAGGTATGCCCAGACCTCTTCTTTAACAGCAACGACTGTAAGTAATCCAACACAGAGCCTCAGCTGAAGCCCACTGGGGTCGGTGTAAAGGTCCTTACTGGCTGTGGTTTTGATCAGGCCCTTGCTTTCTGCTCAAACCAAATGCCTCCTGATGTAGGAGCTGAGGCTGGGAGAAAATAACCATCCCTTCACGCTGGATGTAGGTGTGGGTTTGGAGCCGTTTCCTGGGAGGTGCAGATGTGTGCGTTTCGGAGGGGGACGCATGCCACATTCTTAGGGGCGCATACACAATGCGGGAAGGCTGAAGAAGCATGTGGCCGAGCATAGAAATGAAGGCTAAAGTGCTTTCCTTGCCCTGGCGAGACTGAGCACACAGACAGAGAAGTGCACGCCGACAGAATGAGCCCTTTCATGCGGGGCGTCATGATTTACCGACGCGCCGCCTGCATACCAAGTGCAGCGGCGGCAGGAGCAGGGCGCCGGCCCCCTGGGAGCCTGGGGTGGCCAAAACCCACACACCTGGCATCCCCTGTTCCTTACACCCGCGTTGTTCCAGCGCCTGCATGAATTTACAGCCGGCCGATACCAGCCTGTAGGTGAAGATTTAAGCCCCTTCTCGTCTCTTCTATTTGCAGCCTGGTGCGCAAAGGCTGTGAAGCGCTATCAGCAGCTCGCATAGAGAGCACCAGGCTGTCACCGTAATGTGCTTTGCTCAGGTGTAAATGGCTTCGGTGGCCGAGACATGGCCCCGTTCCCTTTAGCACGATGATCACTTCTGCTGCTGTAGCCCCCGCTGGGTGCCATTCTGCCGCTTATTGCGGCGGCAGCGAGGAAGGAGCAATCCCTTCGCCGCATCCAGGGCCTGACTCCGATTTCGTGTCCTCCGTGACAGGGTAAACGAGCTGAAGGCAGTGGAGCTGTGCCGGGTGAGGGAGAAGCGAGCAGGGAGCGTGATGGATCTGCCTGCCGAAGGTGCTTTTATGGCTCCCAGGGCTGCGATGTTTGAACGCCTCGCAAACTTTAAGACCACTCCAGTGAGAGAGGGAAGCAGCGCCGTGCCTGCCCAACAGCTGGGGAGCCGAGATACGGGAAGATAAAGTACCTTGGCCAAGGTCGCTCTGGAAGTCTGTCACAGCGCAGGGGCTGCCAAACAAAACCTTGCCAGCTCTCAAGCTGCTGGGCCAGCTTTCCTCCTGGCATGGGGCGAATGGGCTGTCCCTGCCTCTGTCCTACCTCGCCTCGTCTCCTTCCCCTTCTTGGGCCACGTTGGCGTGAGCTGCTCCCCAGCAAAAAGGCAAAACCCAGCTTTGGGGACGCTCTGGGGTGCAGGTTGGGCTGCAGGACCCCAGGGTGATGGGTGCCCGGTTCCCAGGCACGTGGCCATCCCAGGTCTTCGCCAGGGTCTGCACCTTCCCCTCTCACACTGGTATTATTTAGGGTGACTAATCATAATAACAAATTGATTAAGGTTAACTGGATAAAGTCATCTAAGTCATATTTACTGCTAAACTAACTGCCCAGGGAGGTGAATTAATGATCTTTACAGAAACCTTTTATGGTTATTTGGCCACAAGGTGCGATCTGGTTTGATCTTTTATGCAACATAAATCAGTTTAATGGTTAAATCTGTGCAGCTAGCTGTTGAATTTAAATGAGGGCTTTTTAAATGAAGTATGATGCTTTTCCACACACAGAGGGACATTGAGCAGGTGTATATTGCAATTAAATGGGAAAACTTACAATTAGATAATGTTAAGTTTGTGACACTGGCTGACAGAAGCCTGGAGATTCATGGTGAAGGCCCATGATCAATCATTAATTCCTGCCACTGCGGAAGGAGTAAAAATGCAAATGGTCTCGGCTGAGGTCAAAGCAGTGTGGGAGAGCGATGCAGGTCATGCAGCGGATGGCTGCTACCAGCCACTCATCTCGGTAGCTGCGGGTTCAGATGCTCCCGTGTGTCACAGCTGGGAATGTGGCAGGCTTAGCAGGCAGCTCTCAGCCTTCCTAGCATTTGCATTTCTTTTGGCAACACCAGGGGAGGTCCGGCAGAGATCAGGGACCTGTTGGAATAGGCAGGCTAAAAACACATCCTGGAGATGGCTAAAAACATTTGCAGATTTTCTAGGAGGGGAGAAAGCTATCTATCCCCAAAGCTCACTGCCCAAATGGTGAGTGCAGGCTGGGAGATGAAGGCTGACAGACCTGTGTTAATGCATCCAAGATCAGCAGACCAGATCTGGAAATGAAACCAGAGCTTCTGATCCACAGCCTTTTGTCCTAGCCACAGGACCGCGCTGCCGCTGGATCTCGCAGGGATCCTGCCTTTGCCTGAGGATGGAGAAAGGGAGCAGCAGCCAGGACAGCTTAGCCACGAGCTGCTGCTCAGCAGATTTGCTGAACTTGAGCACAGTCTGTTAGGCACACCTGTTTATTCAGGTGTTTCCTGAAGAGAGGGAGAAGTGATCGGGATGTTGATTGAGCACCGGGGAAACCTTGTTTGCAGTTGGGAAGGCACGGAGAGGAGTGAATGGCTCCTGTCTGACCGACTTCTTTTCCGAGTGCTCCTGCATTAATGTTTTACTGAGAAAATTTCAGAACAGGCAAAGAGCCGGGGACAGGCAGTGAGGGGGGGCAGGTGATCCACAGACACTCCAGGAGGGATTGGTTCAGGGAGTATGCGACACTTTTCCCCACGCAAGTCAAAGCAGCTGGTGGGACACGGTCCTCCTGGGCTTGTCTCCTCAGTTGGCTTTCTCTGTAGGGCTTGGTCCCGTTGAGTGATGGAGCTGAAATGCTTGGCGATTCTGCCAAGCCCCTGCTTGTTTGAACTCCCTGGAGTTCAAGAGATTAGGGCTTGGTTTAGGGCTTCTCAACGCTGCCAGCTAGCTGGGTTTGTTCCTCTGCTCTGATCCACCTGTGCTGAAGTTCTGTCCCAGCAGCCTCAGTAACAGATGTTTTTAACATTTATAATAAGAATCATTTACATCTTCAAAGCTCTTTGCAAACACAAGGTAATGGAAGAATCATCGCCAACCAAGAAAGGATGGTTTTGTCTTTTTGATTTTTGACTTTTTATGAAAACCACCTGAATGCTGTAAGAAATACAGCTCGTATAGCAGTTAAAGGAAAAATCTGTGGATTTCTTTCTCTCTTCTTTTCTGGCCAAAACTGTGATTGATGAAGTTTTAATTCCTTTTTTTTTTCTTTTTAACTGGCTCAAATCACAAAAGAACGAGAAAAAGAAATTAGCTACCTTCCTCCCAGCCTGCTTCTGGAGTGAATTTGCAGTATTGGAAATTGGATCTGTTTGGATTCTAATGCTTTTACCTTTTCTTTATTACCTTTTTGTACAGAAGAAAATAGAGAACATCAAAAAAAATTTTTTTTTAGAGCCATAAAAACTGAACGGGGGGGAGGTTTCAAGATAGTGCCTGAAACTACTTCAGACAACATCTTTTTGTACCACATTAAAATGCAAGTCGGTGTTGTTGCATTAAGTCTCCCACCACTTCGGTGAGGTAAGTAAATATTATGATCCTATTTAACATATGCCTCAAGCCACATAAAAAGCCAAACTGAGACTTGGCATACTTGGATGTAAATCATTAAAATTGCATCTCCTTAAATGAAGGCTGAATTCAGGCCAAAGAGGGAATGTTAGAGCTGGAATTAGACTCGGTCCTCAGCCCGCCTCCTGTACGCTGAATTGTGGTTTAACAGCACAGCGGCGTTTAGAAAACCAGCCCGATGACTGTGATGGCATTTCGGATTTTCACTGCCACGATCATTTCCCTGTTTTTAAATCAAAGCTCTTTGGTTTCTTGAGCTCGGGCTCATATAAAGCTCAGTCCTAGGTCTCTGGCTGCCTTACACCTGGAGCGGGCATTGCCTGGAGCCCCGGTGCTGTATGAAGCTGCTGGCTCAAAACAAAGTTTGAAAACTTGCTTGGTTTCAGGTTCAGTCGGTGTGATGAGCAGTATAGGATTTCCACAAACGTGCATGGGGGGGCTTGGACTTGTGCAGAAATTGGCAGTAAAGTTTTTAAAGCGTGAAGCAGGGCTGCTGCGGGGAGCTCAGAGAGTGGTTTTGTTTGGAAATAGTCTGTTTTCTGTATGGAGACAGTCTGAGATGGGTGGAGAATACAAAATGCCAGGTTCTTCCTTTGTTTCCTTAGTCAGGTATTCTGTACCACGGCACTGAGAAATTGGCTGGTTTATTTTTACTATTGGGACTTTCAGGATTTTGAAACTGGACATTATGCTCACCCTGTGCTGAGCCTGCACTGGTCTTTCAGCAAAATTTATCTGTTTCAGGCTTGTAATAAAAGCAGAAATCAGAGAAGCTTTGCTTTATTTCCAGATTATTACAGCAGGCTTGTTGATGTGTTTCTAATCTGGGGTGTGTGTGTGAGAAACGTCTCGATGTGGCAGCCTCATTCTGTCAGCAGAGAGAGTGACCCTCATCTGAAATATCTGGCCCTGACAAAAGTCACTCAGGGATGTTTTTTCCAGTCTCTGCTCTGATTTTATGACGTGATTTTCTTGATTTAATATTTCAAGTCGTGTTTTAAGAATAAGGCTGGTCCATTCTGCTGGAGGAGAGATGCAGTCACAACTTGTCGTAGCCTCCCAGTTTAGGAAGGTCCAAAGCATCTTCTCCTTTTTGTCCCAGTGGTTACGGAGGAAACCAAGAGGTAAGGATTGCCTGGGGACTCTTTCAAAACACACGCAGAGTCTCAGCAGTTACTTGCTTTGGTCGTGCTTTTGGATTTGCCCTGGCAGAGCTGTCCAATTAGGAATAAAAAACAGTGTTGGAGCCCAACTGTGGTACCCGAAGAAAGAGACGGATACTGAGCATTCAGCGCTGCTCCCAATTAGAGCTGCTATAAAACACGAAGCAGATGCTCTGTGGCGATGCAGGCACTGGAGAGAAGCAGAGCAAGCGGAGGTAAAGTCGCCCTGCCAGGCCCCGTGCCCACCTCTCCGGCTCCCTGCCAGCCGCACCGCGGGGAGGGCGCAGGGAAGCAGCCCAAGCAGCTCAGGAGGTGGAAGCAGCTCGCAGCTGGGAGAAGGGAGGTCTCTGGCTGTAGCACATCATTAATTGCCAGAGAGGATTACCCACTTGACACTGCTGCTCCACATGCTCGGTCTTCAGCCCTACCTGGCTATGTGGTACTGCTCGTTTTCTGCTTGTGCTGCAGGAAGGAAACAAAACCAGCCCCGCTGTTTTCCCTTCTGTGCCCTTGAAAGGGGAGGGAGCTCCTTCCCAGGCAGAAAGGGCAGGCCTGGAGAAAAGGCACTAGCATGGGACTTGGAGGGTGTGGGTTAATTCTTGCCCCTGCCACAGATGGCTCGTGTAACCCCAAGCACGTCAGTTAATTTCCATGTCCCTTCATTGCTGCAGTTGTTACTACTCCTGGCTTTTTCCTTTCTTGTCTACAGTATGTGCTGCTCAGGCCACTTGTGGTCTCCTTTGCTTTCGTGCAGTACAGCAGCTGCGGCGGTGGGAGGCCACGGGCTTCCAGAAGAATAAAACAAGAACCCAGGCAACCCCAGCCTGGCTCGGACTGGGGGCAAACGAAATCTTGTGGTGTTGGTAGCTAGAATTGGACTTTCGGTCATGCCCGATGTTTCCATGTTGATGTGCTGAATGGGGACTCTGTCAGTGCCACGTCACACACATGGCATCGCAGGTGGCTCTGCTGACAGAAGTGTGTGCATGCTGTGTAAGTTCCTGCGTGTCTCCATTTCAAAATGAGAAAGGAATTCCTTTCCCTGAGGCTCCCAGCACCTCTGGTACAATTCAGATGAGCCTAGAGGCTAAGATGGGACCTATAACTCTATATCACATTCATATCTACATCTATAGTCACGGTTTGAGTTCAGCCTCCTGCTGAACAGCACAGCAAGAGGCTGGGGGCTCGTGGGGCAGAATTCCTGGGGCTGGATTTTATACGGTGTGGTGATGCTGGGTCACCCGTACACGCTGCCGTACCTGCTGAGGCACTGTGGGGCTGTTAGCAAGTTGGTGCTGAGCACTCGAAACAGAAGAGAGCTCTGCGGGGTGGTGTGCTCCCTGGCGAGATGAAGCAGAGCACGGAGGCTCGGGGGAATCAAACACCAACACGAAGAGATGGCCACTGGCCAGCATCGATGATACAGTTTTTAGGAAATGGTGAGTGTGCACAGACAATTTCTGTTTTCCCTGACACCCTGATGGTTATTGTGTCTGCCAGGCATTGGAGCGGGGAGGCACCATGAGAACGGGTCTTCAGTCTGTGGGAACAAACAGGAGCCTTGTCCTGCTGGGTGACAGCCGCCGTCCCCTTCTGTGGGGCATGAGGAGCAAACCGCAGGCAGCCCGAGCAAGTGCTGCGGGCGGCTGAAACCATTAAACCAGCCCTGTTGGAAGGCCACCGAGAGCTGAGGGGACGTGGGAAGGGGTCGTGTGTTTGGTTCATGTGCCCCGAGGGCAGGGGCAGGTGGGGTGGGAGCATGTGGAGCAGAGAGGGAAGGGCCTCGATCCCTTGCTCGGGCCCCTTGGAGCGGTTGTGGCTCCAGGCCTGCTGTGGTGGGACCCGTGCTAACACCACACGTGAGGGAGAGCTGCCGGGGGACGAGGAGGAGCGAGGGAAAGGGCCCTGAGGCGACTGCAGCGAGCCCTCTGGCAGTGTGGCCGTGGGAGGCTGCCATGTACAATAAGGAAGCGATTTGTCTGGGAGTAGTGATTCAACACCTCAAACTCTCCCTGCCTGACCTCTTCCCCGAGTCCCCAGCTCAGGGTTTAGCTGGCGGTTCCTGGCAGGGGACGGCTGACCGGGCTTGGTGCTGTGCTGGGAGGAGAGGTCGGGGTGCTGGTGCTGAGGCAGCGCTCTCCGGGCGGCTCAGGGGCCGCCTTTCAGCCCGGCCCTGTGGAAAGAGGTGGATTTTGCCCTGCTTGGACACACATTAACCACAGCAACTTTCCTTTCCCCCTGGCCGTCCCACGGGCTGGTGCTGCGTGCAGCCTCTCCCTGCCACCGCTACACCCGGGGGCTGCGTGCCCACAGAGCCATCGGCCCCGTCCCTGTCCCCTCCGACTTGTACCTGGCCGCTGCCAGGCCCCGAATGGGTCTGCTGGTATGTCCCTAAGCGGGTCCCCTCTGGTGGGTGGCCCTGGGAGGGCTGGAGGCTGTGGTGGGAGCTGCCCTGCAGGCACCTGGTGCCGGAGGGGAAATTGGGGTGAGCTTTCTCCAGCCCGCTGTGGATAGGAGGGTTGAATCGGTTTTGCTTCCCGAGCGCCCTGGGAGTTCCTCCTGTCCAGAGCTGTGAGTCGCTACCTGACTTGCACAAACGATTACAAACCTGCTGCTTCTGGGGAATTGAGCTGGTTTTAGAGGTTGCCAGGCTCTCCCAGCAAGCGCCGTGCGTGTTTCCCATTCAGCGCTCACTGCCTGCAGCGCAGAGAGGCAGCGACTGGCGCCTCCGAATCTGCAAATGCCGGCTTTCAAAATAGCAGCCGCCCATGTGTTCTTCTTCCCTGGCTCCTAATATGCACCCCGACATTTTCACTGCTTTTTCCATCAAAAAGCTTTATAATCTCTTGGGGACAGGGTTCTCTTGCCGCTTGCTTTCTGCGGTTATACCAGCACAAACTGGACGTGAGGTGTGAGCGGATCGAGATGGGGCAGGGGTCTGTGGGCAGCCCCAAGGGGCTGCAGGTCCCTGCCTGCTGCCATCCCATGAGGAAGGAGCAGCTGTGCTTCTGTGCAGTTCCCTTCCACGGCAGTGCAGCTGCCTCCACATCCAGCCTTGCTCCTTTCCTCTTCATTAGCTGAACGTTGACATGGCCAAGATTCCTGACCCTACAAGTTCTGGGCAGCCTTAGCTCTCCACGTGGCTGGAGGCCATCAAATACATACCGCATCTCTTGGGGAGCTGGAAGAGGAACCAAGAGCAATTCATAGATGGGAGAAGAGACAAGCTCTGCAAAGGAGCGGCCGTTCTGCTGCCAGATGGGGCTGGACTGGGCAAGCAGGAGGGTTTCAGGGCAAGAAGTTAATGACGGCTTCATCAGACCTTTTCATCTCGCGTCCCCTACAGCAGTGGCTTGTGATTATACCTGCTGCTTTGCTGGTTGTGTAACCAGCTCAGCGTAGGGGCTGCATGTGAACGAGTAATGAGCACTCAGCTGAAAACCCGCCGGTGGGCACCGCGGGCTCCCTGACTTCACAGGCTGCAAGGCCAAGGTGCGTTCTGCACCCAGCGCCAGCCCTCGGCGAGGCTGACGCTCGGCAGTGAAGGAGGTGTCAGAAGTTCAAGGCAGTACTTTGTGAATTCACCTTCTGAATGTGGTGCTTTCCAGCTCCTCCAGTGATAGCAGCACAAACCGTAAGCGAAATAACTCCTTTCCCCGTTATTAGGTGATATCTATTAGCAGACAGCTCATTTTCTGTTCTCTTCCTGGCGGGGACATTTTGGCCATGAGCAGTTTCCAATCTGGCAAGCACGACTAAAGTATTACAGGAAGGGAGAGAAGTCAAGATCCATGGAGGAAATGTTTTTATTCTCCTTTTCTTGCTCTTTTGAGAATAGCCCCCAAGCAGGATATCTCAGCCAGGAACCGAGCTGTCTCAAGTTGCCTGTTCGGATGTATCAGCCAGTAACAAGCCCACTCCGCTCTTCTGCCTCTTCTCTGCTTTTGGGGGGAATTTGGGGAAGAACAGGCAGGATTGGGATTCCTACCTGGGTGTCTGCTGGGTCCGACACTGTCCAAGGCCTTGTGCTCTGTGGGGTGCGTGTGTGCATTAGGCTGTCCTCTGGGGACGTCTCACCCCAAGTCCTCATATCCAGGGATGGGCTCTGACATATTTTTGATATTTTTGTCATGAGGTTTTGCCTCACAGCAGCTGCAGTTCGCTGTCCCAGAGCTGGATGTTCTCAGCACCAGTGTGATTGCCCAACTTGTGCGTTGTTCTTCTGTAGCACCTCTGGATGCATCGCAGCCTGGTGAAGCCAACCCAGGAGGTAAAACAGGGACTGGAGAGAAAATCAGCAGTGAGCTCAGTCATCAGCTTCCTCACGCTGCTGCTGGCTTGTGCTGTGTAGAACAAATCCCGTAACCTTTCTGTGTCTCGGGTCCTTTCTGTCTAATGAGGACAAATATTAATGGCTCCTGGTGACAGAGGGAGGCTGCTTTCATCCTGACAAAGTGCTGTGGTAATGGCAGGTGTTCTGTCAGTGCCGCACAACGTTACCCCGCCGCCTGGATGATCTGTGTTTCCTGGCATCTGGCTGCTGGGAGCTCGGTCTGTGGGCACGGCAAGGTCTGATTTCTGCTCTGCCCACGTGCCAAACAGGGCACAGCTGAGAAACTGGGGGTTGTGTCACTGCTGCTGGATGTGACACCTGGCTCTGCACCACTGCTTCTCAGCCTGGTGCACTTGTGGCACGTGGAGCTGTCGTGGCAGGGACGACAAATAGCTGCACAGGGAGGAGAGGCTCACCTTGCACATCCCTCTTCCTCTTCACCCAGCCTGGGACCTTTTACGCCACCTGCCTTGTGTACCCCTGGGTCTTCTGCTCTCTGTCCACGGCTTGGGATGGGTGAGTCAAGAAGCCCATCTGCTCAGGCTCTGTGATCCTGCTCGTAGCCCCTGGCGTGGAGCAGGGCTTCCTCAGCAGTGTTTAACAACGTGTGGCTCATTAGCACTTCTGCCATGACTTTTCCAAGCAGTCTTTAAATGCCACACCGGCCCTTTCTTCATAACGCTCTCCCCATTTCACTGTTGACTTAATTCTTTCAGACCTCATCCCAGAGGAGCTCCTGCTCACTCACTGATGTATAAGGATTTCTTATCCCCTGGCTTCCTCTGGTTTTCATAGCTGGAATATTATTTCCCCTCTTGCCCTGTCCTCCCTAGACACTTAACACCTTGTGCTTCATTTATAGTCCCTGTCTGATATTTTCTTTCAGCATTTTGTCTTTCCAGCCTTGTTTTTCTTTCCCAGTCTCACTCTTCTATGCAGGAAAATGGAGTTTGGAGTCTTCCTAAACCGTCCTATAAAACTGGGCAGAGCCCAGGCTCCCTTCAATGCAGCAGCATTCTAGGTGCTGCCTCAAAAATACTCCCACAAGCCTTTCATTCCTCTTTTTCTGTTTAAATATATATTTTAGGGTCGCTTGTGCAGGACGTCTTTGCAGTGCTGCAGGAGCCTGTTGTTTGCGTTGCTGTTGAAAAGCCCCAGACTTTGCCACGAGGCCAAGTCTGAAGTGAACCTCCCTCCGTGTGCAAGGAGAGACCTGGGACGTGGGCTGGTCCCTTGGAGGTCACCTTGGCTATTTCTGCTTGCTGCGGCGGCGTCTGTGCAGCCCGAGCTGCTGGTTTGGAGGTGGGAAGCGGGGCTGCTGCCGCCTGCTGCCTTTTGTCTTTGGAGCTGTGTTACCGAGCGGTGTGTGGACCCCGGGGGAAGCTGCTTTGGGTTGGAAGCCATCCAGAGCATAGGTGCTCTGAACATACGGCACGTGGGTTGTGCCTTTCTCAGCATAAATGAACCAAAGCACCAGCGCCAAGGTGTGAGGTACGACAGGAGCGCCCGGCGAGCTCGGGTGCTCGGTTTTCACAGCTCGAGCCAGCATCTGCAGAACATAAAGGGTTAGCTGTTCCAGCGGTAGCATGATTAGGTGCTATGAACACTAATGATCCAAAAAGCTCCGTTTTAGCTTACGTGAGAATTGTATCCAATGTTTTCATGCCTGTTAACTTTGCAGACAGCAGGTTTCCTACAGGAGCCGGGATCCAGGCAACTACATGAAAAGTTACTGAAAATGCACGTAGCGTCTGCCTAGAGCTGCGGTCTGCAGCGGGGAGTTAGACAAGGTGAGGCTGTAAAAGGCCGGTAATTGTACACAGGAGATGGTTGTGATTGCTTTTGAATGTGGAGCCATTGTCAGGAACACAGAGGAAAAAGCACAGCCTATTTGAGCGCTCTCATCTCAAACTTGTGGCTAAGTGAAGACGGGGAGTGATTCGGGAGTGCTGCGGTCCCTGCGTTTTCACCTCTGGGATCTGCAGAAACTTGGGGTTTCGTGCTGCCTTTGGCATGGCTCTGCTGCTCTGTGCCAGGTTTCATTAACCAGCAGCCAGCGGTTACGTGCCGGAGATGGCGTCTCCCAGATGTGAATTTGAGGACCAAAAGGAGAGGTTTTGGTAATATTTGTTTCAAGGTGCTTGAAGATTTTAATTTTGGCTCCCAAAACATAGCTGCCATCCTTTAGCTGTTATCAATGGCATTGGAGCTTCACGTAGTAACAGCATCCTGGGATCCATGCGAGAGTGTCAGACTGGCTTGCTGCGACATGAAAGATGTCAAATCTTGCAGCAAGTCGGCTCCTCATTTTTGTCTGGTGCTTAGCACTTTGGAATTGGATGCCATCATCTTCTCAGAGGGAAAACGTCTCAAATTAGAACTTGCTTTAAACAGATGCTTTGCAGACTCGAGTAAGTACGATTTGTAGGCAAAGCTCAGGGAGGAATTCAGCTGGTGAAGGCATCTAGGTTTATATACCACATTTCTGGGACCCTGCTAGCCTTGTACTCCTGCTTCCCATCACCCCATGAGCTGAACTTTCCCTGCCGGGGGATTGCTGTGGGTTTGCTCTGATCCCCGAGGCTCTGCCCAGCACAGAAGAGCGCCGCTGTCACCCTGCCTCCGGGTCGCTCAGGCATCGCCTGCCCCTTGTGTGATGCTACGAGCACTTCATTCGCTGCTGCGTGTGTGCAAAGAGCTGTAATTACGGCACGTTAAACGAAACAGTATGCAGAGTGTGGGCTAAGCTCTGGGATATTTTTAGTCTTTGTTGGCCTTGTCGTGGCCCTCGCTATATTTCTCTGGGAAACAGTTGCTGAGTAGCATCATTTAGCTTGTCCCACATAACTCCTGGCTCTTGGAAAGCTGGAGTTTCCTGCCAGGCTTGAGAGCTCTGGGACTGCTGCTTTCCCATTGGGAACGTGCCCGTTTTAGCATATAAGACCTCATGCCTTATTAATTTTGAGGAGTGTTTGGGGTGGAAAGGCAATCTCAGGACTAGACGTTAAGTGTTGTATGGGGGACTGGGATAAAAACCAAAGGTCGTGAGTTTAAGCGAAGGCCAGGTTCAAGGTGGCAAAAATCCCCATCACCTTGCTCCTTTTTGCGCTCACTGCTGCCTTGGCTGCCTGGCAGGCAGCTTTGGCCACCACTTGTTTGAAATGCTGGGGTCCGAAATGAGGGCTGATGAACCTGAGACATCACTATCAGGGTCCCTGGAGGATCAGCAGAGGGGAAGATACGCCCGTGCTGCCTCCAGATGCTGTGCAAAGCTCATCTTTTAGCTCAAACTGGAGAGGATGGAGGTACGAACTGAGCTCTCTGCCTGAGGCTGCCGGGTTTCAGTGCAGCCCCGTGTTCTGCTCTGCCCATTGCTCCAAGCGGTGCTAACCTCTGGCACATGGTTGAGGCAGACACCTGGGGCTGGTGATGCCTTACGCTGCTGTAACACAAATAGCTGGGGCTCATCTGGCTTTTGGACCCTCCGTATTCACCTTTGCGATCTCCTTTTCCCTGTCCTGAGAACCAAAATTTGCTTTTTTTGGTGTTGTAACGGGAATTTGTTGTTGTAACGACACAGCTCTAGGAGCTGCAGCTTTTTAAGATGAGAAGGTCAGGAGAGACTGTATAAAACCAGCTCGCTCTATTACATTACATAAAAATTAAATAATACCGTACTTCAGAGACAGGGAGAAGCACTTTTATGGGCTGAGAAAACACACATGAAGTGTAAGCTTTCCATGCAACAGCACGAAAGGTGGGAGCAGGGCTGGGAGCAGACCAGACTTCTTCTGTCTCTGTGCACGGAGAAGTCAAGAAGAGAGCAGCCGACGATCCTGGACGTTGAATTCTTCCTCCGCTGGGCAAAATGTTGCACGAGGGAGAGTCACCTGAGTCATTTGTTTTCTACAGGCATTGCACTCGCTTAGAAAAAGGAGAGCTTTATGTATTGTAAGTTAATTGATCACTTTTAAAACTGCTAAGACTGAGGAGTGAATTTAAGAACGAGTTTTTCGAAGAGAAAGCTGCCGGTCCCAATCTCAAGCAAGACTTAGATTAATCGCAGCCTTGTGTGCATGAGAAGCCATTTGAGAATCCATCAAGTTCATGGGAAAGTGATCTTGGAAAAGCAACAAATAAACGCTGCAACCTTTTGACTCTGCGGGCCCTGGAGCTGTGGTGAGTTTGCAGCCAGGCACTTGGTTCCAGACAGGAATTTTCATTGCTGCACTGAAGTAAATCACCGTGAGGAGGAGGCCTCGCCGGCCCTGTCTGCGTGGAGATATTTTCAGAGCTCCGATTCCCTGCGGGTGCCCCCTCCCTAAGCGACAGCGTCAGTGGGAGCCAAATGATAGATCTGCTCAGGAAGCTTGAAATACCAGCATTTTAAACCAGGCAATTAATACAGCCCCAGAAACCAGCCTTATCGCCGTTGTGGCCTGCAGTGGTGGCTCTGGCTGAACCCCAACAGTACAGGATGGATTTGTCCCTGGGGCAGAGGGTGCTGCAGTGCCCTGTAACAGCACCATCGTGGTGTGGCACGGGTGGGCACCAGAGGGACCCCGTTCCTGTCCACGTCTCCTCAGCGCTTCAAAGGAACTAAATTAATGATGGGAAGTAAAACAGCTTTTAGAAAAACCACTGTTTTTCACGAGTATTAATTTAATGATGCTTAGAAGCAAATGATTTTTAAGCCTTATGGTAGGGGAGGGGAGTTTCTCTGCAGTGAAATTGGCTGGTTCGGATTTTTTGGCTTGGATTTTTGTAGACTAGCCAGAGCCTGGTTCGGGCTCTCATGTCTCGTGTTTTATTTACAGTTAAGCTGCAATCATTGAACCAAGTGTCATACTGCCAGAGTGCGATCAGGCCTGGAGGGGTCTGAGTTGTCTTACACAGCTTAGAAACTGGGGGAGCGGCTACAGGTTCTTTCTCCTTTGACTTAGGTATGTCGCAGGGACGGAGGCAAATTTGTTACAGTTCAAATTTTTGGTCTTCTCCCCATCTTTGGTTCCAGATGAACACTGGAGGAAGTTAAGCCTGGTTAAGCCAAGCCAGATTTGTGTCGTGAGGCTGGTTGTGAGCCCTGAGGGATGCAGTTAGGTGACAGCTATAAGGCTGTTGCTTACATGGTCTGTTTTTGTGTTGTGTTCAGGCTGTTTGAGAGAACTTGCTGACCCCAGAAGCTGCCACCTTGCCCTGATCTGGATTAAAATCAGCCCCAAATCTCCCAGATTAGGAGGAGGAAGAGGCAGACAGGCTGTGCGTTGTGTCTCATTTCCTTAGGACCGGGGAAGAGCAGCGGTGTTTGTGTAACTATAGGAGCTACGCTTTAGGAAATGACCAGACAGTGCAGGGCTTGGGATAAATCAAGAGTTAAAAACGATGGTTTCTCCTGATCAGCCATCATGTACAAGGAAATAAAAGGGCTGAATACCTCTGAGGCTGCTCAGGGAGACAATATGACCGAGCTGGATGTTTTTTATTCTGCTTGATTGCCTTCCTCACCATTTGAGCTCAGTGTGGCGTGTCCGGGGTATCACGTGAGGAAAGTAAGAGGAGTTTGTGCTCCGTGCAGTCATTACAGGTTGTCCATGGAGAATACAGCTAGTACAGCTGTTCTCAGCGGCGCAGCTCCTGCCGGGGGGGTCTTCTGCACCAGCAGGCTCCTCGCTCACCGCTGCAGCTGGATGAGCAGAAGCCTATAGGGGATGCCCTGCCTTTGTCTCGGCAGTCTGGGTGGGCTCTGCCCTCGCCTTCAGAAGGAGACCACGCACATCGAGCACGCTGAGATCCATTAAAATGAGACCTTTTCCTATAATGCCGGCAAAATAAGTACTGCTAAAAGGGGAGTCTTGCCCTCATTGTGCCTAAAAGGCTGTTAAGGAGCAGTGCAGTGCGCAGGGCTGGGCTGTGAGCGTGAGAAACCTCTGGAAGAAAATTGCTGCTGCTGCTCGTCCCCACAGCAGAAGCAGAGCTGGAGGTGCGAGAAAGGCTCTGCCCTGTCGGCTGTGGAAGCGTCCTCTCCTTCCTCAGCTCACACATGCTCGATTCGAACCTGTGAAATGCTCAAGAAACAACAGCTGTAAACTCACTTCTCTGAAATACTTTGTTTCCCTCTTTCCATCCTTCTCCCATCTGCTTTTTTCTCGTGTTTCTGTTCCTTCAGTGCTGATACAAACCCCCCATATTCACCCTGTGGATTCTCCTCCCTCTCAGGGATCCGGTGAAGAACACAACTGGCATTTGATGCAAATCAGAGTAAGATCCTGCTGGTTTTCCCCCTACTTATCATGCTCCAGGCAGTAGTGTAACAGAGGAGAAGGCAGTGACTCTTCTTCCATTTACATTCCTCGAGGCTGATGCCTTCAGCATGTGTGAAACGGGAGAGGAACGGGCAGCGGTCAGCGTGGCGAGGCGTGAATGACTCAGGCAGGGCTGAGGGCTGGTCCTTCACCCACCGAGGCGAAGGCAGGGCCGTGCCTCACTCCTTTTCCCCCACAGACCGCCCTCACCGCAGTGATTCACCCCGAGCACAGCAGCTGGGGAGCAGCCCTGCTCCGGAGCTGGAGACCACAGCTGTGCTGCTGGTCTACCACCAGCAACAGAGCGAGAGCTGTGCCAGGGACTTTCTTGCACGCAGCAAAGCCAAACGGGAAGAGCTGGGCTGGCCTGGCCGGCACACAGGGGTGCAGAGGGGCAGAGAAGGGGGATCCTGTCCTCCGCTCCACCCTACACAATATCTCCTTCCGCTCAGACCTTGCATTGTGGCCACACACAGCCCAGTGCTCGCTGTTTCTTGCAGCTTTTCTCGGGCAGAGCTGAAGGGGCTGGAGCTGCCCGAGCCACACGTTGCTCTCTGGGTCCTGCCGACTGGGAGGGCTGGTGCCAGCCTGTGCTCAGAGCAGTTGATGGCTTCCAAACCAGATGTGATTGCACTCTTACATTTTTTTTCCAAGTCAAAAATGGCTCTCCGATGATGTAAAATTTTTCACCCCAGTTGTGCTGCGCTGGGTGTGTGTGCCCATCACACTCCTCCTTTCCCCCAGCTCACCATCCTTCCTGGTGGACAAAGCTTTCTTCACTCATGCATTTGCCATTTTGTGTCTCTTTTAAAAACTCCTTAAATTTCAGTCACTGGGAGAACATTTAACGGCCTTAACATTGCATCATGGGGCTGAGCCTGATTTGTTGGGGCTTTGAGGCCAGACGGCTTTATTAATGACAATGGGTTCCTTTTCAGATAAATTCTCCTTTTCAGAGAACATCTCTCCCAAAGAGTTTCACAGCCGATTATGGACACAAATAACTCATCAGAAAAAGTTAGTGATACTCAGTGCTTGGCAAGCCCTGAATTATTATCCAGTTAGTGCCGCGGCACTGTGCACTTCCAGCTGTGTTGCAGTGGCACACAGACCCCAGCAGCTGGTGCAGAGCTCATCAAATAGCTGTTGAGCATCATCCCTGATTTGTCATAAACCTAAAGGTTTCTCTGGGGAGAGAATGTTATCGCCTGCCACAGCCCGGCTGCACCACAGCGATGCTCCGGCACTGTCGTTATCGCGGGGGTGATGGTTGTTTGGATTCCTCCCCTTTCTCCTTTTTCCTTTATTATTTTTTAAAGGAAAAAATAATTTGGGAGAATTGTGCTCGCGTTATGCGTAGCCTTATGCTTCTAAGTGGAAGGTCTGGAAATGCAGTTTGATTTATGCTTTAGGGCTACCTGCTTCCATTTCTTAGTAAGAAGCTGAGTATATATTTAAAATATATGTATTTAAATGCCTAACAATACCAAGAGGCCCAGAATGGAGTTTTTTTGAAGGGCTCCGATACCTTATCCCTATGGACAGGAGTGGAGTTCGAGATGCAGGCTGCGAGATGGACAAAAGCCAAGTTTTGTGTAGGGTTTCAGTATTTGCTCTTATTCTGAGTAGGGACAAAACTAAAATTTCAAAGATGGAAAGGAAATTCTGGGGGACAGCAAAGCAGTAGTTGGGGCTCACAGAAACACTTTGTTTTAAGAAATGTTTATTTCTTATAATAAACATAAGGTAATGCTGAAGCAAAACCTTATTTCAGAATATTTTGTTTCTTAAAGTTTTCCATGCCTGGTTCTTGCCACCAGCAGAACTTTTCCAGTTTCCTTCATTTTTTCCCTTTCAGACACAATTTCAGCAGAACAGATAGGATTTCCCAAACTGATCAGGGCAAAAACCTTCCAAAGCTTTTTTGACCACCTCACTCTCAGCACTGCCAAAAGCCCCATGCAGGGATTCACGTGCTCCCTCAGCATCCCAAGGACTTGGAAACCCCAGCCCGGGGTGTGGTGCAGGAGGAGTTGTGCAGATGCAGGAGGTCACAGGGCAGCTGCTGATCCCGGTGGCCCCATTGCTTAAACCCTTGGTGCTTCAGGTGTTCCTTGGTGTCACTGGGAGACAATAACGCTGCTTTTCCTCTTGGATCCTATGTTCATCTCAGCAGGGTCCAAGCCATCGCAGGCCCTGATTTCAGAGTCCAACTCTGCCAAAGCCCCTTCAGGCTTTTCGTTTGGGCACCCCCCGTTAAGTCACCGGTAAGTGGCCCTTGTGCTTGTATAGAAACATCAAAGGAGACTTGGAAGTCACTCCTGGCCAAGGCCCAGCTGGCTGTCTCGGAGCGACACCTTGTTGTTTCTCCTTCCCTAAGCTGCACCGCAACCCGAAAAGATTTGCCATGATCTGCAACGGGCTGCCCCAGGGCTACCTGGGCACTAGTGACAGGCGAAAATCTGTGTGTGTTTTCCGAGAGAATCGCTCCTGTCGTGACCGTGTGCCTTGTGCGACGTGCCGAGTCAACACGACTGGGCTGCGAACGCCCCAGTGCCTGTGCTCTATAAATATCCCGGGCAGACAGAGAGTGCAGAAAGCAAGCAGAGCACTTAGGTGGTAGGGACTTTGCTGTCGGACCTGCCAGCTTCGTGCGAGCTGTCGTTGTGACCGTCTGTCACAAGCAGGCTGCAAAAAACACTTCCAGCTGCTTGCGATGGAACGGGCAGAGGTGGAGGCTTTGTGCTGGCTCGAAGCACTGAGATGCTTTCGGGCCAGAAATGTTCCTTCTGCTGCCAGCCCCCGGGAGACTTCTTTGGCCTGAAGGCTCGCGTGTAACAGCTTATGTGTTAGCCCAATAAAAGATACACACGATCTACCTTGTCTCTCTGTCGGTCCATCACCTGAAATGCTTTTTGCAGCTAATGGTGGCTCATGCCTGATTTGTACCCAGTGTATTTTAAGGCTGCAAAACTATCTAGCCAGGAGAGATGTCTGTCTCAGCGCTGTCCTCTGCCTGTTATTATATGTGTTTGTATTAGTGGTGAGCCATCCTGTAGCGTTAGTCAATTTAAATATTGAAAACAAATGTTCTATTTCTCTGCCTTGGGGCTAGGAGTGATTATTTCAGCCTCTTCAGTGTATATGAATCTGCATCTGTTAGAGGTCTCTATTCCATAATGAGCTCAACATACGAACTCAGTTTGCAAATTCATCTGAGAAATGCTAAAATTGGCACCTAGTTCTGGAGGTACCTCTGGAGGTAACGCGTCCAGTGGTATAAATACCACATTGCTGCGGAATCGCACTTCTTTAAACTCAGCCACTTGGGTCAGCGTCCTCCTGTCTCCTTTTTGTTTACAGCCCGATGTTTCGGTGTCACCAGGATACATTATTATGACCCTGGGATGCAAACAGCCCATCGCCGAGGGCTTTTTTTTTAGTAACTTGGCAACGTTATCTAAAGCAAAGCAGACTCTTGAAAATTGGGACATGCTGCAGTACAGAGGGACAATGAAAAGTATTTGTGGCACAGAATATTTCTCAGACGTTTGAAATCTCTGTTATGTCAGTCTTAATCAGAAGAGGAGCGGCTGAAGCAAAAAAAAAATAATAGATTTTTTGCTGTTTAATGTTTCTGATAAAAAGAGTATTTGCAAAAACACCCTTGAAGACGGTATGAGTTTGACCCAATAACCTTAACGAGGTTTATAGTGCTGTTTGTAAATAGGTGTTTAGGGAGATGTAAAATTGTAGATCGCTGACCTGATAAACCACAGGATCATTTTCAGAGCTGCTTATGTGGGTCAGCTGGCCAAATGTTTAGAATCAGCACAGCACATGTAGTACAGATTTGGATGAGAACTGTATTGATCTGAGGTACATGGGAAGCATTCCCATGCAGAATAGATGAGCTGCTGGATTTATTTGTATTCCGAGCTGGGAGCAGGCGGAATTTGCCCAAGGGACCCCTTAGAGTCCTAATGTGAGATAGAGCGAGGCTGTGGGAGGCACTGCCTGTGGGATGCAGCTTTTGGGTTCAGCTCCGGGCTCAACCTGTGTACCCACAGGGACAGCCGGGGATGGGCTCCATCAAATGCCCTCCTTTCTAGCCCTTGGCTCCAGGGAGAGCTGCTCCTGGACTCTTGTTTAGGAGGCAGAAGTAGATGCTGCTCTTTGTGGTGCTCTTGACATGCTCTTCCTGTACTCTTCTTGCACAGGAAAGCTTGGGACGCATTGCTGTGAGTTGCAGGAAAATAACAGGAATTTCACAAAACTGATAGGCAATATGGTGATGAGCCATTTATGATGAAGTGCCTCAACGTATCCAGATCATTTTGAACATTTTGTTTCTTCAAGCCAATGTCAAGATCTTTCTGTATCCTGCAATCTGGAGCTCATTAAGTGCATGACGCATGGAAAACTGTGTTTGCCTCTTAATACTGGAATAGTGGGGAAAACAAGTTCTTAACCCCATTTCGTGTCGGACACCTTCTGCATTCCAAATTCAATCCGTCTCATACACATGTGCTCACTATCTCTATGTGTGAATATGAAAGGCAGGCTCTGTGCAAAAACCTCCCCTTGTCAACACTTGCTTGAAGGTAAAAGGACAAAATACAGAAGCCGCAGCGCTCCATCCGCCTGTCACGGCCTGAGGGATGGAAATGCCCCCGTGCTGCCAATGTTACAAACGGGTATTGCTCCGGAGGGAGATATTGAAGGATGCAGTGCATTTCAGAGTTTGTTGTTGTCTGCTTCAAAGTGAGGAGAGAATCAATAATTTGTTAGCCTGTTAGCTGATGGCTTGTCCGTGTGCCAGCTCCGGTGCCCTCCAGGAGAAGCTGCCAAAGTGACCGAGGGAGGAGAGAGGGATGTGAATCTCACAAGTCATTTTCCTGAGACGCTTACGTGGGAATCCTTTAGAGCCTCTCAGTAAGGACAGAGACCTTTGCAGGCTCAATTTCTGTTTGAGCAATTCCTTTTGAGGTCAGTAGACCCAATGCTGGTGTCTTTTTACCTCAATGGGATTTGATTTTCCTTCTTTCACATCCTGGAGGGGAAAGAGCCCCCAGGCTGGCACCAACACCCCCACCTTGTATTTTTAATTGCGACACAGTCCCTTGAAGCCATAAGCAGTGTCACACATAGGAGCAGGTCAGAGCTGGGGTGCTGGTTTCTGCTATCCTCCAGCTGCCTTCCCCTTGTGCTGTTGTAGCAAAACCCCATAACAGGCCCTCGTCCCTGCTTTACGAATTATGGGATGCCAGCAGTGTCCTCAACAGAGATTTCTCCTGCCTGTCATTTTTTTCCCCTCTTCCCCTCTGCAAGTTCAAATGTGTCTCCTTTGTAATGGATTCAGCCAAAAGCTTGTGCCTCTTTATTAACCTTCAAATAAGGGTCCTCCAGCTGAGGGAAACACAGTTCTGCAGGGCTTGTGGTGTAAGAGTCACTGCTGGTGTCACGCAGCTGTTTAACGTCCTGGAAATGGAGCTGCTGCTTTTTGCTTTTCGTTTGGTTTGAGGCTTTTTTCTTTGTGGTAAAGAGATGTAAGTTGTTCGTTTTCTGCCTTCTGCTGAGTGACTTATAAATGGCCTGTGCAAAGTTGGCTCTAGAAATTACAATCAGAAAAATATATAGACTGTTGGGTTGTTTTTATGGATCCCAGTTCATGATACGGGGGAGATTCCATTATAAACTTTCATTAAAAATAAAGGAGGAACACTAAAAATTCTGCTGCTGATCCAGGGAGAGTAAAACTTCGTCAAGGCAACTAACACTGAGCCATCTTATACTTTATTCCCTGCTGTTTATCTAAAGCACATTTCTTACATCCAATAGATTTGTACCTCTGGCAGCTTCTATCTCCACGAGTTTAAGAGCCTTTGACTAATGAAGACCAGAGAGATTTCTGCCACGCTGCCACAGCCCCACTGAAGGAATCATTTCCAAGCGGTTTGCTCTCCGGGGGCACATAAGGCCAAAATTAAAAATAACTAGCTAAATAAATAAGCGCCTGTGTACATATACATACATGTATTTAGATGTTCAGATTATACTTATATACATATGTATAAGTTTGTGTAGAAAACCCCTTAGCTCCAAGCAGCTTCGGGGGGCAGAGCGTGCGTACAGCAACACGGTCTGCTAGGCGGGTCTCGGCCGTGTTACAAGCTATTTGCAAATTAATCGTGGAAGAAATCTAAGCGGTCTGATCCTACGGGTGTATAAACGTGTGTGTTTGTGGGAGCGCATGTGCACGCATGCAGAAAGGGGCTGCGAGGGAGGCCTGCGCTTGAGCTGCTCAGACAAGTTTTGTTGCTTCGGCCCATTGGTGCCGGGTTGAAATAGGTGAGCTGATCCTATTAAGGTGGCTCAGAAATGGCTTTCCAAAATGGCTTGTGTTCCCACACTCATTTGTTTCCTTGATTCACTTCAAAATCTGTTCCCCTTAGCATTTACACAGAGGCACTGAAGGATGTGTTGTTACCCTGTGGTTTTCTGAGACAAAAGATGGTTTGGGGTCTGGATCAGAGATGGATTTACGGGGAAAGCACGCAAGCCAGAAAGTGGCTGTATGAACATCACATGTGGAAAGTGAGAAGGTATATGCTTGTGAAAGAATGCCTCGAGTTAAACAAATATCCACATGAAGGCAGAGGTAGCTCGACTGAAACGGCTGTGCTCCCTGTGCTGATGTTGGCCGGGGCCTGACTCCACAACAAGTGGGAGTGCAAACACCCGCACCAAATCCTGGCCGTTCACATTGAGAAGAGCATACACGTGCTTCATCCTGGTGTGGCAGCATGGGCCAGAGCCTGTTGTTCCCCTGCAAACCTGGTTTCAGCAGGGCCTAACTTGTGTAGGGGTGTTTGTGGTGCCACAGGGGCAGAGCCTCTTCTGAGGCCTTCAGTGAGCGTACCCCGCATGTGAGAGATGCAGGGCAAGAGCAGCCAGGCTTGTTCATGGACAGTAACAAAATGTCTCCTGTTTTAGCGTGATGTGTCTGGGAAGAGCAGAGCCGGGCCTGAGGTCTGAAGCTGGGCTTTGTCAGGACAAGAAATCCATTACTGTGCTGTCGGTGAGAGCCTGCCTGTGGCATCGTGCACCAAGATGGTGCTGTCAAGTTCTGAAAGTAATCACCAGGGGTAGATGACAACATGAAAAGAGAGATGAGAGTGGGAATGAATTTAGCCAACTTCATCTAAAGAAGTGTTTAATGGCAGGATGATCATCATAAAGGCCATTTAGTAGCAGGAAGAGGAGATGACACGTAATACATGTAGTAAGTAGCACAAAGAACAATGAATGCAATTTAATAAAGGGCAAATTCAAACTGGAAATGAGGCTAAACTTTTGGATGGTTCAGGGCAGGCAGAAAGGGAAATCATTTGCTTAATGAGGTAGTTATGACAAACTAGGTAGAAATATTCTGGTTTCCGAATTCAGCAAGCATGGAATTGAATCTTTCCTGCGTGACACAGTGGGTTCGGCCGGGCAGGCCGGCGGTGCTCTGTCAGCCTTGGCCGTCGTGACCATTAGGCGCATTAATAATCCATGTTGGAATAAAGGCACTACAGCAGCAGCATTACATGTGGAGCATCCTTCCTTCATCTGTAGCAGTGAAGAAAGAAATCAGATTGTGTTTTTTTTGTGGCTTCACAGTAAGAAACAAAAACAAAAAGTTAAGTGTGCTGCGCTCGTACTAGCAGAGATCTGAGGACCACAGGGAGATTTCCAGCCCCACAGCATTTGTACCTGGTCACAGCCGTGTTGTGGCGTGGCTGCTGGGGATGTTTCCTAGGGCTGCACGGGTGCCTGGCCCTCCCTGCATTGCAGGGCCAGCTGGATGCCCCCGGGGAATTTCTTCAAACCCCGGCCCCTGTATTCCACTCTGGCTGCTGCCTCGAAGCAGAGCTGACCTGATGGCCGGTAGCGATGCAGCGGTTGATCTTAATTAACCACCTACAGATCTCCCTGCTCCGAATGTGCTCGTGCCCTCCTGCCTGCTACGGCTCTTTATTAGGAGCATGTCTGAAAACAGCCTCGAGTCTGCGTTGCTGCAAATGCTTTAGGAAAAAAAGAGGCCATAAATGCATGCTGCCAGAGCCTCGCAGCTGAGGCGAAGTGGCCCAAATGTATTGCTGGTGTGAACGTAGTGAGATGAGGGAACAGTGCAGGAACCGATACCAGTGTTTGAAGCAGAGAGCCCAGGATGATGAAGAAAAGTGGTGAACAAAAATGTTAATCTCTTTGTGGCGCAAATATACAGTTGATGTTCCTGGCCATATTTTAAATACATTGAAAGGCATGAAGTACCTAATTAATGAGGTTTCATAGGGATCCCAATTAACCACTAATGGTCACCAACTGCAGTGTCTGAAAATGAAGTGAAATGAGGGGATTCCGTGCATGGAAACCGCTTGTATTGTCCAACACAGCTGATGATCGCCGTGCTTAAGTAACTGAATTCTCATAAGGATTTGAGCTGCTTGAAAATAAATGCAATTTCTTCAGGACCTTGATAGTGATCAGGAAGTGAATGTAAAACTGTGATCTCATGTAATTTGGAAAGTTAATGTAATAATCTGATTGGCAGAGCTTGCTAGGCATCTAACTGTATACTGAAAAGGAAAAAAAAATGTAAGGCATGGATCTGTGCCAACAGCAATGGAGGTGGAGAAGACAGTCGATTTTATTCCATAAATCATCTGAGATGAAAATGGGTGGTGTCCCAAAGAGAAATAAAACAGAGTGCTATTTGCGAAGAAAATAGGTCAGTCTAAATAAAAGCGTTGGTTGTTACATGCTACAATAGATATATGTTGGAGAGCTGGTTGGAAAATTAATTTATTCCCGTAAAAACATAGCTTTTATAGAAGTCTTTCTTCAAGCTTTGAGATTTTCTGTGGAAAAAAAAAAAAAAAAAAAGTATTTTATATTTATATATATATACATATCAGTTTCCATCTACCAGGAAGTTTCAGATGGAAGCCTGGTTTCTGGTCAGTTTTTTCTCCCCCATGCAAACACATGCTTGCAGGAGTAGGTGTCTGTACTGGAGTGGACGTTGCTCCCTCTAGAGCAGAAATGAATCCCTTTTTACAACCCATCATGTTTTGTCTCTTGGTTCTGCTTTGTCCTGGGCTGGACGTATGGGTTTTCCTACCTGTTAGCTCCGTGTCCCCGTCATGAGTTTCCAAGCTTTGGTTTCCAAGTTTCTGTTCCAGTTGCATGTTTGTAAGGTGCTCTAAGGGCTTATCATACCAGATCTTCTCTACTCTTTGCAGACAAGCTGAAAATTAGCAATAAAGTGTTCGGTGATGTTCAGTGAAAGCCATGACAGAAGTTGCACAAGCAGTAATTGTCAAGGAAAGAAGCCGTACAGACTGAGGAAAGGAGACACAAATTGTCAAGAGTGAGTGCAAGGCGCATTTTTCTGAAATAACTCATCTTTTTGGCTGGGGTCAGAGAACAACAATCTCAGACTTAATCCGTCCCCCGCATGAATCGCTGAAGTTGTTGAATAATAACCCATAAAATGTATATTAGCAGAGTTGTGCCAGGACCCTAGGAAAGGTAATGCTCCCTGGGTGTTTTGTGGGAATGTTTTGGACCTACATAGCACATTACCAGCATTCATCAAGTAATACACAGCACGCTTTGACTAACTGGGGAAGTTGAGTTGTCAGCAGGAGGTCAGAGAAGATGATCTTTTGGTTCCTTCTCGCCCTAACATCTCTGAATAGCAGCAGTAGATGCCCCTAGTGATGCTCACAGAGCACGCGCGTGTTTGCTCTGAGTTGCAGGAGGCTGCGTGATCAGCATGCCGACAGGCGCTGCGCTGCTACAAGGTGGAAGCGTGGCTGTTTCAGAATCTGTTGGGGTATTTTATATCGCTTAGGCAGGTGGGTGTCGTGACACTAGAAAGCAGAAAGTTGGCTGGCAATATGCTGCTGGTTGCAGGTCATTATTTAAGGTATGGGTATGTGCATCTCTCTGAATAGCCGGTGCCTTTGTGGCTTAGACTTCTGGCTGAGATGTGGAAGACAAATACTGGAGGCTGCGGTTAAATTAGGCAGCGTGGAGAGTTATACTTCAAGCTTTTAGGCTGGGACATCGGGTTCCTGCTTGGGGGTTCAGATGTGAGGTTGTCTTTCCCTAGAAGGTCTCATTTTTATTCCCATGTGGAATGGGAGACGCTCTGTGGAATGAGAAAAGTTGTCTGTGTTGCTGAACTCTGAGCTTGTTTCCTGTATCTTCACCCCTTTAACTGGGTGTCAGTCGCCTTTTTCTTGGTTAGATACCATAGACCAATTCCCGTCTCTGTTCTGGGTCTGCAGTTGAGCAGAGCAGTTCATCACCAAGGGAAAATAAGTCTTTCTTTATAACTGCTTCTCTTCATTTTATCTCGGCTTGTCAGTGTCTGGCAGATTCTCCATCCTTTACGCCATTCCTCTGCAGCTCACTTCACAGAGCAGTCATTAGCTCTGCATATAGGGCAGGCTGGGGGAATTCGTTGCTTCCCTGAAGTTTCATTCAGTCTTTCTTGGGTTGCCTTTGGACTTTATATTCTTTGTAGGCTGAAAAGGGCTGGGTACTGCTCTGAATTTGGTCTTTGCTTTGTATATTCTTAACGCTTCTAATTACTGCTAGACTGGACTGACCTAAAGTGGTATTGTAACTGTGCCTGATGTTTCTGTTCAGAAAACATAATGCTGGCATTTGAATCTCATTTTGTGAAGTTTGCTTGTACTGTTTAGAACAATTTGAGGAGATTTACAATTGCTTGTTTTGTAATTCAGCCACGAAGAATTAAGGGAAGGCTTTAAAAGTAATCTCTCTTTTCCTCCAGCCAAAGAAACACTGTTATGTTTTCATCTGTCATCTTTTTTAGGGTCATGGTTTGGTCTCTCCCATGTTGCACTTGATGGGCATATATAAGTGCTGCATCTGAGTAGTTCGCAGAGGAATTTGGCACTTTGATTTCTAAATGCAGTGCCAAACGTGCAGAGAGAACAGCGGAGCTTGGTTACAGTGGAGTCTATGCAAATATGGGAATTACATTTTCAGGAAAAATGACTATGAGAAGAGAAGGCTTAGAAATCGATTGCAATTAAAGTTGTAACTGGCTTGGTGCTGGAGATGGATAGCTGCTAGCTTTGGATATTTGCTAGCTAGGCAGAAACTCAGAAAATTGTGTTTTCTGAGAGCAGAGATACAGAGGAAAGATGGCTTTATGTTTAAGGCTCTACACTGGGGCTCAGCAAATTGACTTCCCTTCCTTTCCTGGCTGCCTCAAAGGATGCCTCTGTAGTCCTGGGGATGATTACAAACTTTTTACCATATGTTTATGCTGCCTCTAAGTGATCTGGAGCCTCGTTTTAGTTGGGGTTCATGAAATTCTAGCCTACCAAATAATATTTACTTACTAGTCTCTACCAGAAAGTAAACATTCTTTGGAAAAACTAAACTGAGTCACGTTTATACTGAACAGGGATTCTGTGCTCTAGGCAGTGATTGATGACAAATAAGGCCTTGGGAGATGATGACTATATCAGGCTGGATGCTCAGACCAGGCATGGGATCATTAAAGTTGCTTCAAAAAATGTTGGGGGGGGAGGAAGAAGGGAGAAGGGGAGGAGATGCTGACCATGAGGGCCATGGGCTATTTTCCCAAGGTCCCATAACTCAGGAGAGAGGAAGGGCCTGACAGAATCAGAGAACCTTCCTCAAAGGGGACTTTATAACATCATTAGTGTATTGGCCAAATTCAGGCACACTTCAATATTAACAAAGGATTTTTTTTTTTTTTTTTTTAGATAAATCATCTGCAAACGAGTTTATGAGAAAAATAGAAGGAAGAAGGCCAAAGAGGCATGCCAGAGAAGGAAGCTTGCAGAGTCCAAGGGGTTCAGAGAAGACTGCAGTGGGACTGCCTCTGAGAGGGAGTGTTTACATCACTAATTCTTGAAGGGCTTACCTTCTGGGACTCTGAGCTTGGATTGCTGCCGCAACGTTTGTCTGGGACTTGGCCTCTGGGCTGGTGAGTTAGTGATGGAGTGATACACGTCTCGTGTGCTGAAACATGATGTTTTCAGGTTGCTCACTGTGAGGAGTTTTGGTCTCTGATCCTTCTGTTTCTCCTGCTCCAGTGAGGACAGGATGTGTCATGCAGCAAAGAAGGCAAAGGATCACAGACATTAGATAAAGGGTTTTCCAAATGCCTCAGGGCTCTCTTAACACTGTCATCATTGGACTCAATGGGACTTTCTCCCCTGACTGTTGGGAGCAGGGATCTTGTATTTCAGCCTGTAAAGTAGGTAGATTTCGGCAATCATTTGGATACAAAACATGTATATATGTCTGCTGCAGTGCAGGGAGGTGATGCAGCTTTTGCAGATGCTGTTTAGTGGTAGGAAAGTAGTACATTAGCAAGGTAGGTCAAATCCAGCCCCTAGTTATACCAGTTCAAATACAGAATAATGCTGTTGGTGTGTTTAGCCAGAATTTGTTGTTAAACAGATCCCTTCATTTTGCATTCACTCAGTAGAGGTGCATGTGATTGCACTGCGGGCAGGGGAGCGATGAATGGAACCTGATTAGTTTGCTCCTAGAATGTATCCCAGAGAAAGTAAATAGCATTGCAAAGGGTTAGCTTTGCAATATTGCTTTTCCACTGTAGCATTACAAGAATGTGCTATTTACCGTTTGTGCCCAGTTTGTGCTGTCTGAAACCAGGGAAAGTGTCCACTTTGGAGAAGTTGGAGCTTCTGCCTGGAACAAAACAAACCAAAAATTTTAAATTTCCTTACAGAAAATGGATTTTTGATTTTAACAGAGGAATAAAACGGTTCCCTCTGTTTTTGTAGAATGATGGACCCAACACAGAATTTGCCAGGATAACCAACTTGGTCCCATCTTGGTGATTCATTTCCCTTTGGAAAGGGCAAAGGCATGTAAGTCCACAAAAAGTTGCTCCAGGGGAAACAGCAGCCTGGGAGTCCTCTGAGAAAGAGGAGGCATGAAGGAGCCACAATCTGATGGTTCCATTTGCAGAGAACTGTCCACGGAGGGGTGTTCAGTAATCCCCAGAAAGCCCACTCTGAAAAGCCCACTGCTGTCTTAATTTAGAGCTGCTTGACTGCATATTGGGGATCCTAGAAGCCCTGTGACTTTGATCTTAAAATCCACTTGGGCTTCCAGTGCTGTGCCCTGTGGCATGGCTGCTGCAAGCCTGGGGTTGTTGGCCTGGAGCTGCTGGTGCTGGGACAGCGCAAGCCCCGTTACCTGTCCCCCAGACACGGGGCGCTCAGAGACAAACGGGACAAGCTCAGTTACCTCACACCTCTTTTTAATGGACCTGGCAAAACGAAAAGAGCAGCTGTGCCAATATATCAACCTTTACTGACAGAAGAGAGTCATGTCAGAAGTGCTGTGGGCAAATCTACTTACAGCATCTGGGGGCTGCTTTAGGAACAGCACAACGAGCAAACCTTTGCTCAGCGGGTTGCACGTCTCTGGTCCTCATTGTTCTGACTGGTGCTCAGCAGCTGTACCCTTTGGAGAAGCAATAGGCATTTTCTTTGACCAGAGATGTTTGCAGCTGTCTCCTGTCTCCCCTTGAACTCTTTTCATATTCATATTTTCATTGCTAATGAGAGTCTTGACTATATGCTAAAAAGATCCTCCATCCCTTCCAATTTCTCTTGGAATAGCTAAAGACAAAAGAAGTAATGAACTAAAGCTCCCTCTGAGTCTTTGACTCATCCAATCACCCAAATTAATCAGTGTTAGAGAGGAGTGTGCTGCTCGGTGTGACCACCCAGGGCGCTCTGTCTGGCTCCATGACTTCGGTTGCTTTGTCTCAGTATCACAGCACACATACGGTGCGAGATTGTGCTCTGTCCTCAGGTGCCCGCCACGCTTACCCGAGGTAATCAAACCGAATGCGGGCGAGAGGCAGCTACAACAGAAAATAACTTCCAGGCAGCTGTAGGCTTGGCGTAGGCCTTTTACGATCAAATTTTCACCTCCAGTGTAAATCCAACAAAGGAAAGAGTGTGCGTGTATGTAGGCGCACACCTGTTGGAAGCAGAATGTAGACCTAATTGTCTTCAGCCCATATCTCCAGCCAGCCTCTGTGACCTCCTAGGTACGCATGCATGCTCGTGGAGACAGCCTTAAATAAACACTGCTGGCTGCGTGTGCAACAGGCAGGAGTGAGAAGTGCCTGGCTCCAGTAGAAAAATGGCCAACAGTGGTGGGTAGCATCTGGGGGTGAGACTGGCCCGTAAGTCGGGGTTCCTCTCTTCCCCCCAGCTGTGCCACTGACTTGCTGTAAAACCTTCCCAATCACTCAGGTGAGCGAACCTCTGGAGGTTCAATTCTGCTTTGGTAAATCAGGAACAAGGATTCCTTTCAGCTGTGCCTCCCTAGCAGTGATTGAGCTGGGCTGACAGGCACTAACGCAGTCTTCAGGGAGCAGCAGCGCTCAGGTTGCTCTAGTGAGCGTTTTGTGCTAGGGGAAGAATGGATCCTCACCATATTCAATCAGTAATCTCTGGGCATGTATACCCCCACTTCTACATTAAATACTCTTAGCGATTTAGGGATTTACTGTGTCTTTCCCTCTTTTATTTATCTCACATTCCCATCAACAGGAGCTTAATTTTAGGCCATGATAAAACTTTTTAAGCACACTTTTACTGGATAAAGTCATTAAGAAATCTGCGCTTTTTTTTTTTTTAATAGTGACCCCATTCTTGCTTTCTGAACTATCTTGACTTTTTTTAAAAGGGAAGCAATAATGAATTTCCATATGGGCTATACCCTGTAAAAAGATTATCTCCATTTATTCTTTTTATAAAGTTTTCAGAAGGGAAGGCACTGTCCCAATGCACAGAAGCAATTTTTCTTTTCAATGGATACTGTGACTCAAATCTAAACCTTTGCTCTCAGAGGAACACTTTTCAAATGTTTACTTACTGCTTGATTCCTGATAGGCAGGCTGGAAAAAAATCAGATGAGGTGTTGCTCCTGAAAGTTATACTGCTTTATATTGTTTGAAAGGCAGAGATTGAGCTGATTTGTCTAGCAGCTTGCCTTTTCTCAGCTGGGGGAAAGAGTTCCTTTGTAGCTCAGGCTTTTATCAACAGTCCAGTAAAAGTGTTTTATATATATACATAAAAAACATACACATTTATATAGAGCCTTTCATCTTGATGGTTCCAAAGTAGTTGAAAATTTGTCAAATAATTTGTCAACTACTTTCCTCAAAAGTTATCTCTAACTTCAGCACAAAAACGGAGGTATTTCTGTGCTGGCTGAAGCTATTTTTGCTACTAATAGCTTATTAAAGTAACCATCAGAGTTGTAACGCATGTATTACAAAATTTTAAACTAAGAATTTTTGAAACTTTTTCCTAATCGTGTAAGAGGATTTAATCAAACGTGAAGCTGCTTTCTTGTTACAGTGAGGCTTGGGGGGAGCTGGGGCACGAGGTGTGCTGAGCAGGAGAGGATCTGCACTGTGTGTTTGTGGTGGGTAACCGGGGAAAAAAAAAAAAAGATAAATAATACAGCACTGAAGACAAAACCAGGGTCGTGGAAAGATCCCCTTTTGACAGATGCTTGGTGACAAATTCCTCTTTTGCAGCACAGCTGGAACAGATTGGTGTGTATGGGTGAAAACTGTGTGAACAAACAGGGATGCCTGTCCCCCTCTGCTACCCCCTCACCCATCACGGGCTTGCCAGGAGAGGATTTCTGCCTGGGGCTGGTGGTGCTCCTCACAACCATTTGCCCTTTACCTCACTGGTGACACCATGACCTTCCTTGGAGACTTAAAACTGAGCAGCATTTGCCTCTCCTGGAAGGGCTCTGCCTTCACACGTCCCCCGTGCTCGCTCTGCCTCCGTAAGGCTTCGTCACAGGATCCTCTTGGCTGCTGAACCTTTTCCTTGTGCAAGTCGCTGGCTACCTCACGAGCAAACGTTGCAAGGTGACTAAGGGTTTCGTGCTGGGATCCACGGCAGAAGCGTGTTAATGGAGTCAAGTGCTATTTGTTGGCTCCAGTGCATTTCACTGCGCCTTGGCGCACTCGTGCTTCCTGTATGAAACTTGGCTGGAGGAGTCAGAACTGCAAGACATCATCCCAAATTCCAGCTGGGATGTGTAACTTGGCTACATGACACTCTCCCCTCTTTGCCCCCCTTAGCCACTTCCCATGTTAAATAGTTTCTCAGGACTCCAAGGGGAAGGGGGAGATGATCTCCAGGCAAATGATTCTGATAAGTAGAAAAAATGTGTAAATAAACTAGCCATGATTAATAGTAAGAAATTGTCACTTGTCTCACATGCCTGGAAGTTGTGGCTTGCTGAAATGACAGCCCTTGTCTTGCTGTTGCGGGGCTGGGATGCAGAGAGTGAATGCTGGGGGTGGGATTTATTTGACACATATTTTCAAACTGGGAAAAAAAAAAAAAGTGTGATTTATTTTCTTTTGCTGCAGCCTGCTCCCAATTTTCAGTTTACATTAATAGCTATGGGAACAGCAGTTCTTACTGCCATATACTTTAGCTATTAACACTGTGTCTGGTTTGACAGTGCATCTCTTAAATTTTTTTTTATTCCCTTGTGATCATAAAATATGTATCAGCCTTCCTTTTTAATCTCCTTTGGCATGTCCAGCTAGTTAATGTGCAACTTTCCTCCTTTAGGATTTGATTCTTCTCGCGTCATACACTTAACTAGAAGAAACAAACTGTCTACTAAAACTTCCTCTTGTTTGTTTGTTTATTTCTTTTTAATTTTTTTTTAATTGGGAACTTGTTTGAATTCATATTTAATGGAATTATTTCTCCGGGAGCCCCTAACAGCTTTCTCCCCGAAATGTTTGTTTCATTGATATTTTAATTGCTGTAATAATCAGCATGCAGAATAAGAGGTCTTTCCCCTAGCTCAGTAAATCCATACTGGCTGAGTAAAGCATGTCTGTGATTTATGTGCAGATAAACAGCTTTGGATCCTGTCCAATCACTTCATCAGTTTTAATTCGGCTGCCTAATCAGTAGCAAACAGGAGGGTTTTTTTTTTTTTTTTTGCTTTGTTTTGTTTTTAGCAAGGTGGGGGGTGCTAATAGAGGGTTTGGCATAGTCCCCAGAATGGCACAGATACTCCCCATTTCTCATCATGTTAGTGTCAAAGTCAGCTCTAACTTTCTGAAAGAGCTTATAAGAAGGGATGAGATGCCAAGGCCTGCCTTTAGGCTTTTGGTGGTATCTAAGGAACCATGCAGATACGCAGTCTGGAAAACAAGTCTGCTCTTATCTCATGATTTATAAAGGACATCCCTCGGATGCCTGAGAAACGTGGAAAGGCTCGTATGGAAGCAGATTTTATTTCCTGTGTGTGCTTAGGAGTTGATGCCTTCAAGATTAGTTTCTCAGCAATCAGGTTGCTGCTGTTGCTGTTTCCTAAAAGTCACGGTGACTTCAGTGCGGTCTGGGAGGCGGAGGTGCCTGCGGGGAGGCAGAGCAGCACCAGAGGGAGGAGGATCTTTCTCCCTCCCCTTCCCGGTTACATTGGGTAGGACAGACAGACCCTGGCATCCTGCTGGAATAAGCACCATCCTCTCTCCTCATCTGTGCTGCTGGCTGCAGTGTGTCAGGATGGGGATGGGGCAGGGTGCTGCTCACTGCTGCCATTTTCGTCTCCATTCCTGCCCTGCTGTGCTGCAGGTTGGATGCTTAATGCTTGGTGATGAAGCACTGGGGTTTTGGGGACAAATGCTGCACATACAGCTCTACAAGAGAACAGCTCCTCCTGCAGCTCTGTGCAGCTGAATAAGGGCAGGGTTGGTACGTCCCACTGCCACCTCTGCAGCTCTATCCTACGGGGTGCTGTGACACATGGACTGTGTGCACGGTGTTGTAAAGGCCAGGGTGATCCAGATGCCCCCAGACTGAGGCTCTTCTAACTTTGGGCTCAGGACCAGAGTTCCTGACCTCATTTTTATCTACCGTAAGCTAAGCAACTGCCTACTAACGATAAAACATTGGACCATTTACATTATTATCTGTTGGTGCCATGTGTCCAGAGGTGAAGTGTTCCCTGATTTATAAGCAGCCTCTGAAGGATTACAGAGAACAACCCCGTTCTGCTCACCAGATCTAGGGCAAGCAATATCACCCACAATAATAAAGCTCCCCTGAAAAGCTTAGCAAGGTTTGACTAGCACACCATGGCTGTGCGTCTCTGAGCCTTGTTGGATGTCCTTGCTGCCCTCTATTTCCATGGGTAACTGTGCCTGGCCACTTCCCTTATGCTGGGAGGCTGCAGGAGATGTTAGATCACTGTTCTGGATTTATTTCTGCCTCCTTCATAGCAGCCCGTGCTGGTAAGCCAGTGGCAAGCTGGGGAAGCAGTGCTAGGCTGGGTGGCCACCACTGGGCCAATTTAGGAGGTGGGTTCATAGGGAAGGAGGAGACATCAGTGTCTCTGCTCTGTCTTCTTGGTGGTTTACATCATTGCCCAAATGAGACCCAACAGCTTTTTTTCCATTTCACATTAACCCCCACCAGCTCCATGTTTCATCATTACCAAGACCGTAAGGAAAATCCCAACCAGAGCTGTTAAATTCAAACTTTTTTTTTTTTTTTTTTTTGGCTCAGCCTTAATTTCCTGCACACACCCATAGCTGCGGGGGCTTTAAATAGAGCTTTGAATCATGAAATTCGGAGAATTAGGCTGGGCTGGAGGGAAGGGCAGTAGACTGGGTTAGAGGCAGTTTGGGATCGGTTCGCAGTGCAGATGTGCGTGTACCCAGGGACCTCGGGCGAGGTGTTTAATCCACCCGCCATACTGGGCTTTGTCGGGCTGCAAAAGGGCAACAACACCTCCCCGCCTTAAACACGTTACGGGAGGGAAGAGATTCAGCTCCTGTGGTGGCTCTGGCACAGCTCCACCTCCAGTGTCACAGAACGTGAAGGTTTTTGGGGTGTCTGTGAGCGGTGTTGGGCCCGTGTCCTGCAGGGCCAGGGGAAGGCAGCGCGCTGGCATGGCCGGGGGACAAAATGGCGGCCGCGGCCCTGAGGTGCCAGCCTGGCCCAAATTAACGTGAAATGAACTTCCAGAGTCCCAAAAGTTTAAGACAATCCTGTCTATCGACTGCTTTAATGGAGAGGTAGGAATGGCTTCGTGCTGTAACCTGAGAGGGAATTCAAACGTCTGACAAGTAATTTCAGGAGAAGGCTCAGTTTCTGGCAGATCAAAGGTGAGTGTAGGGGATCCTCTATTCTCTGGCCAGAAGGGAGCTGTTATGCTTAGCGTTTGGCAGTTTGTAGCCCAAAAATCCTGCTGGTGATCAAACCCAAGGGTTTCTGCTGTCCAGTGTCTTACATTTTAGAAGAGACTGCCAGTCCAGGGGGTTTGAGCTCACAGGTGCATCTTACTTTCTTACAACCTGGTATTTTGGGCTCTGATCTGCCACCAGAGATATCACCAAAAAAAAGCATCACCACTGTTGTCATTTTAAAGAGTAAGAGAAAACTGGTAATGAGGGCTGAATCTTTTTGTGAGGTGATCCCTGGTGTTCCCATGGATTTCCCACCTTCAGGATTCAGCCCTGGCAGAAGCTGTGGAAACTTTCCCATCTTCAGCCCTGTCCTGTGACTGCTTCCACAGGGAAAGACCAACAGGAGAGGGAAGGAAATAGATAAGGGTGCATACATGGGTCACAGTCTTAAAATGTTTCAAGAAGGGACTGCAGGAGCATTTTCTGGATTAGAAAAATGTGGTGAATGAGACTCCTCATAGAAAACAATTGCTGCAGTCCTCTTGGTGAACTGGGTGACTGGTTCTTCTCTTACTGCAGGTATGCATTTTTCAGATGTTGCTATAATTATGATTTTTCCTTTTCTTTTTTCTTCTTCCTTTTTGTAAGAATCACACTACGTACAAACCATTGTTCAAGTGTGATTTACCAGGGTGGTGACAGGTCTGCCTATGGCCTGTCCCTGAGCGTGACACCTTGGCCCCAGGAGCCCTCTGCTATGACACAAGGTTTTGGCACATCAGATTTTAGTTTCCCTGGAAAAACCATTTTGTCTTTTTAGAGCCTCCGCTCCTTGTGTGTGATGTAGAGCTAATAGCATGTGCTCCTTCTCAGGAGCACGGTGAGGATAAACCCATCTGGTTTGTGAATGCTCAGACATTGCTGTGATGGAAGCCATGTAAATATCTGGATAAATGATTTCAGTGAGATCGGCTGTCGAGCATAATAGGTAGCAGGGTCAGAGTCTATTCACAGTGAGTCATTTCTTACTGGCTGAGTGGGATCTGTGCTCACAAGCCATTGTGCAGAGACATCCTCTGAGTTTTGCTGTCTCTGTCTTTTCCCTGCCTACATGTTCAGCTCCTTGATCTCTTGCCTGGAAGTTCCAGGGGGCAGGGACAGCTGCGTCCAAGGGCTGCACAGAGCTTAGCACCAAGAGTTCAGGCACAGGGTAAGCTTTGGGGAGCTGCCACGATGCTGAGCTAAAAGATCTCTTATTAGAGAACAATCTAGAATTTAGCATACTTTGATATAATTTTTGCCTCTTTACTTTCACGGGGTTAAGATGGAATTGAGGGTTTTGGACCAGACAGATGGGTGGAAATAATGAAGATAACCTCTGAGATGTGAGTTTCTTGAGCAGATTTGTTCATTTTGTGCTTTGCTGTGGGATCAGCACCCTCAATGTTTCAAAGAGCAGGGATATTGCTCACAGCTAGCATGCTCACTGTCTGCCCTGCCAGGCTTGCTGTGAGACCTGGGGCAAAATGTGTAGGCAGCATTCACACCTCTTCATCTGGCTGCAGCTCATGGATTGACTTGAATGGTTTAAATAGGTCTTTACTAATCTGGATCTCTGACTACATCGGTGAGTAGTTCTGCTGACAGAACGGAGCATGCAATAAGCTCAGGCAGGGGTGAGTGATAAGGCGAGTAGATGAGTGGTGGAGACAGTAATCTCCCCACGCAGAACGCTGCAGTGGGGAAGGAGGTGTGTGCTCACAGCCTGCATTTCTCACTGGTGCATTTTCCCCTTGGAAACTGGGACAAGAGGATTCCTTGGCTCTCCTGGGAGGATGAAGTGGTCAGTAGTGTGCAGGCAGGGCTGCACAGTTTGTAGGTTAGATTGAGTGTGTTGAAATATTTATTGTTTTACAAACATTTGCTGCTAGCAAATCTGTAGGTTCAGATTTTTGCAGAAAGCAAACATGAAGAAAGAGGATTGCAGCTGAAGCAAGTTTTGAAACAAACTTCAGATGGGCATTAAGGAAAATTTTTACATTACTCCGTGGTTAAATTTAAATAACATGTTTGTTACATTTTGTTTCTAAAATCATGTCAAAATTTGAAATTAAATTATTTTCCCCATCAGAAGACATAATTGGAAATATCCATTGAAGACTTGCTTTCTGATGTTTCCACAGGTTACTAAGGATTTTCCCTGGTGCGTGACTTCGAATATGATACTTCAGTAATGCAGAGGCTGTAAGTATATAATATGATGTTTGCAACCCTTCTTTAACAGCTGTGTTTATACTGTTTCTGGATCTTTGCTAAACTTTGCTAGACTCTACCTTGCAATGAGCTTGCAAGGAAGTGGCTGGAAGAGGAGGACATGGTTCCAAAATGGATAGTGCCATTTTAGACACTTTGCTTTATGAGCTTAATGTTGTCTTATTTAAGAATTCCTATAATGGTTGTTTAATCTGCAGGAAGAAAGCCCAAGACATCTGTCTGTATTGCTGGAAATGCCACAAGTAGACAAAAATAAAAATACCTCATTAGAGTAGATGAGCAGTGAATAAAATGCAATGATACGTTACCAAAAGCTGGCATGGAGTTGGTTCCCAGGCACAGAACAAAGGCCAAAAACCTTATTTTGCTTGTGATAGCACTAATTAAAAAGGCCTATTAGAAGCTGAATGAATGAAATGGAGGCTGCTGCCCTGATCATGTAATTGTTGGCCATCAGTCACCTGGTGTCAGAGTTGGGTATCTGAGGAGTCTTATCACAGAGGGAAGCTTTTGTGCAATTCCTGGATTGAATTCCTGGATGTTTGAAAACAGTGCAATTTCTGTCTCTTCCTCAACTGTTCCCATATTTTCCTTAGGTGAATTAGTGAGCTGTGAATTTTGGTAGCGCTTTCCTGAATCCTGCATTGTTTTCCCTAATCAGTTCTCTCAGATCTGCTCAATCTCCATTTAATTCAGTCAGCTACTCAACATCCAAACCATTTGTAATAAAGAGAGTGCTAATTTTTCCTTTTATTTCAATTGTAGTTGATGGCTTTCGGCAGGTGTTATCATATAACTCAATCACCAGCCACTGGAATTTGTAATTTAATCAATAAAGGAGGCCATTTTTCTCAAGTAGATCAAAAGAGAAAGAACTCAAGGAAAATGCTCAGTAAAAGGAGAGTGAAGAACAAAACAAAGTGATAGGAACTGTGGTTTGCACTTAATAGCTTCACACCCTGGTGGCTATATCTGCCTGGCAAGCAGCAGGCAAAACAAATACCACTATTTTAGAATTAATGAGTGTAATGATTGTACCTATGCACTCATCTTGCAAAACCTAGAGGGGAAACTGTAGATGTAACTTACATTGCTAAGGCAAGTGCCTTGAACCAACTCCACCAGGCTGAATGGAGTTAGCAGCTCTCTGCATGAGCATTAGTGTTTGCACGAGGAGCTTGATATCAAGGGATAGACCAGGAAATGAAACTGTGCTGTGCCAGATCCTCCAGCTCTTCTGCTCACACCCTGTTGTGTCACTGTGGTTGCTTGTGCAGAGGAGGCCATCGCTGTGCCAACAAGCCACTGTTGACGTACTCGCTGAATGGCGCAGAGCTTTGAAGCACCGGGATCTACCTGACCACAATAAAGGGTGCCTGTGACTCTGTGTACCTGCTCTGTCCCCTCCCTGTCTTTGCTTCTACTGCTTCTGCTACCCCAAAGGAGCGGGTGGTGCTGGCAGGATGAGGGGATGGATGGTCATTACCAGCAATGAGAGCTCTCTAGGTTTCACGCCCGGGCCCATTTAAGAAGTGCAGTGTCCAGAAGAGCGTCTCTGCCAGTTCTGCTTCAGGCCTGAATTTTCTCCCAAACAGGAAGGTTTATTTTGCTCTCAGCCTCTGGAATGCAACGTGCCCTTTTCACACTCTCAAGAAGCTTTGCATGAGGCCTGGGAAATCACCTGTGCTGGGTCACAGCTGGGAACCTGTCCTTGGCTCCTTGAGGAGCCAAGTTTCAGAGGGAGATGGCCTGGACAGGTCTCTAATATCAGGCCTCCGAAAAGTCACCCATGGGTTTGCTGATAAATAGCTGCTAAGTATTACGGTCTCCGCTTGGCAAGGTCTGCGGAGCTGAAGATGAAACGTAACAAAATTATTCATCCGGAAAATGTTAAGGTTTAAAATTACACTAAATCGTTTGGTCCTTAAGGGACATGAAAATGCTGATTTGTTTACGTCCCTCCCAAAGTTCCACGGCCAGCACTGTAGCCATGTTCACTGCAAAGGAAATGTTGAGTCAGCCATTGGAACACGCATCCTAGGGGATTTTAGAACATTTTTTAATTGAAGCAGACACATAAAGTAAAGAAAGTAAAGAAAGGCTTAAGAATACAACATTTGGGGGAATTTTTAACGTGGTGTGTGGCATTTCTCTCAAAGGTTTTAGTACTTCCCTCGAGTGCTACTCTAGATTGAATAAACAGGTATTTAGAGAGTCTTCGGGTGCTTATTTTCAACACGGGTTGCCAAACTTTTACTGTGGCAGGCACTTAATTTCATAAGACAATAAGGCAATCAACTGATGAACTCTGCAGTGAATAATCTTTAAAAAGACCACCAGATGCTCTAAAGCAGAAGCTATTGCTTAATTGCAGTAAGAGATTTGTCTCGGGGTTTGTTAAGAGTTGAACATCATGAATTGAAGAACTCCTGGACAAGTGTGGCAATGAAAGGGCTTGGTTCTTGTTTCTCAGCAACTTGGCCTTGTTGGAGCCTGCTGAATTCAAGTCCTGCTCCTGTTCTCTGCAGCTGTAGCAGAAGGAAAAGTTTTGGACAAGAAGAGCGTGAAGTGTGCCAATCAGGCAGCTACAAAATTTACAAAACTGCAACTGGCCAACTTCTGACAAATTACACTCTCTGCCCTTGGAAACTATCAAAGAAACCTGATGTTGACTAATATGAGCAATACTGTAAATTATATTGGTCTATCCTTTTTCATAAGCCTGTGTTTAAGTCTATTCCCCAACCTTTCAGCGGTGCCAAAAGATTACCAAACGTGCACCATATGATGGCTTATGATTCCTCCTTCCTTCTGGTGCCCACCAAATAATGTCATCAAAGTCGGCGCAGCTCTGCCTGCTGTGTTTGGCCAAATATGAGAGCAGAATTTCTCCCACTGAGTGGCTTAATGTGCTGTATTTGAAGATTGACTTTTTGGAGCAACCAGACGTTGGCTGGCCAAAGCAATCAGTGTTTTGCCGACCCAGGCAGCCTGGGGAACCCAACTGTAAGAAGTGAAAAGCTTCTGATGAGGACTGAGGATGAAAGCTTTTCTCAGGATTGATTTGGCACTCAAGAGCTCAGCGCTTTGCTGAATTGGAGCATCCTCAGAAATAAGCCATGGCGCATGCAGACTGCCCCTCTGTCCTTGCCACAACACAGACTTCCTTTTTACCCAAAGAAAGAGAAAATAAGTAGTACAACTTTCAGTGGTATTTTGCACAAATCTTTTCTGCAGAGCGGAATATTTGTGGGCTGGGAATCCTGCATGTTCATAGTGTATTCAAAACTGTTTACATATATGGTCTTTCATATTTTTCCCCGAGTATCCCTTGCTTTTAAAGTGTTGAAACATTTTGAAGTCCTTGGCTTGTTTTATTTCTGTCCTGCTCCCAGCACCAAACCACCCATTGCAGTGATTCCACACAGATGAGGCATTCGGAAAAATAAGAAAAAAGGATGATGTAGGCACTTTTAGCTCATCTCTTAAGGGACATTGAGTTTTGCTTCCCCTGGTTTTTGAGTTCAACAGGGTGCAGAAGGATGGGGTGTCATTTGGCTATTAAAGATTTTTGTTTTCCCAATCATTGTGAAGTAGCATCATTACCACGGGCAAATTACCATGCTTCACTGTGCTGTGTCCATGGCACATTAGGGGCCCTTTCCCCTTGGTAAAGCTGGGTCTATTCTTCTGTAAAATGAGGGGCCCATTGGCAGTTCTTTGGCAAGTTAGACAGAGGGACTATTTAATGAGAGGGAGAGTGGTCTAATAAGGGGGAAGAAATTGAACGTGACAAGTGCAGGGAGAGATAGCAGGAGGCTGCTTTATAAATCACTGCGTAATTGGGCCAAAACAGTTATCGTTTTTCGCAGGGATGGGGAAAAAGGAGGCTGCAGTTTTGGGGTAAATGGGCAACGTGATTTTTGCAAAGTGCATTTTAGAAAAGCCAAGCGCTCCGTTCCATTTCTCCTCTGCGCAGTAAGTGCTGGGCTTTCAAACTAATGGGAACTGGTTTGCATTGCTTAATTTTCTTCTTCGAAATGCTGTATTGGCTTTTGGTGCAGGAATTGGACTTCTGCTTGAATATGTCTGGATTTTACAAATAGGCTTTAGTTTAATAAGATGAAACCAATTAACCGGAGAAGTCATTGCCCGTGGATTTTACAAGTGCATAAAAATATATTGCTTTTTCTTGAAACATTTCATCACCCTTTTAAATGTTCCCCTTTCTTTCCTTTGCCACCGGTGGCAAAGTGCTGGGCTGAATTTATCCCCTTGTTCCTTTTCCTGGCCCCAGCCGTGCTGGGGGGCTGTGTGTGTGCACATGCATCTGGTTATTTCCGTCTCGCCTTGCCCCTGCTGCCGTTTGGTGCAGTTCACTTGTGGCCTGAGGAAAAACAGAGCACGCAAGCTATGAAAAGGTGTTCTTAAAAGGTTGCTTAAAGTGGCACAGGACCCAGGGGCTAATGAGCAATCTCTCAAAACCAGGTGTTAATGCAGCCGCTGAAGCTTGTGGAGCAGCAGAGGCGCTGAGGAAGGCGGGAGCACCTGGGTGTTATCCCACTGCGTCCCTGGGAGAGGAAACATCTCCTGAACCCCCCTGCAGCCCCTCATCGTGCTGGCTTTGCCTTGTGAGTGAGGCTGGGGACAGGGGCACGCCGTCCCATAACGGCGTGGAGGTCTGTGGAAATGAGGTCTGGTCTCTGCCTGCCTTTGTCTGAGCAGTATTGCTCCTTTAATTACCTCTCAGGGTATTTTACCTCTGTCCTAAGTAATTAAATGGGAGGGAATTTGGCATGAGGCCCCTCCAGCCTGCTGTACCCCTCCATTTACATTACAACCCTGCCTTGGGAGCGCTGGGTGACCACGGGACAGGGGCGCACACTGAGGAGTTGGAGGATTTCTCTTTCCATTACCTCAGCCTCCCCGCTGCCTCCCAGCCTTGCCTGCTGCAGAAATTGCAAAGGATGTTAACTTCGGGGAGCTCGCGGGGTGTAACCAGGCCTGGGGATGACATGGTTTTCCCTGCTTCCCTTGGCACTGCACAAGTGGAGGCACCAAGGCTCTGCTTTAGCCCCTCGTAACTTTGCTGGTTTGCTTTATTACCAGACTATACAGTGACTAAAAGATGGCACTTTGGGGTAAAAAAAGAGTGCCTGTCCGTGTGGCCTATGACACATGCAGTTGGCTCTTGCAAACAGGCATCTCCGTTCACACGAGCTTTGCCCAGTCCTTCAAGGAAACATCTGTATCATCTGAAAGAACAACAAACACTCATTTTCGGTAATGCGAGCGCCTTTAATTCTCATCTTCCGCAAGCAGTGGGAGCAGCCTTCAGGGCAGTGCCCTTTCTGCGTCCCCGCTTCCATTTAGCAGCGGTTCTCACATCTTCAAAATACGCGTGGGCACTGCACCAGCAGCCTGACGTCGCTGGTAACGCTGTGTGTATTGACCGTACAACTGACAGTGGAGCTGAGGGAAATGATAAAGTAGACGATTTTAAAGGAGATGCCCCGTCCAGTGGAGTGTGAACTTGCACACAGGCCAAATGGGTGCTTCAAACCCCTCTGGATTTGGGAGAATCTCCGATCAGCTGCACGGAGCTGGGAGTGATGCTGCCCTTTCCAAAGGCCCAGGATTCGGCAGCAGCATCTGCTGGGCTGTGTCCAAGCTCTTCCACCCTGATTTCATTCTCACTTTTTCGGCCTTTATTGAATCCCTAGGCTGTCCCTCGTATTAAAACGACCTGATTCTTTCATTTAAACCTCCTCCCGTTCAAAGAAGCGGTACCGACACCACGTAAGTGCTTTGTGCTATCCAGTTTTGTCCTGCATTTGTTTTAAAGCTTCCCAGGAACCCTTGGCTACTTCGCGCAAACTGTTAACTGGAGGGCAATAATTTTGTCTGGGTTTTGTCACAGAAATTCAATTAAGGAGGATTATGAACACAGTTGTAGGCCTGTTTCATTTACAGTTGCAAATGAAACCCAGGCCACACACTGATCGTTTATATAGGCGCGGAGATGCCGTGTAGCTTCGAGTGGCTGGACTCAGAGCTACCTGCGCGATCCTTTGTGCGGCTTCCCTGACTGCACAGCGCAGGGGAGGGGGGCTTGCAAAATGAATAAAGAAGTGACAGAAAGGCAAGGAAGAAATCACCACGGGGAAGGGCTGCCCCCACTGCGTTTCCCTGGGGGGCACGCTTCCCATCTACACATAATCAACTCCGTGGGGAATTTCTCCTTCCTCAGAAATCATATCCCGAAGGGCAAGAGGGAGTGGCCCCTTATTTATTTATTTATGGCTAACAAAGAGCAATAATCCCTTCTCCTGGCCTTGGTTTGGCTCCAAGTCCCAGAGCCACTGGGGGCAAGGCATACGGTTTCACTTTTTGCTGTTATTTCTGGGTCATGCAAGCCAAGATTTTTATACTTTTTCTTAAGCTTTTTGAGTTTTTCTGCAAGCAGCTGAATTCCCCAGGTGGGAAAAGGGAGAGGAGCTGGGAGGGAGGAGAGGACGTTCACTAGACTGGAGCCTGGCTGCTGGTGGACGTGGCATGTTTGTGGATAACACAAAAGAAGGGATTTTGTTTATTTTGTGGGATGCCTTTGTTAGTTACGAAGGGCAAAGCGAAGGCACAACATCTTTTGATGTCCCCTGATGAAATGTCTGTATTTGTAAAGGAGCAATATGTCTGAGCTTCGCCTTGGAACAAGAAACTGGGGAATTGCTTTGCACCGCTCAGGAGATGGGTGAAGGGCACGGCACGTGGTCATCTCCTCCTTACACGGGCTTCATCCCACAGCTTTGGGTTCTGTCCCTTTGGGTTCTGTCCTCAAACCCTCTGGCAGGACCCCCCGATTTCCCTGGGGTGCTGTGCCTGAAGACACTGTGGATGCAGCCTCCTGTCCGGACAGCGCTCAGCTCTCACCTGCTATGCTTTATCCCTAAGGAGTTATCACCGCTTCACAGGTGGGGAAAAGAAGTGCCCGGGGGTGGAAAGGCAGCCCCAGCTGAGTCAAGAAGAGGAGCAGCCAAGTCGCGGCTCCCCACCCTCACTACCCCAGCTCCCCTTATCCCCTGCTAGCGAGCACCGGGTGCCTGCCAAGCAGCCACGCACCGCGCCTCTGATTAAAGCTCTCCTCGAGTACACTCTATTTAACAACTCCTTTTCCCCTCGGTTCTTGCTTTCTTCCTGATCCTGCAATTCCAGGAAGGGTTTTAACCGTCCTTACTTTGGTTTCAACTCTGTGCCCAAGAGGCTTACTGGATTCTTCACCAGATCAGGGGAAATAAGCTCTTTTGTTTCTAGCTTTAGATCAGATACTGTTTCCATACACCTCTCTCTATACAGCCTTGACACTGTTGAAGCCTGAAAGAGAAGCAGGCAGCTTATTAACTCTCAAAATCTTCAGCAAAATGCACTGGAAGTGGTGCAGTGAAGTGTGAATAACATCTACCTTTGCTCCAAAGCCAGGACAGTTCATCCCAAGGCGAGGGGCTGGTCGAGCTCCTTGTATGCTCCAACCTTTGGCAGTGCTGCTCTCAGCCCGCTGACGTACCAAGTGCCTCACTGCCTAGCCCAGCTTGCAGGTGAATAAAGTAGGGTGAGATGATTCTCAGCCTATGTGTCAATCACATGTTTTATATTTGGTAAAGCGTATAAAAATAGTCCTTCCTTAGCATCGTTCAATCTGTAGGTAGTGGAGTTAGATCCTTAGCCAGCATAAACGAGCTGAACTTGAGTGCTGAAGAGCCGATTTTGATGGAATAGCTTCTGCTTTGCTCCAGTTCAAGGGGAATCAAATCTCCACGGCGTTCACCTGGGGTTGTTCCAGTAGTACCCCTGAGCCTCGTACCTAAACCTCAGCCAAGGGACAGAACGAGAGGCTGTGTCAGGTAGGCATGATGTGATATGATGCCTCCTGTTTTGCATAAATTGATTGAGATTCATGACATCTGGCAGCGTTGCCCTCTCAAAGTGTGGTGGAGGCACAATCCATTCAAACCTGCTCTGATGGAGAGTGAAATGTTGTTCACGAGCCTAGTTTAAAAATCGTATCTGAGGCTTTCCCTCCCGTGGCTGCTAACTGCTTTAGCACAAACAATGCACACATGCAGTAGCCATTTCGGCAGTTTCCCTGGAACTTGCTGTACATTTTTAATTATTTCTTTTTTTTTTTTTTTAATTGAAACAAGCTTTGTTTTGTTTACACAGAAGAAAAACTGTGTAGCTGAATCATAAAGCCAGATAAAGTATAGTAAGCATGTGTGGACTGAGGTCCTTTTCAGACAAATAATGACTTTATCTGCTTATAATGGAAGAATTGAAAGAGATGTGGGAAAGAAAGACTGAAACAACTGAAACACACTCGGGAGCTTGTGTTTCAATAATGACAAGGAGGCTGACCATTAATATGGGAATTAATAACCCTCCAAAGCCACCTCGTTGGAGCAGCTGCAGTCGGAGCTGGCAGTGCAGAATGCAGACACTAATTCTCTTTCCGATCAGCTAAAATTAAATGTTTGTTACAGCTTTATGTACGTTCACTCGCAGCAGGAGCCGTTTTCCTTCCCTTTAGGCGAGCTCAGAAGAGGAAGAACATTTAACAGCCTCGAACCACCCAGTCTGCGTGCCATATGTATGTGCCGCTGAGCCACGCCGGGCTTGTCAGTGCTGACTGTCCCTGAAAGGTGGCATCGGGGTGGTTTGCTAGCAGTTGGTGTCATTACAGGCGCTGGAGCAAATATGCTAATGTTGATCAGAAGGGGAAGGTTGGAAATTGTAAGTAAACAGGGAAGATCCATCATGCATTTTCGCAGATGATAAAAGGCTGACGGTGGCAGTCTGCTTATCAAATAACTAGACTTACTGAAATAGTCTGTCCTCTCATTAAATTGTTTGCTTTTTATGTTTTCATTTTATTTTATCTGAGGGTGTCTGTTGTGTTTTTTTTTTTTAATTTTTTTCTTCTTCCCCAACCTGCTATTACTGCCATGGCAAACTGGCTAATTTAGATCATTTCTTCTGTTAATGCTTAAAAGCTGTGCGGGGAGCGGCGTGCCGCTGGCTGATGGAGTGGGACCTCAGCACAAAGCCAATCCCTGTCAGGAAATCTGAGCTTCCTGGAAAATAAATTATAAAATCAATGCAATAATTATAAGTTTGTTCCTTGCAAGATGATACTGCTCGTGGAAGTGTGACTACACATTTCCTTTAGCATAAGCCTGGTGCCGTCAGCTATGCACGGAGAACGGGGTAGGGTCGATCATTTCTAATCACCGGAGAGAAATAAAACGCAGAAACAAAAATGTTGCTAGCATGATATGACATCCCTGTGCTGAAGGGACCATTCCTTTCATGGCTCAGCGAGGCACCGTATTCTGTGGTTTTGTTCCCAGGGGAACAAGCTGCTGCTTTCCTCCTTTTCTGAAGAAGTTGGGAAGACAAGAAGCAAAATATTAATAATTGAAAATGCAAGTTGCAGTAATGCCATTTGCATAAGGAATTTGTCTTGACCCATGGCGAATATCCACTGCTAGCTGGGGAACAGATCACCAGAGGGACTGTGGGAGCCTGATGGATCCAAACGGCTACCTGGCATTAAGCATATTCCTTAAATGACTCTTAATGTGGCTCCCCGGGCTGGTGTTCTCTGTCTGTAGCCTGCCCTTTTTCCTGGTGGGCCTGAGATGCTCTCGAGAGGCTCAGTTCCCCCAGCAGTAACTAGACATTAGCATGGAGGGAGGGCTTTTAATCACAGGACGCAGGGACAAATCCTTCCTCCTGCAGCATTTGCTTTCAGGTTTAGCAGTCCCAGTGACCTTCACTGAGAAAGTCCTTCCCCAAACGCAGTTTAACAGTGAGCGGCACGGAGTTCACCCATCTGCTGCAGCAGGGGTTGAGTTGGCTCTACTGAGATTTTAGCTCACAGTTTCAGAAATTATGGTGGTTTTTTGTTCGTTTGTTTTTTTTTTGGGGGGGGTTGTTTGTTAAGCCAGATGCTTATGCTGCAGAGCCACACTTCCTTGCTGTTTTGAATGCTGGTGGTACTGAAATATTACTCATAAAGTGCACACACTGTTACGATTCCTGACTTTAACTCTTAGCATATTTATAGGCCTCATTTCCATTTTTTGTGGTCTCATTAATAGAACAGCAATAATAAATTGAAATGTTAATGGGGGATCATTTCACCAGCAGCAGAAGGTATTAACGAACTTGCTAAGATATTTGAAAGGAAAATAACTTTTTAGTAGTGTAATTTTTTTAACCATAGCCCCTGATTGTCTCCTTCCAAACATGTGTAATTGTGGTGGTTTTGACATTATTAAAGTCATTTCATGTGGACTTTTTAAAGATCAGCTTCCTGATGTCTTGCACAGGAGATGGACCGTGGGCAGGAAATCCAGTAGGGGCAGCCGTTCCCAAAGTTGAACCGTGAGCACACTTAGCTGTAGTCACGAGGGCAGCGATAGAAACCCAGCAAGCACCTTATGTCAGTGTGAGTTAATAACCTTCATTAACACAGCACCAAAGAGTGGTCCTCTGTGTAGGAAGCGGGCCATTCGCATCCCGTTACGAAGTGCTCGGGGACAATGTTCAGGTACGGTCTCGTTTAGGAGTTAAATTCCACAACAGACAAGGAATTGTACCTTAGAGGCACAGATTTGTGGAGGGACCCTGAGAAGTCTCTTAACTGCCCTGTATCTCACTTTTCCCACTGGTAAATTGGAGGGCTGTTATTTAATGTAATGTAAGAGGGTTTTAGGCTTTGTCAGGTAATAGCCTTGAAGAGTTTAGTATCTTCTGAGGGAGAAAGGTGGCATTATCCATGGCCTTTCCCTTGTTGTAGCCCTGTGTTGGAGTTATTTACAGCTATAAGGACATTGTAAGTACATGTTTAAAAGCTGAAAGCTAAAATTTGTAACAACAACAACAAAAACTGCTGAAAATTTGCATTCTGTCCCTTTTGTTCAACTCTTTTGCTGCTTAAATCTAGAGGGTTTGTTACCAATGGGTTTTCATCTCTCTGAGAACATCCACGAAGGCTTTTTAGATTTTGCTTACCTAGAAATATAGTAGAAGTTCTGAGGTGGGCTGGCAACTTTCTGCCCACCCCTCTTCCTCGCTTTTTGTTAAACAAAGATTTAAAGGTACTAGAGTGGGTTCAGAATTATGTTTGAACTGGTTGTTTCCCATGAGAGAGGGGAGATTGGCACTTAAACGTGTCATTCAAGCTAATCATAATCAGGAGCCTACTGACCTAGAAACTTCATGGAGTCTTGTGAGTACAAGTATGCGCAGGGCTTTGAGAAAATGGGAAAACTGTAATTTTCAAAGGAGAGGCAGGATTGGTCTACTTCTCTCTTCCTTTGTAGCTGTCATTCATTAGAAAATGACTTCTGTGCAGTCACCGTCTTGCTTCCATGCAGGGAAACTGCACGAGCATGAGCCCACTGAGCTAAGCACGGGATAAGCAAGTGCATATGGAAGTAAGCAGAAAAATGTCAATGCAGGGACATTTGAAGCAGTAAAAAAAATAAGAAAAAAAAAGAGAACACATAATCTTACTGGTAAATACTCAGAAAACCAACTAGAAGTATTATATTACTTTTTTTCTTTCCTTTTTTTCTTTTTTTCTTGACTACGGCTTGATGCAAAACTTGACAAAACAAGTGGGAGACTCCACAGAGGAGCCTGAGTTTTGGGCAGGGACACCTGATCCTCACTCCTCTCCGTCTCACTGCAACACACTGCTAAGTGCCTCGGGCAGATAAAGATATTTTCAACAGCCAAGGCACTGGCAAAGCAAATTTAATCTGCTCTGGCAGTCATGACTCTTCCACAGAAAGAGGGGTAAACAGTTGCTTCGAGCAATATGACATGGATAGGGATGTGGACGTGGTATCACACAACCAAGTGTCAGGGGGTTATATGTTGAGTAAGGTGACGTTTTTATACAGAGAAGTGGTTTTAAAATGCTTATTCCAATTTGCTGTGTCATCTTTTAAGAGTCTTGCTCTTTAGCTGAAGTTCTATTAGCTTTAATTTTCCCTGTTTTTATGTCATTTAAAGCTCTGTGCGTGCAGACTCAGTTCAGGGATGGAGGTGGAGCACAGCTGGTGGAGTGGGGGAGCAGGGAGGGAGCCGATCTTTCTAAAGCAGCTAAACTTGAAGCCAAAAAAGATACTGCATTTATAATGTTCCCATTCTTCTCAATACTTAACAAGAAAAATGATTGTGTGTGTGTGACGTGAATATTCAGCACAGAGCTTTGGTCGCTGACCGCTCTCTTTTCACAGCCATCCAACCGCACACACATTCCTGGGGGATTACCTCACTGCCAGGCTCCTCAAAGTGTGGGATACGCCGAAGCCGACCAACTGCTAAGCTCCCTTCTGCTCGCTGTGGTGCTGATTTTAGGCAATGACCTTTTAAAGCACAAATCCAAGCCTTCATCTACCCCCAAAATGATTTTTATTTCATCCGCTAGCTAAATGGAAGAGATGCTGGGAGTGGAAACAGGGTAGAGTCAGTAGGTTACGTGTAGAAATTCCTCTCCAAGCTTTCCACTCTTTGGCTCTAAGCACTCAACAACTTTCCAGCCAGGGAATGTTTGTCCCTTCCTTCTCTCTCTTTCTCTCTCTTTTTTTTGTGTCCTTCCCTTGTTTTGCATATTCTGACACACTGTTTACTTCAGTCTGCGGCTCCCACTGCTTTGTCTGCTCTCTCCGTCTCACGATTACACAAATAAATCACTGAGGAAAATTTGCATTTGATGGGAATTTTTAGGTGATATTAAGTTTTATGGGCAGATTATTGCAGATGCAAGTTGGCTTAATTAAAATGAATTTTCATTTGTGACACAGAAGTCTTATTCAGTGCAAGGCTATTCTTTTCTTTCATCTCTCTTGCTATGAAACATGCCAGTGGATTTGAAAACGAGAAGATGACGGGTCTCAGAAAGCATCATCTCCATTGTATCAGAATACCTGCTTATGCCAAGCAGAGCAGATCAGCATCATCACAACCCGAACGGGTAATTTATTCCAGGAATTTTTGAAGAGCGGGGCCGAACGCCAGGCGTCCAGAGCCCCAGGCCCACGTGTGTTGCAGCTCCATCTAGCTCGCTCCGTCGGTAACTTGCCTCCCTCTGGATGAAGGATGAAGTTTGGCAAAAGAATTTGGATCGGATGAAGGTTGATGAAAAGCTTGTCCAGTGTTTCCATGCCCTGAAATGCTGTAGCAATTGAACGTGGCTTCCTGCCCCTTCCAGCCTTGCTGGATTTGCCCTTGGTGAGTGCAGGATTTCTCTTGCCACTCACTGCTCGTCCTGGGAGGGCAGACCCACAGCGCTGATATGTGGGGGGCTCGGCAGGAGTTTTGCCTTCTTGGCTATTGCTCTGGAGCAAGAGTGGCAAGTTACAGTTTGACATTGCCACGCCGATAAATACAAAATAATGATAATAAAGCTGGTGCCGCTCCCCAACATGCGTGAGGCACTGATGAAAGTGCTAGTTTCAATTTATTTATTTTCAGGCTGAAGATTTCCACACTTGCACAGCTCCCTGCACTGCCATTCTCCATGCAAAGGGCCTGCGTGCCCCTGAGACTGATACCGCATCTGCTCCTCTGCAAAGACAAAGATAAACTGGTTCATGGTGCGTTGTTATTTCGCTTGCTCTTCAGCATAAGAACAAGCAATAAGAATGCATTTAAGATGTTAATGAAATTAATGAAAGCCAGATCTCAAAAACAGCTGAGATTGTTGACTGTCTCAGGCAGATTTGTACTTCATTTTAATTACAGATGAGCCAGTACCAAAACCCTGATTAGAATTGCTCCATATTTTGGATCCACATCTCTCAGCTTTGCAGTTTGGACCAGTTTCCAGGGTTTAATTTTCCTCCTGTTTTATTTTTCCTTCTGGTTTTACTCCAGGTGTTTTCATGTTTTCATTTTGTCTCGGAGAAAGACTGGCCTCAGAGAAGGACGGGCGACCTGCTGCCTCGAGTCCCGCCGGGACTTCAGAGGCATAATTTGGTAGCAGGATGTGCTGATACATGCTGGGGGCATGAGGACTGGATTTTGCTTTGATAAACATTTCGGTGACGTCTGTGCAGGCGGGTTGCTGGCGTTCTGGCAGCTCAGTAAAATAATATGAAAGTCCCCCAGAGGTTAAATGGCAAACAGCTTTCTCTCTGGCCTGAAATGGCCTGGGTTGCTGACCAGTCCCCCAGCTGCAAATCTGATTTATGGTTTGTTACCGTGCCCTCGCCTGTAACGCCAGAAGATCCCACCGGTGGTGCCGTGTTCTCGGCTTGCACCTGTATCAATTCCATCTCAGAATTTATACTTTGATTAAAAAGGAAAGCCTCTTGGAGACAGTGTATGAATAATGAACAAATTCCTTTTCTTATCTCCTGGATATACAGGAACCCCGAGCCTCTCCCTGGGGAGAGCCGATGATCTGAACAGCCCAGTTAGAAACCTCCGAGGCAGCCAGCACCCAGGAAAGGCTGGCTGAATGTCTGTGTTCTTTCATTGCTGTACTCGAGTCCCAGGAGCAGCATTACTTTGTGCCACAGGTAGCGTGCTCTGCGCTTTTAGGGTATGTTGAGAACAGCACCTGAGCACAATGGCTTTAAAAACAGTGATAAAAGAGGGAGAGGAAAAAAATAATTTACATTAAATGCTACAGTGCTTCATTTACACAATACAATAAAAAGCAAATTTTGTGATTCAAGTAATGATTGCAGGTTATTCAACTAAGCCTTAAAGACTATAAATGAAAAGCTTTTAATAAGTGATGAACATGGGTGATGATGTGCTCGAAAATAGAGAGGATCTGTATTAGTTTGACACATTTGTTCTCTACCCACCCACTTCCCTGCTACTTCACTCGGTCCCTGGATCGCTCTCACAAAAAATGTGAGACAAAGCTTTAGCTGGGGAACTACACGAGAAAGCATCACCTGATGGGCGTTTCACCGCTTGTGCCTCTTGCCAGGGGTTCCTTCTGGCTGTCCTCGGGCCATGACGCCAAGCAGGGACGTGTGATCCAGCGGGGAGGTGGCAGAGCAGGGGCTGCTGTGCTGCTCGGCACGAGCAGGCACCCAGCTCTCACCCCTCGGCCCGTAGGGGTGGCCGAGCTCTCCCTCTTCAACTTGCCGCTTCCCTTGAGTGGAGTGCTCTGCTCGATTTTTGCCTGAATTATTAAAGACTGATGAGGTTTCCAGCCTAGAGGTGGCTGCGTTTCAGTGATGGATGAGTTGATTCTTGTACAGATAGAGTAATCAAGGTACTTTTAAGCGTCTTCATCGTGAAAGGCACAATATAAATGTGAAATATTATTTTGTGCCACGCAGCTGCTCAAATCTGAAATACACATTATGTCTTGGTAATATAGACAGTACTTAAGACTGTTAAATTAAACTATTAAAGCCTATAGAAAAAACAGAGATGACAGAGTGCAAATTAAATCTGAATTATCGTTAACTTGCTGTGCCAGTAGTTTTCAAACACATTCAGACTGACCTGGAGGAGAGCAGGGGGAGTGGAACGACATTCCCACCTCCTAATTGGAGTCATTATCTGTGCCTGCTTACCACGCTGCCCACAACAAGGGCACTGCGGGGACAGCAGGGACAGGGTCGGGCAGGAGGGTGCCCGTGGAGCACGAGGGATGCGCAGGGGTGTGGTGAGCATCCTGCCACCTTTCTGATGCAGATCCAGGACATGGCCAGGCAGTCTCTTTGCCAGACAGAGAGTTTTTAAAGGCAGTAAGTGACCGCAGGCTCTCTTCTGTGCAGCTGTGCTTTAAGAAATGCTGGCGTCCCAGGGACGTGCTGCTGCTACCTGCCCTCATCTCTCCACGCTGGCATCCTGGCTCCTTTGGGGGCCCTCGTGGCGACACCAGGGTATGTTCTCAGACAATTTGTCTGGTTCATTTATATCTACTTGCAAGTGATGAAATTTTCACAGCTTCCTCTGGAAGTCTATCCCTGCCCCAGTCTCTAATAAACACTGCACGGTGCATTTTTAAATTAAGAGTTTGCCTTTGTTTTCCTCATTTCATTTCTCACGATGGTATCTCTGTGTACCTCTAAAAAATCCCTTTCCATCCTTAATCTTTACAAGCGCTTGCAGGCATGCGGGTATCTGTTTGTTGTGAGTCGGGCTCCTGCCAATCCATCAGTTTGCATTTTAGAGCATTTTTTGACAGCAGAAAGTGATTAATTTTCAAAGCAGACACAACCTTTAATCTGCAGAAAAGGAAACAAACTTTCCCCCTCTCCTTCGCTGATTGAATCTGGAAATGAATGAATGATACCCGACTCAAATGTGTTTCTAAAATAGTTTTCATTAAATATAATCGGTCACCGCTGATCATCAAAAGTGTCTTGAAGATTGGCCTGTATCTGTGTGCGGTACTAAAGTCAGAATGAGCTCAGTGATCGATATTCATCCAACTTCTTAATCTGCTCAACAGTATTAAATGGATTTTCCTAACGTCCCCGCAAAGCAGGGAAATAATGTAACTCTTGAGTAGAAATATTAAAGCTGGAGGATAAATGTGATGTCCAAAGCAATGCCAAGCAGCTCCTGACTTGTATCTCTACCTGTCGCCCTGCTGTTTGTCATCATCAGATGCAGTTACCGCTGGGGAAAACTCCCAGGTATGGGCAAGAAAACCGTGGTGTGGAAAAATTGGAGGAAACATCTCCATCTGCCTTCCCCTCCGTGTGCTCAGGTAGTCCCAGGTCTGCCAGCTGCTGGTCACCAGTGCCTGGACCAGGACTAAACCCGAGCGTACACTCAGGTCTAGCTCTGACGATAACTTGTGGGTTTTGTGTGGGTTTTGCATTAGCTTTGTCAGCTGTTTGGGCTCCTCTACAGAGGACAGGAACAGATCTCTGTCCTTAAGACCATCCCTTGCTCTACTGCTAAAATGTTTTCCCTGCAAGGGGATAAATCTTGGTCCATGAGAAACTAATCTCAGACCTGCAAGTATTTGACATACTGCTGCACTACAAAAATCCCACTAGCTCTATAAACCTGTATAGGCAGCTCCCTAATGGCTACAGCTCCGTGTTCCTTCCCAGACTTGCTGTGGAAAGTTTTTTGGATTTCCCTGCTGTAAAACCGGAGGGTAACTACCAGTGGTAGTTAGTTAGTTAGTTAGTTGGTTAATTGAGTTATTTAAGGCCAGGCCTGCTGCTGACCATTTGTCTGTGGCTGGGACTTCTGGAGAGATTTGACTGAATGACTGAGAAGAACCTGAATCATCCAGTCATGCAAATTAAACTATTTCGGTAATATGAGGGCTACTTTTCCTGATCCATAGTAATTGATGAGGCTCATTATATGTTAATATCATTTCTTTTTTTTTTTTTTAATCTTACATGTAATTTGCTATAGTGTTGCGGTGTGAAGGTATAATTAAGATTCAGATGGCAATTTCATTCTAGACTGCTCTCTGCAGTTGCTTCAATAAAAATTAACACTTAGGATGATATTTTCTCTAAAGGCAGGAAAAAATATTCTTTCTGATTCTTCAGATAGAAATCCACTCACCCGTAACCGAATTTTCTAATCGGGAAAAATCGCCAAACACTACCTCTTGCCATCAAGCACTGCCCTGTGCCCCTCGTGAAGGTGCAGCTTGCAGGGTTCAGCTCCCAGATGCACAAAACCCAAGACTCTTGTGCTTGCAGCTGTGACCAGCGATCAGTTCTTCCACCCCTACGTTAAGGTTTGCTATCAGGGTGCGTGGTGCTGATGCCTCCAGGAGCCAGCCACGCCAAGGTCTGCACAGCCAAGCTGTGGGTGCTCACTGCCTCGCGTGAACCCACGTGAAATTTCACTGCAGTTTTGCCAGGCTTATTACACACACACAGGGTTCATCTGAGGCTTGCAGGGGGCAAAAAGGCAGGCAGCGAGGGCGGGGAAGGCACGTGTGGGTCTGTCTGGGTGCTCGTGCGATCGCTTTGTGCTGGTGCTGCCTTTCTGACCGCTCTGCAGGCTCTGGTGCTACGTGGGACGTGGCGGCTGCCTCCCAGCTGACTACACACATCAGCCTACGGCGGGGATGGGACTCGCTGTTGACAGGAAAGCTTTGGAACATAGCGTATGAAAAGAGCAAAATGAAATGTTTCTGTAATATAATGCGAGGACAGACAAATGTGGGTGTACATGAAAACATTCAGGCGAGTCTGCTGACATGGGCGGGAGGAGGGGAGGAAGGGAGTTGCTGTGTTTTTGTAAAGCAAATAAAAGAGTCACCGCGCAGGTAGCAGCAATTGCTGAAGCAGAAGGCAAAATCTCATCTTTTTTTTTTTTTTTTTTTTTTTTTTTTGTAGCAATCTCTTTTTGAAGCAATCGTTTTGTCGCCGTTTCAGTTAGGCTGACATCAGGTGCTTTACGAGCTGCATTTCAAAGGTTTGCTGTGTCGGCTGCTTGGAGAGAGCCGGGACTGGCGCGTGGAGCCCCGTGCCCTGTACGGTTTGAGCTGCAGGGGCCTGGCAGCAGCGTTGCTCCCCGTTGCCCCAGGACCCACGTCACCAGCAGCAGAGGGACAGGTAGATGTGGCCCTTTCTTCCCTTGCACAAGGGCCGAGAGCAGTGGTGGGGCTCAGCCTGAGCTGCACCCAGCTTCTGGCCAAGCCGTGGCAAGGTGATGGAGCAGGGCCACACGAGAGGAAGGAAGAGGTGGGAGTTTGAGCACTTGTGTAGGAGACGGGAGCTTCTTCATCATCCTGCTCTGTGGCGGGGAGCTCTGCGTAAAGTCACGGAGCGTCTGTGTGGCTCAGTTTCCCCTCCTGCAGTTTGGAGGAGATCTTTCCCAAAGCCACTGTGAAAATGACTGCATCGCAGCGATGCTGTGCTGAGGGACCACAGGAGTGCCTCAGAGAGACAGCCTTCTGTCTGGCAGATGCTGTAAAGATGGAAAAAGCAATGCAAAGATTTGGCTGGGCTTCGCACCATGTGGAAAGGCAGGATGTGTCTTTCAGAAAGGAATTTATCGCCGCGCTGTAGTTTTGAAGGGCTGCAAGCGGCGTGGCTCAGACCCTGCCCTGGCCTAACTGCATCTCGTGTGCCACGCGTGGTCGCGGGTGCTTTGTGTCGCCTGTCCACGGAGGTAGCAGAGGTGGGGACACTCTGTCTCCGCACCGTGTGTTGCACTGTAATGCGTATTTTGGAACCGCGCCTGCTTTTAATGTATTGTACCTTCCCCTCAACGGCTTCCTGACTAATGCTGTGTGCTCACCCCGAAATGAGCAACCCTCACAGCAGCTGTCAGGGAATTTTTGTATGTTCTCCACAAAGACCCTCTGAGGAATTCCCTTATTAACCAGCCGAGCTAGCAAAAGCACCTTTTCCTGCCAGAAAGGGCAAAAAGCACAGAGACCCGAATACTTGTTTAGTGAAATCCTGTTGTAGTGTAACAAGACCAGGCCCTGGGAGGAGACCTCATGCTGGTGCCTGCTGCAACCAGACTCAAAATAATACTGGGCAGTCTGGAGCATGAAACCTTTCTCATCCTCGCTTTGGCCCTTCCGCTGATCTGGGAGGCAGGGGAGTGTTGTTTCAGCCTTCGGTGCGTTTCAGTCTTGGTCTTGGGGAGAGAAAATACCAAACTCCTTTCTAAGAGAACAGGTGAGGTTTATCACAAGGTGCATCTCTAATTTTTGGTCACTGAGTAGAGCAGAGCAGGACTTTTTGGCCTGGAAAAGAGATGGACTAAGTGGGCATGTGGTGGAGGCTCAGCAGGCAGGATGCAGGTGAGGAGGGAGGAAAGAAGAGGAAGGATTTGGCTCCAGGGAACGCATCAAGGCAGTGTTTTGCTTGCTGTGTTGTCTTACAGCTAATCTAAAGGACCGTTGCTTAGATGATTGCTGTTGGAGGGAAAACGTATGAGAAGACCAGGGGGGATGGAGGAAGAATTGGCCTAGAAAAGTGCTGGGACAAGGCGTGAGAGGAGCAGAGAGGCAAAACTCACCTTCTCGAGAAGAAGGGAGCAAAATGGTCTGATTTGGATCAGAGGATGGCATTAGGGAGAAATGCTGGGTCTGAGTGGCACATGAACTGATCACAGGAATTAAGACTATTCATTTCAACGGCAGCATGAAAATGTGCTATCTGCTTTTACTCCATCAGCCTGATTTTGGCCATTTTTGTTCCGAGTGACTGCCAGGGAGTGTCCTTTAATGCGGCCCTCTTGCACTGAATTCAGGAGCAGGGCTCTTTGCCGGATCTAAGTCTTTCCATTGTGGTATTTCTCTCCTAAGGGAGCGAAATTGATTCCCAATAAAGCAGCCGGTTGATTTTTCAGATTCTAGCACTTGCCTATTTGTTTGGTCCTTTGGTTTTCCATTTAGCAGGCTGCTCTCCCTGGCCTGCCTGTAAATGACTTCCACCCGCTCTGTGGGGACGGACGGCAGCTCCACCACCGGGCTGTTGCCCACTGCACCTCTTCTCCCACACAGGCTTCCCACTGTGTGGTTGGTTATGAAAGCTAATGAAAAGCATCGTGTCTCCCTCCCCTTCTGCAAATTTGACTTTTATTCACTTTGTTCCTGTCTGTCAGGACTGGATGGGTGGAAAAGGAAGAGGAGTCGCTGAAACTCTGACCCAAGTCCACTCTGCTTCACTCTCCCTTATCCCCCTGAGTGAATCGAGCACTTTTTTCATACCCCTGCATTTTCCGTACGCATCTTTTTTCCTCCCATCCTAGGCTTTTGTTCTTGTTGCCTCGACTCCTTTTGGCGCAGGGAGATCTACAGCCTTGAGGCATTTCCTATTTTAGTGAGTGTGTTTGGCAGTATTAAACATCAAAGCACGATCTAGGCCAACAGCGCAACGCGTACCTTGATATTTCTTGTTTATTCCTGATTAATGTTCACACACTCGAGCCAGCCCATTCCAAGCTAGAACATTTTTTTCTCTGTCTCTGACCATTGCAAACTCTTCCTTTTATGTAGAGGGGGAAAATGTGTTTTCCTCCTGCTTTTTCGAGGCACTCGGTAGCAATCCAGAGGCTGGGCTTGGAAGCTGGCTGATAACTTTGCTCGTAACACAGGGCTGAGCGAGACAAAGTCTATTCCCCAGAGCTACTTTGGTTGTGCAGCACTAGGCATTTGTTTGTGAATGATGCAAATCCTGTGCAGATGAAAAAGTGAGCGTGGCTGCATCTGGTATCCATTGCGATTTTTTAATACTTCTCTGAAGATAACTTTAGTTCAGCAGGAAGCCGGTTATTTGGCACACCGTGTCCTTCTCGTGGGTAGTACGTCCCTACAGGACTCCAGGAGGCTACTGGCAAAACAATTAAGGGTGCATATTTTAAGCAGTGTTTTCGAGGGAGAGCTGCAACTCTCCTTACGAGTTAGGAGAACAGGAGCTGCCATGCCAGGTGAGACTGGCAATCCGTCCTCTCCAATGTGCTGCTGGTGATGGTGTTGGATGCCAGATGCTTTAGGGAAGAGGCCAGAAACCATGACGTGGCATAAGGGAGCTTCCTCTTACACCCGTCGGAGCAGGCTGCCACCCTGAAGCATGACAAGGTAGCTGAGGCAGTGACACGTCGCTCGTGGCCGATGTCAGAAGTGAGCTGTCGGTGCTGCAGGACAGAGCAGAGCTGGGAGCAAAGGCAGCTGGCGTGGCGTGGTGTGCCTTGGCCAAGTGTGGTACCAGGGAAGGTCGGGGTGAGCTGAAGTGGGACAATGGAAAATCTCCGTTTTCAGTACATTTTTAGCACATACAGGCCATACAGGCTCGTCCTTGCCTTTAACTGCATAAATTAAATAAATGATTTGTGCAAGCCCATAGGCGGATATTACAATAATGCAGGTCGTAATTTGCTTAGCATAAAATAACGCTTTGCTCCTGAGTTCTTATGGTCTATCATGAAGCAGCACAGACTTGTGAGCCTCTGAGCTACCATAGAACCTGCATGAAAAATAGGCGCACTTTTTCCTCATTACTTAACTAACCTGATTCTGCTTTCAGCTTTGCCATTTGCCCCTGTGAGAGTGGCTGGGATTCTGCTCTTTTTCCCCGTGTACCCGAGCCAGCAGAGCGATCGCTCAGTTTGATCTCCTAACAGCGTGGGAGATTGGGGCCGCTCGACTTCCTGTAATTTCATGACCCCACCACCTACCGAACGGAGAAGCAGCACCGAAATGCTGCAGGCTTCAATCTGTAGGATGTCAGCATCGCTCTGGAATATCCTGCCTGGAGAGCGTCAGGCGCGAGCACTGCCAACCCTGACATCACCCACCCAGGGAGGCTGCGCCGTGTCAGTTGTTCTGGCAGGTGGTTCCTGGAGAACAAAGGGAGATTAAATATCCCCAGGAATTTTAGTCTGCTGCAGAAAACATTAGTAAAAAGGACTTTTGTGGAGGGTTGGTGCGTTACTTGCTGGCTGGCTGGGTGATGACGGGGCGCCGGGTTCCTGGCCGGGTTGGGCGGGGCGGGAGGCAGAGATGTGGCACAGTGGGGTGTCTCAGCTCTCGTGCTGAGACGAGGGCTCTTGGAGAAAGGCCTGTGCATGATGCAGGGACATGGCAGCTTTAGCTTTAGCAGTTTTCCATGGACACAGCCATTTTCCTCCAGCACTGTGGTGTGGCAGCCAATTTCACACCGCTGCCGCAGGCACAAGGAGGACGTCGCTGCCCAGGCAGGTTCGCGGGCGCCACGATTCCACCTCTTGCTCTCTGCAGAAAGTAATCAGCTTGACTTGGGGGTTGCTTCTCTTCTGTTGTGCTTCAAAGTGTCAGCACATCTCCTATGTGCAGATATAAAACACTCCCCTGTAGAAAACTGTTAATGCTTGTTGCCTTCCACATTGGACTCCCGTGTTCTGGTTTTCCAGGAACTTTGCAGCTTGGGGGATCTGTGTTAGTAAAGCTGCAGCAACACAGCAGACAACTTGTGCTGAATGGCCTGAGACTGAGTAGTCAATCTGGTGATGAACCTGTACTGATGGCTGTGCTGTCCCGGCTCGGCTGCTTGCCTGTCCAGATGTGGCTGGATGCTTTGGTCTAAACTGTGCTGCAAACACTCATAGCGGGATTAGAGCCTGTGGGGGTGGTAGCACCCATCCCTTGCAACCTATTTTGGATGCAAAATGCTTCTTGAAAATATAAAAAAATGCAGCCTTCTAAATGGAAGGAAAAAGAATAGAGCAGAGAAAGAATAGGAAATGAAAAGAGCGTACCCAGATCAGCTGCATGCACAGTTTTTCACCTCTCTCAGATGAGAATGGTAAATCTTCCTTTCTCTGCAATTCCAAGCTGCTGACTTGCTCTGGGACCTCTGATTTACCTGAATATCTTCTCTTATGCTGAAATCAGTTTTTTAATGCTGCTTATGCACTCTACTTGCAGTTGAAAATCCGATGCCATTTTAACATTTCATCTACTGTCTTTAGTCCATTGAACAGAAATAATGGGAAGAAGACAGAGTGATAAAGAAAAACACCAATGGGAAGTAGAATGAAAACTGATTGATGAGACATAATGGAGTTAAGCAACAGCTGTTGAGCACCACTAACTGACTGTCTTATTATGTTCTTCCAAAGGCTCATCTCCCCCGACCCTCACAGGCCGAGCGCTCCGGGTGTGTGCACTGCAAGTCAATGCGAAGCGGAGGCACAACATTTGCCCACAGATTCACAGGGAGCTTTGCAGTCAGGCAGTGGTGGCATGAACGCCAGCCTGATCTGATCTGTTAGTGCGGTTGCGTCCAACCCCCCCAGCCTTTTAAACAGGGAGAAACAGCAGCTCTAAGTGGCTGTGAGGTTTCAATTACATTTACGCCCTAGAGGGACACAGCGGTGACCTGGTGCTGATGGATTTATGAGTATGTTATCTGACAGGAAGGCGGGCTTAAAAACAATTGGTGCAACACATGCTTAGTTATTACATTAAACTACTTCCCTTGGCTTGGACGTCTCTATTTTTCTCCCCTCCACAGGCTCAGGTAGTCCAGTCCTGCCATTGATAGGGAGATTATTTTCTCATAGTTGCTGCAGAAATCACAACTAAAGTAATTTGAGATATTAAAAAAAAACACAAAACAACACACCAACATTTGAATCATCAGCGTGTTGAGAAGCCTTTTACTTCAGATGCTTTCTTAAAAGCTGAGAGGATTATTTTCTCTGACTAGCCTGTGCAGGAGGATTTCAGAAAGGAAGAGTTAGGTTTTTTTTGAACACTCTTACATTTAAATCCTTAGAATAGACATGTTTCCTTGATATATCATCTTGTCCGTGTTATATCTACAAGAGCTTGGTTTATTTATTTAGAAGCCATAGAAGATTATTCTTGAAAGTTAAGAATTGCTTTCCTTATTGCTTTGGAGCTTTTTACTCTCTTTCGGGACCAATCACTACCAGACAGAGAATTAAATATTGATGGGAAATAATTAAAACAGTTTAAATGGGCTGAAAAATATACAACTGTCATGAGTATGAACGCGTTCAAATTAAATAATAATATTTCAGCGTTCTCTAGTATGTCACAAGCCTACATGTGTACTTTTCAGCACAAAACAACTGCCATGTGTAATGGCCTCAGTTTTACTGATGTATTCACCGCTAACCTATGTGTGAAGACTGCTAAGCGTTTTTTAATTAACTTACGTCAAACGTCGCATAGCAGTGCATCAACGAGAACTTACAAGAAGGACAAATCTTCATTCAGCTCAGATCAATACGTGTACATAATTCATTACACCTGTACCGAAATATCCTACCAAGGCACCTTAACGCCGACCCAAGAGGCTCTGCAGACAGCAGATGTCTATTTTAATAATTATTGCCGTAACAGGGATGAGTAGGACTATACCCTCGGCTGCTTGTGCACATTGTAGTGCTTGATGGCACCTACCTGCACCGATCTGCTTGCATGATCTGGGTGAGTTACCTCTTGCAGAGCTAGGAGCTGAGCCAGGTGTTCCAGCTGTACCAGCCCCTCTTAACGTCCTCTTTGGTGTCGTAACAGCTTGGTGGAAATGAATGGCATGGACCTGAGCTTTGGATTCACCTGAAGGTGTGCTTTTTCTTCGGTAGACCCTATTTTTGCCTTTGGGCTACCCAAGAGAAGGTGGCATTGCATGTTTTTACCTTGGTATTCCAATAAAAACTGCCTGTTGGGGAAGAAAAGAGCCCCAGAACTATCCATTGCCTAACACATTTGACACCACTCTATCTGTCTTGGCCATTCGCTTCCTCCTCTAGTGGAGGATGAAGTGGCCGAGTCCATGACAGTCTCAGCTGGTTCAGCCATTCCTGAGTGCCAACACTGCAGTTCTTGCAGCAGCCTGGGTGCCAACACTGCCAATACTTAGCAAGTGAAGGGCTCTGCACTTGTGAGTTAGCAGTCTGCTGCCTGGAGCAAGTGACTGAAGAGGTCCGGGTATGGATATTTTGTGATGAGAACTCACCAGCAGCGCTGCAGCAAGAGGAGGGGAGATGTGAAGAAATCAGGCAATTATGTAGGCTTTATCTCCTAGTCGCACAGAAAGTAGTTTGACGTAGCCAACTACTTTGCTGCAGAGCAAAATTTTCCTCTTAGCAGTCTGTGCATGGATCAGCCAGGGACATAATGTCTGCTTTCGTATTTTTTCCTTCTTCCCGTTGCCTATCAGGTGGTCACTGAGGTACAAGGACAAGGAAGTTTAAATGTGCAAGCAGCCAATAGCCAGCAGCTCTTTCGAAACTCACCGCCTTGGTAGAGCTGTGCCGGAGCAGCATTTCCAGCCCATTTTCTGTAGCTGACCCTGCTGCCAACCCTACCAAAGGAAACAATCCAGCCTGGGACACACGGGAGCATGTACCTTACCCGTCTCTGCAGCTCTCAGCAGTAGCCTCGTGGTGCATAACCCGATGCACTGTCTACCTGGCGGTGAGGAAGATACGAAGCCTGGGATTTTCACTTTGCTGTGTGGGTCCCATTAGAAACTCGTGTGACCTCCCTGTGGCTGCCAGGTTAGTGGCAACAGCGCATTTTGCTGAGAATGTTTGGCAAGGAGAGCTTTTATTTTGTACTTTCCTGTCTGACAGATGGTTTTTGGTTGAAGCAGGGGTGGAAATTCCCCACAGTAGTTACAGGGAGACTTGGCCACATCCACTGGCATTAATTATAATAATTGTCCTTCGTAATTAGCCGCGTGCCAGAGCTGGAGGCACAACATCACGTCTCTGCTGACTCCGTCTGATTTCGGGTCCTTTTGCGGCTTGCTCTCCCACAACTGGGAAGCAGGTTGTTTGGGCTAGAATTAGAGTCGTAGGTAGGCAGCAGCTGCTCTGGAGCTTTTTTATATGCTGGTTGGATGTGTGAGATCAAATTGTTTTTGTTCATTTAGCAGCCTGTTCAATGGAGGGGGAAGAACAACGCGAGCCTCAGTAACTGCTAGCATCCTGTTCTGACAGTGGCTCTGCCTGCGGATGACACTGAAGTGTATTGATGGCCGTAAATGATCCGTTCCTGTTCCACTGCAGAAGTAGGAACCAGCCCTACGTGTACCTACTTCTGCAGAGAAATCTTTTCCCATTGCGTGTTGTACCAGCCTGTGCAGGTGGCCTTTGGTTTGCCCTGAACTTGGTGTAAGCATTTACTCAGCAAATACAATACTGCTGAAATTATGCAGGAATTTGCTGCCTTGTAATTTAAACCTGGAGCTGGATGCACTGCCAGGACTCTTGTATTTAACCTATAAGCCTGTGTACAAAAAGGGAGGGCTTTTTCTGAGCCCTGAACCCCAGTGATGGTGGAGTACCTGGGCATCCCTGCTTCTTTAGCGGGGTCCCACCCTATCTGGGTTGGCACAGAGGTAGTCTGAAGCACAGCAACTTCTCCTAAAAGGATTTCACAGCAGTGGGAACAAGGGATTTATGGGGTACCTCTTATGCAGAAGTGATAATCTCCACGAGAAAGCGTGAATGCTACAGGTGGGTTACTGCAGCTGGGCTAACAGCAGTCTTGTGGAGAGCAAACATGGGAAGATCGGGTTTATACTGCTTCATTTTCCTCTTAAACTTAATCTTTTGCATCGTACGCAATCATAGCAGGCTATGGTGATACGGTGGATGGGCAAGGTAAGCACCATGTAACCAAAAAGAGAGTTAGTGTATGGAGTGTATTTCACCTCCAACGTGGTATGGAGATGAAATCCAACTTGTGTCAAGCAGCCTTGACCATGGAGGTATGGCACTGATGCCGTAGTGAGTGAACAGGCACCCAACCATGCTGGGCTTCGAGACGGAGGCTTTCCAGAGACACTCCCATGCAGTATGTCAGGAGCCCTGGATGACAGCACGATTAACTTCTCATTGGCAAACAAAGATATTTCTGCTTTGTCTGGAGAGGGAACGCAAGGTGGCTGCCCAGTCGGAATTGCGAGAAGAAATCCGGGCTCACTGTGCTCGGCTAGGTCTTTTAGGAACAACAACAGAGTCAGTTTATTTTTCTTTCTGGCTTCACGTCAAGCCAAGGCTGACACCAGGGGTGGATCTGACTCGCTGCTCAGCTCAGCCTGGGGACGTGGCAGCAGAACGTGCGGCTTTCTCTGGCGCCTAAACCCGAACTTCCCGAGAAAGCGAGAAAATCTGCGTTTCCTTCCTGCATCGCGTGCATCAAATGGCTTCAGCTTATGATATTGTATTACATTATTAAAGCTAAACTCCAAGGGAGCAGGTGGCCCTGTGATGTTATTTCACCTCCCAAGTCTGTTGGCAAATCTGTCATCTTCACGTCAAGTGAGAATGAATTTTGGTGGCTGCAGTCTGGGGGATTTTCAGAAGCAGGGAATTAGTAGTGGTAATGGCTGTTAGCATTACGTGTTTGCTTTGTGTGCAGAGGAGTTGACTGTGACGCGCGGTCACACTATGCTGTGGCTGTGGTCACTATAAAGAGAGGAAAAGTCGCAGCATTTTCTCTGAAGACCTACAATTCCCAAACCGTTTGGAAAGTTTGGGGGAGTTGGGATTATCATGTCTCTAATCTGCAGGGGATTTGTCTGTGTCCAAGCATGGAGGGCTATCCTGCGGGCTCAACCCAAGGAGAAGCCATGGATAGGAGCAGGAAATGTTTACTTGGTGCCTGTCTGCACTGTGCGTAGGTTAAACCCGCTCCAAATTGAAAAGGAAAATTGGAATAGAAAGCAAACCCATATCCAGTGCTCTCAGCATTCAAGGAAAAAAAAATACACAGGAAAGAATCTGCATCTCAATCTCATCGTCGTGTTAAAGGAGATGTACTGAATTTGCAGAATGGCTGCAGCAAGTTGTGAATAATGTATGAAAGGGAAAAATTGCTTCCCTGTGCACAGAGAGAATGCAAACAGCTGTGCTGCTTGCTGCGTGCGCCTTGCAGACACCAGCATCGCTGGGGACCCACGGAGAGTGAAGCAAATCCCAAGTTCCCAAGTTGAGTTTCCCCTCCTGCTCTGGCACCGGGCCTTAAAAAAGAGTTTAAAATGACTTTTATTGCTTATAATTAATTTTTGTTCCTTTTCTCTTTTTTTTTTTTTTTTCCCCTCTTCTATTGGGCAACTGGCCAGGCGGAGGGAGGGAGAGGGGGATGAGAAACATACACAAAGAGGCCAAATAAGGGAACGTGAGTCTAAATACATTATAGCTAATGTGTTTTTTTTCCCTTTTAGAGCTCAACCTTCTCTTTTTTGATGTTGCTCTGTGTTTACTGTTAATGAGAGATAAGGATTAATAAGCCTGGCAAAAGCCAATGGCTTCTGGTGCTACAAACCAAGCCTGGATTTCTCTTGCCTCTACCCGCCGCTCAGGTATTTGCTGTAACCCACTCTGGCAGGCCAAGGCAGAACCTGGTCAAACACCAGATCTGTGCTTCAATGCATCCAGGGCAGATTTGCAGAAGTTGTTTTTTTTTTTTTTTTTTTTTTTTTTTTGTCTCAATTGCTGTGGGCCAGAAAATGAGACTGGTGCCAAGTTATGTGGCAGCTTTATGGTGGTGGCTGAGGTTTAAGGCCAGCAGGACACTGCACTCTAAAAGGGCCACCAGTCTGTTTCAGGAGGTTATCTGAACTCTCGTCTTTGGGAAAAAAAAGGGGAGGGGAGGGGGGAATGAAGACAAGCTCATTATTTACATAGCTTTCATTTAAATTCAGCTTTGAATCCTACAGTCTGAATTCAAACAGATGAGCGAATAGCAAAACACAACTCGAAGAGCTGTCCCTCATTGCCAGGGGAACCTTTTGTCTGGTGTGGAGAAGAAAACACAGACAATTAGTCATTTTTATGCTTTCAAAGCATTGATTTGATGGTGCCAAACTTTTTCTTTTTTTTTTTTTTTGAGAGAGAGATCTCGTCTACTTCAGCTATCTGCCACTCCGCTTTATGACGTTTCTAGGGCAACTGGCATCTTCGTGGAGAGCCACCACCCGGCGGTCCCAGCGCTCAGACGGCTGCTCCTGGTGGTTCCTTTCCCTTCAGCCCTCGCAGATTGCCGTAGCTCAATTGCCACAGCTCCGTTTCTAAAATCACAGCAGCAAAGTTATGGTTATGATTCCTTACGAGCACAGGTGAATGATTTCTCGTGGTGGATTTTTGCAAGGCTGATGGTTAGGAAGGCTTCAGCTTTCTGCTCTGTCAGGTTGCTTCGGAGGCAAGGGACCTTGGCCAAGAATATTCCTTGTAACTCTCTTGAACTTTGCTGGGAGTGATGTTAGCTTCACTGCTCCGGAAAAATGGAGCTGTCTTGTCTGGGCTTCTCGTCTGTGGAGCAGGAGAGGTGAAGGGAAAGGCAGTGGGAGGAAAGAGCTCCGGGATGGGGCTGCAGAGCGGGCAGCCTCCTGCAGACTGCCCGTGGAATTGCTTCTGTCAAAGACTGAATCTCAGAAAGCTGGTATGGGGTAATTGGTACTGTAGGACCTGGTCCTAAGAGGAGGGGAGCTGGTTCCTGACTAAAGGAGACGGGAACCTTTGCTCTCCTGGCCCACAGCCTGGGGGCAGTTCAGGGGGATGCTGTGATTGCGTCACTGTTCTTAAAACATTTCCTTGTGAACTCTGATCATTTTATCATCCCGTGTAAGCCATGGTAGAGAGATGCCGAGGAAGCTGCACTGCAGCTGAGCGCAGTCAAAACAAGAGGCAGGGAGCTGCGCTGATGTATTCGCAGAGACGTTCCCCTGTGCATCAATTTTGTGTTCCAGTGCTGGCTGAAAGCTCTTTGACAGCACTTTTAGTCTGGGGCTTGTGTGTTTGAAAAGCATCTAGCATGTTGGTGGCAGCTATTTGGGAAGCAGTACCCTTCATTGCCCATTGTTATCCTTCTCCCTGCTCTGGTGGCTGTGCGGAGGCTGAACAGCGTTGATCATTCAGATCGCCTCCTGGTTTTCAGGCCAGGATGCTCCAAAGAGGTTTGCGGGCTCGTTGGCTAGCCAAGGGTAAACAGGCACCGTGCTTTCACAGAATCACACAGAATCACAGAATTTTCTAGGTTGGAAGAGACCTCAAGGTCATCGAGTCCAACCTCTGACCTAACGCTAACAGTCCCTCTCTGCGGTGGTAAAGGGGCAAGGAAGTGCAGAGTTTGCTGATGAAAATAACTGAGAAAGTTACTTCTAATGCTTGTGCTTACAGCTGGAGCCTGTTTGCTAACACCTCAGGCACTAATGCTTCCCCTTCCCCGATGAGTGTCCACGTTCAGCTGCTGGCTTGGTGCAAGAATATCATGAATAGGATTTTTTATTTATTAGCTGCGGTACTGTGGGACGTAGGAGTTGCGTTACGCTGGGCACAGTACAAACACATTTATTTAGACTGGTGTGAAAATTACTAATGAGGAAAGATGGCTGGCCAAAGCTCTAGGCATCCTGACACCTCGGAATAAAACAATGACATCCCAACCGTGTTTAAAGTGATGATTCCAGCAGAAACTCAGCCAGCTGCTTCCAGAAACTCCTCCAGCATACCATTAGCCTTCTCTAAATAGTCTATAAAACAGAAGACTTGACAAATGTTAGGAGATGGTCTTTACCCTGAAGTGTTTACAGTCCAAAGCCTCCATCCTTCAGATAAGTGTCTGCTTATGTGATGATGTCCAGTGAGAAGACGTTGTTACTTGTCTTCCTTAAAATTATGCGTGTCTCTGGATGGCAAGAGCAGAAATCAAAGGGGGGTGAAAGGAAAACTCTTATTTACTTGAAAAGAAAGAAAAGTTGAAGACTTAAGCTGAAAGGACTTGCCTGAGGCCCTGTAGAAAGTCAGTGGCAGAGCCCAGAATAGAAGCCAGATGTTCCCAGTCTGCGACAATCTGCTTGAACAAGAACCTAACAGCGAGATGTTTTCCTTCAAAGTCTGTTTTCACCTCCCCTTTGAATTATCTTTTGGTCCTCTTTTTATTTTTATTTTTTTAAAGGATATCTAGAGAATGCCATGGGAGTTTCAAACCAAGATAATGCTTTGAGGAAGCCAAGCTTTGGGATATTTGCTTGTGTTCTGATTTACTCTGAGCGAGGGGAGCTGCTCTGATTCTAATTCTTCGGCAGGAGCCTCAAAGATTGCGAGAGTCTATAAATATTTGCTTTATTTGCAGTGAAGAGTACAGGAAGTTCTGCGTTAGCCTAATTTAGGCTTCAATATAGGCTATTTATGTACTACCTCCCGGGACCACCTCTGATTACCGAAAGAGTGACCTTATTGGAAACCAACAAGTAGGTCTGCACTTAATTATAAAGGACTCAGAGCGCGCTGCGGAGCCCTAACAAAGGTATTTTTGTAGATGATGTTACGTGTTTTTATTTAACAGCTCAAATTAAGAGAGCTAAAACAGATGGCATACTTGTTACTGCTCTCTGAGAACACCTACAGAAGGACACCAAGATTAACGGAGAGGCCAAGACTAATAGGTCAGGAGTGGTGGCAAGGATCAGGCTGTCTGGGCTCCCTAATTAACATCTGAAAGCAATAATGAACTGGTCAGCGGGGTCAGGGACAGGTGATGCTGTGTTGAGGGGGAGAAAGAGGGTTTTGTTCCTGCTCTGCGTTTGGAAGAAGTAGTTTAAACGGTTTTGCCTCTTTTTTGACTTTCTGATAATAGCAGTGACTTAATCTAATCTAAATGTGGTCTTTGGAGAAAATCTGCTCTAGGACTTTTCCAAAATAATTTCCTGGAGGAAAGAAGAACCTCTCCGAGTGAAGTTCAGAGCGGTGTCTGCGGAGAGAAATGTAAAAAGCTGACTTACGGGGCAGCGAGTTTATACACGGGAAGATGCTCCTCTGGGGCATTATAGAAAATGATTATAGCAGATTTTGTTCATCAAGGCAAAGTAAGCTAAATCAGATACAAGGCGAAGCCCTTAGGAGGGGGAGGAACGTATTCAATTTAGTGAGGCAACTGTGATAGTAATTAAAGCCCAGATGGAAACCTTTGAATGTGTCTGGCGTCTGTGTATCCGCTGTGTTTTTTCTGTTAACTTGACATTATAAAAGGAGCACCCAAAGAATAAAGAGATGGTGTTTGAAATTTCATCAGTCAAGCACTGTCCCCAATTTGATTTATTGTAAACAATCTTCAAAATGGGTTTGGGTGTATATGATACAGGCAAGGAGTTTTCTCAAGTGGTAATTCACAAAGAGGGAACTTGTACATTATTTGTAGATTTGTCTTTGCTGAAACGCAGTCAGGATTAATCACACCATTCGCCAGCTCTGACTGTGAACCTCTTGTACTTCGGACATATGGATAGAATTTTGCTCTGCTGCTATAAACTCTGAAGCAGAGTGCTGCGCTGTTTACTTTATGAGAAGATATACTGCAAGATTTCAGTTGGAAAAAAAAACACCATACATTAAAATAATTAATATAAAACTCAAGGATTAAAAAGGGAAACGCCGTCCTACTTCTTTTCCTCTAATATGCAAGCCAAGAGTAAATGATGATATTGTATGGAAACAGTGTTAAAGGGTTAGCAAAATGTGAAGAGTTATTTTTCTATTCCTGCTGAATGAAGAGGGATTGGCTCTAACCCTGCTGCACAGTCGCACTCACAGGGAGCCTCGAGAGTGCCCTGCCTCGTGTTGGAGCCATTGCCTGCATCTGCCTGGAGCAGGCAGGCTGCTAACAGCCCCGGCTCCTCCACCACACACACGGCTTGAGGTCTGCTACAGGTGGGCTATGATTTAGTGCGACCACCACTCAAGCAGCTGCAGCACTGAGCTCTTGTCAGCGCCCTCCTGGCGTTGCAGCGAGGCTCGGCGTGCCCGCACCGGGCAGAGTTTGCAGCTCGGAGCAAAGCAAAAGCACGGAGGGGAAGGGGAGATGCTCCTCTTCAGGGGTGCTGCCTCGCTGTTTGCTGCATCACCTCCAAACACATACCTAGGGGCTTTTGGAAAAGTCTGACGCTCCCCAGGCGGGCCTGTTTACAGGCAATTTTGTGATATTAGAGTTGCAGGCAAAGCTCTAGTTAAGCGTGTGTAATTAGCGGCAATATTAATGGTCTTTAATGATACTAACTCCAGGCACTGGTGTTTTCCCTGAGTTTTCCTTACCTCTGTGCTGATAATGGCTTACATCCTTGTACTCAATCCATGCTGCCAAAATCCTTATGGTGCTTTCCACTTTAAAAAGTGTCTCCATGCGAGCCTATTTCCCCCGCGTATGCTGTCAGTCTTCATTATAAGGCTTTTCTTGCACTGAAGTATATCTTTTGCAGTCTGAATTCAGAAATAACAATAAAAAGCCACTTCTCTAACATACAGAGCTTTCTTTTAATGGAGGTTTTTTGAAGAGCTCTGCTCTTACTCCACCAATCTGCACCTAATTGCAAGTGGCTCAGTGCCCATTGACGGAAACCCAAAATCCTGGATCCCATAACTCGTCGGTTTGAGATGGATTAAATTAAGCTTCAGATTTAATTTTTTTAATCTTAATTCTACCTCCACCTTTAATATCTGAGGGCACAACAAGCGTACGTGTCTCTGGAAGGTGTTTTTTACATGAGCCAGGTTGCCACCTGCAGCCTCGGAGCCGGAGTCGTGGTGGAGTTGCGCACCTGATGGCTTTCCCATCCGCTTCTCGCTTGTCAGCCCGTAACTTTACTTAAAGACAAACGAATTGTAATTAAAACAATCCTTTTTTATTCCCTAAAACCAACATCCTGTAAAGTTTATAAGACCACTGGCTATATTTATGGCCCCTACACCCCCAAGGGGGGGCTGTGCTGCTTTTGTCTGAGGCTTCATCGCCGCCACGGGAGCAAGGGCTGAACCGTGCATCAATGTTCGTCGGAGGAGACCTGAGAGATTTATAATGGGAAAACGCTGACAGTTTGGTAATTTATTGCCACACTAATGGGCAGTGCTGTAGTTCCTGACAGCTCCAAGCCTTTGTTCTCCGGGATAGCTGGTTTCTAGTCCACTTGCTTTCCTGGATTCTCCCCCTGCTGTCTGATGAATGGGTTGAGGATGGTGAATTTCTCTATCTCTGCATTTTCCTGAGTCTTTTTTCACATCCTTCCACTTGTAGGACTTCTGGTGTTGAAATTTGTATGGGGTTACGGGAACTTCACAGCTGAAAGGCCTCTTCACCCAAGTTGCTTTTGTCCTGGTTGCTCTTGTGGCCGCGGCCCCAGCGGCGCACGTCGCCACGTCCCGAGGAGCGCACAGCCACCGAGCAGCTCCTGCTTCTCCCAACTTGTTTGAGGAGAGGGCTGTGCATCTGCATAATGGCCTCAGACAGAAAGTGCTTTATCTTGGCGAGTTAGTGAGTCAGTTTAGGGGTATTCTATTGGCAAACGCTTTCAGAGAAATTATGCATGGTAAATTAATGAAGGCCGGCAGAGGTATTATGGTGGGTGAATGCACATGCCATTAGAGTCAATGGCTGGCTGAAAAAAGTTAACGGTCATTAAGTGACTGTTAAAAAGGCCGGTGGACACAGATTTACTCCCTTGCAGGGCTCGGGCTGGGTTAGGGGAAGACAGAGCTCGCCTTGGCCGCCGGGCCACAGGACAGCCCGGCCTCTGTGCGTCCATCCCCGCCTCCGTTGGCTCCTGCCTCTGGGAGATCCAGAGCCCGCGAGAGCCCGACATGCGAGCAGGTAAAGCCCCCGCGTCCCTTCTCCTTTCTGGGCACTGCTTGGGGACAGAGCCGAGGCGGCTGGCCCAGGGTAATGTTTGAAGAGGGCTTCAAGGGTGCCGGAAAGGGAGCCCGGCGGCGGGGACGTGGCAGGACAGGGGGTGTTGGCGCCATCCCCTCCGAGGAGGGAGCTCTCAAATAAGTCCCCTGTGAGTAGCGGGGTGTCACCTCCCCTTCGCGTTCAGATAGCGAGGACATTGGGTGGGTGTTGGAGCAGACCTGACCGTGAGCTGGCGGTATGGAAATGGAGCACTGAGCTGCGGCTGAAGGTTAGGCAGCCCTCTACCATTGCTGGCAATTCAGCCGTGAATTTGCCTTATACAAAATAGAAGAGACGTGGGCTATTTCCTGGGCACCTCTGTTCCTCCCGGGCCTGTGTCCTTCCCCTTGAGCGGTGTCGATTTTTTTTCCCCACATTGTATTTTGAATGCGTTCATTCTGACTGAAATAAAATGCATGGAGAAAATTAATGATTTGATATCTGCTCGCTGCCGCCAAAAGAAATATAAAAGCGTCTTTGATCTGGGGGCTTTAAAAAAAAGTGAGCCGGACCAGTTACTGATACTTACTTACTGACCTAAGTAAGTGATAAAGCGACTGTGTCGAAGTTTAATTAGTCTTGATCAAGATAGGTTTTTAAGATTTAGAACTGGTGGCCTTTTGAAGAAGAAAGGCTTCGAGATGTCATTTATGCCACAACATGTCCTTTTATCACACTTTGTATTTCTCCAGCAGGAGCGGTTTTTATTTTAGAGAAAAAGAGAAATGGCTCATTTGATGGAGATTAGCACGGACAAGCTTACTAATATCTGAACACAATTTCTCTGTCTTACCTTTTTCTGTATTTCATATCCCACAGAGATTACCTCAGACTGCTGTTGTTAGTCACTGTTATTTATATAAAGATATGTAATGCGTTTGTGCTGGAGGGGTCGCCTGTAACGGGGTGTGCAATTTCAGAGTGTGGGGACGGGCAGGAATTACGGTGAAGAATTGCTTCCCAGTGACAGCTTTATCCTGTCTGTAATATGTCATTGCGTGTGACTTCCAATTAATCACGCAGTAACAAAACATTGCGTCTGGCGACAGTGGTGCGGCCATTAATATCGAGAAGCAAGTCTCGGCTTTATGAACACAAACGCTGTCGCGGTCCCCTGCCCGCTCGTGCACTTTAATCACCTCGTCTCAACGTGGAAGGCCCATTTCTCTCTTCCCCTCTCCCCCATCAGCCTCCATTGTGATCTATTAAACTGCAATCCATAACGTCTCGCCTCGCCGTAATGCTCCGAGGGTGTGCGCTTTGGAATGATTGCAGGAATTTGACTTTGTCTCACTCTGCCTTGACCTTGGTGCCTTCGGTGCCTTCCCCTCCCTCTGTTTTCAAAGAGGGAGTGAGGGGTTGGGAGAGAGAATAGGAGAGTGACAGAGTGGACTTCGGAGATATTTCATGGGAGGTTTAATGTTGCTCTTTGAGGAAATGGGGGAGATAAAAGGTAAGAGAGAGGCCGTTACTGGAAGACAAAAAGTACAGATTTGCAAATTTTCAGGAGAAAAGGCATCAGGATGTCGAGCATAACTGGCTCCATAGACGGAAGGCTGCCGTGTGCTGGACCTCATTGGTAAGCACGGTGGAAACCTTGCAGTAATTCTTCCTCTTGCTCAGTCTCCCATTTATAATAAGATTGCTCGGTAATGTATCAATTTAAGTAAAATCCCCAAATCTCCTTGTGTTTTACAGCTATATCTATATCCTGAGCGGAAACATAAAGAGCCAGTTGGGTGCTTTGTGCTTGGGCCACCAAGAAAGAAGGACGCCCTGGTCCCAGCCACCCAGCTGAGTCCCTGTTATTACACCCGACCAAATTCGGGGCTGGAGTCTCACTCCATGGAAATCCGTGGTCTTTTTCAGTTGTTTCTTTTGGGTTAGCACTCAGGTTTTACACCTTACACGACAAATGAGAAGCCTGGCAGTAATTAGTGTCAATGCTTTTCTTTTTCCCCCAGGAAGGAGATGAATTTAATTTTAAAAAAGTGCTTGGCTGGACAGTGTTGGAAGAATCTCCTGAGCAATCTGAAGGCAGAGCACATTATATGAAACAGATGAAATGCATTTCTGTATCTTTTCCTATGTATTAATACTGTTTGCGAATTTATGACACATTTGACCACTTGCCTTGAAAAGCACACACTGGACGAGGCGTTTGTGTTAGCCGTGGGCTGTGACAATGGTGTGTTGGGTGCGTGGAGTACTTTCACTTTGCCTAAAAATGAAGCAAAAATCTTTGTGAGCGATAACAGCGAGGTTAGGAGCTCCCCGGGGAGATCTTCCTTCTCTGGCTGGCTGAATCTCCCCGTTGTCCCTGAATTATCAGCCAGACAACACAACAAGAGGTAAAGGAGGGTTTAACGTGGTTGTTCTGGGGTAAGTGGTGTTTTACACCGCACCACACAAGGTCCTCACTCCCTCTGGGCATTGCGACTTGTGCCAGTTGGCAAGGGTACTGGGTTTGGCTCTTTAATTAACGCTCCCCCATCTATCCTGCCGCATTAGCAGTGCATCTGACAGGATGCTGAACTTGCAAAACTGCAAGAAATAAAAGCAATTCCCCTCAAGTAGACTTGAAGGCATTTGGTATCACAAAAGGTGACCTCTTTGGTCATTAGACTGGGCCTGATCCCTGGCAGATGCAAACCAGCACAGCTTCATAAAGCCATTTAATGCCAGGCGTACTAGGATCCTATTGCATGCAGGAGAGGCTCCAAGAAGGAGGGTATGTAATCAATTTCTCCTTCCCAAATTATTTTTCCAGAATCCCCACAGTATGGTGTTTGAGTAATAGAATAATTTCCTAGCTATTAAGAGCCTGAAAATCAGCAGTAATTAACTTAGTGCAAATTCTTCTCTTCCTCTCCCTCCTCCTTGCTCAAAAAAACAAACAAACCCCCTTTCTCAGTGGAGGAAATGCAGATGGAAGCGGTGTCTTCCGCCTTAGTGAAGCCGTGTATAGACTACATTTCCCCCCCCCTTTCGGTTCTGTGAATAACATAATTGCTTTGTTATCCCTCAGGGGATTTGTAATATTAACATTGGTTAATGACATTAATTCAAGTTTTTACCATTAATAAAATGGCATTGCTTAAAATTAAGCATTACATTTCAATTAGTAGTCCATCGAAGACTTTAATAGTCTGGAGCATTAAAGTGATTTTTTTTTTAATTTCTTATTAATTTTTTATTGTATCATGCTAATTTCCAAAGAGTGATTGAAAGCCCAGCTGATCCAACCACCGACCCTATCTGCCATGTTTCTTGAGGGAACTTCTTTCTTTTATGACATTATGCAAAAAGGTCACATTTCCACAAAGCAGGAATCTGTTTCCGTCACCTCCTGAATTCATTATCATCCTTTTTACTTTTTAACATGAGGCACATGATATACAGGCACCCCAGGTGGACATGTTTAAATTAATCTAGTAATAATTGATTCAGAAGAGATTTGGAGGACAGAATTTGCATAAAAGCCATAATGAGAGCAAATCCTCCAAGGCCAGACTGAACAGCTAAGTCCCTGAATAACTTACATCTTCTAAACTAATTTGGTTATATATGCAGTACGAAGGTGTGGGGGCTGGAGCACCGTGTGATTGGAATTCATTACAAATAATTCATCTGCTCCGGAAAGCCTGGCCTTGCGATGTATAAAAACCATATCAGCCCCCAAATGCGTGCTCAGGCCCTGCCTCCTGGAAGCTGACGGTGAGGTTTCTGTCTGAGGGCTCACTTATTTTTTTTCCAAAGCATTTCTGAGGAGCAATGCTGGCGCCCCAGGGCTGGGGCATGCTGTCGGACCAGTGCTTCTCCTCCTCGTAGGGTGTCCTCCAAGCTGAGGTTTTGGCTGGGCATTGGAAATGACCAAAGAGCTGGGTGTGGGGGACGGTCTCAGCTGTTAGTTTCAGATATTCGTCCCTTCCTTTCCAGCACGGAGCTGCTTAGCTAGGTCATTGGGTTTGTATTAAATTCTGCATCACCTTGGTGTCTGGGAATTTAGGGTAAGGGACATCTTACAGGGTTGGGACCGTGCAGACTATAGGCTGTTCACATAAAGTAAATCTGTGGGCAGTGAAAATTATGACTCCAGTTCATTAAAAGAATGCAGCCAGGGGCTTTTTGAGGGGTCACTGCCCTGCTTCACATTCTCTTTGCCTAAATATGTTTGAGAAAAATGCTAAAAGGGTCTTGCTGTGACCCCGTACAGTAATTCCTGTGTTGGGGAGCTGGGATTAGCAGGTAACACAGAGCCACGCTCCTAGTATCCGATAGGTAGCACGGGGTTTTCGGAGAAAGAGGAAAATTCAGCTCAGCCTTTTCAGAAATTGCTGAACACTGAATATTTTCCAGGGGAAAATTGATGTTGCTGTGGTTTTTTTTTGAGCTGCCCGTTCCCTCATTGCTGCCCTCCGATGCCGCCCTGCAGCCAGGTAGGTCTGGCAGGAGCTCCCCTGCAGCACCCCGGGGACAATGCCAGAGTCGGGGCAGCCCAAGGCAGGGGGAAGAGTTATGAGAGCCAACAGGTAGCTGCTGCTGCGAGAAACAAGAGGAGAGCTGGGCATGGCAGGAGAAAACGGAGCCTGGCTGACGATTATTATTTTGTCTGTTCGGATTTGGGGCATATATTGGCAGCTTGAATGCCTTCTGGCCAAGGGTTTCCATATGATAAATGATGCTGCGCAGTGCCAGGAAGAAGCCGCAGCAAAACATATTCTTGTCTCCAAGCAGGCTGAAACTCGGGAGCAGCGCTCCAGCGAGGCGTTATTCTCCTGGAGTTACGATGAAGCCCGTCTGTGTTAAGTGGCAACTGGTAATCACAAGGCTTTGACCAAAACAGAAAAGCTGTGGTTTCTCTCTCTTGCACAGGCAAGCATTAAAAGAGAAAGTTCTTCTCACCAGCACGGGAAGGAGCTGCTGGGAGCAGAGAGGTGACTTGTGGCATCACATCATCTGCCTCTGACCCCGGCACAGGGGGTTTTCCTCTGCTGGAGAGTCGAATTTTAAGATTGCGCCAGCTCAAAGGAAAAATAAGATTTTTCTAATTTCATCTTAGTGTTTTCCCAGCTGTACAGCCATGAGGTTGCCACAGTGGCCACTACACAGCTTATGGAGGTTGCCTATCTGCTCAATGCAATCTGTGGACTGCTGTGGTCCCTGGCTCGCCCTCACAGTGTGAAGAGAGAAATCTTGCCAGTTTCCAACCTGCATGAAGTCTGGTACAATTTGGAACCACTGTCACTACCTTCCATACTAAAATCCCATCAGATGTCTCCAGTGGACCCTGTAATTAGAGTTGAATAAAAAACTAGTGTCAATAAAACAAAGGCTAGCACTCTTAATAGCTCAAAATTCAAGGGCACTTACAGTTTTCATAATAAACTGTGAGAAAAATAAATAAATAAAAGCCCACATCAGGAGCGTTTAGAGGAATAGAGAAGAGTTTACTTCTTCTCCTGACTACCAAAAGCTGATTGCCATTACTAGTGAGCAAAACCAGAGTTTGTTGTGTTTCGGTTTCGCCAGCTGTAATGCCACAGCTGCAGGTTGGAGGGGCAGGGGGAGCACCCCACGTCTGGAAATCACTGCAGGTATATCAGCCCCTCCAGGCTGGTGGTGGGGCCTGTGGCTCTGCTAATTTGCAAATGTACAAGCCGTTCCCACACTGTGCAGGGGGCAACTGGAAGAGAAGCTGCTGCAGTAGTGTTTGTACAACAGCTGTAGGTTTAAGGCATGTGGGCTTGGGCACTAAATCTCAAACCAGAAAGAGCCCGTTGGCAGTAAGGGCTGGTTGCAGTTACTCTGCTGCTGAACCTACGGTACCTGCGTTATGTAGCTGATCTGCATGTAAAGAGCACAGCTGGTCCTTTACATCTGGATTTACAGCAGCCGTGCAGAGGGCTCTACATCATGTGTACAGCAAGAGAAGAGCCTGCAGAGCTCCAGGCATGCTCCCCTGCTGCAGGCAGGGCTCTGAAATCGATAACGTGCTGCTGCTGTCCCGGGTACCCAGGGGATGCCTTGCCGCTTGGGCTGTGTGTTGCCCTCATTCATCCTGCCCTGTCGATGGAGCATCCAGAGGCCTTGACTGGGAGCCAGGAGCTCCTGAGTCCTGATCCAGGCTGCAGCAAACTTGGAGCTGAATTGCAGTCGGGCTAAGTACCACAGCATCCCTTGCGTCCTGCTGTTGTGTAGCTGGCTGTTGCGAATCGCATCCTCAGCTTTTGTCTCAGTGCTTCACAGATGGAGCACATGAAAAATAACTCCACAGTTGGTCCAGGTCCCAAAAATACCTTTGCTTTGACAGTCTTGCAGAGAGGCGAGTCTGTGAGCAACAAACGGAAGGTCTTTCCATCCCCGGTGTAGAGGCAGTCTTCTGGAGAGCAGCAGAAGCCTAACACCAGGAAAATAAATGTGTGTAAGCTTTCGTTGCCAAACCCGATCTTTGGATAAACAGAAAACTTCAGACTCCAAGGCACCTTTTCACAAGTGCTAAATTCATACCCCAAACAAACCCTCCCCAAACCTCTCATGTCTTTATATTATGTGTAGCCTGTAAAAAAAGAGATCTAGAGCCCTTTGGGGAGAGCCTCTCCAGGCAGTTGGGGACAAACTCGATGTGTGGTCAGGTTAGCGCTATTCAAAGGCAGGGCTGAGTGTCAGCAGAGCAGGTATTTATTTATGCCCGCTGGCCTTGGCAGGAGCCCAGCAGCACAGCGTCTTTTGCTCTGCTACACAGGCTTTTATTGTTGAATCAGCTTTATTTCACGACAGCTTTCTACAGTGGGTTCCTGTTCGGGAGGGCCTCCTCCGAAGGTGAGGAATAGCTCGGTTTGCAGGACGGTGCCGCCACAAAGCTGCTGCTGAGGCCAAGCCACCAGGTGGGAGCTGGAGGGGGCTCACACCCAGCCACGGGAAGGGCCCTGACACCGACCCACTCATTTTGGACCAAGCCCTTATTAAAAGAGCTTTGTCTCCATTACCTGAGCTGAATGAGAACTTCCCACTGCCTTCTGTGGTTTGGGACCTTGACCAGTCGTAGGTGGGTTTGAACAGCAATTGAAAAACACTCTAGAAATAAAATACCCCAAATTATGCTGTCAATCTTTTGTGGGATGTAGCCTGAAGAAGATCAAGCTGTAGACTATTACTATTCAGCTCCACTACAGGCTTCATGGGCCCTGAACCAAGCAGCATATTAGGTTAAACTGATTTCTCCTCTGCTGAGTTACCTGAATTATTTATATGGATCTAGATAACAGAAAGGTTGCAACGAAGTGACCTGTATCGTGAGATCTTGATTGTTTTGTTCCTGATATAAAACCTACTGCAATGCTGTGGTGGGTACCGTGCCGGCCGAGAGGCAGGAGCTGGGAGGGTGCCCAGCGGTGAGCGTGGAGCTCCAGTTTCCACCCTGCTGCTGAACTGTAGGGTTTCTTTAAAAGATAACCCTCGGATTAGATGCATGAAAATGTGGTACACTCTTCCTGGGGCGTTGCGAGAGCAGGTTCAGCGTGAGGCTCTTGCATGCTGTTGTGGGAATCCCTGAGCACGGGGCGCAGGACAGCATGACAAAACCCAGCTCCCGTGTGTTTGCCTCAAAAATAAACGAACGGGCAAAGCTCAGCATAGCGAGGCTGCTCCGTGTCCCCAGCACAGGCACTAGAGGCTGGGCACAGTGACACGGCCAGAGGAAAGGCCGTGCCTTTTCCTCGACAGTGTGCCCAGCCCTCGAGCCAGCCCAAGGCAGGAATTCCTGCTGGAGGGGAGGGCACGGAGCGGTGCAGGGACAAGGGCCGAGGTTTTGTTGGCCTCGCAGTTCTCTTTTTTAGGACAGAGCCGCCTGTGCCTGCCTGTCGTAGCCGCATTGCTGAGCTGCCGTGCTCTAAAATGTTTGTATTTATTTCCTTAATTCTGCCAGTGCTGTTTTGAATACTTCAGTGTTCAGCTCTTGCCTCTGCTCTTCTTCTCTCTGGTATCCCATTCTAATAAAATCATAACTGTGCCAATGACAAAAGATCCCGAGCGGGAGAATTAATGCTTTTTCAGGAGGTTCCTTTTTTAGCCTTTTTTAAAGGCATCTCTTTTCTTTAAAATGAAAGATGAAGCATTTTCTTTTATCCTTAAACTTTACTGTCACGTTTTATTAAGTCAAAATGATAGTTACAGTCAGAGGAAAGCAGGATATGGATTCCTGGTACAGCCATTTTTAAAGTGCGCTTTGTTTTAAAGCCTTGAAGATTGATTGAAGGTATTTTTCTTTTCGACACGGAGCTTTAGTCAAAGGGGGCCTGATCTGAGTTACCCTCTGTAAATCAGGATTAGTTCCTGCCAAATCGATGGAGTTGCAATCCTACAATACCGGGGGAGTCGGAGAAGTCTCTCGCCCCGAAAGCAAACACAGGGGGACCACAGGCGATCCCCCAGCACTGTGCTTGGGCAGGGGGCGAAGCCATGAGGCCTAGTGGGATGCAGGCTGTCCCTGCCAGGCTGCTGGGAGAAGGGGACACGTGCCAGTGGGTCTGTGCTCGCAGGATCATCAGGGCTGCACGTCTCCCATCTGTGGTGACACACTGGGCCTGCAGACCTCCTGCGGCCCCCAGGAGGAGCAGCCCTCGGCCCGGCCTGTGCCTGATTTAGGAGACAAGAGGACGGTGGCAGAAGCGGTGCTCTACAAAATGCCTCTCTCTGGAGCGTGTTTCATGGCATCCAGCAGGGCCTGAATTTGTTGACCTTCCTGGCTGAGGGCCAGAGGGATTCAGTGTGCATGGCAGGAGAGGGGGAGAGAGGCCCCAGCCCAAGGTCTTGGGGCCTTCACCACGGGCTTTCAGGAGGGAGAGGACAGAAAGACTTGGACAGACAATCTTGCTGGACGTTTTCATCCCTTTTTTTTTAATGTGTCTGCATTTTGGAGCGGGGAAATAGCCAAGGTGGTATAGATACATCAAAATGAGCGAATACAGAATGGGAACGATATGTCCTGCCTGGGATTTGAGTTTAACCAGGGATTTCAGCTCTTGTCTCTCATCTGTACTGAAACCTTGACAGCTGATTTCTCGAGCCCTAAGCCATTTTGAGCAGAGAGACTTTAATAAGAACAGCTCTTTTTATAGCATTTAAACTGTGTCTAAACGGCTTAGCACCAGGACAAGTTTCAGCAGCACAAGCCGCGGCGAGCCTGGGCTGCGCTTAGGACGTGCGGTGCTTCAGTGGTCCGGCCGTGGAGGGCTGCTCCAGCCCTCGCAGTGAAAATCTGCAGCTGGGGCAAAATGGGAGGCTTGAGTCTGGCCATCTCCAGCAGAATTAAAACATTTACACTTCATAGCTAGCTGCCAGACTCTCCCAGACAGCCACTAGTTTGCTCTTGGCCTACAACTGATCTCCTCCTGCACACTGCACTTTTTCATATGGTGAGTATGGGTTTTTTGGAAATAAAGTCGCAGCAGCTGGGAATAGCAGTTACTTAGTTAGGGCCTCTCTTAAAATATTCAGAAGAAAATGGCCAAGGCAGCCTGAGAAGGGGCAGATTGTAGGAGTAACCGTTTGCAATACTATCTGCAGTCTGAATTTTGTTCAGCCGATGCTCCAGGGCTCTGATTTCTTTTGCCCTTGATCAAGCTGGAATTTACCCGCTGACTCCAGTTCAGGGCTGCACATGGCACAGATTTTGTTTAGTAGATTTGATGGATGTAATTGGATGAAAGAGGTAGCCAAGGAAGGGAGGGATACAAGCTTTTTATATTGTTTATTTTTCATCTTTCTTTGATCATGTATTTCCACTCCACGTCAAGTTTAAAACCATGATTTTCATGCACACTTCGCATTTCCCTATGACAATAAGGAAAAAGAAGATGGAACTTTACCCCAAATACTGGTTACAGCTTTCTAAGGAATGCTGAAGTCCCTTGGACTGTGGTAAAATCTCCCAGGGAAAGTGGCAGAAATCCAGCTCCTTGGCACATTTTACAACTAGTCCAGACAAAACACTAGTAAGTGTACTCTGCTTTGGCACAGAATAGGCTGTGGGACATTATGAAGCTTTCTTGTATGCAACTTTTTCTCATTTCATGGCCCTGTCGAGTGCGAGGCTTGAATTTACTCATCTGCTGATTCTAGACCACACAAGGCCCTGGAGGAGCATTGGAGGACTGCGGGGAAGCTCTGCTCTGTGTCCTTGAGCACTGTTATCTAATTTAAAAGTTTTATTCACCTGACTTGAGATCATTTTTTGGATGCTTCGTACATGAAAACAGCCATATTGGCTCAGATTAAAAGTCTGTCAGTACCTTATTTCTAGGATTAGCTAATAACAGCTGCACTGGGAGGAGTACAGCACGTGTAACGTCAGATTTCTGTGCCTGTCTCTTCCAGTTTCCAGCAAGGATATCTGATAGTGAAAAAGTCCTCTTGCAATATTCATTTCCCACAACAAGCATCTCCTATCTAGGGAAGGTTTGGCTTTGTCTCTTCTGGAACTATTAGTGGAGCTACAGAACTGCATCTCCCTGGGGTTCACATCTGTGTGCTGTATTTAACTTCTGGATCTATACTGGAAAAACTGTCATTTAAACCAATGGCTGAAAAAATAATCCAATGCTTCATCATCAATAACTTCCATTACAGCGTGACTTGCACAACATCTCCATCATCTGAGGTGCCACAGTACCCATTTGTGTATGCCCTGCAGTATGCTTGTGCTTAATGACTAAACGCTGTGCTGGCTTTAGCTTTGAATGATTTCACATCTATAACTTCTGCCAGTCCCATTTTTTAATTTAACATTATATTTGCTGTGTTAAAAACAACAACAACAACAAAAGCAAAGCACAGCTCCATAGCGAAGTGCTGCAGAAATTCCTTTGGAGAAATGGAAGGGCTTTTCATACAGTTCTGCATAAAATCTGTATGTATATGGGTCTGGAAAAATTGTGAAATGCTGTAATCTCTCACTCACACTAGTTAGGAAACCAAGTCCCAAGAACTCCCCCAAATTCTGAATGCCAGTGTTATTTTCAGTCAGTGGTATGCAGCTACTGCAGGGGATATGCATAATGGATGCACTGGCAACTCATCTTTGTGCCAGTGTTTAAAGTCACAGAGCAATAGAGATAAGAATAAAACATAGGCTCCATCTTTCAAGCCTGCTGTCTGCCATCGCTGCTGTAAGCACTCTGTTATTGCTCCTGTGGTGCCCAAGGACCTTTACAAACTTCTTCCAGCTCCTCGATGTCACAGCATTGTCCCCTGTGTTGGAGTTCGCTCCACGCCACGAGCCTGCCATTGCTTATCAGTGCCTCACGTTACTGGCTCCCAGTCTGGCCACTTCAGCTCACTGAAGGTGTTTTGGAGTCTCCAACCAAAAATATAGAGGTGTTGGGCACTGCAGGAGGTGACTGTTGTGCTCCCCTTATGAATCACTACACCCACGGGAATTGAAAATCTCATTATGTGCGAATTTAATCTGAATCAGCTTTATCACTAGGTAAGATTCAAGGATAGAAGACTCCGTTTGTTTGAAAACACGTGTTTGCAATAATTGAACAAAGTTACGGAGGAAAACACAATGTGCACATCAGTAGGATTAAATTTGGCAATGCAGATTTTCCTAAGCTGCCGCAGCATCTTGGGGAGCTTGTGGCATGGGCTAATTAATCCACCGTCCCCTGCCTCAGGCCCGGTAGGCCCTGGGGAGCTTTTAGAGCTATATCTTTTCTGCTTCTATTGTTAAAAACTGCTCACGTAGAAAAGGCATGATTTGCCCCTCTCCTAGCCGGTGAGAAGAGCTCCTCCTCTTCAGCTGTGGCTCAGCTCTTGTGTCTGGGAGCTCTAGCATCCCACGATAATGCAGGCAATTGACTCTCTTCTCACCATTCTCCCTATTAAGCTCTTAATTTTTATGTTACACCTTAATTAGCACTTTCCTGGCAACACCTTTCAATTGGCTTTTCTTGTTTCAAGGCATTTAAAACAGCAGTTGTAAAATGTATAAATCTCCTATTAGAACAGCATTCCTTGCATGTGTTCTGGCGTGCCCTTAGCAATTTCTTGAGTGTAAGACAACATTTAAACATGGACATGTCATGCAGCTGGGGAGCGAGGTGTCCACTGGGGGTCACAGTTACACCTGGAGTATTTGTGAGCTCATATTGTCACCACTAACCATGGCACACTGGGTACTGTGTACACATGCCCCAAAGCTACACATATAAATATTTAGAAAGCTGTGCACTTCACCTCTCTTTGAAGTTAAAAGCCCAAATACAGTCGTAAATTGGGTCATTTGTTTTTTAGTTACTGGTTTTTGAGATATTTTCATGTGTACTTACCACAAGTGGGGTTGGCATGAAAGGGGAACTCCACCCTTCTCTACCCATGTTACACACTGTGGATAAGCATTCATCTTTCTGAAAGCGGAATTATTTGTGTTTCAGGTATCCTCCCTGGGCCTACCTTGGAAGCTAGATCTGCGACCGCCCTTCAGTCATGGTTGTTTCAAGATTAAAGGCCATTTCCCTGTCATTGCCAAGCCTTTTTCTTCTTGCTTTTCATCTCTCAGCATCACAGAATGTACCTGAATACTCTGAAGCTGAACATCAGCAGTGTGTCAGGAAAGAACATCCCACAATTGCTTTTGAAGGTAAGAGCTTCTATTCCTGTTTCAAGTTCCAGTAGGATGATCCATTTTGAAGTCCTTCCTGGTGTTGTTATGGATGATGGTTGAATTGGTGCTTTTCCTTACACCTGCTATCCACAGGCCAGTGCAAGTGGGCTGGTGAATAACATCCGCTTTGATGCTTTGCAGGGTTTTCACTCTGAGGTTTCACAGCAGTCACATAATTCAGGCAGTTTAGGGACTACTGGTCTAAGAATCTCCACTTCCAATTCTGCTACAGCCTCCTAGTAACCTTGTGCTGTGTTGAAACTGTTTCTCAGTTTCCTTTCTTCTAAATGGATTCAGTAGTGTTTATATACCTTTCATGGCTGGCTGGATCCAGTTCCATAAAGTGGTAAGTGAGAGAGAATTTGGACATATCTGAATGCAAGAGAAGTAAATTGATTTAAAATTATAGTGACTGACATTTTTGTTGCCTTTTTTTTTTGTATGTATGTATTTATCACTTCTGCCAGTAGTTTTTCACCTGGACACTCGACAAGGTCTTAAGAATGTAAGAGGGAGCCTTTGTACTGCAGTGTCCTGCTACACCACACAAAAATGTGGACAATCCTTTTACTGTCCCTTTGCCATGTGGAATTACCCTTGTTCTTATCTCAGTTGGATTTTCCATGAACATCTGTGTACCCCTAAGTTGCTGTCTGTCCAATCCGTCCATGCACCCACATGGCACTTAGCTCATGATGCTGGTATTAATGTTATTTCTGCATTCACTCCTGCCTTGTGCGTTAAGCTCGGTATGCCAGCATCAGCAGCTGCTGAATCTCCTTGCTAAAAGTGGTTTCCTCCTAAATGTTGAAATATTGATTTTGGTTCCCACTTAAGGCCTTGCAATGCGTCTCTTGTTACATTCTTTGCTAAAGGCAATTAAGTACCTTGCAGTGTGTCTCTAGTTAGGTTCTTTGCTAAAGGCAATTTAGCAGTGGTTTTGTGACCTTTGAGATAGGGTTTCCAGGAAGAAAGCAGTCAAAGGCTTCCTTGCTGACCTTTCAGGGTTCTTCTGGAGAGCTTTACTCTTCTTTGGAGAGGAAGAAACTGTTCTCTCTTCATTTGGAAAGTGTAAGAGGTTTCTTGTCTGTTTTCCATTACCTGTGCTTTAAAGGTTTAAATGGATTAAAGTAAATTAGCAAAATCTTTAAGCCTACATGATATGGCACTGGCTCTAACCTTGCTCTGGTGGGTAAATAAACCTTGATTTTAATTGCTAAATAAGTCTGGCCATCTGTTAAACCGGGGAGGGTGAAAGGAGAAACCCTTGCGGTTAAAAACGTGTTGGAACTCAGTTGGATATTTAAATAGATCATACAATAATGAGGATGTTATTGATAAAGAAATGAGAAAAAGTGTGTACTCTTCCTATTAGCCAGGAGCACCAAACTTTTTTGAGTTCACAGAGTACATGTTTGTGGGATCCAGCACTCAGATAAATCATTCTGCAGGGAATATTAAGAGTCCTGATTCCCGATTTTGGGGAATAGATGGGCATTTTTGGCATTCGGTATGTGTACGTCTCTGCAGAAGTGATGGCTGTGTAAATACACTCATGATCTGCCAATTTGCTTTGTTGAAATCAGGCAAGAATTTTTCACTCCTCCCCTTTTACTGTTCTCATTCCCTTCCTGCCTTTAATGATAGAAGGCAAAGCCAGTTACGAGTTAATTAGAACTTCCCAATTATAGAAAAGAAAAAAGGATTGAAATTTCACACACATCAAGAAAATGCCCCAGATTATCATAAACCCAAATGATAAGCTCTTAACCCAAGTTAGAGTCGTGGTTATTGGTTATCCTCAACACCTGTTTCCTCAGGACTGTTTGCGATACAGCCTAATCCTGTGTTCTCTGCTGATGGAAAACACATAGAAAGAAAGTTAAAGGCACCTTGTTTCCACTGCACGTGGAATTTACGTTCTGTGGAAGAGGGCTCACACCTCCAGACACATCTCAGTTTGTCATATAATTTACCTTAAAAGTGTAGCCTGTAGTGTCATATAATTTACCTTAAAAGTGTAGCCTGTAGTGCTTATTACATAAGCAGGTTTAGGCTGCAAGGGGGGGACCAGCAGGGAAATGTACAACTTACGTGCTGTTGCAAATTGCTCTGAGGATGTCTCTCTGCTTAATTGTGTGGCTTGTGGGCTTCCTATGGGTCTCCAAATGCATCATCCCATGGATCACAACCTGCCATACACTGGGAACGTTGAGCCAACAACTGCAAGAGTGACCCCAGCAGCCGCTCTGCTGCTGCTCCTGCTGCCAGGGAAGAGCATTGCTTGGCACCAGCAGTCTTCAGTGGATGGGTGGCAATAATAAATAAGGCCCCAGACCATTCAGTCATATGGGATGCATTAATGTACTGCCAGAATGAACAGACCAGCAAAACAATTTATGTCACAAAAGAGTCAAAGAGCTTCTTTTTCACAACACTGCTGCCCAGGCTTCCCATCGCAAGACAAAGGCATTGCTGGAACATGCTTTGCGTTCTCCAGCCTTCAGTTCCCACCTTGCTTGTGCTCGGCCTCTCTTTTTACTGTATTTTTCCAGACTATGATATTCTTAACATCCACCCCTGGTGGAGGTCTGCTAGATAATATCCTCATCATGGCAGAATCCAAGTAAAACTCCTTTCTGTCTTCTTTTCTGAGAATTCTCTGTTTTCCGTGTGTCTTCTCTTGTTTACTGTTGCTCACCTTCATGAATCAATGTTCTCTTTGAGCATGCATCTCTTTGTATTGCAATGGGAGGGGTGAAAAGAGAGAATACAGCGCATGACCAACCCATTTAAGCAGAAAGGAGTCTACATATGCAGGAAGGTTTTATTTTAGCTGTGTTTGGACCTGAAGACACATCTGCTGCCTTACAGAGGCCATTCCCCAAACCACCTGCCATTACTTGTGACCCAGAGAAAATGGCCTAGACAAGCCAGGGACCTAAATTCTGGTCCTAAATGTCCTTATTTTGCATGCTCATGATCAAAGTTTGTACTGCCAAGTGAAACAGGGGCTGGGAGTGGGCTGTGGGCTGAACAGTTTGTCCCAGCAGACCGTGTACTGCTTGTGGGGGCCAGGTTAAGAATTTGTGCTGTGAGCTCTGTCCTGCGTGTCTGTAAGGCACCAAGCTAGCACAGCGGTGCCCCAGTTTCTCTGGGGCTTATACATGATGCTCACTGTACAGCTCACCAACAATAATAACATAACCGGTGTGGGCTTTTCATAATTAGATTGTTCTACTCTGTGCTTATAGGAAACCTGGTTAAAGTTTGATTTCCCTTGTTAGATCAATATGAAAATGATCTTTTACTTCCCAGGAGCCCGTTTCTGGGGTCTTATTACCTGTTTGGTTGTGAGTGGGTAGCTACGTTAAGGATCTTGCCTGCTTGTTTGTTTTTCAGAGGGTTGAAAAAATAGTGAAACAAGTCATAAATATTCTTCCTGCATCCTTCTCTATTTATGCATGCATGCACACATGCGTACAAGTCCCATTTAACCAAACATTACATCATCCCAGCACAGCTCCAGTGCAGACCACGCTGGTAAGCCTAAAACCAGAGAAAATGTTTCAGGTTCCTTTCAGCTATGATCATCTTTCTGGTCTTCTCCATGTGTCTCTTATAGTCAAAGAGATCGGTCCCCGCATTGGCAACTGGGCTATGCCCTTGCCATGCAGATGTGTTTCTTAACATGATCATTATTATACAGCTGCTTCTTAGACATCGAGCTATGTTAGTCATTAAATTGTTATTCATTAAAGACATTTGGAGCTCCCTTTGTAACATGCCCCTCGGGAAAGCCAAAAACGTCTTCTGCCATGGCAATGCTGTATAAGATCTGTTGCTTCAGGAGCCGGAGCCATGACTGACATGTGCATATAAGTTTGTAATGGGTGGAGAGTTTGGTTTCAGCTTGTTTACCAGGGAAGTGCTTAAAAGTTTGCAAACTCATCTGTGTTATATGAATCACTTGGATGTTCACAGCTCAACTGGAAATGAGTTGTAGACAGGTTTTCACTTGCAGTTTGTGCCATTATTTATTTCTCTTTAGTTTTATCCATTAAATCGCTGTGCTCAGAAAAAAAAAAAACATGACAGACTCCCAGGTTCTTCTCTGTTCTGTCTGCCAGTGCTTTCTCCCCTGGGTCATGGCAGTTTGTGTAAGCCGAAAGAATATCATTTGTGCTCCCCTGCTTTAGTAATTGCAGCCTTCCTTTGTCCCCAGAAGCACCTCAGGTAATCCCATGCTGAAGCATAGGAGAGAGGTGCACTTGGTTAAGTAGCTTATATCCCAGATCTTCTCAGGACTGCAAATCTCAGCTTGGCAGCCTGTATCATCGCTGCTGGTGTGAGTTCTGGGCATGCAGCATTTGGCCATTGTCTGCTTCTCAATCTCTGCTAAATGCAGGCAAGTTGTTCTGTCTGTTGCCTCAGGTTTTTAAAATGCATTAATTTGAGAGTGTTTAAATCTGGGATTTCACTGCAGACTGACTGTAATTATTGCCTCTTACCAGATGAATGTGATTCAGGTTGCTTGAATGTTGCTTGCTATATATTTTCTCAATATTTTCTTTCTTTAAACAACATTTTATTGAAATGTGGCCAGCTTCAAACTCTGAGATCTGTGGGGAGCAGTTAAGTGTTTGCTTGTTGTATTGAAAGCAAAAGCTGTTTTAACTTTGTGGGCTGAAGGATAATAGGGTATGATTTATTCCCTTTGAAGGTTCCTGATGTTTTACCAAACACCCCCACTATTTTTGATTTGGTCACTAATACACTATTCCCTTTACTGTACATTGATGGAAGGAAAAAAAAAACACACCACCACAAAACACATTAGCACCTTCCCGCTCCAAAAGCCAGATAGGAAAGCCTCTTAGGAAATTCTGATAAAGATTTAAACTTTTCTTGAGCAAGTGTGATTTTGAGAATCCAAACCAAAACTTTAGGTAACAGTGGATGAAGGTTGTGGGGTGAAGTCTGAGAAGTGGATCTGGCTAAATGTTAAAGGGAAGGCAAATACAGTATGGTTCTTCTAGCTTATAGCCTTGCTGCCCTTGAATCTCCACACGAGGAGTCCAAACGTAACGAATGATGGAGTGCTGACCGTAACTGGTGGTATCCCATGCATGAGATTGGGATGCTATAGGAAATTTGACCTTCAGTGCATTTCAGTTTAGATTTTGTTTCCATTAAGCAAGCCTTGTGGCAATTTTCTTTTTAATCTTGAAAAATGGAACTGTAGCAAATGAAGCTGATATTTTCTTCTTTAGGGCTGATTTAGAATTTGTTTAAAAATTATGACTAATAAAGCCATAAATATACAGTGGTTAGGGAAGTAATTTGCTCTCAGGCAAAACTTCTGAAAATTACACCCAACAGCTCTCAATATATTTTTCATTCCGTAATAATAATTATAACAATAATGATGCTAGTTCTTTGCCACTTCCCCCTTAACGATGTCCAAGGCACTTCACAAATGAGTGCAATGAAATTTGATTGAAGAAATGATTCAGTGTGCTGTTCCTTCAGGCCTCAAGGAGAAAGGGGGTCTTGGAAGAGCGCCCTTCATTCACAAAAGGCTTTAGACAGAGCGAATCACTGGCAAGCAGGAGAGAAAAGGAAGACTGTGGTGGAGTTTCAGGAGGCAAAGTTTTGGGGTAACTCAAATAGAGAAGCAGGGGGAGGTGATTTTCCAGTGCAAGTGAGAGTCCATGTGCTTGGTCCTTCCTCCAGTGCAGCGGTTGAGTGCAGGCCATAGAAGTGGGCTGCCTCTCTTCAGATCCCAGACAGCACTGCTTTGAAGAAAGGAAACATGGTGGGAAGCAAAGCAAAGTGCTTATCTTCTTCTGTGTTTCAGTGCTAACAAAAGCATGCCTTACAGAGACCTCATTTTCAGTTTTTACTTTGTCTAGTTCCCTATCTGAATAAGCTGTGAGTCAGTGCTATGGCAGACCTCATTTACTGAGCACGTAAGCTTCTGATGAGTATTAATGTCGTGTTCTCTTAAAACCTTCCACGCACCTTGAAGTCAGTGGGTTTGTGGACTTGGAACCAAGTGTGTGCTTCTGTGCTGAACAAGGCCACAGCCAAAGCGCACAGAACCAAAACACCAAGTCTGTGCAATGCTGGTCCTAGGGAGCTCCCTAGGTAGCAACCTTTGGTCCAGCTGGTCAACTTGTTCTTCTAACACGGCTGAATCAAGTGGCTAAGAAATCTACTGTGTTCCTGGGCCTGATACAGGGTTATCTGCATGAGAGGTTGTAATCTGTAATGCACAGTGGACTGGGTTAGAGGTTTTTGTGATCATTTCTAGCTTTGGGAGGTGCAGATAAAATCCTGAAGAAACCCTTGTCCTTTGGCCAAAACCCCTCAGATTTTACATATCACCCATCCTTTCCTTTCTGCTAGCATTGGGCAGTCCTTAGAATGCTTTTAATGAGAGTGCTTGAGTTGCAAAATTCTGATTTGTGTTTTATACACAGGGATTGCTCCGTTTCACAGCACATTAACGAAGAGGTGCAGGTCATCAGTGAAATGTGGTCTTTGATAATCCCATACTCTTATCAGACAGCTTCCAATTTAAAAACACTGATTCTTATAAGAACAGGTTCATTTCAAAACTCTTTAAGGATTTTACGGCCCCTGCTCTGATTCATTGTTGTAACTGACTCACGATGGGACCTTTGTCTGCAGAAAACAGGAGCCCTCCTAGGTCCAGCTAGCTAAAATGCGCAGATTATACATTTGACTTGGTATCTCCAGTTCAGTCTCTGGTGAGCTGGCAAAGAGGGTCAACTTCTGTTCGTCAGAATCAGACACATCTGCTTCTGTGGCAGATCTTGGTACCTGCACGTGAAACTCAAGGAGACTTCAGCCATCATTTCTCTGCCCTCTGTCAATATCCTGCCGTGAAATATTCTCGATATTCTCGCTGTGAAAACAGTTGTCTTGAATCTTGCACCATCTCTGTTGGCACATGTGTCTGATGTAGACATACAAACGTAAGGACAGTGAGAAAAAAAAATGTGCCTCCAGATGTGGAGGAGGTGGTTTGAACGATGACTGAACGATGACAAAGGAGTGTTTTTTTCCATCAGACCGTAGTGGCTGTAGGAGCCAAGATGCAGCTTGCTTTCCTGTCTGAAAAGAGGGATTACAGCGATCAGAATGCCACAGGAAGCTGCAAGTGATGCATGAGCACTCACCTTATCGTTCTCAGCGAGGGAGATTGCGTGACAGCTGCAGGGCTCATCTCGGTAAACAGTGGATCATGATTCTGAAACACTGCACCATTCGTAAGAAAACAGGAAAGCTCAGGGGGAGCTAACAGTGGGGCTGCATGTGCCACTGGTTAGCGTGGTTTCACAAGGTTGTGGTGGGGCACAGCCCTGCTGGCTGGCTGTCCTGCGAGTATGGCTCGGTTGGACTTCTGCCTGCCCTTCACCATGTGTGGATAGGTGAGGAGAACCCAAGTGAGAGAGAGAATGGGCCAGGAGTGGCCTAGAAGTACAGAAGAACTGCAGAAATGTGAAGAAACGGGAACGTGACTCACAGCCCTTTGATCTCCTTCCTTGGGGGACCCCCAGGACAGCATAACAGCGAAATGTCCCTTACTGGGAGCGAGCACCAGTTCGTGCTTATTATCTGGTGTTTTCTTTATCTGGGGTTGAATCCCTGGGTTCTTCCTGACAGACGAGTGTGTTTTTCCAGCTGCTCCATATTAATAATAAAAAAGTAAATAAACAAGCAGTCATAATTCTATTTTTGCAAAAATTAGGTTTGGACTATGTTCTTCTTTCTCCATATTGAAACAATTTAGCAGCACTTGTTTTGAAGAAATGATTAAAATTTAGAAAACAAGGAGTAAATATGCTCAGCATGCATTAGCAGCAGTTAGTGCCTCCTGCACATTGCATGCTTTACAGATAACGAGGCGTGGATGGCCTAGCCAGTATCACCAAACTATTTAACAATTTAAAGACCTGAGACACCAAATGGTTTCATGATTTCCCCAAGACAGAGAGGGCTCCAACATTAGCGGTGTTGGGTACTTGGAACCATGCCTACATCTCCAGGTGCCATTTCTCTCTTGAGATGAAAGACACTCAGCAAGGTCAGTTCAAGGAGGAAGTGTAGGCGGTGAAGAGATGGCACAAAATTGTCTAGATCTGACACAATTTTAAATGATAGCATGACTTGGTTAATGTGATCACTGTGGTTACCTGGATCTTCAGTTCCTTTCTTCCCTTCAGGGTGGTAAGGAGCAAAGCCTCCTTCTTTTACTTGGTAGTTGAGAGATGGGACTCTTCTCTCTGTCTCGATACCAAGAGAAGAAGTCTTACTCTTTTTTTCTTCCAGTCGTTTCCTATCCACGTGCTCTTGGACAGGTTGGAGAGGGCAACGCTTGTGCTTCTTGGATCTCCCTGAAAGGGAATGGTGCTGTGCACTCAGCAGTCGTGGCAACACTCACATCACTGGTGGGTTAGCTCATTGTTTCTCACATCCCGGGAGTTTTGTAGTTGGCTGAGATGGAAATAATTGAATGGACAGGAAATGAGGTAGGAACACAGCTGGAAGGTAAAGACTGCTAGAAAAGAAAGAAGTGGTAAGAGGAGTGGTCCATGAAAACCATGAAAATAAGACAGCTGGAAGAATATCTAAATTGGATTTGGATATTGAGGGCAGAGATAAGGTGACAGCTGGCTATGGCATGGGCTGGGGTTGACCCATGTTATGGAAGGGAGTGTACTCTGCCAGCAGCCTTCGAAGTCCTCATGTACATGTGTATGAGCAGAGATCAGAGATTTAGGAAGGCAATGAAGCTGGATATTGCAGCAGTTGGGATTAGGACGTATTTAATGTACAATTAAAGATTTCAACAGCTCAGGTTAAAGAACGAGAGAATACCAGTAATGAGGTGGAGGTGGTGATGGGAAGACAAGACAGCAGGGTGATATGCATGTGTAGGAGGATTTTTGGGGTAAAGCCAGCTTGAGTTTTCTGGCCTCCTGAGTAAAGTTGAGCTCTGAGTGCTGACACATTTGTTTGCTCAGCTCTGCCCGCGCATCAAAAGATTTCTCCTTCCCCTGACAATTTTGCTGAATTGTGGGGTGTTTTTCTGTTGTGGAGCCTTTTTTTCTACATCTCAGCATGGGGTAGGAGTAAAACATTTTCAAAGACTATTGCACTAACCTGTGGTGTGACCTACAACAGAGAGCTAAAATTTAAAGTGAGGCTGATATTAAAATATGATTCATTGCCAGCCTAATAGAGATAATGCTGTAAGTTGTCAGTAACTTTTATGCATCGTTGGAGGTGTCCACACTTGCTGTGTTTGAGAGGACAGGTGGTAGCATGGGTAGTCATTAGCCTTCTGAGCTTTGGCTGCAACCTTGCTTGCTTTGTCACCTATGGGCTCTGGTCGGTGACCCGTACAGAATGGAAACTGCGACCTCGCTCGTAGCAGGCTGCATTGTGGAAAGTGCTCTGAATATTATCTCAGGATAATTGATGCAGAGGATGATCTGACTTTGCAGGCCTTGACAAGCGAATGGATTTAAGATAGTAGGTCTCATTCTGAAAAGGGATCATTTCATCAGCGTATACCAAGAAGGCAGACTGAAACTTTCCCTTACGTGACAAAGTGATTTACATCTGTCTGTTGGTCATTTGTTGGGATCCAGCACTGAGAGCCCTCCATGCTAGAGGGTAGTCTGGAAAAGATCTAAGTGGTTGGGTACTTGCAAACTGCAGTATCTACCAGTTGCTGAAATAAATCAAAAGGAGAGAAGATTGTACAGTTACAGAAGTCATGACAGTCATCTGGCCTCCCCATGAGTGCTGAAATGCTGAAGTACAGAAATTAAATATGCCATAAAGTAGTAGCTGAGTTAAGAGAACTTTTAAGAGACCATCTTGAGGCAGTAAGGGAAGCATTCATGTGTGGTCAGGTTAACACTGCACAAAAATAGGTTTGAATGCTGCAGAACAGGTAATTTACTTATGCCCATTGAGTCTGGCAGGACCTTAATTCTGTGCGTGTGCTCCACCTCATTACACAAATCTTTACTGTTGAATCAGCTGATTTTTCGGGGGCTTTATATAATTCTTCTGGTTCAGGTTGTATTTTCTGGAATGCAGTGCCTGGAGCTTCCTTCACGTTTGACTTCCCTGTCTTCCTCCCTTAAGGTCTTTTTATGATCTTTGAGGCTTTTCTCCCAGTCCTCCCATTTTTAGCAGGAGGCTCGTGTTCCTACACGATGGCACAACTAGCGGCTATACCTGGCACTAGTCATGAGGAGCTATTCCAAAATAACTCCACGTGTGGACACCCTTACCGTGTGACTACACTGCTACACAAAAGAATGAAAAGGGCTCACGCGGATGTGCCTGAATTAGCTTTCAACAAGCTAGCTCCCAGGAAGATAATGACTTTGCAGCTGGCACTGAGGTATTCATGTTGAGCTGCAAGCTCTGACCAAAACACAAGAGAAAGACTTGGACGAGCAATTCAAGCTGAGGTTTTTGCTCTTGCAGCCTCACCAGTATTCAGAGGTAGCTCAGATAGGAACATGGGTGGTTTTTATATGTGGATACATCCTTACATTGCACAAAGAGTCCTTGGTCCTGTTTTGTTTTAGCTTCTTTTGCTCCAGGCTAGGCAGTCCATGCTGAGAATTACTCCAGAAGAGATGCTCTTGAATACCGCAGTGGTTAGCCAGGCTCCATCCACCTCGCAATGGCTTTACAATTTCAAGGCACGGGTATTTAACCTCTCTGCTATTTCGAGGTGTGTGCTGGCTGCACGGAGCTGTTACGGCCTGCTGGAGAAGGGAGCTGTGAGTGGCCTCAAGTGAGCTGAAGCAGTACGTGCTGTCCTTCAGGCAGGGAAGTCTCAGCGCAGTGTTTACACACTTCTTCCCTCCAAAACACACAGCGTCAGGGGGAGGTGGGGAGCAGCTGGTTTTGAGGAGATGAAGGCTCAAGCATTACCAGGTTTGCCACGTCTTTAGAAGCCGATCCAAAACCCATCAAGCTCGGTGGAAAACTGCCAATGATTTGAAGAGCCCCTGGATCAGGCCCTTAAAACCCAGCTCCTCCAACTCAGCACGCCAGCATATGTGCAGCTGATCCTTGTCCCCCTCCTGCGCCCTCGGGGACCTGGTGCGGAGCAGCGCTAGCAGGCTGCGGAGACCACCCTCTGAAGTGGCAGAGGGCCTCTTTTCACCTTGTCTCCTGCATGCACAGCTGTGCCTGCAGACGTGCATCTCCTGCAGAGCCCCGTGCTCCTGCAGCTGGGCACCTGAACCACCTCGAGCCGCGCTCAGGGAGCTTCAGAGGCACCGAATCAGCTGGGTGGTGTTGGAAGCTATTAAACTGCTGTTTGTCCGTCCTAATGTGGAGGAAGTGAGAGCAGGGATCTTTAACCCCCTGGAAATGATTAGAGGTGAGGAGCACAAAGGAGGCCTTGATGAGCGTTTCGCCCCTAAGCGATGTGGTTCCTAGCTTTCCGGCTCCTGCTGCCGACATGCAAAGCCAGGGCCTTGGGTTTTAATTTTTCATACTGTTTTTAAACAGATACTTTTGCAAATGTAAACATGCCCCAGCACTGAAGGTTTCCAGCCAAATTAAAGAGTCAGCACTGGAAAAATCAGCCTTCTGAGAAAGGTCAAATACAAGTAAACTCTGGAGTTCATTGGGTCCATATGTGTAAACTTCAGCTAATATGGGCTAGGCCCAGGGTAGCACTTACCTTGCATAACTGAGCTTGTTTCAAAATGAAAGGCTAGAACTGTCCTTAGGGATGCCTGTGGTCTGAGCACTAGATTTGAATGTATCGAATGAAAAAAGACCCATGTCCTGGCTCTGTTTCCATTCCACTTTATCCCTTCCCTCTAACAGGAAGACAGAAGGTTTGGAGGGAGAATGTGCCGTTTGGCATTAATTCTGACAACTCACATTTAGACATTCTTAGCTGAGACCATGCTGGGTTTAATAATCTCCAACTACATGCCTATAAAAGCTTAATTTTGCTATGAGGATGCATGCCTTGAAGCCTTTAATTTAATAACCGGGAAGGGTTTCTTTATAAGTTGTACCACCTGCAGTAGTAATAGAAATCAAGACACTGCCTGTTATTTCTTGGCTTGATTGACATTTCAGCCAACATGGAAGGCTTCAAGCTACCTACTGCCTTTAATATTTTTTTTGTAATTATTTTTACCTGTAATTTGTCAGAGCTTGCCATTAGAAGGACGGACTGATGAGTGTGTACCTCTCTGAAGTGAGGAGCTTTTGCTTAGAGCAGCAGATGAAGAAATTTTCTTCCTGCCACCGCACTGTAATAGTGGGTTGGTTAGTAGGAAAAACTTGGTAGGAGAGAAAGCAAAATGACAAGAGAAATTGTGGCCTAAAAGTAGGATCCTTAAAAGGTATCATCATTATATAGCAATCCCCTAATCCCACCCCCGTCAGCCAACAGAAATGCCAGGAGATCTGCAGCACATGTCAGCCAGCTAACCCGCCTGAAAGGTGTTATTGTTGCTGGTTCTGCTGCTTGCCTCAGAAATGTCTCTGCACCTAAAGAGCTACAGGAAAAGAAGACAGAGCCCCATTAGTTAGGAGAATGCCAGAGGTGAAGCTGCGGTGCCTCCCTGGTGCTGGTACATCATTAAGGGTCCCAGAGGAGTGTAGGAGGTGGAGATGCTTGAAGGTTAGACGGGCTGAGTTATTCCTTAACTCATGCCTTTTAGTTGAAGAGCAGAGGAGGTACACGTGTTGTGTGCGGCTACGTAGCGTGCCAGGAATGTAGAGAAGAGCTGGAAGCTTCCAGCTCCAGCTGACAGGGTTTTTATCTGGTGCGGATGGAGGTCTCATGGTCAGAGAGGCCCTAACAGTGTCAAGTTGGGTAGGACATGGGATCAGGCCCATGGGATCAAGGCACTTAAGATTGCTCAACAAATATCCCTACAGCAAAGGTTTTATACCATTTGACATCTGTAATGCTACAGAGCGTGCCAAGACACCAAAGGCCTTACAAACAATGAGATTCCTCATCAACATCAACAGAGACGTCCTGTGGAAAGGAGAAGTAATGCCGACACCAAGATGTTCAAACCTGCCTGCCTTCAGTGTGACTTCTCATCATGGAGGATATAAAATGACAGTGGAGCATGTTTTTCCAGAGCTCTTTTGAACGAGTCTGAACTTGGCTGCATCATTATTATTATGAATCACTGGGTCATGGCCTGTCTACTGACGTCCTGTTGGCATGAGGCCAGAAGATATTACCTTGATGGTTCAAGGTTTTGAGCCTTGTGGGTCTTCTGCATCCAGACCTTGACTGACTTGGTCTCATTTGTGCTTTGCTCCCTCAATATTTGGTATCCTCCATGTATGTAACAGACAGAATAGGTAACAGTTGGAACAAATTCCCAAGAGAAGTCCTCACAGTAAAGCTGGATGACTTTTGGAAGATACACATCAGTCTATCCCCAGTTATTCCATGCAGCAAAGGTGTAAAGTGGGAGGCTGAAATTCTGTGATCTGTGATCCACACAAAGTAAAAGTTGGTAACTATATTGAGATACTGGATTCTGCGAATGCCCTAACATCACATCTGAGAGTACCCTAAAAAACGGTGATTTAGCTTTTTCTTTAAGCAGGTTTATTTTTTATTAAATCAGGATTATCTGCCCTACATCTCTCAACTGATGTTGTGTTAATAGATACGGCTTCTGTAAAAGTTCTGTCTCCATGAGCACAGCCAAATCTATTGCTTTGCATTTAACCTGCCACGTTGTTAAATCCAGGCTGGTTAATAGAGCCAGCTCCAAGCTTGTTCAATTTTCAGCTACCAAGATACCGTGCTGATCCCACCTCCCCGTCTCAGTTAAGGAAGGATATGATTGACAGGGATCCCAGATGTTAGGTAAAGTGAAACCTGGCACAGAACCTAAAACCTGGAAGAGAAGGTAAAGCCCGTCCTTTGAGCAGCCAGGTTTTAAGTGTAGATCATCCCTACTCTAACCTGGTGGTCAGTCAGTTGACCCCACCTTCTCTTCATGGAGGAGGACAGCAGCTTCCCTTTGCTTAGCAGGGAAGACTACGGAGCTGTTAGGGCAGCCAGCCTAGTCCCTTTACACCATTTAACCCTGGCACTGGAAGTGGCTCCCCAATTTTAACTGAAGTAAAACCAAGCTGCCATTGTCTCCGAAGCCAATGCTGACACTCCATTTTGGATGTGAAAATAAGTGCTGAGACAGCCCTGCATTTATGTACGGTTTTTGCACCTTCTGTGGAGAATCAGAATAAATAGAAACCCTTTAAATAGATTATTAATTAACCTTCCCCTGACAGATAACTCGGTAGGAAATCCATTAGTAGATGTCTGGGTGAACTCACTGCTTCTGGAGCAGCTTTATTGTGTTGTGCTTTCTCCTTCTCGTTGCAGATCTGAAGCCCTGGGTTTCGAATTTCACCTATCCAGGTGTGCATGACTTTTCTCAGCTCGCACTGGATGCCAACAGGAACCAGCTCATTGTGGGAGCAAGGTAAAGATAATCTTTTAATTAGACTAGGGTTGCTGCTCAAGCTCTTTCCCTTCAGGTTCTGGCTTCAGAGGAGAGTGTTTCCAGCTTATGTGGCCAGTCTCCCCCTCAAAGAGAGAGCTATAATTTATGTAGAGGGATTTAGACTCCTAGTATAATTGCAAAGAAGAGAAAATTACTAGAATTAAAAAGAAAAAAAAAGAAAAAAGATGCAATCAAAATGACTGGTTAATGAAGCAGAGTGCTGGCATCTCCTCAGTATCATGAATGTTAGAAGAGTTCTAGTAAATTATTCTGCACCATCACTCTGCCAGAACAGAATATGGCTTTTTGGTGTATTTGCCATGGGCAGGCTTTCTGTCTATATTAGGTTCATCTACATGCCTTTGTATAAGCTGCAGTGAGACTTTGGCAGCAAGAGTGATAGCTTTCTTCCCTCTTCTTTTAGAATTCGCTTCGTAGCCTGTTCACTTCATCTCGCTGACATAGTCAAATCCCCACCTAATGCATTTTGGTGCAACTCTGTTGTTCCAACACATCGTATATAATTAGCATATATTTTCCTTTATTTTTAAACATTACTTTTATTTAGGATGCTGTAGGAGAAGGGTAAAAACACAAACACAATATAAGCATAGGCAAGCTCTAACAAATTTAGAGCTGCATTTGTAACCAGGAAAAAGAACTATGGTTCAGTGAAATAATACATGTCAGGAGTGCTTGAATCATGAGCCCCCACAGCAACTATTTTTTATTGCATAATAAACAGATAAGACAACCCAAAAAGAAAGAGCTAAGCATGGCCTAACAAATCAGCCAGCAGCAGCAGTTTAAATATAGTATTTAGAAGCAGGTAACATTGTGGAAGCAGCCTGTGCTGTAGGTGAAAAGAGGAAGAGTCTGCTTTCCTCCCACCAGTGGACAGGAAGGCGAGGAGCAGGACTGGAAGAAGTCATGGTGTGAACAAGAGAACGCAAGACGTGTTAGTGGAAGGGGAGTCTTTTTCCTCCAAAGAGACAACCGAAGTGGTATTTAACATACATTTTCTGTGTTTGTGCACTAAATACTAAAACTTCACTGTCTAACAGGGTTTAAATTGCCAGAGGCCCTCCTGCCTTTCATACAGAAACATTTTACTCTTCGAGTTGGAGCTTTACCTGCGCTGGAATCTTTAACCAGCCATTATTAATATTTATTACTTCAGAACGGCGTTGCTTTGGGGACAGCCGTGAACGGTGCCTTCTGCCAGGCGTTGTACAAACACGGGCCCGTCGCCCTGAGGAATTCACGGCTTACATAATTGGGCTGCACAGCAGGTTTCCTCCTTGCTGTCGGTGACACGCTTCACCCCTGCTCAAACGCTCGCGACACATCCTGGAGGGAAGCTCTGTCTCCCCAAGAGTTTGTACAAGTGCGGTTAGACACGAGGCCACAGTATCATTACAAACAGCAGAATGACAGCAAATTTGGCTTCCTGCTGGAAGCACAATATAGTGCGGCGGGTTACTCCGGGCAGAACCAGTGACAGGTATTTATAGGATTTGCTCGGAGAAGTCAGTTTTCATGAGGTACGACCAGCCTGGCTGGGAGACTCTCCAAATTTGATGGTGCTGAGCAAGTCTTGATAGAGTTAATGGAGGTGCTTTTTTTTATCTGGGTGTGGGGAAGGTGGCGAGTATGGATCCCTTTCCCTCCTCACTATCTCATTACGTGACATGAGGTGCACCAACATGGGGTGCAGGCAGGGGCCTTGTTCTGCACAGCACCACGGGTCCTTGCGGTGAGCTGCGCTCCTGGAGCTGTGCCAGAGAAAGGGGAATGGGAAGTCAAGGCTTTCCTGTTCCCTCCCTCCCTGATAAATCCCCACCTTGTTCTGGGCTATTTTTAGGGGTGATTTTTTGAGTCATTAGTTGCTCGTGCACCATCTGCCTGAATTTGCAAATGAAACAATACCTCAAAGAGATAGGAGCTGTCTCTATCCATCTCAACAGGGTGTAATTTATGAAACCTAAATTTAAATGTTAACCATGTTTAAATGTGCTACTGTAGATCATATTAGTAGTAACACCAGCTATTCTGGGGTTGTGGAAGGAGTTTGGGATCAGGGTGGAGTTTATAAGTACTCCCACTTCTCAATTTCCTGGTTAACATCATTCTCTTAGATGATAGCGTTATAAATTATTTCAGACTAGCTCTTTCTGTCTCTATTTAAAAGCTGTATGACCTCACCACAGCACCTCTTAGCTTAGTTCATCCTGCATTTCCAAGCTTCACCGAAAACACTTCCTGGAAGAAAAGAAGATCCTGGGGCTCACAAAGGTTTTTGGTTTGGGGAATTGGACACAGCGTGACTGAAACTGTAAGGGGTATTGAGGGCACACTGTGCAGGCAGGGAGCTGGAATAACATGAGCCTCAGATTTTTAAGCTTTATCGCTATCTGAGAGCCCTCCCCGAATGACTGGTGCTGTCTGAGCGCTAACCAGAGGAGTTTGATAACTCCACTGCACCAAACACCTGCCAAGTCAAAATCCCAGAAACAAAAGAATTAGTTTCAAAAGCCCACCATGGTTTCTAAGCAACGTATTTACTTGTCACATCATTTGTAAAATCCAAACACTTGCAAGTAAGGATATGAATAGTTTAGAACATTGTAAATCTCACACTGCCCGTATTATGAGCCACATTTCATTAAGTATAAAAACACACATTTCAAAAATTCATAACCTTCATTTTGACTCATAGCTTGCATGTTTTGTTTTTGTTTAAAATGTAGTGTTAGTATTTTAATGTACTGTTTTTCTTCTCTGAATGAGTGATTGTTTTGAAATATTTGCTGCTTTTTTCAGCTCTTGAGCTTATGTGATTACTATTTGAGCTTATTTTAATGGGAGGAAAAGCAATTTTCTAGACCTCATTATTACTGAGAAAAAAATTGAAAATATGATCTGAACAGCTCAAAAAACAAGACATATAAATCCACTGTACATTAAAAAAAATGATCAGCTGGGGAACTCGAATGCTGCTTTTTCTGTGCTAGCTATCTGCAATGCCACTTTGTCCAATTGTCCTGCTTTTTTTTTGCAAAAACACTTTCTTCTTTTCATCAAGAATAAGCCTTGAATTTTTCAGACCTGAGAAACCTTCCAAGGCAAAGCCAATAAAGGAGCTGAAATGGAAACTGATTGCAGCCTTGACTATGTAGAAACTTCCATCCCTCTCTAATGGCACGATCAGGAATGCTTATTGTCTTTACTTTCAATCTTTTTCCCATTATTAGATTTCAAATTTAACTCTGTTATACAGCATTCCCAGCGAGCAATTTGCTTTTATTAACTGAGGGTCTATTCGCTCTACCTAAACATCTGAAATCAAAGATTAATGGTGAGGAAATGGGTGGCAGTTTCTCGCAGATTAGTGTCACGTAATGAGCTATAGTTTTGAATTATAGACACGAGTTGTATATGTGCCGCCACAGCAGAAGAGCCACAGCAGAGATAATTCTGGTCCCAGAACAAAGGCTGGGAGACTGGGACACTGCTCTTTTGTCAGCAGTACAGCTGCTGAATGGACTGGGAAGAACGGCTTGAATGAGCTGCTCTGCAATAAATGGTTTAACAAAGGAGATCGGCTGAATTTCCTAACTCGATGGGCAAGGAAGAGAGACCTGTGTTAAAAAGCGGGGACTTAAGAGATGCAACTGTTTGAACTGAGGGAATCTGCCTGCTGTAGCTCACGGTCAGACCTCGATGCTGCCAGTAGCAGCCAGGTTGTGGCTCCTTTGCTGTACCTGTGCTGTGGCAGGGATGCCGGAGGTGGTGTGGTGGGGCAGGAGGAAGCCTCCATCCCCACTCCTGCAGGATGCCCTAGCTCAACCCTCTGACATTCTTCCTTTGCCCTTTCCCCCGTACTTCTTCCCTGCCTTGCCTGTGGCAGAGGCAGGCTGGATTTCTCTGCAGTGATTTCACCTGCGGGCTGGAGAAGCGGTGCTGTGCTCTCCCACCTGTGCCATGGGCAGGGTGTCCTAACCCCAGGGAGGATGGGTTTTGTGTAGCAGTGACATCCCACCACTGCTCCTGAAACTCCTCAGTGGCTGGGCAGAGGCTGGAGCCAATAAAGAAGTGTTGATATAGAAGACCCTGCTTGGAGTCCAGCCGAAAAGCGTGCTTCACAAGAGCTCCCTGGCCAGGAGAGTGTAAAAGATTGAAAGGAATGTGGTCGAGACACCGTGTGGCAATCCGGCACGCCAGCAAGCTGAGAGGAAACAGCTTGGACAACAGGAGGACGGTACCCAAACAAATGGCAGCACCGGGAGTGGCTGGGAAGCCCTGGGGGAAACATTTGACTGCTCCCAGAAGGAAGCCGCGGGGGTGTCAGCTCGGGGCAGCAGCCTGCTGGGGCTGCGGGTGTGAGAGGCACGGCTGCGAGGGCTGGCCACGCGCGGCGAGGGGAGGTGTCGCCGTAGACAAGCAGCCAGAGAGCGTCACGACCAGAAGTCCTCATAGCTGTGCCTGCCAAGAGGGCTGTCAGCTCCATCAGGCGATGGGAAGGGATTATCTCTCTCGGGGCTGCTGCGTGGGGAGCTGAAGCTCAGGAGCCCTCGTCACAAATGGCCGTGACCAAGGATCTCCCGGAGGCAGAGGGCAGCGAGCAAATGCTGCAGCAAGGGGCTCGGAGCTGGCGTGTGAAGCGCACGTCACTGTGGGCTGCTGGACTTTTCTGCATCAAACGTAAAGCTACCAAGCTGCTAGGGATGCAAGTCGGGGTGCTTTAGCAGGGGGTGATTTTCATACTTGTTTTAGACCTGAACTGAATGTGCCTGTTAATGTCAAGTGGGTAGGCGTGAGAAAGGAGATGGGTTAGTTTGGGGAGCAGAGAAGGCGCTATAGCACTTACCAAACTTGTTACAGATCAGGTCAAAAGTTTTGCCTCTAACTCTGGCTGTGAAACATGGTGTTGGAAAGATCACTTTTGGCTTTGAACAGGATGCATTAGGGGGAGCACAGCAGCCTGGGAGCACCCTTTCCTGGCTGGTCTTGCTCCTGACTGCTTGAACCCAAAACCATCTCTGGATCGCACCAGCTCAGGAGCAGGAGGCTGAACGGAGGGACTGATATCCCGAAAGAGTTGCTTCAAGTTGCAGCTTGCAGAAATGTAGCAAATTGTAAATATAGTCTAAGATCCTCGACCAGCAGGATTGGCATCCCGAGTTTATTGAAACTCTCCGGTGTATGATAGATTAGTCTGTCAGACACCAGCTTTCATGCAGATTTCTGGCTGAACACAGGCTCTTCCCTGCCTGCTTGGCCGAAAGCTCCAGAGCGCTGCAGTAAAACTCTCAAAACCTGCGTTGCTTGGAAAATATCGCTCCTACCCTTGGGCACCTTCAATCCTACCCAGAGCTAGACTGCCACTGAAGCCTGAAGAGAGCAAATCTCAGCAGATTGTGCTGCCTGGGCAGAAGGCAGTGTGCAGCCCAGGAGGCTGAGCGGCAGAAGGCAGGGCAGAGGGGTCTGCAGTCCTGGAGCATCAGCGTTGGGCTAAACTTTATCAACAACACTTCCTACTGCAAAACTATTGGGGCTTCTGCGAGGCGGAAAAGCACTAATAATTTCACACCGTAGGTGGGAATCCAAGGCCCAGAGGGATTAAGAGCGAGCCTGCCCTGTGAAGAACACTGTGATATTGAGACACGTGAGTTTATAGTAGGTCTGAGAGGGAGTGCAGGCTGCTCTTTGACCGAAGTCTGCACAACCGCAGAGGTCTCTGCACTGTTCTGCTTAGCTAGTGTGGACATAGCCAAAGTTTTCTGATGGATTTACAGAAAATTTGTGCCAGAGTTTGGATTTGGACCATTTACTTTTGTGTTTCTAGCTGGTAGTAGCAAGTACCTGGCACTTGCCCTCAGCCTTGCACCTCTAAATAAGACATAAATGCTGCTGGAGATCTTCACCACAGCTGGAGAAGTCCAGTCTCATACAGCATGGAGAGAAGAACATGCAAACGAGTTAACGTTGGGCACAGTCACATGGGCATGGCCAAAGGTTCAACAGACCATGGGCTTGTCCTGTTACATCCAGGAACGAAGTGCCATTCTCCACTGACTGCAGAATTTGACTCGATAGCTTTTCTGAGACCGTATGACCGAGGTGAGCTCCTGCCACGTGCGGGTGGCTCCCATTGGTATCACGCTGCCTTACGTCAGCTTTCCCCCCCACCAAGTCACGTTTGGCTGAGAAGTTACCTTGCCAGTTGAGGTATTAATGAGGACGTGAGCAAGCAAGGAGCATGATAATGTTTTTGATTATATCCAGATTGTAGGAGGGTAGCTGAGAAAGCTGCTGTGAGGAAACAAAAAAAAAAAAACAAAAGCCACCCTTTCTCACTCTGGTTCTTCCTATCAGACAAAATTAAAGTTATGTCCTTGTATCGGGGGGTGAAGGGAGGCAGGTAATGTGGTGGTGTGAGAAAAAAAGGGGAAAGCAGTCTGTGAAATTAACAGATACTTTCAAAGGACCATTGATGTTTTTTGAAGAAATTGCCTGACCTGCATGAGAAAGAATACAGCGAAGGTGAGAAACCTGTGATTAGACATTACAGCTAGTTAAATCCATAATTGGGGGTGCACAGCTTCTTTGTGCAGAGAATAAAAATGTGATTTAAAGTGCAGGTTTTAACCTCTCTGGTTGAGCCTGGGATAGTTCAGAGGGAGATTTTCCTCTCTGATACCGTGCCAGAGGAGGTCAGCTCAGCCCTTTTTTAAATGTGGAGGGGTGAAACCCCACTGGGATGTGTGGCTCTTTCTTACCTATGGAATTTGCTTTCCTCTGCTGGTCTGCAGGCTGTCTGAATTTGTCATACCCCAAATTTGTGCTGTCCCCGGCTTACCCCTTGGGAAGGAGGGAAAAGGTGTGGACAGGCAAGAATGAAAGGATCATTTTCGTAGCTTATGGGATTCCGGGAACTTTGAAGCCTAGTTCAAATTTTGTTCAAAGTGTAAGTTTTTTTTTTTTTCTTAGTTAAAACTTGTACATTTGCTTGAGACCAGAACATGAGCTTTAATTTACTCTCAATAAATCCATCAGATGAAATGCCACACCGCTGCACTGCCAGGTCGCTGGGCCTGGCCAATGCACGGGAGAAGTTGCAGCTGCAAGAGAGCAAGGAGACGGCTTTGCCCCTGGTGTTGTACCTGGAGGAGAGGCAATGGCAGCTTTCCCTTAGGCACTACTGAAAATACTGACTTGTGCTCCAGTTAAGTTGGTGAGACGTCGGTTTTGTATGGCAGGGCTCACCACAGCGACGTGCATATCGCTTTATGTACAGACGTCTAGGTGCTAAAGCCCACTGCTCTGTGCCCCTGCGAAGGTCTGAAAAACACCGCGAGGAGAAGGGATTGGTTGGCAGTAACTTCATCTCGCCGGCCGCCTCGCTCAGTATTTCCATTTAAGTTGTGCTGAACTCATCCCGAGTTGGAGGGGAGGGTGACAGAGCTGAGCGAGCTTGTCAGCCTGAGCAGGCAGGTGGGGGGCCGCCAGGGAGCACCTGAACGATGTTCGGTGCATCAGAAGAAGAGGAATTTCACAGCTTGGCTTAGGAAAACACACCGAAGTGATGGGCAAACAGGAGATGAAAGGTCCCTGTGCAGCTCGGGGCCACCGTGAGGTGCTGTAAGTGATCTGGGACTCTGCCAGCTGGAGGAGAGAGGGACAGCAGAGCTGTCAGCCGCATGTCAGGAGAGAGCTGAGGTGGCATGTGGGATAATACGTGATGGTCTGAGGGATGGACTCACTCTTCCAGGAAAACAGGAACAAACCCACACACCAGTTCTGTAAATTTGGCTCGGGTTCCATCTCGAGGGTTTTGAAGGAACTCATTTATTGAAACAGAGAGAAAAGTAACCAAAACATTTATGGAAAGCAGCCTGCCTTTTACAAAATATGTTCAAACAATATTTTAAAAAAATCCCCGTTCTCCAAAGGATGCAAACGCTGCTCCCCTCCAGACCAGGGCGGGTTGAAGGTGCCTGGGGGCACGGGACAACGTGCTGCCCCCACCGAGGGGACCCCTCTACCACCCTGGGGCAGAGGAGGGCCAGGAACAGCTGAGCCCGGCTTGCTGCCCCCGCAAGGTGTGCGAGGGGGGACACGGCTGCAGCTCAAGGGCCGAACCCTTCCTGCGATCCCCCCAGCAGCAGCAGCAGCCCAGGTTTCTGAGGATTGATGTTGGTCAAGTGTGCCACGGCCGTCCTGTTGTCCAGCGTGGTCTGAGGCCACATGCATCTGCCTCTTCTGCCTCTTCCAAGAGCTGGCACAGCATCGAGACTGCACCCGGTGCTGCTACAGCTGCTGGTAGCGCTCCTCCACTGACTGCAATTCGGGGGATTTGATTTCCATCCTTGTTTCTGCTGAGAAGTACGAAATGGGCCTTGTGTGCAAACACGGTGGCAATGCAGACGCGGTAGCTGTGACCCTCGCTTAATTTGGAAGCTGCTTAATCAGAATGATATGCTGCTTGCGTAAGGAGCCTCTTGTAAGAGGATGCTCCTCCAGCTCCGGCTAGATTCATCACGGAGAAATGTTGCTTTGGGAAAAGCTATTGCTCATACAGCAACTGCATCATATTACTGCGTGCCATTTAGTGTGGCTCTCTGTTGAACATCTATTGATTTTTAAGGAAGAATGATAGACCGGACAAGTTTTTCTTCAATAGAAACAAAATTACTGGTGAATAGGGATCCAGCCTGCGAGAGAGATGCTGGCTCACCACCTTTTTTCCCCAGCAGGTGTATGCGAGGACCCTCAAATGAATCTCTCAAGCAGCATTTGCAAAGGGATTGTCCCTCACACTGGGGCAGGCACTTAATTAACTCCTTCTGAGAGCAAAGGCCAGCCCATCCTGCAGGGGCAGGGTTTCTTGGGCTGGCTGGCTGTTTCGGAGGTGTGGATAACCACCTGAAAAGTTCAGCCACAGCTGGACCTGCGTCGAGGCGCTGTGCGGTAATCTAGCATGAGATTTGGTAGCCAGGAGCCCTGGGCTCTGCTCTCGATTCCATCGCTGCCGTGCTGTGTTCTTTGGAGAAGGTCACTTCACCTTTCTCTGGCTCGTTTTCTCCATTAGTATAAGGGGGGAATGAGACTAACCAGCTCGCAGGGAGTCCTGAAGCATGACTAAGCTGTGTTTGTCGTGTACTGTGCGAGCACAAAGTACATCTGAGGCCTCCAGGAGCAGAGATGGGAAGAGCTGACAGGAGCTGCTGGCTCCCTGCCCGAGGTTCGGCCCCAGGACTCGGCTCCCAGGGGTACCGGGAGGCAGCACGAGGTTTGTCACATGCATAAATCTGGGCCTTGTTTCGCATTGCCCAAAGGACCCTGCTCCGTTAATTATTTTCCTTATTATCTACACTGCGACAGTTGAGTCCCTCCTGCAGACCTGGCACCTGATTGCAGCCCAAGTTTGGGGAATCCCTTCCTGGAGCACCAGAGCATGCCTGAAATCTCCAGTATCCCACCTGGGCTGTGCCAGGTGCCTTTCAGTGCAGTAATAGCCCCAAAGGAGGAGAGTGACTCTTCACTCAGTCCTCTTTAGCTTTGCCTAAAAGCATTTTTTTTGCATGATTGAACATTATCAGCTTCTGTGGGCTTTGCTTCTGCTTGCAGGACAGCTGTGTGGGCTCTTGTGCTCACATCAGGGTCCTGAGAGGTGCAGGTGGTGGCCAGCATGAGGGAGCTGGTGGCTCCAGGATCGCTGGCAGGGGTTGTTGTGAAGCACAGAGGGTTTTCTAACCTGCTTGGTCAGCGTGGAGCGGGGCAGCGGTGGGATATGTGAACAAACCTTGCTGATTTTAATCTGAAGCTAGAGTAACCTTTCATTTACACCTGTTCATTAGCTGCGGGGAAAGCCCTCCTGATTTACCACAGCTGAACTGCAAAGCACGCTCTTTATTAATTAGAAGGAAGCATCATTTTGTCATCAGGCAGAAGCAGTGCCTGAAAAGAGGGCTCTGCTCAGCACTGGAAACCAGCCCATCCGTAGGTTGTATCTGTAGCATGTTGCAGCCCTCGTCATTTCAGAACTCCTTAAAGGAAGGGTTTCAGCTTTTCCTCAAGCACTCTTGTTGTGCAGCATCCCACTGGAAAAGCCTAGTTTGTCTCGGAGCTCTGTTGCCTGGTGGTATTGTAGACAAAGTTACTTTGCCTTCACTGTGAATTGGTTCAAGGCCACACGACGTGTGAAGGAGTGCATGGGCATCGCCTTGCAAAGTTCACCCAAGGTGCTCGTGGCTGTAAGAAATAACCCTGCCTAAGCAGCTTTGACTTGGGAATGTCGTGGCAAGTGGATTTAAGTGGATATATTCTTCCAGCCTTTAAAATACATCTCAGCTGCTCTCCTGCTGCTCTGGTACGTATGCTTTGTGGTACCAGGCACAGTGAGCGCTTAATCATTTTATAAGGCAGCCAAATACAAATTACAAAGCCAATTAACAAAGACTTCCCTCTACAGGATTTATGCTGCAGCTTGGCTCTGTCCATAGGCAGACTAGCGTCGAGGGCACTGGTTGAGAAATAAAGCACTTCAGTGTATACCCAAATTCCAAGAGTTTAAATGGCACTTCAGCGCAGGCTTGAATGCTGTGACCACGGTCTTGGCTGAGACTTCGGGGTGTCACTGATTAACACGGGCATCTTCAGAAGGGCACAGATGTTGTGAGCAATAAGGTTAGTAGTTGTGAGCAATAAAGTTAGTAGCAGTAATAATTAGCAATGCGAGGCATCTATAATGTATGTAATAACGTTTATCCCAGAATACTTAGAAGAGTTTAACCTTTTGCTCTGGAGATGGCTGAAATGCAGCCGACTCTGGGATGAAAGAGAGCTTTTGTTGTAAAACCATGGAGTGAAGGTGCGTGACCTTTCAGAACAGAAAGTGAGTAAGAGGTTGACCCATCCCTCCAGGTTTGTGCACCAGCTTCTTACACGGGCGAAGAAGGTTATTAGAAGAGCTGCTTGCACCAAGCAATTGCTCTTCTGGTGTAGTCCAGAGGGGCTTAATTTAAGAGAGAAAGGAATTAGCCAACATTTACAAGATAAAGTGGGGGAGAAAAAAAAAGACCAAGAAGGCACTTCATCTATTCATGCAGAGATCTTGGTGTTCTCATATATTTCTTAATCCTACTCTTCTAGCTGCTTTAAATTATAGTTCAGCAAGGTATTAAACAGACATAACTTCAAATACGAGCAGAAAAAAAGACACAAATGGGGCAATTCTAGGTACAATAAACCATGCCTGTCATTCAGAGACCTTGTTCATTCTTGGCCCGAAATTACATTTAGAATGCAATTCATAACAATGGCACTGTCTTATTCAGCAGATCTTTCCCCTTGGCTTTTCACTCCTCGTATAGTTTTACAGAGCAAGTGTGGTTAAAAGAAGGTGTTATTAATTAAGGATTAGTCGGTTCTAGCCGGGCAGGTCGGCTGGTGCCTCTGGTAGCCCAGTCTGCCTAATGGTGCTCATATTGCTGCTGATGAGACGTGAGAAGGATCAAACAAACAAAAAGAGACTGCCAGGGGCTGTGCAGCCACCAGGTAAAGCAAGCTGATGAAAAATGAAGGGAAACCCTCCTTGCTGTAAGAAAGCTACAAGGTCAGGTTTCAAGAGGTGAGGTTAGTGGGAAGCTTTTGGAAGATCATCGTGCTTCTCACATCAGTGCTGTGTTTCTGCCTGGTTTAGGTCTCAGCCACCCGCGTGATCTCACCACTGATGCTTTGCTCAGGTGCTGCGCAGCAGGCACTGAGAGGACAGAAACTGCCTTTTTTTTAAATGGACACTAATTCCTGTCTGCATCTGTTTTGGCTGAGTGCTAGGCAAACCGTGTCCTTTAGCTACATCTTTTCCATTAAATATATTTTGGTTGAATTTGCTGTGCAGCACTACTGGGGAAAAAAACTAGTATTAAAATTTATTACTCAGTCAAACTGTCCAGCTTTTTACAAGACTGAAACAAGGAGCTGGAATCTGCTGTATGACTTCCAAAATCAATGCATTTAAATAGCATGCTTAACAACAGGATAGCAACTTCAAATCCCTGGTTATGAGAACTTTCTCCTTAGGGTGTTGTAACACTGGAGGCCAGTGACATGCTTAATTTCTGCAGGAGAAGGCTTATTCCATGATACCTCATGTCCTGGAAGTGCATTAGTATTTTGGTGAGAGCAGCATGTGCTTCCACTCAGATCAGTCACCAGAGGAGAATTTTCCTCCATTTTGAGATTTTGGCTGTGTGTAAGCTTAGCGCCTCTGGTCAGCTGCATGCATCTGCAGGGCATAATATTTAAGTCTGTAGCCAGAGAGTTAATAACAAATTACCTGGGAAAGTGTGCAGTCCTTAGAGACAGAGTAAGGTTTCAGAATATGAAAGAGCTGCTGGTGATCGGACTAGGAGAGAAGATGGAGGTTTTCTGTGTGTGTTTCTCTGCATACTTACAAGAGGTGTAATAATTACGGATACATTTTGTTCAGATATTGCTAATGGGATTCATTCTTCCCTGGGTAAGCAGTCCCAGTAGAGAATAGGACAGAGGTGGTGCAACTTAGAGTTACACTGCCTGAAGATCTGGTACCGAGAATTTGACTTCCACGGTCCCTCATCATCCTTGTCCCCACCCATCTTCATTGACAGTCTGCAGTGGTTGAGATCCTTTGATTTATTTACAGAACTGGGACAAAATATGCAGACAACTCTATGAGTATGACTTCCATGATATTCAGGTGAGAGACAACAGGAAAAGGAAAAACTGCTCAAGCCTCTTAGTGGTCATTGTGACCCCGTATGGATTTCTCATGTGTGGAAGTTTCAGTAACTTTGCTTGGGCAGTGTGCTGCTGACTACAGACTAATCAAGGCTCTTCAGAAGAGTCCTTAGGACCTTTTCATCACTATAAGACTGTAAGTCAACTTCCATTGACCTCTTGACCTCACTGACATTGCACTTGCATTTTTGGTAGGTAGGAGAATGACCCTAGACTAGCACTTGTAGGGTGGATGAAGCTCTACCACCAAAGCTGCACTTTCTGCTGCTTAAACAGAGCCACCACAAAACCATTGTTCACCTGGTGCAATATAAATATGTCTTCTCTGGGAGGTTGCGGTGACAGGGATGTTGGAAAAGGATCACAGCTCTTCACACCGATGAAGATGACAGATGGGATGCAAAAATATGAAGCTAGGTATGGCCAAAAGCCTCAAGCACACAATCAAGTCCATATGGCTTAATACATGTCAGCTGATTGCTGGTAACTGCATTGTCTTAGCAAGCAAAAATGTGAGGTAAAACCTGTTAACTAAGACTCTTCCATAGATGTTGATGCAAATGTGCCTTCCCTCCTATTTGTGTTGGGATAGGAACATGCAGAGGGAGGGCTGCAGCTCAGCTGATGTGTTGTATCTCATGCTACAGTGACTTCTGTCAGGAATTCCCTTGCTCTGCCTTTGGAGATGTGATGACAGGAGGATTGGGAGTATCTGCAGTCACTGCCTTGATTTCCCTGCTGGTTTTCCGTGCAGAGGGGTTCTGCTGAGAAGTACCTCTCCTCTCCTCCTCCTTTTGCACCAAGTCCATCTGCAAGGATAGACTTGGGGGGAGCGTACTGCAGGAGGCAGCTTTGCTCCAGCTGGCTTGTATCCAACCCCAGCTTTCTCAGTCAGCAGAAAAACAAACCTGAACACAGCCCTTACAGGGCTTCGACCAAAGCCCTCTGAGGGTCTTGAAATAGACCCTGTTCTGTTGGGATTTCAGTGTGGGCCTCCATTACGAGGTTTGGAGTATTTTACTCCAGACCTGCTCAGAGCTTTGCTATAAGGCTTGCTAAGACAAATGAACAAGGGACATGTTACTATTTTTACATTCTTTGGAGAGAAATCCAACAGGCCCTCGTTGTCCATAGAAATGGATAACCAAAAACTATTACTTGCATTTAACTTCTCCCTTCCTTCTTTTGATAGCCTAACAATTTGTCTTTCTTCTGCTTGCTCATGCAGGAACTACCTCTTCAGACTTAGTCTACACAACGTTTCTCTCATTCAGGTATGTTCACTTTTTACTCTTTTGTTTTATTTGACTTGTTAACAATGTTCTGTAGTATTAGATGTGTGTTTTCAGAAGCCTGTAGAGAGTAAATTTGCAGAGTGGTGGAGCAGGGAGAGGACAAAGTCAGAACCTAATGCTTATTTCCACTCCTGCGATAATGCTGGGGGAAGGTTCTTGTACACTTGCCCATTTGGACAGCGCTCTCTGCTCTTGATTCATGAGTGTTTGGGTGGTAAGAGGATGTGCCAAAAATATGGCATCTTAAAGGAACAAAGCAGGTAGTGTAACTGATACAGTCTTAAACTCCACAATCGATAGCAATCCTCCTTCATTAGAGATGTTGACAACACGTAGGAAAAGCTTTTACTATTCTTGTCCGTCCCCATTTTGAGTCTATGTTGGCCCTTGTGACCATGGACTGCTGAGAAGCTGTGTTTTGCTGAATGCGTTGCTAAAACCAGGGTTGGACTTCTGAGCATTCACCAGACGAAATGGGCAGCAAAATATATGTTAACCGTGGCAGAGCGGAGGCAAAGCAGCTGTAGTCTGAAGGGGTTTGCAAATGTCTAGCAGTATTAGGACTTTCCTCCCACTGCACCGAATCTGGAATTGAAAGGTGCAGCAAATATGGTTGATGAAAACTCCAATCTTTAAATTAATAAATACCTATGCTCTGGGAAATTTCCTATGTTCTGCAGTTGCTAGAGCACCAAGGATGTATTCAGCATTTTTCAGACAGAAGGAAGGGTCTTCTTGCCCTGCCTGGCTATGTAAAGAAGCCATTAGGCCAGTAGTGCCAGCTATTCCCATGTGCACAAGCCTTGTGCTGTTAGTAGGGGGTACAAGTATAGATGGAGAGAAGAAAAGATGTTTAATGGTTGTAAAATGCATTGAGTCTTCCTTTAAAAGGAAAACAAAGTCCGGAGTTACCAATGACAACAATAAAGAGTTAGAGAAGCTGATACTCCCATTTGGCAAGAGTTTTCCTTTGCAGAGCTGTATTAGCATGACTGGAAGGATTCCAGCGAGCACACAGGAGAGGGAAGTCTCTGTAGTTATGCAAGATGCCATACCTTCTGCAACGCCTGCGATCACACTGCCTGACACAGCCTCTTGTGCTCGTCAGATGAGGGGTCCCCTTTCCACCAAACCCAGTCGTGAATTTCCTTACACACTTCTGAAGTCAGGCTTGGCTCGGGCCCTTCTCAGCGCAGCAAGTTTCCTTTCCTACATGGCAAAAAATGGGAAGTCTCCTTCTGTGGCACCGGAGGATGCTGTGGGATCTCCGGGTTAACATAATGAGCTTAGTTTGCTCCTGCTTTCTGGGTGTATCCGGTCACTTTGCCAAGACTTTTTGCATGACAAAGAGAGCATGGAATTATGTTGACACACGTGTTGGGAATGATGGAAGCGATTGTTTCCCGACCTAATGGTTGCCTAAGTAGCTGCTTGGCTCGCCTCCATAAAGCACATGATGCGGCTTAGAGGCACCCCCTCCCACCTTCCCCTCGCCGTGCATCATTTTAAAGATCAGATCAGAAAGGGAGACAAGAAATACAGGGAGTTTGCAGTTAGATATAAGGAGAGCGAGAACTCAGTTTAAGTAATCGCAGTGCTAATTTGGGTTGGTTTGTATCTCCTCTTTGTAGCTAAAATACAGCGTGGATCTCGTCAGACCTGATCTGGGGGTAGTTTTTTTCCTTGAAACTGTGGTCGGATTTATTTCTGCTCATGGCACTTACTCTTCAGGTTGTCGGTGGTGCTGCATCTGCCCCAAGGTGCAGGATTGTGTTGGCAGGTGTCTGCTCCCCGGTTGTACTTCCATGAGGAGCGGGCAGAAGCATGAGAAGTTTTTTGGAGGCAGCAGGGCGTGCTGGCTGTGGGCAGAGCCTGGAAGCAGGAGGAATACACCTCTACAGCACTGCTGGGCAAAGTTTAAAGCTGGTTTTCACTGAGAGCTCTCATGCAATCTGCTCTGTCCCTAGGCTGTACCGTCCCTGGGGAAAAGCCACGGGTACATTTCAGCCCCACAGCAGTCACAGAAAGGAGAGGAGGCCGGGGGGCTGCTGTGAAGGAGACGATCCTTAATCAGCTTTTCAGCACGGGTGGCAACCGCCCCTCGCTGAAGCAAAACCCTGCTTCCACCACTTGCTTGCACAGCACATGCAGTACTCGGGGCTCTCATTCTGTAATGGGGAGATTTACTAGCCTGCTCTGCCTAATGCATGTTTTCCCTGACGGTTATCTTTTCTTTAACAAGAAAATGAGTATTTCCTGCCATTGAGCAGGCCATAAAGTTTTTCATCATAACATTACTTTATTCTACGCTTTTCAATGGGTATAAATTCTCCTTTTTCGGGATTATAATCCCCTTTATGTCTATTGCATTTCACAAGACCAGTGTTAACTATGTCTTTACTCACTGATTTTAGAGAGCTCCCAGGCTTTCAAAGGCTGCTTTTTCCTTCTACCTGTTGAATGTCTGTGGGTGGCTTTCATTTAAGCCCAGTGCTATTAAAAAGAGCAAGAGTTCTCCATGGACTTCAAGGATCTTTTTGTCAAACCATCACTCCTGAAAATACATTTTAGGAGTCTTTAGTTCCAGAAGCTAAAGTTCTGGTATTACTTCTGAATCCGAGTTGGACTGCCATGAGTATAAATCTGGCTTTGTGATCTCCCCAGAAGAGAACACCGTGGAGCACCGTGCAGCCATTCCACAGGGCTGGGGTAGGAAGTTACCGTCTTCGAACTGCAGAAGACTAAAAGGCAATAGTTAGCTTTATGTGGGCAAGGTACCGCATAAGACCCGTGTAAAAAGATAGCATTACCCAGTAGAGCAGTTGTAATTTCAGGGCAGAGGAGGAAGATTTAAGCATGTGTCAGCTTCTGGACTACGTTATACTTTCATATCGGGCTGTTTCTTTTTCTTTCTTAGCTCCCAACTCCTTGTTTTGGGTTTCTTCTCCTGAACTAGATGGTTTTATCCCTGCTATTCTGCTGTGTTCCAAACCTTGTTCTTGACATGGATTTTTTCTGTTGGTCCTGCTGAGGTTGTCACTCCAAGAACTGTGGCACCGAGCTTTTACATGAGAACTGGTGAGCAGAACAAGCTCGTTCCCTGGTAGAACAGTTCTCTGGGCTTTTTTTTTTTCCCTCTCTTTGTTTCTAAAATATGTTTTCAGCAGTTTTTCCTTTGGGACCTGAGGAACCTTTCAGCACTTGATTGTTATTTGCAAGACAAACTTTGGTGGCGGTTATTTTTTCTTGTGAGAAAAAAAGTTTGGCTGAATGTCAACATCCAGAAGGAAATTGGGGCCAAGGTATTTTGGGGATCACTTGTGATTTTGTTTGCCTTGGCCTTCCTTGCCAAAATTGAGGCACATTGTTAGTGAATTTCTAAAAATCAGCATCTCGACGTGCCCCAGGTGGGGTATCCAAAAGCACCTGTTAATTTTGGAAACTTTGGCATATAGCATTAAAATCCTTGCAGCGGTAAAGAAATGTAGTTTAAAAATGGATGCTGCTGTTAATCTTTTAGCATCTCTTTTATATAAAATCCATGTAACGTTCCGTCTCCATCTTTAAACTCCCCTTTTGTATGCATTATAAGCTCTTAATATGAGACGTTTCATAGAACACGTTTTTGAAATGATGTGCACTTGGAGCACATGCTGTTTAATTTATGCATGGGCCTGAAACAAGGTTAGCTCCTAATCTGCAGCTTTCACAGTGAGGCCATAGAAAAGTCTGTTTTATTCTGGAGTTTGTAATTAATGGAGTAGGTGGAAGGGTCATTTTAAAAACATAAGCCTTTGAGCAAATTTTAAAAAATGCACGATGCTGATTAGGTCTTCTTAGCAAGGAATGCTACTCTCTGGTGTGCATTAAAAGCAGGCTACTTGGCAGGCATTTCATAAATCCCAGTACGGTGCCTACCCCCTGTTCACCCCGATTTTACCTGGAATTTAAATTTCTCAATAGAAATGAGTGGGAAATGATTTTTCCATCTCCAAAACCTTTTTGAGATGCCAAGATATTTTGCACTGTGATGAAAATAAGACTTTTTGACATCTTTGTAAAATCTGAAAGAGAAGGAGTTAGACAAATGGTTGCTTGGGATGAAAATATACCAGGCCAGGTTATTTTCTGAAGTGAAAGTTATTTTCTGAATAGAAGGTTATTTTCTGAAGTTTCTGATTTCCCTTCCCATCTGTGACCAAAATTTGCCCTCTGAACCCAAGGGGCCCTTCCAGACTTTCTTCTAATAAGTTTAATAGAAGCTGTTAGGATTTCATAGAATGTTTTGATTCCAATTATTTCCTTTAATGGAAGATCTTTTGTGAAAACTCTCTAACCAGCCCTTTGATGTCTGTTTACTCACCAGTTATGTTATATCAGCTAATAGTATTTAAAATACTTTATGGGTATGCAGTCCCTTTCTTAAAAATAAACCATATTTTAACAGAATGTGAAAGAATAAAAGAGTGTACCTGTTGGAAAACTGTTTGGAAGATATGCTATTTCAATTTTTAATTCATGCTGAAGTTTTGAGGTTAAAACATGTTTTAATAAGCAATCTCATGTTTTGTCCTCTTGAGTGAGGACGAAGTTCAGGAGAGAGCATTGTGCTTCTCAGATGGTCTGAATTTGGGATGCTGGCCTGTGGGGCTACGCACTGCCCAGCACCAGCAGAGCTGTCAGCAGCTAGATCCCCAATTACCTAACTACAAAACATCGGGATGCTAAAAAACACATCAACTCCAAATGGATAAATTGGCAGCACGTACATTCCTGTGAGCACTTCGGAGCGTGCTACAGTCACCAGGGCAATACTTTATGAATTTTCAGGACTGCTGAAAGTATAAGGCTTAAACCCGAGCTGGAAGTTAGCAACGTGTCTGAGCAGCAGTAGCTCCGAAAGCTTCACATCATGAAGCTTGCTGAAATCAATTTCTTTCTGTTGATATCATGGGGTTTTGCAATGGGTGTTTTTCTTCAGACCTAAAATAGGAACGAAGTGTTTCCATATGGCCCTGTAGCAGATGAACTGCAGCTCTGTATCCAGTGCGTTTCCTGTAGAGACTGTTTTACTCCGGTTTTTCTGCCCTTGCTCTAAGAAGCAGAAACATCTCTGCTGTGGAGGGGAGGCTCCCAAAACCAAGCAGCTGCTCCTCAAGTCACACTTCCCTCCCTGCCAGTCCCTGGAGGGCTCTCTGCCTCTGTGGCATAATCACTGGTAAGCCGACAGTGCCTGTCAACAACATGTAGTTAATAATAATAAAACTTGCCCCTCGGTCCTAAATATGCCACGTAGCAGCAAATGGAACAGCTTTGGTGTTTTACACTTTGAATCCAACAAACCGAGCATTAAATTGTCAGAGAACCGTGGGATGGCTCGGGTTGGAAGGGACCTCAAGGATCGCCTGGGCAGGGCTGCCACCTACCACATCGGGTTGCCCAAGGCCCCATCCAACCTCACCCCCACAGATGGGATCCACAGCTTCTCTGGGCAACCTGTTCCAGTGCCTCACACCCCAAAAGATGTGGGGCTCGCAGTCCCAACCCATACTGCTGGCTTGGCCTGCTGGTGGCTGAGGGAAACTTCCCGTGCCCAGCGTATCTGTGTGCTGCTTGCTCCCTGATGAGACGGGGCTGTAGCACTTCTTCGTAGAGTGGTGTGAGTTTTGTCAGCAGAAAGAGGTGACCGTGTGGTATTTCACATTCACTTGCAAGCACATCCTTGAGTCAGAGCCATTCCCATTTTTCAAAATACCCTTTTAAAACTCAAGAAGAAACCATGTATTGACACGACAGCACGAACTTACGCATGCTCAAAAGCAGGCCCAAGTTTGCTGAAGGTATTTATCTGTTCAATCTAGTTGTAGTGTCAAGATTATCGTCCAATTTAAAATCCAGTTTGGGAAGTCATTTTGGGAAAGAGTGAGAACACTTTGCCTAGTCATATGTAACACGGAGCCACCTGACAGGAGCTCCATTTTGAGATGTTTAGGAATAAGCTGCACTTCCCAGAAGTCATTTTCTTAAAGGCAGTTTATTATTTGTTTCTTGCAGATTCCCAGATACTTCTTTGAATTATATGGTACATATTCCTAGATAAAACGTTTCTTTCTTTACTTTTAGGCCAATGCAGTTCCCTCATTTAAAAACATAATCAAAACCTCTACGAGAGCAGATGAAGTCTTTAATATGTGGCTCATAGCTGAGTTATGATTGTCACATATTTTATCAGTATGCTACATTTTTTATTAACAGATTAACATATAAATCTATTCATAAATCACCTTCTGAAGCTGCACCTCAAACCTCTCACTTTCAGCCTAGAGGTTTAAAGCTATTCCATAATAAAGCTTATATTGGCTGAACAAACTTTCTGGCAAATTCAGCTTTTTATTCTGATGGTTTCAGGTTCCCAAATCAAATCTATTCCCTGAATACACCCCTCCTTAAAATGACAGATCAAGAGCTAGACTAGCTTTCAGGTGCGGTTTTCCCTTTGCAGGATTTATTTAAGAGAGAATTTCTACCCAGAGTGGGAGGTGGCAGAAGAAAACCAGGCATGTCAAACTGGGGGTGGCCACGTCTGGAGGCCACACTTCATTCTCCAAGGACACACTCCTCCAACTGAGTGAGGACTGCAGGGAACTGTGGTGTTTAAAAGGCTCTGGCATGAGCTACTGGGAACCAGCTTCGTCCTGATGCTACTCATCAGCTGAAATGCAGAGAGCAGGGGAAGCAAATCTCTTGTCACACTCCGTGGTGTTGAGTGATTTCTGAACACAACATCCTCTCTGTCTGAGAGAACCCAACTCAGGAGTCCATTTATATCTAGCAAAGCTTTTAAGCTCATGTTTAGCTTTAAATAAATGCCTATTTTCCTTTGAGAATTGCCAAAGTTAAGAACATGCTGCATGCTCCACTGAGTGAGAATAATTTCAATATGTGCATTAATAGATTTGCTAAACTGTCTCAGAGCGCACTGCTTCGTTGTAATCAATACAATTGCCCTTTAAAATGAGTATTTAGGCATTAGGAAGTTCTCATATATATGTTTACATATACATTAACACATACATGTATATATGTACACATACACATGAGGATCATACATACATATATGGGGTTGTATAGCGTGTATAAAAGGTTCAGGATCCATTGCTTTTTGCATTCATACTTGGCACGGAGCAGGGCAGCTTGCTTGGAGCCAGTGAAGGCGAGGGAGACGATTTACATCCAGAGGGGAATGAGCCTGTTAGGCTCACAGGGCAGGTGAGGCGTGCAGGAGGACTGTCAGCTGTGGATTGTCAGCCTGCTCTCCCGGAGAATTTGTCAGTTGTCATTACCTCCTTCCCTGCCTCACCTCACTTAAATGCCAAAATTACTACAGAGGTATTGGTCTTTGTCAGCAAATATTATGAGCAGGATTCAGAAACTGAGAATTTAATTAGCTGCTGAAGTCACTTACTGATAACAGTGGCATATTGGGCTCTTTATTTGATAAAACCTTGTCAGGCATTTTATGTATAAGAAATGAAGACTAATGTTCTTATTCCTTGCAACTTACAGTCAGGACCATTAAACATCCTTATACAGAGAAGAAAAAAAAAAAAAGGAAAATGAGAAAAAGAAATCTCACGGACTTCTCATTTCTTGACACCAGCATTGCTTCTGTATCTTTGCCAAATGTATTTCAGCTCTTCCGTTTGCCCTTGTTTTCTTTGTGGGCAGCTTCTCACTTCAGTGCCCCAGGAGGCTCTCGGAGACCTGCGTGAGCTGGTGCCTGGTCCCCTGCCCTGCCCACGCCTCCATCCTCTACTGCTGCCAACAAGCCAGCTCTGCGGGACCTCCTGGCAGGCAAAGCAGCCTCTTGTTAGAGGCTGCACCTTAACTAGATCATCATTTATATAAACTGAGTTTAATACAAAAATATAAACATATAAATAATATAATTATTTACTTTACATTATTATCTATCACTATTTACTATTTTATTATTTTAGGGGTGTGGGGTATCCTTAGATATGGAAGAGTTTCATTCTCTAGCTGGGAATCCTGGCTTGCCACAAGGCAGAGAAAGCAACTCTTCTGCCCCAGTTAGGTTGGGATTGTTAATTTAAACTGTAAGAGAGGACGAGCTGATTGCAGCACCTCCACCTAGGAGCAGTGGATGTGGCAGCAGTGACCTGTTGAGCTTCACTTGCCAACCGAGGGCTCGCTGAGCACCCAGCAGAGGAGCTCGGCGAGCTGGGTAGAGGTCCTGGCACCCCACTGCATCTGCTGCCAAGTCAGAAGTGAGAGAAGTCCTTGGTAATACAAGGCACTGCGTCTCATAACACCAACAATGGAGTATCTGGGCCAATTACTGCAAAAAAGCATCTTTATTTATTTTTTAAGACTGAGAATACAGGGAAATATCTACGTTTTATACTCAAAGCGGAGCTTAAGAGAGATTTAAATGATTCATGTCCCTTGCGCTGGCTCTCTGCACAGGATTAACTTTGACCCTGATAGCATCCAGTCATTTATAATGAGAGCATTAAAAAATCACCATTTATTGATTTGCACCTCTCTAAGAGGACCCATGGATGACCTCATATGTTTCCCTTAAAACCAGCCGTTGAGCTCTTTGGAAAAAAAGAAATGAATTATTTTGTAGTAAATACATTTCATGTCAGCGCATGCATTTTTTCCCTGGATAAATAATCCCGGTTTCTCTGTTAGTAACAGTTTAGCCGATGTGTGTTTTACAGCTTCTTTTAAACGTAATGGTTCTGAATGACTAATAGGAAGGGGATTATTGGAGCCGGGAGCTATTCAGCAGTCACTAACACGGCCTGCACAGCTGTTACCATCCACCCAGGGCTGAGACGGGAACAGTTTGCTCATCAGTCCCTCAGGACATCGATCCTGTCCCAGCATGGCAGGCACAGCTTCCCCCCGTCCTTTGATAGCCTCGGAGAGCTTTGGCCTTGAAGGTTTTACCTGGCTGTACCTGCGAAGGAGGGTGAGGAAGTCTGGTGGTGGGGTGTTGGGTACCACCACAGCTTCAACAGTCCAGACGAACAGCATCTTACAGATACTCTACTGTCACTAAAACACTTCTTTCATCTAAAAGTTACCACACCGTGGTTATATCCATCTGATACGCTTTTATTGGTAACAGGACCAAGTGGAGACTGTGCTCTTCTGAGACTGGGGAGACCAAGCACGGGGAGTCAGAAAGAGACTCAGAGTCAGAAAGGAAAGAGATGTGCAGACAAATTGCTTATTTCTGTGCATTCTCTACGAGGACAGCCTGGATAGCATGGACAGGAGGCAAAGCATGGCTTGAGTTTTTGAGAGTGTTTTATTTCCTTGGAAGTAAAGAAAAAGGAATTACAGGGCTGCAGCCGTTTGGATAGGCTGCAAGGGTGCCCAAAGAGAAGAGCTTTAAGCTTTATTAGGCATGACAAAAAAGTTCTGAAGTTAGCCTGGGAGTATTAAAAGACAAACTGCAGTTGCCTAAGAGGAGAGGATTTTGATGCATGGGACAGAAAGGAATGATCAATGGTTCATAAATATACCAGTGGTAAACATGGTGACAGGAGAAAAAATGTATGTGGCTAATATAATTGTTACAAATTTAGCAGCTTTTGCTATGAAATCAGTTACCGAGGATTTAAGAACAAGGCTTTTTTTTTTCTTTTTTCTTTTTTTTTTAAGACAAGATAAATGTAAAAGCATTGAAAAACACCAAAAAGGAGTCTAACAGAAGAAGCACAAAGCAGTACTCTGCGTTAAGCCTGTTGGAGAATCAGTTTGTATTCCCCCATCTTAATTACAATCCGTATTCTCAAAACTCATTTGTAGAACGCTTGACCTTGGTGGAGGTCAGAGACAAACGTGGTGGAAGGGAGGTAAGGAAAGAGACAGGTGGCAGAGGGAAGGCAAGGGCAGGACTCGAAGTGAAGAAAATTGGAAAATAAATCCCGTGTTGGCAGGAGCAGGCAAACTGGAGAGCAGAACAGAGGAGCTGGGAGGAAGGAATAAAAGACACCGCATCAGAGTCTCCTTTGCAGGAGAAGGAGCAAATAAATTCCTTGTTGAGCTGGAGCTTGGCAGAGCTCACTACGGCATCAGGTGCTGACGTCTGGTGTTGGAGAAGAGGAGGCAAAAGCAAGGCAAACTGTGACAGCCCAAGCAGGGAATCTGAAGGCATCTGTTACCCAGCCTTGGGAGGAAGCTAGGTGGATTGATGCTACGCGCAGCAGTGGGCTTTGGCCACTTAGAGCAGGTGGGAAGTGCCTCCTGCCAGGCCTGGACGGCGTTAGGTACACCCAAACTTTTGGTGGGGGGGTAGGAGAGGGGCTGACAGCCATCTTCCCTAACCCAGCAGTCCAGTTTTCAATTAAACTGTGGAGCATTTCCATTCTGCAGTAATAAATGAGAGGCTTGAGCACTGATTCTTGATAGATCAACCACATTACTTTTATCCAGACTGGCTGCTAGTGCTTCACCGAGAGAAGCGTTCGATTTTATATTGATCAGGTGCTGAACTCAACCACTGCGTGTGCTGCTGGTGACGTGATGGCATTTGGAGCGTAAAGCTTTTGATCCAAAAGTAAAGAAAAGTGGAGATTCGGGTCCTGTCGGCCTTGTCATTTCCCCCACGACCACTGAAAGTGTTGCTGCATCTCACAGAGGTAAGGCCGCAGATAACTGTAGCCTGCTCAGAGCCTTCCAGTGTATTTAGGACTGGATGGATGTTGGCTTCACACCTAATTGGAATTGCTGGGGAGAGGAGTTGGGGGAAGTGTACAGGGAATTCAGCACTGTTGGTTCTTCACTTTCGCGGTATTTAAGTGTTCCTTGCTGATGGAGCACAGATGGTCTTAGATTAAGGAAAAAAACATGCCAGAACTGCAGGCTAGGTTCAGACTGGGGAGTTAAGCTTGACATGAAATAAGCAGAAGGCTGTAATTAGCTTATCAAGAGCATTAGGCACCTGGCGGAGGAAAGCAGGTATGAAATGCACAATGTAGCTATGGAACAATTAAAAAAGATACTGGAATCTGTTTTACGAAGCATGGGGGGGCTTTTCATCGCTGACTTCCTCTTCCAGCCCAGCCTGGTAGCATCTGAAAAGTTCTCCCGATTCTTGGTTATCGACGATTTATCAGAAGTGTTCCTGACAGCTTGTGGTTGTGAGCACCAAACCTCACAGAAACCAGAGAGGCTAAAGGTCAAAATCTAGGTGCGATGCCAAAAGTTTTCCTGGAAAGGTTGCACCACACGTGCTTGTGCACCATGTGCACTCCCTGACGGCAAGTATCAGTCATCTCGCTGCTCCCTTCTGTTCTTTCTGCCCGTTTTTTTTGCAGCCGCCTGATGTCTTGCACCCTAACCCCGGGGTTCAGGCTCAATGGGGCTAGGATTGCCATTTAATCGCAAGCAGAAATGCCCATCGGAGCTCAGCTCAGTGTTCCGCGTGCTACCACAGCACACGTCCAAAGCCTGCTGTCTAGGAACAGGAGTCTGGGTTCTTTCTCTAGATCTGCGAAACAAACAGAAATTCAGACATATGCTGAACTGAACAGAGAAAGTACAAAGACTCCTTTTTACTTAAGCTGAGGACTTAGAATTTGTTTTGCTCATATTCTTGAAGCTGAAAAGCTGTTATTTAAAATGGGGAAGAGCAGAAGGGAAAGTCTGGTTTCATTTTTGGTCCCCATGCAGCTTAGGCTCAGGCAGCATCTCTGTTCTTACCCTGCCTTGCGAAACTTTCCCAGTCTCTCTGGCTTGCTCGAAACTGGCCCTGGCTAATTAAAGTAATCTCAAAGCTTTCCTTTGGTCTCAATAGTGCATCTTTCACTTAATTAAAGATTTCCAGTGCCTTTTTTCCCTTTTGGTTGCACTACAGCAAGCTTAAGTGCACAACCAGAAAAGAATGTTGATAGGGTAAGTTGAATCACATGCACATTTTATTTGTTTAATTGCACACTGCCCCCTTTTTTCAAGCCAAGACAGGATTCAACCCATGCTCAACCTCTTATACGATTTTAATGAGAATATATTGCAGTGTTTGTCATCCGAAAGAGTATTAGGCCCCCACTAATGCAATAGATGTGATTTCCCTAAAGAAAAACAGGAGGCACAGAACAGTGAAAATGTCATCCTGAGTTCTTCATTAGTCTCTTTAATACTGCAAGATGTGCTGATTTTGATTCCTGAATCTCAGCCTAATTGTTGGGAGAATCGGATCCAAATTGGGCATTTCCTCCAACTTATTTTAGCTACTTCTCAAAGCAAACAAGTAAATGCTGAACAAGTATTTTCAGTGATGTAACCTGGAGAGGAATAAAGAATGCAAGACTTCCCCACTTTAGAAAGCTGATAATACACAGAGGTTTCACATGTGATTTGGTGATTACATTTTTGATTTGAAGCATATATAGGGAGATTGCTTTTCATAGCTGAACTCTTAATGTGGGTGTACAAAAATGCACTCGGTTGACTGTGCAGGATTTGTCCAGTCTGTCTCAGAAGTGGAAAAAAGAAAAGCGTGTATAGTGGAGAACCCTTAACATCTCTACATAGCAGTGAGCTTCAAAGAGGCACAATGGCAAAGAAACCCAGAGCAGAAAAATGAAGGAGAATAAAATAGCCTTGCTTGATGCAGAAGTACAAAGGAGACTATAGCCATGGTAAATTGATTTTGTACTGAATATGGGCTGGTCCATTGGGAGGGTTTTTGAACCTCCTATTCCAGAAATCATTGTGCAAAACAGTGAGAGGAGGCTGCTTAGAAGTCTTGTCACATCCATCAGTGGAGCACACAAAGAGGAAGGAGGGATTTAGCTGTGAATGGCGACTCTGCCAGAGAACATAAAGGGGTGGAGATGGACATCTTTTGGTGGTAGAGGGGCCTCGAAGGAGGAATTGTCCCCACTTTACCAAAGGCGACCATTGCTGTGACTCCATTCTTAGTGGCTTCTTAGAAATAGCTTGTTTTTCTTTGTTTGTTGCTACTGAAGAAAAAAAAAAATACAAAATCTGTTCTTTACAGAACAATTGGTGCTGGAGGTGTGAGAAAGTGCTGTGTGGTACCCACCTGGCCAGAGCCAACCACACCTTCACGTGCACCGGCTGTACGTGGATTCCTGACCTGTTCTCAACTGCAGTGAATTTTCCTTTAATCATTTCTGACTGAGTATATTTTAACTTCTTTATTTAGTTATTTCATTGATTTACCATATAATCTTACGTCTTTGTAATCTCCAGTATATTTAGTAAATGTTTGTTGTCATAAGCTATAAACTGAATGTGACATGGCAAGAGACCAAATTCTGCTGTGGATGTTAATTACCCAATATGCTAAAAGTCTCCTCTCAATTTCTGTGTGCTTTTGATCTTCAGTAATAGGTAACACTGTAAGTCATCCTTCCCTAACATCTTCCGTGCTGTTTTCGAGTTCTGGGTGTTGTCATTCATTCTAAACTGGCTACAGGCGAGAGCTTTAAGGTCTTTTTTCACTTCGCATGCCAAATGTCCCCGTTAACTAAGGCTGTCAATTTGCATTTGGCCCTATCCATGCTTTTGCACACTTAAAAGCAATAGAAATATCCAGTGGATTAACTTTTCAAAGAGAAGGTGAGTATTCCCATATAGCACTTGCAACTAAATCATTGCCGTGTTAAGCTTTCAAGCTACGTGAAGTACATCATCAGCAAAATGAAATCATTGCCGCAGACTGGCATTTTTCTTTACATAGAATGATAAAAATACAAACAGTAGATAGTGGAAACAGAAATCCAGTGCCATCTTTATCTCTGTTCTCCAGAGCTGCATCTTTCTTCCAAAGTAACATCTTGGCACGTTCATCTAACATTGCTGCATAAATATGTTGCTGTCGGAGTGCACTCAGCATATAGCCCCAGCACAGTGTGTATCCCTGCTTCCTTTCCCCTTATAGGCAGTGCTGCAATCCAATCTGCTGCTAAAACCTGTAATTTGGGTATCATCCCTGGCTGCCACGAGCCCTTCAGTCCAGGTGTAGCGTCTCTTAAGGCACACCCTTAGCTCCCTGTGTGATGAGGTCACCAGTGTCCTTGCACCCTTCCACCCATTTCCCTTTCTCTGGGACAGGAGCTCACTGCTTGCTCGCCAGGAGCCCTGTGCCGCTGGGATGTGCTCCCTGTGCAGGAGGGAGGCTGTGGGGGATTTAAAGCATTTTACTTTGCACTTGAGACAGGACAGAAGTGTGAGCAGAGAGGGTTGCCATGGCTGAGGTGATGTGCAGTGGCTCGTCAGGCTGGGATAACTGGATCAAAGGCAGAAGAGCTTGCCTGCGAGGAGGCTGAGCCCCACTTCTGGCAGGTGTCACAGCGGTGCTCCATCCAGATGTGCGCACAGTTGGAGAACATAAGGTGGGAGGACAGGCTCGTCTCTAAATAAGTGAAGCTTAGCAGTGAAAGCAGTCAGTCCTGGAAGCTCCCCACCCCATCTGAGGGGTGCAGATGTACACCAGTTTTGTCATCCTTGTGCAGTTGGTGAGCCGGGCTGAGGAACTTGAGACCATTGATACTGCATTTCTCATGCTCAGGATGTGGTAAGAGTTCGTAAGATGCAGGGGAACATGAACACCGAAAAATGGTGTCCTTTGGAACTGAGCTACGATCTGTTGTTAAAATGAGGCAGCCCTTCTTTCTGATGAATTTTGCCTTCCTTACTGCGCCCGAGCATGGCATCCCCTTCTGTTCTGGTGCGGAGTGGTGGTGCTCAGCAATCTACAAACACCAGGCCAAAATCCATCACCGGACAGTAAGAGCCTGATGTTTGTTCACAGAGAACAGATCGGATTCTGAGATGAAGGTTATGGGAACTGGGACCCACTGGTTTTGCCCGTTTGCCAGCCTTTGTCTTCTAAGCGTTGGATTTTGAGGCCTTCCCAGAGGGTTGTGGCCCAGCCACTCCCGCAGAGCCATGCAGCTGGGCCCGGCTGCTGATGCGCGTGTTGGGTACCTCCTTTAAACTAAACTCAGAGCTTGAGTTTTACTGCAGCCTGAAGGCTCTCAGATCACTTACGGGAAATCAATTAATTTGATAAAACACCGAGCAATTCTCTTCATCCAAGTCCCCCCCATACAAATTGACCGAATCCTGCGGCCATCCCTCATACCTGTCACTGCACGCAGCGGTGACCTGCAGCATGTGTGGTGCAGGATGAAGCAGAACTATTTATTGAAGCTTGCCATTATGTCATTTTGGTATTAGTTATCTGTTTATCAGGCATGTTTATCACAGTTTTAATGAATTACCTGCGTTGGAACTTCAGAAATGGCCTCTAGGGTATTAAGCTCCTGCGCTCTGTTATGAAGAAGTTGGATTTCAATAAGTTATTATTTATAGAGCGCTGTAAATGTGCCTCGTCCTTGAGAGACAAAAGCCAATGCTTCAAAAAGGAGTTTCACTTTCCACTTTTAGACTGAGGCAACAGGTCTTTATGGAGAAGTCCTGGAGGTTTTAATAGGGAAGAAGTAACTAAAATGGTGTAGAAATGTTTTTTTACAATATGCTTAGTAGAAACCTAAGTTAAACAAGAACCTTTTCATGGATTTTCTGGACCCAGCCTACAGAAATGACTTTCAGGGAGGTTTTTATTTCTTAGTGCTCTAAGACTCAGTGCTTACCAATTTGTTTGAAATGCTGTAGAATTTGCCTGGGGGAGGGTAGATTAACACTGGTGCTGTCTTCTGTGGAGACTGCAAGGTATATAGAAACAGAGAAATAAACTTAAAAATGGATTTGTCATAATTTGCAAGAATTCTGTGGCTTGTATTTTAGAGGTACAATACGTGTTTATCAATATGGATGAAAAGGCTAAGGCTGACATCATGTAGGGAAGTAAAGTGGCTTCTGAATTGTCACTGCCTAAAGGACTTGTCCTGCACCCTAATTTAGCAAAGTCCTTAAGTATGTGATTAAGCCAAACTGGCCTAGTAGGGCATGTAAATATGTCCATTGAAGTTGGCAGTATTACAATGCAGTGCAGAAGCAAGGTCCCTTTATAACCCCTGTCCCCAGACTTGGAGAAGAGTTTCCATGCCTTGCTGTGAGATGAGCTGCTCAGAGAGCAACTTCTAAATGTAAATAAGAAATACAGATTTAGGGCTGGTGTAAGGAACGCAGGAGGGGTAATGGAAATGGAGGCCCCTGCTGCTAGCAGTCCTGCAGGCCTGAGGCTGGCGGACACAGCGCTGCTGCTGCTGCCACCATCAGCAGGAACCCGAGGAGCTCAGCACCTGGGAGAAAATGCTGGGCTTCTCACAGAATCAGTTCCTGGTTTTCTGCCATAAGCCTGTACTTGTTTGTTCATCTCCTTCCAAACATACACCGTGCACATTTTTGTGTTACACTTTTTCCCCATAACAGGAGAGAACAGCATGATTCCCGGCCTGTCTGCAGGCGTGCAAGGCTGCCAGTAGCTTGTACAGAGCATTTATTTAATGGGAGTGAGGTTGGTAACAGATGGATGGGTTTATATTAAGAGAGTTTAGAAACTAAGAATGGGTTTAATTTACCCGATAAATACGCATGTAACCTATTCTAGTCCAATCTTCCCTTTCTAGTTTTAAAGCAGTGCTCAGGTTTTGTGCAAAAAGCTCCAGCAACCTCTGTTGTTTAGGTACAGTGCAGGGATTAGTCTGTGCTTAATCTATTAAATTCACATGTGGTGGTTGAAGTAATTATAAATTGCTGGCCTGAATGTAAAAGCTGGTCCACAGAAGTTGAGGAGATTTTCACATCAGCATGTGAGGATGCACATACCTATTGATAACAGGACTTGCTACTGACAGGCAGGTACTTTGGATGCCAACACTGGGATGTGCAGGTAATTAAATAAGTGTATCTAGAAAGTTTCTCTCAGCAGTGTGTGCTGAATAACTGATTTGACGGCTTATGATGAGCTAGAATTTCTAGATCAGTGTTGATCTGCAGCGTGAACTGGGAGCAAACCGTGATGCTCATAACTTATTAGGAGAGACATTCTCTTTCTTTTTGCGGCTGGGTGTAGCATTTGAATGCTTAGATGTGCACTGAGCATAGCCACTGTAATGCATTTCTGTCAATTTTCTTGTTGGCCAGCGTTGCACTGTGTGCATACACATAGTTGTGTGACTGTAGTTGTTCTCCTTCATGTGATTTCCTAAAAATGCTTACATAACACACGCCTCCTCCCCATTTTTCTTCTTTTTTTTTTTTTTTCTTAAAAAATAAAAAAGAGCCTGCAGAGAGCTCAAGAACAGACATAGGGATGGATGTGAAGAAGCAGCTATCCATGCAAATGTGCTGAATGGAAGGCCCATTAATTGCATTTTCAGTTCAGAGACTGAGTTGGTAGCACTCTCGAGCCTATCAGCGCAGATGGCTGGGCAGTCCTGCTCATGGTTTGTGTGGCTCTTCCCTTACACAGCAGCTGCAGCCCTGAGCTGCTTGTTTCATTCATACAGCATCTGAATCCAGTGCTCATCCATTCTGCACATGGACTTTGTGGTTGTACAGGAGGTGCTCGAAGTGGCTGGGAACACCGTTACAAGCTGCATTTCTATGGGAGATGCAGAAGGGAAGGGATGCTCTAGAGCTTGTAAGGAGCTGGTGTGAGGAGCTGAAATGCTGTTGGTAAGGATGTAAGAGGAGGAACTGCTGATGTCCTGCCACCCTGACAACCTAGAAATGTGTTTGCTTGGTTGCTTAAGCATGTAGCAGGTAGAGAAGGAGCTAGGAGGAAGAACATACTGTCCTGTATTTGTCTGTAGTCTTGCTGCCAGCTTTGTCATATCTTCATCCAGGCTGTTTTCCATGACCCATGCCACCAAAGTTGTTTTTTTGCTGCATGGGTCCAGAGGTGTCCACTCTGCTGCTTTTGATGAGCAGATGTAGCAGGAGATACAAAAATAATCCCAGATATGTTTTCTGGGAGCTAGGAAACTTAAATGGCACAGACAACTGAGAAAACAAATTATAAATTCAGGATGATGACCCAACTGTGTGACCAAAAACGTCTGGTGGATACATTTTGTACCACAGCCAAGAGTGCAGAGGCAGCTTTCAGCAGGAAAAACAAATAGTATTCATTTGGTTATAGTTTGAGTTAAGGGCAAAAAGAATCTAAGGCAGAGGAAGATACTTTAATTTGGGAAGGAAAGGCTTGGGCTGAGCATGCCAGTGAGATGCAGGAAGTAGAGCGCCAGCATTGCATAGGGAGTTTGCACAGAAAGCCCAGGACAACAGAGATGACTGGAGTAGGATCTGAAAAGACAGCTGACCAGTCAAGTAAAGAAACCAAACAAAGCTGGAAAGCTTATGCTAAGGTGCCAAGCTCAGAGATCTGAGGTTGCCCAGGACCTCTTGCCAGCTCCAACCCAAAGGCTATGACCACAGATGTATGAGGGCTCCGGAGAGCCTGGCAGAAGGACTTGTCTAGGCTTTGGGTCAGCTGGCTGGTACATGCTCATACCCTGGAGTACGATATTTAAACACACATTTGCTGCTTGGCCTTGTAATTATGTTTTTATTATCGACATGATGTTCTTTGCAGGGTCATGAATATTTTCGTTGAGTCACTAGAGGTCATTGGAGTTACTCAGCCCTCAGACTAGTTTCTCCCTGTCCCACCAAAGATTTGTGAGACTTGTAAAATATGCTCCGGATTGCCATATAGCTTAATTAGCCTCTGAGCTCTAATGAAGTGCGCCCTGACTAATGGTGCAGTCACAAACAACATGTTCCTGTAATTTGGGCCGTCACCAAGAACTTCTGTTATCAGTAGACTCATCAAGGTGGTGCTTCGGAAAGCTGAAGGGCACTGTTGCCTGATGAAATGCAGCGTTTCGCACCAAGAACATAGCTGGAGGGGATCGGTGCTCTGACACGAGCTGTGTTTGCGACGTGCCGCAGAGCCGTGGCTGCAGGTGGCTGGCAGCAGGAGCGAGGTGTCCCTGAGGAGCCTGTATTCTTCTGCTGCTCTGCTGCGATCCCACAGGAACCAGAGCACTGATCGCTGTAGTAACCCACGATTTTTGTTTTCATTTTGGCCTGCCAAGCGCTGTTAAGTTAAACCAGGCAGTGTAATGGAGAGTGCCCTGTCCCCATTCCTGAAATGGAACAAAGAGACACCTCATAAGCGATCTGTTTTCTGGAGTTGTTTTATATTAAGCTTCTCAAAAATTGATCCACAGTCCAAAACCGCTGTGGACAGATGAACGAGGGCCAGAGCTGGGACTGGAGATCAGAACGCCGCCGTGTAGTTGTTTTGCAGATGTCAAGGCTTCCTGGGAGTTGCCAGTCAAAATTTCTTGCTGTTCTGTAACAGCTTATCGCAGCGAGCTTTCTCATCTGATGACATATCCCCTCTCAGGATATGGCTACACGATCCTTTCCAGCAAGGACTCATCCCAGCTCTCACACAAACACTTCTGAGGCACAAGCTTTTGGCCTTCAGCCTGGCTTGGACTGCAGCGCACGGGAGCTATTTCCCAAGCGACTCCCAGGGAAAGATCTCCGCTCTTCCCTTCTCCCACCAAACCTCTGCATGTGCTCATAAAGCTTTACTTAAGCCAAATTGAACTGAATTTTCAGCGGATGGACAAGATAGTGTTTTTTGGAGTAAGGAAGAAATACGCCTTCTCCAAAAGTTAGATGTATAAATGCATTTCCTGGGCGGTGGCCATATTTCTTGTGGTTATGAGTACCTTCATGGCACTATGGTGGAGTTGTTTGTTTGCTTGTGTTTTGGGGGGCAGATTCATCCCCTCTCCTTGGTAGTCTCCTATCTTTCTCCAGCAAGAAGCAGGATTTATCATGTGTCAGGGGGACAATTTCTATGGAAGACTGGGGTTTAAAAAAAAATAAAATTGGCTGCGCTGAAAAAGTTCAAGAAGAGTTCAGATCCGGGCCAAACTTTGAAGCCATTTCCTGTGTGGGTAATGTACTGGGAAAAAAAAGAAATCTGGCTCTTTTAGGGGAGCTTTGGATCTGTATCTGAACTTTGCAAGCATGGCCTTTCCCTGTGAAACAAAGCTATTTTTCTTGTTCGCAGAATGATGTATTATGTATAGCATGGATGTTTATATGTATTTTCACCTCCAGCTAACAATACCTGCTTGGATTTGTTAGAACTATTTTTAAAAAGTACTGGGGGGAGGAAAAATGCAGAGGGCATAGAACGGTTGGGTATGTTTCTGATTTTTTCTTAAATCTAAAAGTTGTAACACAGCTTTGCTGGTCTTGACCTTCCTTGCGAAGGAAGGGGCCACTTTGCTCTGAAGGAGCTATGCAAGGCTGGCTGGGGACTCCCACCAGCTCTTGGTCCAGGTCTTGCAGTCCCCAGTCAATTGGGCCCACCGCATTTTACTCCACCTCAGGGTCTGGCCCCATTTCTCCGACATCACCAGTCACCATCCAGCCTTTCTCCACTCTTCTCGTCTGTCTGGGTTTTGCTTGTCCACACACAGTTCTTGTTTTATCCAGCTCACGTCACTGCAGGGTTACTTAGAAGGTGATAATCTTGAGGGTAAATTTGAGGAGACCACCGCATCTGTAGGCAACTACTGGGTTTGCCGTTGGGAAGGTTTTTATTTTGGTGATGAAGGCTGGTGGTTTTATACAGCACTATCCTCCTCGGAAATGGGTGAGGACTCAGCATATGGGACTTGTGTCTTGGACCTTCCAGTTGAATGATGACCAGAAATTTTATTTACATGTAAATTAAAGCCTTGCCTTTGTTAACATTCCAGTTGCTTCTGCCTCTGGACATTTCATCTATTTATCATTTGTGTGCACTGTGAGCACAGTGGGAGCGAGATACATGTTTACTGTCACAACACCTCTTGTAAATTGGGCTGTATAAATTTCTGGAGATGCTTGTTTTTGGGAGTCTCCAGACGTGGTGGTTGGTGGCATTGTCGTGTGACTTGTGCATTTTGGTTTCTCAGGCAACAGCATGGGGTTCAGATGAAGACACCAGGAGGTCCTGTCAAAGTAAAGGGAAAACAGAGGTAAGTTTTCCTTTGCTACCGACATGCTATGGGTGAATTTATTTACATCATTCCATTAGAAATCCCCACAGGGAGCATCTGACACCAGCTTGAGCCCATAAATCTGCAGCTGTTCGGAGCTAGTACCGCAAGTGCCTGAGCACCACAGAGCAACCATTTCAAAGGCTACCTGTCCAAGTTATTAGACTTGCACTACATGAAATTTAAAGGTAATTTCACTGCTGGAGAGGACTCAGTTTGTGACATATCAAGGATCAGTGTGCTGGCAAATCCAGGGAAACATCTTGTAGTGGGTCTGAGGCTGGTCAGGTTGGCTTAGTCTCAGTACTCAGCAGCGAGCCGTTGGCGTTCGGCCACGTGGGCCTGTGTCTGATACTTGTTCGCAGTTAGAGCTGATTTTTGTATAATTCCCTTGAACATGAGAACCGAATCCGCTAGGACACTGCAGTTCTTTTCAGGTGGAATGTCACAGAGCTCCTTAGGAGGCCGGCGCAGTCTGCTAAGCTGCGGTTCAAAACCAGAACTGTTTGAACTAAGGCGTGCTATCTCAGACATCTGAAGTTTGCAGGCATTTCTGACTGAAGCACAGGTCCTCTTCTGCCCCACTTCTGAGAAACTGAAACAAAACCATGTACTGAAAACAAGAAGTATTTTGATTTTTCAAATGTGGTGTTGGTACTGTTCAAACACGTTCAGGCCTCAACTGAGAGGGTGTCCTGTTGTCCTAAATACTATACCACAAAGAGTTTTCAGTCTAAACCAAAGGAGTTGGAAGATAATCATGATCTTTGCTGTAGACTTGGACAGTCAAGCAGAGAGTGCTTGTGTGGCTTGCCCAAAATCTGGAGTTCTGCCAAGTTCCAGTTCAGTGCTTCAAGCATGGGATTATATGATTTTCCATTGACCACATTCATTTCACATAATAAACTGTACGTGATTATTGTGTTAACTTGCATATACACAAAAATGTCAGCTTGAATTTTGTAGGATGAACAACAAAGAGCTTCGTGTAGTTTTGGAGAACAGGAATATCAGTATCCTTGAACATGTTTTAGAGTTTGTGGAGGGACTGCTTTGTGTAGGAAAATGCCAGCCACTAGAAGAAGAACCCAAAAGAAGATGAACAACATTAAAAAACTCTAAAACCCAAGACACGAGGAGTTTTTGAATTTGTGGTCTTTGTACTTTAAAACGTGTACTCTAAAGAAAGGATTTTACTCTTTACTCCCATTGTAAAAATTCGTGAACCTTAGTCCATTGTTCATGAAGAATTTGAATTTATAACCCAGAATTATTTTGTCAGCCCCCAGATAAAACCCTTTTAGATTCCATGCATTCAACTGAACAAATTCTAGGATAATTTCAATTTATTATTTTTACTGTCATGCCAAAAGAAAGCAATGGTCTGAGCATTTTTGCTGCTGCTGCTGCCTCCACACACTGCGAAGAGTCTGCCAAACATTTCATGAGGATGGTGCTCCAGACAGCTGAGTTTATGCTGCTTGTTATCCAGAGTTTAAAATTGTTTGGTGGGTGCAGGAGCCTTGGATGTGCCGTTTTGAGAAACAATAATTAATCAGATTGTTAGACACTTCTTGACATACAATTAATGGCAAACAGAGGTGTTGACTAAGAGTCTGACAAGAAGACATGGAGCTACGAAGAAAGGCAGAAGGGTTCTGCAGTAGATAAGTAAACTCAGATCTCCCAAGTCTGTATCTAGTTTTGCCTGTATGTCCATGGATGAATCCCTCCTGGGAGTCTACACATTCACTGCTCATTACACTGTAGAGAAATGACTTAGTGCTAGCTCCAAATACCACATAGAGCTTAGCAAGCTGATGAACAGCTCTACTCCAGCTGAGAAGTCCAGCTCTGACCTCGTGTCTTTCTTTGGCTGGGTAAATGCATCAGGCAAGGGCAACACAATGTGAATACTTCTATTTATGCTGTGTGATAGTGGTACAAGAACCAGAGCTCTGTCTGCCTCAGCTCTGCTTTGTCAAAACTTGACTAATGGCAGTTTTCTACATAGCACAGATGATTTGATGATAAATGTGCTCAGAATTGTCAGGCACTGAGATATGTGGTGATAAAGGCTAGAAATAAGGAGGACCTTTGGCTCTTAGATTAATTCACAGTGTAGTTTGGGTAAGTTATATGACTGGTTCATTTTCCTTACCCGTTTAATAATGTCTTTATTTTAAGATGAAGTTTTCAAAGCTACCTAGTGTATAAAAATGCCTTTTTCTTATGCCCGTTGAGTATCTAAATTGGATTCTCCCTGCTGCTTAGAAAATCTCCTCCTAAAATGCCTGGAGTTTTACCATAAGGAAAATAAGAAGTACAAGAGCAAAAGCTACAAAATGCATATCACGGAAAGATAATTACCATGGCATGATGATCACTCCACATTTGAGTACCAACTGGACAGAGAAAAGGGAGATGAGAAATCTGGTTCCCAGATTTAAGGCCACTAGGTCTTTTCCTCTGACACCTTGTGTAGCTCTGGCCAGAAGTTTCACCTGCCTGTTCCAAAACTGAGCTCAGTAACTTGTCTTTGGCTGCTGCACCTTCCTGAGGAAGGCAGAAGGTTTTGAATCAAGCAGGCCAACTGCATGCTTTGCTGGCTTGATCAAATGGCCGATCACCTTCACTGTTAACAGCATGTACTTTATTTCCTCTTTGAATCTGGCTTCAGTTTTGGGTGTCTGTGTCTCTTTTTGTCCTTCTCTTCTAGATTAAGGAGCTCTTTAGTTACCAATATTCTTTTTTTCTTGATAAACCATTTATATGCTCTTGTCAAGTCAGTACTTAGACTTTTTGGTAATGTAAAAAGCTGAGCTCTCCAAGCTGTTCTCTAACTCATTCCTCCACTGCTACTGAATATTTTTGTGTCTGTTTTCTGCACACTCCAATTTTTCACCTCTATTCCCACGTCAATCTCTAATGCCTGAATGTGATTAAAATAGTCTTCCACCTCTTCTTCGCCCTCTGTTCATGTACTCAGCAGTTCTTCTGTCACAGGAGATCATGCAGAATTGCCTAGTCACTGTGACCACTAAATCCTTCTCACAGTTGCTAGTTCGGGGATGTAATCTCCCGGTCTGTACATAAAGTCCTTTTGTTCCTTGCCTTTTAATGTATAATATCTTTAAAAAATGTATTTTGTTTGTTGGGTATAGCTCACCAACCAGCCTAACATATATGTCTGCTTTGGCCTCATTGTAATTGCTATTTTTCTGATCGTTGGGTTATCCACAAATGCTGGTTAGGAAAAATGTTGATACTGGACCTTGCCATCTGGGTCCCTGCTAGAACAGCAACTTTGTGTATGATTTTTCTCAGAGGACTTCATTTCAGTCCATGCATTTATCAGATTTTAATCCTTTAAAGTACATGTACTTGAACTTGATTTTAAAAGTAACTCTCTACTATATGTCATGCGGTATTAAAATATACACTTCAGAAAAGTCTCTTTCATTTATATTGCTATTTTTGTCAACCAAAGCTTGTGGTTTCCTCAAAGAATTGTATGTGCTTTATTTGCCATGTCGCTGGAGATCCATGCTGGCTTCCGCTAGTAATTATTCCTATTTTTGCAGCATTTATAAAATGCATCCTGATCAGCACCTTAAAACTCTCCCCTGGAAACCATCCACCATACTGAGAGAGACTGCAGAGAACAAAATCGGTGTTATGCTGCCTTTCTTTCTGCCTTCCAAGTGATATCACCCAGAGGTTGTAGTTAAAATGAGTGATGGATAGAGTGCAAGGGGAAGAGGTGCCACTAGATCAAAATGTATTTAATTTCATTAGGAGCTGCTCAGCTTCTAGTCTGTAATTGGTTTGTCTCTGCATAACAGCCCATCCACCACATCTAAGGAATTTTGCCTGACATAGAAAACTGTGGCTTTCTAAACAAGCGCCCTTTGGTCTTTGTCTTGTCTGAGCATAAAATTATTTGTTCACTTTCCCAAAGCAGCACACCGCCATTTCAAAGAGAAGGGAACTGTTTGTGAAAATGGCAGTGCTCCAGCTCTTACGTGCTGTCCTAAGGACTTTGGGTAGCAAGGGGAAAGATGATGCACTGATAACACTTCTGGAGCAAGAAAGAACCAAGGGAAACATCTGATAGGAATCCAGCTACTGTTTGTCCCAGACTGGCTGTCTCCCTTTCCTTGTATGATGTCCTGATACAGGCGGTTCTTGGATTCACACAAGGTTGCAGGGAAATCCTGGCCCACGGTTTCAACCCAAATAAATGGGTTTGGCTCAGAAGTTGCTAGGCTAATGGAGGAATCTGCTATTTTAGGCCTTCGAGTGGCTGTCATTCAGAGGATGTGTCCTCTGGTCACGTAATGTGGCTGGGAATCGCCATACAAAGAACAGGCACCCAGATCTGACAGGCACCATATCAATCCATGGGTAACTGCGAGGCAGACAGATGGTTTTTCTTCTCCCCTTTCTAGCTGTTTCTAGAAATCTGAACCTCCATACCTACTACTTCTGCTAAACTATCAGCCCCCTAATTTGATTTGAAGTCCATTAAAGAAAACTTGGCTGGAAAAATCAGTAGTGATTCTCTTTGGTATTTATGGCACTCAGAGGAGAAAGACAGCTTGGTCAGGGTGTTGGCTTAGGCTGATTAGTAAACTATTTGTCCAAAGAAATAACATAGATATCTAGAAGCATGTTAATAACACTGCTCAAAAACGTCAGGTTATGATTTTTTTAAAAAAATTGGGATGAACTGCAACAAATAAATATTTGCTGTACTCTAAAATGTCATTAAGGGTAAACACAGAGTTCTGGCCGGTTCTCTGAACTGCAGGCTGTACTTCAGAGCCAGTGTGTTTACTTTTATAGTAATAAAGGGCTTTGGGCATGGCTGGTGTAGCTAGTAAGTGTAGCTGAACAGACCAGAGCATCCAGTGGTTGAGGAGCAGGGAGTGCTGTGGGACCTGCCAGATCAGCGGAGGACAGAAGTCCTCTCTTCCCACCACGTGTGTAGACAGCAGGAATAATCTGGCCGGCCAGCAGTGCAGGAGCCTTCTCTGGGTACAGCTGCCAGCACACTGAGCCGTGAGTGTTTCTGGTTGATCTACCCCCGGATGCCTCCCGATGTGGCTCCTGCTTTCTCTGCTGGCAGCCTTGCACAGTGCTGCTGGCTGCGCTGACACCGAGCATCGCATTGTCCTGCTGCATCGCTGGGGGCCAAGCCTCAGGAGTAACGTGCAGGATGACTTGCATCAGTAGGGAGACAACCTCCCATCATGGCAACATCTCCTGAAACCAGAATTCCTTCCTTTTTGCAGCTTCTGGATTTTGTTAGAGTCTTGTAGATGTGGCCAGCAGGAGCTGAATGGAAAAGAGGAGCTGGGTTTCAAAGAAGTAACCCCTGCCTGTGCTGATCTAGCTAGGGAGAACAGGCAGGCTTTGGGTCGCTGTGGACCAGTCTTTATGAGTTTTTGGTAAAACTTACTGTTTCTACTCGAGATGTCCTCATTCCCCACATACACCCCCCTCTACCTGTTTTATCTCGCTGTGTTCTGGCCTCAGTGAACTCCTGGCAGTGAGCTCTGCAGATTAATTGCACGTTGTGTGAAACTATTTTCATTATTTTGTAGCTCTGTTAGAAGGCTGTAGCTGCATCTTTGCCAAGTTTCATCCTATTTCTCCTCTTAAATACCCTGGCCTAACCCCAAGATAAATTTCCATATTCTGAAGAGTTTGTATTTCTTACTGAGGACACCAGACAACCTGAAACAGCTATTTTCCTGATAGAGCATGTAACTGTGTTTTTAGTCTATGATCAAAATGTATTGGTATGTGATGAAATACTGTTAGCTAAAAAAAAAAATCGAAAATCAAAAAGCAGATCTCAGAAAACAGCTTGAGTGGTTTATTCAAAGTAAAGGCCAATTAAAGCAGTGCCTATATACGGTTAGGCCTTCAAAGGAAAAATGCCTCTGTACAATGAGATTAAGGGCTTATAACATTTCAGAACTCCAGTGTTCGGAGATGACAGATGAAACAACTCAAGAAGCACCTACAGCTGGCTTATTCTTTGCATCCTGAAAATGTCTTTTTGAATTTTACCTCAAACTGAAGCCAGCAGGAGTTCAGCCCCTCCATTTGCTGGTCTGTCCACACGAATGAATGGAGTAACACTTTGGGTTTTGGGGTTGGAAATGTGCTTTCAAAGCAGCCTGACATCTGTATTGCTAGAAAGAGCCCTGCTTCTACCCACAGTGGTGGACATTACGCCATTCACAGACACAGTGAAATCTAAATGTTTCAAGCCTAAAATAAATGAGAATGGGCTTAAAGCGAGGAGGCATGAGGGGATTTGATAAAGATTAAGCTTTACCAGTGATGTACGCCTCCTAGGAAAACAAGGGTCATTAGACTAGGGGAAAGTGATTTCTGCTCAGTCTAAGGCCTTGTCTGCAAAAAGCACGAGTATCCGGTAATTCGGGGGAAGGAATGAGAACCCCAAAGTCAATAACATGTATTTCAGAGGAAAATCAGAGATATGTTTAATGCTCCGGCTGTGAGCCACAGGTTTTTATCAGCACTGCCATATATTTAATGATAATCCCAACTAATATAACTGGGTTATTCTCATTAACCATATAAATATTGAGTCTTCTCCCTTTATTTAAATCCTTAATCTCATGATCCCAATAATACTTTCTGGTGATGAGATCTGCAGTCTGATCACACACAGACTGAACCGTCTGCTCCATGATGTGAGAGCAGGATCCAAATATTGTCTTGTCTGGACAGAGCTGGGGTTCAAGCTTGCCAGATTTTCCAGCCATGTTAAATAAAGCCCATCTGAATTTTGCCTCCCGTACGACTGAGTTTTCCAGGCCTGTGGAAAAAACTGCACTAAATAGCTCCCATTTTCTGTAAGTGCTTGGGAAATCATTTTACTAACCAGTTGCCTGAGCTACGAGTTGTAGAGGGGAGCACGGTGAATAACTTTTCCGAGCAGATCCCGGCTGGCTTAAAGAACACAGAGAGGAGCCTGTCCCTTTCTAGTTATTTTGAGAACAGGGCAGAAAGGGGACCTGATGTAGATGTCACCAACAGTGTCTCGAGAAAAATCCCACAAGCTGGAACGTTTTAGTGGTTCAGCTTCTTCCTTGCTTTTGTTGGAAGTTGGCATAGGCTGGCAGTGGGCACAGCAATAAGAAATGCCAGATGAGCACAGGATTCCTCTTGGGGCCAGGCAGGTTAGCCAGGTGGGGTCTGGGAGTTAAATCTTTGTCCCCGTCTTGCAGGATCTCCTCTCATTCAGTGTCACCATGGCAAACCTTCTAGCACCTGTGTGTTTCGATTCACCCAGCCCAGAGGACAGTAAGATAATGCACCTCCATTTTAGAACATTACTTAATGCTCTACAAATTGCTTTGAGACCAGTGGATGAAAAGTACATGTGATCATTGCTCTTGCCCCAGCAGTGCGGTGCCCTTTTACCATCATTAGTAAGGCAAGTCCAGGGAAAAAGCCTTCTCAGAGCCTAGGCAGTTAATTCAGAGAGATATAACTGTGGTGGGATATGGCCACACCTGGTAGCAATGTTATCTAAGCAGAGGAGAAGAAAACATCCACCAGGCACCCCAGTTTCTGCCTTTTACAGCCAGTGAAATAATTATTGGGCTTGGTACATCCAGTTCCCTGAAAAGTATCAGCTGTCAAATGTTTCCAATCTAACACCTCATCTGCGCTGCCTGTGCTCTTTTGCTCTTTGCTAGCACAGTTGGGAATGGGCTGGAAGTCACAGATGAAATATTTTGGTGCAGGTTCAGACAGCAGCAGATATATTGGCTCAGTATGGTTTTTCTTCTCTTTCAATAAATAACCTCTGCTTTTGACTGAATGGGTACGAAGAAAGCCATGCTTAATTAGGCTAAAATAAGACAATATTTTACCAGCTTCCAGCATCCTTATCAACCTGGGCTACTGCGCCTTGGAGTAAAGTGTGCAACAGATGCATCCAGCATGATCTCATGGAGAAATTATTTTTTGTGTTCTGTCTTCTCAGCTGGGAGGATTTTCACAGAAATTAAAGCTTTAATATAGGTCTGTGCAAAGAAGAGAATTCTGCAAGGTAGGATTTGAGATTACTGCAGGACGGAGTTTTATTTAGGAGTATGTTTAAGTACAGGAAAAGAGTGTGGCAACATTAATGGTGTTAGCTGGCTTGGGGCAGATGCTGCGCTCAGGCTGCACGGAGCAGAGGAAGGTGGAAGCAGAGGGGAGCAGGTGGATGCTCTCTTATTATGTGAAAGTCGTGTACAGAGCTGCTGTCTGGGTTAGATGCCAAATCAATCATATTCTGGAAAAACTCAACCGGGAGAGGAGCCTGTACTTTTTAAATCTCATTTCCTCAAGAATTTCTGGTCCTTCACAGTTAAATATACAGTGGTCCTAGGATTACGTGGGATTGGGTAACTGTGCTGTAAAACAGGAATTACTTAACATGAAATGCAGACCTGGCTAGGGCAGGGAATAACCTGCAGGGCTCACAGCACCACAGAAGAGCAGGAGAGAGCAGAGAGGCTGGCAAGCCCTTGTTGACCCCACTATGAATTTAAGCTCTGGTTCCTCTGTGCCAGGGGCTGTGTGTCGGATCCCCAGATCCCTGCCGAGGTCAGCCCCACTCCATCACCTCCGTGGCCTCTGCCTGGGCCAGGTGAGTGCTCCCAGGCTGGCTCAGGGCGCAGTCCCTGCACACTTCTCCATTCAGGATGAGCCCCAGATGCTGTGCCCGTGCAGTAGCTCATCTGCGGCCACTGCCAGGGGGGGTTTGCTAAATGCCATTCTCCAGCAAGTTGTTTTCCATGCAGCGAATGAAAGGAGATGGTAGTTCTTAATCCAGCTAAGCAAGCCTCTCCCCTTTCCAGCTGATACGGAGTGTTTTTACACTGCTGGATCTTGCAAATGAAGTCTTCAGGGAGCTGATCAGCAGCGTGGAGCGCTGTGAGACGGGGAAGCTCGCGGAGTGATTGCTGCTTACAGGAGAAGCGGTGTCTGCAGCTGGAGGCTCAGCTTAGCAGCAAATTATGATCTATTGGAGGGAGGAAAGCAAGGCAGCCGGGATAACCCAGCCGAGGTTGTTATTTTTTAACAAGTTCCCGTCTCTGTTTACAGTGGAATATAACTGCCTTTCCTCCCTTGGAGCCCGTGGGTGCCACTCACAAGCCATCCATCGCTCACCTCCTCCTCTCTGCGCTGCTCCCAGAGCCCAGGGCAGGCAGCCTGGTTCTGGGCTCATCAGACATTCCTCAGCGGGGCTGTGGGGATGGATTTCAGGGCAAGGGGCTGCCACAGGCTGTTCTGGCACCTCCTCTCCCTGCAGGTCACCTCAGAAAGCCCTGGCCTCTCCCTCTGTCACTGAGCATCCCGGGCACACTCAGATGGCCTGACCTGCAGTCCACCGGTGTCGGGATGTGAGGCTGCAGGGGGAAGGAGAGGCTGAGAAGAGGGGTTTTGCTATTTCTCTCTCTCCTGGCCTGAAAGAGAAACTCCTTCCACTATGGAAAATCCTGAGTGTGGAGCCTCATGGTGGAAGGAAGCAACGGTCTGTCCAAGCACACGATTCTCGCGTTGCAGAGAAGTTCCTGCTGTTTTCCTGCTACACCAGCGTGACTTCTAGTGCAGGGAGAGCCTCTGCCCTTCACCAGAGTTGTGTCTGGGTAATGTTGTCAAAGCTGCAGCACTGATGGGAAAAGCAGGTCAGAAATATCATGGAAAGAGGGAGGATTCCTCCTCCAATTTAAGCAGAAAGAAAGAGCCAGTTGTGTAGCTAACACAGAGTCAGCCTGATGGATAGCATCCTACCAGATTCGTGTAGGATTGTGGTCAGAGAAGTAAGCAGCAAATTGGCCTTGCTCACAGAGACTGCTCGCTCCCTACAGCTGTGCACTGCTGCAGCACTTGGTGCAACAAATCTTGCTCCAAGTTAGAGGTAAAGAAGGTGCATTCCAGCTGCCACACAGGTACTTTTTAATGTAATAAATAACCTCACAGTCTTCTTTTCAAAGTTCGTCTCTGTCTTGTGTCCCTACAGGAAGAGTGTCAGAACTATGTCCGAGTGCTGATTGTTTATGGCAAGAAGGTTTTTACCTGTGGCACCAATGCCTTTTCGCCAGTGTGTTCCAGTCGTCAGGTCTGTTTTGCCTCTTTTGCAGTGATGGAGGGGCTGGGGTACATGCTCTGGGGGAGGCCAGTCATCAACAGGGCTTCATGGGTGCAGAGAATATGTTCCAAATGCAGTTGATCTGAAATTGTTTTGGTTTGGGGTTCTTGGCCCCGTTGGGCCAGGGGGTGGTGTGTCTGCAGGTGGGGAGCAAAAAACCCATGGTATGGGTGAGCCAGGTTTGGACAAAGTGCTGCTCATGTAAACCTTGGGTGTGCCGTTGAAAATGGGCAATACAGACAGGCTTAGCTGTGAGCACCTCCTGCGCTGAATGCTTAAATGTTTCCTTCAAAATAAATGGCAAAACTCCCTTTGGCTTCAAGGGAGGCAGGAGCAGGTTCGGAGCAATGTTAATTTTTATATTTTTTAATGCCAGTACACATTCAGAAGGTGCCTATGGAAGATTAGAAACCTGTGCTAGCAAGAGGAGCACCTGATTACTGTGAGTGGGTTGGGCTCTGCAGGCTTTATTGGCAGGGGAATTACCCTTCTTACAAAGCAGGAGGATCAGTGAGGCTCAGACACAACTTCTTACATTGGCAAGTGATGTATGTAAAGATCAATTTACAGTCATCGCTGGCATTATTGTCTTATAGCTGCCTGTTTTTTTTTTACCATCAGGGCTTTGCTCGGAGGTACTCATGGGCAAACTGAATTCTCTGTGCCAGTACGAAAGCCAGCTGCTCTTTAAATTCTCTCCTCTCTCCTTTTAAATACAGGTAGGAAATCTTAGCAAAATCATTGACAGAATTAATGGAGTGGCTCGATGCCCGTATGACCCCCGGCATAACTCAACAGCTGTGATTACATCACGAGGAGAACTCTATGCTGCAACTGTAATTGATTTCTCTGGACGGGATCCTGCCATTTACCGCAGCCTTGGAAATGTTCCCCCACTTAGGACAGCACAGTACAACTCCAAATGGCTCAATGGTAAAGTCATGCGGGTCGTATCTGAGCAAGAGGTGTATTAAAGTCAACTTGGCAGGCTTGTAAATCCTTCCCTCTGTTTTCTTATTGGAATCCAGAGTTATGATGGGGATGGGCTTCCGGTGCAATGATCAGTGCAGCTTAGAAGACATTTAAAAATAGCCTGGAAGGATGTCAGAGGAGTTGATTTAGAATATGCAAAGTGGGTCTTACAGGCTACTTAATATATTTATGGGTCTCTGTCTTCGGAGATGACCAAGTGCATCCTTTTAATGAGAAAATCCCTCAACGATTTGAAGATCCAAGTTAAATAAAGCCTCATGTTGTTGACCCAGTTCTGCAATGTGTTGAGCACACTCTACTTCCACTGTCTCAGCTGAAAATGGTTCGTTTCAGTACAAGATCAGTCTGAAAATGAGAAATTTCACAGCAAGCTATGTTACATGTAAACCCATGGTGTTGTGGATTTATAGTTATTAAAAGCAGCTGTTACCCCAGTGTGATAATACCCTACATCAAACAAGTTGTAGAATTTCAACCAGTAGTTCCTGCAGTAAGTCCATATCCTCTGGCTGAGACAAAGCACACCTTGTCTGAGCAGACTATAATGATGGAGACCCCAGTATTTCCTCTCTCCTCTCTCGAGGCCAAGGTAAGTTGACCAAGTATTCAGAATATTTCTGTTGGATGTCAGAACCTTTCAATCAAGGATATGAACAGTGGGACTGTGCACTCTCTGGAACTTCATGAGAATGAACTTAGCTTCTGCAGACACTCATAGATAATGTTATATGGAGAGCAGGAGCTGTAGAAGAACGTCATCAGGCAAGACTGTGAGTGAATTAGGACAATTAGTAGCATAGCTTATATACACTCATTAGAAATATGTGCCACTTGTCTGCACATGAATTAAGAATTCAGAAGGAAGTCACACGGGGGAACCTTGGAACAGGGGAGTTTAAAGAAGGACAAACGGAAACAGAGTTTCTAGTCCGTGGTCAGAAAAGCTAACATGACGCTTGGATTTACAACTTTGTGCAGTATTGGGGACTTTGGACTAATTTCATCCCATTCTGGCCACTTTTCAACAAGAAACAGAAAACTTGAAGATGATTCAGAGAAGAGCCATGGAGTGATTTGAAGCTTGGGAAGTCTGCCTCACAGTGAGAGACTTAAGGAGCTCAATTTATTTATCTTTCTGAACAGGAGATAAAAGGTGGTTTGCACATGATATGGAAGTACTTACACCGGGAGAAGATCTCTGGCAGGATAAAGATCTTTAATCTAACAGACAAGTCATGACAAGAGCCTGTGATTGGAAGCTAAAACCAGATAATGTCAAATGGAAGAAGAACTGCAGGTTGCAGCTGGGGCAGTCATTAGTCATTTGAACGAGTCACTGAGGAAAGTGATGAACGTAAAGCCATGTGACGTTGTCCTGTAAGATCAGATCTCCTTCAAAAAATGCAGTCTAATTCACCTGTTAGTTGTAGGATCCGATGGTGGAATTACAGGGTGAAGTTCTCTGGTTCATATTAGACGGAAGGAAGGTCAGGTTGGTGATCACAGCAATCCCTTTAAAGTTCACTGTCTGAAAGAGAAAGTTTGATCAGAGATGCTCTGCAGTGCCCTTCCCTCTGAACCATATTCTACCTCCCAAACCTTCCTTGCAGCACCATGAGTCTGCCTTCCCCTCTGCCAGACTCCATTCTCCTTTCACTCCTGGGCTGCAGCATTAAAGAAATTCTGTACTTTTCTTTTTTCTTTTTCCTTTGAGCATTACTCAGATATGAACATCGCAAAAGCACCTTTAAAACCAACAGTTTTTTTGTTGTTGTTGTTTAGTCATATATTATTAATTGGCCAATCTTTTCTCTTTGCCAGAGAAACTGTTGGGATGAAAGACTGTACACTTTAAAGCTTTGTTAAATAGCCAATTAAAATATTCATTACAAACCAACACCAGGTTCTTTTTAATCCTTGTGAAAACAATAACAATGATTCCAGGAGAAAAAGAATTAAGGAGAGCTTGCTCTGATACTGTCAGTTTGTGGCGTGGTTTTGTTTTACGGACATAAGATAATCTTTTGTGCCTAGAAACTGGAAAGGCTTTGTGATAAAAGCCAGATGTGATTGCGCTGGGAAAATAGGTTGAATGTTTCAATGCAGCAGTCTGGGGAATCGGGCGGATGCAAGCAGCATATTTAACACACCATAAGGTGCACTTCAGAAGAGAATAGGTAAAAGAACCCAATGGGAAGGCTTTATGTTGTAAAATAACTGTAGGTACAGAGAGTAGTCGTGCATATGCAAAGCGTTAAACTCTGCTTTCACTGAAGTCAGTAGCAGCAGAGCCAATAAAGTGGGGAAATGAAGGGATCCTTCCATGATCTGAAAAATGGAGCTAGAGCTGTACCCCCATATATCATTATTCTCGTCTACTGTTTTTATGTCTGCTGCTGACTCCAAACTCCCTGTGGTCGCAGCTTTGACAGCCTATGTAAAAGGAGCTGGCAGTGCAATGCATTGGGCAAGTCACTGAGCACGGATTGATTTCTGACCTGTATAAATCTCTTCACATGTTTGTTTTTCAGAGCCTAACTTTATTGCTGCCTACGACATCGGTTTGTTCACCTACTTCTTTTTCCGAGAGAACGCAGTAGAACACGACTGTGGGAAAACAGTGTATTCTCGTGTGGCCAGGGTCTGCAAAAATGACATTGGGGGGAGATTTTTGCTGGAGGACACATGGACAACTTTCATGAAGGCCAGGCTGAACTGTTCCCGTGCTGGAGAAATCCCTTTCTATTATAATGAATTGCAAAGCACCTTCTACCTTCCTGAGCAAGACCTGATCTATGGTGTCTTCACCACTAATGTGTAAGTTGCACTGGTTTTACTGCCCTTCTTCTATCCCCAGCAGTCTGAAACCGGCAATATTCTGATTTCTTAGACAGTCTGAGCAATAATTTTTGAAAGATCCCTTGGTTTAATGCAGAGGAATAGATAGGTCTGTATTATCCATCACAGCAGCATTGCCTTTAGGACAATGTTTTTAGTCCGTTGTTCATGGATGCCTGGAGTCCCTTACGGGGTGACAGTACATTTCTAGGGTAACTTAATTTGATTTAAAACTGAGCTGTGACAGACTTTTGACTTTTTGTAGTGCCAATGCTACTTGTGTTGTTCAGAGAGCTGGTATGAAAATGACCCAGTAGAAAAAAAAAGATTTTTCAGCCAGGTTTACTGCCTGAATGATCTGACACTATTGTGGGAACATCAGGATTGGCCCTAGAAATGGACAGGTACATGTGCTTGGGAGAGAAGTATTGGAAGGAGGAAAAAGAGGCAAATGGGATGACAACAGCAGGGACTGAAATCAACATAAACTGCTGAACAACATATAATAGAAGCAAGGTCATGGAGGCTACACAGCGTTTAACATTTCCAAGTGGGTCTGTACCTCTACTACAAACAGTTTGGGGTCCATAAATCAAAAGCAGTGTTGGAAATCTGAGGGGAAGGAATGATTTCTGAAACTTCATAATCACCTTTTCTTGGCTTGATATTGAAAAAACTTGTAATTGGAATGATTTAGTGTAGCTGTGAAAGCAGAAAAGAGAAGAGGAGTTAATTAAAAAATATATTAAAAAACTCATAATGTATTTTTTTAAGTCAGAAAAACTCAAATAACTTTTTCTCTGAAGCCCAAGGCTAGGATGATAAGTTTCAAGCTATAACCAGTCTGTGTGGTATTGAGTTTCAATAATGCATGCTCTCCAGGGGGGTGTTATCCTGATGTGTAAACTAGAGGATGAAAATCTGAGTTAGTTACTTCACATGACAACCACCCAAAATATCTTTCTCATGCTGGTTAGCCAACTTCTTTGGGGCTTTTTGTGCAATAGAGAGTACTGTTCAATATGAATAAGTGTCTGGTCCCAAGAAGCCCCACAGCAAAACAAAGAAGTGAAGCCTCTCTGAAGTACAGACCTTAGGTCTGTTCTCTTTGGCGTGGCAGCCCTTGAAGCCACAAAGCATCAGACCCAACTTTTTGAGCTAGAGCACTGTTGGGAGTTTCACTATAATGACTTTTATAAAGTCAACAGATCCAAAATGATATTTCCAGTCTGTAAATGCCAAGAAGTAGGTAAGTGTTTGGCCACCCTCATTCACCTTCCGTGTTTTTTTTTTCTGCACGACTGTTGCCAACATCAGCCAAAAGTGAGCTGTTGGAGAAGTGATGAGGAAAAGGTTGTGGAGTCTCTTTTGTTGGACATTTTCAAAATGGACATTCCACCTGGACATGGTTCTGGGCAACCTGCTCTGGGTGGCCCTGCTTGAGCAGGGATTTGGACCAGAAGACATCCAGAAGACATTCTGTGATTCTGTGAAAAAATAATAATGAGTGAGCACTGGACCTTGACTCTGGGCTTCAGGGAAATCTATCCTGGAGTCGAAAGGAGCATGAGTTGTTCCCCCTGAAAACATTTAAAGGCTGTTAGCCAAACTGCCTGAATGTGTAAAGGAAACCTGGCTACTGCTATGGGCAATTGAGATGGAACAACTTTTTTTTTTTTTTAATATCAGAGACACTTTTATGCCTATAGTGATAATGTTTTATCTATCCATTTGTCCATTCATCCAGCCAAGAACGGAAATTGGAAATGAGAATAAAATTATTAATAAATGTACAATATTAATCAAATTTATATGGATTTTGTGTAAAACAGAGGAGGCAGACTAGCTCGGGTTGGAACAGTTCTTTTGTGCTGTGTCTGTCTCCCAGGTTTGCTAAAGCATGAGACATGGTAAGTGTTACCCTTTCCTCTTCGGATTGCACTTAAGTCACTCTTCTTACATTACGGGTGTGTGTTCCCTCTGGTATCTTCTGAGGACAATATAATATGTAACATTTGTGTAATTGAAGAGATGAGTTATTGATAATAGCTGAAGCTAGATCAAGTAGCGTTTTGGGTCTACAACATGATGTTCTTTTGAGAGTTCAAAGAGAAAATGTTCCAATTTGTCATCCGACTAGAGAAATAATGGTAATTATTCTTCTAACTTCCACTGGGACTTATATCATGCTGCATGAGCGCTGCATACAAAGAGGGCTGATGCGCGCTCTAGTCTGAGTACCTTTATAATGGAATACTGATGCACCACAAAACTATTATTTTTTGTTTAAAGGTATTTTTATTTTGGCAGGTTCATCTTTAATGCAGTTACGGTCATCTTATAACAAAGGGCTTTTAGTCTGTATCATACTTATTGGTGGAAACACCCATATAAAGATTTATTGCTTCATTTTAAGCTATATCCTGCTAAATCAGTGGGAAAGAGAGCTTTTGGGGGAAGCTGTTGATGAAATATTTAAGAAGCTTTTATTAAAGTTTTTGGAGACTATGTTAAAGCCTCCTTGAACTTAACTCACCTAGTTAGTCACAGGGAGCAGGAGGTGCAATAAAGGAACTTGCAGTTCCCACCAGCGCAGCACAAGGGCCAGCTGGCCAAATCGATGCCACTGGTTTGAGACTGGGATCTGTGTTTTAGTAGGGAGGGATAGGAAATATGCCAGGCCACAGATAGCATTATTTCATCAAAAGCCTCATTCAAAAGGAAAGGGCTATATTGTGGAGTCTTTAGCAGGGACCTAAAAAAATCTTTTTTTTTTTAAGTGTTTTTGTTAGACTATCAGGGTTTTATTCTTTCTTTTCCTTTTTCATTTTCCTTCTCATTCTCTTTTTTTTCCCATGTGTGCCTCAAGGCATTTACTTGTCATCCATCATTAGCTTTGTCTTAAGAGCTGCCGTCTGTGAGCATGCACTGCGTCAGTGGTGTTCAGACAAAAGTGGAGAAAGGTTCGCCTGGCGCTGCTTTGACATGTTCAAAGGGAGCTACTCCATCACTCGGGGGGTGGAAGGGCAGGGGCAGGAGCGGAGAGTGGGAAGGCAAAGCAAGAAGTTCCTCCTGACGTTGTATTGCTCTGAAGAAATATGCTGTGAAAGGATCTGGCCCTCTACTTTCCTGCCTGGGACTGTGGAGCAAGGCTTTTATTTATTTATTTTTTTTGCGCAAGAGAGTATAATTACTGGTTTAGTAAAAAAAAAAAATGTTCCTCTCAGAGAATTCAAACTGCTTTAATTAGCAACAAGATACATACAGCAGGGCTCGGGTTATTTAAAAGGCACTGTGACGAGTCGGTTTCCTGTGCTAGCCCTATTTTTAGTTTTATTTTGATATCTTTCTCTCCAAACGTTGTTCTTTCCCTTTAAAAAAGGGAGAGGGCTGGGAGCAGGTTTTGAATTTCAGGTAACCACATAGCAAATGGCTCTCTCTGGACCTGCTTCTCGGAGATGCCGGCTCGTCAGGGAGGTGCACTTGAACCCTGTGGAAGCAAAAAGCGCTGAGCCTGCTCAGGACCCTGCAGAAATGGGCCCTCTGTGGCTGAAATGGGCCAGCAAAGGCCAACCGAGCTGTGTGCAAGTCTGCCCAGGCAGCATCACCTCCCTGTGACAAAGTCCCTTGCAAAGAGTCCTTCCTGCGGTGGCATTTCTCTCGCCGTGCCTCCTCTGGCTGGTGCGTGCGTGCGTGGGGAGCAGCCTGCCCCAGACAGATGCTGATCCCGGCTGGGAGCACGAAGGAGTAATCACTGAAAACAGAGGCTTGCACGTATTAGCAAGACATCTTTGCCTGCTGAGCTGCCGTAACAACCAGCTTGGTGTGCACTGTCATTCTGTCCCTCCCCCTGCCTGTGTGCACGCTTCTGTATACTTACAAATAATATATATATATCTATATAAACATTAGGGGATATATTTTATAGCTGAAGATTTTAGGAGGCTGTAGAAACGGGCTTTCACCTTGAGAAACACCGGGAGATTAAAAATTATGTTGTTTGTAATCAATCAAGATAGATGGGGTGGTAAAAAAATAAAAATAAAACCAGACGCAAATAATCCATGCAAATTAAACTGTGCTCACCTTTCATGTCAGAACTACTTCCGTGGCCCTTAAATCACAGGCATTTTAAAACCAAGCTTAAAATTCATTCTCAAAAATTGTCATGCAATTCATTTGCATTTTACAATTTATTTATTTATTTTTGCTCCCTGTGAGATTGGTATCACTGTATGTCTACCTAGCAATTTACATGTATTTTATCTGAGTGAAGCTTGATGTCTGTTATGATGAAAATGTCAATGTTCTAATGATTAAATTGATTTTTTTCTCCCCTTTTCCAGAAACAGCATAGCTGCCTCAGCAGTGTGTGCCTTCAATCTGAGTGCCATTACTCAGGCATTTAACGGCCCTTTCCGTTACCAAGAGAACCCCAGATCAGCCTGGCTGCCGACGTTAAACCCCATCCCAAATTTCCAGGTACTGCTTCTGCCCTCCAGTGTGCTCCAGTCCTTTTAATGTTCTGTCACTCCACTGGGTTGATTCTTACAGGGGCTTATTTTTCCAGGAAGACCCACAGTGCAGATAAATGATATTTTTCTACCTTCATGAGTATTTTGGTCTGTGGAACTCCTTGCCACATGTTATTGAAACCACGGGATTTATGGGAAAATTTAAGTGCTTTTACACATAAAAATGTTCAGAGCTTTTGTAAGAATGAAGAATTTAAAATATCTGTGGGCCAGGGATGGTCTTCTGGGTAAAAATTTTGGAGGAAAGGTTTCCTGCAGGATATATCACTGGAATGCCCCCCCTGAAAAAAGCCTGAAACAAGCAATGCTGGCCTATGGTGCGAGCTGCATCAGGCTAGATGGACCCAAACTCTGATACATCAGGGAAAATCCACTCTTCCTACTCTCTTATTTCTGTTACACTCATCACCAATACATGAACTCTGAGCATATGGTCCTCACAGGGGATAAGTCTGCATATCCCCACCGAAGCTTGCAGATTCAATGACTGTAAGCTGAAGCTGACAAAGTCAAACTAGAATGGAGACAACCGACATTTTAAAACAAGAAAGGTAATTAACTACTGTGACTGCATAAGGATGTGATGAATTTTCCATCACTTAATGGGGCCCTGAAGGCAGCCGGTGTTTCTGTGTGAGATGGATGTCTTTCCAAGACACGGTAGCTCAGCCAGAAGTTATTGACATGTTGCAGAAGTAAGTAGTGGAAGAGGCCAGATGGACATAGTGATTCCTTCTAGCCTTAAAAATCTTTGGATTTATGAATGAGCAGTTTTCCAGGGTTATGAGTTTACGCCAATTTGAAATGTATAGAACATGATAGTTGCTTTATGCCCAAATTCAGTCACTGCAGCACAAAGTATGAATTTGAGAGCCCCACACAACCTGAGTCCTCTGAAGTGTGAGCCCATTTTAGAGCTCAGCCCCTTCCCACCTGGGGAACCCTAGGGAAGACAAACTCATCTTTCTGTCCTTGCTCCTGCACAGTGAATCCTTTCAGCCTGATTGTGTGAATCTGGTTCTGCTTTATAATGGCAAAGGTGCTGAGGCTGCCTGCAAATGCCATCTGCCTTCAAAGTGGTGATGTCAGGGACCTTCCAAAAAGGACTCTGCAGTCAGCTGAGATCACTGCAGGAGCAGATGGGAGGCAGGTCCATGCTGCAGGCAGGGACACGCTTGTGCTCTTGCTGAGGAACCTGACTTTCTCCCCCTGAATTCCCTCACAGCACCTGAGTGAGGGCTTCTGCCCCTACAACGTGGGACAAGTTCAGGCTCTTGATCACCCCCTCAGCTTGATGCACTCAAAACCAAGAAACAAAGCTTTGCTGAAGCCCCAACCATGCTAAACATGACCAGGGCTTTTTTTGTTTTCCCTTCAGCTCTTTTTTTTTTTTTTTCTTTTAATTTAAAGGGAATATTAAGGTTAACCAAGAATCAAAGACTTTCTGTCTCTTGCTGGACTAACCCAGGAGGAACAGAGGAACAGAAAAGGACTTTGGAAAGCATTTCCATGTAGTGAAAAGTATCAGATAAAATGTGGAGTGCAAAGATTGCAGCAGCAAGATGAAAAAAAAGGGTCAGGGAAAAATAAGGAAAGGAAAAGGAGGTATGTGGCAGACAAAAGGAAGATTGCAAAAAGAGATTAAGATGTTTTTCAAGTACAGGAGGAACAGGAGGTCAGTGAAGGGCCTTTAGGAGATGACAAGGGTAATTTAGTGACAGAAAGAGACAGATATTGCAAAAAAATTAAATTAATTTTTTTGCCTCAGTGTTCACAAAGGAGGATGAGGGAAGGATGCCAGATTTTTTTTTTTCTTGCGGAGAGGAAGGAGAAATACTGAAGGATATAGAGGATCAGGGCAGTGCAGATAATCAGGAAATTAGAACAAAACAAAATAAAACCAAACCAGAGGGATGCTGTGTCAGCACACAGGCTGCCAATAGCCCAAAAGGATTATCAGTGACTTGATGAGAATAGAAAACAAAACCAACAATGACATTCCTGCCACTGGGACTCCTCCTTCAGTGATGCTCTAGAAAGAAATGAGAGCGGAGAGAAAAGCATCCAAAGCAAGGCAGGAGTGTAAACCAGAAAGAGTACAGGAGACAGGAGAAGAGATGCAATTAAAAACCCTAATGAATTTGGGATGAGACACTAATGAAAGAAAATGACCTTTGCAATAAAAAGGTATTAAAGCTCATCTGAAGACATGTCAAAAAAAAAACAACACCACCCAACCCAACCCACACTGATATTTTCTTGGTCTGGGTACTTGGTTCAAAACGCTAAAGCTGATAAGCAAATGGCCATGTTCATAGATGATGTGAACTAGCATCACCCTGCTCAATTAATTCCCACAAGCTCCAAGACATTGGTGGTGGATTTTTGGACAAACCGAGTTGTGCACAACTGTGACAAACATGTCCGTTCCTGAAGTGAGTTCTTAAAGGTTTGACAATTGTAGGACTTAGTACACAGCTGTTAGGATTCATATCGACTGTGTAAATGTGAGCTAAATTCCTATGAGCTCATTTTAGCACATCGTAAGAGAAGCTCCACATGGTGCACCTCTGAAAGGCAGCCACACTGCAGAGTTGCTTTGATGCATATTGAGAGCATGCACATGGGAAATTTGTACACTGCAGCTGGGATGTCGTAGATCAACATCCTAATTTGCAGTATACCAACTTCCCTTCCAAGGAAAGACCAAACACCTGGACCCAAAAAGAAAAAAAAATTTGCGCGTGTGTTGTTTTTTTTTCTTCCTACTGAAACTGCGAGGATCAGTTTATGAGAGGTGGGCCTTGAGCTGGTGTTTAAAAGACAGAAAATAAACTCTCTTCTTCCCCCCTGTGCTGTATGGACAGGGTGTTGAATCCTATCCCCGTGCACCCATTGATGCTGGAGGATGGATTCACACAGGTCAGTCTGCCATGGCCTGTGAAGACAGAAGAGCTGTGTGCACGGAGGGGGCGGTTAGTGGCTGGGGATGATCACCAGGGAATGAAACACCACAGTGATGGTCAGCGGAGCAGCTGGGAGAAGCATTTTTAGTGGACTTCAAGCTAGCCATTGCCCAGGCTAGGGGCCTGGTCCTGGGCCCCTTCACACAGACCTGCCTCCTCAAAAAATCACCAGGGCATGGCTGGTTGAAATCAAAGAAGCGTTTCAGGGTTTGGTCTTGGGCTACTGGTGTGGGGAAAAAATGCAGGTGCTGAAGTTCAATCTTCCATGTTCAGTGTGGGACGCTGAGTGATGACAGCCCTAATGAGAACCTGACGGAGAGAGTCCTGCAGGACGCGCAGCGCCTCTTCCTGATGAACGACGTGGTGCAGCCGGTCACCGTAGATCCGTATGTGACTCAGGACAGCATTCGGTTTTCCAAACTGGTGGTTGATATCGTTCAGGGGAAGGATACTCTCTACCACGTGATGTATATTGGGACAGGTAAGAGCACCAGAGCTTAAGAAAGTTGCCTCCGCTTGTTTGTAGACGTAGCATCTCTCAGAGCCCGGGCATGGCACCATTACACAATAGTCATTCAATATCATTTTGGCACAAAACTTCATGAAAGTTAGCTTGCCTGACTAAATTAGAAGCAGGATGGAGGACTTGAAGCAGAGTCCCAAGTGAATGGGCCATAAATCTACAGTGTGTTTGAAAACAACAATAACATTTTTCTTCCTTTTATAAAAACATGTTTCGACTGATCAGCCTAATACATTACAGCGGGAAAGAGCAAAGGTTGCTAAAATGTTCTGTGGTTTTATGCACATAAGTTGCCTCTCTGCACTATGATATACTCATCTCAAAATAATAATACTTAACTTCTAGGCTTGCCTGAGGTTTTAATTGTTTGTGTTTGCACTTCCATGTGCCTACTGGGGTACAAGTCCCTGTGCTTTCAGGAATGAGCATGCACTCAAATGTGATGCAGATGGGGAAGCTGAGGCATGTGTGCTTTTGTGCACAGTGAGCCGGTGATAGTATTAAGTGTGTGATTTGGATTTCTTAATTTCTACTGCCATCCTCTAATGAGGAGGACACACTGCCTCTTCTGAAAGGCACAGATCTCTTGGATTAATGAAAGATGCTAAGGAAGGACAAAGTGTTACAAATGGTTGTTTTAGCCCATATCCATTCTAATCATAAAGGTTAAATTAAATAGTTTGATTAATCAGAGCATATGGTCAGCCTCATGGGTATAATGTTGTTATCCTCTATGGCAGAAGCTTTGGCTTTAGAATAAGATGGATTGCCTCTATAAGTGTTAGTTTAATCTCAAATCTGAATGCAGAGTCATTGCTTCATTCTCGTGTTACCATCTTCCCGGACTGTGTCATAATTTATCTAACTTTTACCTCCACTTACTTCAAAAGTGATCATCTTTGATGTCTTTTAGTAATGTTCCCAGTGTGGGAGCCTCACTGGGCATTGATTATAATGAGAAGATTGTACTAACATGGAAATATGACATGGTTCTGTTATTTTGATATCTTGATATTTTAGGCGAGGAGTCTCAGTTTCAGAGCCAGAGACTGGGATCATTTCTGCCTCGCATCACTTGTGTGGAAAGGTCTTCTGCCATTAGATCAGCTTCTTACTCATTTGTATTCTCGCCCTGGTTAGTGGTGACCAAAGATGAAGCTCTTCTGGACCTGAAATGTTTAACCCGTTCAAATGCTTAAGCAGAGACAGCCCTGCTCAGAGACAGCCCTGAACACAAAATCCAATCCTGAGAAAAAAACAAACCCAAGCTTGGCCTCAGTCTTGTTCCACCCTTAAGGTTCAGCTAAGTGGGAAAAAAAAAATCTTCACATGGCAGCCAACTCCACTGCTGTAAATTGCTGAGCTTTGGCACCAATACAGAAGTTATCTGGATAGAAAGATTGAAGTTCAAGAACCATTGGGACTGACAGATGTCTTTTGGGGTTTTAATGAAAAGCAGTGTGTTTATCCCCTTTTCCCCAGCTTAGATCTCCCACATTTTATCGGATCTTTAAATTGTTTAGTTAAGAGCACTGTGAACACAAACGTATACGTTTCTGCGTATGCACTGCTGATGCCATAACATCCACTCATCGGGCTGGCAGGTTGGCTTCTTCCAGGAAGAGGATCAATTAGACCCGTGACCCATGCAGTCATTACAGAGGCCTCTGAGATTTCCAGCAGGGCCTCTGCATCTGTTGTCATTTGTCATGGCATCACATCACACCGATCTGCTCCATAAACCAAAAGAAATACAGACTTTGAGGCACCAGAAATGATCCCTGCTATCTCAGGTCACCTTACTGTACAGCTCACTGGTAACAGGACCTGACTGATTTTGGCCTCAGCGCTCCAATTGGGAAATATTTCCAGGTACTTGCTCTTCAGATGGTTCATATCCTTCTGGTTTGCCATTAAAATGCATTCCCAGATGGTTTCTCTAATGTCTGAGAACTGCTGAGGATTGCAAGCATGTAGCTGGGGCACTCTGTACCACGGGCAGAAGGTGTGTTAAAATTTGAAAGTGACACAGAACCAGGTTTAAAGCAGTTGTGTAAAGATGACATTAATATTTCAGTCTTTAGGTAGGTGTGACGTGAAGTCAATGCCTGCAAAATTTACTCGTGCCTTGTTTCTTGTTCCACTAGAGTATGGCACCATCTTGAAGGCCCTTTCTACCACTAACAGGAGCCTGAGGAGTTGTTATTTAGAGGAAATGCAGATCCTTCCTGACGGACAACGGGAAGCAATCAAGAGTCTCCAAATCCTGCACAGCGACAGGTCGCTCTTCGTGGGCTTAAATAATGGAGTGCTAAAAATTCCTCTGGAGAGATGCTCCATGTACAGAACAGAAGGGTAAGCAAATTTACAGCTCTGATATATTCCACTTCAACTTAAACGAAAAGCACCAGGGAAACGCATTCTAGTCTGATTTGGTGTAGAATGCCTTTTTTCATCACTACAAGACAAAAGACACTGTTGAAAGTACATCTCCTGATATATACGTTCATGACAGGCACAGTGAGAATAAGCAATATTTTTTTTTTGTAAATATTAATTAATTTTCATCAGAAATTAATTGTATTTTTACCAGGGAAGGACTGTCAGTATTTACTTTATTATTATTATTATTGCTATTTTTTATCTTGACATTTCACTGTTGATTTTATTAGCTCCATGTGTTTTGCTGGCTGTAGGGCTGCAGGTTTCTGAATTTGGGTTGCAGCCAGCCTATTCTTGCTTATCTGAGCGATCACCTCTCAAACATCTGATGAGGCAGGGCTGGGCTGCATGGCCACTTCTCATTGCTTTTGGAACCCAATAGCTCATTTCAAGTAAGTGTGACACCGCCTACACCTGGATAGATTCTGTGTCTTGATTGCATCTTTTAAAGGGAGTAGGAAAAAAGTTTTTAATTGTCAGCACTGGCTTCAGAGCAGTTCTCCACCCAGAAATGAGTGCAGAAGGCTTTTGGAACTGAACAATATCCCCCTTTTTAGCAGGTGAACCAGTGTGATACCAACTGATTGAGACATATGCTCCCTGAGAGTGTAGTGGGGTTTGCTGTGGGTAATTGCATGTCTACATCTCTAAAAACACTCTTCCCTCTCCTCTCATGCCTTTGCCCTGCTCTTCTTGATGAGAGTTTTGTCTGAAACTGATGTCCTCTGTGCTAGACAAGAGGAAGGAATTTGCTAGCACTGTCTAAATGGACTCCTTTCATGGCCTAGTGCAAGATGTCCCTGTTCTCTGGCCAAAAAAAATGATACAGAAAATGTCACCATCATTTTATTTTCAAAAAGTAGAGTTTATCTATCAGCTTGTACCAAATTCATGTCTGTCTAAATATAAAAATGCTAGCTCTTTCTGTTTTTGCTGAACCTCTTAATTATCCCTTTTGGAAAATGCAACCTGGTCATTACTGCAAGTTAGACTCAGAAGCGTTTAATGTGTAAAGGTTTAGCGGCTTATACAGAGAGCCTGACACCGAAGTGTTTAGTAAGAGAATCACAGCTGGAAAATACCATCCCATCCTTAGCCCTTAAAAGCAGAGATTTGAAAAGGTAGAACATAACAGCTGTCCTCTTCAGGCTGTCCTGGAGAGTTTCAGTTTCAGAATATTTATGTGTGTATACATATATATGATCCAGTTTCAAGAGAAATGAGTCCTTCCTTTTCTTTCTTTTCCTAATCTCGAGTTCAACTTTCCGGTAATTTATAGATCGTGTCCCAGTTTCAGCCTGTGTAAGTACTCTCTGTGACAGTTCCATTAAAGCTCAAATGGGTGCAGGTTTGCTCAACTGCCTAAAAAAGGAACAAGCAGGGAAAAAAAACAACAGTGGTTGGAGGGTACCTCACAGGAGCACCATCTACTTAGGACCTGAGGGCCACAGCATCGTTGCCTGGTGGTAAAACTTTATCCCAGCACAACCAGTTTCATACTTGTAAGCAGTGTAAGCCCATCACTGGTCTGTACCACGAGGTGTGGTCTTCAGACAGCATGGTGGGCTGCATACATTTGGCAATGTGAGAGGTCAGAATTTGCTGAATTCCAGTGCTGGCCAGTTGGTGTGCTTGTGGAGGTTGTGGAGGTTTGCTCCATGGCTGAGTCTCGTGGAGGGGCTGTGCATTTGAAAGAAGGAGGAAAAAAAAAAAAAAGAAGGAAGCTTAGGAAAGCCAAGGAGAGCTGGTATTTATTTATCTGTTTAAAAAGATGTTTGTGATATCATTATTAATTTTTAAGCTCAGCTTTTTCTGTAGGAAATTATTCAACTGAATCTTTTCAGCTGCAAATTTTGGAAACCTTTTTCCCCTTAGCATCCTGGCTACACAGGTGATAAGTCAACTTGCCCTCCTTTGTATTTCTTTCAATGTTGAACTATATCGAGAGGGATGTTTTAATTTCCTCCAGTGCATTCCACCTGGCATTTCTCCTGGGCTGTGATTTATTGCTTATTGTTGTGTCTATGCTTAATACGTGCCAATATACAGCCACCACGGGAGGAAGGGCTCCCACCCCTACAACACCCCCCGCTTACTTTTTTGTCATGCTGTGACTTCTGGACTGTCCTCCCTGAAAAGCTCTGGTTTCAGCAGTTTTTATAATCTAATTGTTTTGATGGGGACTCTGGAAGCTTTGAGGTGAGGGAGAATTCGTGCCTCCCAGGCAGGAATACCACAACACTGTTTATTTTCTTTGGCTCTGCCTCACCTTATCAGGAAAACTTTGCAGCCTTTTACACCCCGGGGGTTGATGTGGGTTCCCGGTTGCTGACTTAGAGCTCTTGCCTTCACCCTGCCTTCTGCCTGCAACAGGCAATCATGTATCGAGGGGAAATTGATCCCAGAATCAATCCTGTCCAGCAATCGTTGCTGTTGTGTTGCTTTAAACCTTGGGGCTTGTTACCAAGGCTCAGAGAACAGGCAGAGGAAAAAGCAGCAGCAAAGGGAAGAGATGGAAAGAGAAAAGGATTTCTGCCATCTCCTTTACTATTTCTTTATTGACACGGCACCAATTTAATCTCTTAAATGGTGACCAGTAGCTCAGCCCCACGTCTTGATGTAGTTCATTGACCCAATATATTTCTGGGTGTCTGAGCAGTGCTTTGTGTTTGCCTACTGACCTGTCTCAATCTGTCTTTTCAGAACAGCCAGTCTTAGCAGCAGGGCAACAGGAAGACATCTGTAATGTCAGCTGCCCAAATTTACAGGCTGGACTTGGCTGCAGGGACCTTGCTTGCGTGTGTGTTTTCCTATTGTGCTTCAGTATGCCGTTCCCCGCTCTCGCTGGAGAGTATTAGGAAAATGTCCAAAGTGAGCAAAACCTGCAAGCCCTTTGAACATGCAGTGTGTTTTGAAGGCTGCTTTGCTGGGTGGTAGCTTGGCTGTGCTTGCTGCTCGATTTTGCATGGCTTTGAAATCTTTTTAACCTCCCTGCAATTTTCAAATGAGCTTGGATTTTTACCTCAAGTTGCCCTCAAGCTTTGGGGAGGGATATTTGGAGAGCCAACATTGCTGCTTTGTCACTGACACCACCGTATCTCTAGAATGTATCTGAACAAAATCCTGGATCTGAATTGTGGAGGGGTGAGGACTACAGATCTGGAACATTATTTTCAGGTGGGGCCTATCTACAGGAATTGTTTAGTAGTATTTTCAAAGGGTAGGATGAGATTATTCATTTTAGGAATTGCAGTCAGACAGGTAGTAAAATGAAGCTGGCGGTTTAGGGAATATTTTGTGATCTGTTTGTACTGTCCCTTTGAAGCATCAGGGCCATGTGCCTCTGTGCACCCTGAGGCTGGCCTCAGAGTGATATTGTAGCTGTTCCTTTATTACACATTCAAATGAGCAAAAGAAAGTGTTTGGGGTTGAGACCAGAGGGTCTCATAAATATTCTGCTCTCTCTCGTTCTCTGTCCTGAACAATTTCTCTTAATGCACTTAATGATGATACTCATTCTTTCCTTTTCCTTCTTCCAGTTTGCATGAAACCTGCAGGTTTGGGATGCAGTTTGGTTGCACAATGAGGTTTTGAGAACAGTTTGGATGGTCTGTCCTCTCCCTCTCGTGCAGTGCTCATGTGTGGGTATCCCATCAGGTTGTGTGAGCATTACCTTACGTCAGCCTCGTGGCAGTGGAGATGCTCCTGCTTCTGAGGCCATGTGGAGTGCCAGATCCTCTTGTGTGCAACCGTGACAGTCTGTCATTTGAACTCTGCCTGCTTTTTTGACCCTGTTCCAGGGAGTTTGCATTGAGTTATGCTGAGCTTTTGCCCTCCTACTTGGCCTAAATTCTGTTGTGCATCCCCTCTGGCCATGGTGCTTAATGCAAAGCTAGCAGAAATGACTCAGCTGACAAGTACTCTTATTTGCTGACTTGAGATCTGTGTGAGAAACAGAACTCACCTCTAAATAGCTCTGGAACAGTGATCAGACAACTAAGTACGTGTAGGTGAGTAACTCTTGAAATGGCTCCAGGGACTTTTTGGAAGAAAAGGGTCAGCAGCCTCAGTAATGAGGCAGAGTTTTTTGCCCTTTCTCCCTTTTGTACCCGCCTTCCAAAGTGCAGAACAGGAATTCCAAACAAGGTCCTTGTACCACTTCCATACCACCCTTTAAGGGATCTGAGCTATCACCTGGGGCGTTGCTGTGGTGTTTACTGTTGTTGCTATTTCCTTCTTTTTTTACTCCTTGCATGGTACAAAATCCTTTGTAACAAAAGAATGAAGCATTTGAGTTTAGGACTGCAAAAACAGACTTTCAAAAGTACCAGATTTCAGGAGTGAAAATATTGGGGAACTTAACTGGATGAATAATACAGTCTGGGAAGAGACCTTAATATTTGCAACTTTCAGGGAAAGAGTGAATTGAATATGGGCTGGAAATCCTGACCTGTTCATCAGAGTGACGATAGTTCCTCCAAGGACAAACAAGTAACAATCATTGGGTAAAAAACATGGGAGAGAAAATGGTAAAAGTGGTAGGGGAGGAAATGAAGACTGTTGTTCAGTGCAGCCCAGCAACCAGCAGATCACTGAGGTGAGGCTGATGCTTTATTATTAATCAAAGAACTTGAACTTCCATCCTCTTCTTCTGAGCTGAGGCTGGCCCAGATTTTGTTTTGAAAATATCTCCTGGAAAGTTTTAAAAAATATCTAGCACATTGAACATCCTTTTAGAAATAGAGGCAGAAGGAAAGGTAAGATCCTGTGAAAATGTTGTTATAAAGCTTAATCGCTGATTTCCATCTGCTTTGGCTGATTTGGCCTCTCCAAGGTTAAGGAAATTAGCTAATTATTGTGCCACCAATAGTTCTGCAAAGCTTTGGGAGGCTTCATAGGCAGACAGGAGAGTATTCACCCCAAGCTTTTGTCATCTCCAGTATCCAATAATACATCAGAATAAATCACTAAACATCTGGTTTGGCATTCTGGTTGCATTTAAGTAAATAGCAAGACTCCCACTGACAGAGAATGGAGACATCATACAGAACCATGATCACTAAAGCTCTTGGAAAGAATAAAGTTTGGTAGATGAAATGGATTTGTATTCTTTAAATAGAAGTGCAAAATTATACCATTTTCTCTATCCTGAAAACACATTTGCATCTGCTGTAGCAGGCAATTACTCCCATTTTCTTTAATGTAGCTGCTTATATATGTAAAGCTAAGCACATCCATACTATTTGCAGGATCTGGACCTCTAAGTTTGGAAGGGATGGCACAGGTCTAAGGAGAGTGATTGAAGAGCTTCATTTGAACAGTCTGTGAAAGGGAGGTGGCCATGTGTGTCTGAAACTGGGAAAAAAAGGTGGCAAGGGTAAGCAGTAAGGCAGCGAGCAGGGGCATGTTTCCAGTGCGATGCCAGAGAGATTGGTTTTCAGTTTCATCTTATTTGACATTATCTTTAATGGCATGGAAGAAGAAAATAGCATACTTTGTAGATGGCATTTAAGTACGAGGGAATCACAAATCGCAGTGAGGAGGGAAATGCAGTGTGGTGCCGGGAGGGAAACCAGCACCAGGCTGTTTGAGGAATAAGCCTGTGCTGAGATCGCTGGTGCTCGCATTACTGAGAAGGAGAGGGCACAGAATTAAGGAGTGGAAGGGCCCTGCTCAGAACCAAATGAATTATTACAGTTTTTCCCATTCGTATTAAATACACAACCCAACAGTAAGCTTTACATTCATTTTAAGCTGTCTGCATAATTTCTGGGCTCTCACTTTTAGCTCTGAACGATGCAAATGGCCCTGAATGAATGGTACTGTGGTAGAAAGAAAACTAAGCAATAGCAGGAGTCTGGGGCTGTTCAACTGCTGAAACAGATGAAGGTCACTTCAGAAATTGCCAGGTAAAGTCAGATAATTTCAGGGCTTCTGCCTCTTTACTGTCACGACTAGGTTGCAGATTTGTTGGGGTTTGCTTTGGAGTTGCTGAGAGGGAGGGAAAAGCAGGGAGGTTGAATGTGCTGAGGGCTTTTGTTTGCTCCTTATTTTTCAAGCATAGTGCCCAGGTGATTTGCTCACAAAATCAGGAGCGGTTTAGAATATGGATCCTATGCAGGACCTCTAGCAGACTGGCTTGAGGCCAACGCAGATCAATGATGTCTAAAAGTCATTACCATCTGATACCTGCTAGGTGGGCTGTGTGAAATTAGTTTCAACACAGCGGCGACTGACAGCAAAACAGGTAGTTTTCTTGGAATACATAATGTTAAGATGACATTGATGCTACTGTTATACAAACAAGATTAATAACTGAAGCTTCCAGCAAGCCCCAGGGCAGATATCCATTGCTTCTGTCAATTCTTGCAATTTGCTACTATTAGGTCATGAGATTTGTATTCTAGGCAGTGGTCGTATTCAGCAGCGTGGCTCCTGATGTCTACTGCCTGCCATGGCTGCTTTGCTTTCGTGTCTCAAGCTTCCAGCCTGCATTTACGGTGTAAAACACAGAGGTGTTACAGAAGTCTGCTGTTCCTGCCAGTTGACCGTATCGCTACAGAGGCGTCATCAACTTTTTATTAGGAGATGTGCTGTTTTACCTCTTAGGGGAGGACAATCTGGACCTAGAGCAAATTTGTTGTTGCTGCTGTTTTAAGTATAAAATATAAATACCTGTAAGTGCATAAAATATGTATGGGTGGTAGAAAAACATATCGTTGTACTTGTCGAGTGTCTTTTACATGTCAGAACACCAAAATGCTATGGATCTGTGGGAACACTCCAGTCTGCACGTGGGTAGGGCTGGATTTCAAGAATATCCATGTAATTAAGCAATGCTGTCTCTTGCTAAAAAGTGGAGTTGATGTTGTTTGGTGGTGTTTTTGTAGCTACCTGGGAAAAAAACAATGGAGACTACATTGGCAGGGCCATTTTGCCCCTTACACAGTGTTGAAATAGCCCAGCATTAGCAAAGGGATGTTAGATCCTCAGAGTTGCAGTAGGTAGTCTAATATTTATTTGTCTTTTCTAACATACATTAACATACAAAGGGTCTGTCGAATCTATATCTTGTTGAGCAGAAAATAATTACCCAGAGCTTAACAAAATCCAACTTTCACAAAGGAGCTGCTTGAATATGGATTATTTTTTGCAGCCTGGGTGATAACTGTAGACTTTTATTATCACTTAAATTTCTTTCTAAGTTTTCTGCCTTTGCAGTTTTCTCTCCCTTCCTAAGTTGCCATTTTAGTATTAATTATGTCCTTAAATCATCAGCATCTTCTAGAGGCTACGTAAAGCACCTGTCTGTCCCCCTAACAGATTTGCTCATCTAAAGCACCCTTTTTCCCAGATCCACCTACAGCGCCAGACTAGAGGAATTTGCCATGTTCACCCAGATCTGCAACCACAAAGCAGAAACGCAGGAGCAGAGCACATCTTAGCATGACAGCTGCCTTCAGACACTGACTGACACAGGGCAGAGAGAGGGAATAACACTTGAGTGCACTGATTTGCCCAAGCTGCCTTTCCAAAGGATGTCTGCTCCGCTCTGCTTTCTGCCATATGGCAGCCCTGAAGGGCATGTTTTCTTAAGGCTCCAAAGCCTGCTGAGGCTAGGAAATGGCTGTGCTTCACAACCCAGACAAACATGCCCCGCATTCAGGAATTTCTTCTGGCTATTCCTTTCATTAGGACTTTAATAGTAGCCGAGTCTTCTTGTGGATGACTGATCCCATCGCTGGTCATCAGTGGCCCTCTGTACTTCTGTTTTTGTTAGAGGTCAGTTTTGTTTGGCACAGTGACAAGAGTGTCTTTCAGATAGTGTTTATGGAGCAATGCTTATTCATTTTTTTTAATAACCTGTTTTACTGATGTAAACATAAATCCAGATTTAATCAGAATTTTTCTTGGGATGACATTAATCTTCATATTTGAATAAGTGCAATGTTGTTTTATTTCACAGCTTTAAAAATAAAAATAAACACCTAACCAATAAAGAAGTCACTGTTGCTAAAAGATGATGGAATGGGATGTCAGAAAGCAAGAAATTGAACAGTTTGTTGTGTAAACTGTGCGAGGCCATAATCTATAAACTGCAATCGATTAAAGAGATATTGAAAACAGTGAGGCAGGAGGTGGAAACTAGCAAGCCAAGGTCCCTGACATGGAAAGGAAAATGAAATGAAACTGCCTATGAAAATCCTATGTCTGTGCATTTTTCCTTTCAAATAAGCTACATGTGCTTGGCTCATAAATGCACCTCAGTTCTAGAGGTTGTTTTACACCATGGCTTTAATCTCTGCATTCAAACAAATCATGTGCAGAGCACCAGGCACCGATGCTAAGCATGTGTGGGTGATAAATTGCATACACATACAGCACACGGACGCTCCAGATTCTCTGTGTCCAGTTTCAAACACCGAAGTGTCCGGTATCAAATGGCAAAATACCGAGCCCTCGCTCTTTAGAGGAACATCAACAGAAGCCCTTGCAGGGGTGGTACCTATGTTCTTCCTGAGCAGCGCCCCGTTCTGCAAATAATGGCTTATGTCTGTGGCTAGAAGTCTTGAGCAAAGAGCAGTAGCAGCTGGCACAGAATATGTTGCGTTCACCAGCTGAGAAATGAAGCTGCTGCTTGACCAGCGCCTGACTAAAGCAGCTCAGTTCCACTTGGCTTCTCTTCTCAGTGGGGAAAGATAATGGATTTGCACAGATCACTAGCTCATCTCTGCAGTTTGAATTTTTAAAGGTGTCAAAATTAGGGGGATTGTTTGAAGGTCTGGTGCTTTTTTCCCTTTCTAATCTTATTTTCTTAAGCCACGAACATCCTTTTGATTCTTATTCCTCTCTTTTCATGCCATCTGGCTTTAGGGAAGACAGAAGTCCACTCTCCCTTGCATGGGCTATTGAGGCTGTCAGTAATTATGATTTGGTTGGCTGGAAGCTAATATGATTATTTCCATCGTTCAGCCCCTCCGCAGGTTGATAGCAATGGGACAGTAAGCTAACCTTGTCAGCAAATGCCTGTCTGCCAAACAGCCTCATGCTCGCAACTAAGTGACAGAGCTAAAACCCCCATATTGCTTGCAGGGTGCTCTTCCCTCAGAGCTACCTGCTGAAAGAGTGGAGCAAACCAATGTGGAATTGTGGGATCTTACTCCCCCAAAAGAGCAAGGTGAGTGCATGCTGATCATGCTCCTGAGGTGCTGAGCATGGACGAGCATAGTTTGCTCAGTGCCTTGCAGGATCAAGCCTATAAATGTTTACACTGCATTATTCAGTTTGTGGCACTACTATCTCTGTGCCTCTAATCAACTAACTGGTGATGCCCATGGGATTTCAAAGGTCTAGGTGCAAAATGACAGCTGTTGTATCACCCTGGCAATTATGATGTTCACCGCTGGTTCCAAAAATCATCAGCACAGATGCAGAACCCTCTCGTGGCATGATGGTAGGGTTTTGTTAGAAAATTACAGTTTGGGACGGGAGCTTCTCAGTCTCTGGGTCTACAGACCGCCTCTGCAGCTCATGACGTCCTGTCACTTCATTCCTAATTGCTCTTAGTCATCAAAAAGTAGTGAGAAAGAGGTAAATACAGAGAGAGGGAACAAAAGTGGGAGGGTATGTGCATCCTGGCAGATGAGAAAAGCACAGTCCTTTAGTGCGAGTGCTCCGGGTGACAACTCCTTGGCTGTTGGTACCAAATGGCATGTTTGTGTGTAAGAGTGGGAAGAAGCTTTAGTAATCCTTTCCTTTGGTCTGCTGAAGACTAATCTCTTGGGTCTGGTTCTATTGATTTGATGATCCATTTATTACACAGTCTAAAGCTTTTTAGCTCTCAGGGTAAAACAACCAAAAGAGGAAGTTATCTAGACCCAGAGCAAATTGAAGAGGGAATCAGAAACTTTTGAACTACAGACATTTAAGTTTTAATGAAGATTTTGAAAGAAGATGTCTTCCAGGCTATTACAAAAAAAGTTTCCAAATCCTTGTGTTATTTAGCTTATCAGAAGGCTGCTGTTGCTTTGCAGTGCATGTGCTCAATGATCCATCATTATTGTTTCTTTGGACACATCTAGCCCACTTTAAAAGAAAGAATAAAAAAAAAAAAGGAAAAAAAAAAGATGAAATCTGGTGATGCCTGGTTTTGGGTGTGTAGGTGAGTAGCTCCCACAGTGATCTGAGCAGAGACCTCCTTGTCTGGCAGTGCACCTCCTTACAGGGTGCTGAGCGGCACTTCCCGAAGAAGCTGCAGCAATGTCGCATGCCTGGAGTGGGGAGCAGAGTTGGGATTAGGACCCGAGACAGGGTCTCAGCAGGGATGTGTGAGAGGAAGGAACCTTCAGAGACCCCCTGGGATGGCGCTAGGAGGACCTCTGTTTTATCCATGACCCATTCCTGTTTTAGGAGGATGAGGTTTGCCACCAAGGTACTGGGCCCACCCCGCAGCCACACACGAAGAGCCTCTGCCTCTCAAGTGCCTCCCAGTTTCCTACCTCTGCCTTTGGGTTCCCTTCATCTTCTCTTCCCTGTTCCCTTCCCCTGTTCCTCTAAAGAATGGGAATACCGATGGAGGTAATTTACATGGCCTCACGCCTTACATGTCTCCAAGTAGCCCTTGGGGCACAGGGAAGCAAAAATGTGCTTCTCCCTTCCTTCATGAAGCTGTGACTCTTCTTGAGGAGATGTTGGGCAGGATCAGAGTCTCAGCAGCAGAAGCCTTTTTGCAGCAAATGCTATTAGTGAAGGCTCAGCACAGCCAGGCTTGAGAGGCCCCGTAAAAACTCTTTTGAGCCATAGCTAAGAGTTTCCATTGACTTCAGAGCACCGTGCTTTCTTGCCCCACTTGCACAGTGATAATCCTTTGTGTTATCCCCGGTGACTGCAGTAAAAATGATTGCAATAGCCAACACCAGGGAGGCTTACAGCTCCCAAACAGCAGGCAGCAGGTGAGCTCTTATGAGTAAGATCTTATTTTCATGCAAATGTCCTTAGTAAGTGAGAATAAGGAACCGGAGAAAAAATAGCTTGAATAGGAGATACAAATGGAATTGTTTTTCAATTGAGTGTTTTCAGTGTATGCCATTATGCCTCAGATGAGACATTTATTGCAAGGCAATGAATTAAAGTGAATCGCTAGTGGTAGTAATGCTCTGTCATAATAAATCCAACCTCTTAGATATCCGTCAAGAGGTATTCTCCCGGGTCCTCACTGAATGCACTACAGTGACTAGATGGCCAGAGGGGAACTGGGGGCACGGACCGTGTGGTATCATCACCATCTCCCTTCCACAAACATCCTACTTTGTGGGATTTCATTAACTAAGTCATTAGCATTAATATAGCCAGTGTTAACCTGCCACGCTCGGGTAGTCTTTTGGGATAATGGGTTCCCTCTACCTGTGTGAATTATGAAGGGAAATGATACCGTGTCATTAGTTCCCAGGGGCATTCCTAGCCTGCCACGGAGATAACCTTGATGCAGATTTCACTGCTGAAGGCTCTATGTATGGTATGAAATTCTGGCCCCAGTGAGCCAATGGCTCAAGTCCCATGGACTTTGAAACATCAGAATTTCATTACAGCCTGGTAACTCCTTTGTATCTTATTTCTAGGTATTTACATAGCGCCCTGCGTGACTTTGGGTCCCCAGGCCTGTGTGAGACCTTTTGGCAGTATCATAACATGAAATGGTATTTACACATAAACATTTCAATTTATTTTGTGTTCTGCACATAGGGAAATACCTTGATATCTTTCCATTTTCCACGCCACAGTGCCTGATTTACTAAGAATGACAACGCATTTGTGAAGCACTTTGATCTGTGTGTGCATGCATACATATGTATGCCTTTTGGTGTGTGCTTGCTGGTGTGGTTTTATCACTTAATGACATAAATAGGGACATATATTCTAAAGATATTGTAAAGATATAAATTAGGGTGGGTTTTGAAGTGTTCACTTAAAGTACTTGCCAGAAATGTTCTCTTAAAGTAATGCACATTGTGATGCTTTTCCTGCTTACAAAAGGAAAAAAATGGAGCAAATTGTGTGTAAGTAAATAACATTCCTCCTCACCCCTAAGTGTACTGCTGTCAGTTGATATAATAGGTTTCTTGCCAGAGTTGAGGCAGATGAGTGGGCTCTGAATCCTGAAGGGAGGCAGACAGCATAGCTATTTTGTTTTTAGATTTCAAATGGTTTTGAGGGCCTGCCGTCAGATGGAGAGAAGTCCCGGTCTTTGATGGTTGTTAAATTACAGAGTGCACGTTTTGACAACTCAGCAGAGCCCAGGCTCTGCCTGGATGGCAGCAGCAGCAGGGGAAGGATCCATTACACCCAGCATCCAGGGAGCGGAGGCGGTTGGAGCTCCCTGCTCCCAGGGCCAGGCTTTGGCCAGAGCCGGGCATTGCGGACTTCCAGTGGCTCTGCAGGTCCCTTGACTGTGCCCATCAGCTGGGGCCCAGTGCTGGTGGCTGGGGCAGGCGGGCTGAGCCACCCCAGTGCTCCATCAGGGACCTGCAGCCCGCTGCTCGCAGCCGGGAGCAGCACATTAGCTGCATGACAGACATTACGAATAGCGCCGGCAAAGTGGTCAGTGCCTAACCGGGATATATTGCAGCCTGCAGAGCGGCTGAGGGCTGCAGCACAGAACATATGGAGATTATTTCCTGAATTTATGCAGCACATGTTTTCCTATAAATTAAATTCAGAGAAAATGTGTATCATAATAGGGTGATGCTCACAACAGCCTTCCCTGTTATGAATTACAATGACCTCTCTCTGCTCGCTGGGCACCCAGCAAAATGGCCTCATGCAGTTGGAAACAATAGCGTGTACTCGGTGTCAGGGTCTGAAAGCGTGACCAAAAGCCTCTGTAACTAAAAGCCCAGGCTTTCTTCTTTCCTTATTTTTTCCCCATCGCTTTTCTCATTGTTATTCTTCTCTCTAGGAGCCGCACAGCTCCCTCCTGAAGTGCTGGTACCTAGAGGGTGGGCAGATGCCCCTGTGGCATCTCAGTCACTGACTCAATGCCGACCTTGCCGAGGGGCTGCTGCATGGCGGGGGCAGCTCTGTGCGTGGAGGCAGCCCCACGGCGTGGACGGGGGCAGTGTGGGATGCCAGTAGGACCAGGGTGCCTCACCAGAGTAATGAACAAAACAGCACATGTCCCTTCTGCGTCCTTGGACTGGGGATACGGAGTCTTTTCTAAGCAAATATTTGATGTTCTGTTGCCTGGGGCTGGGACAAAATCATCTTTGCCTTTTCCTTGGGTGTTTTTAAGCAGTTGAAGGAAAAATGTAGTAGACAGTCCTTGTAACTACCTTCCTAAAGCATGAAAGATAAAGTTATGCTCCTTACAGCTCACTGTGTGAAATCTTTAGTAGAGGAAATGTCTTTCTGCAATGTAGGAGCAAACTGAGAACTTGTAATTAAAATATAAATATATACACATGTATATATACGTGTGTGTATATATATATATATAAAGCAATGGGTACCAGACATCAAAACAATCAAGGGTTTGCTTTGGGGCAAATGGCTCTGGAGTCAGTGCAGGCTGATGGAGCATTTTCAGCTGTGCTTAAGGGACATGCTTTTTCATTTGTGGCTGATTACAGACTAATAGGATTTCAAAGATTTCTGGGAGGGAGCCGTTCACATCTCATTGCATTTGATTCTTTTTTTTTTTTTTATTTGATGTTTCATTTATCATACTGATACCAACCCTTAGAATAAATTTTATTACTCTCCCGTTTAGCTTCTTGAACTGAATTTTTCCCCTTGGTCCCTTGCTGCTGCCTAATTGGCAGTTTTCAAATCATTTGGGACTTCTGGAAAGATCCTGGTGGCCCTTTTGTGTGATAGAAGAGAATGGATTATTGGAATAAAAAATAGTGTTGCAAATCCTTTTGGGTTTAGTCCTCTCTTCTTTGTCTTTCACCAACACAGGCATGGTGTGGCTGGTACTGTTGTTTTTTCTTAAGGAAAATTAACGATTTGAAAGCGACTCATGGGAACAACCAATATAGCTGGATTTTATTGGTACAGACTAATTCAGTGACTGACCTTCTCTGTTCAGTGGCAGTAGGAACCCTAGTTATTTTTCTTTAGCGGCTCACATGTTGGGAACACACACTTAGCCTGTAAATATGGATTCAGGAGGAAAATGAATACAGCAGTGTTCAAAGCAGCCAAAAGCTTAGAAATAATGTTCTGCTGTGACTTTTCCAAACTGACATCTTGATGTTGGGATTATAAATGAAGCCATTGTTCCAGGAAAGGCCAGGACTAATAGAAAGCCTTTATTACTGGTCCATTGGCTAATTCTGCTTGTCTAACCCTTTTGGATGGACATAGTGTCAGAAAACATACTCACAGAGGTTGCTTTGTGTGAGATTTGGCCTGCTGAGTGATTACATGGGGGCACAAAGATATCTCAATGACAAGTGTTCTTTGACTAAAATTTGTAAAGTCATTTTCTTTCCCTAGGCCTTGGAAAGAAGTGAACTGATTTTTAATCTACAGTTTCTATGAGTGATATTTGCTTTGTGTCCTATCACCCTTCTGTTCAGCCGTTCTCTCCTTCCAAGCAGGTAAACCGCTGCTTAGAAGAAATTGTTTCTTCTGCTGAGCCTTGGTACAGTTGACAGCTGTCATATACAAGCACTATGCTTGAATATGTGTCTTTAGAGCTAGACAGCCTCAAAGAGCTTTAATCTTTTCTCTTTGCACATGCAGGGAATGCCTAGGAGCCAGAGACCCCTACTGCGGCTGGGATAACAAGCAGAAGCGATGTACCACCATTGAGGACAGCTCCAACATGAGCCTGTGGACTCAAAATATTACTGAGTGCCCAGTAAGTGGAAATATTTTATATACGTACCAACATGTGAGTGTGTGCTTATGTGTAAAAGGAATATTGCAAGTGAGCGTGTGTCAGCCTGATGAGGACTGGCTGGTAAAAAAGCATTCAGAGCCTAGTGGCAGGTACTTCCTCTAATATCTGTGCACAGTCACTTGTTGAGAGCACAACGACCCCCAAAATGTATTTGCCCTAAAAGAGGGATCCCAAAGCAAGCTTTCAGGCCCCTTCATGCCTATTCTTGCTAGGTGGAGAAGGGTGGATCATGTTGTTGGGTTCCTGCTGAGAACCACGTAAACCCCGGATGAAACCTGAAGTGTCTCAGGGCTGCCCCACTGTCTGCACCACCTTATGGGCTTCCCTGCAGGATGGGGAGATCAGAGTCGGTGACGTACGGTGTCCTCGAGCAGCATTCAGTTCGTTTGCCTCTTGGATCCCTGAGCACAGCCCAGGGGGTGACTCTGGTGGAGAAATGTTGTGCTGGCAGGAAGAGGCACCTAGGGAGCAGCAGAGAAACATGGCATGCGTGGGTGGTTTGCGGGGGAACAAAAAGATGCATATCTATTAGAGAATATGAGGGAAGGGGGGAGTCTGTATAAGAGAGAGAATAAGAGAAAGAGTTCAGCTCTCACCTCAATTCAACAGGCCAAAGACCAAACCTCTGTGATATTCATGGTCTCCATGAGAGGCAGCAGTTAAAAGAAAGTGTCTGCTTGAATTAGTTTGAGTTGGCTCACCAGCTCCCTTCCCATCCGCCCACCCCCTTTTCTCTGACTTCAACATCCAGTTCCTGGCTGTGATCCCCAGAAGCCATCTGGCCAAATTTAATTCCTGCTGCGTGAACCATACCTGGGAGGTGGTTGGGAAGGAAAACCAGTCTTATTTAATAAGTTGTAGGGATGGAGGGGAGGAGAAATTCTCATTAATGTCTATCTGCTTTATCTAATGACAATTAGCATGTTAATACCGATAAGTCTGGTAGACAGAAAGAGGGGGCAGGATGGGCTATATCTTCAGTATGCTATTTATATCTGGAGGTACTGTGATGTTTATTCCCCTTATCTTCCTTGCTCCTCATATTTTCCCAGGAAATATTAGTCATTACTTCAATCCATCCTCAGCTTGGCAGGCTTAAGTTTTTCACTGCTGGATTCAGATGCTTGTGTGTTTATAACCCTCCTGTGTTGAACTGGGATGCAGTGCTTCTTGATTGCCCATGCTGTTATCTCGTCCTGCTTAATGCCTGTGTCTGTTGATAGGTGTGTGAGGTGTTAATCCTCTAGTTTGAACATGTCTGCTGTGGTGCACACTAGGGAACAGGCTACTCCAGATCATTGTTTCAAGGTCATAAAAATCCAGCACAGAATATACAGCCACGGCTGTTCTTGGGGTGCTAGTTTTACGTTCTTTTAACATTTTTCTTGTAGATTATTTTCCATTTAGGTGCTGTCATTCTGCTGCATACATCAGCCCATCAGCTCTTCGACTGATGGGCTGCCAAGCCCATTAAAAGCCACATGCAAGTGCTTCCTTTTTCTTTCTCCTCTGCCCCTTGCTGGAATGAGTTCACCCCTGGGATGGGATGGGATGGCTCATTTAAGCACCTCCATCAGCAACGTACAAGTATGTTCTTCGTGTTCGGTGCAGGATAAAGATCCTGGTCAGCAGAGGCAAGTCTAGGGCAGCATGTTCCACACTGGAAAGGCAGAGGAATGCAGTGACCCAATGGCAGTTGTCACTGGTGACAAATGCCCATGCTGGGACTTCAGTTTGATGCGTTACCATCTTAAGAAGTCCTGGCTTTTCACACCCCACTTTTCTGGGCCAGGCACCAGGCACTCAGCTGTGCTGGTACAGCTGTATGTGAGATCACACTCCAGTGTGACATGGTGTAGATTAAAAGTACTCCTCCCAAATAAACTTTTCCTAACTCACATAATTTCAGGAGTTCTTCTGTAGCCTAGCCCACAAACAGATGTCCTGGCACAGCGAAGAGAGTGGCACACACGAACTTTTAAAGCCAGAACTGGCATATTATTGAATTATATCCTACAAGAGCCAGGCATTTGTGAGTCAACCACAACACTAACACAACTTGACTGCTGATCTTATGCAAACATGCTTGTTCAGAGCTGCTCTGCACATCTTTGTACAGCACCACATTGCACCACAGATTCCCACTATCCAGATCTAATATTAAGGGACCTTAGATACAGAGTTAATCATACAGTGTTTTAACATATTGTGCACTGGTTAATCAATCATTGTGCAATGGTTAATATATAATTAGCAGAAAGGAAAAAAAAAAAAAAGAAGAAAAAAAAAAAAAACAACCACTGTATCCTACTTTATATCGTGCTGATGCCAACATGAACCACCAGCAGGAAAGGAAGTTTAGATTTGGCTCACACACTCTAGTAACTGAGTTCATGGTATCACTGATGATGGTGGTCTGCAACTCAGGAACTGAGTAATGCCGATTAGGTGTCCAGTCCTCCTTAGGCTGACCCAAATCATGCTCTAACTCATGGGTTTTTCATCGTAGTCCCATCTTTGTGTATCCAGCAAACCTCTATCTCAGTCCTCTGGCATCTGCTCCATGTTACCCTAATTTCTTGCTCATTAGATCCCCCAATTATTTTCTGGGGTGAGTAACAGACTTGTGTAGTCAGCCCCTCTCAGTCCGTGTGTGGCTGCCACTCAGCTGTACTACTCAGGATAACCCTACTCTGGCCCACACTGGAGCCTGCCCAGTGCACAGAGGGGACTACACATGCTGAAATCAAACCCATGAGTCTCTGAAAACTGGCAGTTTTCCTCCCCACCTCCCAAGAATTTTATACCCTAGACAGATTTGAGTGGCTTTTCATGGAAATCGCAAAAAGGTGTTCCAATGCCATAAAGTTCAGTTCCTTGCTCTGAACACTAGCTTGTTTCTAAGAAAATGTTGCTACTTATGCTCTTTCCTTCTACATTTGGTTTTAGAAATTATTGAAATATTTTGATTTGAAAATTTGTAAGAACTTTCAGCTTCTATCAAACAGCCAAGATGGAAACTTCCAGCTGAAATAATCAAAGCTTGATAAAGTTACAAGCAGTTGACATGTGAAACCTAAGAGGAGGCACAGAAATAACAAAAGGACAAGGAATGCTTCCAGCCTTATCAGTAATATCAGAATAAACATTAAAAATATCCTGGCAGCAGGAGGTAGGAGCGGTCAGTCCGAATTTTTAGATCCTGCAATTGAGCCTGTAGATGGTACAGGGAAGAAACAAAATGGTGACACCTTTGGTAGGAATATATCAGTTTACTAAGGACAAGAACTCTGGAATTAGTAGTAATGTCAGATTACAGATGGGCATTTGATCGTGGATGTTTTTAAAGATGTCCTCACTGTGTGATGGACACTGTGTTGGCTACAAAGGATTTACCTTGTAAAGATATTCCTGAAAAAGATCAATGCAGATGAGTTTTTATCCCACCGCCTAAGTTTGCTCTTTTGAAGATATTGTTATGAATTTAAAGATGGAATAATAATCCATATGTAATTTCATAAGTAAAAAAAAACTTCCCACACTCTCAACGTGACATGTTTATAAATCTCAACATTTCAGCTATGGCTGCTTATTTGTTTAATTTTTGGGTTGCTTCCCAGTATCACTTATGAGCCAATAATTATTTGTCAGCTTTTTTTTTTTTTAATTGAAGCCACGGGCCATATCATACCATTGATTTCTGAACAGAACTCCCTGCTGGAATCAGCAAGGCTTTCTGGCTCAAAAATGAACAGAAATGATCCAATATTTGGATTATGACTTTTGTAAGGCAGGAGAAAAGAGGAGATAAAAATCTAGTATTAAATATCTTCAAGTAGTTCTTTTGATTTTTTTTTTCTCCCTGACTTTTAGAAACCAAACAGTATTGATTTTTGACTGCATGCATGTTTAAAACAACAAATTCAAAAAACAACAACAAAACTCAATGTTCTTTTCTCTGGGTATTTTGCTTTGTAACCTGCAGCCCAGAGCAAATTTTTATGACGACATGATAATCTACTGCAAACAAAGGTTTGCAACAGATGCTTGAAACCCCCCAACTGCTGCCTGACAAGCACAGTAACAGATCTAAATTACTTCTAGGTCACTGCTGTGTATTTTTTATGTTGCTGTAGATGGGTGAGAGGGGAAAATGATGGCCCACCAGAGGTTCATCATGAGTGTTTAATGTAGTGCCAGGCTCAGAGGAGCCCAGAGCAAAGTGTTTAAGACAATGAGTGTTGGAAAGCGCTGCTCCCTTGCCCGCAGTTGGCTCACTTGTGGACCCTGAGCAGACTTGCGGCCTCTCTGTGCCTTGGTTTCCTTGTGTGGAAAGCAGGAGAAATGATTCCCCCCCCGGGCAGCCCAAGGGATTGATCCTGCTGGCTGCAGAGCTCAGCCAAGCATGGCACAGTGGGGCTTGTCAGCGGTAGCTGGCTCAGATTTGGGGTCAGGGCTGTTCGCCAGGGCCCCAGCCTCCTCTTTGCTTTGCTCTTCATTGCGTGCAACATCAAGGCCAAGCCCAGCATTGCCTTTGCCAACGGGTTTACCAAAGCTGTTGAGCATCCCACCACCCCAGGAGTGACCCCATGGGGATGAGCCAGGCGCAGGCAGCTGCCTTTGGTGCTGTCCCACCTGTGGGGCCCTGCGCTTTGGGACATGGGCTGGGGAGGATGGAGGGAGCTGCTGGGGGAGGGTGAATCATGACACTGCACTGTAGCAAGGAGAAAGTCAGTCACAAAGTAGAAAAGATGAAGGAGAGGTAAGTGGCATGGGAAGGAAACCAAGGTAACCGTCAGCTCCTCAAGGAGTAGCATCGGGGTCACTCTCGAGCTGCAGACCTTGGATCTGGCCCAGCACTTTCAACCTTCCTACTGCTGGCTGCCTACTACGATACTTTGGGCTCCCTGTAGCCATAGGGTATCGTGGTTGTAACACCTTCAGCATTGCATTAACTGCTTGTTGTGGCCAAATTTCTTGTGCTGCCTGGCGTGTGTTGGGGCTTCAGAGAAACCAAGAAAGAGTTCTCTACTCTGCTTTGCCCAAGTGGTCTGTGATGTTACATCCCTACACATCAAGACAGCACCTGTATGACGGGGAGAGGGGGGCTGTAGTAGCCCTGGGGTTGTTACCACAGTGTGGAAATGCATTGTCTGACACGGGATATAAATGCAGCAGTTCCCAGATGGTAGGGGACTGAGCTGCGCCTGTACCTGGGCAGGAACAAGGAGAGCCTGGGGCAGAGGTGTCAGAGCAGGCTCCCAGGCATGGTCCTGGAGTTGCTGAATTTTGGAGTTGCTGAATTTTGCTGTCAGAGCTGGTTCCAGCAGCTGTGGTGGGCACGAGAAGGCAGCGGTGGCCTGGGAGTGATCCAGAGAGCAGCAGGCAGCTCTGCTTTTCTCAAGTCAGCCTTGGCTGCCAGCAGCAATCCTTTAGCCCACATCTTGGGGCTCACTGAGCAGCTCTGGTTAAAATAAGACATGGGAGCAGGCTCTGACACCGTATCTCTTAGAAGGTCATCCCCAGTCTTGGGCAGGAACAGTTGTTTTTCTCACAGGACTACTGCATTTTCACTTCAGTGTAGTGCAGAGGGAGCTCAAGCCCCAGGCTCTGGGGCGCTGAGCAGGCACGAAACAAGGTGCAGAGGAAACAAACATCAGTGTGGTCTGGCCTGTAAATTGCCTGGAGATGAATCCTTGCTCTTTAGCCTAGTGCATGATCCTAGGCATTAATTTTAGCCCCCACCATCTCCTTCACCTTCTGCCCTTCACCCAGCTCAGCCATGTAGGCTACAGCTCTGTTGGAAAATGGAGGCCATTCTTATGGTGCGTTTGGACAGGGCCAAACTCAAGGAGGCCTCAGCCTGCTCTGGTCACTGTGGTTATACAAACACTGTCTCGGTAAATAATGGGCAGGACCAGGCCCAAACACCCCGTAGCAGAGGGGACAGCCACGGCTGGCTGTCACCTTGCTGGGGAGGCTGCAGCTGCGCTGTGTGGGACATGCGAGGCCTGCGGCCGGGCGCTGCGCTGGCGGGGCAGGCTCGGCTGCCTGCGCGCACACGTTCGGTATGTGGGGTGGAATTCGGAGGTAAACACCGACACGGCACGGCCTGAAAACAGCCCTCTGTTTTGAATCCCGCTCACAAGCACAGACAGCTCCCATCTAAGCTGCATCTTAATCCCCCCGGCAGCTTTGTTTGGCATTTCTATTGTGGGGCTGTCTCCAGAAATGTAAACTTGCTATTAATGACCTTTTTTTTTTTTTTTTAAACTAGGTGAAAAACCTGACAACAAATGGAAGACTGGGGCCTTGGTCCCCATGGCAACCGTGTGAGCATTCGGATGGGGACAGCACGGGCTCCTGTATGTGTAGGTCACGTTCGTGTGACAGCCCTCGTCCTCGCTGCGGAGGTCGTGGCTGTGAAGGGGCCAGGATTGAGGTCGCCAATTGTTCAAGGTATCTCAGCATCTCTTCTTTGCTTTTTGGGAAGGGAACAAGAATTGTGTCTGTCCACAGCTTATCTCTCTCCTTGTGTTTCTGTGACCATGTTGTATCCCAGCCAAATTGAGGTATGTGAGGTCCAGCTTGAGGTCAGTGAAAAATGAAGGTGCCTGGGTCCTTCAGGTGTCTCGGCCAGGTCCCTTGGAAGTTGGGCACCCCAAATTAAAGTTAAGGTTAACCTTGCATACACTGTGCCACAGTTTCCCTGAAGGGTACAGTGAGTAGTGACCCATCCATCAGGAGGAGGTGAGTAAGGCAGAGGTAGTTGTTAGCCAACTGAACAAGGGTAAGGTAAAAAACATCAGTAAGCTCTCGATCGTTGTTTTGTGGAGACTGAATTCTGAACTTGTGTTGCCAAAAGCAGAGCTCCTCCAGAACAGTGCTTGTAGAGACAGGACCTCGCGTGGCTGCGAGCAAGGTTTGCCTGCGCTGCTCTGCGGTCCCGTGTGCTGCCTGCAGCATGCTGGCTTGGCAGCCAGAGGCATCCAGGAGGCATGTCTGCTGGGCACAGCAGGTAAACAACACATGCAGCTTGGCTTGTGTCAAGGTGCCACGTTCCCAGAGAAGCCTGGAGCTGACACTTCAGCAGTATGGAAGCTAAGTGTGCTCTGGTGGGGTGCCTATACGTAGCCATGGTGTTTATGCCCATGCTACCCCATCACCCGCAGACTACATCATGTCATGACTCAAGGAAAGACGAGGCAATAGGGTAAGCACTACTTAACCAGGGTGGGGCCAGCCAGTATTTTGGTAAATATTGGGTCAATTCAGTTTTTATCTACTTTATCTTCCTTACAGATGTTCATTTCATTAAGGACAGCTGTCTCTTGGCTCCTCCCTAGAGATCAGTGCTGGTCTTGGCACCAAATATTTAGCAGTACTCATGTTTGAATTGGCATCTCTCCTTCCAGTTGTGGGCTGTGCTGCCTAAAAGATGTGTAGTCATTTCTACCCCTGTGCTGCCACCGTGGGCTGAGCAGAGCCTTCCCAAGGCTGTCTGTTCATGTCACTGGCAAAGGCAAATTATGCCAGAGGGATGGGTTTCTCAGCAGTGCTCTGATGGCAAAACAGGCAAGAACAGCTTCTGAGCAGGGGATGGAAAATAGATTATTCAATCTTAAGACACAGGAAAACAGCATGGTTTGAAAAATAGGGACATCTGGTCATCCTACATCCACCTCAGCCCTCAAATTTCCTTTAATTGACTTCATATGGCATTAAGATTTCTTTTTGAAAGAGGAATCAGGATGACTAAAGATGAGTTCTATTAGAAAGATAGAAATCTGAACACGGAAAGTGTCTTCATTTCTGTTAAAAATGTTGAGCACACAAATAGATGCTGAGAATTGTTGTTTTCCTGGGGAATTTCTAGATGAAATTACTTACCCTATTTTGCCATAATAGCAGCAAATAGCAAATTCCATCCGGTTTATTCCTTTCACAATTTAACATATAATCTTTGCTTTGGATTAAGGCCTGGGGATATAGTAGGAGGGTTAAAACATGGAAGAGTAACTTAGAAGAGTAACTTAGAAGAGTAACATTTTTATGTAAGTGAATTTCTCGTTCTATGACCTTGTTTGGGGTAGGAAAGGGGAAGGGAAGAAGGGATGAGAGAGAAAGAGGAGGAGGGGAGAAATATCTAGCAAGATTCTGAAATAAAGCTGCCAAGAACAGGCAAGAGTTGATAACAAATAGAAAAAGTGTGAAGGGCAATGTGGGTTTTAACTTTCATCCTCTGCCCTCATTGGTGCTACGCCAGAAAATATTTCTTGCCAGCAGTTTTATTAGTTCAGTAAACGCTTTGAAAATTAACATCTGTTTTCAAGCTTAGCTTTCAAGAACCAGAGAGCACCTGAGTTGTTTTTTTTGACTAGACTTTTTAGAAAGATTTTTCTTTAGCAAAATAACAACAACAACAAAAAGGAGATTTTTTTTGGCTTTAGGCAGCAAAGTGTCAAGATGAGGCAGTTCTGTAAGACAGAGCGTTGCCACTGGCTTCAAATGAAATGAAACCTGCAGCACAGAAGAGATGAGATACAGTTCCTCCCAGCCTGCATTAGTGAGGCTCCAAGGTTTAGTAGTGCTGCTAAATCAGAGCAAGGCGAGCTTTAATGATCAGGAGATTTTAAAGATGATAATGTCAGCTTCTGTGTGAGCACATGGTGGAGTTACTGCATGGCAGCATCCTCACAGAAGCCAGCCACATGTATGTGGCCTGACATCTCCGTTGTGAGGTGCGAACTCAGGGTTTTTACATCACATTTGCTTCAGGCTCACTTTCCACTTCTCATCCGAGATGCAATCACTCATTAAACCCTGAAATTCTATCCTACCTCTGAGCTCTTAATTGCCCTCTGGTTTCTACAGATTTAAGGTCACACTACAGTGATGCTTGCAGGCTGCCATGAAAGCTAGAAGCAATTACTGTTATTTTTTATGAAACTTGAGATTTCCACCTAATAGGATTCAATGCCGAAGGGTTTAGGAAAACACCAAACATTATGAGGTTTGTGAGAGAATGATTGGAGCTGGCAACAGTTTTTCTGTAAGAGATTTAAAGCATCAGTACCTACTAAATTAGAGGGAAGTTTTTAATATCCTTTGGCACAATTGGCATTGATGATCCTCAAAAACTGCACTCTTTGCAGAGGAGTCCAGGAGATCCAACTTTGGGACCAGCTGTTGGCTCAGAAGAGGGGGTTTGGAGATATGGGGGAGATGATGGGGAAATAGTGAGAGTTGTAGCAACCACACTGTTGCCCAGCAATTCCTGGCAGGCATTTTCTAAAGCATTCAACGTTGGCTTCATTCTCTTCCTATCCATTTCTTAGATAATTCAATGGCAAGGAAGTAAGGCCAATGCTAAGCACTTTTGGAAATCCCTTTGCTAAATATTAGCTGGTGTGAAGTCTGGTTGAAATGAATGTCTCTCTTCTCTGACTGGTTCAAGCATTCTGCTATCAGAGACATATCTGTTTGTAAAGCGTGGCACAACACAGGCAGACTGTTAGGTAACCCCCATACTCTGTTCTCTCTCAAACTGTTAGAAATGGCGCTTGGACACCCTGGTCTTCCTGGGCCCCGTGTAGCACCTCCTGTGGGATAGGCTTCCAGGTCCGCCAGCGATCCTGCAGCAACCCTGCTCCACGGTATGGGGGCAGGGTCTGCGTTGGACAGAGCAGGGAAGAGAGGTAAGATACCTCAACAACACCGTGTGATCACTTCTGTTGTTATGTTGGCAGCTGGAAGTGGTGGACCTTCTATGACTGCACAGGAAGGCTGTTAGACTGAATATGCACAGAAGAAGGAATTTCAGAGCCTAAGAGGGATGAGGTTGCTCACATGCATGGACACTCTCTTGCAATGAGCTTGTGACTATCAGAGACTGCAGAGCTGCCTCTTCTCTCAGGCATGACCATTTAGACCCTCACAAGTATTCCCATGCCCAAAGCAGAGGGTTGACCACCTCAGTGAAAGGAGAAGCTGTGTCTGCTGTTAGCAATGCAGAATCTACAGATAGTTACACTGTTCTGATCTGTCCCTTAGGAGGTAGTTCAACGTGTGCAGCTTTCATTATCAATTACACCATTCCTAAGTCTATATTAATTGTGCTGATGCACCAAAACAAGTTCAAGACAGAATACAGGTTCACAGATTCAAGGTTGAGTTTTTGCAGGGCATTGCATTAGAAAAACATCATTTTCCCCTATAAAGTAAGCAAATTTTATGTAAAATCACTAAAAGACAATACTTTTATTTTAATGTTCAGAGCTATCTGCACTATTTTGCTTCTTCAAACCCAACCCCTCAATAAACACATGCTTCAAGGCATCCCGATTTGGTTTCCAGCTTTGACATTTTCATTAAAGGCCACCTCTGCTTGGCAGTAGGCTGTTGCTTGTCCCTTGAGTGGTCACTTAAGACAGATCTTTCTGCATTTCTCAGAATACAAAGGGCAATTCATTTAACTTCCTTTATTCAGGACATTTTAATGTTTGGTTTGATTTGTGGCCATTCAGAATGGTCCTTTTTGGGTTTTAAAGACTACATCTGAGTCAATTACAGTCCTGGGTGATTCAATTTGAGAACAATATTGATTAAAAAGCTGAACAAAATTGAAGTTACCTTTTCTAAAGGGAACATGAAATAACATTAATTTAGGGCCTGCCTTTAGATGCATATAGCATCTAGTTCAGCTCCAGTTGCAAGCACTAGTTTCTTAGGAACCAAAGAACAGTAAGGGCCAGATCATGGGACAGGAAGATTGTCAAGTGTTTAGCACCTGCCGTTAGTGACAGATTGATGTGGAGCTGACCTCATATTAGTTTCCTAAATAAAAGCCCGAATTTTAAAATATTTACCATTCACTATCTCCCTTTTTGATACATGGGCTTCATCTGCTGAGTTCTTGTATAAATTCAGTGCATAAAACTTGATTAGAGCATTTTCAAAAACACGGTCTTGACCATTCGCTCCAACTATGTCAGTAAGCTCAGCCTGGTTAACCACTCCTCTTTATAAAGAGGACAGTTCTCTGCTATGACCACTAATACTGCTAATCTGACTGTTGTGTCAACTTTCTGCTGGCTTTCTGTGCATGCAATAAGTGCACCCAAATGCAGTGTACAGTGTAGCTTTGCATCCATCATCATCTTGTCCCTGGGTTGTGCTGACGTGGACATTATTTGAGCAATATGCTTTCTTCTTTCAGATTCTGTAATGAGAACAGTCCTTGTCCATTACCAATTTTTTGGTCTTCATGGGGTCCTTGGAATAAATGTAGTGTGAATTGTGGTGGAGGAATTCATTCAAGGCAGAGGTCCTGTGAAAATGGAAATACATGTCCAGGCTGTGCTGTGGTACGTAGTGTTTATTGTCTTTGCATGTGGGACACCTATTAACATCTAGCTTCTAGGGACTTGTTATTTAACTCCTCTCTCCATCTTGGTTTTATTTCTCAAGCTAGAAGAAATTGCTATCCTCAGCTCTTGCTGGAGAGGATGCTGAAATGAACCGGGAAGCAGAGAGGTGGCAGATTCCAGAAGTCAGTGAAGCTGGTTTGAGTGTGTGTGTGTCTGTGCGTGTGTCTGTGTGTGTGTACAGGTAAGAACAGACTGGCACACAGAGAACTTCGTAGGCCTCTCTAGGCTTAGATATCAAGTCCTTTAACTGGCAGCACTCTACATTTCTTTTATTCTATCCCACTCCCAAGGATGACCCTGTTGAGTCAAGGAGGCCCTGCACACATCAGACATGAGTCTTGTTGTCATACTTGAGTAAACAACAGGTCATACACCCAGTTAACCCATCAATGAGGCAATGGCTACCAATTTTCTCTCCTTTATTTTCCCTTTCCTATTCTGGCAGCTGTTTTGTGCAGATGTTTTAATTAGTTTTATGGAGAGTTTTCTTTCAGTGTAAGCAGATTTGATCTGGAACCTCCCATCTGTTCACAAGCTGTTTGGCATTTACTCTAGAATCATAAAGTCCTAAAGTATTACATTGCTCTCTCTCTGCCAGAAAATATGGGTTTATTTATTTATTTTTAGACAAGAACTCAATGCTTTTCACTGGAATCTTCCTGCTGGTGGTGAGAATTGTAAGGACCCTGAAACACCACATCCCCATCCACCCGAATGTTGGCTCTACTCTGTGGATGCTCATAAAGATGGCAAATGTTTTGTAGTCTCCACTACAGGATTCAAAAAGCCAACCAAACAAAAATAAAAAATAGCTGTAAAAACGGATTATCTAAAACCATTTTAAACCAGTAAACTTTTCAAGGAATAAACCTTACTGACATTTTGTCCTCATGGGGCTCCTCTATGCCAACCTGAGAGCAGCATATCAGGGTCACAGCAGAAAACTAGTTTGCTGTTATTATTATGCACTGCCTGAATTATTCTTCTGCCTGTGATGCACCGTGCTTTCTAAGCCCCACAGGACTCAGATGGGCAAGAACACCTGAGTCAGCAGAGAAACACAAACCTGAGGGAGACATAAAAATAGTAAGCATAGTCCACCTGAAGCACCTCTGCCTCCATAGTCCCCATGTTTTGTGCTGTGCCCGGCACTGTGTTTTACCTGTGAGGTCAGAGAAGGTGAATGGAGGTTGTTTTAGATCCAGCATGTACCCCTTGTTTTCTAGGGTGTAAAAACATCTCTGTCAGTTAGTCTGCTGCTGTTTGATAAGTAAGGTCAAAGTAGTTTTCCTTCTTGGCAGGAATATAAGACCTGCAACCCAGAGAGCTGCCCAGAGGTGCGTAGGAACACACCCTGGACCCCTTGGATGCCTGTCAACATCACCCAGAACGGTGCCCGCCAGGAGCAGCGCTTCCGCTACACGTGTCGTGCCCAGCTCTCTGATCCCCACGAGCTGCAGTTTGGGAGGAAGAAGACTGAGAGTCGATTCTGTCCCAATGACGGCTCGGCAGTGTGCGATACCGACTGTATGTATTGCCAGCTCCGGGGCACTACGGGGAGAGCCTAGATTTGGTGGTGGAAGGGGGATCCTCTCGGAACAGCCAGAAACTGCTGGCACGCACAACTAGTGTCATAGCAGAATGATGGGGACGGAGAGAGCCCTGTGACTTAGCTGTCAACACCATTATGATCCCTGTGCTTGTGGCAGTGTATATATAGATCTATTCCTGGTACTGCCAAGCTGCCCCAACAAGAACAGGCAAGTGATCAGGGTGTAGAGACAAAAAAAAAAGCTATTCTACAGAACAGTGTGTCTTTACTTTTCTTTCTCTCTGGAGGTCCCCTTGTGCACTGCCTCTGGGGTTATTCCCTTCACTACTGCTGTGATCCAAGGCAGCGACCTGAGGGCAGAGCCTGCACTGCCACAGTTTGCTCCCCAGAAGGGTCATTTATCAAGGTTATCGCTAGACTCAGTTTGTATGTGCACAGATTTTGCTTCCCTCCTAGCTATGCTGTAACCCTGTAACACTTGCTAAGAAGAGAAACTCATCCCCAGGGCACATAAATCCTGATTGTATTCATGAGATGAAGTCCTTTTTAAAAGCCCAGCAACTGATTGATTTGTGACCATGTGGTGTCTTGTTTGTTTTCCTTGAAGCTCTTGTTGATGACCTCCTCAAGACTGGTAAGACCTCTGCACGGATTATCAATGGGGGCTGGTCCTTTTGGGGGGCCTGGTCTTCCTGTTCCAGGGACTGTGAGTTGGGCTTTAGGATCAGGAAGAGAACGTGCACAAACCCTGAACCTAAAAATGGTGGATTGCCCTGCGTAGGGTCAGCGATGGAGTACCAGGACTGCAACCCACATCCCTGCCCAGGTAACCATGATTATATTCCTGCATGAAATTCAGAGCTGTTCTTGCCCACTTTAATGGCAGAGCCACCAAAAATCAGTATTTCCAATCTGTCTTTTTTTTTTTTTTTTTTTTTTTTTTTTTTTTTTTAATTTGGGGGATTTACCCTTAATTTATTTGAAAGCTATTGTAATGATCCAATATGTGATCCACACACACTTTGGTGCTGTGAGTAATGTTTCACCTAGGCTTAGAGAGTAAAACAGCCACATCCTCTAAAGGAAGTAGCACGGTGGCTTGCCTAGCAGTGTTTTGCTTCAAGCAGGTTTGCTGCTCCATCCAGTGGAGGGCATGATGGTGCACCTGCACCTTGGTGAGGAGACGGGCTTAATGAATGTGACTTAATGCTGTGTAGAGAGATGCTTGATGTGGCAGTTCTTCTTGTGAACACTTGTTTCTTCCCCTTCTCCTGCTTACGTATTGTTCTTGCGATGGGCATCTACTCTTGACATCAGTTACCATTTCCTGCACAGCCAGCAGGGAGTATTCTTGCCTGGTTTCCTGGTTTTCGAGTTTGTCCTCATGTTTATGTTGCACTCCTGGTCCAGAATAGTAATAATAGACTATTGACTAATGTATTCTCCCTCTCTTATCATTCTCCTTGCTCTATAATAGCTATCTAAGCTAAATTTAAGTGATCTTACACAAATTACTTTGCCTCTTTGCAGTTCTAGCAATTATCTAACTCTGGCAATATAGTTTGTGGCCTACACTTGAAAATGCCGTATTATTATAGTATTATTATGATATTAAAATTCAATGCAAAGATAAAGTGCCAATGCAGGTAGGAAAACATGATCAGAATGTGTAGCAAGAGCACAGCAAGAGTGTCAAATATTGCACTCTGTGGCTTATAAAAAGAAAATAACTCTAGCGCTATAAAGGCAGCTATTAGTACTATTTTGGAAACTCTTCAGTGGCTTTTCACTAATGTCTGTGCCCTTCTTCTGTGCTGTTTTCTCTCCCTGGACACTATGATGTTTTACAATCTATTGTAAGTGCATGACTGCTATTTCTCTGTGTCTCCCTCCTTCCCTGCCTCACTCAATATGTATACACAAATCCTGGGTTCATCTTGCACTAAGTCATGAGGTTGCTGTCTCCTGAAGTAGTGGCATGTGGACCTGAAAATCAGGTCGTCTAGTAACCTGACAAGAGGGGTTGGGAACCAGGGTTCTGAAATCCCTCCCTGGATTTATTATTAACGTGTTATGGGACTGTGCTCATACAAAGCCTCTGAATTTCCCTTTTCTGAAGGCTGGGACTAAAAGATTTGGGGCTCCCTGCAGAAAGGTGCCATATAAACTCCACTTAGGTTGTCCAACACTATTTTTCCAAGTAAATACGCTGCTGCTGTAGGTGAAGTGTCAGAAGACAATATAATAACAATAAAAAGGTGTGTAACAACAAAGTGCCTACCCTAAGGAATAGTTTCTATTACGGTGCTTTATGATGCAGTCTTTTTGTGCATAGACTTCATTTGGCATCCACAGAGTGCAGCATCTTCAAACCCTCTCTTGATATCAAGCTCTTGTCAGGACCAAATGTCCTGGGGTGCAAGAAAGTGCTAGCTAGTCTGGGCAGGGTAGACCTGGAAGGTGAAATACGGGGACTCTCCAGCTTTGTCACAGTGAGAGGAGTAACCGACTGCATGCACCTCTCTCTCCTTGCTTTTCCATACCCTTCAGTGAAAGGCTCCTGGTCGTGCTGGACTCCTTGGTCTCAGTGCTCAGCAACCTGCGGAGGAGGACACTACCAGCGCACAAGGACTTGCACCAATCCAGCTCCATCTAGCGGGGAGGATATCTGCATTGGGCTGCACACTGAGGAGGCCCTCTGCAACACGCACCCATGTGAAGGTAGCCAGTTCTCATCCCTGCTCCAGCTGGCTTGGGTGGTGGTGGGCACATCCGCAAAATGTTTAAAAGATAAATCAGGAACACCATCAGTTAGAAGCTTTTCTGATCATTCAGTAAATGGATATTGAACCAGGGAAAAAGCAGACATCCTAGCATTCAAATCAAACACATCACCTTTCTGTTTGTACTTGTTCACTAGACCATGCTTTCACATTCTAGTGCTGGCCAGCCAAAATCTTGTTAATGGATGATCCATTTAAAGTAATTGAAAAAGCAGGACTTTGGTTCTTGAATGTGGAAGCTGCAAGACAAGCACGAGGAGTCACAAAGCATCAATCTGTACAGTTGCTGAAGGGGTGATCCTTCCTTTTTTTGTCTTACAGACTGGCAGATGAATGTGTGCTACAACTCAGAGTTTACGGTTCGGATCTGTGCTGGTTTTGAATCACCTTTTTGTATTTCTGATCCAGCACAGGCTGACTCCTACTCTTAGGGACCTTAGCAAAAGCTTTATAACTGCTATAATTTGTGCTGGCTGCTTGGGGTATGCCTGGGAGACAACCTAAAATTTGGAGGTCCTGGTGCAAGATTGCCCCATCCAACTCCTTGTACATCTTTAACCATGGAGTTGATACAGGAGCAATTAAAACAACTCTGCACTGTGCAGTGCTCCACCAAGGGTCGGTTCAGTCTGTGTTAAGAAAACTTCAATCTGACAAGTAGGCTGTGATGCCTGCACTGGTATTTATATTGACATAGTTAAATCCTCTGAAGAGCACTGGATTACATGTGTGAGAGGCCCAGGTGAAGATCTAGACACCCTCCATCATGGGAGAAGTTTGTTTTCCACAAGAGATCCTTTTCCTTCTTGGTGATGTTGTCCATGTGTTTTCCTGATCTTGGATTTAAGGTGGCTGGTCAGAGTGGTCAGAGTGGAGCCTGTGTAATGAGGAGGGTATCCAGTACCGCAGCCGTTACTGCGAGGTGCACAGTCCAGACTCTTCTCAGTGCGTTGGAAACAGCACGCAGTACCAGGATTGCCTGTACAATGAAATTCCAGGTATGTACAATGTTGTTGGAGAAGGAGAGGGTGGGCCAATTCAGAAAAACAGCTCATCCCCAGAGTGTCAAGCTAGGGCGAGGTATTTTCTACTATAAAAGGGGTTTGTACGCTTCTAGAAAAACAAGCAAACTGATGAATATGTTATCAACTCCCTTGTTGCAGGCATAGGGTAGCTGGCATTCCTTGGGGTAGCTCAGCTCTCTTAAAAAACAGAATTACCTAGTTCTATAATAAATAACTAGTATTGCTTCACCTGAACTGAAACTTTTAACTTTGCATAGTTCATCTGAGGTTGGGTTATAAAAATGAGCTCTGTTCTCAGCATGGATGCAGGCAACAGAAGGTCCTTGAGTTCAGGTATCAAAGGAAGCATCCTAAAAGAGTGAAGAAACAAGGTGGGGCAGGTGAAGGTAACTTGTGTGTGAAGTGGGAAGAATAATCAAGTGTCTAACAGAGCAGCGTGGTTGATGGATAGATGGTCATTAACATTTTCCACTCTATGTTTTGCGGAAAATGAGTCTCTCGGGAAAATATTTGATATCTGTCTAGGCCGAATAACACCTTCCAAATGTTCTTTTCTGGACTATAATGACCTGGCTTGAAAATCTGAGATCTCTAGATAGTGGTAGTCTCTTTTCCATGGTTCTCTCAGCTACCTTCTTTCCCCTAAATTGAAGAATCTAAACAGTATTCAGGTAACAGTACTGTAATTGTCAGGTCTTTGGAGAGGTTTTGTTGCATGTGGTTTACATTCTGAGCTTTCCATTCAATTTAGAGAGACTCTCAGCTTGCTGCAGAACACAGGAGCAGCTTTCCATGTCTGGAGCTTGGGGGGTGGTTAATTATTTAAAGAAGTAAAGTGGTGGCAAAATGACAACTTTCTCCAATATTCTTCTCTTTGTTTAGTGATCCTACCAGCCTCCAGCATTGATGAGAGCACAAACTGTGGAGGTAGGATACCACTAACTATATATCTTGTTTTTATCTTAACCTGGCTTCTTTTCTCCCTGTGCAGTATCAACCGAACCATTAATCTATACAGTTCACATCCCAGTGATAGCCTTAATTCCACTGGAGTCTTGCTGTCTGAGTCAGACTGGAGGAATGTATCACACTGGCCACTTGTCAATTCCAAGATTTTTATTTATTTGGAGGTTTGGGTTGGCCACCAAGGGTCATTAATTACCAGGAAGCAAATTGCTTGTCTATCTCTACCCACAGGATAAATGGTTCAGGAGAACGAAGGGATAGTCCTCATTTTACCACTGTAAGCCTCCAGCTGTTTGAAGGCAGGAGTTTTTGAGTAACCTATAAAGATTTCACTGAATGGGGTCTCTTAGACAGTTCCTTTGCTGATATAGGACTAGATTAGAGCGTATAGTTGTCCTCCAAGCACTTTCTTTCACTGAAGTCCTCACCTCTCAAAGAAGTTGTCTCCTTTCTGCATGTAAATTGGAAAGATCCAGTCATTAGTGTCACTTCTCGACTGCCCTAGGAGCCCCTGTGATAAAAATCCAGACTGGAGAAAATGGCAAGTTCCTTCGACATTTTAAAATGCTAGTTTCACACTAATGACTATGTCAATTCCCACTAGCATCACACCCCTGCTTTCTTGAAATCTAGATGATCTGCAGGCTGCCAAAATCTCTTCTCCCTGTGCAGATCATGGCAAAAAAAAAAAAAAAAGCATGCCACGTGTGGAATGGAAATGTGGCCTCGGTTTGTGACTGTGGGGCAATCGATGGAATTAAGATTTCGGCACCTACCACATAACAGTCGGCTTTCTGCATCACTCCTTCCCCCTCAGAGAGTGCAATGTATCTGTTCCAGGCTTCTTTCCCATGGGTGGCATTCTGCTGTTATGCTCTGTATTCTCATTTTCTTCTTCTTTTTCCACCGTTATATTTGCTGTTGTAATCTACATTTTACCTTAGCTAATTGTATTCATTACTTAGCATTCTACAATATTTGGCCAGGAAGCCAATCAACAGAAATTCAGTCGATGCATCTCAAAAAATCTGTATTTTCCAAAAAGTTTCCTCTCTGGGGACTCAAGTACTGCAGACAAAATTACTCATTTTATCCCTCAGATACTGCTAAAACTCACCTGAAATATCAGGCGGGTCTTTGAAAGGTGAAAGTGAAAAGTAAGAGAACTTCACGTTTTAGAAAGGATTTCCTACTGTAGTGAACTCGGAAATGTACCAGTGAAATGAAACGTTCACTGCAATGTAAGCAAAGCTGGACAGGAGGAGAAAGAGACAGCGTTATGTGGCTTCACTGAGCACAGTTGCATATTCTGTGTTTTAGCTCTCATGAGTGAGGCAGAGCTCTTTTAGAAAGGAAATGTCTTTTCGGGAGTCTTACAACATTTAGTAGGAAATTATTGTCTTTCTGCTGGTTTTTGGACCCTCATCCAAAACACAATAGAAAGTGGTAATCTTGCAATAGAATTCTATAGTGTGGTTTAAAAAATAAATGTAGCTTGTCAGTCTAATAAATTCTGTATGTTCCTTACTGTAATTATGATTGAAGTGCATTACTTTGCTGTAGGACTCTATTGGTTTGGTTCCTTTTAAACTCAGGAGGATATTTTTTAACTAAAGATTAGAGGAGAGCAGCAGACTAATGGGCAGAATTCATCTGAAAAGCATATCAGTTAAAATGTAAGATGGCACCAAAAAAAATGAATGCCGTGAACAGACTAAGAATGAACCTCATTTAAAGCCACTCTCTGAGTAGTCCCTTCCATTTCTCTGCACACAGTTAAGTCAACACAGCGGTCTGTCCAAACGAATTGGCTTTTTAAGTATTACGGGAATTTTACTGCTGCAGACCCCACCAAGCCAATATGGCCATTCCCCAGGACGGCTGCCCTGGAGGAGCAGCAGTGGAGAATCCCTCCCAGGCACTAAACCCCTGTCATTCCTGTCTGAAAGATTGCAGAGCAAAAGCAGAGGAAAGGCAGCAACATTTGGGGTCACCTTGCTGATTCTTCTTCTGTAGATTCCCCCCTGCACACAGCAAAAGGCAACAGGGTTGTACAGTTTTGCCACCCAAGGGTGCCTCTCATTGCTTCGTTAACTTGGTGGCTGTCAGGGTCACTGATATTTGTTCTGGTGGTGGTGGAGATCTGTTGGTGATTCATTTTGAGACCCTGAAGGGAGGTGAGATGTGACTTTCTTCCCCCACCAGCCACAGTGGGAGGCAGGCACTACCAGCGCAGCAGCTCCTTCCTGGGGGCAGCGCTGTGCTTGGAGGGTGCTGCTGAAAGCCCACATGGAGAGAGCTCTGCAGGAGGCTTTTATAGTCCTGGAGCTTTGCTTTTTGAAATAATCGCACTGTAGCTATCCCACTGGCACCTGCCTGCAACTGCCTTCCTGTCTTTGTGGAGAAAGCCAACCAAAGCAGTTTTTTCAAGCAGTTACCCCCCTTTCCTTTCTTCTTCCTATCATTCCCGTTCCCTTGAGGACTCCTGTTTCACTGTCAGCAGTACAAATACACCTCTGAAGCAGTGCAGAGGTGGCCAGGGCAGTACCCCTCTGTGAATAAGTAAAAATGCTGAGCGCACTTGGATTACACGGGGGAGGAATGTGTCTCTCCCCCACCCGACACACAGTCCCATAGGCATTTTGGGCAGCTGACAAAAAGGGCTTTCCCCTCCTTTCCTTCCCCTTCAGAGAAACACTGAGCATTTTTATCCCCTTATTTCCATGACACGCACATGCTTTGGAATCCATTAATGTGCATTGTTTGTACGGCTCATTTCTTTAGCTGTCAGCTTAACATAATGTTTAGTTTCAATATCAATAGAGGGGAGAGAGGAGAGACAGGGAGGGAGCTTGGAGAAAACAATGCACGAACCTGTTAAACTGCACAAGGCTGAGCTGCAGTGGGGAGACCGATTTGCAGGGAGATTATGTCAGTTTATGTTGGAACGTAAGACTCGGGCTTCAACAGCTTATTAATGTTGATCCCGAGATGTCACAGCTCTGATTTGCACCTGTGGTCTTGTTGGGAGAGGGAAAAAGGCTGTTCTTTAAAAATAGCATCTCTTGTCATTCCCTTGCAGGTTTTAGCCTCATCCATCTGATTGCCACTGGGGTCTCCTGTTTCTTTGGCTCTAGCCTCTTAACGTTTGTGATTTATGTGTACTGCCAGCGCTGTCAGAGGCAGTCCCAGGAGTCGACTGTTATCCACCCAACCACTCCCAACCACCTCCATTACAAGGGCAACACCACCCCCAAGAATGAGAAGTACACCCCCATGGAGTTCAAGGTAGGGTACTTGATGAGAAATACCACAAACAGCTTGATGCTACCTGAACAATTCTGTACTTATGCCGTGGTTTGAGTTGGGTGGGTTTGTGTTTCCATGCCCAGCTGTTGGCATTACATGTGGGGCTGAAGGGGCATTTGGCTGTGTTATCACAAAGGGGTTAAAAAGTCCCATTATTGCAATGGGATTTTGTTCTGTTTCACAGTACTGATGAATGCCAGTCTGGCAAGTACGTACCAACATACTCCAGGCCATTCTGACTATTGTATGTATACAAATTGTCCTCTAAGAAATCAGTAAGAGCTCAGTTCAGTGCTTTGTTAGTGCATGGTAAGAGGAAACGGAGGGGAGGAAGAATGAAAACAGAAACTTCATTGGACAAATAGCTGGGAAAATGCTTATTGGTAGGATGAGATTCTGGAAATGCTTTAGGAACTGCCAAATTAGAGAGAATGAGAAAGCAAAGAGGGTTCTGCATCCTCTGTCAGTACTGGACAGGATTTATCCCCAGACAGGCATGCAGAAATGCAATGATAGCAGCAAACCTTGGAGCTGAAGCCTTAGGAAGAGGTTGAAGGGACACACTTTGCTGGCACGTCTGCTTGCTAAAGAGCACATCACTCATTAGCTGAGAAGACAGGACTAAGGGTGCAAGGGACAACGTGCCGAAACAGCAGCACACCACTGTACCTGAGTATCAGTCTCCAGGTGAAGTGAGGGATCAGAGAACTGAGCAGTGGGATGAGTGCAAGCGCTTTGTGTCGCCATGGGAGGAACAGCCTGCCTAAGGTCACTTGAACAGCATGGAACATTGTTTGGGATGTGACACAAAGCAGAAAGAAACCCTGCAGCTGCTTATTCCTTTGTATAGCTGTGTGCTGTTGACATTATGATTGTCTGTTTCTGCTGATGTGGCCTGGCTTCTGACTGAGGCCCAACAATAAGATCAGCTGTGGGACCATTGCCATAGACTAAACTCCCTGGGCGTTGGGAACTGTTTCTACACAGGGACTTTATAATGCAGGGCACAGGACAACTCCTGATAAATGGCCATGACTTGCAATGTAAATGCGCATCAAAATTAAGAGCTAGCATTTGAAGAGTCGATGTTGTTTTGGTGTTTTAAAGGAAAACAGTTTGAGGTGGAAAATAACAGACCAGTTGGGCAATAAAGATCTGCTCAACTCCTTGCGCTGGGCATTGCAGCCCCTCAGAGGATTCCACTGTTTATAAATGCAGTCTCAAAAATACATTTCCTAGCAGCATAAGGCTACACTTGCCTACAGTTTAATAAGAATGTGGCATCATAATGCGAGTCGGCATGGATTTGTGGAAAGTAAATCATGTCAGGCAAATTGGATTCCTTTTTTAAATTAAATAAATATTGATCTAGGTGGGAGGGAAGCGGCAGACATATTGGGATTTTCAGAGGCTTTTAACAAAGTTTCACAGGATGTATTATTCTACACCCTCTGCATACACGGGCTAGGTAATAAATTATTAACACAGGTAAAGAACTGGGACCTGATCCTGGAAGCTTCAAACTATGACAGTAATCCTTTCAGTTGTGTGAGGAGTTGTGGCAAAGTCAATAGGAAGACACAAGTGAGAAAGGCTTGCAAGAATGAAAGTGAGCAAGAGTATCCCCTTATTTCTTACATAGCAACAAAGAAGGTAAGAAGCAATTTTTTTGTGTGTGTGGGCAAAAGCAGATAGTTGCAGGGTTGGCTTTGTATTAACATTTTCTTCATAATTTATACTGTGCTGTCTTATCAGATTATGCTAAAATAGGAAGAATAGTTATAATTTAGAAGAATTAAGTTGTTCCGAGAATGATCTTGATTGATTGGGTAAATGGATTCTGAAATGCAATATGTCTATGCAAAGCGGTGCAGTGGAGTAGAAGTAATAACAAGGCCAAGCAAAGTTTAAAATAGCAGCAGATTAGTTAATGCAGTATCAGGAAGGAGTTGACCTCTTTGATAGATCCATCTCTGAATACTTGATCTAGTGTGTAGCAACACTGAGCAGCTGTTAGAGACTTCTTTCACGGGACATGAAGAGCCCAGGCACTAGATCAGGTTTTGAAAAGTCTAGTTTACGTGAAGGAAAGCATCAGCTAACTGGGACTGTATGAGTTAGGCTCAGCGAGAAGGGACTTGGACATAGTGAGAAATAGACCAGATGAGGCTTATTTATAGAATGTTAGGAAGTGAAACAGTTCAAGTGCATAAATCTGCAGTCATTTTACAGACAAAAATTGTTTAGGAGTAAGGGGCTACTTGCTAAGAAAACCTCAGTCATATTCATTGTGAATGAGGCCAATAGATTTACAGAAAGTTTATCAAGTGAAGCCCCTTTCCTCTATTCCTGTGGAGTATTTCCACAGTTTGTCTTCTCCATTGGCCTGCCTTTCTTAACCTTATGCCTGAAATCTTCTCATTTAATATTATAAATCTGCCACTCCTCAGCGTTGCCTTGAAGAACATAGCATTAGTGCAGTAAAAGGAAGGCTCTGTGTACTCTGTGCTGTGTAATTACAGAACTTGTTATTAGCCGGCGTTATATTTAGGAATAACTGGCAGATTTTTCTAAGGGTCAGGAGGGAATTTTTCATGCCTTCAGGAAGCATGTGTGGTTTTATTGTGATGCTACACAATTAACATTCAAGTGAAGGTGGAGCTAAAATTCACCTTCTGGAAAATAAGAGTTGGACGAAGCTTCTATATGGGCCCATTTGAATTTCAAACGTGTGCACGTGAAAGAAAGTGAAAACACCTGAAATTCCAGATTTGAAGCCCAAGTAAGTTTCTACACAGCAGATGCCAAAAAAAACACCCCCAAACATTTTTTAGTTGATGAAAGCAAAAGAATTGTTGCAGGTTTGTGTGTGTGTGTGTCAAGGAGTTAATCAACCCATGATTAAGGAAATACATGGTGTGTAGACTATTTTTCGGTAGCAGAAAATGATAATACACCGTGACATAATGGCAGCAGAAGGCTGAGCATATGCAAAACTCTATTATTTCTATTCTTTGAAAATACTAAGCCTTCTGCAACCATCTTTAGTTTGTTTTCATCTTGAAATATCTCTGCTCTCTAACCAGCAGGTGAACACAGTAGAAAGTTTGGCAACGTTACATTCAAATGTACAGCACTGGATGCAAGCACATAAATCAAGGTGAATTTTATATGAAGGCAGATTTTAAGGAAGGAAGTGCTAGCTGATATGAGTCGCGTTGGACATTTCAGCCCAGCAATGCAGTAATGCAGATCAGATGTAAATATCATACGTAATGGTGACCTATTGATCATTTAGCTGATGCTAACTTGTCTAGGCAGTGTTTTGCAGAAGAATGTTTTATTTTTGCTGGCTGCTTTTCCCTTCCTGTTTTGATTTCTCAGAAATGCTGTGAAGTTTATTATTAGCTATTTTAGCCAAATGTCTTAAAAGATTTCATGCATATGCATTTACCAGCAGCACGTTGATTTTCACTTGTTATTCACGGATCGGAGGGGAGAGACCTTTTGGGTCACCTAATAAGCAGTTCATGTTTCATTAATTGGTTGAAGTTCATACAGCACTCTGACAATATTGAAGTCTGTGCAGAACAAGAGCATAATGAAATAAAAATTATCCACACTTCACATTTTGGCATGATGCGTTAAAGAACCATCTACAACCTTTCCAGTACTGCCACACCGATTAGTTAATATCTGGCTATCAAAGCAGAGAGAAGATCCTCTTCTGTGACATCTTGCTTCAGCCAGTCAGCATCTTACTCATGTGTGTTGCTTGTTAGCATCATGCGGATGGAAATCCAGATGATCCTGCTGTAGAAGCAGGAGGATGTAGGGTCAAGGTTGGGCCCTTGTGAATTAGGAGCTCTAGGAACAGCCACACATGAAGAAAAGGTTTGGACTGAACTTCTTCCTATTGCTATATCCTCTGCCAATAAAGAGAGCCAACTTTTTACTCTACACGGGATGTGGACAGGCAAAGGCATCTGCACATTGGTCCAAATCCAAAATACAATGGCCTTTGTATCAAGCCAGATGTGATTACTGAGAAATGTAAGTTTGCAGGATGGTTATGATGATGATTCTGCAGATTTTCTTCTCGATTGTGCTGGACAGACCTGCCTTTATCCTTCCTTCCTTAAACAGCTTTAGCCATGACTCATGCAGTCAAACTCGTTCTGTACTGACGCCTCCAAAAAGCTAGGGAAGCACTTAAAGCATTGCATCTGTTCTAGGCATCACTGCTGCTCTCGTAGAAGCGAAGGGCCAAACACGTAAGTTGTACTCAAGCAAAATAGTAATTTATGTCAATGAGCAAATGTATGTGGGGGAAGGCGAGGTGAAAACTGAGTGAGATAGCAGGATATGACAATGAAAAATGGAAACTAAATATTGGATGTTTCACTGAGTACCTCAGGTTTCTACAAGGACACGAGAACAATGCAAATGAAATTGAGTAGGACTGTAAATCCTGTAGTTGCCCCAAATTATACAACAAATATAAAGCCAGCTACCAGAAAATGGGGAAATATTCACTAGGTCACCCAGGACTCGATATAAACTAGAAGATAGAATGAATATTTTTAAATGAAGTGAGAACAACGCTGTTGAGAATCAAATGAGAGTGCAGAGCAGACACCCCCTGTGGAGGGCTCCAGACGTTGTGATCCACACTTTACTGATCCCAAATAATTCATGACAATAAAATATCAATGTGGAAGGTTATGAAACAGAAACCCATTCTGTCTTTGGAAGAAGAAGCCTTCTGAATAAAACAACAGGACAAGTGTTTGGCATGGCTTCCAACACTGCAATATGAAATAAAGCTCAGGGCATAGGAAAGTGGATCTCTCTTTGGATTTTAAATGTCTCTTTCTTGGAGATGGTCATTTTCACTGCCACTGAAAATCACACCTATCTCATAGCAGGGAGACAGCAAGTGGTTCACGTTTAAATGAGCTTTAAGTGTCGTCAAGTGCCACGGAGGAATGTTTGTCTAAGTCAACCTTTGTCTCTGAGGATGTTTGTTTCTCTCTGCCATGGAAAGACTTGGGGCTTCAGCGTCCTGTTGTTTAATTTGGTCTGTTACTACTTCAACTAAAATTGGCTAACCCATTTATTTGTAGCGATCGCAGCACATACACTAATAGCACTGCAGTATAAGATTTTTCTTTTCCCAGTGACCCTGTGTATCGCCATGTATCATTCAAGCCCCAGTAAGTGACTGTAAAGTTCAGACATAAGCCAACAGCTGATGATACCCAACATAGTCAATAAGTTATCAACAGCCTCCCTTAAGTACTTGCTTTAGCTGGATGGCATTTGAGAGGGAGATTTAACTGATGTAATCAGCTGGAAAAAAATAAATACAGATATATATATAAATAGAGTAAATCAGATTGAAACATAAATTTTGTTCCCAGTGAATTTCATGTTTTACAAAGACCATTTCCCCTGAACAAAGTGGCATTTAAGAACATTAAGTGCTTGAATGGTAGAGTACATATTTTTAGTACTTACCATGAGTATAGTATTATTTGAAAAAGAATAGTAGGGGCAGGGGGTTGTATTGGCAAAGGAGCATTCTGCCCTTTCTTGTATGATCCTACACTTGCAAATATCACTTCAGGGGACTCTCAATTTGCATAATGCCTGCTAGGAAGGGAAAGCAAGAGAGCTTACTGATGGGGAAAAAAGGATTAAGTGGTGCATCTCAGTCAAAATCTATTTTATCTATCTGCCTTTTCTCCTCTTTATGTCATTGGGTTGAGTGAAATTGAGCAGTCAAGCATGCCCGGAGGTGTGGCTGTCCTGGGATGATTGTGCCTGTGCAGTGATGTGCATCTCTTGGAGGTGTCCTCACGCCATGGCAGCAGAGGCTCAGCAGGCTGCTGTGTGCATGTCACAGCTCTCACCCTCGTGTATATGCATTATTTAGGAACAGAGGAAACTGCCAGTTCAAGTCTGAACGTTCCCTTGCTTTTGCGCTCTTTGGGATGCTAAGCAGCTGCTGACAATGATCCCCCAAAGGAAATTGTTTGCCCCTCCATCCACTCTTGATGAAAACCCTTTATTACTTTGTAGGGCTGCTGTTACTGACCTGGAGGTGGGAATCCACATCGTGGGTGGATCTACAGCCTAGGCTAGTCATCACAGATGCTGGTACCGCCTTTCTTTGGGGTTGTGTTACTGCAGCTGTGATGGTCTGTGGACACAAACAAGACAGGTTTTTAGGTAGACAAGTTTTATTTATTTATTTATTTATTTATTTATTTATTAGATCAAGGAGCATCTGGAAAAAGCTGGCGGCTTTTTGAGCATATGAGCTTCAATTTCAGATCTGGACAGGCGTGTTCAAAAGTTCATCCAATTTTTCCAGCTACACTAATTGATCTAATAATGGATACTACTTTTTTTTTTTCTTGCAATTCTTACCTTTCCTAATTTCTCAGGGGTTGATTTGTATTTCCCCCACCCACCCACCTATGCTGGAAGGAGAATTAAATGAAGTGCAGGAATGGGAATAGCAAAACCACACTGCAGTGATGGCTGTGTACTTACATGACTTCCCTCTACTGGCCAGAATAGGAATATTTCAAATATACCCTAGTCCCATTTGCTAAAAATTAATGGTTCTCCCTTGTTCCAGGTGCTTAAAGTGGTTCTTCTCTCCTTGTCTCCACAAAGCTCTGTCTGGCACCGGTATGCACAACAGTCAAACTGGGAAATCCTCAGTGCTTCTGAGATATGCAGGAAGAATTAATTATGTATTTGTAGAAGAGCTTAAGGGGAGCCATGAAGGCAGTGAGCTAAAGTAAAGGCAGAGGAAAATATTGGACAAACAGTAAATAAACGAAAATATAAACTTAGTGGTACACTTGGAGGAGAGCTGCCTCACTATTCATCTGGAATAGTTCCACTAGCAAATAATGGATTCTTAAGTAGAATTGTACAGAAATGGAGCTGCATACGTACAAAATAGCTGTGTCGGTTTTCAGAACCAGATCTCAATGTCCAGATCTTGTGTGGCAACTCTGAGGGAGTGCTGCTGAAATTCCCGAGCTTTTTTTTTCCTGAACCATGACAGCCCTGTCCTAAAAAGCAACTGAGAGCATCATCGGGGCTGCTCAGGATGTCTGGTTGCTGCCACAGCACCGGCTGCAGCAGCAGTACAGCCATCGCCACCTTCCCCCAGAGCATCATTTATATATGCACAACAGGTTTGGCGTAGGGTGAGCAGGCGCAGCTCTGCCTGCGTTCCCCCGTAGTCAGGAGGAATCCTCATTAAGTCAGCTCTAATGTTGTCCTGAGATTTGGCACAAAGCATGTGAATAAAGGAAAGAACTGAAAATCTACGGATGAAGGAATCTAGATGGACCGTATCCCAGAGTCTGTGAGAACCAGCTAATGAACAACTCCAATTACCTTTATAAATATCTTGGATATTGGATCTTGGGCAAACCCTCATTGCCATGAAATGCAAAGGTAACACAAAAGCATTCATGAGAAAGCAGGCCAATTTCCTCCCAGCTAATTGAGTCACTGTTAAGCTACCCAAGTCCAATGCACTAAAGTCACACAAGTAGCTCCAGTAACTGTGTGGGAAACACCACTTGGATTGGGGGTTAAGAGAAAATATCTGTAAGCATACATGCACAATCAATAAAGTATGCCGTGACGTTCCCTATTCAACAAAGCATATCAATGAGGTGTTAAACCCCGGATGGTCTTTAAAATGTGGCAGAGTCAGGACCATACCAGAGAGTGAAACCAGGAGAAACAAATGGGATTGACTCAACTGTGCTTTCAGTTACAGCGATGGGAACTCATTGAAACAAATCTGTGTCAGTGTTAATATCTGAAACCCGAATTAATGTTGGAGAGGCAACATCTTACATACTCTGATGAAATGAAAGGTGCTTGGGTGGAACTGACAGCTGAGTCTGGACCGTAATGCTAAGGAGGAAGAAATCAAACATGATCACTTTTTGCACAGAGTTTCAGCCTTAGTGGATGAAAGGAAAGCACTAGACTGAGCTGCATAAGGGCAGATTCTCAGCTGGTTAAAAATGTAGCTTCACTGGTCCATACACTTAAAGAAAAGAGTGTGGTGTTGGTGTCTGAAATAATCTTGTGACATGTAAGTACAAATTGGCTTGGACAGGAAGGTTGCTGCAGAGACTGAAACCTGGCTAATGGACTGTAAACATCGGGCAACTGTTAATGGGAACATATGGGGCTATGGGGAGGAGCTGTTCAGGGCACTGCAAGCAGAAATGCAAGGTTTGGCTTTATTTAATATCTTCATTAACGAGCTTGGAGAGGGTACAATCAGTGTGTTAATTAAACTAGCAGAAGATATTAAACTGGGAGGTGTGTCAAAAAAACAGCCTTTGGTATAGAAATAATGGAAAATGACCTGGAGAGATTGTAAGTGTAGAGAGGAAATAACAAGGTAAGCTGCTGCATGGGGAGAAAACAAAGCAATCGTGAGGAAAATAATCAAAAAGCAGCTATTTAGAGGGTGGGAGACACTTGGAAAGCAGTAAGACTATAAGGGACGGAACAGAGTTAGCAGATGGCAAATTAGGCCCAGTTTTTACTTTTATTTCTATTTTTACTACGTCTTTTTTTTTTTTTTTCCTTTTCTTTTCACCACTGCAGTTACACCTTTGCAATTCTCAGGCTAAATGTAGCCCTGTGGGCTGGCACAGCTCTGCATGAGTTATGTTTGTAATTTACCACCAGAAGTGGCTCGGAGGCCATCTGAAAGCTCAGGGCTGCTTGCTCCGGTGCCAGCTGCCTGCCCCGGACAGACCTGCAGTTGGCCACCGCCACCTTGCTAGTTGCCATCAGCTGAAGCCTGGTTGCTGTAGGTGTGAACTGTTAAACTTAGAAGGCTTTGATCATACCTGTGGTGAGTTAGAGTCCCATAGCATGCCCAAGGGCAGGTGTGTAGCTCAAGTGCTAAGCCTCTGTAGTGATGCTGTTGTGTGTCAGGGACCCAGGAAGGGGGAGGAACAGGCACCGAGGCACAGCAGGACAGCAAGGAGACAGATTACACCGTCCCACACAGCTGAGATCATGTCTGCTATACCCGGTGCACCAGCTATATTGGCAAGCAGCGCAGGGCAGCCCTGAATTCCTCTTTTGTGTCTGGGTGCCACGTCATGGGTGTCACCACCACCAAATTACTGGCAAGCCAGGGATAAATAACACGCTTTACACCAGACACCTGCACTTGCCAGTGGGAAGACTTCCATCAACTCTTTGGACTTCAGTTCCCCATTCAGAAAAAAAATGTGGATCTAGCTCCAAGCAGGAATGCACTTCAGTTTGCCTGATTATTACATGCAGTTTGTTTTGTCATCTTACTCATGTGCTTAAAGCCAGAGATGTGCCAAAGCATCTTTCTGACAATGGTCCTTTATGTTGCCAGCTCTGAAGGTTTTAAAAAGTTTAAAACAGCAGTAATATAACCGCACTCCCTCCCAAGAATGAGGATAAAATAGCTATTTTCAAACAGCTATAGAAAACTGTAGCTATTCATTTTCTTATAATTGAATGTTAGTTCCATTGTCAACCTGAGCACATCCACAGATGCTGCCGTCATTTGGGGGCTGTTTAATTTATTTACCAATAACAGTGAACAAAGAATTTCCAGTCTAAAAATATGGTAAGCTTCCATCCCAAAGAACATGCAATCATAAGTTTAGTGTCTCAGTGGGATTTTTTTATATCTCTTTTCAAGAGAAAATACCTTCTTTTACAGAAAATAGGTTCCTCATCTGTACATCTACACCGCACAGATTTACTACTGTAAATCCTGCAAATAGCCTTACTGAATTCATTGGAAAAACTCAATGAATAAACCTTGGCCAATGCTACCTTTGACTTCAGCTTAGGCAGAGCTCAAGAGATTTTGTAAAAGCATCAGGTAAGACAGTTTGTTTAGCATAAGGCACTAAGCAAATTTTTAAGGAAGATCAGAAGGAAGAATTACTAAAGACTTATAAGGCACTTGTAGCTTGCAGCAAATACATGGGTCTCATAAGGTCTTTCTGGCAGCTTTGTCTTTCCAGCGCTGTTTGTAATGCATAGCTTGAGAGGCACAGCAGTGTTGTGGCATCCGGTTGATCAGAAGAAAGGGAGCATGTGGGTGGGCCAGATGTCATTTATTTTCCTGGTGTTAAATTTTGCCAAAACAGACTCTTTTAGTTATATGGTTTATTTTGTTGAAATGTAATTATTATGCTAATTATTTCCAAATTTACTGGTTAATTATAATTCTGAGATCTCTGTCTTCGTGCTTCCAGAGATGTACAAGCTTTGGAAAATGTTTCTTAATATTAATTTATTTCTGCAACCCTAATTCATTTGGCTAATGTTCCTAGAACACAAAAAGTAACTTCCTTTAACAAGAAGGCATGGCTAGCTCCATAAAACAGCTGATCTGTATCGAAAAGGCATTTTGCTCAATCTGATTTCACTGCGAGAAACAAATGACTTTAAAAGAAACACAAAAGAAACTGAATGTTGGATCTCGGATGCATTACATCATTGCACAATTCCCTGAAGTGTCCATTTTCCGGGGGGATGGGGGAGAGTGTTGGCCATCCGACTGTTGCTACAGGATGTGTGCTGCATGCCGTTCCAAGGGAAGTTGGAAACGCTACTTCGCTTCTAATTGTGCAAATGACTTCGGTGGGAATTCTGTCCCCGATTTCTGCAGATGCAGAATGCAGGATGCACATGGGCTCGGTTTGTTTATTGCCAAGCAGAACGGCCTGACTACAAAGGTGCTGTTTGGTACCCAGACCTTTATTTCAGACCTTGGTCTCTGTCCACCGCGGATGACCAGGGTTAGCAGTGGTGGGAGTTATGACCCTTTCTTCCTCAGTTCCTGTGCTCACTCGGTGAGGAAGGAAAAGGGGAGGTTTTTCTCTCTGTAGTACACCGGGGTGTTCAACATTACAAACACACTTGCCAGATGGAAACTTCCAACTAAAAGCTAGATGGGGTGGTTTGAAGCTGACCAGGAAGGTGACCAAACTTTTTCTTTCTTTTTACCTTTTCAATGAGGAAAGTGTCATGGGTGGGAAGGGGAAGAACTGAATAACACTTGGTGAAAAACAGTTGGGGAACCATTGAGCTGGAGGAAATTGTTGCTCCACTGATTTTGCAGGGACAGACGTGCTGTGTAGTTGGTGAAGATTAACCTACAAAACTCTTGGGAAACTCACTGATGTTTCCCCCACACCACCCCGAAACAGAAAACAAGACCTGGAGCACCATGAGAATACTGAGATCTGCTGGATAGGACTGAGGAGATCGTGTCATTGCCTGTCACCCTGTGGGAACTGTGTTTACTTTGTGGCCCTTATTTTGATATCGGCTGTGTGTGTATCATAGGCTTTTTGAAGCATCCTTTTCACTTCAGCTTGTTGAAAATGACAGGGGATTCCTTTCAATTGGGGGTGGAGAGATCTACATCCCTTTTCTAAGTCAAGTTTTGAAATTTTCATGATGGTTTATTGAAAATTGAAACATTTGATCTGTTTATGTGTGTAAGAAATGTTTATACAGCTTGTACATGCAGCTGTAGGATGGGAGTAGCACTGAGAGTCCCATACTGTTCCACATGAAGATGTTTTGATACATCTGGGAGAATGTAAGCAAGTAGGTCAGTGGAGTATGACTTCATGATTTGGAGCAGAGGCAGAATTTGGGGGAGTAGCAGCAGGACTTTGCTGGAGGAAAAGCAACAAATGGAAAATCTGAATGATGACTTAGGCTAAAAATATCAATGGTAAAAGCTGAGCTAAATTAAATGTATGCATATGACCCAATAAAGACATCTGATGCTTGTCTTTACCTTGGGAGAAACAGCCTGTGCGTGTATGTCGGTATTTTGCCTCCTGTATGAGTTCCAGGGAAAGACTAACACGCGAGGGGATATCAGTAAACTTTCCCCTCAGATTGTTTCAGTTCTAATTGCTAATATAATAGCAAGAGTGATAACTAATTGTATACGTATTTCTGTAAATACTCGGTATTCTGTTGTGCTTGGCATAAGCGTGTAATTTGCTGGCAGTAAGACCAGACCTTTTGATTAGCTGACAGATCACACGTAATGTAGAAAGCTGCTGCTGTTTTGCATCCTCTTAAGCCACATCCATCTTAGTTCATCTGAAAACATCCCCGTTCGACAAAGCAGAGTTCCCAGGTCAGAGAATTTTTTATTCTCTGTTAGTCATATGCCAATGCAACATAATAAAGTGTCTTTTAAAGAGAGAAGTTGAAGTTGTTCGTGCTTCTGAGTGATCCACATGGAGCTGTTAGTACATGCTGGTGGCGTACCTTCTGCTTAAAGATCCTGAATTGAGGTTAGCAGTGAATAGACCAGAAAAATATGAATGATATCAAATATGCTAGGATGGCATGGCTCATACAGAAAGGAAGAAAGCAAGTAAAAATATGTGATTGATGCATGTTGAGTTTCCAGTTATTCTCTGAATGGAGCACTTTTTTCTAACCACATCACACGAGTTTTGACAGTAGCTCGGGTTATGGTCTCAATTTTGCATGGGGAATATTTTGTTTGCACAACTACCAGAAGCTTCTTTCTTCTCAAGGGAGGATGGAACTGAAAAGAGAGCCTGAACTCCATTTCCATCAGTGTTTAAAATACAGCTACGCATGGCACAGAGATTCTGCACCAAGTGGTGTTTCAGCAGAAGTCAGTCGGGCTTTTTGTCTTTTTTGATCCTGTGTGCTCAGCAGCTAGTACCAAGAGGTTGGAGCTGCTGGCAAGGGGAGGCATTAGTGCTCGTTATGGGGGGAAAAGCAGACAGCAAGAAGTGGAAAATACAGGATGAGCATTGGGAAAAATGCCATCAGTAGGGTCTGGTGGGTGCTCAGACTGAAACATTGCCCTGGAGGGTGCAGGATGGTGTGGCAGAAGGGCCCAGGCAGCAAAGGCAAGTCTCTCTTCCTTCTCTGAAACCTCAGCTGAGGACAGCTGAGCTCCAGTGCTCGCTGCAATGCTTTAGTCATCTTAGTTTTAGCAACCGTAGATAAATCCCTACAAAAGCGACACAGTATCGTCCCTTCTCAGAGGATTTACTGGGCACTGCCTTCAGGAGCCACTTCTTGGTCTCTGTGATACTGGGGACTTGGCTCGAAAGTGGCTGAGGAGAAGAAGACCTCGTAGGAGTTGGGTTGAGAGCAAAGGTTGGTTCTGGGTTTGTTTTTCAGGTTGGCTAGTGGGAGGTGGTGATGGCTCTTGGCCTGTCCCATCGGGACTGACAAGTATCAGTGGGAACACCCGTGGGTGCTGCAGGCTGTTTTCATCCCCACAATTTCATCCCCCGGGTTGCCGGGGGGCTCTGACCTTGATGGTGTAACCCATATAGCGTTGGGGGAATATCATCCAAAGGGAAAGTCGGTGGCCTTCTCTGCACAGTCACAGTGAAGAGGAGCCAGACAAGAGCAAGGGTTAAAGCTCTCAGTGAGATGGCACGGGAGCCCACCCAGGGAGATGGATCTGCACGTCTCTTCTCACACAGAGCATGCCTTGGTGTGTGTGTGTACATCACTAAAATTCACGGCTGCCTAATTTCCCGTCTTCAAAATATCAAGCAATTTCTAGTGCCAAGGAACCTAATCACCTATTTATTAAAATGAGACAGACAATAAGTTTGTGTGGGGAAACGTGAAGGCAGTCCGCATTGATCATGCTGATTTAGGACTGTACTGCCTTCGCAGTTTTTCCAGAGATAAATTCCTTGCGGCTAATTGCATTATAAATTCCGTTAAACCATTTTCATAAGGTATTTCCCTAAGATATAAGCCCTCCATCAAAACAACAAAAAGAGCAAAGGAACAGTTGTGGGTTTTTTTCCTAATTAAATGTTATATGAAAGTAAGACGAGAAAAAAATTATGTGATTTGTGTTAATTAAATGCTAAGTCTTCTGTCAGGGGCTGGTTTTAAACACTGGGGGGACTTGTTGAAACTCATAAAGATTTTTCCAATTGAAAAATGTAGAGTCCTGAGGGTTTTGCCCTCAGATCAAGATGGTCCTGAGCCAATGCAGGTCAGGATTTCAATGCCACCAAATTTCAGAGGCTGTACTCCTGGCATGCCTTGAATCTGAACTGTGCTGAAAGGTGACACAGACACGTTCAGGATGCTGGGCTGCCATCAGGAGCACCTGGGGAGCGCAGCAGTGAGGATCAGCCTATTCCTCCTGCTGGGGCAGCCCATGGCCATGGGGTTATGCTGCCTGTAGTGGGCATCCTGAGCTAGAGATGCTGATAGGAAATTGCATTTGCTGCATACAGCAGGGATGAACACCTGTGTTTGTTTGCCGGAGAGCAGTTCCCCAAATACTCAGTGACAGTACCTGGCAAAGTGCGTTTTTAGCGGCGATCTCAATCATTTTTATCAAGCTGGGTCAGGAGACACTGAAGCACAGAGAAGTTAATTGAATTTCCCAAGGAAGCATAGAAAGCAGCGGAGAACTGAACCTGACTTCCTTGTTTGCCAGCCTCCAGCACAAAGCAGCAGACTGTTGCCTGCACCATTTTAATATTTCTTCGGGTGACTGCGAGCAAAGCATGACATTTCTCTTCTTCCTTTCTTATTGAAGGGCACAAATTCTCGTTCCTTGGAATTATTTGTCATTTTGAGCATGCCTGTACAAATTCTCTCTTCAGCTCCTACAAGTGATGTGCTGTGAACTCATTTTAGAGAGTCCAGGCAGGGAAAGATCTAAGTCAGACCAGGAGGAGGCTGGGTCTCCTCCTGTTTTCATGTACAAAGTGTTTCACATAATGCCCAGTTCCAAAAAAAAAGAGTAATTCAGCAATTGGGAGATTTCTTTTCCAGGGTATTTTGCCACAGGAAAGCCTCTCCTCCTAACATCTTTATGAAACCGGGAGGCACAGCTACTAGGGTAGCTGTAGCCATGAGTCTGCTTTTGGACTAGAAGAAAGTATCTTCTTTTCTTCCTCCTCCTCTCCCCCTCCCCATGCAGTAAAGTTCTTCAATTACATAGAAATTGGGACATAAATGTATTGCCTGTGGCCTTGTCTTGGAGCCTCGAGGTAGCTCTGGTCACTGAAGTGGTCGTGGACCTGCCCCGGGCTCCCCTAACTGCAGCCCGCCAACAGCCAGGCACCTGCTGAGGGCTGATCACCCCCTGCCACCACGACATGGGGATAGGGGCTCCCCAAAAAGGCAATTTTTTTCTACAAGTGCCCTCACGCAGGAGGGAGGCCTCTCCCCCTCTTGCTGACGGAGCCCTGAGGCCTGAAGTTTAGGTGGCTGGAGTCAGACGGGTTGGCCCTCACCCTGTGTGATGTGCTTGAGGCTGTGGGAGGCCATTCTGTGAGCTACCAAAAGGAGTAAAGCTCACGGGGCTGGGTGTTTCTTGGGTTTGAGCATTAGTTAATTAATTAATTCTCATCTTGCCCTGAGCTGGGTTGGGTGAGAGCCCTTTGTCTCAATGGGCGCTGAGGTGAAGTGGTTTCTGCAGAAGCACCAGGAGGCGGCAGAACAGCCATTAGGCCCAGGCCTCATGAGACTTCTCCATCTCTCTGCTCCAGACCGGGGAGACGCTCAACCCCTCCTTAAATGTGCTGTGCCCTGATCACGAGGATGCTGTAGCAAACAAACCTTGTGTTGACCCTCAGATCCAAGGAGTGAGTTCCCTACCATACAGCATGACAAACGTTAAAGGTGCACGGAGGAGCGGAGACGCGTATAAGAAATTGAAGCCAGGGGTTAGTTGAAGAAAAAAAAAAAAGCTATTAGAAATGTTCCCCACCCAAATTCGTAGAAACCAGATGACTATAAAGATGAAGAAGAAAACTTTGTAAAATTATTGCATCTTCCAAAACATAATTTTATCCTTGTGCGTAGGTAACAGCTGGCATAGGAATGGTTTTTAATCTGGGGGAGGGGGACCTCTGGTTGCTGGTGGGAAAAGTAATAGTAATTTGTGCAAAAAAATGAAGAAGGGGGGAAGAGGGGAGGGAGAAAAGCCCCATTTTTAATTTTTTATGGTAAAAGGGGCATTTGTGGTTCTCATTTTTATGTTGCTGTTGACAACAATTGTTACGTGGTTGTTAAATTTTTTTAAGTTATTTTAGTTTTTTCCAAAAGTGACCATGATTTGTTACTTATACTGTAGCTTACAGAAGTGACACACTTAATATCGGGGGGTCCAAACCTGGATATCTACCAATGGAGATGGAGATCAGGTAAATGCACACCTGCTCTTCCAAAGAGAAAAAGCTGCCTTTTGGCAACTGCTTTGCGAGGGAGCCGCAGGCTGTACCACCAGCGTTTTGGAAGGGATTAGATCGAGCGCTACCATTAACAGCTCTGTGTAGGCCCAGCATGGCTTTGTGCGACATTGACGTTCAGACACGCCATCTGCCAGGAGACTCCGGGTCTCTGGAGAAGGCTCTGGCTTCTGGCCCTAGCAGTAGCTGAGCACAGGTCCCCGTGAGGAGACCTGGCAGGAGCTGTGGTCCCCGCAGACTGGCCCCCGAGCGAGCACCAAGTACCGGCTCACTCTCCCAGCCGGAGGGAAGGCGGTGGTGGCTGCAGCGGGGACCCTGCTGGAGAAGGCAGCTGAGAGGGAGGTGTCTGCAGGTAGAAACGAGTAATGATGTCGTGTGTGACCTCTGCCATGCCTGTCATTGCCTCTTCTCTTTTACAGACACTTAACAAGAACAATCTGATACCAGATGACAGGACCAACTTCTACCCGTTGCAGCAAACCAACGTGTACACGACGACCTACTATCCCAGTACACTGAATAAATATGACTACAGGCCTGAGGCCTCCCCTGGAAGGACCTTTACCAACAGCTGATGATGGACAGAGCCTACAGGACAGGATCACTTCCTACATGAATTTTTTTTTAATTGATTTTGTGGACCAAATACTGGCCCAGCCTCTAGATGTAAATATTGTACAGTAGGGTCTTTTTTTTTTTTTTCCATTTGGTTAATTGTATTTCTTGTAAACAGCACATCTCCCTACAAGGACAAAAATACATATGGACCGTTACGCAGAGCTTTTGCGGCTGTTTGGTTGGAGATGGCTCTTACTACTGCGACTGTTCATGGCTGGAAGGTCGGCGTTGCTGTCCAAGGCCGACAATGCCAAGGAGCTGGCTGTGTGCCGTGCTCAGTGGCTGCCCCGCGGCAGTGCAAGAGGTGGTGGCCTCCTGGGGCAGGGGTGTCTGTCCGGTGAGGAGCATCCTTCCTGAGACAGGGTAGCAATGGTGCACTGGAAGACACGCGGCTCATGGAACAGGCCAAGCGGGACTCCATCGTGCCAACAACTTGAAGAACGTTTTCTTTCCCTTTTCCTTTTTTATTTTTGATTTTTTTATGATTATGAAAAAAAAAAAAAGTAACTTCCTAGGGCATTGTTCCCTGTATGTTCAACAGAATCTTTTCATACTACAGGAAATAATCTCTGCAGCCTTCTTTGGTAATATGCAATTCAGCTGATGAGAAACAACACACAAACAACGTGCATTACCCAAAGAAGCTTTCCAGAATGTTTCCAGTCTTAATTAAAAGGAAATTATATAGGCAGTGAGACACTGAGAAAAGTAAATGTTGGAATAACATCGGAGACATGAACTTAGAGTGCCTAACAAACAAAGATGTTTATATCACTGGAAAAAAATATGTGATGATTGCCGCACAAGAGCCATGGGCTTTTTTTCTTTCTTTCTTTTATGTTGTTTCTGAGACAGTGTTAACTCTTTTTGTTCTAGCTTTGATCCTGATTGTGTCTGCCAGAAAAGACAACTTTAGAGGCCACGCTCTTCTTGTGGGAAATCACCATGCTTTGGGCTAATTTTTACTCTTGTTTTGTTGTTGGTTTTTAGTTCATTTACTTTCAAAGAGCGAATAATTCCGACTTTGCAGGAGGAGGGTATTTTTGTAAGGAATGTTTCCATAGTCTGATGTGACCCAGAAAGTCTGCTGCACATTCTTATAGCGTCTTCCAGTCAGTACTCTATGAAATAGTAACACAGCTGAGTAATGTGCATTGTTTGCCAATATTTCCTTAATTTTTCTGAACAAAACCAACCCAACGAGTAAATGCTGCTGCAGCTATTGAAGTAAATTGGGGCGGTAGCATTATTAAACAGTATATCCAGCCTTGAAATGTAATTTTGTGTATGTGTGTGACTGTGTCTATAAGAACTGTATTAGTTTGATGCAGAAGCCGTGTTGTCTGCAGCCAGATGTTTGTCTGACATAATTGTTTGGCAAAAAGGAAACTTATTGCTGGTGCTTAATGTACAATTACATCAAATGTGTTAGCAACGTGAACAAGTCCACCACTGTTATCATTCAGTGTTTCTAAATATTTATAATGAACTCCTGATGCTAAGGATTTTAGAATGTCGCAATACCGAGCATGAGATAAAAGTACGCCCTGAAACACGCATGAGCTCCACGTGGTCCCGAGCTTGGATTTGTTGTCTGCATCTTACCCGACCGATCGCCAAGCCCCCGCCTGGCCATCGGCTCGGCCGTGCTCCCAGCCGTTCTCTGTCTTTGCTTTATTTCAGGTTTTGCCATAAGCCAGCACTTCGGTAGTGTCTCAGTGCTGTTCCTGTGCAGTTGCTTGTTTGGAGGGCCGGCCTGGGCCGCGTGCTCAGCTCTTCCACGTAGGGAGCCGGTAGGGAATGAGGAAAGGCTGTGTTGCTCGTGACAACTATATTGCTTTTCCTGCGAGGAAAAGCCAATGTGGCTTTGTAAGCCTTTGTTACGGTTGTGTGACCAGAAGGCAAAAATAAAGTAGCCTTCCATTTTTAAATTACTTTCTTCGACTTCAGTTTGCAGTGATTGAAGGCTGTAGGGATATTGGTAATAAAGTGGGGTCATTAGTACTGCCACAAGGATGCCTTAGGCTCAGTGGTGCCCGTCATTTCCAGCAGCTGTTCTTCTAATTTAGCAGCTCATCCTGCTTCTGCTCCGGTTTCACCAGGTGGAAGAGAGGGAACAAAGAAAGAGAGAGGTGCCCTTAAAGCAGCACAGTCAGATTTGAAGCTGATGCAGCCTTGAAGCTTTGTCTTCAGTGACTGGGCAAGAGTGTCGAGGCGAGAGTGGCAGCAGGGAAGCAGACTGGCCAGCACAGTACCCCAGCACCAAAAGCAGCCTCGAGCTCCTGCAGGTGGGCTCTGGAAAAAAAAAAAAAAAAAAAAAAAAAAAAAAAAAAAAAAAAAACAAGAAAACATTTTGAGAAGCAATGCCTTTGTTCCATGAAGAATTCATCCCAGTCTTGCTGGATTGCCTGATGCGCCCCGAAACACTGGGAATCCTGACTTGAAGCCATCCTAACAAGCATGTAGCCGAGGGGTTGAACGTGATTACGTAGACCAGCAGGCTGGGATTTCCCAGCTTTAATTTAGGGGAGTCAGAAGAAAACATGGGCTCCTGAGATCATGCTAGTTGTACTATCGTAAAGCTAAAGCCACCTCCAAGCTGCCCTCTCAGCCAGTGCCTTGCACCAACCTAGATGATTCTGTGATTCTGCAGTCACCATGCGCGTGGCAGGATTGCAGCTGGAGTTTGGGGGATGTGAGCAGGTCAAATCTTGCTCTTTTTTTTTTTTTTTTTTCATTTTCTAATTTCACCCCCTTTTTTTCTTTGCTCCTTAAACATTTTTCCATTTTCGGCCTCACAGAATAACATGATTTAAACTGATACTTTTTTCCAAAGAAAGTGCAATGTAGCAGCTGAAGTTATTTAAATGCTCAGCTCACCAAGATGGGTCATTACTGCCATTGTGCTCGGAAGGTGGCTGTTCCGTAGGCTATTGGAGGGCAGATGCTTTAGGGTGGTGCATGTGGTTATAGTCTCATCAAGACATTCCTTCTTACCAGCCATCCAAATGGATGCAGCCCTTGTCATGTAATTGGCAATCACAGTGAGGGTCTGTCGACTCCATTCGAGCAGAAAGTAGAATTCAGGAGAGAGTGAGAAAGAGAGAAATCAGAGCACTTATTACTCAATTAATGTTTGCGAGAGCGCAGTTCCTTAAGGACAGTGTTAATGGGATATGAGGGCTGCATTTTTATGAGCCTCTAATGCACGGCAGGTTAACGGCACCGTGCTCAGCGATGTTCCTGCAGTCCAGGTAATGCAGCAGTCTGATCATCAGGTCTGTAATGTCTCTAGCAGATTGAATTGCTCCTGGGTGCTGAACTTGCTAAGATTTCCTGTTCCTAAGTCCAGTTTGAAGTGCACTGGAAATGCATTTAGATCAGGAGCATTGCTTCCCAGAGGACTCAGCTTGCTGTAAAAGTAGCTTTTTTCTTCCACTTCTAAGAAAGAGAAGGGGGACCCTGGGCAGTCACAGAGTTGCTCTGGAGACACTGCCTCTGTGCAAACCCTTGGGCCAGGAGTCAGCTATACAGTCAGAGAAACACGATGGAAATCTTACGGCAAATGTTTCATTGAAACATCTTTAATGGAGCCATTCCTTCTCCGTGCAAGTGGCCGTGTTCCTCCCTGCAGAAGGGGTGTGCATCCCGCTGTTATCCAGGCCATATCGTGTGTGGTCACAATTGGGCTTCACCAGCCCAGGCAGCCCTCACCCACCAGAAATAACTCGTGCAGCTCGCTCGGAGACAAACCAACACAGGAGATGCTGCTGCCCTAGAGCTGCGATTGAGTGTTGAGCATGTGAGCCCTGGCTGCTCTTAAATACACGAGCTGTGCAGCTACCATAGGAGAAGAATGTGCAGTGTGTTACACCACTGTCCCTAATGCCTTACTTTCAGAAAAGAGAGAGCTTTCTCTGAAATCAGCAGAGGGTAGGAGCGGAGTCCACGTCTGATGCAGACAATTTGACGCCTCCAGTGTTAATCTGATGTTGAGCCCACCTGGAGAGGAAATTGCTGTCCGCCAAGATTGATTTATTCTTTGTACCAAATGTAGTGTGGGGAGAGTTTTATATATATATATATATATAATATAAATGTAAAGTTTGTGTAACAACTTGCTCTTTTTTTGTAATAGTGTATACATCTATCGGTGGATAGATACAGTATATATTTATAATATATACACACTATATATATATATAGTATATATATATATATAGCAAAACGCCTGCAGAGGGAACTTAGACTAAGAAAGGCAGTGCTGGTATTCCAATTCCACAGGGACAAACCGAAGGAAAAAAATACATAAAAATCTACTGTCCTTTCCGTTAGGTTTAACAAGATACGCTTTTGAGGTAAATGAGATATAATTTTTTAATTGAAAAGAAAATTGATTTTTCTAGTTAGAAGTGCTGATTCTCCCCTAAATCATTCTGGTTCAGAATGCCTAAGTGAAAGATTCTTGCTACTGCTTATATTTTCTGAATAAGCCTCCTGGATCTCTCATGTGTATCACTCTGTTGTTTTTGTAATTATGAGTAGGGAGTAATTGTGCAAAGAAAATTAAAATAGCAAGTAGGAGTAACAAATATTGTACCATTAGAGTAAAACACATAACCTACTGGAACTGGAAAAAATGTCATCTTCCACGTTAAAGAAGTTAGCAATTACTTTCTGAGTTATTGATCAGCATTACAAGCCTTGCCTTATAGTGACACAAGGAGGTTTCAGTGCAGAGCTTAGGGTTGAGAAAACCCTCAAAACCAATGGCTTTGGGTTTTCTGAGGGGTCCAAAAAAGACACAGCGTGCAGAGGCAGGCACCCGGTGCTTCCAGTGCTGCTGGCCATGGCTCCGCAGCCGTTCCTCACCCCGTTGCTCCTGTGAGCTGGCTGTGCTCACGGCACGGCGCCCCTTGGAGCCATCTGGCACAGCAGAGAAGCACCAGGAAGCTGGGTTTGGTGCTTTTTTTTCCTCAACAGATCTTCTTAATGCCATTCAGAGCAAGGACCAGATTCATACAGGGGAGTCTTCCCTTTAAGCCTGTTGGGAGAAAACTTGAGAAGGCTTCAAGATCAGGTTTGGGGTAAGCGAGCAAGCCCACAGGTTTTGATGCTGACTGATTGCCAGAGCCTTCAAATTGGACAAAAGAAAATTAAAATTAAAATTAATAATTAAAAAACACCCTCTGAGCATGGAGGTCCTTGGGGGTTATTCAGCCTCAGCCATTCTGCCCCAAAATTCCTTCTTTGGGCCATTATTTTTTTTTCCTGTTCTGCCTCCAGCCTCAGCTGCAAATTCACCCCTGCTATTGGCGATGGGTCCGTGATAGGAGCGCGGTGTTTGGCTTTCTGGCATTCCCACCCGTGAGTCGTTTTTAAACAAACCTGACAGCGCAAAGCATGAGCGGGTGCCGTGGAGTCAGGCAGAGGTCAGCGTGGCCGGGCCATCAGGAACTGCAGCGAAACGCTTTCGGTACCAACATGTCAAGCACTGGAAGCCAGCCAGCTGCACCGCAGCGCGCTTTACACCCACGCTCAGCCCCTCAGATAACATCCGAGCGCGCGGGGCCCTGAAAGCGCCGCGGTGAACGGAGAGAGCTCCCACGGGGGGAGGATTTAGGGAGGACGCGGCGCGGGTGGCCCCGAAGCGATGGGGCTGAGCTCGCGGTCGGGGCGGGAGCATGATGAGGTGGTGCTGGGCCTCGGGTGCAGGGGAAGCCGCTGTGGGAAGGCTTGTCCCAAAACAGCAAAACCTGGAGCGTGTGGCTGGACTCTGTTGTGAAGGCACATCACCCTTCCTATGCAATTGAACTCGATGGTACTTTAGTATAAAGGTGACCTAGACTGTAATCACTGCCTTTAGACACTGTGAATTTTTTTGGGGTACTCTGTATTTTTATATATTGTACAATGTAAAGAATAATTCAGAAATAAAACAGAACAACCTGCAGGCTTGTGAGTTATTTCCCCTCCGTCCCGGCGGGGCATTGGCGTAGCAGGTCCGGGTTGTGTTTGTCACGACTGAAGACCAAGAAGCCACCAAATCGTGTCACGGGAGATGCTAAATTCAGTTACCCAAGCCAGCTCCCCTCCAACACGAGGCTTACTGCAGCCCCACAGCCAGCTTTTGGTGCATCTCAAAGCTCCTATTGCCGCACAAGGTGCCTGGCGAGGCGAGCCCACATCTCTCTGCAACGCGGGGTGCCGAATCCCAGCACGGTGCCGCAGGACGAGGTGCTGCCCTGCCCTAGACCGGGGGCAGGAGGGCTGCGGGGACACAGCACGGCGGGCGAGGGGCTGCGGGTGGCTGGGTGCGGGCTGGTGCCACGGGACCGCGGCCTCTCCTCGTCCTCACATCACGCTGCGAAAGCCGTGACCGGCGGAGGGGCGCGCTGTGATTGAAGGATGGTGGCAGCCTCGCGCTGAGGAGCGTTATGGCTCTTGTTGCGCTTGTTAATCAAAGTAAAGACCATGGGAAGTGACAGAGTCAGGAACATTTTAGTTTATGTTCCGATACAGCTCGAGACTTATATTGAAGTTTTATACAGAAAATTACACCATAATGTCATAAAAAATAGATTGGATTACTAATAACCTGAAACGTGCTACACCTGCATACATAATACTTTAATCCTACTAAATCATAAGCTATCATTTGGGTGTTTTCATGATCTCAAGTGTGCACACAGGAATTTCTTTTCAATGCAGGCCATTAAAAAGTAATTGAGAGGCACAGGATCAGTAAAAACAAACTTGCTGTGAATAAGATTGATTTTTTTCAGTTAGTTTGCAGAATGACACGGAGAGACCACTTTGGAATGGGTTTGTTTTGCAGCAAGACACCTCTGCGCACAATTAGAGCAACGCGTCACGTCGGAGCCCATTTCCAATTTCCTTAAAATCTGCCTACCACAACATTTTTTTCCTAGGTGCTAATTTGATTCATTAACATAACAGCTTCGCTCGCAGCCCCGGTGCGTTTTGTTCTCTCACCTTCACCACCCCCCGCCCAGCAGCACTGCTTTTCTCCCTTTGTAACTCCCGGCTGTGTGTAGGGACGGGGGGACACTGGGTTATCCCCCAGGTTCCCCACCGACCCTGCGCCGAGCCCTGCAGCGGGGCTGCTCCTGGCCACACCAGGGTTCAGCTCGCAGCAGCCCCTGCTGCTGTTTTGGCCATCCCCAGCTTCTGCCCACAGGGCCTCAGCCCACTGCCGGGCTTCACGCCTGGCTCTGCTGGTCTCCAAACTCCCTCCTGCAAAAGAAGCAGCTCCCAGGGCGTCTCAGCTGGGTTCTTCTCCTCTCCAGTATGTATCTGACAGACCGCGTGCTCTCAAACATGCGGCTCAATTACTAAAAGCTTCGGTGAGTCATTAAAAATGTTGTTCTGCTAACAGCTGTAATGCGTTTCGATGTGTTTTGGTTGGTTCGTTCATTAAGCTGCACGCGCATGGGCTTGGCTCTGCTCTTTCTGCTCAGCAAGCTGAGTTGCAGAGTAGTCAAGGGCGAGGCAGCTTCCAGCACGGCCCAGAGCTGCTCCCGAAAGCAAAAATCCCAACGCCACCACTGCCACCCCCACCTGTGAGGGGAGGACAGACAATGAATTCCTTAAATTGTTGGACATGGGCAGAACCAGGTTTTGAAGGCCACGTCCATCCACCACTGCCATACCTCAGGCCTCTAAAAACCACCAAAGCTGCAGCTCGCTGGGGCCCTGAGGCACCAGCAGCGGCTGTGGTGTCCCCTGCACACCTGGAGGCTCCTCCGGCTGCAGCAGCATCTCCTGGCTGGGGAGCTGTGCCCTGCCGTGTGTCATGCTTCAGGGTAAGTTTTCTACAGATGGAAGGATTTTCAAGGTCAAACTCCACAGCTTCTCAGCCAGCACTTAGCTGGAAGCAAGATGTGCTCCTGGCTTTCCATCCCTCGGGGACAGCGTGGTGTCTCCTGCACCCAGGGCTCACACAGGAACGGTGCCGTGCGGGCACGGATCGATGCGTCCGACCCTGGCGCCTCTGCCACCCCTGCACCTCCTTGCTGCCGTGGGAGTAGTGCAGCCAGCCAGGGACTGCTCCGCTCCCCAGCGCAGGGCAATGGCCAGACACCAGGAACATTTGATATTTCCGTGATGTGAAGCATCAGTGGCCAGAGAGAACTATCCCCATTTCTGCAGCACTTAATTTAATGGCATAAGCGAGCGATCCGTACGAGAGACCAGGCGCGACGCTGATGCACTTTTATTGCTCTGGCAGCAGCCGCGTTACTGTTTGCTGTTTTCGCACGTCTTAGGAACAACATTTTTTGGCTGCACCAGTGCCCGACCAGGACGATGTTTCTCCGAGGGGGGTTTGGATCTCCTCCTGCTCGTTGCCACTGCAGGTCTGTGGCCAGGTGGATGGAGGGAGGGAGGGAGGGAGGGATGGACAGGCTCAGCTCTGGTACATGCCTCACAGCTCTCAGGCCACGCTCCCATGCTCATTTGGCTCCTGGCAGTGAAGGTGGCCCTTGCAGCCCTTTCCCAAGGCTGACCTCCACAGGAGGCAGCAGCCGCAGCCCAGCCTGAGCTGCTGGGCCAGCCCAAAGGCAGCAAGCAGTCAGCCAGTGAGCCTAAACATCCTTTACGCACCAGGGAGGCAGATTGCAACAACAAAGCTAAAATAGAAACTGGGAAAAAAAAAAAAAAATCTCTTTGAGCAAAGCTGAGCATAGAGGGCTTGGAAACACACAAAGCCAGGGTGCGGATCTGAGCTGGACCCCTGGCCCTGCTTTCCCCCAGCACAGAGGTTTCTGCAGCACTGCAAAGATAAATACGAGCAGGAGCTGTGTGGTGAGAGAGCCGCAGGCTCCCATATATAGCCTGGAAAGAGGCTGTTGCTAAGAATAGTGGGGCCCAGATAGTCCACGATACCAGAGCTGACAGATTTCTTCCCGGCACTAATAGGATGTGAGGCTATTTTAAACTTGCCGTGGTAAGTGGTCAGGACGGTATTGAAGGGCCAGTCCTAGAAAATAAACATGGATCAGGAGATCCCAGGTTGGGCCCGTTTCAATTAAATGAAGAATAAACACAAGTAAGGGGATTGTGAAGGGCATCCTTTCCAAAAGCTCAAACCAAGATGGCAGCAATTAGGGAAAGCAACCAGCTTGCACCACCCCGAGACTGGACCATGGAGGCAACTGGATGGGGAATCAGAAAGTTGGTGGGAGGAAGCAGAGGCTGCACAAAAGGGCTACAGGGATGAGGCTGGGATCAAGAAATACCCTTTCCTCTTTGAACCCCACCTGCCCCCATCCCCTCGGTCTCCTCCACCTCCCTTTGTTGCCCTCTGCTGTCCCAGGGGTCGGGCTCAGTCCTTTAGCCAGGGCTCTCCAGTGTGCAGCAATATCTTCAGTATTTTTCAGCAATGTTACAGCAGAAATAAATTATTCCCTCATTGTTTTTGTGTTTGTTTTTTAATTAATGAACACTAGTAGCAGCACAGCTGAGTAACCTCTTTAATGTGCAACAAGCATTACGAGCAGGAACACACGAGTCATGGTGAGATTCCAGTTTTAGAAAGAGATGACACAGAGGGTGTGTTACATTGACAGGCATACAGTGGTTTAAACACCATTTTCTTAAAAATAAAAATACATCACCTCAGAATATTGCATACAAAAAGTAGAATTTACCTCAAAATAAAACTCTATCAAATCATTTAAAAAGTTACAAAAGTGGGACGCGTACAAAGGGGGGTAAAACGGAAGGGCCCGGCTGTGGGAGAGCTGCCGGCGGTGCTCCCAGGCTTGGGCTGCGGGACAGTGCCCACGGCCGCTGGGGGCTCGCTGTGACCCCGCTGTTAGCCCGGGCAAGGCAAACGAGACCTTAATTAAACAAATGTCATAGAGAGAGGCAGCCTGCCTGACACCTCTGAGGGAAAACATGGGGCTGGGCCTTGTCTGCGAGGATGGATCAAGGGTGGAGAAAGGGCCTGGGCCTAAACGGAAAAGCGCTCCCTAAGAAGGAAGGGTTTCCCCTGGTATTTTCTTCACGTAGCCATACAGAGGGAGTGTAAGGAGCCTGTCCAGCTACACGTAGTGAAGAAATCCCAGGGGAAGGCAGCGGTGTGAGACACGGGGAAAGAAAAAGCTCTCATAGCAGAGCGCAGGCCCCCTCCCTGCCTGAGGCACCTCAGGAGCCAGCAACTGTGCGCCAAGCCAGTACCTGCTCCAGCAAAAACTGTGCTGCAGATGAAGAACCTCGTCCTTGAGGGAGTCCATGAAGTCCATGAGTGAACCATGCTCCTGAGGAAGGCTTTGAAGCCACCCAGGAGAGCCCAGATGTCTCCTCCTTCACCTTCTGTTAGTGCCCAGAAGCAGTTTGGGAGAAGGCAGTGGGGCCCCAGGCACCCCAATGCTTCCTGCCCGCTCTGCTCAGTGCAGTGGGGTGGCACCAAGGGGACAAACATCTCAATGGAAGCCCAGCAGCAGGACTGGCAATGAAGCTGAGGCCAAGCCCTCGCCTTTCCAGAAGCACCACGCGAGCAGATCACCCCCAGGAGGGGAGGGAGAGAGGCCTGTCCCAACCTCCGAGCCAGAAAGCAGTTGAAAAGCGGAACTGAAGTTTTCAAAAGGGATTTAGCTCTAGGAACCTGGAGTTGGAGCAGCTGAATTAGAAATGTTCTGCAGAGGGAGGAGGCAGCCCCTGGAAAAGAGATCCTGCTATGACAGCTCCGAGGGGGCTGTAGGAAAATCCCTCTTGCACAGACCCAGGGCCACAGCACCTCAGCAGCCCCTGGCTGCAGCAAATCCCCTTCTGCTCTGCGCTGATCTCCCCACTCTTCGGCCCAGGCACTCCCAGCTGCAGGGAGCACAGTGCCCGAGGCTTTTTGGGTGGGTAGGGTTTGCTCTAAACACGTTGTGATCGCAAACAAAAGGCAGGAGCCAGCACATCTGTGCAAATGTTTGCTTTTGCTTGTCAAGCTTTGGATAGAACTGCATTTCCTCCTCTATTTATTGGTTTCATCTGCCTCGAAACACAAACTGTAAGAATTATAAGCAGATTGACATCAGCTGAGTTTTACTGCGCCTGCTGCCTGCTCTACTGAAACTCCATGCTCCAAAGTGACTCCTTGGTGCTGGGAAGCAGATTCTCCAATGCCACCTACAACCAACACGGCAGTGGTAACAGTTGCAGGGAAATGCATGAAGCTTGTGATTGTACAAAAGCTCCCCTGCAAACACAGGAGGTGTCTGTGTGCCTCTCAGAGGTGTGTTCCCTTCCTGGGAGCCCAAGGAAGATGCTGGAAGAGGAACTCGATCATTTTTGCAGGGCGCCTTCTCACAGCCACACCTACACCATGCCCCCCACAGCCTGGTGCTTCGGCAGCACTGGGAGCAGTGACACCAGACACGAAATCAATACCGAACACTACCTACATGTGTAGCAGTTGTCTTGCCAAATTATTACCATAATCCATAATTGTAATCTTGGGAAAAAAAAAAAAATAAGTCTAATGGAACTAAAAAGTCCCACCTGGAATGCCTTTGTCACAGACACTAATTAACATTTGAAAGTGACCTAACATAAGAAATGAGGATTAACGATTAAAAATCTGCGTCAGAGCATTACAGGACAGCTAAATTCTCTGTGCAAACTGTATAATCCCCATTCATATTTCCGTGAGCCCCCACATTTAACAGCACTTCCCTTTCCAGTAACACCCAATATACAAATGTCAATCAAGACAGTTTAATTATATTAGTGCAAGAATAGACCATACATTAACATCTCCATCACCACGAAACTTCAAGTTTTCTATGGATTTGATAACTCACCACAGGATCTCAGTGTTGAAATGCCCTCCAGAAACCCCTCCCTCCCTTACTCAGTCTGTCAGCCTGTCCCCCCAGAGCTACGGCTGCAAACACAGATGCTGCCCAGTATTTTCTAAGCCACTTGAAGATGAAAGACATCTTGTTCCTACGCATTTCAGATCTATCAGGTGGTTTGAACACCTCAGCAATGCTGCGAACCTGCAGCCACAGCAAGCATGGCCTGTATCAGTTGGGCCTGTCTAGGTGAAGGAGCCAAGTCTGTGAGGTTCAGGCATGTTAGTAGCTGCTTTGCAACAGACTGCTCACACACATGTAAAAACCTTCGGGTCTGTACCTTCCTCCAGCTTGCATGATTTTCTGAAAATCACTATTTTTAAACATATTAAATAGATGGGACTCCTCCCTCTAAAACCGATTTGGAAACTTGGGAGCTTTTTGCCACAGTACCTGCACTGCCACCAACACGGGGAACAGAAGGCCACTCGGCAAAGCAAAGCAGTCAAAAGGAAATTAAGGGGTAAAAACAGGGAAGAGACAGTAAATAGTGCCTTAAGTAGAGCCAACTTCTAAACCTGAGCTTCCTCATTAGCAGCATGAAGGCTAGCGCAGCTCCAGAGCTAGCAAGAAAAGCCAGCAGAACTGGAAGATGAATTTGGAGTTATTAGTGAGCCAAGCAGAAATCTGAGAGGCAGCCCAGAGTGTAACTACTTGAACTGAAGGTCTATTAAAGAGAGGGGACCAACTACAGTGCATCCTCCCTAGCATTTTCAGTATAAAACATAGCACAATTATTTGTAGTTCAAGGGGTTCTGCACTGCAGGAAAGAATTGCTCTCCTGGGCCATGAACTTAAGGGCCATGAAGAGAAATAAAAATTATAACTTCTCAGAGCACCTTCCTCTGTTTGCAAGTCAGAGGTGAAGCAGCAGCCGATTTCAGCTATTCTGTGACAGTGCTAGACAACATCTCATTTAGAGGAAAACCCAAATAAATCCTGCTGTTACCCATTCACAAATTCTCTCTAGAACTATCACTAATTGATACCATTTACCCACGGCAGATCCCAACAAGGATGTACCTATCTGATAACCCTTATCCAAGAAATATTCCCAAAGCTTCATTTGGGTTACTAACATGAAATGTACTGCTCCTCCAGAGGAGGAGGATGCTGATGATCGCAAATGAGGATAAGTTATAAGAGATCTCAGCAAGTACATTTGCAATCCCTGTGTCCTGTCCCAAGCCAGACTTGGGAATCTAATAAAGACCTAAAGATTGTGTGCCCGGAACGCAGCAGTGTCCTCAGCAACTTCAAGTAATTTGGGAGCAAACCTTCAGTTTTCACTCAGATTTCCATCAGATTTGCTGGGAATTCTGGTTGAGGCTGGACTGCAGACTGGTGCCTGCAATCATGGCACGGGTCTCCCTCCAACAGCATCCTGTTGTACTGCTCGGCCCTGGAAAACATTTCTGTTTCAATGCAGAGGTGGAGGTGCTGAGGGCTATAATTAAGACCACACATTACAGTGCCCAAGACAGACACAGAAACTTCTATCAAAAGCATCTAAGGTTCAGGAGAGCAGCGAGCAATTCACAGCAAATCAGGAAAACACTCAACAAGGCTTAAAACAAGATGTTCAGTCTTCTCCCCTGACGGTACAGAGTGTCTAGATTTGGCAGCACTGACAAATATTTTGAATTGTTCACTGCTTTCTGAAACAGAGGAAGGATAGGTTATCGTCTGAACGCTGCCTCAGGTGCTCCTCCACCTTAAAATAGTCTGGACAGTGAAAGGATTAGAAATCTCTGTCACTCGGGACAGTGCCTGAACTGTGCAATTTTAATCCTAATATAGCTCCACTAAATTGCAGAAGTAGAGCTCTGAAGAGCCATCCGAGCTTGCAATTCTGCCATGACAATGCAAGTGCAATCAAATTCTTGGCAAGCAATCCTAGTTTTTCAGAAAACAATAGGTAGCAACAGCTACTGGATACTGAAACTATTCCAGGCACTAAAACATAGTAAAAAGGAGTTGGACAGTTAATACCATCCATCTGAAAGACGATGAAAGGATGATGCCGGTGGTTCTGAATGTGATAGTTAGATCGATTAAGTTATCTCTATGTAGGTTAGCTCCATTGTCTACAAAGAGCCTGTTTTGAGGGGGGGGGGAAAAAGATCATTTAGTCACTGATATAGGCAATGAGCTAAGTCAATCTTCTGCTACTTACTACAGTAAATACATCTGAAAACATAAAAGCAAGCTGTTTTGTGGCATCTGCTTTATTTTGCTGCACAAATACACTCCTGAGCTGAAGGTATTAGTGGCATGTTCTGTCTGAAAAATGAGAAGACAATGAATGGATACATGTCGGAAAGGTAGCACTCAGATCAGGTTTTATTTGAGTGAGTTTACAGTGTCTGTATCACTCAAGAGTGGCAGAGGAGAGCCCCACGTAGGAGCAAAGGGCGTTTGATTCAAACTTATGTCGACGAAGAACTCTGCACACCAACCTCCTCTAACATGTGCACGCGCTCCGTATTATAAAATAGCTACGGTAGGAAATCATTCACCCCAGGAAAAAAAATAAACCATGTCACAGACAGCCGACGTATGCATTTTTGTTCACGGCAGTGACTGGTTTAGTTACAAACAGTGGCATACCACCACCATCCAGAGACATAATTATTTAAAATAAACCTATGTAAACACATACCCTTATATAACTTATATATATATTAGATATATATAAGCTTTATTTGTGTATACATAGATATAAATATGCACGCACACACACACACACACAACACAAAGCATAGAACACACACATGGGGAATACTGTAAATGATGCTGAACTGAAATCTAAGCAGATAATTAAGAAATTATTAGCAGGTTTAAAATTGAGTTAAAAACCTATTCAAAGTGTCTTCAATATTTATGTTCAAGTAAGGGCCAGAACGACCACAAATTACTACTGATAAAAAGAGCTGGCATTATATTTCCCGTATTATGCCAAAACTCATGAGTTGTTTTTCATTGTCAAACTCATTGTCATTTCGCCATCAGGGCACCCCATCAAACTATAAACATTTTTTTAGGAAACTGTGATTTTTAAAAGAGTTAAAGTGATTTTTAAAGGGTTAAGAAACAGTATTGCTTAGGCACCCTCAATTATAAACTAATCCTAAAAACCATGCACACCTTAGGGTATCAGAAGACAATGACCAGGACTTGAACATCCACACCAACAGTATTTATCGGCATGAACACAGGTTTTCACAGTAAATAGAAAACAAAAGGCAGTATTGGAGACGGGGGATGGAAAGGTGAGACAGCAGTAGCCTTTAGGAGAGCAACAAATACCAGGAGTGACTCTACAGTAAACTTCTGAGATACCACAGATGCTATGCATTGAGGACATACAGAGCTGTGGCAGCATTTCAGAGGCAACTGCTGGTTGCAGTTGCAGCTACGTTTCAGTGGCACCTACGGCTACCGTTCTGCATCCATGTGCTCTAGGGTGATAAACACCTCTAACAACATCGCAAGGATTGACTGGGATTTTAGTATGGCTAAAAACCCTGGTACCAGTGTCTTATATCAGAAATCACTTTATTCGAATGTAAATGTAGTGTACAGCACCAAATTATTTTAGCTTAACTGTTTAATGGACATTTGTTATAGAAGTGATTAGCAATTTAAAAGAGATTTATAAAAATGTGTTTTTTTTTTTTTTTCTTTCCTTTTGTAGAGATTATTCACTATACCTATTCTGATAGAAGACTTGAAGGTGACTGGTACCCCGGTGTGTACAACCTTGAGTTGGCACACACACATGCACACACAGACTCATACATCTCACTGCTACATGAACAGCCTTTTAAATAGAGAACTCCAGTTCTGACACTGGTACCTGTACATCAGATATATTCTCTTTGTGCATTTCAGGCATCTTTATCATCACTCAAGTTCCATGTTTATCTGCCTGTAATTAATGCAAATCAAGGGGATCTTGAACATAAGAAACAACATGTCCCTCACCCTCTCTAATAAAGCCATAATTAAGTCTTGTAATTTCTTTGTTTTTCCTCTGGTCAGCTGTGCAAATCCAGGAAGATGTGCAGACTGCAAAATCAACTTTCAGTCTCTTCCAACCAGTCAGCAGTCCTGCACTATCAGACAGAGACAACGACGTCGAGGTAGAGTCTGTCGTAGGATTCTCGGAAGCACAGGATGAGGAGCAGGCTGAGCAGACATGATCCCGGGAGGCACCAGTTGAACCAGGAAAACTCTGTAAAGCAGAAGACAGACTCGATCTCAGACTTATCCAACATGCTCCGTGTTTCAAGCTACCTAAACTTGTAATACTTCAAGCCAGAAACATGGCTGGTGGGTTTGAAGGAAGTTGCTGTCTTCTCAACAAAAACTTGCCAGCTCTGCAATCAATAGATGGTTAACATGGTCCATGAGACTCCTCCACAAACGACTTCTATATATATATAAAACCAATGCCTCCAGCTAATGTTAATGCTTCTTGTTCAACCTGTCAATGGAGAATGGGGGGGGGGGAAATCTATCCTTGCTAATGGAGAATAAACCACTTCTGAACACTCTACTCATTAGTTCTTTGATTTCTATGGATTGAAAACTAAAACAAATTAAAAGCATAAGAAGCAGCAGGGTTTGATTTTGAATCAAACCTGCTACATGGTCTGAGGAGGGAAAACTAATTCCTCTGACAAACCTTGTGAGCAGTGCAATCAATGCAATTTAAAACTAGTTGCATGAACAGCTCCTCAGAAGACTCTTTTTAGCTGTTAGACAAAACGCACTGCTTTTAAAAGCATATGTTCCACGTTCAAGAAATCCTATATTCTGATATTTGACTACAAATTAAGCAGTTTTATTCAAAAACAAGTGCACCACAACCTTTTTTTTTTTTTCCTTTTAATTCTGTTAATTTAATGAAGCATTACTTTTACTGGAAACTGTTTTGTTTCATTTAAAAATGTATGTTCTTATTGTTCTTTTATTATTATTGTTTTATTTATTTTACATAAACTAAATTCTCCCTCATGGTCTGGATAAATCATAATTAAGACCCCAGCACCATTACTTTCAGAAATCTAAAATTTATATTGCTAATAGAGAAAGCAAAATTTATACTACACAATGCAAAGGATAAGAGTCAGAAAACCTGAGAAACCAACCCCCCAAAACCAGCAGCCTTCGGCAACACCCTCTCCCTAAAAGGTTACAGATTTGGTTAGGCAGTAATCTTGTTAATAAAACGTTGATTTTTTCCTAGGCTTGGAGAAGACTACATTGTTCATGTGCAAATACTTTGCTATTTTCTATATGAAGTGATACCCTTAATTGGACTAAACATATTTTAACCCATATATCCTAAAAGATTACATTTTCCTTTTGAACCCTTTACATGTTTTGTGGCCCAGAATTTGGAGATTCATGCTAACATATTGATCACACAAAGCTAAAGGGTGATTTGGTTTTGGTTTTTATTTGGAACTCCCTGTAGGAAGCCACATCCAGAGACTGAGGCTTTTCATCTCAAAACACAGCAATAGAAAATATGCTGAGGTTTCTGAAAGGTTTTCATTTCCCCTTCTTAACAGGGTCAACTGGACCAAAATCTTCAACGCACTCTAAAGTTTCCAGGGCTTGGTTCTTTTGCAGCCGTTGCAATATCAAAGTATGAGAAGGAGAAATAGAATTAAAACTACTGAAAGATTGTTTGGCTTAAAAAGCAAGAGCGAGGGAACAAGATAAACTTGACTGAGTTCTGATTTACTCAAACTTCTTAGATGCCATTAGAAGATGTATTTTAATCAGAGGGAAGACAAGTATTTAAGATCGTTATCTAAATTCTAAAGGATTTTTCTTTTATCAAAGGAGCAATAGCATCCACTGGCATTGATCGCCTCTAGCGACCACATAACATTTGTAGTTTTGATCATTTCTGTTACTTCATCACTGAGAATGGATCATCCCGAGCACAAACAGATGTTCCTCCTCCTTTGCAGAAATAGGGAAAAGATTCCAAGTGTATGGGTATACTAATTTCAGCTTTACCCTTACCTGTATTTACTGATACGTGCTGGGGAAAGCTTTACTTGAGGAAAAAAAAGGCCCCAAATACCCTATGTATTAGGGAATAAATTCACTTTACCATAATTTTTTAGTCAGAGGGAAGTTAAGACTATGAAAACAGTAAGATGCATTGTATTAAGCAGTTCAGAACACTGGACTGAAAAATAATGAAAATATCCTCGGAGTATTCTATATAATCTTTTCAGCTCAGGCAGAAATGTTGGAAATAACAGTATATAGGAAAGGAGTTCACACGAATTAATATTAAGCAGAGAAACATTTTTTAAAAAGTCAGGACTAAACATCAAACCACCAGAGGCTGGTCTGGATAAATTCAGTTTTTTGTTGTTTGTTTTTTCTCACAACAATGCATTTTGACGGAACCTTGAAAAAAAGAACAACAAACAAAAACCCATTCTCTCTCTTTTGTGTTCACAGAACATAACTAAGAATGTTATTGTTAACCTGCTTACAGTTCCTTGACAGAACGATGCACACACCACTTTGAAAAGTTGCCCCACACTGTAACCTTCATAATTTCAAGCATAATTCATTCCGAAATTTGTCGGTGTCCTCTGGGTTATAAACCAAACCATCTTAAGTGCTAAATGCTTTGATATAGAAGTTTTCAATTTTTAATCCTTCCAGAGCAAAGAAATAAAACACTGTTTTGCAGATCTTCTGCCGTGAAACAAACATTTACCATGACAACAAAATATAAACCAAAAATCTACATCTTCAAAAACTGCTAATAAGGACCACTTCCACTTTAAAGAAAGACTGCTTCTTGTTTTGCAGCTTGGAATCACAGAACCATGCCCAGAATCATGCAGGATGGAAAAGACCTATAAGGTAATGAAGTCCAACCATGCACCTAGCACTACAAGTCCACTGCTATCCCATGTCCCTAAGCACCATGTCCACGCATCTCTTAAACACCTCCACAAACAGCAACTCCACCACCTCCCTCAGCAGCCTGTCCCAACACCTAACCATCCTCTGAGAAGAAATTCTTCCTGACACACAACCTAAACCTCCCCTGGTGCAGATTGAGGCCTATCACTTGTCACCTGAGAAGAGACCAACAGCCTTCTCTCTGCAACCTCCTGTCAGGTCGTTATAGAGAGTGATGAGGTCTCCCCTCAGCCTCCTCTTAAATAGCAAGTTCCAAGTATGAGTTCTGAGGAACCTAATAATACTCTAGAGATGAGACAGTCTGAAGAAGATGATGCAAATATCAACCAATACTCACTCTTTTCTGCCTCACTAGGCCACTGGATTACCTAAAGGAATATTTTGTCTTCGAGCAGTGGTCAAAAGACAGCATCTTTCTTGTACCTAATGATATGCCTGACCCACTGAACAGAGCTGACCACAAGTGGGGCATTTCTTCTCTGACCCTCCTGGGCCACGCATTTATACCCTAAAGCATGACATTGGATTAGCTGTGTTTTGTTTTTGAACATGCACAGATAAAAACAATACTAATGGCCATATTGTCCATTAATAATAAGCTTTCATAACATTTTAAAATAGATATTTATCTATATTTCTCTAAAATTTATAAAATTCTAAATAGTTATAAAAATATGATGATTGTGTATCTTGATGGTTTCTGGCTACAATAAATTCTAAGTGGTACATGACTACATGTATCTTGCATGAAAGCTTTTTTTCTTTTTAATTAGAAAGCCTGTAGAACAAAGTTACTCTTTACAAAGGGGATTAGTGCATTTGGTTATTAACAGAAATCGTATGTGCAAATCCTCCCCTTATTGACAAGGCTACGTGTTCATGAAGAATTATATTATCGAAGTAGCTTGTATTTCTTTCCTGTTAGTATTTCTTACCTGTGTGGTAAAATGTGAGGAAAAACAAGAGCACTCCCATAAACACATTACTCAGAAAGGTGACAACTCCACAGGTAATTCCTTCTGGAACGGGGTAGACCGTTTCCACAAAGAGCTCGAAGAATATTGGTACGCTGCTGTTGAGAAATATACCCAACAAAATGCAGGATGTGTACAGTGTAGCTGTAAGAGAAACACAAACAGCTGTTAATTTCACACTGGCATTATTTGCCCATATTCGGAGCTCCCACGAACACTAATATTTGATCAACTGAAAAATGCATAAACTTATTTGTATCCTCTGTTTATCAGAAAGTAATTAACATACCACTAGTTTCAGGCAGAAAGGAAGCATTGATTTAAAATAAATACATCAGAATAACAGATTTTTTTTAATTTATTTTTTTTAAGCTGAACCTGCGAAGACAAATTCTGTGATGTGGAATTCAATTGTAGAAGCAAACAGAACAGTATTATGAATGCAAACCGTCAGCTACAGTTTGATTTCTCTCTGAAACAAACAGTAACTGTTGTCCTATACACAATTAGAGAGGGGAGCAATTAATGCTTTGAATTGGAAATGGACGTGGATTAACCTTTTGGCTTAGCTCTAAAGGTCAGAACTAATTTTGCTTCCATTTTACAAATAAATACTAATGATCTACCAGATATCAAGACATTAGTATTCATCGTGGCCTGAGAGGCAACATGTTGAATCTCTTCTGGCTTCAATAGGAAATGAAGGGCACCCAGTGGCTGGAAGGAATGGGACACGTTTGATAATGCAAATTTTTCCACCAGCGTGTAACATTTTTCTTGAACAAATAATAGAAGATTACAAGGGTTTCTTCAGTGCGCTTAGATATTTTGCTCTATGATTTCTGACACTGCCAAATACTTCACAGTGCCTAACATCTTAAGAGTCTTAATATGGCTGCATTATCTACTATTAGATCTATTGCTGAAAAAGAAAGAAAACCTCAAAAGAATTTAGTACTTTTTAGCGCAGACTTATTTACATTTCTAAGTGCTGTCTTGGGAAGAAGACGACTTCCTGACCTGCAGCCTCTATAATCTGAGGTTACCAGTCAAGAAAACAAAACATAAAGAAGCAATTGAAAGGCTTGGAGTGCGGACAAGTCTGGAAGAATTTCTGAAGTTTCCATCAAAGTGACAAGAAAGAATTTTTTTTTCAGAAGCAAAAGCGTTAAGTCACAGGAAAACTATTTATAACATCTCACTACATCGTGATGCAAAATTCTTAGACAATTTTTGTCATAAGGACATACATCTTCATATAAAAAATAAATTGTTTTTTCAGTTTTATTTGCTTTCTTCTGTCTTATGAAGGGGAGAACTGAAAAAGTTCTGCTTCATCTTCTGTTAAGCACTGCTAAGCCTTTTAATTGAGAAATTATTAGGAAGCAGGAAACTTGAAAGAAGCTTAAAATTAAAAAAAAAAAAAATCATTTGTTAAAACATGAATTATGGGAAAGAGACAAAAGCATTAAAAGATACAGCAGAAAGGGCTATCTATCAGATCCGTCATTTGATGTGGTTTCCTTCCAAGGCACAGAGACAGAGGATTTGACTGGACAAGAAAACAAGGGCAGAAGACTCAGACAGAAAGCTGATATATATGGCATAACTTCAAGAGGGACAGCTGGCTGCTCTTCCTCCATTCCCTTCCCCTCCCCAAAACATACCAGAATGCTTTGAGTTGTTTAAAATAAAAAAGGAAAGAGCCAAGGTAACTTTTTACTTTTTGAATTCTTTCCTTTTTCTTTTTTTTAACTGCGGAGTTAAAAGTCAAATATTTTAATGCAAGGTATGTTCCAACAGTTTGCAGAGAGCAAAGAAAAAAAATGTTAAAGAAAAAAACAACAAAAAACACAGCCAACTTTATGAGGAAGTTCTTCCTGATGGTCTTTTCTAGGTTAAACTGAATAACTGATTTTCTAGCCACAAGTTCCTTCGATTTTTGCTGGAAGTCCTCAGTATTTAAAATTTCATAAACTTCTCTTTGAACCCCTGCTTACCTCAAACACAGCACATTGCTCTAACTTGCTGTAACTGCTTTCAGATGTACCCAGCAAATATGAACACTGCATTTAGCTATGTGAAGTCTGTGTTGGCTTGAGAAACCAACACATAAATGAAATGCAAGAACCTCTGAAGGCAAACAAACATCTGCCCATCATTACCCTCAATTAAAGATAGCCATAGGTAAATGCAGAATTCTGTATTAGAAACCTCAAACACTGGAAAACGGTGGAAATAGTCATGAAGCTGCTTACAGAGAATGAGCACCAGCAAAAGTGGAACTCCTTACACATTGCAGTGGAGGCAAAACCCCTGCATCACGACTGAAACCTCCATAAACCGCAACAGCCGGGACACAGGGACTGTGTGCAGAGATTTCTAGACATACAGTTTTCAGAAACTCAGTTCTGCTCAAGCTGAAGACAGCAATATGCATCTAAGACTAACAGCAAATCATCAAGACCTCATGGTTTATCCAGTACAATAGGTACAAAAGTTTCCACAAGACAAATAGCAGCCTCCCTAACCAACTTGATAGTCTAAAATTAAGTAGCCCTACTACATTATTGCTCATCACTTACTAAAGCGTGTTAAGATGGTTAAGATGACTGGTCTGTAAGCAAGCAGACACAGTAACTGTACTTTAGGAACTGCATCCTTACATTTCCTAGTCACTTCAGCCTCCTTTGGCCATGCAAGGACACCCACCAGCACACAACACACACTTCCACACTCCCAGGACCAATGCAGCTTTAGCATTTCCTTTTATTTTCCCTCAAATATTACCTGCCTCACACACATACTAAAAATTGCCAGCTGAGTACCAATTACAAAGCCTCAAATGAGATCACAGATAATATAGGTAAATATATTAATAATGTAATAATAAGTAAAGAACAAGTTGTGTGTATACATGCACACACATTTGGAAACCAGTAAGAGGAAATGTCAGTGCAGAATTATAGGTAGAATACAGCATCCAGTAGCTGCCAAGTTTTAAGACCTAAAGGAAATGGCATCTTTTAACTGGTAAACCACAAAAAGCAGCTCTAAAAGTGAAAGATGACAGCCTAAGGGGTTCTCACTTAATGGGTACATATTGTAGTGATGGGAAGGTGTTTTTATTCCGCGTTTCTGTAAATCATTCAGGGTCCTTCTGAGTGCTATACAAATAAGCTTATTCCATTAACATGGTGATTAAGTCACAAATCCCAGGTCAACTAGACAGAAAATCAAAGATAAGATATTTGGTTTCAGAAAAATAAGTTATAGGAAGAAGTCAAATAAATAAGGGTTCAAAAGTAGTTTGGCTATTTCTTTCATACACTAAGTAGCGCACCTTATTCCCACCTCAAGGGCACCAAGACAGCGTCGCAGGGAGAATACCACCTATTAACGGAGACCATTTCCTTTCTGTTACAGTGACCTTGCACCGAACGAACACAATTACCACGATTTTGTACTGTAGAAGAACAGCTGCTGAAGTTACAGTAAATGTTTTTTCAATTAAGACAATCTCAACAACAGCCATTGGAAATGAATATAAGGATTTGAAAGTGCTGACAAGAACAACCAGAAAAAAAAAAAAGATTTTTTATCAAGAAGCTAATATTATAATATTATAAATATTATAATATTATGTCCTAAAGCCTATCAAGGACAACTAGCTTGCACGTGTTTGGGTAGAAGCATGTGCTGGGGAAGTATGTCATGCTGCTAATATGAAAAAGATTGTTTTTTCTTAGGGAAAGGAATTAACTGTCTGTGAAGCTTTGTGGAAAGGTGTGCACCAGAGACAGTGACAGCTGTGGGCATCCATGAGTAAGTGAACTGGGCTGGATTTCTTTAAACTACTTCGACTGATGTCACATCTTAAAGATCTGTATGTGAATTAAGCAGCTATTTCACCAAATGGCCACTGCAAAAGGAGCAGGAAATGCAAAACACCCATCCAAAGCACAGCTGCTTTAGAGAACTGGCCTGGAGCTGCCCTGGTAGGAGGCTCAAACTCCTTTTAGCCACGTAATATTCCCGCTTGGGGTGTGATGCAGCTCATGTTATTTCCCCAGTGCCTATTTTCCTTCTCTTTGCCAGGAAGAAAGCAAGGAACCAAATGTGCCTTGATAACATCACTGTGGATGTTACCATTAGAAGTAAAGGTGCTGATTTGGGGCTGATGTTGCCAGAGTAGCTTAGCACTAAAAGGAGAAAAAAAAATAGGTTCCATCCTGGCTTCCCACCTGCTGCAGATCTTTAGCTCCAGGATGGCAAATAGATGCCTGTATCCCAAAACAGACTGGTTTCTTCAGGCTACCTGCTGTGACAAGAGCTTTGTACCAAAACCAAACAAATTAGGAGTTAGAACAGGGAAGAGATTTAAATGACAGGCTACGCTTGTTTGTTCTCAGATGAGCTTCCAACACAGCAGACGGGGTCTCAAGCCTCTCTCAGACATTCAAACCAGCTCCCAGAGTTTCCCAGAATGTCCTGCAATGTGTTTACAAATTTCCTTTTAAATTACACCATCACTAATCTATAACTTCAAAGACAAATCCAAAACTAAATTAAATTAATGGAAGGACTTCCACTAATCTAAGTGGTTCTTATCAGCCCATTGGCACATGCATCTTGGCTGATTTCTAACAGACACTATGAAATATTACTATTTCATTACAGAAGTATTTTGCAGATAAATTTCCTAGAGAAATGCAGATACTCCAGAGCAGTGTCGAGTGCAAGGAAGCGGTACAGCATCTGCTTCCAAAGTCCTTTGCCAGAAACAATTGAATACTGTACATTTCTCAATAGTTCTCTGACAAACTGAGACAGGACTCGTACAAATTCCATATAAACAAACAGAGAAGTAAATACCACTGAGTATGTTCTCGTGGGCACAGCATATAATTTAAAGTGAAGCCTACAGAGATCTAGAGCATTTTATTATTGTTGATTATAAGAGCATCCCAAATGCCACAATGAAAGGATAATGCCTTCTGCAGATGAATGCTTTGCAGACTTCCAGTATCTCCACGACTGAGCTAAACAATTCAAAATCCGTTCCTATCAAATTCCCTAAAGTCTGCTAAAGTGGAAACAAACTTCCCTATGACTTAATTCTTGCTACTGGCCAAGGTAAGAACAGTCACTGAAGAAGTCCCCCTCAATTTTTTCCATGAGAAATGGGACTGCCTCAAGGTACGACAGCAATTTTTACTATAATTCACTTATAGGAACAAAAAAACAGTAAAAGAAAGATGTCCCTGTACTGTGCATTTATAACATCAATATGTTTCATTGCATAAATTTCCATCCCAGCATGTGCTGATCAAATTCTTATCTCATGAGATAGTTACAAAAGTAACCAAAAATCTGATCAAATTGGATTTGTTCTATATACTTCAAGGGAAAAACAAGTAGAACTTGCTTTGAAAGCAGAGTATTAACTTTAGAGAACTTAAAAAAAAAAAAAAAAAAATCACACAGAAAGTGATCCCCCAAGAAAAAAGGGGAGAAGCATATAACTAGAAATCATAATATTTGAGGCTTCCTCTTGATGGGTATTTACAGTGGCCAGATTTACAGATATTCATCCCTGAAATACTCTTCCCAAATTTGTACACTACCTCTAACACTGTTGTCTGTTGTTTTTTTTAATTGATTTCAATTAAAACCCTTAGAAGAGTGCTCAAAGAAGACCAAAACTAATCGTGGTTTTACAGAAACAGAAGCCATTAGGAAGACAAAGATCATTATTCCAGTCTTATGAGTTGGAGCACAACAGGAGTGGAGTAATACAATTTGTCCACAGCCATAAACAGGTTAACGCTAAAGTTAGGAGAGAAAAAAAAAGTCTCCACGCTTTCAGGCCACCATTTTTATCCTCTGAGGCAGCACGCTTTATACTTATTAAGCACATCTTGTTTATAGTACAGAAATTAAACTCAAAGAATAAAACAATCAATATTAAATAATTAGCATCCCTCTTTTTCAACTCTGCGCTTTGTAGATGAGGGTGGGGAGACAGATGTGTTTATAATGTTCTATCTGGTGAACCTGAAAATAAAAGTTTAGACTGCTTAACCTAAATATAGTCATCAACTCGTGGAGTTGCCACAGTATTCTCAGTATCTGCCATGCAGCACTACTGAAGATTTTGTAAAGCAAAATTCTGCTGAATGTGCTCACATGAATATTAGCTCATAAATATTCTCGATATGCTATGCTGAAAACATTCAATCTGAGCTGCAAGCAACTAGTGCTGCATATCAATTTTTGGAAAATGCTAGCATTTGTATCCAGAGATCCTACCAGCTATACAAAGTGGCAAGATACCGAAACTGGCGTTACAATGCGTTACACAATTATTTTGGGTCAAAGCATCCCATTGTACATAAATTCACATAATGAAGTTCAGTACAAAGCAAACTAACAATGGACTTGGCACAGAGAAACAGATCAGCAGCTGCATTGGGAATTCAATGGAGAAAACTATTTTAATGCTCAATGTCTATATAAAATTACCTTTGAAACTTGCTGGAAAAATGCAAATAATATACATTAAAATTAAAATTTCTTAAAAGAAAATTCAAGCTTGCTTAAAATGTAAACTGATTTCAGAACCTGGGGTTTTTAAGAGCTGTGATTAGCTGATGAGAGGTGTCTGAGACAGATGATACAGTAGCTATGACAGCACTATATCATTACTGCCTTGCTTTTCCCCCCACACACACACTGGGAGTTATGGCTCATACATGACTCCAAATACACTTTCATAAAATCTTTTACATATATATTAGGAAGTCAGCAAGTGCAAGAAAACTTGTCTCACTGTGGCAGGAGGAAAACCCAAGCATATTATGGTAATGCAGAGCAATGCATGCATGACACAATACAAACACTGCTAAACAGTATCATTTAAAGAAAACACAATGCAGTCATTGATTTTTAATATCTGCATTAAAGGTCTCCATTCTAAGTAATTACATTTTGAAGGAAATATCTTTAGATGACGTTGTGCCTATTTACAAGGAATTAGGAGAGTATTATACAATGGAAGTGCAGGAAAAAACATTTTGCTGTGACCATTTTCTCAAATACAATTCTTCCTCCACTACTTAAACGAGACACTACTACAACTGCTACAAAATACAGTGATTAAAAGCGGTTTTGGGTGTTTGTTTGTTTAAAAAAAAGTCTTTAGAGATTTTCTTCTCCTTCCTTTATGATGAATAATTGCCCAAACTCTTGTCATCTTAGCATTCCAAAAGCATGCCTGTATGCAAACATACCCATGTGAGGGCTTAGTCCGGTGACCGGATGCGACAGGCAGAGGGTTTTCAGAAGAGTGGAACAAGCAAGTATACCACAAGATAGCCATATACTAAAGAAAAAGGCCATTTTTGGACCTCAGGAAACCACTGGCAAGGTCTACCTACTAATGCAAACGTTATTTGTGGATCAGTCACCTATCAGCTGAGATGAAGGGGATGATGATCTCTAACCTGACTTTATCTCTAGGGTGAAGCTTTTCTGAATGCCTGGACCAGTACAACAACCTGCACAAGATGTCTTGCTTCTTCATCAAAATCACTGTCCTGTTGTATGGAAGAATGGAAGAGCTCCCACCAGGTCACGGGGTTACTTCAGGAGTTTCTAGACACTGCTGAATGTGTCAGTGCTTGTCAGCTTTTGCCCCACAAAACCACATGTTCAGGAGTACCACACTGGAGGCAGAACAAGAGAGGAGGGGGGAAAACCAATCCCTCAGGAAATGGGAGCTAGCATGGTTGGAAGGGGAAACATCCTTACAAGATCAAAGGTATACATATCCACACAAGTTTCCACAAGGGTCAGTTTTGAACCTTGTTTGCCCTGCCTCTGTATTTGAATGTGTGGATCAAAATACATCCCTTGCTGAGCAGCACTGCCAGCCCTAACACTTGTGCTCAACTTTTTGGCTGCATCAAATCCTGTTGTCTTCAGTAACATAACAAACCCTGCTTTGCAGCAGGTGTTCAGCAGTGCCTGCAAAGTAGCTCTAGGATACAAAGCATTATATAGATGTTTACTACTAATGCTACAAAGCAAGCAAAAAAAAAAAAAGCAAATGACTACACATACAAAAAAAAAAAAAAAAAAAAAAAAACAGCAAAGAAGAATACGCCACGATGATGGCTGCTTTAGCTCTGCTCCCATCTTCTAACCATACAAAAACACCCAGAGGACAACTACCTAGAGGTCCACCATCAGGTCTGCTGAGTACGAAGAGCGACGTCTAACTGAACTAGCTGTGTCAAACCACTTCACAAAGCCACTAACCAACGGCCTGCATTTGACCTCCTGTATTTTGGCTGATATATTCTACATCCCAAACTTTTAATTAAAAAAAGAAAAAAGAAAGAAGCTCATCAAAATCAATTCAAACGTACCATTTCTCCCAATTACTGTGGAATGCACAGGTCATCATCATATTGCATCATTATGTCGAGGAATAATCTAGCATGAAGTCCCATAAATTAACTTAAATAGCTTGTGTGTTTTCATCCATAACAGCGTATTTCATAGAGATATACCACTGCTTTTCTGTGTACAAGGATCTAAATTAAACAGGCGCATTGCATCTATTTTATATGAACTTTAATGAGAAAAGGCTGATATGGAACCTCCCCAGCCTACCTAGGAAGTTTAAATATTATGACACAGGAGAAAAAGGAAATCTTATTTGGTAGCTATACATCAGGCCTTGAGGCCCCATGCCTGACGCCTTGATTGACTCCCCCTCCCTCGCCCCAAGAGGAACGCACCGTATTGATGGCATTTCTATTCAAAACAACCTTGTGTTTTATAGGAAAGCTTTCAACATTTACAGTTACATATAGAGCACAGACAGAAAACTCTAAAAGATAATTTACAACTCAATTTAAGGAACCATCCATTTTAGAACAAACAATAAATGCATGAAAAGAACAATCCAATCCCTATATTTTTTATCAAGGGATGTTAGTTCAGGATACTTCCTATCAAACGCTAAATACCTTAAGTACTTTTATGCCTCGACAGTGGCAGATCTTTCAAAAAACACAAAAATACCTGAAAACAAATAAGAATTCTTATGGAACCTATATTGCATGTTGAGTACTTTAACAGAGTAAAAGTCAGTTCCACTGGGTTTGTTTTGGATCATTGGTGAGTTCATACATAATGACTTCTACTTCTTGAAACCTCTTTGCTTCATTCTTATGCATAGACTTGAAGGGGTATTTATGTGTTTGGCTTGTTGCATCAATTCAGCGGATAGAGTCACTGTAAAAATTTACGTTACTGCAAGCTTGTAGTGATGAAGCAGACAAGCACAAAAAAATGAGAGCTTTTATTGCATTTGTTTTATCTTTGATGGAGAAGAGAAGTGTAGTCATTTATTATGACAATAGCCACCATGAAGTCTGATTTATCTATTAAGTTCAGCTTTATTTGAGTGGAAATATTTTTGAAAAAAGTTGAAATTTCAAGATAAATCACAAATTTGACCAACCACCATCCAGATGGTGTTTCTCCTGAATTGATCATGTATTTCAATTTGCTGTATGCACTTCTAGTTTATAGTTGTGACACACGCAATGCGCCAAGGACATTTACTGAAACTCAAAGTTAATTTGAATAAAACAGCATTTTATAGACTACTTTCCACAACTTTTCTTAGAAACAGGGGGGTAATAATATTTCTCCTATAACATGTATACTTGCATATCACAAAAATGGCACTATATTTAAAATAGAATTACATAATTCTTTATGAAATTATTAAATATATATTTTAAATCCTGATGGTTTAGTTTAGCAACTCAATACTCTGCTGAATGAAACTCTTGGGACCACAGGTATATCAATCTTTTGGTGCAGATAGGAAGGTGAACAACAGATTTAAAAAAATTAAGCAGTGCTTGTTTTCAAATAAAGGCACAGCCCATTGGAAGCTTGAGCTCTGATCTTTTTCTCCATTTCTGCCAACAGCTTTTTCACCCATCCTTTTGAGGTGCAGGATGAGTTAATTTTGGTCTGGAGTTGTTCCCTGAACTTGGGGGGGGGAGGGGGGGGAAAGTCAACACAATATGGAGATAGATAACTGAAAATACCACGGCTCACTTTGGTTTAAACTACAACACGCTTCCAATAATTAATGCAAAATTCAAAACCCTGGATTGCCAGACACGTCACTGTTTCTTCTTATATGCAACACTACTACCATTCATAGGATTTTTCTTGTTTTATTTCTCACCGTTGTTATTCCAAAACACTCAAAACAGAAAAGCACTCAGTCCCAGAATAGATCTTAAATATATACTATGTTGTCATAACTACTGTGGGATTTTTTGCTTTTAATCTTTTTATGAAGTTACTAAAAAGATGCTACAGAGATTTCAGATAGGTTTTCTAAACCCTTCGTTTGCTCTTGGTAAAATTACTATATTACTAAAGATACTAAACCAGGTTATAATATAGTTGATCTAAGATTGCAAATATTTACCTGTGCTACCAATTATAAATAATAAAAATTAAAATACTTGTCAGTACCTGTGGTTAAAGGCAGATGAGTGACACTAGTTAGACAGGTGAGAGTAAACCAGGTTGATGCTAATGTTGCTCCAGATAAAAGCAGCAGTAGTATAAATTTCAGCATTCCCCTGATAAAATCTGCAAATCTAAAATAAAAGCACAGATCAGAGCAGTAAAAATGTTATTGTTCATATTATTTAAATGTAACACTTCACAATTAATTCATTAAATTCTCATTAGGCATTTTGGAAACTGTAAACATGATTTAAAAATCATTTCTCATTTGCAGAAATAGAAAATAAAACATTTTTTATAGAACAATGATATTTCTAGCTGTCAAGCTGAAGAGCCACAGATTTTTTAGCTGTCACGAAACAACCAAAACAGAAAAATGTTCAAGACATCAATTGAAAACACTTGGTATACAAGAAGGGCTTTTTTCCGCCTGCATTTGTTGGACACAATATCACACCACTACTTACACCGCTGCTTTGTCTCCCTTGGCAGACACACTGCACAATTAGCATATGAGGAGGATGATTTATTTCATTCAAGACAGTTAAATTTAATGATTCGTTCCTATGGGAAATGACAGAACTCCCAATACCAGAATCCCTAGATGGAAGATAACAAGGAATGACTTTTGAACCCTAAGATAGATTGGTAATGAAGCTCTCAATGGCTTAGGCAAAGCAGGAACTCTTTACACATACGGTCACTCTGCCAGTGGCTGTTTTGGGTTGAAATGTCCGAAATGTTCCAGAAACCATGCATCTTCATGCCACTCCCCTCCTACACACATGCCTCAGTGTGAATCTGGGTGAGGCTATCTCCACAAGTCTGTGGGCAGTCTGTTACACATAGGTAAACGTGATCTTTATACCACCTGATGGTACAACCGCCTTTTTGCCATATTTTTTTTTAATTTTTCTTTCAAGGAGACATATTGCATTTGAACTACACTCACATGGCATAATTATCAGTACAACTGCTCTTTTCAAATGGGATTTCAACCTGGATACTAAAACAGGTATACTATGAAAGCCTATGTGATTTATCCACTAGTAATTTTCTACAGGTTAGGAGATAAGACTTTGGGCTGGACATATGTTTAAAGAATGTCTTATAGTCCCTCTTACAGTTCCCCTGCTTCTTTCAGGCTAATGGCAGCACAATCCTCTTACGTTGGTTGATGACAAAATCCATCCAGTCTGTCAGCTAATTACCTTTTCTTCCTTGACTATGATCACCTCACAGGCAGATACCACAGCCTACTTGATAAAACAGACAATGCTACCAACATTTTGAAAACTAGGAATCCTAGCTCCACATACACTGTAAGAGATGTATGAGTAATGAGATCCTAAGAAAAAAAAAATATCAGTTTTTCCTCTTATTTTGATTCTCCCCGAGCTTTAATTCCACATTGAATTTAGCAGCAAGTAATTCAATAAGCAGTAGAGGGAGATCAATGCTGTATATAATCTTAAAAGTTTATGACTGCAGTGTTCAAGTGGCTTTTGCATTAATCCCTAATAGACAGGGGTTAGCTGCTACTGTTGTTTTTTTCTGACAATTCAAATTCAGCAATCAGGATTACTTCTTCTCAGTAGATTGTCAGTTTCTTTAATTATTCTTCAGGATCATTGGGGTCAAAATCAGCAATTTTCAAAGCTTCTCAATGTGCAAGCTTTAGACATCTTCCACAGAGACTCCCTACGTTGTCTGCTGGCAGGCAACATCACTATTCCCTCTTTTTAAAGGCAAGAACAGTTATGCACATCTCATCTAATGATGGAAAGTGAAAAATAACAGCCTTCAGGGAGGGACATTCAGAGACAACAGGTCTGGATCCTGTATTTCTACCCTACCACGAGGGATATGTGGGAATGGGAGGATGACACCCACCTAAACCATTCAAGATGATTCAGTGGAGCAAATATCTATCTTTACTGAGCTGCTGCAACTCTCTTTGACACAAATAACCTGGTTTGGATATCACTGGTAGTAATGTGCTCCAAGGAGCTCTCAGCTATCACAGGAATCCAGAAGGGTCAAATACAAACTGAAAGGTTTATCAGCTATTGAATTTAGCCAGCAACAGAAATAATGGAAAAAATAACTTGGCAAACTAGCCTGAAATTAGTAATTGAGCACTTTCTGCTTCTTGTCTGGTTACAGAATAATAAAGAAGACTGTAAAGCAAATCAACTTCTCAAATGCTGGTTTCAATCCAATAATAATATATATTTATATATATATTTAATGCTTTAACTCCTGTGTTCACTTCCAAAATTCTCTTTCTGTTTAAATCTTTTTCACCATCTAGCACATATGGGGATGTCTGCATCTGCTAAAGCAGGCACACCATGAAAGAAGGTGTATGTTCACCCTTCCCACCCCCAGGACACAGATCTCTTAGTCTACTATTGGTAGCAGGTTTCTGTAACCCAGTAAATCAGCCCTAGGCTGGATCCTACATTTAAAATCACAACCCCGTGTTGCTGACAACACTGTCTGTTGCTAAGGAAATTATCACCATGTCATGAAGTTTCAGCATTTTGACTAATGCTGCAGGTTAAAAGCAGAAAGAAAGATGGAACTGTGAAGGACAAAACCCCAGAAATATCTGTGATCATTAGTAAATGTGACCAAAAAAATCTAAGAAAAGGGAATAGATTTATGTTTCCATGCAATAATATGAATGTCGCTCTTTGACATTGCTTTTCTTCAAGCCAGTATCATTTGAAAGCTGCCAGCAAAGGGTAAAACACCTGCCAGCTGCCCAGAATAGTTCAAGCTTTTCAATTAGAAAAATGCATCACACAAATTAGCTAAACATATCTAAGTTCACAGCTATTGGGAAAGCAGTAGGTGTAGAGCAGGAGGATTTATATATTGTGCTGAGGAAAACTGGCACCATTTGGAAAATGAGATAGATAAATGAATTTCCAAACTGGGCATTACTTTAAATATAGATGATTTAACATCTCCTGTGACGTGCAGGAACAAATGCTCCAGCGCAAGCCCCAGGTTGTTACTGTTCTAAATGGCAGAATTTGCATTGCCAGAAATTGAAAGAGTAAACTCCTAAGCTATACCAATTTTTCTTTGATAAACTAGTAGAAAAAATATTAGAAGAAAATCCAGCTTCTTAAAAAGTGGTTAAGGGAGAGAGCTGCTTGCTTGGCAAATCACAGTTCTGACACTGAAATACATCAGCCTGTCACCCTTGACAAGAATCATTACTTAATTTTCCTAATTACAACTTTCAGCAGATTACAGTCAGACTCGTCATTGATTCTGCCCTACACAGATAAATGCTGAATAGACCTAAGAGGGAGAGTCATCCATCAGGAGTGACAAATCACCATCTCCCTCGCTTTCTGTGTGTAAACCTTTTCATTTGAACTGTATATTGCCCAAGTTGGAAAGACATATTTGGAGACAGACTGTTAGTATTTATTTATTTTTTTAATTTACTCAAAAGCAAAGCTCTGAATGCTACAAAGTACTAGTGTTCAACAAGGTTTGAAATCAATTTTGAAGAAGGTAGAGACTCAGCATTTCCTGAATCTTAACGCAAGCAATATATTAAATAAATTCATCTACCATAAAGCTTGAGATTTGCACGTTGGCATTGAGAGAGCAGGTTCTCCTAACAAAAGTGAGCGAGCTGCTAAGGGTGCCCCTCTACTATTGAAACATCACAAATAAATTAAATTAACCTATTATGGAAAGGATTAAGTCAGCATGCCACCTGTTACATTGTGTGATGTATCTAGGTCACCCACAGCAGTGGTTTTAAGCATCTGCAACTTTTAGGATAACAAACTATTGGAAGGTAACCCATTCCTTGTTTTCATGCTTCCCATATCATTCAGCATTTACAATGGCTGTGTCTAGATACAGGAAAAGCATAAGTACATCTATACCACAACCCATAACAGCATAACAAAAAAAGACCATACAGAAATCCAACAACCTGTCAAAACAGACAGACTCTGCAGTGGAATATACCATTACTGTGTCTAGGCTGCCTATGCTACAGTCTCAATATCCCTTCAGGAATCAATACACCCAAAAGTGTTGATGGAAGGAGACAGACACTATTTCTTCAATGCTTTCCAAATGTGCTATAATGGGTTCTCCTTAATTCCAGGCAGCTGAATTCACAATAACCATTTGAAAAGAACGGATGGGAAGCACTTGTCAGGAATAGCGGTATGACTTGTTGAATTGAGGCACAAGTGTGTGGAGTTCACAACCCCCCGAGAGCAGTAACACAATATACAAATCCAACGCTTCACAAGAAACACATCATAACCCCAGAACTATGCATTTTCCATTTCATGTATCTAAAAGATGAGAGAAAACAAGTTATATTATTACGAGTATACGCTAAATGACAATCACGGTTGAAGAAATGGATGCAATTATTCCTACCTTGCCATTGCTATGCCAACAACACAACCTCCAACGATAGACCAAAATCCAATCCAGCCTGCATCTACCTGACAAAAAAAAAAAAAAGTAAGAAATGTGTTAAAGTTAAGAGAATCAGAAGTTAAGGTGTTACTTTCAAAACAAAGGGTGCACAAATGCTAGCAACCCTAGCTGGCATCCCCCATTCCCCTCCCCCAAAAACAACCTGAGGTGCTAGACTTTTTTTTTTTTTTAGGATATTTAAGAGGAAATAAATTCACTAGGAGGAAAGCATGACCAAAAAAAGCCTGTGCCCTAAATGTGACCTCTATTTATACAATCATATGAGTAATGTCCTCTGGATTTTTATAGTACTCTATTAAAAGCTTACAAATCCTCTTTTTCCCCCTCCACTTCATCCCTTTCACCTGGTAAACATTATTCTCTATTACTAAAGGTGCAGCAGCCAACAACACTCCCATTTGTTTATCTGCCTCTTTGTTCTTGTCAAAAGGTGTATATAGCTCTGAAACTACTAAACACTAGTGGAGAGTCAGCAGGAAGAATCGTGACAGCTTGAAAGCTATAGATTATTTTGTTTAAAATTTCAGGAGAAAAGTGGTCCATATGTATTAACAGCAGCTTAAGCATAAAAACCTGATAAAATTGTATGTTAGTGCAGAATAAAAACATGCCACTTACAAAATAGCTGCTGATTATCAGTCAGGAGATACTTACTTGGCTTACATGAACTGGCGTTAATATCAAATCCAAAACACCAGACCAGCCAGAGAAAACACCCAGTGGTATAGCATAGGCTAAAGCAATCATCAAGAATCGGAAATTGCTGTGAAGACAAAACATATGCAATTAGCTGCAGCTTATATTAGAAATTGTGCACCAAGATTAGCTGCTAGAGTAAATTGCACCCTAGAATCTATATTCTGCCCGTCAAGAAAAATAGCAGAGTTCTGAAGAGTGAGTGAGCCAGGAAACACAATGAAGTTATCCGGACATGTCACTAAAATACCAGTGGCTGAGATGTTACTGCCTTAGCACTGTGGTATTTAAAAAAGCCAGTCTCTACATTCAAAGACTTTTGGTAACATGCTGGGCTCATATGTTTCTCATTTCCACAAGCAGTTCTGCATTTGCATGGGCAACCCAGTTAACCTAAGTGCATGTTAGAAACAATAAGCACTAATTCAATTTACAAAAAGCATATTTCAAGTATAAAATCAGAGGTTCATACTTTCACAAAATAAAAAGTAAAAACAATTTAGAAAGGGAAGGTTTGGGGAATAAGGCATGCACAACTGCAAGAGTGGGAAATTTTGACAGTTTGAGCTATCAAAACACAGAGACAAGTATAATAGTCTGCTCTAAATACTCAACCTGTTTTCTTTTATCCCCAATTAAAATTATCCAACTCTTAGTATTCGGTGAAGATAAAGCATCAAAGCTGTGCCATTATCATCACTGTACACAGCTAAACAAGATTTGGCAGACAAACACCACCAATCCCCCCTCCCTGCAGCCATCACCACAACCAAAATTAAACGCAACACCTTTGCTAAGGGGATCTAACTTTTCCTATAAAATGTTTCCATTTGGGAACAGAAAATGTGCTTTGAACCCTGTAACACTGCCATTTTTAAGTGAAAAGATGTTATGGCAATTCCCAGGTTATCCCAAGGGATATCTGTGTAACCACAAAACGCACCCCCTCACACCTTTTCCCAAACAATTTATATAAACTTGATATTGATCAGCAGTACCAGTTCCTTGGTATGCAGCAGCAATTTAACAGCACCTAGTTATGAAAGCCAGGGGGAAGGTAAGAGTTTCAAAATAAAAAATTCTCCCAAACATTTAGAGGTTTGCAGCTTACACTGTTTTACTCCCCTCAAAGATTCAAAGCACCCCTGCCAGCACTCTTTTGCACGCTGTTCTTCTCACACATCCTCATCTTGCATAACAGATTTATATCACATGAACATATCCTCCTCTTTCAGAATCATTCATGTCAGATTTATTATTTCTTTTAATGCAAAGAAAAACAATTCCCAAACTTCCAGCTCTTCCACACACAGCTCCTATTTCTCTGAATGCTAATGCATTTGCTGTCTTCCAGACAACAATTTTTTTCTCTCTTTAAGAATGCCGTACTCCTATGCTAGTGTATCCTGTGTCATCCTAACATCTCTCTTTCATCTCTCTTAAGGTAGGTGTTCTGATATTACTTAATACTACCCATGTAAAAGCTATTCCAGTACCTGTAGAAGGAAATAAAAAGGAACATACTCATTTTGCATGGACATTATATAGCCACATTACAGACTGCAAAGAAGGAGCAAGTCTGAAAGCACTGCTCCAAAATAACACTTGCTCATTATTCAAAATCTTTGGGTATCTGTCTGAACCTCACCTTCATTAAAGAGCTGCTTCTGCAGGGTAAGTACTTGTAACTTACTTGACCCAGATCTCCTGTGCTGTGTTTATTTTCTCTAACTCCAGCCACGAGACAGACCGGCATGTGGGGTAGCTGCTCCATCACGTGCAGCTCCTGGTCCCAGTGTCAGACCCAGCTCTGCATCACGACATCCTCCAGTGACAGAGGCTCCCATGCTGCCACCCTGCCTAGTCTTCACGTTAAAGAAGCTGACCCGGACAAGGCTGCATGCAGTGGCAAAGTAACACCCATCACCAGATGTCACTTTGTCCCCTTGCCCAGCAATAGCTAGCATTGTCTGCATTAAGTATTAAAGCCATTTGAAACACATCTCAAGCATCAGCTCCACTTTTCACGGCTTCAGCAACTTATATTTGTTTTTGCAATTTTGCAACTGCTCCACTGAAAATAGAGAAATGAGCTGTCTGTCACACCATCAACTGGTGAACCCACACTGTTTTCCATCATATCAGCCTTTATGACAGGATATCAGCATCAGGCTCCATTCTCCTGGAATACGAATTGGCTTTTCTTCTGCTTTTTTTTCCCTTCCCTTTTTCTTTTTTTTTTTCCCCCCCCCAGAATCCTGCTTAATGTACCAGAATTCATAAAACAGGCTGGTTCGGAGGGGAGCCCTGTCAAAGTCAGTCAACATTTTCAGAATAACTTTGACAGTGCCTATTAATATCAGGCACACTCCGAGCTGCTCTCAGCCTGGATGGTGATGTCATGTAAAAGTTTCATGAAAGAAGTAATGATGTACAAAAACCTTGCTACGAAATTTGAAAAACGGCTTACACAGCCCCTTGAAGATATAAAAGGCATGTAACTGGCTACTAGCATCTAATTACTTAAAAGCTAAAATCACTGTATGTTCTCCTCAGACAAATGTTAAGACAAACCATTTACTTGTATTAGAATTTTTCCCAGGGAAATTTCTGGCATATTTTGAAATATAAATAAAAAAATCATATTCATGTCACCAAAGAAACCAAGAAAGGGCACAGCACTTTTTTTTTTTTAAATCAAAATTCAAAGTACACCCATCACACTGTGTAATAGACTGTTAAAAGAATCAGGCTTAGCTCCCAAGCCATGACTAATCTGTCGACTCCCACTGCAGGCTGAGAGAGTTGGTTATCTCCTGATACCAGAGATCAGCTAATTGTTATAATCTGTCAGAAGCAGGAAACCTCCCAGTCTGGAGAAGGAACCATGTTCCTAAGCAACTCCCCCAAAAATGGCCTACAGAGGGTGCTTGACCCTAAGAAGACCTATAAAACGCAACTCTGCAAGGAGCAGTTTGTGAAGACAACAGCTCGACGACCTGAAGGCACGAAGGAGCGTGGGAGTTGCAAGGATGTGACAGATCCCTTTGGCACCCAAGGGAAAAGGTCCATGACTTCAATGGTAAAGTTATGCTGCACAGCTTTAGTTTGAATTAAAAAATAAAAATAAAAAATACCTGAAGCCTAGAGCAGAGAAGAGGGAAGTTATGAAAGCCTCAGTTCTCAAGAATGGTTTTTGGTGCATAGTTGGGTGAAGTCAGTCGACCAGCTCATACACATCCTGAATTTCTTACACACTCAGTTCTCACACCAGAGGGTAAGTAGGCAATAAAGGAGGAATTCTGATTTCCTGGTAGTCATCAGCAGATTACCTTTAAGCCTACATGACTAAGTCAAAAGAAAGACCCTCTTTGCCAAGAATTATGAAGTCTAGATTAGGCAGGGAACAGGGCTCAGAAGCCTAATGAACCAGCTGATGGATTTCTCTTGAAGTACAGCAGATACCGTTTTCTTTTATAAAAAAACTCTTGCCTGATGGATTGTTGCTGAAAGGTTCCCCAAGATAAGTGGTTTTAACGATGAACTGTTGATTGCTTCATGTACAGAGGAATGAAGAAGTACCTTTGATAAGGGGTAGCATGGAAGAATGCATAAATACCAGAGGGGAGGGAAGGATCTACCTGACTGCAATTAAGCAAAAACCCTCATGGTTCTTGGAAACGCTATAAACTATGCTCATTATTTAAGTGTCCAGGTTGTTTTCCTAAGCTTTGTTGATTGTGAATGGTAAGCCACTTTTGCTGCTTATCTCCTGCCTGTACCAGTATCACAGGCCCAGTATTTATAATATGTTGAACAAGCAATGTAATAGTTATAAAGCTCCCAAATGGAGCACTGTCAACTGAAATTTTACACTTCACCTGCGGAGTCAGTTGCTGTTTGGATTTCTGTTTGACAGCAACATTTTTACAACACAGCCCTCAGGCAGGGTCTCAGCACATACCAGCTTGGGCGTTTAACAGCATCATTGTGTGTGCTAAGCGTCCTTATGGGAATTGCTATTTTTTAATATCCTGAGTAGGTCACTTTGCAGACTAACCAGCCAGCTGCATTCACACCTTCTTCCAGCTGCCAGCCTACTCCAGGGTGAATGCACAGAAGCAAGTGTTTTGTCAGTTTACTCCCCCAAACTGAAACAAAACTCTCCAAAAACACCAGAGAGAGAAAAAAAAAAAAAAAAAAAGAGGGCTAAGTTGCTTTTTCTGGCCCTTCACATACTTTTAGAAAGCACAGAACACGATAGATCTGTAGCAACTAAATGCCTGAAGATCTAAAATTACCAAGATTTAAGCAGACCATTTTGATCAGATTCAGCTCCTATAACTACATTACTAGAATAAACAATTGCAGTAAAAGTTTGAAGCTCCCAAGTGAAATCAACCATACTCTGCACCACAATTCTTTTCTGCCCCAGGAAGTTCTTCTACGCATTATCAGGTACCAGGCACAGGCCTTCACTATTTTACTCAGCATTATTATTACAGTTGCTCTGATACCAGATTCCTATTACACAAGACATTTTACAAACACTAGGGGAGGAACTGGGTCTTACCAAAAGAGCTAACAATCTAAGCAGACAACAAAAGAGAAGCTGTAAAGCTGAATATGTTGCTTTCTTTATAACCTTTTTTCTTTTAAAATAAATCAAGGAAACTAACACATCTTTGAACATGTCTGGAAGCATCTGGAGACTTTTCCTATCCCCACTTTATATTTTAACATATGAGTAATGAGATTTAATAGATCATACAATGGTTTCAGATACTTCATTCATTGCTCCCATGGCTGAATGAAAGCAGCTGTATACTTCTTCGAATGGTAAGCAACTCCCAAATTCCTTCCAGTGTAAGAAGCATGGAAGAAAGCAGCTTTATAGTTAGTTACGCCCAGTGTTAACTGCTATCTCACACCCAGCACAATGCACTGTTAACAATTTTGTATAACCTGATGTAACAGAAGTGTAGCATAAGAAAAGCTGTGCTAAAAGGATGACTACAGCAGTGTTGGTGCAGAAGGATTCTGGCAAGAATGCTTGACATATTCCCATTTAAAATTTAATGTTGGCTTTTTAGCAGTTAGCATCCTTTTATGTCTCAGCATTAATATTTAATTTGATTTTGTTTAAAAGCACTACGAACTAACTTGTTTGTTCGATGAGAAGATTAAAGCACACTTGTGTTTATTTATTCAGGTGCTGATATTTCAAGTGGAAACCAAATGAGGACCTACCTTAGAAGCCTGCAAAAGCTTCTCCTGTAGCTAAGCCGTTGACTAGCTGCAGCCACGCTGGGAGGGAATGGAGGGCGTGAGGGGAAGTAGGCCAATGCTGCGGAAAATATCAAGGAAACCATTCCAAATTCTAAACAAGAGAGCAAAGAAAAACAAATCAGAGAACAGATGTTAGCACTGAAAGACTTATTTCAGCACAGCATTGTTATCAGCCAGCCTCTAATACATAAATCCTACCACAAGTGCTTTACCGCTCCTGACAACAGACCTGCATAACTTGAAGGATTTTTACCCCCACTCCCCAAGCAAGATTTCAAATTGAGATGGAGAATCAATGAGACAGAGAAATACCGGCAGTCAATTCCAATGAAAAGAGCTGCAGAGCAACAGGCTCACACATGGGGAACTAGGTGAAGCAAAAGGCAAGCTTTTGTTTTTTCTCTTTAAAGAGAACTATGAAGATCCGGTCACATTTCTTTGCAATGGAAGTAATGCAAGGCAGGTAACAGCGTGCTAGAGACTTTAAACAGATGGGACTGGGGAAGCCCCAGGGCATGGAACGACAATTACTTGGTATACAGGATGATGAAGGCAAACAAAAGGTCAACCAAGGCAGCATCTTGGATACAAACAGTATTACATGGCAATGGAATATAAAAGGAAAAGCATAGGAGCAGCCATTGCTTAGGAATAGAGAGAATGGAGGTAATATGGGGAAAAAATGAAAGAATACAGCTGTTTGTAGATGCTCCTCTTGTTTAGCAGCAGGTGTTCCAGATCTTCAAAACATTTCATAGTAGAAATTTGGACATGACCCTGCAAAGGGATGAGCACTTCACAGAAAATTGTCAGCAAGCCCCATGATCAGACATTCTGAAGAAAAACAACTCTATCCACATTCAGTCTAATTAATTTGTTTTACAGGCCTTTTACAGCATAGATCATGTTATCCACAGACCTCAATCCAAAATATTACTGCTGTCCTCTTTGAAAACAAGATTCTTTGCTGCCAGAGAGAAAAACATATAGCTGAAGTGTGTTATCTTAAAAGAACCTGTGATCATATTACAAAGAATTGTTCACCAACACCACAAATAAATTCCAACAGAGCTGGATACTCAGTTGCATTCATTTTCTTCTTTCTTTTTTAATAAATCAATATGAACGTGGCACTTCGCCAGCTTTTCTGCTAAACTAAAAGAAAAGAAGTTCAGGAAACTGAAAAGTAAATAATACTTAAGTGTTAATGGATCAGCTGTAGATTGGGATGGGAAATGAACACTTACAGGGAAAAATAATCTACCCTAAATTTATTTTGAAAGCATACCAGAAATGTGACAATGCTAGTCTCCATGATCAAATCAAAAAGGATTCTTTTTGAACTGCGTGGTGTCTCTTTTCCCCTACTGTGGTCTAATTACAGCTTTTGTGTGTCAAGGTCCTTGCAGTCCCTCTACAACTCCTCTAGTTTCCGGAAGATAGATGAATTTCTATCTTCCTGTGCATTGTTTTTGAGGACACAAGCAATGAATAAAGAAGTGGCCACAATTGGTTATCCCATATCTAAGAAAAGGATGAGAGGCTCTGTCGTTATAGGATGATACTGGACAGGGAACCAAGGCTTGCCAAAGACTCTTTATCCCCTTGTCCTACATCTACATACAGATTTATAGGTACATGCACATCCACACTTGGTAACATATTGAAAGGAAGATTTCAGATTGCAGATGGGTAGAGCCAATAAGAATGTGATCACGTAAAAACAGAGGTTTTCTAAGGTGCTTATTATTTAACTTTATTATACTGCAATGGCATAAGGTGAAAGGCTACATCTTCCTACAAAGAATATAAAACAGGTTGATGATTTTTTTCTAAGTCATGGTAATATTTTACAACAGGTGCTCATCTGGGGCCTCTTCTAAGGGTTACCACCTCAAGATTCATGCCAGTCAGATTACTGCAGTAGGAGCAGTATAGTAACTACTTTTTTTTTTTTTTTAATTATTAAAATCAGCATGCAGTCCTTGTAGTACCATCTTGCAGCTCTTTAATGTTTCCCAGTGTTATACTTCCTAGGCTAATGAATTTGCCTTGCAAGCACTGCCCTCGTGCACAAAAGAAAAAGAGCAGAATTCACTTTGGAGCCTATCCAAAGCCAAAGCAGCTCCCTCTACTTAAAAATAGAAGTCTTTATTGCCATCTTAGCTTTGTGTATCACACTTGCACCTCTACTAAAAGTCCAGGTATTGCCAAATGCATTTGATTCCTTACATCTTGAATTGCTTCTTCATTAGGAAGCCTACCATCAACACAATCATTGTTTATTGTACCAGACTAGGTAAAGAAAAATACATTCCCAGGACAAATATTAGATTGCAAGCAAGGAATAAAAAGGCAAAAGATAATATTGACCTATATCTTATGTTTTGAGACCAAGAGAGCTGCTGCCATGAAAGAGGAGCTCTTCCACAGAAGCTATCAGATTCTCAATAGTGCAAAGGATGCAGCAAAGCACTTGGAACTGGGCAAGTCAGCATAAATTAGTGTGCAGAAATAGAGCGCTGTATATGTTTTGCTGAGGAATGAATCTGAAATGTCTCACAAAAGCAATGAGGATATCATGCCACAGTGACCTGTGAATGTCGATGTGGAGAGATGCCTGCACCATAGCCCTGGAAGCAGGCACTCCTGCTGGCTGTGTAAGCCCTAAACAGAGAAAGAGAGGTTTACAGAGATACAAGCCTCCTCGATACAAGTCTTTTTCCTTCTGAAAGACAGATTATTTACAGGACAAAATCCTACCCAAAACCAAAGAAACCCTCACCTTCTCCTGAAAGGTAAAGGAAGGCACTTCATATATATGTGCATATATATATATATACACACACACACACACACACGTGAAGTGCCCTCTTTACCCCTTTGTTTTTCTTATGTTTATATACACACATGTACTTTACACACAGCTATATATGCATACATGCAAAAATTTGTAAGAAATGGTGATTTTTCATTAATATTTAGGAAAGCACATAGATAAAAGCTCTGCCTCAAGTCCAGAGCAGTTCGAGCTTCCTTAAGCAATACAGGTAATACAATTCAATCCTGATTTGCTACATCCGTACTATTTCAGCTGTGAACCGGAATGTGTAGAGACACAGATGACACAGAAACAAGTTGATATTTCAGCTGAGCTCTTAGTCCATGTCCGAGATACAGGAACAGCAATTTAATGAAACACAGAAGAGACTGGAGTTAACAGAGCAATTTCAGAATGGGTTTATAAGCAATTGCTTCGTAATCATGTTTGAGGTTAAGTCCTTGGAAAATTAGCACACACTTGTCACGCTACTGATCCCAAGTTAACAATTCACATTATTAGGGTTTTAAAAATAACTAAGTTCTGGGTGCTGCTTATCTAATAGTACCTCATGCAACAGCAACAAGCTCCATCACAAACAAAACACTCAAGAATGCAGAGTGCCTGTCCTATGAAACTGGCTTTCCTATAGCACCTTAAATAAGAAGTCATACCAAGCTCTACTGTACTTCCTAAAGAAGTGGGACACTTGAGTCCAGCTCCTTGTTCTGTCCCATTCTCTAACACCTTTACTACCTTTGAAGACTGTTTGACTTTCATTTTCTGCCTAGCTGATTTAAGGGGATGAATAATACCCTACCAAACCTATAAGGTATTTTGTGGTCCACAGGTGGACAGAGCTGTACAACTACCATGAGGTACCCACCACAAGTTGTCACCTACCACGGGACAGAATTTCCTCTATCTCTGGAGCCTACATGGCACAGCAGAGCACAGAAGAGATAAGCAGCAGGGTCAGCTGCCTCTTGAGCTCCTGGGAAAAAGGGAGCTGAGGTGTGATGGAACAAATCCCGTAAGGGATATGAAGCAACCTCCTCTTGGGATGGCTCCTGCCAATTTCAAACCAGTTGAATGTTTTGCCACTGTCTCAGTGATTCTCCACAGGCCGCTGACATTCAGGAACCATCTCTTTTTCAGTGCCTGAACAACAAAAGGATCTTGGAAAGACCCCTTGAGACACATAGCTAACACTGCAAGTACAGCTGCACAGTGAACCCCAGCTATGTATTTAAAAGTACTTAGAACAAAGGAAGAACTACAGCTGCCCCACAAAACACACATCCTAAGAAACTGAAGAGCTGCTGTAGGATGATCTTATGCTGGGACCAACAATCCCAAGCAGGTTTACAGGACAGGCTGTTTTTAAGTCCTTGCTGACTCAGAAAGGCAAAAAGAGCTGTGCTGAAACACTGCACAGCAAGGCAGATCTCTGAACCTTGCTGGCAAGCAAGATCTATTCCCATCTTCTCAAGAAAATACTCAGGAAAGCTTCCCGGAACAGAAGAGAAGAAAAAGTGAACCTAATGGGCTGCTGAAAGCAACATTTTTAGTGCTAATAGGCTCAAGGAAGGGGTTTTAGGTACAAAACTGTAGTTCCTTAGGGCAAATGAATTCTTCTTGCTCCACAGAAAATCCAGAAAGAGTGTGTTAAAGCACTTTTCTAATCATTGGATTTTTGTTCCTCTTTTATCTGCTGCTCAGCAGGACACAAACTCACTCTACTTCGCTTTTTCTTCCTTCCTTCCCACTGGTCACCTTATCTTCCATGAAATTTTGGGGCTCTAACATCAGATTTATCTCTGATAAGAGCCTAACCAAACCCAAATTTCATTGTTTCAATAACTTTGAGTCCAGCAAGAAGTATTTGAAAGGAAAGAGTCAACTACCTGCTGAAACAGGATCCAGGCTCTACTATGCTTTCTTTGAAATTTACAATAAAGTGGACCTCACCCAATACAAGTATTAACTTCACAAAATTTCCATAAGAATAGCAGCCAGAAATAAGTGATCACAGTTAACTCAATCCCATAAACTATGAGTTACACAATATACATACACCTTAAGATATCTGGAATGCATAGGACTAAGCCTTAGCTACATTTCTGAGGCTGGAATTATAAGCAAAAAAATGCCATAACATGGTAAAGTTTAGGTGCTCTCAATGCTATACCAATTAGTATCAACTAAAAATCAGATCACAGACCCTTAAAGCACTTGGGGAACTCTTTTACTTAAAGCTTGCTGCTGAGTGTTGCTAATTTTTGTAAGTGACACGAAGAGCTGTGAAGCCACTGCATGAAAAAGAGAAAGGAAAGAAAAACTACATTATATCGGGTGAATTTTATATCAGTGTTTTTTTGCACCAAAACTGTTGTCACTTCATTGAAATTCCTCGCCACATAAGAACTAGAGGGTTTCAGTTAAAACCAAAATTTTAGTTAAGAAACAGATCGAGTTTTAATTCCAGTATTAGATTCTGAGATATTAATAATCTAATCACATTTGAAAGGCACATGCAAGTCATAAATTAAGGTTGAATTAATGCAGAATATAATTTAATGCTGGAATATACGATTTCTGTCCTCACAGAAACAGAAGAAAAAAACAACCTGTCATGGAGACTTCTCTTTTTAATGAAAATTCAAGAAGTGATCAACAGTTTGGAAGCTCTGGGCAAGTATAAGCTCTCCTAGAAAATGTTATTCCTAATATCAGCTGATACAAACAATTGAAATTCTTCACTTGGAATCAGTCTGTACGAAAGACTACCTTATAATTTTTGCTACACAAAAGGGAAAAAGTGAACCCTTCTGATGGCAGAACATTTTACCACTTCATATTTACCATCAATATAGTTACCGTTTCCTTTGCAGACCAGCCACTAGAGGGTAGTGCTTCACAAGTACCAAACACAAGTATGTAAATGTTTTATAATTAACTTTTTTTTTAAACACACCTGCATACAATACAGCCTCAATGCGGTCCTTGATGTGTTCGGTGTTGCTTTGTGATACCAGCAGGTGGTGAGATGTTCCATTAGGAGATGGCACTACAAGAGGTCCCACTAAAAACGCACCAGCAGCACCCAGGTAATTGAGCAGAGATGCTATAGCTGTTGCTGTGGCACGTTCATCTGGAGAAAACCACGTCGTGGAAAGAAATGGTGCTGCGTTCATCACAGTTGGCCCCGCCAAGCCATTTAACAGCTGCCCTCCATGAATCAGCCTGGAACAGAGAATAGAGATGACAGCCATTTGGATGATAATCGCCTGTTTAAAAAGTAAAAAAAAAAAAAAAAAAAAAAATATAAAAAAAATTGCACATAAGATACTGAGTGCCTGGAATGGAGTAACTGCACAAAGAAATGAAAGTCCTGCGCAAAACAAAAAAAAAGAATATTCAATACACTAAAAGAAGCCCAATTAGACTGATTTAAAGAATCCAGGTCTACTCTGTTCTCATTACCTCAGATAAATGGAGAAGCAAATGTTCTCTTCAAAGCAGGAAAGGAAGAGGGAATAAAAGGAACTTTCTTTACAGAAAAAAAAGGAAAGGTATCATGATAGGATCTAAAAGTATAAAAGGAATAGTAGCAGAAAAGCTTTAAACTACAAGCATCTTAAACCTGACCCCTTGCCTGCATAAATCCCACAGAAGATTTAAATTAGTTACGTCAGATCCCAAGCTGAAACACTTCAGCAAAAAAATACTCTGCATATTTTTTCACTGCATTATTTATTTTTATTTACACACGCAGATGAGCTTTATGTGCCTACAGATGAGGAGGCCAGGCTGTTGAGGTTTCCAAGAGAATCATCTTCTGCAGCAATCTGGCCATTCTCAACATGGTGTTGAAACAGCCAAGGAAACCCAGATTTTTCTTGTTTTTCACACTCATTGGATTTAACAGATAAGACTGGTGACAAAACAGAGATGCTACTTCCAAGCACTGAAGTCCCTACAACTTTTGGCTTCATATTAGTACAATAAGCGCATACAGAAAGGACTTTTTGAAGGTTCTCCTACATGTGTAATTCAGCCAGAAACCTTCTACTTTGACTTTTCCAAAAGTGATCGTCCATGAAAGGCAAAATCATTTGGGAATTTATATAAAAACAGCTAGCAAATCAAACAAAACACAGCAACCCTACAAAGTAGATCTATCCGTTGTGCAATAAAATGGTGGCAGATGATATTTTTAAATGGGTGATGTTTTTCAAAGCATAGCAGGAACCCAATGTTATTGCTCAAGACTTGAGTTGTCAGCCATAAAAAGCTATGGCCTGAAAATGGGGAAACAACAAGTTAGCAATGTTTAGGCAATGTTTCAAGCCACAAATGACTAAATAATATACAGCATGACAACAGTTTTTTAAAGCACACCATGGGACAAAATACGCAAAAGAAATGCTGACAGACTCTTTATCAAATTAACAAGCTAGCTTGTAATAAAAATGGATAAATATTACTGATTCTCTGTTGATTAGAAATTAAGTCTTTAAGAAAAAATTATGAAAAATATACAGTGAAGAAAAAAATGTTATCACATACCATTTGAAGGAAATGCTTTCCCAGCTAGGACAAAAGTAATACCCAGTCTTGTAAGCAATTACATAAGCAATTGTATTTTTTTTATTTTTCTTTTTATATAAAGTTCACCTAGCAAGAATACATTTCATTACTATTTGTTCATGACGTGCTTCAGCTGGACATCACCAAGATGTGGCCAGGTCTTTTTACTGCTTTTTAAACTGTGGCCCCCAGTATAATCAAACGAAATAGTTTAAAATTAATAAAAAGCACTATCTAAACAATACTCTGGAGGAGTTTTCTGGAGGACACATCACACAAATACGGTTACTCTCCAATCCAGCATACTTCAGACAGAACAAGTAGTACCTTGTGTACTTTGGTATATTCATTCTACTTTCCCCCCTGTGATAAATTATTCCCATATTTATATGGGAAAACCCTGTTCCAGGGTATTTGCAGTTATTCTGCATCCCTAGAAACAGCTACATTTCAGTAGCGATTGAGATAACTACCACAATTTTACTTGAGCGTTTTGTCGTGCTCCAAAGGGAGTTTAATACTTAAATTACGGTATGCTAGGAAAAATGTGTTAATACAAAATAACCTCTACAGCTATAAGTGCTATACTAACACCTCTGTTCACTCCAGTAATACTGTTTTAATTCAGGTATGCCCACTTGATTGGGCAATTCAATCTAAGGGCAAATAAAACACACTAAAACCAGAAAAAAACACAATGGTTCTGTATCTGTATCTTCTGGTAGAAAAAGTAAAGTTTTGTTAAAATGTCGTATGTTGTGAGAATTATAAATACTCCTTTAATGTACTTACACTTCAGATTTACATTATTGATATCCAACTCCATACCTGAATAAAACTCTGTAACATAAAGGCCTTTATACTTAATACCAGAGGGAAACACATCTGTTAGTTTTACTCTGCAGATCCAGAGGGAGAAAGCAGGATTGTAGTTCAGAACTTAAATTGTACATTATTTTTCTGCCTTTGCTTAGTGTTTTCATGTAAAGAGTTTAGCTTTGTCTCTCTGTAGGCCTCTTCTGTTGATGTTCTCGTCTGCTCTCCCCTGCCCTAGCCTGTGTGGTATGCTGTCTGCTCTGATTTGCCTTTCCATCTGCATTTCTGGCATTTACCAAGCTTGACATTATCATGCAGGGCAGAGCATCTCTTGTCTTCATATTGCCTAATTTTTCAAATCTAACATGTTGAGTCTAATAAAAAACATTTTCGGACTAAATTGCCACTGGTGTACAGGCTGCTTCAAACAACTTTACATGTAACAGTCTAAAGCTTATTTTATCTCTTTTTCAATACTGGTTTGAATTAAGCTTTTTTTTTTTTTTTTTTTACCCTGAGAAAAAGAATTATTTGTATTGTTCCTCTACATATCCTTAACTCATTTCCCTAGAGAGATAGGGAAAAGATTCAAAATGTGATTCGGTGCATTTACTAATCTGCTACTCTGGGAGACGTATGTAGCAGCCACCACAGCTGCCAGAGAGAAATATGAACGCAACAGCACTGGTGGCTTTTCGCTGTTTGTTACAACGTCTTATCAACGCTGCACTAGATTTCAGTCTAACAGCCCACAGGAGTCTGCTCTTGTACATCACCAGCACTAAAAATTACTGCAAGATCAAGAGACATTTGTTTCTCTTATTCCCCAATTTTCTTCTTGTTTCTGCTATTGAAAATGTGCAAAGAGCAACTGGATTTTTCCTTGCCACTATTTCAGTTTGAGTCTGTACAACATGATTTCTGTTCTCCAAGAAAAGGGCTAACAGGGTAACTTTAGTTCGGGACCCTACCTAGATGTGTTTGTTCACATTTCTTCCTGAACTGGCCTCTGAATTGCAAAAAGATGGAGCAAGGGGTAGTTCAAATACAACAGAAATTAGAGAAGAAAGAGTCTTTCCATAATGTATTTCAGCTCTTTTCCAATTTTTGTCAAGTTAAGTTTTAAATAAGTTATGTGGTTTTCATCACATCCTTAAGAGAACATTTTCTGTAAGCTTGAAGCAGTAACCTGGTTATACCTGCTTTATTCACTCCCTGCTGTCACAGCTGCAGTATCGTGTCAGGCAACAACAACAAAAGCATGTGAGGCTACAAATGCTGAAATTACAGCATCACTGAATGAACTGGATATGAAAAAGTGACATACAGGAAAAAGGCTTTAGTGATTGACAATACCATACAGCTTAGATTGGTAAGAGCTTCCATTTACAGGCTGCTTTACTTATCTTTTTCTCCCTGTATAGCTTGAAACTTTTCATACATGTTCCGAGTCCCACAAAGTATTGGATTTGTTAAGCTATTTAAAAGCTGTATTATATAAACACTTTTTACATGTAAAAATAACAGACATTTAATGTTTCTACCACAGTATGTCTCATGCCTAGACGTAGAAGCATTTTAAATGAAAAAAATAACTCATTAACTTCCTTTCTCAGATAGGGAAACAGAGGCAACAGCAGAAGGAAAAATGAGCCACCCAAGAAATGACTCATAACACAATGGATTTAAACCACAGCACTGAAATAGCTCTCCAAAGCTCATCTAACATCTTTTAATTGACCTTGTTTTAGGAAGGCTACCAATGGAGAAGTCATATCAGAGCTTTAACATTAATGAATAGAGTGGAAAGTGTTTTCACTTTCCTTTGGTAAGAAACAACAGTGGAAAAACGAGGCAGCTAGCCCCCATGCATCACTTGGGCTCTCTCATCACAGATCTTCTCTGTCAGCCTCCGATGAGCCTCCAGTTGACTGGGAAATGAGGTTCCTCTGGGTCCCAGGCAGGAGAGGAGCCCATCTCAAGAGCCTTGTGAAAACGGGATTTCTGGTTGATTTTCTTCCTGAAATTTTTACTATGCTTTTCCTGCTAGCTGCTATGTCAACTGACTGCTTAGTCATTACTCCGACTTCTATACAGATGCAATGAACAAATTGGTAACTCAGTCTTGTCGCTCTTTGGCTATGCGTGCAAAGCAAGGAAGCCACCAAGAGCTGCTCCAGGGAAACAGCACTGTGCGTTCCTCCTATTTTGGAAAAAAATAGTAGATTAATTGCTGATCCTAACAATTAACATAAAACGGGATTCTGGATAAAGAAGTTAATATTTTACAGAAATAGATGGATGATTTATCTTTCACACGCCTGACATTTTCACTCACTGAAAGAAGTGGATTGTTCATCTCCTGCTAATTTGGAAGACGAATAAGTTTATATAGTGATTAGCTCATTGTGGTAGCTCCTGGAAGCAAATGAAAGAGACCCTTCCACTAGAGGACTTCAGAGCACTTTCAAGTGCTATTGAATTTAGCCATACTACACAGCAACAAAGCCAGAGAATACCTCCTATTCAAGTGTCTACATTGATGCATGATGCAAGTTGCTTGCCCAAGCAAAAGAATAAGAAAACACGTAGACTTATCTACATTATACATTAAAAGATTTATTGTACTTCAGAGGGCTCTGATACCACTTCTGTAATGAAAAGTCTTTGATTTTTCACAATCAAGTTACTAGAAATGGATAGAGCTTTTCCTTTAGACTCCCCAAACTAAATGCAACAAAAGGCACCTCTATTAAGTGGCACCTTCTAAGGTACAGATGGAATTTGGAAGGTCAAATTCATGCTTTGTAGCAGTTCACTGCCATGGAGTATGGGGAGAGCCTGGTGCAAACGCTGTCCTGTTTATAACCAAAAGAGAGTGCAATAAGGCTGCGTGTCTGGAAAAGGACTGAGAATAAAAAATACTGCTGGGTAAAGCAATGAATTCATCTATTAAAAATAACATTCTGAAAGATGAATTTCATGGGAATGCACTTCTTTTCAATATTTTCATTAAATGATATATTTATACTACAAAAGCTTTATGCCTTCTGGATATTCATGGATTGAGGCCATTAGCATTTTTAGCTTGTTTTTGATGCATACGACCATTGATATGTGGAATAATTTAAAGTTGTTTTTCCCCATCAATAAGAAAAATTATTATGAGCGGAAAGCCTGAGTCACTGTGTGGTACATTATCTCCAGCAATAAAAGTAAAAAAAGAAAAGAGAAAACTTTTATAAATGCGCTGTTGACTATTTCCATCAGGAACTCGGCTCACATCTCACCCACGGCACACGTCGTGGCCTCCTCACAACCTGTCACTGTGCTACAGGAGCAGACTTTAGAAGAGCTGGCCTCAGACCACGGTGTTTCCCAGGTTTTGCAGCCTCACCTCTCTTCTCTCAGAGAAAGAAACCAGCAAACAAATTTGCAGCAGTCTGAGGAACAGCGAGTTTGGGCTTTAAATCTGAAGGAATCAAACAGCAGAGTTACTTCGAAACTATTATTACTGAGAGCCTGCCAAGAAACAGACAAGGATTTGCAAGGAGAAGCAGTGGCAATCTCAGGCCAAGACCCCGACGTCTCTGTCAGACATCCTGACAGAGAACGGGAGGGCGCAGGAGCACGGCGAGACCCCTGACAGCGCGGTGACAAATTCACTCACGTCCCCGCGCCGTCACGCCAAGCGACTGTACGGTCATCACAGCTGTCACACGGCAGCAAAGAGTGATTTGTCACTCAAAGCATTACCCGTGTTTGAAGGATGAGGGTATACGAAGTCAAAACTTCTTTTTGGATTTTGATTTTTATTAAAATGGGCTTTCCACCCTCCCTCCCCCCCTTTTAAGGCCATTCCACAAACCCCTCATTGAAAGGAGATATCTTTAAAGCAACGTGAACAGAGGATGCATTCAACAAATTCAAACAGATCCAAAACAAACAGCGTTGCTGTAAACTAAAAGTAGGCAATTACATTAGGGGCTAATGAGGCAAAACATCCTGAAACAAGTTATCGGGGAAAGGCACCGGGAATGGCTGCTAGCGGGTCTGCCGTGTGAGAAATCTGAGGAAAATTTAGCGCTAGAGGCAAAAACTAACTACGATTTTTTAAGTGAAAGAGTAGGAGAGCACAGGAGAGGCAGTAAACTAAAGACTTGGATAAACAAGGCCCTTTTAAATATTCCCACAAAACTTTTTTTCAGGCCAGTGAAAGAGCAAGAGGACACTTTGATCATAATGCAGCAATGTGGATATGAACTCAACTAATATGAATTCCTCTTTAAGGGCAGAAATTACCCAACAGTAAGAGTCACAAGACACTACTGAAGTCAAAGATCTCAAGATGACAAAAAATAATTAAAGGATCTCTACAGCTGAATAAGAATTTCTATTATATGAGATGGAGCTGAAAATCCCACAAATATATTCTCTTGCCTTCCAGCATAAACTTATGCTAGTTGAGGCTTTGCAGAAACACTGTCTACTAAATATTACTGCAGTACTAAGCCCTTGCTGAGAATTCAGAGTTTCCTTTAAGGCATTACCTGCTGGATTTACCACTCCAAGAATTTAAACAGACCGGGAGTCTGTAAACAGCTAATTCAGGAGTTTACCACCATCACTATCACATATCGCTCATCAAACAATGAGATGATCCCATGTCATTCTTTGTACTTTCAGGGATGAAAAACAGAAGGTGTGGAATTATTGAAGAATATGTATGACAAGAATAAAATATTTAATACAAACTAGGTGGCAACTAGCTAATAGAAACAAAATGTACACAAGATGCAGTAAGAGAGCATCATCTGTTAGTACAGAAAAGGGAAAACTTAGATATATCTAAGTAGGGGAAAAAATTCAAAAACCTAAGACATGGTAAATAAGTCTCTTTATAGGAACTACCAATTATCAGTATCCTCCCTGTAACACTTCGTAAATAACAAAACTGTCAGTTCATGCTGCTCCTGTTTCCACTGTCATTCTCTGTCATTGCTTTGCTGGCTTTGCAACAAATGTTTTAATGAGACTTATTACCAAACAGCACCCTCTCACTGCCACGACTCGAGGTGCTCAGTAACTACATTTGTATTGTGAAATCTAATGTGAAGGTCAAACCCTACCAACCCACAGAATACTAAGTTCTAATAAATTTCTTAATTAATGTATTCAATACAAACAACAAGTTATGTTACATCATTTACTTCCACCTCTTTAATTATCCCATCTTTCACATTTTAAGGCGGCTTACGTGGTCAGTCTGAAAAGCCATGGATTTACATTTATGGGCTGATTTCATCATTTCCTTCTTTCTTATACGTTTCAGCTCATAGGTAGATCTAATATAGCCTTTTGACTAGATTTACTGTTTTACAACCAGATATGCTGTCTTGTAAATCTATTCCAAAACACAGAATATAAAATAAATGTGTTGTGTTACATGGGGAGAAAAATCCTGATTTTTTCCTATTAAAAGATGGCCTCCTAGTAACTATTGATGTTCAGGTTAGTTATAAGAGTCCAATGAAAATAACTCATTCAATGCCAGGCAGCATTCAAAAAGGAAAGGAAGGGACCTACAGATGCAGGCAAAGCATACTGAAGATGCTCTTGTAACCTTCAGGGAAGGGAATAAGGTACAAATCCCGAAGTGGTACAATCTTATAACATCCCTTTTCTTTAAGTTCCATATATTTCACACAAACTATGAACTGAAAAACTAGGTGTGGCAAATGAGTCTTTTATAGTACTGAGAATGGAGTCTTATTTTACTTTTAAAAGTCAAATTTACTGTCACATGTATGGCACTAACTTGACAGGCTCAGATGTATAGGGTAGATTAGAAGTTTTATTTTGTAGCTTCCTTGTCTGGATGTGACAGATATTAACCTTACAGGTTAATATGGGTTGTGGAGGAAACCAAGCGAACAGGAGTGTGTATGTGTGTATATATATAATGCATATTATAAATACTGGGGGGGAGGACAGGACTTCACTAGTTCAAGTACTGGTTGATTCCTCACTCTCACACCCAAGTCCACACTTTCACATTTAGCCATGTACTCCCTCCTCAGCCTTCCCTGCATTTATGAAGTTCTGGGATGGATTCCCAGTACGGTTTTAGGTCTCACTGGCAGAGAACAAAAATTCACCATAAGGAACTGCAGCCTCAAGAGACACTCTCAAATGTTCAACCTAAATTCTCCCGTATGCAAGTCACAAGCATATATACGAGTGTCAAATGAACTGAAAACAGAGGTTAGGGTTTGCATTTAAAATATGACTCTGATTGCTGAAGATAGTCATAGTTCTTACATGTCAGAGCCAAAAGAATAATTACAGACTAGAAAGGAGCCTAAGAATACATTTGGATATTACAGGTCCATATGAGATAAGGAGCACAAAGCGGCGAGGATTAAATGTCAGTCTTAACGGTGATTTCCTCACTTCTGTGATTGCTCTGATAAGTGATGGGCTTTAGTAGCTCTCCTTAATACTAAATTACAAGAACATTGTGAGTACACAGTAGAAAAAATAAAACTGACAAATCTCATGAACATTCTTGTAATTTTACATATCTCAGCTCTGACATAATTGTCCGAGAGAAATCCTTCAGTATGTTACTGCAGATTACCCAGGGAATGAAGAAACATTACAAAACATGCCAAAACATTTAAGGGAATTCCAGTTGTGTCAGCTTTTGAGATGCTTGAATATAAACTTTTGTGTGATCCTGTCCATCTGTCTGGTTGATTGATGTTCAAATGATCATATTAATACATACACACATTCAGAATAAATGCATAGCCTGGTGCTCGGCTAACTGTTGCTAACCCATAAAGCAGTCATGATATTCTCCAAAGTACCATTTTGTTTGGTACCACGCTTCAAGTAATTGACGAAATTTGGCCAGTCTGCCCTCAAAATAAATGCAGGGTACCTCGTATAACATCACAGTATGCACAACTATTTACAGTATCTCGAGACATTTTCAATGAAAACCATACTTTTGCTTCACACAGTTAGCAATAATTAATTCTCTGTAGATTTTTAACAAACTGTGTAAAAGATCAAACTATTTCCTCAGGTAGAACTAATTCTTGCAAATCCCTCACTTTTTTTAAGAATAGGCTAGGTTAACAATTTTATCAACTTTGTCTTGAAATTATGCTTATTTTCACAGCATGAATAAATGAGGTAAGTAACCTTTTCCATCAGGATTCTGCCTTTTTTTTTTTTTTTTTAAATACGGTTCTCAATAAAATGCATCATATTTTATGCACCTTGTCAGACACTGGAAATGCCCAGGCTTTATTTCCCCAATTAAAGAAGCTGTTATTTGAGTGTTTCTCCTTAAGCATTTCTTTTAGCAGGTCTTCTCACTGCTATTACACTAGAAAACTTGGTTAAAAGGTTTGAAGGAATGCAAAAATTCCCCTTCCCACCCCCAAAACCATGTCTCAGCTAAACATTGTTTGGCAATTTATTTTCAAGTTCTTACAGTTTTTATCTTTGCTTTGTTAAAGCAAAGCAGCTTTAGCAGCTATGGCACCTTTTGCCTGGGGCAATCTTTTGGCATAACTGATAAATGGAAAGCTACATAAGATCCTACATTTCACTGCATTTAAGTTATCTGACCCATTTGAACTATACATATAAAACAGTAACCGTATACCTATATAGTTATATATAACTAAGTTACAAGATATAACTATAACTTACAGTTATAGCTACACATAAAAACCAAGATTGGTCTGAACTGATGAACTGGATGTTCAGCATCCCTTAGGGCCTTGAGGACAGGTGAAATAGGGGCCCAGTAGGGATTGCTACCACCATAACAGTATGTTTCCACCTCAAATTGAAAGGGCCACTTTAAGTAGTAGCATAATATGGTTAATTCAGCCTCCTCTGCCCACTAAGTCATTGAACAGCACCTTGAAATGGGCAACAGTGTTGGCAACAACCATCTGGAGCACCTTGGGTTTTGTTATACACTCACCAAGTACCTAAGAACTGAAATTACACCCCCCACTACCCACAGTTTACTAAACCAGTCATTATGTACTAACTGCTTACTACTGATCAGGGCTAGTTTTAAAATCAATGTTGGTATCATACTCTCAGTCCTCTGTACTTACTCTCCTGTAGTTACTATAGATTCCCACATTCAGGATATGTTGACAGGACAACTGATTCATTTGGATCGTCTGATTTTTAGGAAGCAAACTGTCTCTATCAGAAACTATTAAAGTGCACGCGTACAAAAGGCATTTGTTCCAGTCTCAGAGAAAATATAAGGTTACTTTGGAATGCAGACGGAAAAGACTATATGAAAAGGCCATTTTGCATTAGTTCAGCCGTATCACCACCGTACAATCTCATACATCCAATATGAGAAACATGAACTAATTATTTAACATTTGCATATAAATTACATATTTTTGGGTTTTGTGGCTTGGTTCCCTGTGTGATCTTGGGCCAGTTTCTGAACCTCTCTAAATCTCTGCTTCCTTGTTTGCAAGACAGATTAACATTATTTATGCAGGATGGGGTGAGGCTTAATTAACTCAAGTTTGTAAAGACCTTTCTGATCTTCAGATACTATGCAGAACAAGGACTAGAAAAAAATCAATTTAAGAAGCCAAGAAACGTGTAAGCCCAGATCCATGCAACATGCATTTAGAGTATCAATTTTATACAGAAAATTTGTACTAGCATTTATTTGCAGCAGCAGCAAAAATACATTAAAAGTATAAAATATGTATATTAAAAATAACTTATTCACTTACTTCTTCCTTATTTCTAGGTCTGAAACTGGAACACATCTCAGGCCAGCTCCCAATACCATGAGTGATGATGTTAGTAATACAGTTACCCTCAGACCTGAAACAAGAAAACAATAGTATTTCACAGGTTAAGTCAGCAATGTTGAAGTAAAAAACAGAAAAGTCGCACAGGTATATACATTTGCCCTCAGTCTCACTGAAGATATGCATGTTCTTTCAAATCATAAACATCGGTGCTGAAAAGAATTACAGATACAAAATGAAATCCTATGTTATTTTCCATATTGATACACCAGAATTAAAGGTTTACTCTTGGCATAGTACCAAACAGGATCATACCTAAAATCTTAACAGATGTTCTTGGAAATGAGAAGTGGCAATAAAAGCATCATCTAATTCTAAAGGAAATATTGTACTTTTTGAAGCATCGGGAAGATGCTCCAATGTATGATCTGAAATCTAGGCAGATCCAAAGACAAATCTGGATTTGTACAATCTTTTCCAGCCACTTATTTGCTTTCATAACGCAGATACTCTTTTCAACCTGAAGAAACAACTATTTATTCAGCAGGAAAAAAAAAAAAAAAAAAAGTATTTCTTGCAGGCCTTGCAATTAGGCCAGGTTTTTGCTGCACTCAGCTTAAATTGACAGAGGTTGTAAATATAGTACATTAGAAAAAAAGCTACAATCGACCTATTCCTTGAATATGTCTTTTTCCCCATGCTGTGATTCTCAACTGAGAAGCACTTAAATTAGAAACAACTTTATCTCAGAGCTGCATTCCATTTGCTAGCAGTTCAGTTGCTGCTGCTAAGGTGTTTCCACCATCGGTAAGCAGCACAGAAACAGTGACAACTGATGGGCTCAACTTCCAGAATATTGTAAAACACCAAAATCATAAATATGTACAATTAAAAATGTTGATAAAGCTTGTAACACTAAAGTCATAAAACTTGAAACAAACTTAGAGCATCAAACAGAAAATACAGGGCTTTGATATTATTAGCAGAACATAAAACAACTGAACTATGACAAGTACACAGCATCTCTAACATTTAGGCAAGACGAGTAACTACCCAAAACATAGACAGAAGAACAACAACTTGCTATAATAATCCAGATAACAAACAGACATCAGATTTTGATTATAGACTGTCAGTTTTCAAATAAACATTCCCGGTATGTCAATGACTCCTGCAATCCATACAGCTGAACCAGTAGTCACATTAAACACTTTGTTTCCCTGGGAATTTTACAGGGGGTTTTAGAGCACGTGTTTTACCACAAGGTAATAGTGCTCTTATTGCAACAGCTCTTGGCAAACCTCACTCATGAATATGCAACTCCTCGTGCCGGACATTGCACACACCAAAGATGGCTCAAACAACCCGAGCCAAGACAACCAAACCAACCCAAAGTTAACACCGCAGGTTTTCTGAAACGGAAGCATGACTTCCTCACTACAGCTGAGTCATTAACAAAAGGAATGTGACCCAGGTTCCTGCAGCTCCCAAGGACAGCTCACACCCCTAATGCCCTGGAGTAGCATCACCAGCTGAGAACATTTGTTACCTTGAAGGACTCCCAGTGCCTGCCCAGGTTTACCTGGCTCTGCATTTAACCAGCACATGTAGCTCTTGAACTGGATTTTCAAGCACACCAATTCAGAGAGCCCAAACTAATGTCCTGATAAGGCTGTTCAAAATCCTGCTGTTCATGTTTTCTGTGCCACTGTGTGAACCTTTGTGGCGTGCTGAAACCTGTACTACCATGTTGGATTAGCCGTGGGGGTAATTATTTGTGTTGGGAGCAACTACATGCGATGTTCTTGCCTTTTTCCTTTAAAAAAAATCTTTGTTAGCATTGCTTTCACACATGAGAACCTGTTCACAATCCAAATTAGTTTTATTGACTGAAAGTCAAAACATAAGTCTTTTAAACAGAAATCTGTATTCTTCCATTGGAAACACTGCTGCAAATGTTTCAAGACAGAAAATGACACAGGCATTACTGGAGTTACGTAAACCAGGATTTTTTTGAATGACATTTCACAAAGCGTGCCACTTTCTGCATTTTAGGAGGGACAAGGACAGACTGCTGAGAAGGTCTCAGTCAAGTGGCACAGCAGGTGACACAGGCCAGGTACATCCCAGGGCACAGCAGAAAATGAGCATCATACAGAAATTTAGGTTTATATCACCACAGGGTGAGCTTTCCTAGATAAAAAGAAAAAATATCTATTTTACTTTTTTTCATTAAAAAAAGTTTTGTTTTAAATCTGTAGAAAAGTTTCATAAAAAAGCAGCATCACATAATTCAATGAAAAATAAATTGGATGTCAAAATTTCTCACCAGCTCCCATTCTAGGCTTATTTTTACCATCAACCGTACGTGTCATGTAATTTAAAAATAAAATTACCAGTTAAAGCCTCACAATCAAGATACGTTTGATCTCTCTGAATGTTCTTTGAAGTTCTCATCTGGAACACTATACACTGTAATGTGCCACTTTTAAGTGTTTTGATTGCGCAGACTGTTCTTTGGCCTTTTGTTTCACCTTAATGTGCAAACACACCTACAAATTCTTTTGGTTAAAGCAGCATGTTGAAAACGGTGACACTAAAGCGAACAAGTAAAAAAAGACTGTCAGACAAGCAGCATATTAGAGATTTTCTTTGCTAATTACATGATGTACTTCTACTCTCTGAGCACCTTCCCCTTTTGCTTTACTTTACATTTTAACTCTCTGAATTCATTCTCCCTTTCATCTTAAAAATCAGTCTTTAATAGTATTTTTAGAACTATATAAAAGTGGTTTCGCTTTGAACATTGCAGTGTCCCTTAATCTGAACTGGAAATCTTGTACTACTCCAAGGGGTAACCTCAGAGTGTTTCAGGATATCACTGCACCATGGGGACAATAAACCAAAGCCACCAACTGAGCCTGGAAAGAAAGCCTGTGAACCCCGCAAGAAATTATTTCTCTAATTAAAAAAAAAAAAAAGCCACTAAGTAACAAACAATCAAGATTTTGAGTAAACCTAATTAATTTTATTGGTTTTCCCCTGTATGCAGCTGGTAATGGGTGGTGGTGGGGCTACAGCTTCTTAAAAACCATCATCCAGCTCCCAATACCTTTCTTTCAGAGGTTTCCGACATGAAGCTGGGAAGGGAAGAAACATCTCAAAATGGATGTTGTACAGGTAGAGGTGGTTTTGTATTTTTTAGAGCCTTTCCTGCTGGCTGCTCCTGCAGGCTGCTGGGCCCCACAGGTTGCCCTGGCTGTTGGGCGCTCTGCGGCCACCTTCTGAATGGTCACTGGTGGTAATACAGAACTGCATCAGAAGCATCAGAAATTTAGTCTGTAATAAAAATACATTTCACTCAAATAATAATATAATCAATATTGTTCAACAGTTTAAACCTCCTGTAGCTAATAACAGTCTGCTTTGCGAATGCAGCAGCCCACACTGCATTTGCTGGCTTTGATTTCTCTTTAAAACGACTACCTCCAAACTAGAGAGTCAAAGTCTCAACACACAATCCTCTTCACTCTCATGCAAAACACAGACTTTTAATCCAGCCAAGATGATGTGGTACCAGCAAACCTTGACGTGCCTGTGCCAACAGGATGTGCAGCAGGATGTGGCCTGCACACAGCAGCACAGCCTGCAAACAAGCGGCCACTACAGAGCCAGAGAGAACAAAACACTTATTTCAGAGCAGGACACAAATGGCAGCTAATGTTTGTTTCCCTCCCCTTTTAATGAAGTGCCCATCTTGGGGGAAATTCCAGTTAGATGTGCAGAACAAGCAGATTTCACCTTTTTGCTAAGCCAAATGGAAGTCCTGCCAGAGATTGAGCCCTCCACCCAGCATGGCCAAAAAGGATTTCTCTTACACCCACATCTCTCTCAAATGCATTAATATTTAAACATTTTCCTTCCTTCAGCTGCAGATACTAAAATCAGTCCTCACGAACACAGAATACAACAATGCTCTAATTACAGATGAGTGACATCGGCCCACTGCACATTTTCACAGCTTTTAAAGATCAGGCTGGAAGCAAGAATGATCCCTTCTGACACAACTCGGAGCATTTTAATTCACTCAACTACTCTATTATTATTTTGACGAAAGCATATCTGTCTAAAAAGATAATCCTGTCTGATGCACACACAAGGAAATGAAAAACTCACCAATTTTAACAGCCGTTCCAACAATCACTGTTAAATTGTGTTCTTCCTTCCTATTTAAAGCAAAATCAGTTGTCAAACAAATTCTTGCTTTTCCTCTCGTGATGGAAGCAGCTCAAGACCTTGTATTTTTCCTTCTATGAAGTTAATATACAATAAATAACCTTTACCTTTGGTTTCCGTAAATAAAGCAAAATTTGAGTTCCAAGTTTTTCACGATTTTTCCTTCAGTCCTGGAATTGGTTTTCTATGCCTTGTCCAAATACCCTCCTCACTGCTCAAGCATCCTTTTTTCAATAGGATTTTTTTTCTTGGATACCTGTTTTCCATTCCACAGGAAGGGACTGCTTCTCTTCCTCCTTAATGTGTGGCTTTACATTTAGCCATATTAAAACAAAAGTTTGATTAAACAGCATGCTTTATCAGGCAATCCTCAAAGCTCTGCAGAGAAGTCCCTGCTTCATCATTATCTACTGCTTCAGAAATCTTTGTATTTTAAATTCAATACTAACAAAATTACACTAATAATTGCACCGTGTTCTCTCACAGGGTTATCTGTCATAATTAAAATAATAATAATAAAAGCTACCTTGCTGCTAAATAGAGGGAACAAAACTTTTGGTGTGCTTGCATTTCACCAAGCTGACTAACGTTGCTAAGAATATAAGCAGCAATCCTCTTTCAGATAAAGCATCCTTACAACAAGCAATACAACTTGGAAAAGAAAAGAACCTTTTCAGTGACATGAAAAGGCTTCCTAGTTGAGATGTGGTCCCCGTCTTTCTTCTAGCACATGGAACAAACGTGAAAAAATCAGTATGTCAGACCCAATGTAGATTCCACAAAAGCACTTGATTGCAGAGGAGCATAAATTGTGTTTGGAAACTCAGTGGAAAATAAGTATGCTCTGAAGAATATCATCAACTACGCTCAGAAGCATTAAAAACTGGAAACCAAATACACAGACTGTATGCAGAAGAGAACAACTTCCAGGTCATATGCAGCTAATCAAAACCTGCTCCTAGTCTGATGGTCAGGATTTCATAAGGTGCTGTTACACACACACACACACACACACACACACACAGTCTCCTTTCTCTGGGTCCATGGTGCTGATGTCCTGTCTTTTGTAAGCTGTGATTTCAAAGCTAAACCAAAGCTAATTGTTTCCATCTGCTTCCCTGGCCCTATGTGGCACTACCAAAACAGCATCCACATTTCACCTAAAAAAGGTTTAGGACTCAGGTATCTGTTTTGGATTGAAAATACAGCGAATTAGTGGCATTCATTCAAGCATTCTGCTTGACAGCACCTTTCTGGTATCAAATAGTAAGAACTAAGCATATAGAACCCATTTGAAACAAATTTTATTCAAATACACATTTGTCCCTTCCCCCCTTATCTAGGACATGAGAAGTAGACCTTTTCCAGATGGAGCCCACAACACAGCCCAGTTCCACTTCCCAGGGGAGAATTGCAAGGCAAAGGCAGATACCAGCAGACGCTGTGCTCTGATTTCTGCCTGACATAAGTAGCAGGTAGAATTGGATCCCCAGACAAAATATGTACTAGGAGTCTCCTGAAATATAGATGTAGGAGATAATGATCTTCAGAGAGGCAATTTCTCTTTATAATTTCTTGTGTTGTAAGAGAATCTGTCAGCAATAGCTGACATCCAGGCTATCAGGAGGAGTTTGAAATTTCTTATAAATGTATGTTTCATCATATACAACTTTTCCAAATAAACTCTGTATGTATGAATACAGCAACTTCAAATGCAATAGTTCCTGTGGTTCGATACAGGCCTCCTACTCAGGGTCAGAAAGACAGACGAGCCCTTATTGCAGAAGTGAAGTCGCCACCGACACGGGGGAGCCCACAGGGAAGTCCCTGCCAGCCAGGAACCAAGGCTGGTGCCAGGGACAAGATGAGACCTGAAGATAAAGCTATTTCTGCTACCAGTACTTACTAGACAGACACAAAACCACATGCAAGACTGAAATTATGGGGCCCAACATTCATCCCCACCAGTTCTGTTTTCAGTATCTCTTGCAGAAGATGGGAAATATGCATTATCTGCATAAAAGGTATCAAGCAACAGCTTAGAAGAACATCATCGCTCCCAAATTATGAGGTTAGATAAGAATATTGTAAAATAAAATCACTCAAAGCACGAAATCTGGCCAGCCAAGTGTTCCAGTGAAAAGATGGCGCTATTTGAGGGAAGTGACTGAACGTGTAAGAACTCAAACAAAACCAGAAGGACAGAATTGTGAGAAGCAGAGCTCAGCATCACGTAATTGCTAATTATTATGACAATCACATAGCCACCCCCCAGCTGTTGAGCTGCTGCACCTTTCTCGACATGCATCCTGACTGTGAGGTAACTGAGATACTTGCGTATTTACATTCTAACTGCACAGCTCACTTCTGATTCACATTGTTAAAAAAGCTCCTCTTGTTTTGTGGTATTTTTCTTTTTGTTTTCCTTTTCTTTCATTAAAGCATATTAAAATTATTGTTCATCTAGATATAAGAATTTCACTGCACCTGCTAGAAGGAAGAACAAGCAATCACAACCATGTCAGGAGGGTGCAGGGTGCTTTTGTCTCATTTGCATCAACACAATCAAGCTATGTCATCATGGGATCAGTGGAACCATACTTTTAACTTTGCTCCAGTACATCTCATTTTTAACACTGCTTCTTGGCTTACTTTAGCTGCTCACTGATGTACATTTCACTCACAGCTAGTCCAAGTGCGTAACACCTCAAAGAAGAGAGCCCTGGCCTGGGGCAGTGGGACCTGCCTCTCTTGACATGCCTTAGGAAATTGGGCAGCCACTTCTGTTCCACTTCTCCCCCTTCTGCCTTATTTGTTCAGACTAAACACACGAGAACAGGAGCTGGTCTCACCACCAGTACTACACCAGCTGGTAAATCAAGTCTTCTCCCCGCCTGGAGTCAGTGCAGCGCTAGGATACACTAGAAAAGGACTTGGAGTGCTTACTGAGTCTGTACAACTCACACAAACACCGAAGAAGTATCTTCCCTCACCTCAGCTACCTGCTTTCTACTCTCAAGCCCGATGAAACACGGAGACTTGGGTGAATCATTTAATTGGTCTTTTCCATTTGATTAACTAAAAACTACATCAAGGGGCGTGCATGTGCGTACGTGTCAGAGCGACACCGAGCAACTGACAAAAACACCTCGTTCTGTTGGCAGAGGACTAACCCTCGTCATTAATTCTGAAGCTAAATCATGGATGCTCATTAACAAGTCAAGAGAAAGTAGGAGATAACAAGCCTTCACCGCAGCAATCACTGTTGTCTTCCTGGACGAATTCCGACAATCCAAGCCCTTTCAGCACTGAACAAGGGGGAGGAAAGCTTTGCTTTTCTTTTCTCTTCCCACTCATTTCGAGCACTCCCGATTGCACAGCAGGCTTAATTACCGCACAGCTAACCACAGATCCCTACCTGCGGTGACAGGGAGGAAAAACAGCCTCTCTGGTACACATCTATAAGGAAGATGCTCTGTCATTATCTTAGTGGCACTTGCCCACACCACCCAATGGTGCATGAAATTCTTCATTTGAAGAGACAGAGGCATTTTGCTTTGCCACAGCAGAGTATCAAGAAGCACCCATGCAGCAAGGATTGGCAGTTACGCTAAATACCACCGAGTGGCTTCACTAAGCGGGACACTAAGTGCAAAGTTTCTACTTTTTCCTGTCCCTGCTGCGAGGCAGGGAAAAGAGATGTAAGAGTCCTGTCGATGTGACATCCACGTGGGTCCTGAGACTGTTCAGCTGCTGGAGTCGGTGTTCAGCTTCCCTGTGTGTGAGGTTTCAACATTACAAGGACCACAAACTATTTAGGGTACACAGTTCAACTGAGATTATCCTAAAGACACACTTTGGGGTACTGTAATGAGTCCTAAACCCATTACAGTTATAAAGGCTGCCGATGAATTCTTTAGGTTCATGTGATTGATCAGTTACAACTGAACTCCACCTTTCCCAAATATTCCAGACGTCACTTATCAAAAAAGCCAAATAAAACAAGTAAGAAGTTCCTAAATGCAGCTGAATTTGACATCTGGCATTCCAGAAAAACATCAGCAGACTTTGCAAAAAGCAGAAGACCTCTCACTTTCATAACACATCACTCCCCGAGCTGAGTCATACGGATCTCCAGCTTTAGAAAGAGGAAAAAACTGAAAATCCTCTCTACAATGAATTTGCATGAGAAAGCTTCATTTGTAGCTTTTGAGGAAATTGGAGCATTGATCAAAAGCTTCTGCAAAACAATCAAAGTTACAACATGGCTACAGAGCTACAATAAGTCCATGCATGTGAGAAGCATTAAAAAAAAAGATATCACCAGAAGTACGGCAGGAAACGATAGAACGGCACCGAACATCGCCAATTAGAGGAAGGCAAAGAGAGCCACAAGTTCCCTTGCCATAGGATTGTAATTAAAAGAGTGACAACAGTCAACATAATGGTATTTTAACGTTTTCTGTCCCAGTTACAGGAAGGTTTCCAGAAGCAGAGCACCACCAGAGGGGCTGCATGCACTCGGGCAGCTCACACCTCCATCACGTGGACAGGCATCTGTCATCACCAAAACCACACCACAAGGAGTGGCTGCATTTTGGCTGTGCTGCCGGCACGTACATACGTGCAACGTCCGGGGAGCCCCATGGGAGCAGGCAGGGAGAGGGTTAGCTGTGCTAACTGAGGCTTAAAGGGTAGTGGGATGAAGAGAAACATCTGTGGAAACATGGAACAAAGCAGAGGCTGGGGCTGCCACCATCTAAAAGAAAGAACTACCTCCAGAAGAGGACATCTGTCTCCAGCCCTGTTTTCTACTCAGCCTGGCCCATCAGGAGGTATGGGAAATGCTGCTACCAATCACGCCAGTGTTGCTGTGATGAATCACGGTGGCATCAAGTTAATACAACTCATCAGATCCTAATTAAACCACTCTATGTTGCTAATCACTCTGTGTATCTCGAGTGATCTTTAGGAGCACGTCTGACTCCAGTGAGGGTGGGCCAATCAATTCTCTAATGAGCCCTCACTTCTGCAACCACTCGCACAAACACTCTGCGGACTTTCACTGCAACCACAGCATAAAAAACTCAGCAACAGAAGCTAAGTTTGTTTGGTGTTCCTTTTCTCCTGATGGTGTAGTGGCAGAACATGTCTATATAGACACACACACACAGAGCAACTCATCAAAATAAGTTTTCGCAAAATCAAGCTATTCAAATATTTACTCTAGTGGGATTTACCTATACACAGCTCTTTGTTTATTTCATCTTTCCACACACAATAAAAACAGCACTTCATCTCACCCCTTCCGAGATTTGTTAGTTTAGGAAAATTAATCCCTTTCACAGAATTGGCTAGGCTTGGATCAGTATCACTTACCAGACAATGACATACACACTGCTCGCAGCACGCAGCAGGACAGCGCTCCATAGGATGCGAGGGAACAGACGGGGGTAAAACAGATATTTTCCTTCAAACTTCTGTTCATTTCACTGAAGTGTATAAATCACTTGCCTTTTCACTACATACGTACAGCTTTCACTTCGAAGGAATCCAGGCATCTTCTCCCCCCTCTTTTTTTTTTTTTTTCTTTTTTCAACTCGAGCACTAAGTTCACATTTAGCTTTCATTAAATCCAAAAGAGCCTTCTGCTGCTCTTGCTGGCCTGAACAAGACCTCTGCCATTAATCTGAATGCTACTGAGTAGAATCAGTTCCTCGTGATAAGCACACTCTTCGTGACCTGAGCACACCTCAGCTGAGTGCCAGAAACATCGCCTTTTCCTTTCCCCCTGGCTCCTTGCCATTCTGCCCACGTTTTCATACCTGTAAGCTTTCCCGTGGGTATTTATTTCCTGGAGGCTGTGCTAACCTAGCAAAACCCTGTCTGTATAAACCATTTTTACTCTCAAAGCGCGTAAATCCTTTTAGCTTGATCTCACCAAATTGCATAAAAGTCTTACTGCCTTACACTGAGTCTTATCCTGGGAATCTTTAGCCGAGGCTCACACCTGAGGTTGACCTGGGAGTTATCAAATTGGTCGTTTTGAAACACTGGCTCTATATCTTGCAGTCACATACCCGAGATAAGAAAAGTCTATTTCTGAGATCATGACAAAAGGTTGCTGAAAATGTGTTCCTTTGCCACAAGATAAAAACTTTAAAATCTGAAAGCCATAAACCTTTAAAGGGTTGTGATTCCCCTACTGCTGACCTGCTGGTAACCAAAGATCCATATGCTTAGGATCGCTTGGGACACTACAGAACTGCAAGTACTTCCAAGAAAACATCAGCATGTTGTTGTGAGTGTCCCCGTGGAAGTATTTCACACTGTCCATCTATGCCAACAGTGGCACTTATCAGCAACTAGACCTGCTACAACTTTTTGAAAATGATTAGTAACATGCTCCAATGTTTATTTGCTGCCACACAGTCTGAGAGCCTGAATGACAGATCAGGACCCTGAGACAACAAGCACAACAGAAACACCGAATAGAAGGAAAATCTTCCCCATCTGTTGGCTTCACTTGGCCATTCACGAATGCACCGAGTTCTAGGACAACATCCTGCTTCCTCTTTGCTCACTGTGCTCAACCTCACAACCCTCAAAAACCAAAGGCACCTCACAGACACTTCCTAGATGACATTCTAACACAGGGGAGAGGATGTTCATCTGAAGCCTTCTGCTGTCCCCGTGACCCTGGATGTGAATTAGAGCAGTCCAAAGCCCCGAAAGCAAGATCAGCTCCTCCATGCATGCAGTACAAGGTGACAATCTGGGACCTTCAGGTATGCAGGCTGTTTTACAGAATTCTCCTTATCTATCACGTGCAGTTTATTTTCTACAGAGAACAGTTATTAGGGCATTTTTATATTAGCAAGGCCTGATTTACTACTCACATTCAATATTTATTACTGTTTTGTCAGACTATACTGAAAGATTTAACCTCAAAATTCTCTGGTGAAAGAGGTAAAAGCTATATCACACATTTCAAGGGAACAAAACCGAGAAGCTAGGAGACACCAATTAAATTAGGAGCTTGATTTTCAGAAAAAAAATAAATACCTATTTAAACAAGAAAAACACTAATGGTTTCAATATACAAGCCAATCTCCACTAAAAAAAAAAAATAAAAATAGATCACTGAAAGTTTCTCTCCACTTTATAATTTAATCACTAGGATAACAATACTGTGCAAATTCAATTTTAGCAAAAAAAGTGACTAAGAATATCTATACAATCCATGTAAGCATATACCTCTTTACAAAAAAGGACCAAGAAATAGATTACCTTTCAGTTTTACCAGTAAAAAGTGACATTTCTTCAAACTCAATACAAGATAAAACTGTATTCCAGAAGTTAATGAAAAATATTGCTATGCTATTAAATCAGTTTAATGCGAATTATAAAGAATTTCTGTCTTCGTTGCCCTTCCTTGCTTACATGGTAACATAATGAAGAGGAAATACACAGTATCACTCTGTTTCTCGCTCTGTAACTATGAAACTAACTTATAAAAAGATCAGAGGAGCAGACCCATAATTCAAATATTTAAGCTTTACACTTCAAGAGGAGTTAAGACAACCACCCTAAAGGACCTGTCCACGTCTACAGTTCCCATGAAATGAAACACTCGAGGCACAAAACAGCCATAAATACTCAGGCATCATGTGACAAATGGTAGCTAATTTTAAGCCTGTAAACACCAAGGGTCCATCCAATGGCACGCTGAAATCAATTGCCATTTAATTTCAGTCTTACCCAATCTCTGAAGATAATTACAGTTAAAAAATGACTCCCGTATCCTATTGCTAAAGAAAATGCAGCCAGTAAGACACATTCAGCTCCTGTGCACGCTCCATCTCCTCACCTTTCCTCACCAAGACCCAGGCTGGCAGGAACAACAAAACCCCTATCATTCCACCTACAGAAACGGGTTTTCATACTCAAAAGTGACATCCACAAACATAATCCCTCAGTTTCAGCACGCATCCAGCCCAGCCCAGGACTAGGAAACTCTTTTCTTAGGAGACCTCATGCTCCTCAGAGAAGTTGTGATGCAACTGAATCACACAGTCCAAGAAGTGATTCTATATGAAGGATTATTAATATGCCCACTGCTGAATATTCAACTTGAATTGAATTAAAATGGGGGGAAAATAGTAACCAGACCCTTATACGCAGCACTGAAACAAGAAACAGACACACATGCTACAGCAGAAGTTTGGTACGGAAACCAATTTCCATTTCAAACTACATGCTACACTGAACAACTGAAAAACAAAAAGACAAATACTTTTGGACTTAATCTGAAGCATCACAACACAAAATCAGACTTAACTGACAGCAGGCAGCTGTGTATTGATACCAGTTAGATACACCTCTGACTGTGAAGCATAGGACTATCTAAAAGCAGAATCTCCTCTCACAAATCCTGACACTCATCTTCTACAGTGTCATACTTCTGATACATGCCAGGTTTTAAATGTTGACACTTCACAGTTTCTTTTCCTGACAGTTTCTTTACCAGCCAACTCCAGTGACAGATGATTGAAGCTAGGAGAGTAACTGGTGTTGTTTCTCTAGATGTTTGGTACAGAGTGAATTCAATCTAACGACAAGCATTTATACCCCTAAGCAAGAGAAATACTGCTCTTGCAAGGTCACACCCAACCAACTTTAGAGCTTCAGAGAAGTCTTGCTCCTCCTCTAGAGAGCAGTTAAAAACCCACGAGGTGCCTCTGGTGGGACATGCTCCACGCGAGAGCTGGGCCACGCTGGCACTCCCAACATGAGCAGCACCACGTTCTCCATGGGAACCACCCAAGAAGAGCATGAAACACAACAGGGCCCCCACAAAACCCACTGCTGCACAAAGAACACACTCAAGGGCCATAACATATTCTTCATGCATGAAACCAATGAGTTAAGATTCTCTGTTAAGGCAATAAACTGAAGCTGTTGCAACAAGGACAGGAACACAGCAAGATCAAAGAGGCAGTTCGTATCAGTACCTCCATTCACTGTGGAACTTAAAAAAAAAAAAAATCACAAGCATTATTTAACATACTCCAGTATTTTTTAAAACCCTCAAAATCAACTCCATAGAAGAACATACACTCAGTTCTACCAACACCGGTTCAAGTTTAGTTTTATGTCCTTAATAACAAGAGCAGAGTTGTCATCTTCACTGTAGAAAACAAAGTAACTCACTTTAATTTCAAGATAATTAACAACACTATTATACAGCAGTCTAGACAGACATTGTTGACTTAAGTTTGAATTGCTTGAGAGAAGGCTGGCTGTACAGCCACCATGGACTCATTTGAAGAATGTATTTTCAACCCAATAGGTTTTATTCCCCCAAAGTCTCTTCAGCTTTAGGAAAAGCAATTCCAATTTCAAAGCACAAGCCTTCTCTGCTACAACTCTTCTCCCCGTCTTCCTTTACTTTCTCCCCTTTGCTCCACACAAATGAGCTATTAATTGCTAAATAAATGGAATGAGCAGCACTTAACATCAGGATCCACAAGGGTATTTAGGCTCCTATCTCCTGTTTAGAGGCCTGTTTAAACAGGAATTAAAAGACTAAATGCTTCCGTGGATTTAGGCCCAGAAGCTCAAATCTGCAAACACGTGCACTTTAGTGGTCTCCAGGGTGACCACACAAACTTCACAAGCCTTGAAGAAGTTCTCTAAAGACAAATGCTGGTTTTGGAAGTAAGCTGCTGAAACGCAAAGGCCCAAATGTGGATTAGTAAACTCTCCCTCGTGCTTGTCTTCCAAAACCACAAAGCCTAACTTCTGGGTTTCTGTTTGCTGTGTTGGCACCACCCTGGTGCACCAGAAGCAAGCTGTTGGCTTGGCATGATCCATTTTCAGAGATGAAGCATTACACCACATTGCCATAGCCACTCTGAGCACCAACATCCCTTGATCGAGGCATCACCACAGCTGTTCAGCTGATCACCAGAAATCAATGTTACTGATACAACCATCTCAAGGGCCAACACCTGCTGTGGCAATGCCAGAGCAGAGTGGCTCTCCTCCAGACCCATGCAGAACTAAAATGCTATAACCGCTCTGCTTTAGGATCATTGAACCACAGAATCATTAAGGTTGGAAAAGCCCTCCCAGATCACCTGGTCCAACCGTCCCCCTACCACCAACGTCACCAACTAACGGGCAACCCGTCCCAACACCTCTTTATGAGCAGAAATGGCTAATTTCCAACCTGAACCTCCCCTGGCACAACTTGAGGCCACTCCTATGACTAGCTACCTGCGAGAAGAGACCAAACCCCAGCTCCCCACAACTTCCTTCCAGGTAGCTGCAGGGCGCAGTAAGGTCTACAGCATCACAAAGGCTGGAAAAGACCTAAACTTCAGCAACACCCCTCAGCGCCTTCCTCACGAGTGGCCTTTGATGCACCTCTATTTGAGATCAGAGCTGTGCTGGCGGTGCCATAAGGCATCAGTCACCTGATGGAGACCCCATGGAGGTCCCATCCCATCCCGTCCCATCCCGGGGGGCTGCTGCGGGCTGCCCAGCCCAGCCATGCCCCGCCACCCCCAACCCTTCTCGCCCATCTCACCCTTCTTATCCATCAGCCACATGAAGAAGAAGCAGGGCGCGAAGCCGATGGGCCCCCAGAAGACCAGCAGGGCGATGTCCCAGCCGCTGAAGCCGAAGGCCAGGCGGGCCGAGTTCTGGATGGGGCCCCAGGTGTTCCACAGCAGGCCCTGCGCGAAGCCCAGCAGCGAGAAGAGCAGCAGCACCAGCCACCGCCGCCCGTACACGCGACCCGCCGCCGGGGCCAGCCGCCGGACCGGCACCGGCACCGGGACCGGCACCGCCGGGCTCCCCGCAGCCCCCCGCGGCTGCTGCAGCTGCTGGGGCCGCCGCTGCTGCTGCTGGTGGTGGTGGGGCGGCGGCGGGGGCAGCAGGGGCTGCCGCTCCTCCGCGCTGCTCCAGCCTAAGCCCATCTGCGGGGCGCTGGCGGCCGCCCGGCGGGGAGGAGGGCGCGGGGCCGGGGGCAGGGACGAGCCGTACGCGGAGCCCCCGAGCGCGGCGGCGCTGCCCCGGCCCGGCACAGCCGCATGCGCGCTCGGGGAAGGGCCGGCGGCCGCCTCCTTCCTCCGCCGGCGAGGGGAGGAGGGGAGCGGAGCCGGGGAGGCACGGCCGGGCCCGGAACAAAATGGCCGGGGCGGAGAGCGGCGGCCCCGCCGCGCCCGGTAGGTGCCCGCCGGGCCCGGGCGTGCTGCCCGCTGGCGGTGCCGGTGCCGGTGTGGGTGGGTGGCTAGGAGGGAGGGAGGTGGTGTCGCTGTACCCCTTGCGCCTCCCCGGGAGGAAAGCCTCGGTTTTAGTGGATTTCCGTAGTGAAGCACCCCAGTCCTGCAGCCTGGTTCCTGGAGGAGTTGCTGAGAGATGAACCGAGCCTTGGTTTTTGAGGGGGGTGAAAAGCTCAGGAGTGTGTTGGCAGGGAGCTAGACCCCCAGCCCTGCACCATCCCTTCTAATCTTAACAGCTCTCCTTCAGCAGCCCCTCTGGAGTGTCCCACCTCAGGAGTGATCCCATTACCTGGTCACCTGCAGTCAGAGAGGACAGGGCTGGGTTGGCCCCTTAGCACCTAAAGGTACCTTTACTCAGCGAGGTGCTACAGCAGGTGCTTATCCGTGTTACGTCAGGTTTGAAGAGGGCTCTCTTCCAAAAGTATCCCTTAACGCCCCAAAAGGGTTGGGGTGGACGCGGCGCACCTACATGGGGTGTCTGCCTCACAGGTGTCAGAGCAGCTTTGTAATGAGGTGGCTAAAAATCAGCTGTGGCCTGAATCGGAGGGAAAAAAAACAACAGGATTCATTTACAGCCTGCACGTAAATCCATTTTAAAAGAATTCAGATGAATTCTGAATCATGTGGGCTACGCTAGGCTCATTAGAAACTATTATCATTTAAATAGATTGAAGTATATATTCATTTCATTAGGTTGTATGAGTATTTATCTGTATATCTACCATCTGCACTTGTCATAAAATTAATGGCTCATATGCTGCACAATGCTTCATCTTCCCTGAAAAAATACGCGTTTCAGTTTGGCTCGCTTAGGAATTCTGTCACAAAGATTGGAAGCCGGTTTGATAAATGCCTGTGTGCTTAATTGGGAAGAGCTAAATAGTGGGATCCACAAGGGCTGGTTTTAGATGCAGTGTTAATGTAATTCTGTTGATACATTGGGCAGCGCATGACTGAAATTCAAACGCGATGCCCAACCCACAGTTTTGCAGCCAAAACTACACACTCCCGTGAAATTTCCCCCCAAAACATACGGACATCGCATATTGTTTAGCCCACACAGCTCTGTTTGCTAGACAGAGGCCCAAATTAGGAGTTGCAAGCACTCAGGGTGGAAAAAGGAAATTTATACCAACCAAAATGATCAGAAATATGACCAAAAAGAAAAAGAGGTTTTGTCTAGAAAATTTCAGTATCTTCCTCAGGAAAAAACATTCATGCACAAATAAATACCAGAGAGCTGTGCAGATAGTAAAGTAAAACTTCAGCTTGCCATGTAGAACTGTGATGAAAAAAACAGAGTAAAAATATTGGACAAGTTTCAGACTTGATCATGACCGATGTGTATTCTGTTAGTGCTCTTTTTTTCCAAGTAAGATTAATTCCCTGTTTTGCTTGGTCTTCTTTATACATTACCACCTCCGTATGGTTTAGCCCGTGCCAAAATGTTCTTTCGATTTGAAACGGCTATGTTACTTCTATAATTTAATTGATTTGGTGGCATTGTGCCAAAGACAAAGTGCTGTCATCTGAAAAAGTAAACAAAGTGAAAAAATGTTTCTCCCTTTGAACATTTTTCAATTAACTGTAGTAATTGCAGGGCTTTCTTGGTTATTCTAGTAGCAAGAAACTAATCCACTAATAAGGCAGGTGGTGCCTTGCAGTGTCCTTTAACTGCAAAACTTGCCTCTTGGTACCTGCGTGGTAAAATGGAAACTTCAGTAAAATTCTTCAATAACTTATGCAGGTCACTTCATCATGTGAGAGTTTTAAAGATATTTTGGCGCATGCATGGGCCAGCAGGAGAGAGAATCTTCTGAGAAACAGTGACAAAAAAAAAGGAGATTAAAATAGCCTTGGAAAATCTAGCTTTATTTACTATTGACTTAATTATGATTTGAATAATTTATTTTAACTGCTTGATTCTAAATCACTCCATCTTTTTCATAGCTTCACAACCCATATGCAGATCTTTCTGTCACGGCCTGACCTTTTCCATTCCGGCTATTTAATTAACACAATGTAATATTCTGTGTGAATTATTCTTGTTTGCAGGATATGGTACCATTTAAATTTGTTAATGTAAAGGAGCAGTGCATTGTTGATAAACTGTTGGAAACCAAATTAGCTTTATCTTGCAGCTAGCTGATTGCATTATTTCACTCATGGGTATAATACTTCTCTAAATATGCTAATTTCACTCTTTTCTCCGTGTGGTGACATTTTTACTGTTCTCATTACTGACATTTGTAATATGTGGGGTGGGGAAATCTTTTCTTGCTTTAACCTCATTATAATGTAGCTAAAGAGATTTGAATATTATCAGATGAAGCGCACATACATTCTGGCAAGTGGAAAGGTTATTTTGTCTCCTGGCCCAGAACCTTAATGCCTATAACTGGACTTGCACAGACCACAGTGCCTAGATCCAAAATAGTGATATAAAAGCCCTTCCAGTTATCAATCACACGGCCATGAGAGCGTATCTGTTGGTTAGGTGCCTCCATTTCAAACCTGAAAGCTCTCAAGTTGCTTGCATCTCCGTATGCATGCCTGCCTGCCTATATCTGTGCTAAAACCCTCCTGAATTCCTCCTAGGAGGAGTTGGTGGCCTCGCGCTTTGATAGACTAGTAGTGACAGATAAAAATTGTTTGGCTGAAACTGTTAGTGCTGCCAACTGCTCATCCCATCCCTGAGACAGGCCAGGCTGATCCATTAGTGAGTTGGCACCTAGACTGCGCTGTTTTAAGCTTGGCTTATAAAGATAAACTGAAGGCTTTGACGGGTTTGTTGTAACCCTGGGGCATCTGCAGAGCCGGATTCAGCTTAAACACACCTATCGTGAAACGGTTGAGTTGAGCAGTTAGAGGATTATCCCCCCATGATGGAACCTCCAACTCCTAGGGCATTAGCAAGTGCCATTTGCTCTCTCCAGTCATCAGGCTTTTGGCAGATCAACTTCCCATGTGACTTTTTTTCAGAGTGATTAGAAGAATCTCAGCATCCCCTTGTTTCCGATGCCTCTCTCCCGAAACAACGCCCAGCACTATGTGTACAGTCTGGTTCTTTCTTGTTTCAGCTCATCTCTTCCAGCCTGACAAGTGGCAGTTCATTGCAAAGGCTAGAAGCGTTTTGGCACAAAACGGGCAGGATCCTAAATTCGTTTAAAGATTCAAAAGTGATGTTTAGAGTGTTTCGAATATTCCCTCCAGCATCCAATAAAAGGCATGTTTTCCAAAGGTTTCCCTCAACTGCTAGACTTCAGTCGGAGCTGTGACAGTATAGTTTCAGAGTTCTCATACACAGCACCAGCGCAGCAGAGAGATGTGATGGTTTTCCTTACACCCTCTGTCCTTGCACAACACCTAGGAAGAGGTGTGAGCAAATCCTGTCCTTCCCTCATCTAGTTTTGACATTCCCTTCCTTCTAGTTAACGCAGGAACACGTTCAGGATCTCCTCTGTTTTCAGCCTGTTTTGGGCATCTTCCAGTCTGTATTCTGTACCTTTCAGCTTCTTTCTCACCTTTCTCTTTTACTGAGAGGAAGATAGACTTCTAGCTCTACAGTCATACAATGGTTCCCTTGTACTTTGGGATGAAAAAGGCTTTACAGTACTTCTTTTTTTTTTTTTTTTTTCTTTTCTGTTGTTTTCTTTTTTCCTTCTATCAAAAAGAAAGGAAAATACAGAGACATGTTCAGCTTATGAAAGCTGAACAGTTTTATTCTTAAAATCAAATATCAATAGTATCCAGCGGACAGTCATTTATACCTTTTGTTCACAGGCTGTGTGTGCCCACGTTGCATGGTGACCATCGTAGGGGAGATGATTTTGTGGTTTGTGGTTAGCCAGAGCCCACTGCAGGGTCCCTGAAGGAGATGCTGGGCAGCTGTTTTTTCATGCGAATTCTTCCTCTGTGGTTGGTTAATGAAAGATGTAGGGAATACAGGCCGAAAATCGCAGTCAGTCTCCTTGGGTCATGATCTGCCTCAGTCTTGATCCCATTGTCTCTGATGCCAGCAAGAAAAATAGTCATTTTGCACTGGTACTGGTCTGTGCATTGTGTCTCTGGTGAATGATCAAGCTTTGTCATTGTTCTCCTATTGTCTTACATCGAGGCAATGATTACGTTATTCCTTGCTGCCCAGTTGTAATGATTGGAGTGTTAGGGCGTTCATGTGTACGAAGTTCTGTGTATCTGGCTGGTCACACGTAGCTATCATACAGTAGGTGTGCTGGGATACCCCTAACAGCAGCTTGTTGTATTAGCTGTGAAAATCACAGCCTCCTTGCCCAGAAGTTTATCTTTCTGTAGAAACTGTTTCTTTTATGTTGAATATTTACATTAAGAAACAAAACTAATGTTATTGCAATGTTAAGATTGGACATTAAGTTACAAGATTGTAACTTGGTGATTCTGATTTTTGTGAACTGTATTAGATCAAATTATCCTTAGCCCTACGTTGCATTAAAGCAGGATGTTAAGTCCCTTACATGAACCCCAAGATTGAAAACAAAACAAAACACTGAAAATAGTTTTTAACAGATCAATTTCCCCTTCATTGCTGGCAACAAGTGCATTGTCAGTGTGTTGCTGCATGAGGAAGTTTATAAAGGTAAATAGCAACATAAAAGCTAAGCTGACTTCTGGTTGCTGAATGAAATAATGTAAACAGATGTAAGAACAGCCATGCTTTTTCTTAGTGTTATTATAATAATGGCAATCCCAGAATCTAATACTCTGATTGTGCACTTGAGAAACTTTTCTGGAGGTTCACATGGTGAATCTTTCCAGTTTCTTTCAATTTATTAATTTATGTGATTCAAAAATACTACTTTTATTCTTGTAAAGTACAATTTCATTTTGACAATTGTACCTCTAAAAAACTTGGGCATTAATCAAGATATGTATCCAGTGTATTATAATAATGAACAAAGCCATGTATAACTCCATCATCACCCCTTTGTAGGTCAAATTCAAAAGGCTCATTTGTGTTATTGACTATTTACTACAATAGCTTACGGGAAAAACATATTTTTAGAATACTATTCACTGTCACTATTCAATATTTACTACAATAGCTTATGGAAAAATGGTGTATTTTAGATTTAGAGTCTTTTGTTGCTGTCACTTTGAAGTTCACATCAATCGAATTTGCAGCATAGGACAACAATAAAGTCGTAGATGGTTACGGCTTGTGACTGAATTTTGTGCAGGGCATTGATCAATGATATAGTCATGGATATATGTTTACTACTAATAAGGAATAGGAAAATAAACAGAAATACAGTTTATTTACAACATGAACAAATTAGTTTTTTTCTTAGAAATATAGATGCTTGTTCTCTGATGTGCCAATTCCTTTACTTTCAATCAAAACATTATATTCAGTTTTGTATTAAATTTCCCATGTGTTAGGAAGGTTGTAAAAAAAAAAAAAAAAAAGTGTATGAGTGCTGGTAAGGTGTTGGGAAGGAATGGGTTTGCTACTACTTTTCCCCAGCAGCAGGTGAGTGTAATTTACATGCCCAACAGACAGAAAGGTGGAATTGTAGCAGCCTAGTTTAAGAAAGAAGGCTGCCTTGTTGGATAAACTCTTTTATATCCTGATGGAAGGCTTTGTTCAAAGACCATAGTCTTTTCCTTCAAAAGAAAATGAAATTCAATTTATCTGACAGGTGCTGCAGTCTCATGTTTCACTGTGCTTTCAGCAATTTTGCCAATAGGGCATATACAATGTTCCTTGGAAATACATTTAATATCACTTGTCTCAATTGTACATATCCCAATTTTCCTGGTTTTGGAGTTAAGAAGGAGAAGGGAGAATATGAAATGCCAGGACATGCAGGCAGGATTTACAAGGACAATTTGGGAAAGGAAAGCATTCCTTCTACTGGAAGAGACCAGAAGAGCTGATAGCTTGATGTTTATTTTTTTTAGCTGAAGACAGATACAACTGCTTTCTGGAAGTGCAGTACAGGATGGCAGCAGGAGAAGCAAAGGGCAGAAGCTGGCGAGGAGTTCTGGACTAGCTTTCTAAGAAGAGCCCTAGGGGATTTTGGAAGGAGTTTCATAAATTTATGCATGATCTTGGGGTGCAAGTCCCTCCCAGTGTTATATTCATTGTTCTGCCTCTTACTCCACCCCCTAAGAAGTCTGATAGCTATTTCCTTATTTTTTTTATTGTAAGGACAGTTTGAGGGCATAGCCCATGCTCTTATCTTTGTGTCTTGGGTCACTCAGACTTGCTGTAACTGTGAGATGCTGCAGCAGGACTGCAAAGTGTGTGCACACACCACTTGCCTTTCGGTCCCAACATTTTCCTGGGAAGGACAGCCTCATTCTTTTATTTTTTCCTCCTCCATCAACAGTAGCAGACACTGAGGGTAAGGAAGGGTGTGCTTATTATTTCAGGCTTCTGGGAGAAGCTGTAGGTGCCAGTTTTACCAGTGCAGAAGCGTGTTTAACAGGTCTGTCCTGAGAGGCTCCACGTAACAGCTAACTCTCCTACAGTAGCCAAAATATCTATGCAAATCTAGTTTAGATGCCCCTAGGTTATGCTGTATCTGCGGTGGTGCCATACCCAGAGTCAAAAATAATAGTAACAGCAATAAGTGGTCAGGAGGACAGACCTGGGTGTTCATGCAGTGTGTCCTGAAAACTACCTGGATATAAATAGATGCATTCTGTTTGCCCAGAGTAGGCTGATTATAGTGCGTAACCTTGTAATCACATGCAGATTATTTAATTATTATTATTATTTTAATTTACAGAGTTAATGTACTGAGAAATCATTAAGTCTGACCTCCAAACCAAGTCACTTCTTTTTGGTTTAGTGAATTTCACCGTCCCCTGTTCCTTCTTTCCCACTCCTGGCTGTGGATATTTAATTAGCTGATTTTCTGAATGCTTTGACTCCTCTATATTAGCCTATTTGATGCCAATTATTTCTTTTATCTTCTGATACATTATACTTCTTTAAAAAAAAAGAAATAAGGCTGATAAAGTATTACAGATTTGCAAAAAAAAAACAAATCGACAGTGCTTCTTCCTAATATGTTATTGGGATTTCCTTGTACTCCCTCTTTTAGAAAATAATTTTAATACCTCTCAATTAAACCTCGTATTTAAGCAGCAGGGTGTTTTGGCAGAAGCCAACTACCACTCGCTAATGAACTCCTGTAATTTGCTAAATTATTTTAAATGAATGAGAATACATTTAGCTTTTTAATGACAGTACATTTAACTTCTGAACAACTTTGATCAAGTCACTTTTCTTCAGACTGCCTGCTGAGCTAAACTCTTTATTCCCAAGCCCCATTCAGTTACTCTGAAAAATTGTTAATCGGAAACAAAAAAATATTTTTTTCTTTTAGAAGCACAAGGTCTACTGGAGAGTACTTAGCAAATTCATCCCTATTCTTTTACCTGCCCTCAGTGCTGAAGTCTGGCCGAGTCTTCGTTTTTGGCAACACTTCATGTAAAGATGACTGGAGAGCTTTGTTTTTTTAATTGGAAGATCTCTATTTCACACTGTTGCCTTTCTAAAGAACACCTAGGTTTTTCACCAATTATTTAGGTTGTCACAGTTACAAAATTTGACTTAAAACTTGGTCAGTTTTTCAGTTCCTGGTTGGATTCTATACATGCCTTGCATGAAGTCAAAACATGAGACAAATTATTCCTGTTTCCTTTTGTACTGTGAAGCCACATCATTTGTTGAGCCTGGTTGAAAGAACTAATTTAACAGTATTCGTTTTCTCTCTTGGATCAGAGTACAAGGGAGAAAATGAAGACTCCAACAGAGTTTTTTTCTTTTCAAAAGGAATATGCATTTCTATCCTCTCCTGCTACCTGATTGCCCTCAGGAGTTTGATCTCTAATGCCCGGGATATTCCAAGGACTTTTAATTACTTTGCTACACATTTTATTTATACGCATTTTACTTATACACACTGATGTCCAGACTCTGTGCCCTTGTAAATGCTATAAAATCTCAGGTTTTGCCTAGGAGCAATTACCATCAATTTCAGATGAGGAAATACTGAGAAGGAAGAGTCCAGCTTGTGAGGTCTTCATGAAGCTGTGACAACAATAACTAAGGAAAACATTATTTTAGATTGCCTTTTTTTTTCTGCTAATACCTCTTCCAAGAGGTATCTGTCTTCAGATATCTCCTTTACCTTTTATCATTCATATAGTATATAGTGCTTTCAGAAATCTGTGTGACTCATCAGTGGAGATCTCCAAATTACCAAATATCTATTTGATGCAGTACATGATAGTTACCTTCTATTGTGTGCCTTTTCAGTCACAGCCATTTAGATATGCCTGACAAATATTATGGGGAATGAATTATGTTTAACTGACTGTAGTTCTCACCAAGGAATACATAAAACTGATTCAAGACGCTTAAAGATTCTTTTCACAAAATTGGCAAGAATTCCCATTTGTCTTTTCCAAAAAAGTAATGTTAATTTGTCTAATGCTTTAAATTGTCTAAAATGTCTCAAACTCCACTGCTGATTATATCAGCAGTGTATGTGGTGTATGCAATTATTTTATCTATATCAGGAAAAGATAAACACTCATTTAACAATGATTTTGATACCACTTGAGGATAGGAATGATTAACATCAGTCTGAGACAGACTGTCCTCTTTCATTGTTTCTAAATTTTATAGGGAAATAGGTTCAGAACTGAATCAAGTATGGAGACATGACAAAAACCTCCAGCTAATGTTCAGTAGCGGAGAGGCTATTTAGTTAAGTTGTGTTGTGTTTTTTTATTTGGCACTTATGCAAACTCTCCCAATAGCTTGAGCTATTCACTGAATATTCACTGAATATTCACTGTGGTTAAAACCACACCTTTCAAAAGCACAGTATGCATGTGGAAATCACATCAGAAAGCCACGCAGAATCAACAGCTGAGTTGGCTTTAGTGGGCCTTCCTGTCTCTCCCAGTAAAATTTCTGCTTTTATAGAGAACATCCCAACTACTGGCTGAAGTTACAGGTTGAACCCAAAGGTTTGCAGTAAAACTTAGCTTTAGAAAATCCTCCAAAAATATTTCTGTGGATTTAGGTCCTTTAAAATAATTAAATGTATTGCCCTTAAAACAAAAGCAATTGAACAGTGGAAAGGACAGCCATGTGGTGATAAACTTAGCCTAACAAGGAATAATTTTGTTTTAACAAGGTAAAAGATATGCAAGGCCAGCCAGCTCCCATATCATGAACACCAGCTGTGTGAAATATTTACAGTTGCACCGTTCGAAGATGGAAGAAGCCGTATAAATCCCTCTGGGAGTGCTCAGGTCTGGACTGAGCCTCACGTTCAGTCTTTGAGCAACATCACTGAAGAAAAACACACCGAGCTTTGTCCTCTGGCCCTGCCTGGCACCAGCTCCCTGCGGCCTTGCTGGCACCTGCAGTTGTGCCTGCTCATGGTGGCTCTGCCATCGCTGGACGAGCTGCCTCCAGCTGTGCTCACCTATCGCTGCGAAACCCCCTGAGGCTCTTTCCGTGGGTGCTGAGGGCCATATGGTGTGGCATACGGTCCCTGTGCGGCCTCCTTATGTCCTCCTGGCTGTGTGAGTTGCTGGAGTGCGAGACTGAAGGCCGAGTGTCGTAGACGGCTCTGTCGCAGCAACACCATCCTGGCAAGCGCTGCTCCGCGGCTGAGAGGAAATGTGGAAAACAACTCAAACCCCAAACTCCCTCCTCTCATCTGCCCGGAGAATTGGAAGCCGTTTTTTAAATTTTATGTTCTGTGGCGATAAAATATCAGAGGCCTTTGTTTTTAAAAGCTTTAAGCTGGAGTTGCCTGCCACCAGGCGTGAAAGGCATATGCAGGATGCTGTTATTCTGCCATTCGTGCCTCAGTATTCCTACATTTTGTTATGGTAGAAACAATCCCAAGGAACCTTCCTCAGCAACCCCTGCTCCCAGTGCTTCTTCCCCTGTTGGAGAAGCCCTGTGGGCTGCTGGCTGTGGAGCTTGCTGGTTCTCCACACCCGGCCTCCCACCTGCACACACTGAGGGGAGCAGGGGCACCGGGTGTAAAGGGGAATTTTCTTGTCCTGTATTTGTTTAACCTGTTGTGGATGCTAGACCATATTATGACCCCTAAATAGTGTGAGTGAATAGGTTTGTTTGTTCTAAACAAGTCATGGGGAACCTGGTGTATTTAATCAGTATGTTAAATGTTAGACATAATATGGATACAGGTCCTGCAGGAGTTAACTTCAGTAGAGGTTACAATAATAAATGGATTTTTTTTTATGATCCACATTTGTAGTCCACTGCTTCAGCTCTATGGAACTGATTTTTTTATTTTTTTTAAACAGGTTTTCCTTCTCAATATGTCCCTAAAGAAAAGTTGTTCTAAAAGTGCTGAGTTTATTCAAGTTGCCTGCATTTCAGCTTGACAGTTTCAGTGGGCCATATAACTCTCTGAGCAGCAAAGGACTAAATTGAAATCTTGAATTAGCATAGTTCTTGGATTGACACAATTTTCTCAAATTCTGTAGATGAAATATTAAAACTTTAAAAATACTTGCTGCTTTTGGTTGCGCTGCAATTTCTTGGTTTAAATTAAATGCATAGGAACCTGGTTTGCTATCTCTGACAATGCTCTACATTTTGTGGAAAGAATTCTCTACAGAAAGACTGTTACTAGAAAAATGTATGGTCTCTAAACTCTGGACATTATTCATATTTTTTTTTATTGATAGCCTAATTCTAAAGCATTTGGCTACAGTGCTTTACTGTCCAATTACAAGTTAAAATTCCAAGTGTATGCCTATTTATTTATTTATTTTTATATTTTACGTGCTAATCACTGTTTTAAACTGTAATTGAGTGTAGGAATGTTCTCCCAGTATTTGTAGTAGAAGTGTTACATAAAATTTTTACAAGTGCGATACATGAAAAAATCAACTATAAACAGATGAAGTATTAGTTCTTAATATTTCCCCTGCTGTGGGAGATTATAGATAGCACTTCATGTATCATAAGTCATTTCTTCAGTGCTCTTTTTTTTTTCTTTACACAGGTGAAGATGTCAAACCATTTACTCCTGAGACAGCCAAGGAAATTGTGATGTCTCTACAGCAACCTGCAGTCTTCTGTAATATGGTTGGCGACTGGCCAGCCCTGCACTGGAATGTGAAATTCCTTTCTGCAGTGTTGGATGGAAAGACAATAGAGTTTAGAATAGGATCGAAGACAATGGATTTAGGTGAGACTGAGATGGACTGGTGATATACTTCACAGCTCTTTTTTTTTTTTAGGTTGCACAGTTCTCTGTCTCTCTGTTATCATTGCTCAGTCTCTAATGTCTTATTTTTCATCAGTCTTTATTTTTAGGACAGTAGATTTGGCCAGTGGTGGGACTCTCCTTTCTTAAGTGCTTATTTGTAGTAGTAGGTCTGGTGGGTAAAACTAACATATAAGAATCAAGAGTCTCAGTTTCCTTTCCTTGGTTTGTAGGGTATGTGGTTGATCCTTGTCTTTTACGTGATTCAAATGTTCAGACAGACTCAGCTTCTACATCCACAAACCTTAGCGTGTTAAAAAATTGGCTGATTGGCCAGACTATCCTCTTTTTTCACCTGTAGAATTGAGGTAATTCTCACCTTCCTCCCAGAGGCTTTATGAGACTCTGGTAGGGTTTTTCTTTTTTTTTTTTTAAAAAAAAAACTTTAAGAACCTGTGATGAAAGACGCTGTAAAGTATAAACCATTAAAAAATCACCTGATGGCCAGTAGAATAATTTCACCTCTAACCTTCCAGATTGACTCGGAGATCTAGGAACACATGATGGAAAAAAGGCAAGTTTTGCAGTTGATTTTAAATATTACAACAGCCACCTGTAGCTATACAATGCTAGCCAGGATGTATCTATGGACAGAAAGAGTTTCAGACCAGAGTGGGAAAATACAAGATCTGTGTGCATCAAACTGTCAATCTACTAGTGACTTTAGAGGTTATTCATTGGTTTATTCATATATATGAATATCTTCTGAATATGCTCTGCATATCCTTTGTCCTCCCAACTACATACCAAAATGCAGTTTGCCTTGTGCTTCTCCCTTTTGCCTAAACTATCTTCTCTCCTTTCCATCGCTTCTTTTTCTCTAGACCAGTCAACTACAGCTTTAAAAAAAAATATGCTTAGTGTAGGTCAAGTTCTTCTAGACCCCTTCTGGCTGTTATTTGTGTACTCTTCCAACCTTCAACAGTTGGACCACCTCTTTCTTGGAGTGTAGGGTCTGCACAGAGACTCCAGAAGAGGCTCTGCCAGTTCCCGTGGAAGTGGTAGGATTACATCATGTTATATTACTTACAACACTGTGTGAAATTTGCTTTCTTTCACAGCATCATGAAAATATTATTTCATGTTCAATTTGTTGCAAGAGAGGTGATGAAACAGAAGGAAGTGTTAGAGGGGGAATGCTTGGCATTTTAGGATTTCAAAGCATATTACCAGCTTGGATTAATGATCCTTTTGTCATCCCTGGTAAAGCAGGTGTTATATGTCTGCTTCCTACAGATGTGATAACTGTCTCGTGGAATTAATATGTTGGTACAAGTCTCCACAGCAGTGTCACTATACTTCAGTGTAGCATCAGCCAGTTTTTGCACAACACATGAAAGGCACCCTATTGCCCACAGGGAAGAAGGTTGCATATATATGACGTTTTCCTTGACACCTTGTTAATGTACCTCAGTTCTAATATGCAGGGCTTGCCAGCACAGGTAAAAGGATAGCCTCCATAAATTAGCAGGCATTTTTGAGAGCCAAATGGGTATTCCAACTGGGAAACTTCAGACGGGACTCATGGAGTGTTTTGTGGATAAGTGATGGATTGATGCTGCCAGTTAAGTAGATAAGACTTACCTCTTAACAATAACTTGTAGTCACTAAGGATATGGAGTGGGCTTAAACTGGAATTTGCATCTTGAAGTTGCATCTATCTGTATTTTACTTTTTCCTAAAGACATCAATCTCCAGGCAGCAATCAGTTTGTCTCCAGGAACCTCCATTATATGCTAATGCGAGCTAGAAGTGTCTTCAGGAAGATGGTTAGAGCTGTCAGGGGTTATATTGTAACTGAATGAGACTTGTGTTGCTATAAAAGATTTGCATTGTAAGGATATATTAGTGAAGCCATTAGCCCAGCCATTCCAGAGTCTGAAATAAAGTAATACATTTCATGTGCCACTGTCATTTGGAAAATGGTTGATCTCACTCTTGCGTGCTTCACAGTTTTTCAATGAGGGCCTCTCTTTCTTACCATTGCTTATGCTAACTTTCCCTGATGAAATGGAAGCAGCAGTGTGGTTAGAGAAAGCAACAGGAGAATACAACTAAAATTGTATTGGCCTCTTTGAATACTCGTCCAATGTTAACAATAGATTAATTGCCTTAAGACTAAACTAGTCTGGCACTGAGTTGGAAACATGCAGGAAGGAAACTCCTTGTCGGTGTATTTTCATGTCACTCTGAAATGACTGCTTCAGAGTTTCTGAGATTATTTAAGCCACTGGGTTCACCTGGAAAATCTTAAACCATTTGAAACCTCTTGCTATAACAACTTGTCGTCTTTGGTACCACATTTGCAGCTTGTGGGGAGATTCCCAAACAGAGGATTCCTTAATATAAAAAAGTGAGAACTGCTGATGGGACAACTCAGTGCAAGTTTCTTGGATTTTGTATTTGCTTTTCTTGCTAGTTTGGAACTTCCTGAGGCATTCAGATCTGGAAAGTGTATTTGGCAGATGAAACATGGGACGCATGGGAGGTAGCAGTATTGCTTGTGTGAATTATTTGTACATGCCTAAGTGTATGTGTTTGCTAGTATTTTGTCTTATTACACAAGTTAAACAATATGTGTCTGTTGGAGGAAAAAATGCAATCAGAGGATTAAAAATTGACAGAGATAAGATACCTCCAGAGAATACCAACATTCATTATAAGAGCAATGAAGGTGCAATTAATCAGGAAATCTGTACCTATCTACTTCCAGCCACGCTAGAAGATTTATTTTTCTGAGGTGGGTTAAAGGGCGGGAAGCAGCTACTGAAGTTGAGTTTCTGGCAGAGAAAATGCAGCAGTATAACCTATCTATCTGACGGCCACCTGGAGCATACCAGCATGTACAAAGGAAGAAGAAAGCTGACTCAAAAAAGACTTTTTTATACAGACTTCTCCTTTTGATCATTTATCCGGTTGTGTATTAAAATGAATAAACAAAGAGTTTACTGGGAAGAATCTGGAGAGGGTGAGAGGTTGTCATGCTGATCAGCTGTGTGTCATGAGATCTTGGGAGGAATTTGTTCTCAGAGATGCTGTAGTGGAGCTGATCCCGTCAGATACACTAGAAGAGGGCTGCAACTTGGACATCTGCCCAAAAGATTTTACCAGTAAAGACAGTGGAAGAATTCAAGCCTCTGAGATTTAATATAGAGGGGACTGCAAGGGTGGCTGTAGACCCCACTGCTGAACAGAAAGCTGAGAGCATAGTACAAACACTGCAGGCTGAATAAATGTCACATAAAGCTGAGAGCTGGATTAGTACTGGAGTTGGATGTGGATGGTCAATTTTTAGGTTTATGAGGGTACCTGTGCTTTGTTATAATGTTAAATTGTTACTCCTTGCTTGGATTATTTAAATAATTTTAGTTCCCCAGCAGTTCTGAATGGATATTTAGTTTTCTTTTACATTTGAAGAAATGGAGGAGACATTTCACTTCCATTTGTACTTGCATTTTATGATATCTTCTAAGGCTATTATCCCTTTTTATTTTCCTTAGTATACATTGCAAATACTCCCCCTGAGCAGAAAAGAACTTGACATCTGACGGGACTAGACCTTAACTAAGGAGGAGCTGCTGTTGGGCAAAAAGCACTCCCTCCCTCCCTCCCTCCTTCCATTTTCAATCTGTGGCATTAGGTGGGCGAGAAGACTGTCATGCCTCCAGATGTCATGCCATCAGACAGCATTGGTCGCTTGTTTTAGACTTCTGTGGCTTAAACTACAATTTATTAATTACAAAACATCTTCAGCTTTTAGTCATTAAGTATTAGCAAACTGGTTAATGATGTTTTTGCTTTCAGCTGCCCTTTGCTACCATTTTCACCTTAGTTGCAGTCTACAAATCCATATAAACAATCTGTCTAGATTGCCCAAATACTGTTGTTTTTTTATTACTATTTATTTTTCCCTAAGCACACACATCTTGGCACTGAACTAGCTATAAATTAAACCAAGAATATTGCCCTGAAGAGACTGTATCCTTGAAGACATTCTTGCCATTCATAGCTGGATTTTTTGAAATAAAGCTCAGTGTAATACTTTGTGAGCTAGAAAGAACATATTTCTTGCCTTTAAAATACTTGCCTCCTGAGTTATCTAGGAAAATAGACAGTGTCTCGAGCACTCTTTTTTCTCATCAAAATAATGTAGATATTGAGCCAACTTCAATAGTGCTTGTATCTTTTATCTAATTTTTCCATCAGACCATCTTTTAGTAAAATGATGTGCATTGCATTAATGACTGGGTATCAGGAGAGAGCATTGAACTGCAACACGGAGAGGGAATCAGATATAGGGTTTTTTTGGTTATTGAAGGTGATTTATATGTCTTGCATGCAGTTCTTAGGTTAGGGAGCCCTTACAGTGTAGAGACCCAGGTTACATATTACTGAACATTGGGGCTTATCTGGCATTTTTTAGTTAATGAATTTGATAGTGAGGGGAAGGAAAACTGCTACCTAGGATACTACAACGGAGAATGACAAAATGATGGTGATAAAGGTTTGCAAAAGCGGTTTTCCCACCCAGGGGGAATAAGAACAAATGTATGAGACTGTATGGGAATGGCTGTGATAAGAAAAGGAGAGCGGTAAAGAACGAAGAGCTGCTGCGCAACAGTGAAAGGATCCCATCTTTGAACAGCTCTGTGCAAGTTACACAAGGTTAAATTGCAGCTCCATCATTGTCATTCATGCAGGCTGCAGTAATTTTTTCCTCAGTAGTGACTATAGTACAGTAATTTTATTATTTTTTTTAAAGTTGGGTAAGTCTCTTTGAAGCTGATGCAATTAGCAGCTGTAGGAAATGAAGATCTCTGATAACTGGAAGGAAAGCCTACTGTGGTGGGGGCTATCTTGTGGGCCTGCCAAGTGACCTGACCTTGAGCTGAAAGGTTGTATCAGTCAGCATGACCAAAGCACAATGGAAGCAAAATACTGCTGGTAAACTTTTCTTTTTTTTTTTTTTTTTTGGTCTGGCAAGAAGCACCTCAATATGCTCTCTTCAGTCCCAAATGAAATATAGGGACATACGTATTTTAAATGGATCATTGATGTGTGTGGTTCCATACTTCGCTTCCTATGCATTGCTGCTCTGATTTAGTCATGCTTTAAGTGGGAAAGATGAGTATGTCCATCTACAGAAGTCCATGGAGACAAAATAAAGGTTACACAAATACTCATGTATGTATTTGCAGCTCCCATTTAAGAAGAGAGACTGCAAAAGACAGTCTTAAGTTGCTTAGGGGACTTGGGTGTATTAGTGAGTTAGCATATTTAACGGTGCCTTGCACATGAGCAGCAGTAACAGTTGGTATGCTTTTACCTCACAGAAAATTCATGGTAACAGCCTTTCACTTAAACCTTAATGAAAAAGCAATGATCTCAGACACTAATCACAAGTTAGTGATGAGAACCATTTCACTGACTGGAGTCAGTCCACCTAGTCCCACTTTGTATTTCATGTTGCATTTACACAGGGAGAAATTAATTACTATTTTTACTGTTTATATACTCAGTGCTCATGTAGTATTTGGCTTTTCTTTTGTTGCTGTAGTTCCCCAGTTTGAAACCAGGTGTAGCTATGTGAAAGCTACACTTGAAGAGTTTTTGGCTTGGAGCAGCGGACAACCTTCTTGTCTTTCTGGACCATTCAGTTGTTTCGAGTACTCCAAGTATTGGGCTTATGCTGACTACAAGTACATTGCCAGGATATTCGAAGACAAGGCGGAAATTTTCCAGGTAAAGCATTCATGTTATCTCTTACTAGCTTAATCATTGCAAATTACCTAGTGTAGCTTCTGCTATCCCCTTTGCCCATTTTTTTTTTTTTAATTTTGAAATGAAAGCTCTTGGTTTTCAGGCTGGTGCCATGTGGCAGCCAGCCAAATTTCTGGGTCTCCTTATATGCCTAAAAACAATGCCACATGTAACAAAAACAACTGCCAGGTTGGCAGCACTCCCCATTTAGCCCTGCATCATTCTGTGACTGGAGGGAGGAGGACTTTGAGAGCAAGCTCGGGGAGCCACATGTGCGACCACTGCTGCTGAACATCTTCCCTGCATCTCTGCTGAATGCATGGAAGCGAGGAAGGAATAGGGTGATGAGATGACAGGTGGGACTGGCATGTTGTGAATTCTGAGTCAGCAGGATTGTTATATCTTGATTGTCCATATAGGCAGTAAAAAAAATGAAGTAACCTGTTCGTGGAAGTACATAATCTGGGGTAGTTTCCTTAGGACACCTAGCTGGAGTATTTTCTTTCACTTTTCCTGTGGATATATTGATTCATCTACATTCCAGCTACTACTCCATGCAAATTGTAAGAGAGCAAAATTAAGGATAGCTATGCAAAGTTGTATTTTATCAAAAGAGATGAAGAAAGAATAGTAAATGAAGCCTTTTTCATTTCTACATGTTCAAACGTGAAGATGAAATCAATTCTCTGCAAATACTGTATCACTGGGATGACAGGGAGCCCAAACTGATAAGCCCCTTCAAATTAATTATTTCCTCAGAAAGTGTTTCCCATGCTCCTTATATATTTTTTATTCTTTTATACCAGCAAAATCAGTATTTTTCAGAACTGTCTTTTTTCAGACTGGTCTCCTTTTCCTTCGTTCTGTGGTTGGATAGCAAGGTTTGAGCACAGGGACCACTTTGCCTTTCCTTTTCCCCTCCCTCCTGGAGCACACTGAACACACTGGGTATTGTTCTTCAAACTCATTTTGGAGCTCCAGGCATGTTTCGGGGTTCCCCAAATTTGATTGACTTCATCTGTCTGTGGTCCTTCCTTGGCCTCGTCTTTCTGCCTCAACAGACAGCATTTTCCTCTGTTTTGTGGCACAAGACCGCGAGGATAATAGCAGCTCAGAAGACCTGAATAGCCTGCTGCTTCATTCGGTCAATAAAAGCACACTTGAAGGAAAGAACCATTTTCCTACCTCCTTCTTCCCCTTGCCCCCATTCAAGTACAAAATTGAGGCTCCAGGAATTGCATTTCTGTGCAGGTATCACACCACAACCTCATCACCTGACCTGTAACAAGCAACAGATTGTACTGTAATTTTAGAATAGACACACGTAATGGTTATGCCACGGATTTTTTTTTTAAGCAGAATCTGGGAAGGAAAAAATCGATGGTGTTATGCAAGCAAATATGGTGTATGTCATCTGCTGATTTTACAGGCATGGGAGTGAAATGCATCAGTCAGTTCCAGACTCAAGGATTTTGAAACACTGCTACACAATTTATACCAGCCAAAAGAATTCTTCGTAGAAATTCTCTTCCACTCTTGTGTGAATTTGATGATAACCCCTTTTTTCATTTTAGATTTTATTTAGATTTACGTAAGGTGACTTGAAGGGGAAAAGAAGGCCAACTGCACTGTTATTTATAGTGATTAATAGGGCCATTTAGAAGTTGTTTGAAATTTAGATTGCACTGTTTATCATTTACAGTTGTGTGGGCTAAGGTAATGATTCCATTATTCTAATCTATGAGCAGTATCTAGCATCTTACATTTTTTGTTCAGTTGATATTTCATTACAGAATTTGAGATATAAATCAGAAGCAAGATATATGCGTGAAGTTTAAATAGAAATGAGACCTTTTAAAGTGACATACGGGTACAAATTAACTTCATTATAAGCAGCAAATGAAATAAATATAATTCACAAGTAATGTGCCATCTGTTATGGTTGGAACACCTTTTAGAGCATTTCTTCTTGCTGTGGCTTTTTATTGTAGGAAAGGAGCCCACTGTGACAAGATTTCAGAAATCCTACCAGTTCCTTTTCAGTTCATTGGTTAAAAACTATCTTACCCATAATCATTTCAACTATTTACTACAGTTGAAGCATTTTCAAAAAGTTCTTTTAAATCTAATATTGATTATGTGTGCTTTCTTTCCACTTAAATTGTAACAAAATACAAAAACTATTTAGGTGTGAGATTAAAGTGTAGAGATGGTATTACGCTTAACTTTATCACTGAAATGGTTGTATTGGATTTTAAATTTTATGGCTGCTGAGATCGGTAGGAGCAACTCTTTCTTTTTGATTTTTTTGCTGCTTTTGACAAATGTTTATATTAGACATGCTTTTTTTTTTTTTTTTTTCAAATGATATCTGTAAAATCAATACCTCTGAAATTTAAAATCTTTAGCAACACCTAATTTTTAGGAATGCTGACACTCATTTTGAGTCATAAAATGAGACTCTAATACAGAGTCATGGTGAAGTTACCCTTATAATAATATCTAGCTGTAGTTTTCCTCATTCATAGACCTTAAAAAGTGATAGTCGTCCACCTCTCTCCAAGCAGCTAGCAATATAATTGGGAGGCTAGATTCCTATTTTCTGTTTATAGGTGGTGGAAAAAGAGAGACTTCTCCAAGGGGTGGCTGAGAGTGCTTTGACAAGAGCAGGAACCAAACTTAGATTAGATTCCTAAAGGCAGGTGAGGTGAATGAACCTTAAAGTGCTTTACTAAACAGAGCAAATATCATTCATAACCTTCCTTTTCAAGATGGAAAAAATAAAGTTCAGAGATGAAGTGATTTACTTGAGACCATCAGGAAGCCAGGAACTGAATCTCTGTTTCCTAAAGCTCAGTCTGGGGCTCCAGCCAAAAGGTACCAGTGTCTCTGGCTGGCATACCTCAAATGTTTTCCAGCAATCAGGCCCTGCAGGTTGCAGGGTGAGAGAAAGAAGGGAAAGCTTTATCCAAGCTATACACAGTCACCCTGCAAAACCTGGTGAGGGATCAATGTACTGGGAAGCTCTGGGATCACATTCACAATAGATGCATACCTGTTCTGCCTTTTCTCCCCATGTATTTGAATTGTTTTACATTCACTGCCTCCACAGTTACAAAGGCAGGAGAAGAATGTGTCTATTAAATGATAACTTAAAAAAAAAAACAGCATACCACTTGGTCAGAGATGGGATAAAGTCTGTGTTTCCAGAATACATGAAGAAAGCTGAGACAGGAGTAGAGAGAGAGAGAGCAAGTGTGCCATGTGGGTTATCAAATTGGATTGAAAAGGGGATGGGAATTTTTCCTTCCTTTATTTTTTTTTAAATGCCACATATCAGAATTTTTCAAACATAAATTCTGACTTTGGGTGGATGGTTAAGAGTAGAGAATGGCCAAAAAAAAAAAAAAGGTTTGAAAAGCAGGAAAAGAAGCCATGTGTGGCCACAAAGTAGTTGGGCAGTCCTATAGAACAAACAGGTATCTTGCAACACAAGAGGCTGGGATGAGAAATGGAGACAGATCTGGGAGGCTGTCTAGTGAGAAAAAGAAGAAAGTCAGCAGAAGTGCTCCTACAGAGAAGAATTTTGGAGGAAGGTGCAAAGGTTGTGCATGCACGAACCCCTACCGAGGAGTAGCAACTGAAGTAGGCAGAGGAACTGAGAGGGGGAGGCAGAACACAGGAGACTCAGAGAACTGAGCACTGGATTTGAAGATTTGAATCAGTGTTACAGCTTATGTAAACAACATTTTTATTGCTGTAGGATATAAGGTGGTCTGACTTTGGTTTTCCTGGAAGAAGTGGAAAAGAGAGCACACTGTGGATTGGTTCTGAAGGAGCAAACACTCCCTGCCATTTGGACTCCTACGGCTGCAATTTAGTGTTGCAAGTACAAGGAAGGTAACAAATATGTACACATACAGCAAATATAGAGGAAAGTTATATTGTGCTATAAAGTTAATTTTGTACTCGAGTATTAATTATAAATCCTGAAAATTTTAATTTTCTGAGCTGAGTGATTGAAGAGCATCAGAACTGTTTTATAGGCAGAATTTAGGGGGTTGGAGTTTGACTGGAGCGTGAAGGTAAGATGTAATTTTATTTTCTTCAGTTAGATGGAGGTTATTCCTGGTCTGTGTGTTATATGGTCCAATATTAAACATTTTAATCTACCTAGTAATTATGAACTCAGGAAGTCGGAATTAGGAGATAAAGAGTTAAAAATAAAAAGCCTGGAAACAAAATGGAAGTAAACTACTTTAGACTTTATGCCATTCTCTGTGCTAGAGCTTCTAATAGCCTGCTACAATTAATTTAAAGGGGGACCATCAGGATGGGAGCAGCCAGCTGTGAGCAAAGTTAAAAGGAACGTTTAAGGCTCCAAACTCATTTGGGGGACATGTGGCTTTGTTGCTATTTCTTTTCCAGCTTACCACTGTCTTTTTTATTTCATGGTGTGTTTTTTTTTCCTGCTTTCCTTGCATATTGGCCTCTTTTTTTCTTCAAGCTGTGATTACTAGAGTAACGCTAGAGCAACAAAACAAGTTGCGTGCATTTTTTAGGTTTGATAGTACATGGTGTGGAAGGAGTAACATGCCAGTAGAATTTTAATGTGATTAATTACTCTGACACATTTTATAAAACAGTTAAATCATGATCATCTTGCGATTAAGGTGCAGGATGGGGAGGCAGGCAGGCTTCTTTTCTGGGCGTTGGCACAGGTTGACTGGCTTTAAGGCCTGAGGCAAGTTAATGTGTCATCGTCTTATCTGTAAGAAGGGTAATTCTGTTTTGCTCTCAGGCTGGTTTTCATTCAACCTTTGTAAACAGCCTTCACATCCTTGGGTGAATGTGCAGCAGGCACCCCGGAAGCCCCCCTCAGAACTGCACTTCTTGCTGCAACCAGTCCCATAGACTGGATCTCATCAGCAAGCACGAGGCATTGAAGTCCAGACTCTTAAATGTATTTAGGAGCTGGAAATCTCAATGAAAACCCATGAGATTTTCATGCCTAAATATCTTCCAAGGATCCACCTAAATACTGGGTGTGCTAATTAAGTATAGTAATCTAGACCCGGTACCTGCCATTCCTTTTTGATCCCTACCTTTAGGGGTTGAACTCCAGCCAGATTTCCAGCATCACATTGCAATTTTGCCTGCCTTCCCAAGACACTCCCTCCTGCTCTGGTAGAACAAAATCTTTGTTCCTCTCGGGGAAAGAAGAATTCTAAAGCCTTTGCATGGCCTGAAAAGACAAAGTTGTTTTCCTCTTCAGAGCAAAGCCTATAAATAGACTCACAAACCTATACAAGCTTGTGCATCCTGTGCTTCTTCAGAGCAGAAAGATTCCCTTTTGAGACTCACAAACAAGACAGGCTTTTTAACAGAAAATAAGCTTATGGTAACCTTAAATAGATTTGCCTTTGCAGGAAAGCCAGGGACCACTCCTTAGCCCTTTGTTGCTATCTCGAATTTCCTCCTTGTATCCCTTGGGCTTCTTAATTTGTTGCTTCATGATATTGCTTTGTCATGAGCCTGCAGGATTAACCCATCAGCCTCCCAACCTAGTTATTTGATGCCTCTTTGGAGTGTCTAGCTGGGAGGGCAAAGTCAAATTCCAGTAGGGCTCAGGTTCCAGGTGAACTATTTCTTGTGTTTGCACCCAGCAGTAGCTTTGGTAATTACCAAGAAGTATCAGCAACCTATGGCACTTCCATCTGTGCCTATCTCTGCAGTTCTGGCTACCCTGCTATTCCTGTCTCTTCTGTTCCTGTGCCATTTGGCTGCCTTTCTCCCATTTTCAGATCACTGACTTAGAACTGACAACCAAAAGCACTATGCAAAAAGCACCACGAAAAGGGACAAAAAGAAAAGATCTAGCAAGAGTCAGAAATAAAGGAGAGCACAAATTGTCCAAATGTGCTGCAAAGTTACTGCCTTTTCTTTTCAATTGCTCAGTGCAGGGGTTACTGTTGTACTGATTGTCTGGCACTTCTTAAATGTAAGAAATTTTCCCTCGGTATATTCCTTTCTGGTTATTTCCATTACCTGAGGTACTGCCCTATAAATTTTCTATTTCTAAATAACATATGTACCTGCTAAGACATTTAATTTATAGTACCCATAAAACTGGCACCACCAGTTCTGGCCTGTTCTTTTCTCTGTCTGTGATCTGGTCTGTGTAAGTGAAATAGAGACACTAGCTGAGTTTTACTAAGAATGAGGGGTTTGGAGCCAACGTAACTACCAAACAAGGTGATAGGAAACAAGAACACATCCATACGCCTTTACTGTTGCCGTTGTAAACAAAAACACTCCTTTTAAAACAAACGTGGGCACAGCAGCTACTCGTTCAGTGAATGAACGTATGCTGTCTCTAATGAAATTATTTTCCCTGGTTTTCTCTGAGCATCTGTAAATGCCACACGTTGCTTTGTAGAAGGGAGGAAGGAGGAACCAGATGGGAGAGCTTTTTAAAAAAAAATAAATAAAAAAAATCATTTTATCTGCCTTTTAAAAATAATTGGTGAGAAACTGTAAATCTTCTCAGCTGAAAAATTAAAAAGTGGAATATTTTAAAAACACTTTTAGTAGACAGCCTGTAAGCAAGCACTGCCTATGTTCTCACTGCGTAGGAGATTCACACAGCAAGGCAGATCTATGTTTTATTGAAAACCTTGCTACTGCCTTTAGTTCTTTGCTGTAACTGACATGCACTGAATACATTTTTATCTTCTTTCTATTTTCAGGAAGAAATGGCACCTCTTCCCACCTGGTGACACCAGTTTCCTTTATCCCACCAGGATCCCTTATGAGGAATCCAGTGTATTCAGCAAAGTCAATGTTGCCAAGCCTGATCTGAAACGCTTTCCTGAGTTTAAGAACACAACAGCCCACGTGGTTACACTCAGTCCAGGACAGGTACCATTCCTATATGAGCTTTTTGTTACTTGAAAGATGCTAGTCATTTATTTAACTGGCTAACTAAAGGCTAGGAAGTTTTAACAAATTGACTGTGGTATTTCTCTTCCCCAACGTTCTGCACTCAGGTTTAATAAGGTAGATCTCTCAGCATGGAAAGTTTCTTCACTTACAGCTATTTTACTAGACTTTTTGTGCAAAACACACAAACATTTGGAGAGTTAGTTCGATAGACTACCCAATAACAGTTCTTGCAATCACTTCCAAGTTGTCTTAAAACTGTCTTCAGCAGTACTCTAACCTGTCTACTCTGAAAACAGTATGTTGCGTAAAAGCGTATTTGATTAATGAGCATGTAGAGCCAGCAAAGGAACTCAGATGTTGATAGTGAAGAGTAACTTTCACCAGGGAACACTGGCCTAACTTGTTGCTTTAGTAGCAGAGCAGTATAATGATGATATTTGCCTTTAAAGCACGTACCACGTAGAGGTTTCATGGTGCTTTACAAGGATGCGAGGATATTACTAACCCCATTTCACTGAGAAAATTCAGTTACAAGTGCCTGGCTTATAGTCACAGTAGTGCAGCAGTATAAGAATAGGACTCAGTACTCTTAATTCCTAGTCTCTTGTTGTAGTGTCCTCTTTTATTCAATCAACATGGACTGTATTTAGAGTGAATTACCCTTTTCATTTGTTTAGCAGTACATGTCCTTGTAAAGCACTCCTCTGCATCTCAAAATGTCAGGCATTTTGCAGTGTGCATTGCTCTGGCTGTGTAAGGTGATAGAGTTGCTGCTTCTAGCATCTTTTCACCATCCTCCTGCCAGATGTCGTCACCTCTTCTGATCCACCAGCCCAGTGACTTTGTGTTCCCTCACACATGGCTGGCAAATCCAGCTGTCTTCAACTGTTTAAAGAACAGATTTTTGTTAATCCAGCTAATTTTGGTGATGCATAGTGAGGAATGCTCCTGTGAGCTGGGGAGGTGTCAGACTGGAGCAGGATAGTAGCTTCTAGCAAGATGTCTGTCAACTGGGATCAGTGTGTTCTTCTGCTGGTACAGTCACAAATGGAAGGGAGTCTGTGATCAAGTTGCATTGGATGCACTACTTCTACTCCTTGTCATGCTCCTGAGGTAAAAGATTAGTTTTGCCACCTGCACTTTCTAAGGAAAGTGTTCAATAATATAAAGCACCAAGAACATGTTTTTACTATTGGTAAAAATGCCACGTCCATTCAGCATTGCATTATCCATGATCCCCAATGCTATTTCAATTTATAATCTCCTTTGGAATGATCAAGTGTGGTAGTGAACCTTTAATATGATCTTAATTTTAATTAGGCTTAAAGCAATTACAAATTAATCTTGCTAGGAATAAAGATCTTGAGCCAGCTCAGTAATACACGTCCCCTGCATTTCCATGGAGGAGATGCTGTTTGGATTTTGGGGGATAAAGTAACATAGGTAGTGATGGAACAGTGAGGTATTGCCTTCACCCCTTTTATCAGTGCTTTTTGGGTGATGCTGTGATCTCATGCAGAAGCTTTTGGGGCATCTGGCTGGAGACTGCTGCTGTTTGACAGAGAGGGAGGAATGACTTAGAACTCCTTTGTTAAGGAGCAAGAGGATCCCTAAATAATAACAATCTTGATACAAGCTTAGCAGCCGCTTTCACACAGAATGCATACAACTGCTTCAGAATTTGCAGCCAGCTTTATTTTGTGGTAGTTTATAGCATCTCCTTCCCAGAGGGTATGCAGAACATTTTGGATTAGATATTGTAACAATGCAGGGATGAAAAATAAAGACAAAGGTGTTCTTAGGTATTCAGGAGAGCAACTGCATGTAAGGTGATTGCAGCTTTGAATATCAAAAACTTAATGTGTCTAATGCCATCTTCTGGTCATTTTTTGCTACAAGCCATTTTTCTACAGCCCTTTAAAGCTTTAAAGCAGAATTCCTTCACATAACATTGTACCAATGTATAATGTGCACTTCATTTGCATCCTTCGTGCCTTTTCACTACTTCCACTGTGTACCTCAGAGGTGAATCTCTTATGAATTTAAGTAGTCAGCTCTTACTTCGGGTTTTATAAGGGGTACGTTGTCTGTTTGACCATTGTCTGTAGGATGAATTTCCACTGAGGTTTTAGTGCAACTTCTGGTCACACATTAATGTCCTCAGTACAAGTTATAATATTAGGTAACTAAAATTTTGAGACTTTACAAGCTCAAGCTGTGTCACACAAATGTAGAAACTCCTTGTAAACATACATACAGAGCTGGTCCCCTATGTAATTGTGGCAAGGCTGAATGGTAAGCATGGAGCAGGAGGTTAACTGCTGGTGGATTTGCACTCACTGAACTAGCAGGTTTTCACCCAAAGCATTTGTCTTCTGTTTTATTTGCTCATAAATTCTACAATATTTTTAGTAATACCTTAATTGTTTTCACAACTATGCAGATACTAATTAAAAGACTGCAAATGGAGCAAAACATGCCTGTTCTATTATCCTCCACCCTTTACTTTTCCTCAGCTCTCTGGGAAAAGTACTAAGAGAATTAGGGTAAGAGCCATTACCCTCAGCTTAAACCCTGTCCTGGACAGATGTCCTGTCTGCCATTAGTGACAAGAACCTGGCACCTCCACAAGGTGATTCATCCTCAATCTTATACAGTTAGGGTCCTGCCAGAGCATTCATCCCATCTTGTACTTCTACACAGGCTATGAAAGGAGCCTATGCACATAGAGGCTTAACTTTTTGATAATTAAAAAGCGGAGATGAATCCTACCTGAAAACACTGAAAAACTGAGATGCCTGACAAAGTCGATGATCATTCTCACCTTTTCCCCCTTCTCAGCAACTTCTTGCTTCCTTTCTGCTCACTAACCTAATTGTTCTTAGTCCATATAACTAGAAAACAGTAAAAAAGATTAGCTGCCATCAGCTCTAGACACCGAAGGTGTGAGGAAAGGCCTAGCTGAGCTAGTCTCAGAGGCACTTTGAGGTTGAGGACGCATTTATCCACACTTAAACATCAGAGGAAAAATATATTGTTTTGCCATTACCTGTCACTGTGAACTTCTGCTCAGAACCTTGCTGACCTTGCATTTGCTTGCCTGCCTTCTGAAAGGCTACAGAAATGTCTCAGTCCCAGTCTGTATCCACAACTACAGTTACCACAGCTGCCAGTTCCAGACTCTGCTCTCCCAGTGGTTCCCTAAGCTTCTCCCAGTCCCTCACCCAGCTCCTTATAGACACGGTACGGTCACAGCCTCATTCCCCATCTGCACGCCGTGCTTCTCCCCAGGGCAGAACCTGCATTTCTGCCACCAGCAGCCCTGGTCTCTGTTTCAGCAGGTGGAAAGACACCAGAGCAGCAGGGAAGAAGGAGGCAGGGTAAGAACCTCCTTCCCAGCACAGGCTGGGACGGGGCACAGGGTGGCAGCACTTCTGAAGAGTCATCCTCACTGCTGCTGCTGCTAAACCTCAGCGTGGGGTTTGCAGAGAGAGGAGAGCAGGGCTGGTTATGCGTTTTGTGGTGTTTATGTTCCACTGCCATGTTTGCAAGTGGCTCTGGAGTTTGTTTCCTTCCTCTTTTTCCACCCATCACACATGCATTCTTCAGTGCTCCTTTTTCTTGGGCATTTACACAAATACCTTTTTTAATGAGCAGAAATTTCTAAGTATAATATTTCACTGCAGGGTACGCTCTTTTTTGAAGCAATTCCACCTTTGCCCTACCTTTGCACTGTATCAAGTTAATCACGTCCATTGAGAATTTAAACCTGTTCTGTTCTCTGTGCTGTACAAGTCTTCAGCATTGCTCCACTTACTCTCCCAACTGTTCTCTTCATTTTTTCCCCATTCCTCTTAGGGTCTAGAATTTCATTTTTGTCTTCTGAGATTTCTGTCCTACTTTGACTTCATCTGCTATATTTGTCTATCACCAGGCTAAATATTAGCATTACCTGATTGGTTGCTGTTTAGATTGGTATCTTCCCATCCCACAAAGCTAGATACGCTCTGTAGAAAACAGGCTAACACCAAATTATCTCATAGCTTGGAACAATTCTGACCTGCTTTTGCACCTTGCATTTTCCCCGTGGAATGTTTGCTGCATTTTTTCCCCCTCACTCCGTTTTATTTTCACATTTCTTATCTCAGTGTGGTTTCAAATGTAGTTAAATTGTGCCCTATATTCATAAATAGGGAAGTCTGCTTGGTTTTGTTGTGGAATGGATGGTTGTTTTTTCCACCTAGTTTGCAAAGCTAGAAGAATCCCACTCTACTACTCTCTGCTGACTTATTGTTTTGTCTTTGCTAGTTCAGCTGCTCCCTTGCCAGCTTTGTTTTTTGGTTTTAATCCCTTTTTTCTGTTTCTCCATCTTGCTTAAAATTTTAGCCCTTTTGCATTTTGATAATTTCAACTTTCTTGCTGCCATAAATCCTTATCTTAACAAGCTTAAGCTTGCTAAAAAAAAAAATAAAAGAGGGAGAGCAAGTAGCTTTATGGTATCTGTTTTGCCTCTTACAGTCACAGCTCTGTAGTTCCTCTATAAAAATCACATCATCAAATAGTGCCAGCTGCAGAAATGCACAACTTCACAGTTACCCTTAGCTTGCTGGCAAGTGAAGTCTAATTAATTTCTCAGAGGTACTTCCTCCTCATCGGTCTGAAAAGACTGGACTAGCTGGGGGGCTTGTATTTTCCTCCTAGCCATACCTGATCTTTCCAAAGCAATTTTGTCTCCACATTGCACATAAGGCATGCTAAGCTAGCAGCTTCCACTCTTTATTTCCATCTTGGTTCTTCCAGATAGGCCCTCTTACCGCAAGATTTATACACTTCCCTTATTTTGTCTCCTGCTTTTATTCCCTTGCTGCACAGTCTCTGCACCATGCCCCATTTTATCACGTCTTCTTCCACTTCTCCAGCATTTTACAAACACTCTTCCCAGGAGAGTCTTACAGTAAGGAGCCAGTTGTGAGAAACAGGTATTTATTCTGGACACTATGCTACCTTCTAACATAGCACAATATTTTCCAGGCTTCGGCATTATACCCTGTCATTTGGATGGCACTGAGATGGGTGTAGTGCAAGATCCCCTATTAAGAAGGAGAATCTGTTTTTTGTGTGATTCTGTTGACAAAATGTGAGCAAACACTTGCTAACACTGTCCCATTGCAGCTAATGCAGCTATACTCTTGATTGAAAGTGTATGTTTGCATGATGAAAGCACCATGTTTTTGCTTCGGTCTGTGTAGGGTTTAATATACGTTTAGATGTAAGAACTGATCAGTGATATTTGTTAAATACCATCCCCCCACAATCTTATCTGCAACACACTGACATTTGTGAATCCTGAGCTCCATACTAATGGATGTGCAATGTTTGTTTCTGCATCTGCCTATGTGCACATGCAAGACTGTATTTTCTACTATTCTCCCTTTCAGTCCCAACGTTTTAGTGTCTTGTTTGGTAGTGTGACTGCTCGGTGTTCAGCTCTGTAGCTAAATTCTGCCTTGGTAGAGGGGACATCTCAAAGCCAAGAAAGCGTTCCAGATCACTAGATATCACACCAAGCAGTGTGAGCCATTGGTAGTAGATTCAAACATAGCTAATTGCTTTTGGTGTTTGCAACCAAGTGTCTAATTGAGCAATGCATTTCATTTGTTCAACAGGAGGCTTGGACTGTGCCATCAGTGGCACAGTTGTTTGTCCCCTTTCTCTCAGTTCCTTCTTTCTGTTTTTTGTGCTGTACTGGATTAAAATACAATTTCCAAATGCTTTTGACCTTTAGATAGACTACATTTTTTCTCCCCTTAAATTGAAAAGCTGTGGAGAGCATTTCTGCCTGTAGCCCAAAACTGGGCTATAAGCATTTGCAGGACCAGGGCTGCAGTCATTGTTTCCTTCACAGACATTTTCTCATTAGTGATGTTTTGATATAATGAATCACAAGGCTACCTAGCTAGCAGGACATCTTTTCAGTAATTTGCGTGCAACAAGAAAAAAAATTGGCTGTGATTCAGATACAGATCATTGCTTCACTTTCCCCATTCTGAAGTGTGTATTTTTATCCATCTCTGACCATTTTCATTCCCTGTCAAAAACCATCTTTTATGCTTTTCTTGATGGCTCTATGTTAATCTAATGTTCAGTAATCTGAAAAGCTTGTACTATATCATCAAAACAACATTAATGTCTTTGTACCATAAAAGCCATGGGTTAGAATCAATTTTATGTCACAGCTATCATCCTGATATAGTTGTAAAGCTCTGATCTAAACTAGATTGTCATGATTTCTGGGACATCTTCTTTTAAAAGCCTATCTACTAAAAGCAACAAGTTTAATACAGGTAATTATTTACCAGAATTGAAGCTACGTGTTGTTAATCACCTAGATTAGTATTAGGATACCTACTTCTGGGGAAAGCCAGCTGGCAGTCCTTCTGAAGGAACTGGGAAGCCTGTTCAATTGCATGCAGTGTCTGCTAAAGACTGCTTGCTTGGCTGAGACTTTCCCTAAAGCCCTGCTCTACATCAACACCAGCTCCAGTCCCTTTGTACAGCTGGACCTTGCTTATCTGGCGCAGTTAAAAGGTTACTGTCCTGCATATATGAGAAGATTTTGGATGAGAGGTAGTTCTGGATCATGTCCACTTCTCACATAATAGTATTTGATACAATGGGAGCAGCAAAGGGACATCTAAGTCTTGATGAAAGGCTGTTTAGAAGAAACAACAATCATCTCCCACCTCCTACTTCTATTCTTTGCCTTATTCTGCCTCTGCATCCCATGCCAATTTGAGTAAGTCACCTGAGCTTCCTTCTCAGCCTTCTGCTAGCCTAACGCATTGTCTCTGATTCCAGGTCCTGCTTGTTCCAAGGCACTGGTGGCACTACGTGGAATCCATCGACCCCATCACCATCAGCATAAACTCGTGGATTGAACTGGTATTTTATATATTTTATATATATATATTCCTTTTTATATCATGGTGCTGCAGCATTTCCATGTGTGCATGCATTATAAAAAGTAGGAAAGCAGATATAATCCTGTCCCAGATCTGATGACCCCATGAGCCAACTTCAGTGATTTCAGTGTGCAGTTACATTTACATAGCTTCTTTTATCTTCAAGGATAGCAGAAAACTTTGCAGACTTGCACATTCTACTAACATCATTTGTCAGCCACCACTAAAATGCAGCTATGCTTTGCCACTGGCACATTTGATTCAAGTTTATTTTCTAGAGAAAGCAGGAGGGAGGAAAGAAAAGCACCTCTAACAAAAACCATGACAAGGATATGACCTAGAGAGAGGCGTTATGCCACTCAGAACTCAAGCTGTATTTCCTACTCAGCTGTATTGAGCAGGATCTTTTGCAAGGATTAAGGTTGAAGAATTTTGTCCCTTGCCCATCTGGTTCAGCCCTATCAGGTTTGCTGTATTCAGCAGCTGGTGAGGGAAGAGCCCTTGTGGTTACAGTTTTTCCTGAAGAACCTTCCAAGGCTCCAGATCTAAAGCACCAGTTCAGTCATATGGAAGTTTGCCTCAATCAGGAAAACAATTAAACACAGGCTAAACTTCTCCTGTCTGATTTCTCAGGGACTAACCAACATTGTGCTGAGTAGGGAATGACAAACAGCAGCTTCATCTCAAGCACATGCTTACATGCAAAGCTAAATTAGAATTTAAATCAGATTAATGTGATAGAAAGGGGGTGGCAGAGGATGTTTGAATTTTCATTTCTCTGTGATAGTTATGATTTGCCTGGAGTTGGATTTTTCTCATGTATTTAATTAATTTTTTTTCCCCCAGGCTCTGATTTTTCTTGCTCTCCCAGTATATATGGGATGGTTCTAGGGATGTCATCTCAATGCTACAGAAGGTTTTCTGATTCAAATTACTTCTTCATTAATCCTAGCTTAATATTAAAAAGGCCCTTTGAATTGGCATTTGAAAGCTGCCTCACTAAAATGCTTATTGCATTTTTTTTGCACCTTTATTAGACTGGAAATCTGCAGGGGGATGAACACATGCGTTCAGCTGCCATTCAAACTACACAATACATTTCTCATACTGACATCAAACCAAGCCTTTGCAGAGCAGAGGCAAACTTGGGTATCTTCCTCATAGAGAAGTTTTCCATATGAGACTGCATACGAAGAAAGGACAGCAGGCCCATAGTCTGTACTGGCCTTGTACACAGTCCTGAGTCTAATACCAGAGAAAGCACCAGCAATATTAGAGAGCAACCATTTAAACCTGCCTTAAATTTGAGCAGCCTTTGAAGTAATTTCACCCCATGTTCCTGAAGACCCCCCACACTTGCATCCTAAGTTGTACCTCACAAATTTCAACCCCTGCTGGAGGAGAAGGTCAGAACTGGATCAGTTCTGCTGGGTAAATAGGTCCCAGGAGGCTGGGTTGTATATAACTTGTTTGGGTTTCTCATAGGCTATGAAAAAAAAAAAAAAAAAAAAAAAGTAGAGCTAAGCTCCATGGCCTTTCTGGTCATAAAAGTCTTGGTGAAGTGACAGATCTTGTTGGAAACAGCAAGAGCAGACAGTTGTGTATAGATGGCATGATCTGCAGAGGAGTGTTTGCTGGATTTTGTTAATGAATGAACCCTACCCCAGCCCCCCCCCCAAAAAAGATATGAAAAGCAACCATAAACAAATATAACCATTGCAACTCAGGTGAGAGTTCCTTACAGGTATTATCCCTACAGATGATGGTGGCAGCACACCTATAAAAATTCTGACACGGATGCCGAGAAACAATATTGAGAGGATTTCCATTACCAAATCAAGCAGTTCTTGCTTGCAGCTGTTACCAGCTGCTTTCATATTGACAGATGTGAATCATGCCAACATTTGTAGTCCTAGAGAAACCATTAATTATATTGGCAAGCCTTTAAAGTAGAAGTTTAATTTGTTTTCAGCTGGATGTGAGCTGCTCAAAGCACTTCATGCTTCTTAACATATTCTCATGCAATCAGCACAACCCTGTTATCCATCAGACCAGGATGAATCCAAAGAGTGCAACACCCTAAATAATAATTTCCACGCTTAAATAAACTCAGTGTTTTGGGGACTTGTTATATAAGGCCATTAGTAGGCAAAGCATCCACAGCTACGCTTTCCCCTGCTTCTATCCCAAATTCTGCTTGGGGATCCAGATGAATTACTGCCTTCACCACTCTACTACCAAGATGCATGGCTTGCTTGACATGTTCCCCGAAGCCACAATTAGGCAATGCAGTGTTGTGTGTTGACTAGGTTACATCTTTCTTCCAAAACCGGTATGTCTAAGTGTCTCAACAAAACCAAATTTATGCATCCACTCCTAGGCATCTGTCACTGAAATAACTAAACTACCCATCTTGTTCAGAGAGCCTTATTTTCTCCTTTCACGTACAAGAAATCCAGTTAAGTGGGAAAGAAAACTTAAATAGATCCTATAAAGTTTATTTCTGCTATCCCAGACTAACTGGTACCCAGTTACCCAAGGGGATGATGGAGGAAGTGAAGGCCTAAAACCAAGAGCTAGTTACTAACTTCGTTGTTAGTTTGGCAGGAGATCTTTCATATGAAATGCATTTTTCCTTTCTGCTTATGTTTGAAACCGCAGTAGTATGTTAACTTCTGTTACTATCACATGATAAAATGTTTCCTGAATTTTAAGCCTCACTTTTGCTAATCTCTAGACCTTACATAGTTACTGCCTTGCTGTAACATCCTTCGTTTAAATACTTAAATAGACATAATATGTAGATCTATAAAATTTTCTATGTACTTTCATGGTCCTTCTAGTCCTAAGGAGTCTTATAAATACACATATTAATTAAATCCTAACATTGCTATGTAATTTCAAGCACCAGATTCAATTAAAAGAACACTAATAAGGAAAAAGATTATATACACACTAGAATCTTTTTCTGCAAATCCTTATCTGCATGAGTAGTCACACCAAAGCCTGTGCTGTTACTCATGTAAGCTCTCTATGCATGAGTAGGAGCTTCAGAAGTCCAAAACCTTCTACCTACTTTACGTAGATGAGTATGGCTTTCCAGCTAAGGCATCTGTTTAGTTCTTGCCAAGATCTTCCACCTTCCTATAGCAATTTAAGTGCTAACCCGTCTCCGAACACTTCATTCCCTTGAGGCAGGATGCAGATCATGAAGCTCGTGTAGAAGAAGCAATAACTCGAACACTGGTATGTGCCATAAAATCAGCAGAAAGCCCCAGTGATGAAGATATCTGGCTAAATCCCACAGAGGTAAGCACTCTTGCTTCATTATAGCAGTGATAGTAGAGAATCACTGACATTTTGCTTAATCTTATCTTTCTGCTACCTGAAAGAAAATTTTTAAGTTCCTTCCCCTTAAGTAGGGAAAATAATCCATGGAACATAATCATGCAACACTGAACTGAAACATTCCTCCTTTTAACAGAGTACATTTTGGGTGTTTTCTTAGGTTGAGGCAACATCCCATGAAATCAATCTCCAGTACCTGAATAAAGCAGTGTCTGCATATTTCAAGTGTCAAAAGGCAAGCGTATCAGAGCAGACACGTCCCAGCAGCACTGAAGCGGAGCGAGTGACGAGTCCCTCACACAAGAGGAGGAAAAAGCAAGGTGGCTGGGAACCAGGGGGCTGCAAATTACTAACCCATGAATTTGGCTCTTCAACATTAAAAGCAGAAAAGTTCCAGAAAATACCTTTTGGACCTCACCTCATTCAAGTTCTACCGCAGCCTCAAGAAACAAGCTCAACGGGTGCAGGCAAAAGTGACTATAGAGATCTTCTCCATGAAAATGAAGGAGGACATTTTGGAAAATTACACTGCACCAGGAAGCAATTGGCAATGAGTAATGACTGCGAAACGCCTGCAAATCAAATGGATTCAGACGGCAGTCCAAATGCCTCCCAAACAGCCCTTTCTACCAATGATTTGCTAGACTGTTTGGTTAATCCACATGTCATCAGCTTAGTGGCTCAGCTGCTGCTGGAGAGAGCAGGAGTTTAATGCTCAAGTGCTTTATCATATTTGAAATAAAGAAGTCAAATAACAGCCTTGTTCTGGCTGTTTAAGGTTGGTAATAATTGAATGTTTTACTTTTGTTTCAAGTACTTTTTAAAATGTAGACAAACACAGCTAATGGTTAAGTGGCAAAATGAAGTGGAGCTAAAATAATAACTGATTAATGAGGAATAGGAAGAAAAAGGTGTGTCAGAGTTCAACGTTACAAGCAGAATGTACAGTTATAATTCCACCTTGTGTGAATGGGTGGTTTAACACATTGTACAGCTCTGAGCATCAGTGAATCTGTTGATCTGTGCAAGTCCATAAATCAGACGAGTGGCTCAAACTGGAAGCTAAAAAGCAGTCCCAGGTCCCCAGGGGGACAAACAGAGGGGTGGAGGGAGGCAATTTAATTGCTCTGGGGCAGTCATGCAGAAACATGCAGCCTGCTTATTTCAGGAGGTAGAAACATGGGCTTTGAGAAGTGACTGAGTTACTAGGAGGAAGCCATGTCAAGCTCTGTCCTTGACCCAGATATGCACAATTTCCGACTGTCCATCCCTTTCCTCTTGACTGGGCTCAGACCCCAATGACACCTGTGTGTCATCATCAGTAACAAAGAGCCTGCTGGCAAGATGCAGTCCTAAACTCCACCTAAAAAAAAAAAAATCCATGCTCTGACACAGACAGGAAAATGCAAATACAGTTTCAATGGGATTGCACCACCACAATACTACCAGAATTTAAGGAACAGTCCTGTTCATATAGTTCATGTTTTTGTGTTGGCACTGCTGTGCCAAAAAGGATTAAAAATGAGTTAGGAAACGTCTTAGTCACATCTGCTGCCTTCAGTGATTCACCAGGCTCCTAGGGAGCAGATCTGTAGAATAAGGCAGCACCATTTAGATACATTGGCATATCTCAAAAGAGCTGTGCTTTAATGACAGCCCACTTTCATCCTATTGTTACACTTGTCTTTTTTCTCAGGCTGACCACAGGGGCAGGGCCCAGCCAGAGATCACTGCTGCTGGGATCATTTGCACTGGGGCGAGGGGGCTGCAAACGGTTCATTTTAATTCACTGAGCAAAAATAGTCTTGCAATAAAAAAAGCTTTTATGTCTGGAATGGATATAGGTGAGGGAGAAAGAGCAGTAAAGTTCGAAGAGGAGGAGGACAGCAGCACCACCTTCCATTCCCCAAATGTACGCCTCCTTAGCTTTCCTCTTCCCCCTACAGCAGAGATCATTTTAACAGCACCCTCCACGATAGCTACACCGAACATTTTCTCCCTCTGCATTCAGAATGACTGCCCTTGTAGCAGCTGAATGGTTTAAGGTCTTTGCAGGACTTGCCCCTGTAGGCAGAGGCTCCATTACCTACTTTGGAGGATCTGTCTGAGAGACACTGTTACCACAAGGCTGGATTGCATGTGTTCAGGGGCACATCACTCAGCGCTCTAAACAAATACCCTGCGTGTCTGGGGAGAGTTGCATTTTATGCCTGTCCAGGTGCAGCCTGTGATTTAGGGGCCAGGCTGTGGCCAGAAACCATTAGCAAAGGGGACAAGGAGGAGAGAGCGAGGCTGTTTACGATGCTGGGTGAAAGCACCAGAAGGACTTTATGTCTCAGAGGCATAATATAAAATCACAGTCATACACTCAGCACACGGGTAGAGAGAGAAATGACCACAAATTTAGAAAGTCACGTATGGCAAACGGCCCACAGACCAATAAGAGAAATTTATAGCTCTGACCTGATTTGCAGGATACCGAATGCCATGATTTCTGACTCTGTATCTAAATTCATGGCCACTCTGTGGAGAAGCTTGGACAAGTTTCTACATATTCATGGCGTTAAAAATAAATGATTTCTGACCTCTTCAGTGACAGCCTGGCTCAAACAAAGAGCAGGAAACTCAGCCATCAAGCCCTCCAGTCAAGACAGCTGCAAGCAAACTGCTTTTCTCTGCAATCACTAAGGAAACTTTCTTCCCCCCACAAAATGTATTCCCTGCTCACTCTCAGCCATGGGCATGGCAGCAGTTGAGCAAGTGGTGGCCTACAGGCAGCACCAGGATGGTTCCAGCAGTGACATGCTCTTCATCCCTGCCACAGCTGGGTGATGGTAAGAGATTGTCACCATGTGGCCAAATGTGGAAGTCAAAGCCCTGGGGCCACTCCAAGCATCATGCTGGGCCAGCATGCTGATCTCCACACACAGCCAGTCTGTCCCACTTGCCCAGTGGAAACCCTGGGCTTCCCTGCCCCAAAAGCAGCTATAGAGGAGTTCACAGGCAGGCCCCATTCATCTCTCCAGGGCTGCTGCACATCACTACTCACTGGCCCTGTGGACAGCACTCACAGCACTCACCTAGGGATTTGCCCATTGCTTGTCTGCAAAGAAAAAGTACATTTCCAAATCAAAGAGTCCTACCTCTTAAGACAACAGAATCGGGGAAAACCCTAAACAGCCTCCTCAGTTCCAGTCTTTCACAGAAAATCTCCCTGTTACATTTCAGTGGGCAGCATCATATTCCACTGCACTGTTTCCCTCCACATTTGCATCTCTCCGGATTCTGCTCCAGCACCAGTCTCTCAATGCCACTGAGCAACTCAGCTGCAGAGCAGTGTCATATGATACAGCATGAGCCATAAATCAAAGTTTTAACTAAGAACAAGTTTGGCACATCGAGGAGGCAGAGTGAATCTTTCTGCAGTAATAATTGCCTTTTAAAAATAAAAGCAGTGCTACAAAACAGTGTTTGCCCACTAGTAAGGTCCTTGCTGTATTTCTCAGCCACAAACATGAATGTTCAGGTGTGTGGTGTGGGCAGCCTTCCTTGAGTGGAAGTTTCCTGACATTTCTGGTGTTAATAAGCTGTAGCTGGTGCAGAATAACCATTGCTAAAGGGTTTTACCACCAGATTCAGTTCAAGGGGGCAGAAAAGTTGCTTAGTGTTACTGACTGCACTGCACTTTGTTGTTCTCTGGACAAAGAGGTCTGACCCCACAGCAAGGCCTGAAAAGCCACTGCACAGCTTTGTCAGGCAGCCTCACCTGGTGCAGGAGGAAATTGTTGCATGGCTTGGTGCTTTGGAGGCAGATTTTGCCATGTCTGTACTGCAAGAAGAGCCACACATCTTGGAGGTGTCCTAAGCAGATACTCCACTAGGAACCGGCGCAGAAACCCAGGGTCTGACTTCCCCAGGACCCACGCTGAGGGACTGGGCAAGCCTTGCAGCTGGCAGCAGTGTACCCGGTAAGCCAGAAACACTACTTTGCAGCAGCCAGATCTCCCATGCATTACAGCTGTCCTGGTCCTTGCGACACTGCTTACCTATTTGCAGAGGCAGTGTGGTGGAAAATGCATTGCTAGCCCCAGTTCAGCGTGCATATTATAGTTTCCCAGGGAAACTTCGTGCTATGTTTTGAGGGCATAAACTTTGCCCCTTCCAAAGCTCTGGTAAGATTGTCCTAGCAGCGAGCTTCAATTCCCTGTGATGACCCATGAAAACCACTTCACAAAGGTCTGAAGCTGACACTGCAAGCTCCAAGAACTTTTAAACCCAATTTCCCAGCAAAGGAGGTAGGCCTGTATCTTTGATGAAGGTCAGAAAGGTGGCTTGCAAAAGGCCTTTTTTCCTCCCTATTGTGGTTCAACACACACAGCCATCCCTGTCCCACCACCCCCATGGGGAAACCCCTGAATTTGTGGCAGCCAGAGGGTTAAATTCACTCCTAAATTCCTCCCCCAACACTGCCATGCCCCCTCCTCCTGGACCATGCCTATTCAAAACACCTGGCAGAAAAATTCACCCTTCCCATTAAGCCAATGCTGGCCTTGTTCTGTGCCCTGGCACAGCACATGAATCCACTCCAATTAGCAGCAGCCCTAACAAAGCAGGCTGGAAAACCACCATTAAAATGAAAAATGATGTTGTGTAAATAGAAGGCAGAACAAGCGGGGCCATAATACAACTCATTGCCATCCCCAGACAAACAGCCTCATAACTTACGAGGAGCTCGATGCCTCGAGTGAGTTTTAGACCATTTTCCCCGGGGAGGTAATGCATTGCCTCTGCCCCATTCCGCATTTGCTCAGAGCTTTAGATTTTTTATCCAAAGAGATTAGGATCATTGCCGTTGTTAAAAATGGGGCTTTCTGTTGTGTAGCAGTCGTTCATCGAAATGTGGCTTAATTTCTTGTTTGCTGCTACACATTGACTGAAAGCTAAAGAATCGCAAGGATCCGCGCTACGTGCTGTGCATGGATCAGCCCTGGTTTAGCCACAACTGTCTTCTGCTGACACCACCACAGCCCCATTGCCCACCCAGCCCTGCTCCCTGGGGATCACCCAGCCCAGGCCAGCCTCCTCCCCAGCCACAGACAGAGGGGGACAAAAGGCTTCTGAATAGCCAAAAAAATGAACTCCAAGCGCATGAATAAACCTGGTTGCCACCAAATTGCACCCATAAGGAGGAGCCTTAGGGGCAAATCAGAGCCAGAGAGCAGCAAGGCCAACTGTAGGATACAACACATGCCATCAGAAGCCTCCCCAGCCCCATAGCTACTTTTCTGTGTCTGCCAGCTACGTTGCCATTTTTAATAGAGTTTTAAACGTGATTTTGAAGTTAGAAGAATCACCAGAGCACAGTATGACAGAAAACAGACTTGCTCTGGCTGGGACAGGAGAGAAAGGAAGAGATGACCAAGCAGGTCTTTCACATCTTTGCTTCTTTGGAGAGTTAATTAGCAGGGCACGGTAATGGTATTTGTGCATTTAGTGCATGCGCCGATTACAATAAATTCTGTCCTGCATAGTAAAGTCAAAAGCATCTCACATCCGCCAAAAAGCAATCAGGACCAATTAATGAAGATGTAATTTCCCCAGATGCTGCTATTAACATAATTCATAGTGTTCCTAGCAACGTGAATATAATTAACCCAGTTAGCCACAGCTCTCGGCACCGCCACACTGAGCTGCCTGTGCCCGCCGGGACAGAGCTGGTCCTCATCCCACCTCTGCAAGGAGGGGCTGGGGAGTCACTGACGTGGCCCAGGGCTGTTCTTACAGTAAAAGCAACGCTACAGCCCTTACCCCACAGTTTGGGGGACTCAAATGCACCTCTCTAATGGGATGAGCAACCCCACTGCAGACCCAACCCAGGAAAGAGCATGCACAGGTCAAGGGCATGGCAAAAGTTGAGACAATTCTTTAATCCTAGGTGCCTGCTGACTCCTTTTCTGCCTGTTTTCCTGTTTGATGCCCCGTCCAATGACACAGTAAATGCACTGCTCTGCTTTCACAGCCATCGGAAGCACAACAACTTACTGTTGGGGAGCAGCAGGACAGGCTGGGAGCTGACAGGGTCCATTAACAGTCCCAGACACAGAAAGCCACAAAACACATCCCACCAGGGAGATGATCTGGGAGCAAAAGGAGATAGGACTGAAAACCTGCTGGCCCAAAGCCCATCCCAGAAGGGAGGCTCAAGGCCCACAGCACAGCCCAAACAGAGCTGCTGGCCTAGGGCCGAGCTTAAATGGTGTCCAGGGCCCATGTGGGTCCCAGGTGAGGCCAGACAAGACCATTAGGGCCTTTGTGAGCTCATCCTGCAGTCATAACAGCACCGTGGCAGCCGTCAAGGTATTGTGAGGTGCAGCTGGTGCTTGCTGCAGCTGGGAGCCATGGCAGAGGCCAAGCCTCCAGCACTGGTGGGACAGGCAGCACAGGTGGATTTTCTCCCTCTCCTGGTCCCAATTCGGCCCTACAGCTGCTCCTGGGGCAGCAAGCCAGGGTGGGGAGGAGAAGACCAAGGATCAGGCATGTGGGCTAAGGCTCAGGCCTTCTGCTGGCCCTTATACAGGGGAGGTGATGCTGGGCCTTCTGCAGTCCCCTGCCTGTTACTGTAGTGGTGAAATGAGATCACTGCTCACCTGCAGGGACAAGGGGTGTCCTGAGAAGACTTCTGGGTTGTGTGTCTGGGCTTTTTTTTTTTCCCCACCCTGCTCCATTTTCGATGAAATTTCACAACAACAGAAAACTTGGGTAGTGTTTCTTAACAGCTCAAAAGAGTTGGAAGGGCTTTTCTGTCCTGAGAGAAGAGCCCCTTGTTTCTCTCCCTACCTTTTTTCTAGCAAGAGACGAAATAAGAAAGGGAACATTAAAAATTAATGAATGCTTTTTTTTTTTTTTTTTTTTTTCCACAAGTGTGGAAAGTTTTCAAATGAATTTGATCAGTTCTTTTGATAGCTGTGGTCAGTAGGGAGCTCATTCCCCTCGGAGCACTTTAATGCTTTTAGGATGTGGGGGGAACTTTGACCAAACCACGTTTCATAGCTGGAGACCACCAGCACTTTAAATAATTCATTCATTTTTTACAATTTGATTTAACTCAAATCACCTGAAAATATTAGGCTCAAAAACATGGATAAGTTGCTGGGTCAGAAAAGCAGGACATTTTGATGAAAGTACAGACCTCTCGGAGCCAGTCAGTAGTTTAACAATTACCCAATATAATAGCTTGGAAAAAGATGCTGTGGACAAAGGTGAGATCACTCATGTTAATTAAAGGATCCAAGCCACAACGCTCCTGCCTTAATAGTGGATTTAAGCTGAGGCATTGTAAAGCAATGGTAGAACGAATGCTGCTTTAATGCAATTAAGGAAGAAGCAGGGAATTAATGAGTGTTTCCAGGGAGGGCTGGGGAAGCTCTGCTAGCTCCCCACTGGCACCTGGGCTTGGGGCTTTGGTGTCCATGGGGGAAAGTGGATGCCAGGATGAGATGCTGCTGATGGGCCACCATGCCTCTGTATTTCTTCTAACACATCTCTTGTGAAAAATTAACACATCTTCCCCATCCTTCCCCATGGTGTTTATCCCTCCGTCCAGCACAGGTTTTGCTCAAGGGATGTGATTTGGTGCCCAAGCCCAAAGATGGGGTCATAGGTCTGCACCCCTGAAAGGGGAGACCCCAAGGAGGGGACCAAGGTGCTGGTCCCCTCCATGCCTGCTCTGCACAGTGCAGGTAATCACATGCACAGCACATGCCAAGGTGGCTTCTTGAACAGCTTTTTTTTTTTTTTTTCTTTTTTTTCTTTCACCAGAGCAAACCTTTTATTTTCCCAGCTACAGAAAATCGATGCCTCTTTTCAGTTAAAAGTCCTGGCTTGAAACTTTGGGTGCCTTAAATCATCTTTGTGTGACTCGAAGGAAGGCAAAGTCCTTCTCTGCTGCCAGCAGCCCTGGCACAGGGAGGCGGCTGCAGGCAGGGAGAGGGCTCAGTGCCCAGTGCTGACCCCACTGGGTGTCGTTCAAGCCTTGACCAAATTCAACGCAGAGAGATTTAAATCTTCCCTTGGGACTTCTCGGGAATATATTCTCCTGGGAGAAGAACTGACTACTTGCTTTTAACATTTTTTGGCAAGGCTTTACATGCCTGAAACATGGGAAGCATGGGCAGAGCCCCAGGAATAATTTTTAACAATCCTCTACCCCAGACTTTTCCCTCCCTCCCACTTTATTTAATTTCCCCCCCTTGAAATCAAGACGGCTGCTGCTGAGCCTGAAGGCATGGCTCTTTCGTCTCGGCTCACAAGGAAGGAAAATAGCCTTGTTCCCATTTTCATGCTAATGCCTGAAAAATCTTCCAGCCAAATCCCCGTTTATCACGGCAGATTGAAGGGCACACAATGGAGGGGTTCATTGCACTCCTGCATTTTACCTTGTACCTTTGTTTGTGTTATAAAGTGGCGTGAGCAAGAAGATTGCTTTTTCTTTGAGGTGTCACAGGACAGAATATTCACGTCAAAGGGAAGCAAGGAATGACATCTTTAGCTTGAAAATGAGCATATTTCCCAACAATTGGGAGAGAAACGTGAGGTTTGAGGCATGTACTGACCTGCAGGCCTCATTTTTTCCACAGGAGTGAAAAGCAAAGCCACCCTGAGCCACATGGGCATCCAGGGCTCTGCAGTTCCCCCAGGTCCCAACAAGTGAGGCAGCAACGCTGATGATTTTCACTAACCTAAATGCTGTCTTTTAAACGGTTATTCACACAATTAATAGAGAAGTCAAATAACCCAAATGAACGATAACGTTTTAAAGTAATTATTTGCTGCAAATGAACACAAATGATTTCAATATATAATGCATTAGCTCCAGCAGCTGGGAGATTCATCACGATTCGAGGTGTGCTCAGAGCTGGGGCCCTGCCTGAAGTCTCCGCAGCTGTAAATCCTCATTTTCTTTCCTCCAGTATAAACTTTGCATAGATTTCCCTTCCAAGTGCACAATGAGCTTTTCTTTTTCATCCCTCATTGGCTCCACTTTGTGATCCCACTGGAGGAACCTCAGTGCAGGACACAGCCCAGCCTGAGGCTCATTTGCTCCAAAGCCTTTTTATTTTATTTTATTTTTTTATCAGAAGGCAAGTTGTGTACAAGAAGAGCTGTTTGATGGACCCTCCCAGCAAAGTGCCCATCAGAGGGTGCAGCAGGGCTGATGTTCACCAGCCCCATTTCTCCCAAACCTGGCCGTGGTTTCCCAGCCTCTCCCACGTCACCAGCTGGCAGGGGCATCTGATCACATCACCAAACAGTGACTGCCTCAAACTGATATTTTGTGTGCGTGACGCAGCTTCTTCCGCTTAATTCAATCACAGCATGATTAGATTACACTCCCTGACACCTGTTTATTTGGGCCAAAGGAGAATGCTTCCCAGCTTTTATTTTCATGCTTCTGGGTACCACAATCAGTGGTGACAGAAAGTTTCTGTTTCAATTAATGAGCGAGCAAAGGAAAGGAAGGGAGAGGAGCAGGGACAGAGGAGGGCTGGTGATTGCCGGGGAGGATTAGGGCTAATTGCCCTGGTTGTCTGTCACTAGCAATTTCCCAGGCAAACCTGGAGGGCTGGAGACACCTCAGGTGCTCGCAGTGTTGCTTTTGCCACTTCCACCACTGCTCTGGCCAGCCTGGTTTAACGTCCCACATCTGGGGGACATTGCAGGTGGCAGTGTGATGACTGGGATGGGACCAGCAGTGTGGCAAAAAGCTGCATCCCCACACAGACAGGCTCCAAAAACACCCTGCCAAACTGCGTGGAGGCAACAAGGCCCAAAACACCAGGCATGGAGGAGAAGTACTTTTCCTCTTCTTTTCCTTATTTGTTCCTTAGAGCTAAATTTTTAGTTCTAAGTGCCCCATGCCAGTCTAGGAGCAGACCCCATGAAACCTTCTGTGTGGAGAACATAAGTTTGGAAATAACGGGAAGCTTTTATCCACCGCGAAACCTTTGCCATAAAACTTCATAAAGTGAATTTTTCCTTCAATGGGTCCCCTGGGACCTAAAAAATAAATATCTGAGGATTCATGTAGTAGTAAAAGTCGATAAAAGTCTTCGAAGCAAATAGGCTATTGAGGAATTACGCGTGGAAGTGAATGGATGGATTCCTCCACAAATCTCTTCACGGAGGTGCGCTGACATAATGAAGACACAGTAGGCGCATTAGGAAAAATCCCCTTTTTAATAACAGCTATGCCGTGTGGTATTCCTAAAGCAATGGCTTGCTGGGTGGGAAATCCACTTAGCAGCGTTTAAGTGGAGGGGAGGTGGAAGGAGGCGGCCTGGGCCGGGACCACACGCAGCAGTGACAGGGGGATGGCAGCAGACCCAGGGCCAGGCTGCGGCCTGTGTCCCCTTGTCCCAGTGTCCCCACACCACTGTCACCAGCAGTTCCTCTGGCCCCACTGCCCACCCCGGTGCAGCCGGCCCCACACATAAGCATTGCTCTCTGCTTTCGTTAGGATCCTTTTCATTTTTTCTGAGGAAATGTCGGGCCTCCATAAACCCCCTGCTGCTGACTGCAGAGGTCTCGGAGGGGTTTTGGCTGAGCAAGCATTTCTCTTGTAAATCTAAATATTTGTACTACAGCTGTGTAAACAGTCAAAACTCGAAGGGTTTTTATTTTTAACCTCCCTGATTTCCAGCAGGGGATTAGGATGGATGTATTGTGTAGTCTTACGTCGCCTTGTGCCATTTATTGCACATTGACGAGCTCAGTCTCCTTTCTGGAGGTGTTTCGCTGTTGTTACTTATACGGCAAATCTAGATGGATGGGAATTAGATGCTTGTTACTTTATATTGCACTGTCTACCCAGACACCAAATGTTCATCTGTGTGAATGCAGTGGTCCAAAATTTCTTCTGGCTTTCTCTGGGCAGGATTGCAAGGTGCTGCCGGGGAAGGAGAGCTGAAACCAGCTGTGTGCTGTGCCACTTCGTTCTTTTTAAGTGCTTTACAGCAAAACATAGCTTGGACCAACTTGTACAAATGCAAAGAAAGAGCAGCCAAAATGCCGCGCCGAGGCAGCTGTGCTGTACAGACGTGCTGCAGACAGATGTGGCAGCTTTTCACCTGAATATTAAACAAGGAGTGGAAGACAGTCCAAGCCTCTGAAAATTAAAGGTCTAAATCCATTTAAATTTACAAACTCTGTAAATAAATAAACCAGAACACTGCAGCTCCTGCTCTAAATGCATTCTGCTTTGATGTGATGTTGAAGCACTCCTGTATTTCTCTGCATGTCCCACGAGCTCTGGTTTACAGAGCCGAGCTCCTCCAAATGCACCCATCTCTGGTCACTGCAGGGCCCACATGAGCACAATATTCAGTGCGAACAGCACCCAGCGTTTGATGTTTGGTTATCTCGTACCGGCCCTGGAAAACGAGCTCCTGAGCATGAGCTGCTCTCCAAGGCTTGTGCAATGCAGCAGGACCCCTGTCTGCCATGACAAATTGAGACCCGATGGTTTTCCTTTATCATCTGAAATGAACACAAAGGACTTAAGGAGTGTTTCACTGAGTGGCTGGAGGTCCTTCTGTTCATTTGTTATTTCCCATTTTCAAAGTCATTCTTTGACTTTTCCCTCTGAACCCATTTCTCTCTGGTGTTGCAGCTGCTTTTGTCCTTCTGTCCTATTGTCACCGCTGGGCTGAGAACAATTCCTGCAGCCACACAACCCTGCAAGGAGCAGAGACACATGGATGTCAGCCACACAGCTGCCAAAAACCCAGGATTTGGGCATTTTGGGTTGAGTGCGACTTCCTAGGGCCATAGGGCACATGGCTGGGGGGCTGGCAGCACCAAGCAATGATGTGGCTGCAGGTCACTTTTTTTGTGCCATTTCAATTAACAGTCCCAATGTGCTGTCTGGTCAGATTAAAACCTGTCTGGTGTTAATCTGTGGTTAATTGGGTCAGGCTGGATGGCAGCAGCAGTGAGCACCAGGCAGCTCTGAGCACAGTCTCACTGCCTTGACCTCTCTGCCGCTGTGCCGTGGGGACCCCTGTACCTCTCCCCTCTCCACCACCTTCTGAGAAACCTGCAAAATTTCATGCATCGTCTGGGACCCACTCCATGCTGCAGAGACTCGTATCTCATTTACAGCACTCCACTTTCCCAAGAAAAATCAATGCTTGTTTACATTACTACCATACAACCCCTATTTTAAAATAATTCATGGCTGGGCCGATGCTATTAATTTTATTAAGCCGTTATTAGTGGGCAGATATTATTCCGCTCCATTGATCCTAAGTTGATGCAATTACCACTCGCGAGCCAAGCACCATATGTCTGGAAATTTCAATTCTGTTTGCAACCTGAACGGTAAAACCACACCACACCAGATGCTGGTGGTGGGAATCAGGGAGCCTGCTGATTTCCAGGCGGATTCAAAACAAGCAAAGAACTGCCCAAATTTTATAACTTAAATCCTTTTAAAGCAGAGGCACTGATATCAGCCTGGATCTGAGATATCTGTGAATGCACCGTGCCAAAGGCAGAAATGTGCTCAGATATTCTTGAGCCTCCCGGGTCTTATAGTCCATAGAAATCTCATCAGTGTGGATTACCAGTTAACTGAAACATCCTCTGATGTGAACAGGACATTTTAGACATGAGGCCAGCTAAGGTTAGCTCTGTCTACACAGAAAATGTGCCAACCATCAGGAAGGGCCACGTCCAGCTGCGGGTGCATTGCACTCTGCTTGCAGGGGATGGATTTCACCCAGAGGCCTCAGAGTGCATTTTCCTCTTTCCTGTGGAAAAAAAAAAAAAAAAAAAAAAAAAAAAAAAAAAAAAAAAAAAAAAAGCAGTGTGGGAATATGAGACAAAACAGTGCAAATCCTACAGTCTCAAACATCCCCCAGGAAATTCAACCACAAGAGTGACCATCTGATCATGAGAGGTGTGATGAGTCCCCAGGAGCAGGAGGATACAGGAACCCCATTGGTGATGTCCGCCCCACTGAGTGGCCATATGGACACCAGGGAAAAAAAAAAAAAAAAAACTCTTTGCAGCCAGAAGGAATCCAAGACTGCAGTTAAAAATAAAAATAAGAATTCACACAGCTTGGAGGAACATTAGCTCAGCCACATCCTTGTGTTCATGGACAGAAATGGGGTTTGTGTGTATCTGCAGGTCAGAAAGAACCTGTCACTCAAGGACTGGGAGAGAAAAGAGAGAGTTCCTGTGCCAGGAGCTTGCAGTGTAAATAAAAGGTGGTGGGTGGGAGGATGGATGGATGGGTGGATGGATGGATGGATGGATGGATGGATGGATGGATGGATGGATGGATGGATGGATGGATGGATGGATGGAGAGTGCACATCTGCTGGGGCTGCCTCTGTCTGTAAGGCCAGGTGTCCCGTGCTGAGACTCAGGCCAGGGTCCCCGCAGGACAAGCCAGGAGGTACCATGCTGCTGCTGGCTCCTGCTGATGGCTGCTGCTCCGGAGGGAGCAACTGATTTATGGGGCCCACTGCACTCAGCTAAAATGCTTGTTCAACATCATAAACCAGCAGCCTTGTCTCCCACGCAAAGCAAAGAAAGGGAGAAACAAAATGAATGCTTTTCTCCACAATTGAGATGTTTCCTGGCAGCCGTGGAGCTCTGCAGGGCATTTGCACTGGGCAGCAGGGCAGAGAACGGCATCCCCACCTCGGCTGCCAGCAGACTCGGCCACTGAGGCTCTCCACATGGGGACACACTGGAAGGGTTCCCACTATCATTTGGTGCCCAGGATGGGGCACAGCAGGGCAGGAGCATCCTCCCTGAGGCACTGAGGGATGGAGGAGTGGACACAGGGGCTCCCCAAACCCAGCATTTCATTAATGAAGTTGTTTGCAAGGTGGTGCCAAAATGAAAAGCATGGCTGAGTGGTTTATTTAAACCTTTTGGAGGGTTGGAGACCAGGGTTGAAGCTACCCAGCTGCAGGTGCCAGCACTGATGCGTTTGCTGCAGAGGTTTGGGGAGCCTGGAGCATGGGCCGAACCCATCCCTGGTGCTCAGCACCCTTCTCTGGGGGACAAGGCACACGAGAGCCCTTCCTGCCTCTCCCTACAGCTCAGAGACCCTGCTGGAAATGGCAGCAGGGTTTGGCTGATCAGCACGTGGGGATCTGCTTTATTTTAGCTGCCCCCAAAAGGACCGCATGCAGGGACAGATCAGATTAACAGGGCTGATGGAAAACATCCTCCCCTTTTTTCCCCTGACAGCTGCAGCCCTTTATCATGTCTGAAGACAAAGTTTTTCAGCCATCAGTTTTCTGCCTCAGGGCTTTGTTTCTCTCCAATACAAGTTTTCTATTTCTTCTCTGAGAAAAAAAATGGAACATTTTGCTGGCAGGTTTTCCAGCCAACCTTGTGCATTAGGTGTGGCAGCGGCCAGGGCTGGCACATCCGCACCCACCCCCCATACACTGGGGCCCTGGTGAGGACAGGGTGCAGATGGCAGCTTGCCAGCCATGGCAGAGGGAGGAGAAGAGAGAAGTGATTCCTTGCTGCTCAGCCTGGCACCACATCCCTTCACCAGCCCCCTCATGTCCTTCTCAGCCACATTAGCGACTCGCCACGCTCCCTGTGCCAGGACCGGATTCAGCCGTGCTGGCATTACGAAAGTGTGCAAGGGGCTGGGACACATGTGAATGAAGACAAATATTTGGACCAGCCCCTGATGGGCCATTTTGCTGGCTTTCTTCACATCCTGCAATGTTGAAGATAAGACCACCAGCAAGGGCCATGTCCCTCCTGGAAGGTGGAGGGACACTGGTGATGCGGGGACAGGGTCCCACTTACTGGCGTGGCATGGCCAGCACCGGGGTGTCGTGCACCGAAGCTGACGTACTGTGTGATAGATTTGATGCACTTCACACTGAACTTGATGCATGGCTTTGGAACCAAATCCATCACCTCTTCTGTCACACTCCATATACTGAATCAGAGTCACCACCTACTGAATTAAAAACTTCACATGCAGTTCACATCACACCATAAATCAGGCCGAAATGGAATTAAATGCATTGTATGCTAAGAACTCATTAATCAGCCCGTAAATTAAACATGAGACAAGCCTGTAAGAGTGGATGTACCCAGATCTAGCCCCTAGAGCACACAATGCCGCTGAAGTCTCTGAGCTTCTCCACCCATTCCAGAGCATGTGTCCATGCCAGGACCTGCTGGGTACCGGGTCTGGCCCTGTCCCGGGCCCACCCGAAACCTGGGCACCCCACAAATCCTGCAGGTGGCCCTCAAACCATCCAGGCCCACCTGAGGGAGTTCAGACCTGAAGGACAGAAGCAAGTCAGAGCCAGGCCCTGCCCCTCCTAGGGGAGCAGCAGCAGGAGGCCGCGAGGCCTCCTTTCTGGCAGCTGGCTCACACCCAGCACCTCTCCCCTGCAAAGGGATGGGCTTGAAACCCCAACAGCCTTGGTGCTGAGCATCCTTCTCCTAAGCCCTCAGCAGGGCTCCTGGTTCCCTGACTGTGTTTGGGCACCTGTAACTCAACTTGAAGGCAACAGGAGTTTAAAAAAATCTCTGACAGGCCTGTGGCAGGAGCACAGAGCAGGGGGCTCTGGCTGCTCCAGGCCAAAGGTAGAGACTGGGCCGAAGACAAGGCTTCTGAAATTCTTAGCTAAAACCAGGCTTCTGATTTCCCCTTCTTGTTATCTGCATTAAATGTGGTTTTTGTCACACAGTTCAGAAGGCCCCTGGGAAAGGTGGGACAAACTCCCAGCCCGTCAGAAACAGAGACCTCCTTGGATCCGATCCACACTGTTTCCTTTTATTTTCCTATTCATCTGGTCCTCTCAAAATCTGCTCAGAAGCAATTAGAGCCTGTCAGCTAGAAGCTGATGCAACTTTTATTTAATTAGCCCAGCAGCCAATAAAGATCCCATTCATCAATATCTCATGGAAGGTATGGCTGGCGGTGGAGGGGGGGGGTGAGATTTGTCATTTCTCCCCTACATCCAGATGGCTGCGAAGCATCTATCAGTGATCTGATCACACGCATGGACACGTGCACATCTGAAGAGACCAACCAGCTGGGATGCATCTGTCCAGAAAGCAGTTATGGGGGAAAATAGTGCAAGACCGTCCCGGATGCTCCATTAGTGAGTCCTGTCAGTAATTCAGGCTCCAGACCAGCTTGGGCAGCAGGTGACCCTGGTGGGAGAGCAACTTTGGAGGGCTTTTCCTCTCCTGCCCCATTTTGCTGCCCTTCCCAGCAACAGGAAAGGGTGGAGATGTGTAAGGAGGACCCAGTGCCAGCAGGGTGAACTGGGGCAGGCCAGGAGAAGTATGGATGGGGATTTCCCCATCCCTGCTGCTATTGCTGTAGGAAGGGGGAAAACAGCCCCCCTCGCTGCCCATAAACATGTTGGAGGTGGGAGAGGGGGACAGGGGAAATTAGTACCCAGAACTGATGGATCCCAGCAAAATTTTGGGGCATTCAAGATGCCAGAGGTAGCTCTTGGGGTGACACCTTCCTCACGTGAAAGCTTTTCCCTAAGTTGACTGTCAGAGCATCAAACACTTGCCTGACTTTCTGCTGGACCAATATAAGCACGTTTGGCTTTGGGGCTTTTCCCAGAGAGCAGGTAGGGTGGCCAAGAGGATGGGGACCTGGGCCTGGCACTGGTCTCATGGGACAAAAGGGAGATTTCACCTGCTCAGGCCCGCAGGATTGGGCCCCTGCCAGCATCTGTTGCCAGCACTGTTTGCAGCTTCAGCATTACAACTCCCCGAACTGAAAGAAAATAAATCAATTATCACAGGATGGTTCATAGTTGACAAACATGAGTGATGGTATCTTTGTAATTAATGATTATGAGAAAGCAGCTGAATAGTTTGGTTCCTTGTGGCTGGTTTGATATGTGATACACAGCAGTCGGTGCAAGCAAAGCAGGTAGTTGGAGCTGGTTTATCCTTGGTGTGTCCAGCTGGAAGCTGCACCTCCCAGACCTGCACACCAGGCTGTTTTCTCTCAAAGCCTTAACCCACTGCAGCAGAAGAGGCGGGTTAAGGAATACACCACATCCATAGCTGTATTCCCAAGCCGGGAGAAGCTTGGGAATGCCAACTCATAAAGTGTTAAGTAAGCCTTAAAAAGAAGCAAGATGAAGGCTTAAACATCAGGCTGAACTACCCATGCAGTGGGGCTTGTTCCAGGACTGAGAACATGTGTGGAGACACGCTGAAGCATGCCACTACATCCAGAGGAAGCGAGCGATGCAATACACCCTGCGCAGGGGGACGGGCACTTAGCAGAGAGCTCTCAGGGGCTGTGCTCAACCTGAGCCTGTGGTTTAACTGCTTATCAGATAAAAAGTAATGAAAAAATACTCCCTCTATTAACAGATTATTTCGAGCCAAGCTGTGGTGCTTGCCTGTTTTTATTCTCTTCCATCAAGTCTTGTTTGATTTGGCTTTTTTATTATTTTTTTTCCACTTAAGGCCAATGTGATGTGCTATGCTTGGAGTTGCCAACTTCAGACATTTTTGCTGGTGTAACGTTTGGCATTTCACAGCTCCCGGGGGCTCCTCTTTTAAGGGGACTCTAGGGTTTTGCTGCATTAAAACAAATATATTCTTTCCAGGTCGGGTGTGGAGAAACCTATGTGTGGCATCCAGCTTCCAAACTCAAAAGAGAAAAAAAAAAAAAAAAAAGAAAAAGAAAAAGAAAAACACTCACACACATACACAAAAAGAAAAACCCTCAAAAGTGTTATCTTTTAATCATCTTTTCAAACACTATTCCCTTGGGGAACCCAATTCACAGATTTTCCGCTAACAAAAGGTGATTCTTCTGGAGAACAAACTCGCTCCTCATCTCCAGCGCCTGGCTTGCACACCACTGAACTCCTGCATTGTGCACACGAAGCCCACGGCCAGGAGCCGCAGGGCAGCAATGGCGCGGTGCCCAGCACCTGGCCCAGTGCCCAGCGCGTGCCCCGAAGGGGCTGTTTCCTGCTTTCTCTGAGCCTCTATTCTGCTGCTCCCTTCCCCGGGAAGATGCCCCTGTCTCCGTGACAGCTTCCCTGCTGGTTAAACAAACCCAGGGGGAAGCACGGGGCTTTCCCACGCAGTGCAGCACCCTCCTTGCATCCCCTGCAGACAACTACTGCACAGCAGCCTTCCCCAGGGAGGTGTGAGGACCCGTGGTGAGGACCAGGCCCAAGCACCTCCTTCTGGATCTCTCCTTTCTAGAGAGGCTCAGGGTTGTCTCCTTGCTCCCATGCTTGAGCTCAGACAGGACCTGCCTCATAAAGCACTCGCAGGCTGAGCGGGCCCAGCAAGCCCACGACAGAGAGAAAAAGAGCTCCTTTTGCCAGCACTTCATGTTAAGCTTCTATATTTAAAATGACTACTTAAATGAATAAATGAATAACAGGTCTAAGCACTTTACCAAGCAAATCCGATTTCTGCTTAGGAGAATTGGATAGAATAAAGCTAAAAAAAATTGCTTCGAGGATGGGATGTAATTGAAAGTGCCAGCACAAGTTCTCTTACTGCGCTTGTAGGTTCAGAGAAGAAACTTGCTAATGAACAACTGCTTTAAACAAGGTCACCATTAATACTGACTTCAGCTGTCAAAAAGACTGAGATTGCAAACTAAGAGGGGCACAAGGAAAACCTCTTAATTTGTTTGTAAAATATTTGCAAAGTGTCATATCAATAATGGATAATAAGAAAATGTTGGCCCTCCAGAGCTGGTGCACACTGCAAAGCTTTGCTGAATTGCACCTAAACTGTTATCAATAGCGCATTTATTATTATAATAGACGAAAAACAAGATTTCTGGCTGAAAAACAAGATCAATTTGAGCTCAAGCTATTTGGATGTATTCTAAATTCTAATTTGGATGTATTCTAAATAAAAATGCAGCATGAATGATCGAAAGAAAGAAAGAAAGAAAGAAAGAAAGAAAGAAAGAAAGAAAGAAAGAAAGAAAGAAAGAAAGAAAGAAAGAAATAGGAAAAGGAAAGGAGAAAAGAGGAAAGGGAAAATGAAAAGGAAGAGGAAAGGGAAAATGAAAAGGAAGAGGAAAAGGAAAAAGAAAAAAGAAAAGGAAAAGGAAGACAAAAGAATAACCCTACTGCAATTGCATATGCTATCCAGCTCTGACTCAGTACCTGAAAGAAAAAAAAGAAAAAAAAGAAAAAAAAAAAAGGAAATTTTATTTGTGTCCAGCCAGACATTTCTCATCTTCAGGGTTTGATTCAGAGCCTAAGCTAACAGAGCTTTTCCTAGTGGGTCAGGATCCAGCCCCAGGCTTGAGGGCTTGATGCAGGAAGTCAGCCAGATTGTGCTGAGCTCCCGGTGCAGGTCAGGATTTGATTAGAGTCCGGCAAAGAAACCCAGACAAAATCTATCTTGCTGCAATCAAAGACAGCCACAGTTTAGACAGGGGAAAAAAAAAAAAAAAAAAAAAAAAAAAAAAAGAGAGAGAGAGAGAGAGAGACTGTAGAAGGAGAAAAAGCAGCCACCTAGGTGAAAGGGGACAAGGTTTCATTCCTGGGGCAAGTGCCTTGGGGACTGAAATGGTCGGAGTGGCATCTCACCCACAGCGTCACCACATGCATCTAAACCTGCAGGAGACCAACGTGCCCTCGCCTCCCCCCACAATTAGGTGGTCTCCGACACCTCCTGGGGCTGCCTGCCACCCGGCAGAATTAGGCTCCTCTTTTGTTCTGACAAAGAAGAGACCAGTAAGTTGCAGACTTCTCCCCGTAGCTCTCTAAATAATTGCATTTTCTTATGTCTTTTAATCACAAGCCCCATGAGGCCCGTAGTACCACGTGTGCAAGCCAAATTGGCCCATCAGATCAGTTTATCAAAGGGGCCTCATTTAATCTCAGTCTTTGATGAAGATAGCAGCCGTCAAAGCCTGCCCTAATGATTTGCTGAGTTTACTTTGCCTGCAGATCTGCGGCATGAAGGGCACTTGGCCTCCAAGCACGGCATTGCTAATGGGAAGCCACAGCGAGGGAAACAAAATTGGCAAGAGAGAAAGGAAGAGAAATCATAGCAGAAACCTGGAACAACTCTGGAGACTGAAGAGGCAAGATAAACCCCGTGGTAGGTGTCACCATGAATAATATCATGAGACTGGTCAAAAAAATTTGGAGACAGAAGCTCCTGTGGAGTGAGTTATTGCTACTGTGAGACTCAGCAAGAAGAGGATGAGTCCAAGGAGAGCAAGGAAACGCAGAGCCAGGGGAAGGAAGGAGCTCTGGGGAGAGCAGCCTGACATCAGAGCCTTTGCTGCACAAATCCATCTGGTTGTGAGGCACTCGGTGGCGTTTAATAGTTTTCAGCTCCGACAGAAGAGGGAACTCGGAGCCTGCATTACAGCAGCTCGAGGAGCGCTGCGGGCTGAGAGAAAGCAAGCACAACCCGGGGGTTTCAACCAGCACGTACAGACGGGTGGTGCAAAAAAGGGCCAAGAAAGTCCCCCCGGTGGGGATACAAAGGACTCCACTGGCACCGTTACCTCTGGGGGATTCCTCACGGCTCCACCAAAGATGGATGGGCCATCTGACAGCAAACAGGCAGGGCCATTTATTTATTTCACGCAGAGAGTGCAGGTGCTCAGAACAACCTTTGGGAGGGGGAACAGAAGAAAAACAGAGACATGAGCTCCAAAAGAAAAGCCACAGCCAGCAGCCAGCAAAGGGTGAAATGCAAACATTGCTCTGGCTGCCTGGTGCCTGCAAAGGTCCTGCTGAAAGCACCTGCAAGCCAGGCAGGCAGCGAAAAGCGCCCAGCACCGTACATACAGTACACACGTGCTTTTAGCATTGCACATGATGTGGCAAGGTCTGGGAGATGCCTGTCACCCATGAGCTGGAAGAAGAAGGAGCAGAAAGTGCCCACCGTGGACAGGCAGGGCTGGCCTGGGTCCCTGTGCCAGGAGGAGCAGCTCTGCTCTGCAGCTCCAGGGTCTCCAGCAACTGTGGGAGGCTGGAAAGAGCAGCCTGACCATAAATAACGTATGCTTCTGAATTATCTGCCTCCACAAGATGCATAGGGCCACGCGAGGTTCTCACAAGAGGCCAGAGCCAAAAGCAACTGAGGGTAGATGCCCTGTTAGCACCCAGATACTTGGCTCTGCGTGGTTCCTGCCCAGACACGGTGGTGCCATGGGTGAGAAGCTTTTCTGGCCTCAGCCACGTGGGCAGCATGACACAGGACAACCCTTTTCTGCAGGTCACTTTGGCTCCTTTTCCTTACACACATGGGTACGTCAAACAGGACGGGTCAAACAGACTGAGCTGCATATGCAACAAGAAAGAAAATGTATCTAAAAAGTGATGTTAGCTCAATTTTTGTGCCTTCAGCTGGGCTGCCAGTTGCCACCCTGCTGGATTCCAGCTGCAGCTCGTCATTGCTCAGACTGAATTGCTACCTTCTGCTTTGGGTTTTGACTTTCTGCAAGCATATTGCAATTTTAATTAAACATTAAACCAGTGTTTTTGAGAGTTTTGTTGTTTACCTTGTTGATTAAGAGTCTCTGGAGTCCTAAGTTCTACCCTAAATTTAGGTCAGTTCTGGCTGAGCCCTGCAGGATAGCTGCTAAAACTACTCATTAAAAACCCAGAGATCAGAGTTGATCAACTGGCAGTGGGAACCTGTGGCGTGGCTGCTCCGCGTCCTGGCAATCTTCTGGTCTACAGATACTCAAGGCAGGCTAATGTTGATCTTCTAGTGAAACACAGCATGGAAAGAGCTTGAGGAGATGCAGCAGCTGCTTGATCCAAAGCACATTAAGAGACAGCCTGTTTGCTTCATTATTGACCACCTGGGATGGCAGGGAAGGAGAAGCTTTAAGTGAAACAATTATTTTCCTTCATGCAATTTCTGTAACATGGAATGAGCCCTCCTTAGGGCAAAAAGTTTAAGGATCCCCCATTTCTGTCTTTCTGGGAAGCACTTTGCAAGAGATGGAAAAGCCTTACAAAGCCCATGGGTAGCATGCCTTACAAAGCCCCAGGGAAGCAATGCCACAGCTCGGCCTTAGGCAGCCTCACTGATTTTGCTTTTTTTTTTTTTTTTTTTTTTTTTTTTTTTTTTTATCCTAAATTGCTCAGGAAACCCAAGGGCCTCACAACATCTCCTCATATGTGACAGGTTTATCACACGTGTTGACATGAAGGACTAGAGTACAGCCAACTGGAACCAGAAACGTTTCTTAAATGCTGTTGTTTAAGTCGTATCACAATAACACATGCTAACAAAATGCAGAACCTGGTACCATCCAAAAGTCAGCAGCTGTGGTATTTGCCACAAAGCTGAACTCCCAGGTTTAAGCTGCTGTTGCTAGAAAATGTTTCTTGTGGCTAGGAAAAGAAATTCAGCACAGAGAGGAGATTATTCCTCTGCGTGTGGCCCTAACTAAACCTACTGGTTACCATCCCCGTCTAGGGCAGACCAGGCAGAAATGAACCAGCATTTGCATCACCCTGGTAAGAGAGCCAGATCCTGAAAATGTGAGTGGACTCAAACTAATGAAAGAACAGTTACTTCCTGGTGTAAGTGATGCTTCTTTTTGCCTTAAAAAAATAAATCACAAATGAAGCACAACTTCTGGAATAAGGGGACTGGGGGAAAAGGGAGAGGGAAGAAGAGAGCTGCAAGCCCCTTGAGCTGCAAAGAGCAGCTTGCTACCTAACGGTGCCCTGGTGCCTCAGAAAGAAGAGGTAAATTTAAGGGGCTCATAGCCAAGAAGTTGTTTTGCTGAGTTTGAAATCTCATTTTTATGCTTATCTCATGCAAAACTGGAAGGAAGTAACGCAGGCCACACTTAAAAACTGCTAAGGGGAAAAACATGTTGGACAGCAGCCAGTGCAATTGGAGGGAAGTTTGCTGCGCTAAAAGAAAACTTGATCAGAGCGTGTCCTTCAGAGAAACAAACACACATGTACACACCTCCACAGCGGAGCAAACCCCTGCAATCTCCACGCAGGCTTGTGCAGCGCTGTGCCTAGAGGTCCTCATCAGCTCATTACCGTCCCTTAGCTGGAGATGATCATTTCTGCAGGTCAGCCTCCGAAACAGCTGGCATGAGCTTCCCCTGATCAGCTGCAGGGCAAACTCCCCCAGCAGCTGGGAGTCCCTTTGGTGACAGGCAGGGCTGGCCAGGCAGCAGGCTGCTAGTTCCCCTCAGGGGTTCACCCAGCTTTACACATACAATCACAGTCTGGGCTTCCCCCTCTGATCCAAATTCTGAGGATCAGTAGAAGTAATAATTTTCTAAAACTGGGTGTTAAACACCGAGCGTGGCCCTGTGTCTGGGCTCTCTGCATATGAGAAAAATCCAGAGGCCTCAATACCCCACAGAATCAGGCCCCAAATCTTCCATGCTGCCCTGAGTCCATTTGAAGGTGATGAAAGGGCTCCTAGGATGGATCTAAGATAGAAATGCTATGCTGAACGTGCCATTTTGCAACCTTCCACAGCTAACGCAGGGGCAGCTCTTCCTTACAGCCCCCAGCCTGGTCCTTGCTGGCATGCCCAGGGAAAATCCCTCCAAACTGCTGGTGTGTTTCAGATCAATGGGTCCAGCCAGCAAAGCTCTACAGCTGCAGCAGAGGCAGTGAGGAACGGCCCTGCCAGCAACCGAGCAGCTGGATCTGAGGGGAGCTGACCTCCCACAGGTGGGGAAGGAGTAACTGCATCAGCTGGAGGAGAAACATGAGCAGAGCCTTCCACTCCCTCGGGCAAAAGATTCCCCGGAGGGGCTGCAGCAGCAGCAGCCCCCAGCCTCATGTTAGCACTTTATTTACAGCATTGGCTTCCTGCTCGTAACCTTCCCAACTGTGAACTGCAATTTTTCTCCCCCCCAGCATTATGGCGATGGTTTGGAACACAGAGATGTTTGGAAAGGGACAATTTGGCATCATGAGCCTAAAAAGCAGATACAGATGACATCCTAAATGTATCTTTTACGAGTTTGGAATGATTCCTTTAAATTAAGCTCAGAGTGTGTGACAGCTTCTGGTAATGTCGCCAGTAAGGAAATAAAACATAAAAGTCAAGAGGTTTTTGAGCCCATGCAGTCTTAAAGATCACATCCTTTGAGCACCTTGCTTTTCCTCATGCCACTCTGAGCTGCGATGTACCAAGTGCTGCCCAAGGAAAGTGCTCCAATAATTTTCAGTTGTCTTTTCACCACATATGCCCTCGAAGCCAAGCACACTTCCAAATTCAAGGATTATAAAAAATTAAATGCTCCAATAATTCTAAATCGTGGCTGTTCAGTGCTACTGGAGCCTGTCCATTCCTTCAGTTTGGGGTTTTCTGTTCTGTTTGCAGAGGGAAGGGGGGGGAAGAAATGCTTTCTATTAGCGCTTCAAATTGGAAGCCAGTCAAACAGCATCATAGCAGAGTGATTCAGCAGCCTCTGAGCTGATTCTCAGTGTGTCATAAAACAGGGTTTGGAAAAAAACAATGCCTGGAGGAGAAAGAACACACACAAAGATTCATGGCAAGAGAACAATATCAGAAAGGAGCAGAGGGAATAATCCTCGCTTGGCTTCTGAGGCGCAGGTCAGATGGCCTAATAGATGGCTTTCAGTGCCCTTCATTCCCCACTGAGTCGCAGGGTTCAGCTGCCCGGTTCCAGCTACCACAGCTTAATAAATGGCTCTGCATCGACCGAACCACATTAAGCGTTCCTGTGCGCACACCCGCAGCCTGTTGTCTCAGATAAATGACAACGGCCCCCCTCTGGCGCAAGACCCAGATGTTATTTCGCAGCAGGCAGGAGCTGATGCAGAAATCGTAGTGCAAGCTCATGGCCATTTAGGACGGTAAGCAAAGGAAGCAATCTGAGGCTGAGAGTCTTCCAGGTGCAAACCAAAACATGGGGTTTTCTCGGTCTTATTGATGAACACACAGACAGCAGCACATTAAAGTACCAGAGATGACAAGTTAAGCATATTCCCTAGCACCACCCTGAACAGGAGTGAAATTAAACACGTTTTTCATGATATAACCAATGCCAAGTTGGAAGAGGAAAGTATCATCAAAAATCTATTCTCTGTGAACCTGAAAATCCTATTGACAGCCGTTTTGTAAAGTAAGTCATACCTGGCCCAACTGCAGCCTTGGAGTGGCAGAGGAAGGCAGGGACTGGCTTGGGAGTTTTACTACATCAGCAATGGTTGAAATAGTTCTAATGCAGAACAACAACAATCACAGCTTCATGTAAGGAAGGAAAATCAGACAGTTATATCACAGTTCTGCTAAAATACCTACATCCAGAGTTTGGTAGAGAGACAGAAAATCAGGTAGGAAAAAGAAAAATCTCATATGCCATGGTCTCATTTTGTAGACTGAAAAAAAAAAAATGATAAAGTGCATCCTTGTTTAAGTCACTGCGGGATACCTGGGATTTTATAGAAACTGCTGCAGTGTGTCTCCCAGTGGGGAATAACTGAAGCATGAGATGAGAAAACAGCCATACCCTACCTTGCAGTGGCAGGTACTGTTAAAGGAAATGTCCAATATAAGCTTAAGATGGCAAATAACTGCCTGGATTCCTGAAGTAAAAAAGTGTAAACCAATTCTCTAATCATGTCTAATCAAAGAATACTATCAGCCAGTGCAAACTTCTAAGAAAAAGCGTGTATCAGAGAGATGGTAGCATGCATATCTTGTTCAGTAGTGTTTGGGGAATATTTGAGCCTGCAGCATTTAATTCCCTGTTATTACTTCTGGGCCTAGAGCTGAAAGTCATAAATCAGGGCCATTCATAATTTGCAATAATGGGGTGAAATACTCATAAGGAGAGTTACATGATGAAACCTTTTGGGATTGTAACTCTTCCAGTCCGTGATGATTGCATTAAAAAAAAAAAAAAATCTTTCATAATCTCTAACATCTATTATTTCCTGATTCCTAGACTGAGTTTTCATCCTTTTCCCCCAACATCTGCAGCTTTTGCTGTCATCTGGCATGCCCTCCACCCTTCCCTCCCTGCTGCCCTAAATATATGTTTAAATCAAAATCATAGGAAAGCATCCCTTGCTTAGGAAGATGGGCAGGTTCTAAATTACACTGTATTTACTTATAAGCGCATTTAATACCAGACGAGCTTTCCCAGGGAATTTTGCTCTGATTTCAGGACCCCTACTGTTTATATGGAGGGCTATTTTGTCCCATTTAGATGGTGGCTACATTTTGAGTAATAAAGACTGCAGTGCTATAAAATAAAATAACATGGTCCCCGTTTTTCTTTCACCCTACGCCACCTACCCAGTTAAAAAAAAAAAAAAAAAAAGAAAAAAAAAAGATCCCAACCCATGATGTGTTAGAGCTTTGTTTTCTGAGTAACGAGACTAATCATGTTTCCTCTGCTTGGGGTTTCTGTCTTCTCTTCCTTTTCTCGTAGGTCCTCTGGATCCACGCTGACATAGAAATATCCCATGATGGAGAAAATAATGCACACAGCAAAGAGTAGAACAGTGAACAAGACAAATTCAGCCCACTGGGAAGAAAAAGAGGGGAAAAAAAAAAAAATCAGGTCAGGAGATCCTAGACCCCCAGTCCAGAGGGTATCTTTGCACTTCCAAGTGCTTCTCAAAGCACTAGGTTAAAGTTAATTCCCAGCATCCAAGACTGCTCACAAGGTAGAAGCTTTCTCATCCTGTTCTCTGGTATGCCATGTAGACACAGTGTAATGATTAATATATGCACTATACCTTGAAAGAGACTGGTAACATTGGGCTAGCATCATTAAACCTTTCCTTACAAGTCTGCCCTGACTGGAGTACACCTACCTGGGCTTTTTGCCCACAGGATGACTTTGGGAGAAGAAATTTCCTGGCTGAAATTTCCAGCCAGAGCCCTGGCTGGAAAGAAGCTGGTGCAGAGTGCCAGCACCCCATGCAGGAGCCCAGGGCTGGGCAGAGAAGCTGTGTCTCCAGAGCACAGGCATCCAGAAGCACCACCCAGAGCCCGTTCTAAAGCATTGGCTCTGTTGAAAGCGCCGAACCATACCTGTGCCATTGGTGCAGCCTGGGCAACGATGAGCACAAAGGTATTCCCAACAGCCACCGTGAGCAGCCAACCTGCCTGCAGCACCGACTTCATGCTGGCTGGAGACTGAAAAGAGGAGAAGGGTCTGGTCAGTGCCTGCAGTGCTCTGCCCCCACGTCCAGCTCACCCACCACCCCTTCCCGTGATGTCCTGGCAGGTACAAGCATCCCTGGACCCAGCCTAGGAGGAGATGGTGGAATTTCCTCCGCACAGTGCTTCCTCTGTTATTAAGTCCTACAGCTGCATATAAGGAGGTTTCAAAACATGTCATCCATAACAAGAAGGAGGAAAAGTCACTGCTGTTGCAGAGCTGGATCCTGATCACCCCCAACCTTCATCAGCTGAAATTGTAAAATTGGGAAGCCCGAGGGCTTGCAGAAGTTCTGTAGCTTGAAGCCTGGTGCCCTGTGGCTGCACATCTTTGGAAAAGAGGCTGGATCCTGATGTTAAGCTTCCTGATGATGTAAGGTTTTCTATATTTCACAACAGATTGTCCCACTGGATTAATCACCCTCATTAATAAACATCTGCAATGTACTCCCCAAGGACAAATGTGAGTAGCTTCTGCTTTTTGATCTTGCAATATCTCAGTCCTCTCTGCTCATAAACCTTCTCCACAGACAAGCTAGTACACCACAATCAAATCATCCACTGCATTCTCATTACCCCTTCAATCTCTTACCTTAAAGCAGCTTCCAAGCCCCCATGCCACCCTGTAGTCCTTGAGATACTTCTGCATTTTTTTTTACTGAAAAATACATACCCAAAATATTTGGGAGAAAAACTTTCTTGCTGGGAGAAAAACCTGGCATTACAGCATTCAGAGCTTTCCCATTAAAATTAACTTCTATACATTTCTGTTCTGTTTTCTCAGCTTTACCAGAAAAGGGGTTTCCTGAGTATAATTGAGAAAAGCTATCTTCAGAGTATGAATGAATTTAGCTTGAAGGCACCCAGCAAGCTGCTTTATAATCCTACTTTTAGCTGAAGAACAGATAACATTGTTAGGAAGCCAAAGTCATGCCAAAGGACGTATTGCAAGTCAATGGCAGATACAGGAATAAATCCCAAAGTCTAATTGTAAGCCTCTTATCTTTAAGTGGAGTACCTGAGAATAGGAGAAGGCCAGACCCGTAATGGAGAACATCACTTCTCCGGCAGATATTAGTAAGTATTGTGGTAGCTGCCAAGCCATATGGACACTATTGGCTTTGATGTCTTCTGACTTCCATGTCTTAACAGCATCTCCAGAAACCTAACAGGAAAACAAAGGCACATTGATTAGCTGCTGAAAGATCAGATCCTTCCTGGCTTGGACTGCAACAGAAAATGTATTAAAATGAAGCTTAAAGCAAAGACGGAAGCAAAGCTCTGACCTGGAAGCAAAATATGAGCCTGATCCCTGCCATATCCAAGCCTGTTGGGAGAGGGCTGACTCCTACTGCCCAGGGCACAGGTGGCAGCATGCAGATGACCCAGCTAGCTCACGGGCTGCAAGAGCTACATGAGTTACTGCAGGCTGGCAAGTGCTCGCTCCACCTACACGGCCACTGTTTCCATTTCATCAGCACTGTACAACTCCCCTGCTATAATGGTGACACACAAACAAATCCATTCCACGAATTCAAAGAGCAGCATCGGCTGTCCTGTATCAGGTGTGTTCAGATAGTTAACGTAGCTGTACTCCTAATTCCTTTTGTTTGCTTTCCTAGGTGTAATTAGTACTGCCTCTGATGCATAGGGAGTCAGAGAGAGATTTGACAAGCAGTGTGGAAAACACTAGGTCGAAATGACTTCAGGCATAAAACCTTGTGTTTAAGGAGTATTTTGGGAAAATACAAGGGATGTTTAGGAAATGTACTTGATCACCGTGCAGGGAGGCAAATCAAGGGAGTGTATTTCAGAAGGCTAAAAGAGGAGAGCTGTGCTCTTCAGCCCATAAACAAATGCCACGAGCACCATACTACAACCACACACTGAGGAAGATTGGGTAGAAGGCAGCATCCCCATGATTTAAGTATTACAGTTCAGCCACATTAGCAGACTAATGTATTGGAGTCTTGGTATTGGATGTAGCACTCCCAGCAGAGGAGCAGGGCACAGTACAAATCACTGCAACAATTAAAAATTATCTTGGCCTGGAGCAAAATAACTCTCTACAGAAGAATGAAACTACAGGACAAGAGATGGAAAAAGCAGAAGCCCAGAGGGGCTGAAGCACAGAGCCACCCCTGAGCAGCCACGGCTACAAAGAGGATTTCTGTAGATAGGACCACAAAGCGGGATCCTTACCCACAGCAATGGGGGATGCACCTACCTCATCTGGCCCTGACTCAGCTGTGTTACTGGAGGCTCTGGGGCAATGTTCTTAGTCTAATGTTCTTCATGAAACTAAACTCAGCTTCTCATCTGGGGAAAGAGGCTTGCTGCCACAGAGGTAGGGTCTGGCCCATATCACTTCAAGTGTGTGTGTGTTTTATGTACATAAATCTCCGCACTCACAGATGGCAGCATCTGCCTGTTCCCTCCAGGACTGTGCATCCCATTCCAGCTACTGGAGTTTAAAAAAAAAAGCGCCAGGTGTTTTTCAGCTATGTTTTTCCCCCTACATATTTGGACTCTGCAGACATGAACAGATTCCATTAATTGCCCAACAGGGAGATGTTATTGCCAGGGAGTAGCTGACAGCACTTTGCTCTGCTCATCACAACACAGTAGTCAAAGCCCCAGAGGGCAGCTTAGCAGTGTGTCCTGTCAGACCTGGTTTGTCTGTGAGCCCGTGCAGTGGAAAGGTTAAAGTGGGTACTAAGCTGATCACGTTCATCTCCGTGGCTCCTGCCAGCTGGACCAGAGCTGGAGCAGCGCGCCTAAGAAGCTGGCAGGCAGGCAAAGGATTCCACCCTCTGCGATGTTCACACCCCTGGGTTGTTCAGAAAGCCATGCCTTGACTTTACAATGAGCTCCAAATGAGCTGTACAGGGCGAGAGAAGGAAAAACAGATGAACAATCTCACCAACCTCCATCAGCACTTTGCCCTTTTCTTCTTCCCATGTACGTCTGCAAGCCTTGGAAGATCAGCCGTCAGGTCAGTAAGTGAAATGTGAGGATAAAGCAAACTGTTTCTGCAGAGTTCCTCAGGTGTGAGGTATTACCAGGTACAGTATTTTAGAGACCATAAGCACCATTAGCTCTTGGCAGTGTCTGCAGTAGCTCTTTGCTATGTGCTGGCACAAACTGCAGGCCACACAATTTTACATTAAGGATTTCCATCAAGGAAAATACCTTACTTCTTGTGTAGCTTGCAAGATCACAGCCTAAGGTGGACTGAGTACCCATTCACTTTGCTTGTATATGTGCCAAAACCATCTACTAGCCCTTGAATAATGGACTGCCTTCAAATGGCTACTGCCTAGTTCTTGCTGAGTGGAGAAAGCAAGTGAAAGCCACCAACATGAGAACAAAAGCACTGCCAGAGACCAGAGCAAAACGCACTTGTTACCATCACCAGGTCACTTACATTAGTTACCACAACAGTGTACGATGCGCCAAAGTCAAGCAGCCCGAGGTCCAGGGTGAATTCCCCCATTTCAGTTATGCATTTTCCATTGCTATATCTAGATACAAGGATGAAGCACAGCATTTTCTGGTTATTCTCACAGACAAAGAGCACAAGGCACAGCTAACAAAAATGCCCCTACAATGGACTAGGGAGGATGAATGATGTAAAGCTGCAGTCATGTTAATGTCAGAGCATCTCTAGAGTTCTTGCCGTATTTTCCTTCCAGAAATACTGACTAGAGTTCACCTAATGACCCGGGCTATTACTAGCATTTTTAAATGCTGCTTCTTCCTAGCATGGATTTCTCTTTTCCCCCAGATTTATTTTACTTTCAAGTTTTTCTTCACTCCTTTAGGAACCAGACACTTATCTAGGGCCAGACAAGTTAGCTGGGCTCAGGCAGCCTTCAGAAAATCAGAGCTACACACCTAGAAGCCATGTTGCTTCCTTTCAATAGAACAAGTTAGCCATCGTATTTGTTCTTCTGATTCTGAATGTGTAAAGCGGCACAGATGCTCAACAGCATTGCCACAGTGGTTGCTACATCCTTCTAAATTGCAGCAATAAGTATCTTGGATGGAGCTGATGCAGAGAAAAGCCATGAGGCTTTTGAAACATCACAAAGGCCAGAAATATCCTCCAGGAGCCAACTCCAGTGCTGCCAAACCAAGGCCATATGGAGCTCCTGTCTAACAAGCCCAGTCTGCAAAGCTGTGTGATGTTACTCGGTGTTACCAGCCCACATACCAACACTTCGTGGCCTGGAATATGAATTGGTCCTTCTCTGAGAGCATCCTAACATGAAGACCTCAGGCCTGAGAGAATATCAAAACACAGCAGGTGCCACATGGCAGAGGGGACTTTTCCATCTCCCACCTTACTTTGCACAGGAATGGAGATTCTCTTCCCTCCAACCCCATGTGCAATGTGAAGAATAGGTCAGAGAAAGCTAAGCCCTGTATTTGGACTTCTAAAAGCTTTTTGGGTTCCCAAGATTCCTTTGACCTGACTCTAAGAAAATCATTGCCTAAATTAGGATGGCATTACTCTCATGTCGTAGCAGAAATGTTTTCAAGCTCTGTTCCCGATGATTTTATCTTAACAGAGCAATAACAGCCATGGGAAGGGAACTATCCCAGGCACTGTTTGGAACTTAAATCTATTCAACTAGATATTATGCACAGAGTTGCTGATCTGGTATCCTTTGACTTGGACGCTTTGCAGACTAAGTGCACAGTGCTTCTGTACACACACAAGTGGTCCAGGGCACCTGCTCTGCACAGAGATGACAATTCTGCTTTTTTACAAACATCTGCCCACACAAACAAATGCCAAGACAATAGTAATGAAATTTTTGCTATTTGCCTGAGAAAAGCCCCATGGTATCCAAGGAAAGGCTTCAACAAGGACCTTCAGCACAGCAAGGGAAACTTACTTGTCCCTCTCTAGCAGCAAGTACTCAGAAACACCGTAGTTTTTCTGAACAGCAACGAACTGTTTGCTGTCAATGGTGAGGTTGGCATCTTGGCTCAAACCATTAATGAATCTGAAATGAAAGCATATTAAGCTGTCACACAGGGCAGGAGGAGCACAGCATTAGATACTTTAGAAATGCACTGTCTATCCCAAAGCATTCTGTAACTCCATAGGCTTATACTAGTTTGTTTTGCAAGCTACCAAAATATTAGCTTGATTCATTGCCCAGTTTTTCAATTAAAGATTAGCTTCCCTATTGCTGTGTAATTTTACCCTCTTATTTTCTCCCTGTCAAAGTGACCCCCATTTCTTGTGAGGTAGAACTTATCAGCAATCTCTTCTCAGGCACCTTCAGAGATTCCCCCTGTATATGATCAAGAGGACAGATCCCCAGTGCCCCCCAGGAAACTATAAAGCTGGGAGTCCTGATGGGTGTGTGCACCATGCTGGAATACTTTCCAAGGAGTTTCTACTAGTGGGAACGAGTTTTCTAGCAAAATAATGTGCTTTCATCAAAACAGTCTTCCATGGGAAGGCACAGGCTTGGGGCTGTTAGTGAAACCAAACACTTTTAATGTGATCTTTGTTATAAAATATTTCGTTTTTCGGTTATTGAAATGGAGTGGAAATCCCTGAAGATAGGCAAGCGCTTTACGAAAGTAACTTTAGAGGGGGAAAAAGGGATGTCTTCCTAGTTAAACCTCCTCACACATTTTTGAACAGAAGGTTCTGGGATTCTGTCAAAAAATGCTCACAGGAAAATAATAAAAGTTCCTGACTGTGGGTATTGATCAATTCCCCAAGGTGCTGTTTAGTCAGCAGGAGCCTTCACAAACACAGGGCTACGAACATACTGTTCTCGTTGTATCCACTTCAGTACAAATTTGTACGTGAGGTCGGATGAGATAAGTGAATGTCATGGGCTGGGCCAGTTTGCAGACGACAAACGGCAGCAGCTCCTTTCTAGATTGCTTCTTCCCTTTCTTTCCTAAAGAGATGGGACACAGGGAGATGAATTTATCGCCCTCCCAGGGGAGGGGATCTTTTACGTTGCCATCTCAGCCCAGCCACTCCTAGGCAGTAAATGGCAATAACGTTCAGCTCTGTGTGGTGAGTGTGGGAGGTGGCACACGGAGCACTATGACACCTGAACCTTTTCTTGCAGAAGAAGCATGGACCACATTCTAACCCAAGAACACCTAGGCTATGGTGCACACAGTTTGTATTAGACAAAACCAATTTCCCTCACCCCACCTCCCTTGAATCCTCAAAACAAGCCATTCATACCTAACAGCTGCCAAACCATTTTCTGGCTTTGCTTTCAGGTCTGTAATCTAAAGAGGGGAAGAAAAATGAAAAAAAAAAAAAAAAAAATCAAATATCTGCATTAATACAGCCTGATAAACAACATGTAAGAGAAAATACCTGTGCCTGTGGAATTACATGTGTTACAAGACTGTGGAAATTAACTGGACTCTCACATAAACTTTATATCAGGCCACAGAAGTGAAGCCTTGGTACAATGAAACCAATGGCAAAATTTCAGCTCCACCAAGGGCTTAAGATGAGATCGTATGTTCCTTCTCACCTCCTGTACAACACAAGCTACAGAGTTTCAGCCAGCTATCCTTCTACTGAGGCATCTAACACTCTCTAAAATAAGTATTTGTCTCGATCTGAAGATAGCAACAGAGCATTATCCACGTTAACTTTTCAGTGATTAATTACAGCCAAACACAGGTGCCGTATTGCTACAGAAACAGCAAATTGCCTAACTTCCAGAGCTTTATTCTTGGCTTACTCATTGGCTTCACAGAGCCTAAAGCCAACAGGGAACATTAGGTTACTATTCTGATCATCATGCATCGCTCATGTTTTCCTTGACCTTCAGTACTCAAGAGAGAAAAATGTCTCATGGTGCAGGCAGAGAGCAGGAGACACCAAGACGCACTGATTTATTTTGTGGTCACAATCTTCACGGGCACATCCTTGGATTGGCAACCTGGTTGCCAAATTTTCTAGCCCTTCCTTCAGGCTTTCTTCCTGGTGTTAAACCATGAGCTTCTAAGCAAGAATCCAAAATTTCAGCATCCCTATAAAATGTCTATTCTACTTCAGTGTGATATGCTGATCCAGAAATAATATATGCCCTAAATAATGAATAGCCATAGTGAATAATAAATGTCGGAGCAATAAATAATAAACAACAACATCATTTCTTTCAGTGGGAGGCACATGGGGATTAACACACTAGTTCATTGCAGGCGGGCTAGACAAATTATTACTCACTTCCATCAATGATCCCCAGAGCTCTCAAATTTATTTGCTGCCCACTCAACCACCCACAAAGGAGAAGAAACCAGTTTCAATATTGGATCCTTCCAAGGAAGCATCCTCACCTGAGTGAGGGAGGCAAATTTAGCATGGGTTTGGGGGAAACTAGCATGGCCCATGGTCACTCCAGGACAAGCCCCACAACACAGCAGTGATGCTGCCATTGCTGCCTTGTGTTGCAGCATTGGACAGTATAATTTACTACACTGTCTTCCACACCTCCCTTATCTAGTGCTGAGAATGACAAGTCAATAGCATCACCCAACAGCGCTGCATTGAAGCCTGCCCATGCCAGGGGCAGGCTAGATAGCTGGGGCAGCACAGAGATGCACTGAGGTTCAGAGGTTGCTTTGCTTCAGCCTGTCTCAGTCTTTCTTTTCATAGCGACTGTATGAAAATCAGTGTATGAGTATCAATTCCTAAAGGAAACAGCACACAATCATCAGGGTCTCAGGGAAACTTAACAGCACTGTGTGAAAATGAGCCCCAGGTTTCAAACCATAAAACAGAAGGGAAAAAAATAAGGAAAAAAATAAATAAATTCTTGAAACTCTACATTTTTAAAACCAATTACACGATTCCTACTACACAATATTGAAAGCCTTTGCAGTGGCAACTCCGCAAGGCAGGAAGCTGAGGAATTGCTAAGAGAATAAGAGAATTGGTGTCTCAGCACGAGGGCAGATTCTGATGGCTTTTACACATAAACACACACACCTACCACAACATGGAATGACACCATTCATTTTAAGACAGCTTCTTGGCATACAGCTGCATTCAGAAGATATCAGAATCTGGCCCTACATATCCCATATACATCTCTACAGTTATTGCAGCAATACACAGAAGTCCAAACAAAGGCGGCTCCGCAGCAGAGCCGGAAATGAGCTTAATCATTTATTCTGTTCAACAAAACAAATGGGCCTTCTGTGCTTTTTCACTAAACACTTGTAATAACTAAGCCCAGAGTCATTCCTCTGATGCTTTTATTCCGTGCCCAGCCCTAGAGCCTCTTTAACATCTTCGCTTTATAGAAGCATCTTTTGGGGAAAATCTCTGTTTCTCTGCTTCCTCAGATTTCACAAGCTCTGCTGCCCAGCAGGCATGACTCTGCTCTCCCACTGCAGCATTCACTGGATTAAAGTGTTCCTAGCAACTCTCAGATGCCATAACGCCTCCATTAATCAACCAGCAGAAATGTGTACAGATCCAGTGCCGCCAGCTAAGAAGTCAGGTTTAGAGCATCTGAGAGCAATCAGACAGACACTGCAACTGAGCAAATGAATTAATGAGCCTATTACCCCATTACCCATTGTATCATCACAGCCATTGAATTAATACTGTATTTACACTTCACTCCCACACTCACTAGGCGACTTGATAGGCTTCCTTCTGCCTCAAAAACAATTAAACTGTATACTGATTTTTCCTTCACGGTGTAGTTAAAAGTGAGAGACAATCCTTGATGTTGCAGGATGAAGTGAAGGTTCTGTTGCTCGCCATTCAGTATCAAATTTGAGTACTCAGCTGGGTCCTGTAGGGGAAGAAAAAAAAAAAAAAAAAAAAAGAGAGGGGAAAAAAAAAACTTGGTTACACACTTTCTTCACATGAGAAAGGCTTCAGGATGGTCAGCTCAGGGCTTGGAGTAGCTTCCTTTGCAATTTGTAAGCCAAAGGCCAGGGAACCTCCCACACACAGAGCTCCCCTTTCCTTGGCCCTGCTCTACCCCAGTGAACCCATATCTAAAATGTGGCAAGCAGCTGGTGGCCAACAGACTTCTGTTCTGAGACCAAAATAGGCTGACGTGGAAATAACCTGGAAGGTAAAGTAGGAAACAAGTTGCCGTGCCCATACTCAGTTAACTACCTTCCCATTTCTTTCCCCCTTTGCAGATAAATACTTCTCAGATGCCATCCAGATCCCAACAGCAATGTCCAGATCGTGTCTGAGCACTGAGAGATGTGACCTGAATGCCTCGTATTGGGACATTCCTACTTTATTCCTAATTCTAGGTGAATGTTTTTAGCCATTTCATCCTTTGTCAAGAAAATACATCCCCAAACCTTCCCTTTCTGCCTAGTCAGAGATAGCATGTTCCTTCTCCAAAGCCATTCCCATGCACTTCTAAGGTGGCAGAGAGCAAGCTCTAGCATCTGGGGGTTTTATGGGTAAGTGACTGAAAAAAAAAACACCCTTTTTCAATGGGATGCAAGTCAGGTGTGCCATCCCCCCACACACACTTACCTGAAAAGCCTCCACAGGCTGCTGAAATAGGTCCTGGTCTTGGATTGTCACTTGAACGGGGTTCTTTGCCAAATTCAGGACCTGAATTAAACTTTCTTTTGGGACAAGTTGAGGCATATCGGTTTCCTAATTAAAATAAAAGGCTTTAAGTGCCATCTGCATGCTCTATTAGTGTTTTAATAACTCTTCCTTTTTAGTCATAATAGTCTTCCTCTGTAATGACACTTTTCCATCCCTTCCTCATCAGAAGTTGCACTGAGAGAAAACTCAACATAAATCTTATTTAGGGAGGCTTCCTCGGAGTAGCTCAATAGCCAACCTACCCTTCTTCACAAAGGCTGCTCTTCACACCACTAAATGTAGAGGCTACACAGCTGCTGGGCAGGTAGAACAGTGTCACTCTCTCATTACACAGTTCCCAAGTGCCTGGATTTAACCAAATGCCATATCAGAAAGGAAGAATTGTGATAGATTTCAAAAGCAGGGACCAGAATAATTGTTTTCCCACTGCAGTCGGTGACTGGGAAAAGAATTAGGCCAGAAGCTAAGCAGTTTTGGAAATCCCAGTCCAGCTCCATGTCTGTAGTTGGTGCTCTTGCATCGCTTGACACCATGTTACCTCAGCACAGACCTTGCTCCCTGTGTTCTAGGAAAGGGAAGATAATGCCTGCAGTACATAGGTATCTCTTTCTGCCATGAGTCTTTTCCTAGAAGGCGTACTTCAGTCAATGTCAGCTTTGTACTGCAGATCTAAAACTATTTTTTTATTTTGTTGAGGTTTTATGTTTTGTTGCTGTTTGTATTTTTTTTTTCCCCTCACTTTATTTTCAGGTAGCTGCCAGGGATAAATCAGAGCTATCAATTTTTTTCTATCTCATCCTGTAACTCAGGAAGGCAGGGTAATTTGAACCTAGCTTGGAGGGGAGCCACTGTCAGAAAATATAGGGTGACACTGTCTTCCATGTATTTCTCAATCTTAATATTCAGCAAATCCCACTACTGTGGCTTTTCACTTGCACTACCCACAGCAAGCCAAGGCGGGCCACCACACGTGCCTCTTTGCTGGAGCTTTTAGTGGCCGTCAGGGTAAAATTTCCATGGATAGGCAGGGGGCAACATCTAACTCATCGTGCCTCTGCCTGGATGAGTTGCCCACAGCCAGAGCAGACTTTCAGTGCTCAGAGAGAGCTGTTGTGGCTGGCAATGAGAGCATTTCATTGCTCAAGAAAAGAGATCAGAAAGGACCTCAGCCCACAGTCTCATTGCAATGGGAGACTCATCCATGGATTCATCTGAGGAGCCAGCAAATATTAATCCAGGGCTGTGTGCCAGCCACTCTGTAACAGAACACTTTAAGTATACATGGAAAGCTTTAAAAATTAATCCTACTGTATCTTTCTTAAGCCAAAGGTCAGCCAAAGTTTGCACAAAGCTGGTCGCGGGCCAGAAACAAATGGCACAAATCTGCAGGGGCTAACATTGAATTTACAAGAGCTTTGCTGGCTTTCTGTCTGGGGATGGCCAGCAGCCCCTGGTGTCCATGACTGCATTCACCCACATCACTGGAGAATGAATTGATTGTGTGAAAAACACATCCCCACCCAAAGTAGAAAAGGAATAAAATAAGCTGAAACAGTAAAGTATGGGCAACCTACAGCAAGAAATAGAAGAGAGAACAGACTACCTTTGGGGAATTAATCTCTAGCATTAACTAGGTGTCTGTCAAGCACTGGTGATGGAATTATAGAATATAGACCAATACAGGTGTCTGGCACAGCAAAACTGCAAAGAGCAGAAAAAGAGAGAGACAAAGACACAGAAAGACAGACAGACAGACAGAGAAAGTAAGAATTTAAATTAGCAACTGGATTGGTATGTTTAGTTGTAAAGAACAAACTCAAGGTGACAATCCAGGATCACAACGGGTAAAAGGATTATCCAACAGGCATCAATAAAACACCCGAGGGAAAGCCAAGTATTTTTGAGGTATCTCTTGTGCTATACATACATTTATTTTGACTTCTACAATAGCTGCAAGTCCAAACGCCATCCCTGCAAGGATCATACCTGTTGCCATTTTCTTAATAGGCCTATGGAGCAAATGAAAGCAGTGCCATTAAGAAAAGAAAGTAATTTAAAATATAAAATATAATTCCTCAGAGCCTAAGATGTGCCAAAACCACATAATAAACTGTCCAACAGGTGGAACTAGGGATGACGTGCTGTTTAAATTGCCAATCATTTAACTTAAAACTATTCTATTTTTCTGTATGAGGCCAGCACTGAGGCCAATTAAAACTGATATGCCATGAAAAAAGCTCTGTGCTTGCAAGTTGCATATAATCTTGTTCCTAGCTCTTCTAGTGGGAGTAGCTTGTGGCATTATGTTAACCTGTGATGTTGGAAGGAGCACTAGAAATGACACATCTTCAAGTCTCTTTTGGGAAAGGCAAAAGATAAGTAGCATGCTATTTAGCAGCAGGAATGAAGAGCAGAAAAAATGTATAGTTTTTGTCATCAGCATTTCTGACCATCTGTGTCATCATTCTGGGTTATTTCTCCTGCCAATAGATTTACATTTCTGGAGAATAAGGAGCTTGCTTCTGAAACTGGTGCAGAACTAGTACAACTCTGCCAGAGTTATGTGAGACAATCTGATATAAAAGGGTGTAAAATAGGTTCAGAAAGGCAGGTCCACTGAGTTGTTGAGATTTGAAACAAACGTGGATCTAGATTCTGTGGTTTTCTGCTCCTTGTAGTAGTCTGGACTCATATTCTAGATTAACAGGGATGTGGGAAATCCAGATTATGAACCCAAATTCTGTCTCTCAGTTACGTGCCCTGGGATAAGAACATATTTACTGTTTCTATCTTGTAAAAAAAAAACAAACTGGTTTTGACCTCAAATTGTGCATTGAGATTGTGTAGCACAAACTTTTGCAGCCACACAGATGGAAACCCTGAAGACTACAGTATTTCCACAGCCACATCTATGGCTAAACTGGGTAGGAGCCTGTTGGCATCCAGGGGACAGAAAGAGCATGACATTCAGTCCTGGTCAGTGCATGGGTTTGTGCTGCTGGGTGAGCTACTCTGTGAACTGGTCATCGGACAGGAATTTTTCTGCCAAGCTGGGGCTTTTGAAGCTGATCTCCCACTTATTCCCTCTTTCCACACTTTATTTCACATTGAGTGGTGTTGGAGCGCACAAACTTGGTTTGTTTCAGCTAGATCTGTACTGGCAGGCATACATAACTTACTTCCACTGCTAAGAGGCATCAATCCACAGAGGCAGACTAGAGATACTCAGAAGTAACACACACCCCAAATGCATAAATTGGGTCAAAATGGTTGGGAAACAACTGTTTTGCTCTAGCATTTCTCACCGGTTCCTATCCTAGTGTAGAACCTGCCTTCACAAGACCACACACAGCCCATGTGGGACAGTGAGTTTGGCCCCCTGGAAGCTTCAGGAAGGGAATTATTTAACAATGATACAGGAGATAAGGTGAAGGACATGTTGATCAAATTCAAAAAGGACTGTTCATATCAGCTTGAGGGAAAATCTGTTGATAGAGCAAAATCTAACACCACTGAATTTTCCCCTCTGGAATTTCCAGGGCCTACAGAAGATGGTGACACTACCAGAGAGGCAGAAGCAGAAGTACTGGGAAGGGTGAATAGAAATTTGTGTTTCTTCTTAAAAGCTGTTCTTCTGCACACTTGCTGCAAAAGAGGAAGAACTGAGGTATCCGCATTGTCCCCAAGTACTTACGTGAAATTAAATTTGCACATGCTTATCAGAGGGTAGAGCCCAAGGTCAAAAATTGGGATGAAGACAAGAATAAGAAGTGGATTTAAGAACTGCAATACAAAAGAATGGGAGTTTAGTGACTAGAAAGCAACTTTCAGTAATTAAACTCATAAAGCACTGTCCTCCAGAAATAATTCCATTAAATAAAGGACATGAACAAACACTTTCAAACCTCCTTTAAAAATATAATCACAGTTTGCAGTTTGATGGCTTCTGCAATTTAGGTTTCACAGGCACGAATACATTTTGTACATATCCTCCTCTCCAAGAGGTAAGCAAGCATCACCAGCCCCATTTCCCTGAAGAGAGAACCGAAGCATTATGTTTTTAGAGAGTACAAAACCCACTGAAATGGAGGCAGGCAACCTTAGGGGCTGTGGTGGGACCTTACAACAGATCAGCAATAACGGAAACATCTTGGGACTTGAGCAAAATCCCAGAGGAACAGGCACTATTTTGTGAGATTGCCAATTTCTCATACTTGCACACAGCATGGGAACCCCCCAGGAACTGCATTTCCCCTGGGAGGGCAGAGCTTGTCTGCCAGCCTGCAGTGGCAGAGCAAGAAAACAGAGAGCGACGGGAGAACAAGCAGAGAGAGATGCTCAGTCTCAGCTCTGAAGGACGATTTTAGGGGAACAGAACAGCCTTGTATTTCTTCAGAGCTGTTCAGCGTAGGAACTGTAATCAACTGTGACAATATGGCACCGTGTTAGAGCCTCCACATTTTCATTTGCCCTGTAGGAAGGGAGGAAGAAAACATATTTCAGGTGTAACACTGATCCCAGTGCAGAGCCATGTTAAAAGGATACACAGTTTGTATCCTCCACATGCCAGCACTATTCAAGAGCTATTATAGTGGCATATCCCCCCACACCTCTGCATTATTCTGCAGGATTCAACCTCTGTGTTAGGACAACCTTGGGGTCTTCTGAACATCAAGTCAATAAGCTTGCTTAAGAGCTAGTGAGCAGCAAGCAAGAGTCCACAGCACACTAGTTACCAGGAACACTGCAGTTATCTTCAAAAGGAGCAGAAATGGGCCACTGGTCCCAGCAGAAAAGTAAGAATGAGAGAGAAAAAGAATTTCTAAAAGAATTTCCTACCCTAAAGTATTTTTACCTGCATTTGGTCAGGCTGAAGGACATATATTCCCTGAAACAAAAAGACATTCCAAGTGATTCATAAACACCATGATATGACAGCGTATGTGGTTGATGGCAAATAAGCAACCAGCCCACAGGATAGGCTTTAGCAGCAGAAGTGGCTTCCTCAAATGTTTTTCGTTGACATTTGACACTTGTCATCTAAAGACAAATAGTGGGATAAGAATCCTTTTGCAGAAGCAAGCTGCACTGAGGCCTTGATATATGGCAGCTGGGACACCGCCTGCCACAGGTACCGAAACCCATCTTTCAGACTGGCTGAGCCCTAGGTGAGTGGTGAGGAGCAGGCACGTTAGTGTCCAAGCTGGGACCTGAATCCAGAGCTTCCTTCCTCTGCTTCTCTAATGGAAAGCCCAAATCCTGCAAGTGAATGCCCTCAAGTTTCAAGACCTCTGAGCTCTGTTTGCATTTGTTCCCAGCACCCCAAAAGGACAACAGAAGAGCACCCCTGAGCCAGCAGGCTGTACAAAAACCCATTTCTTCCCTCCATTTGCCAAAGGCACCAAATGGGCTTTGGTCAGCTGTTCAACTCTGACTTCTTAGTTTGAGGCAAGAGTACTTAAGATTTTACAAGCTGCTTCACCCTTGCACCACCGTGCTTAGCCCCTGCAATTGTGTGAGGCCAATAGGGGTGGATGGAGGGACCGCAGTCCCCAAAATGGGCAGATGGGCTGTCTCCAGGCAGGGGCTGGCGTTTGGCTGAACTCCACACTATGCTTTTCTTTTGAAATTAAGATGAAAAGAAAAAGAGAAAAACATTAGGAAGGAAATGGTACCTTTCTGAGAAAGCACTGTGGTGATTTGTCTCCTGTCTGCCAGGCTTGCCCTGAGCTGAATGTGGAATGACTACCTGTCTCTGCTGGCAGCTGCCTCCTGGGAGAGTAAAAAGCACTGGGCACAGCCAAGAAGCCTTGCAATTAGAAGTATCAGGCAAATACCTTCTCCCCCTGCTACTTTGTGTACACTATACAAATGTGCCATTAGGAAACAAGCCTAAAACATTTCATCTTACACTAAATCACTCCCTGTTAACTCCAGCCTTCCTAGCTGAGCGCTTTGGCTGGAGAGGGCAAAAACATGGAATTTTGCAAACACAAACTCCAACAAGCCTAACAATGAAATTGCATAAATGCTGCAGTTAATTTTCACCTTCATGGGTTGGGGCAGCTCACCATGGATGTTGAGAAGGAATGAGACTGAAATAAGCCAAAAATTCATCCAAGCTGGTGCAACAAAAACAACCCCAACAGTTTTCTTCTCCACCAGGGAGAGTTTAATAAGTGACTCCTGGCGATTTTTAGATGTTCTGCTACAGATCACTAAGTGCATGCAAGCAAAACAGCAGAAAACAAAGTTTCTAGATGCACATCACAAAGACTTCAGGAACTTTCATTATTTTGCCTTTCTTGAGTGGGTAAAATATTACTCACTGTGTAGTCTTCTTCATGCCTCATTTGAATTAATTAAGCCTAATGAGTATCACATGCTGAGAGCCAAATTTTTAATGGGAGAGACATAGAAGGGCTCAAATTTGGGACCTTAAGTCAATTTTGAACTGTAAAATGGGTATTTATGATCTTAAATTCCGATGTGAACATCCACAGGCAGGATCTAGATGGTTTATTAAAATATACATCTGGAAACTGGCCCTTGGTGGTGACATCTTGAGCCATCCAGCTGATCCACATTTATCTGCCACTAAACCCTGCCATTCACATCCTTGAAGTGCTTTGTGGCTACTAATTAATCCTCACCACATCTCTACCCTATGCACAGGATTCCTGCTGATCTTTAGGGGCTTCATTAATGTATCACCAAGTCAGCCAGAGCAGAGGCACACAACTATAACAGCTCTTGTTATACCTTGCAAGGGCTGCGTGAACTTTCCCTGACTTCCCCCTTGCGTGGGGGTAGGAGGCTGGAAACCCTACCTGCTCAAGGTCACGGAGCAGCCAGCTGCCAGCATGTCAGCACTCCTGACTTCACAAGCTGCCGGTGGCTTCCCAGCCCTCGCTCCTTGCCATGCCAAGATGTGCTGTGATGAATTGCACATGGCCACACAGAGCCTCTTACTTCTGATCATTGGAAGTGCAACTCAACCAGACTTCACTAAGCGGAAGCTGTTAGTATTTTAAGACCCCAATTAAAAAGCAAGAGCAGTGATATTACTGCTGGTCTTATCCCTGGTGACAGTAAGTACTTACAAAATCAGCATTCATCTTTGTGGCTTGCAAAGTCCACCGGGATCCCTAAGAAGAAAACAGACAGCTGTGAAGCCTTTAAAGCTTTAAGACATCCTATAGAAGAGAAAACATGGAGACAATAGGGCTGGAGGTCTTATTTCCCCTGTCTATTCCTTCCCTTCCCTATATTGCCTGTCAGTAGGCATGGCACACTTGCTTCTCACCCTCCTGTGCAAACTGCAAAGGCACAACCAGCGTTGAGAATGGGTCAAGCCCCTAGACACCTAGGAGGGGTGTAGTGCCCTGTGTCCTCAGGGTGCTTTGGTACCATACCTGCTGATCAAACAGGGCCCAGAACATCGGCAGTGGTATGAAGAGGAAGAGGACACGTGTCACCATTTTAACCTCCCCAATCAGCTTTTTCTACAAAGGGAACAGGCAGAAAGATAAGACGACAAGACAACACGAGCTTCCAGCCACAAAGCAAGAGAGCTCCAACATCCCTCTACATGGCAGTTATTTATCACATTTACTCATGGGCATATTTGCACTTCTGCATTTCAGTGCAGCACCTAAACTGTCCATTAAGGGTCAGGAGAGTACAGACATGGGAAGGGACACAACAAGTGAAAGATTGGCGTATGTGAGGAGTGGTGTGGCCAGGCCAGTCTTAAGTCTGTCTGCCTCCCTGCCTTCCCCTTTCCCCCTCCAAATCTGCCAGGTAAAGCATCACTTACTGAGTACTTTTCTGATGCCCAGTCGAGCCAGTGATCTCTCTTTGGAATATGATGGGAGCGGTTTTTCAGCCTGTTTTTAATAGCAAACTAGGGGAAAAGAAGAAAAAAAAAAAAAAAAAAAAAGTGAATAGCTCCCTTATGCCTGCCATTTAAACTATTTCCTTTCTGTTTCAGAAGCTTTACTTATCAGCCCTTGCCACATTCCCAGCTCAGGGCTGCCCTCCCCATCCCCAAAGGTACACAGCACCAGATAATTCTGCTGGACACATCCAAAATCTGCATGTGCAGGACTGGACACTTTATGACCAATTCTCTGCAGTAAAGGTCCTGTGGGATTGGTTAATTAAAGGCATGATGTGGGAATGAACTACCTCCTGAGCCTGTCTTTCAGAGACAAATCTGGCATTAACCCCCATAGACTTTCTTGCTTGATTTAAAACCGGATAGGTTATAAAGTTTTGAACATAATTTCTTCTTCTGTTCTTTTCTGAAAGGCACCTGTTGGTTTGACCGCTGTGCTGGGAAGGGAACACCTCATTATCCACAGCAATGTCAAACCCAGAACTCTCCCTCCTTTCTTGTTCTGTAGGTCTGTCTTTGCATATTCCTGGTGCAGCCCATATCTCATTCAGTCCTAGAGAAGCTTTCAAGTTCATTTCTCACTGAAGGAGAAATCAGTGACACCAAATTTTTAACTTGTTTGTTTACAGTGCGTGCCCCAGCTGCTGAACAGACTCTGGCAAAAAGAGTGGCAGCCTCACTTAGAAACCCTATCCTTAAGATCTGGCTGCTTCCTCGAGGTAAATCTGTCACTAGCATTAACCTAAGCAAAAAGAAAACGTTTGCTGAATGTTTTCAGCTCCCTGAAAAAGAAACATCAATCTCCACCCAAAACCAAGGAAGTATTTTTGCACATACTATATTCAGCTTACACGTTATGAAAAATAATTGATAAGGCTATACTGCAACTTTAGCAAGCATCTCTTGCATTTACAAGAGCATGCTCAATGTGTGCAAGATGAACACATACTCTTACTGTCTGCTGAACTGATAAACTTCAGTAAAATTCTTCAGATGAAAAAAAAAAAGTCACATTTCTGATACTTTGTGAGTTTCTGAATTTTCCTTTCGGTCTCCTGCCTGTCTTTCAGCATCCCCCCCAGTGGTTCTACTTGGCATCAGATAAACAGTTCATGGAACTATGGAAAAACAATTGAAATGCTGAAAGAATAAACTGGGACCTAAATGTGTTCCTTATTCCTTCTAGCTCAGCAGCAATACATCCAGGAGCAGCATACAGAAGAACTCCAAATGCCCCCTCCCCATTCCCTTTGCACTTTTCTGATCTGCAGCCCCAGAGTCGTGCATGAAAGAGAAGGAATGGCACATACTTACTCCAATGCATTTGCACACTTCAAGTAAGACATTCCCTTGTGGGGGCATTTTTCTGTACAGCCCACTTCCAGCAATGAACACAACTGAAAAATATTATAATCCAAAAGGGAATTCACATGACTAAAGCTCAGCCCCAACCCCCATATTCAACAGAAATCCTCTTCCTTTGGGGCTTACAGGATTTTTGCATTTTTTTCAAAACAAAACAAACATACAGGACACCATTCATGCCTTCAGATGGAAGAAAATGCAACTTCCTACAAGAGGCAGTGTGATTCCTACAAAGTGACTGCCATCTTCTCATAATCTGCTCTGGCACAACAGGCACCTCCACACCCGATTCATGCAGGAAACCAGTGCTTTGAAAATTCTCCCATCTATGCTTTTTGTGGGTTAAACTTGAAATACAAGCCACATTTAATTCCTGCACCTGATGTTGATGATACCTGTGCTGGAAACCATCCCCAAGTCATTGCAACCATGTGAGGATGAGTGCAGATCCAACCCAGGCTCTGTGTATTGCATCTCACACACATTTCAATGGCAACTGCCAGCCCAGCTCGCAAAGGCCACTGCATCACACGCTGGTGCTAAGGGAAATTACCTCCACTCATGGTTTCCATGGAAGGATGTGCAATTTAAGATATTGTTTTGCCTTGTTTTTCTCCCTCAAAGCACAAAAACATATGAAGCAAGGCTTCAAAATGTTGTCTGAGATGGAGCTATCCAATTACAGATCATTTGTCCTGCTCTTTGAGAGCCTTTGACTGCACTGCAATTCCAAAGATGTTAGCAGGGAGAAGCACAATAAAAGCTGAGCACGAAATCCATATAACAAAGCATTTTAAGCTAACCCAGTCACTAGGGTCAGTCCACAGCCAGTGGAGAAAAGTAGGCATTTTAATCCTAACATAGGAACGCTGCAGGAGATTCACTATTTCTCTTTTCTCACTACGAAGACCCTTTATGTCCTGTTTTGACTTGCAGAACTGTCAGAGAGGCATCTGAAGTCAGTTTAGGTGAATCTCAATCAAAGTCACAGAGTGGGCAACTGCACTACCTCGTTTTTAGCATCTCCCTGTGGAGTCGGTGGTGCCTCCTAAGGGAGATTGATGAGGTTTGCTGAAATATCTCCTGGGGATGCCACTGACTCCATTGGGAACTGAGGTTCCTGCATTAAGTTTAGCATTTGAAATTAAATAATATCAGTCCTCTCTTATCTTTCAGAAACTGAAGCAGCTCAGAAAATCTTGCTGTATAAGATTTCCATTCTGCCTCTAAACCTATCCTTGTTTTCCAGCATCACAGGGAGGGGGCCAGTCAGGACTGGAAGGGTATTTTCTGCAGTCCTGCATGCTGCTCACATAGTCAAATATATCACATCCAAGAGCATTTTAGCATGTTACAAAAGAACAGAGCTGCTTTGCCAGGGCAGGCTGTGGAATCTGGCAGCAGGACACTAGCTAAAAACACATTTCGACTGATGGCCTCACTGAAACTGCAGTATTTACATGTCCATTTTCCCCTGGGCAACTGCTATCCTGCTGAAAACTTTCAGCACAGAGAAGCCTACGCTGCCTTAAACTGATAGGAGTAGGCCATGTGGGAAAAGAGAAGCTGCTAAGGCCCATGACCATGCACTTTTTGAAAATAATTGCTGTGACACTGGCTGTGGCCTGATGACATTTCTTCAGTGTGCTGGTCCTTCTGCCGGATGGAAGTTTGAGGGGGAAAAGCAGCACTCACATTCTCCAGGGGATGAACTTTTCAAATCACAGATGCTATGGTGAAATCAAACAATTGCTTGGTCTCTCAATTAAGCTAACAAGCTGAATGAGAAGTCACCCCATGCTGTCTCTAAACCTCTCAAATGCAGCATAATAAGGGGACTGCTCCCCTCAGTCGCTTGCAACTGTGAAACCAAAGCTAATGGGGTATCCTCTGTATTGGTTACTGAGGAGTAACTGTAGGAATGTAGAAATTACTGGGTATTTGACAGGGGTTGAAGAAGAAGTCTTGACAGTACATTAATGGGGCTAAGATGCAAGCTTTAGGGAGCAGGATGATTGTGGCTGCCTCCAGACTCTTGGGCAATGAGGGCTTATTATTGCAACATAATAATAGGCTGTCACTATAATTGTGGGAATTACTTCAGCCAAGCAAACTGAGACAGCTCAGAATAAAGTAGCATCTCATTCAGCTTCTTCTGGGATTTCTGGGTGGCAAACAGATTCTGAGGCAAAAGTCTGATCCATTAAAGATGTCCCCGAGCTACAAAAAGCTTGTGCAAAGGTTAGAAGTGTCATATTAAGCTTCTCTTCTGTGAGTTGGGGAACTGAGGACCGCTCAGATGGCAGCTCAAAGGCCTAACTTACTGACAGGTAAAGCTATAGTCCGTCAGGAGAATGATTTTGGTGCCTCCCTTTGTTATATTGAACAAGGTAACTGTATTGTGATGCACCCACTAGACCACTCAACAGTGTCACGCTATAGGATCGCAGGATGAGCACTGTCTGCCCACCACCAAAAACACCACGTGTTTTTTCTTACTGTTCTGAACTGTGGAATTGTTGGACGACCTTGTACCCTTGAGCTTCCCCTCACAGTATCCATCCAGAGCTGGTAAACTTGTGCATTTTCTCATCTATAAGTGGACTCACAAATGGTAACTACTACTAGAAGCATTAGAGTTTTCACTCACCAAGCGCCAACACCATCAGTGCTGCTGGGACACCAAAAGCCAGTGCATAACAATCCTCTCCAAAACATTTCACATCCCCTAAAAAGGAAGTCAGAAATAAAAGCATCTCATTACAGTCAGACTTATGTTACCTTGGTCTTTGATTTGCTTCCCTTAAATCAGTCACTTCTCTTAGCTTTAAATCTTCTTTGCTGGTGCTTGACACTGTGAATTGAATCTCCTTGAAACAGTTGTCCTCCCCTGACGAGGACAATTTGGAAGCAGGGTTAGTGTCTGCCAGCAGCAGCAGCTGATAATGGGATATTGATCAGAAGAGTGGAAGGGAAAGGGCAGACAAACAGGTAGAAAGAAGTGGTAGGAACCATAATTTGGAAAACAAAACAAAAAAAAACATTTTAAATAACCTCAAAACGCTATGTATTTGCATAGATCTAAACAATCAGTACCGTGTTTCCACATTATTTGTGCCAGCTTCATGAATTATTGAGCTAAAAACCCAAATCTGATTTTCTAGTAACCTACAGTGGACAAGGCAGAAGGAAAACCCCCTCCTCCTAAATAAGTGGGAGCCATTAGACCTAACGCTCTGGTTGCATCTCCAGTTCCCTTGCTCTCCTCCTTCCCAATCTCACCAGAGGCTGCCTGCTCCAGGTGTCAGGTCCTGCCCACCAGGAAGCCAGGTTTGTCAGAGCATGGCTTCGACTGATCTGAGGTATGGTTCCCTGAAACCCCGGGCCTCTAGACCTAGCTCAGTTCTCACCCCACACGAGTTTAGCAGACCGACTGCCAACAGCAGACCAGCCATGTGGTCTAGGTCTGTGTGCCAGAGGCTACAAATTACTGCCATCTTATGTGGAGCAAAACCAAATAAATATGATCAAAATAAACCAACACATTTAACTGGAAAACAACCCATGAAGCTTTCCGTTGTTCCTGTTTGCTGTCCCTGGGCAGTCATGGTCAGCTGCATAGCTGTGTGCAGTGCCTAACACTTATTTGCTTATTTTCAGTAAATTAGCTGAGATCCAACTGGCAGCAAGACCTTATGGACACGCTGAACTTTTGACATGCAAAATGAGTTGGACTTCTCCACCTAAAAATATCCTGCACTTCTGCCAAATGTCTAAGAACAGCATTTCTTGCTTTTCCAGGAAAAGCTTTCACGCTTAGCAGAAAACGTACTCTTTCCCTATTCTCTCTACCTTATTTCCATGTTGCGACTAGTTTATTGGTACACTGCGAGTTTGGATGTCCCAAAGGGACCAGATTTTCATCAACCCCCTGACTACACCAAACAAGAGTCCCTCCCTAGCATAATGCTGGCTGTGAAGAGGGAACATTTGCCTTGGCCTGAACATGGGACTGTAAACGTGAGACAAAGCACAACTGCCCACAGCCTTGTGAAATGAATGGTCTGATGAAATAGCCGCTCCAAACAAAGAAAGCTTCCTGGAGGCTACAGGATGGAAGGAAAAAAATGCTAGTGAGTGTGAAGGCTACTTTGTCCCCGTCCCCATCCCCTTTGCCTATGGCCTGCTACCCTCCTGCCCTCCCTCTGCCTCTGGGTTTGTATTTACAGCACGCCAATCCCTTGGTTTCTGGGCACTACAATACAATGAAGGAAACAGCAGCAAGGCTAGAATGTAAAGTAGGTCTTAAGTGGGGCAGAGGCCTGTGCTTTGTCCTCAGGGCTAATTGTTCAGGGCTGCAATCTTGCAGGCAGATCCCAGCAGACATGCCTGGGTGCCAGGACAGAGTCCTTCAGCAGTCAGCAGTGCCCTGTGGGGGGGAGAAGGTGAGGCTCCACAACCGGCCCCGATAACTCATTTGGTCCTGGTGCCTGCCCTCGATGCCAAAGATCAATTCCCATCCACAGGTTACCTACGGGCAAGACAGGGAACAATCCTTCACTGGCCAGAAGGAGGATTAGCTGACCATTTAGTTCTTTCCACCTCCCATATTTTAATTCTACACTTCAGGCTGGCTTTGAAATACAGCTGGGAACGTGGTTTTTGTGACTTGTCTGCTGCTAGTACCATAAATCTGTTACGCTGCTACGGCAGGATTAACAAGGCGTAAATGCAATACAGTGGCCAATCCAGAGATAATGTAATTTCTGCCATTCAGTTGTCATAAGAGCCTAACAATGCACAGCAGAGTAGTCAGAGGGCAGCTAATTTATTGTCTTATTCTAAATCAACACTGACCTCTTAATACAGGAGTTACAAACGTGGAGATCAAACTTCCAGCATTAATGGATAAATAGAAGACGGAAAAAAACTTGCTTCTCTCCGAGGTCTAAAACAAGAGAAGACAATATCAATGTCACGGCTAATGCACAGCATCGGGCTTGCAAATTGAACGCTATCAATTCTCTTGTTAGGAAGGCTGGGTAAATATTGACACGCAGTGCATAAAATGTTAAGTAAACAAGCTTGCCTTCAGGTGTTGGTAAAAGCTCACACAAATCAGCTCACGTTACTTAAGAGGCGCTTTGGGGCTTTTTGGCATTTCGGAAGAAAAGCCACTGCTTGGAGAGTGTTGTGGGATTGGAAGGGGAGAGCATTTACTTATTCAGAGCAAGTAGCATGATTCAGATCCTCTGGCACCTAATTCAATCCAATTTGGCGTGGCTTGACAAGCTCATCATTTGTTCCCATGTCTGAGCTCTTTTTTTCCCCTCCTCTCTTCCTATGTAATAACAGAAAAAGAAACCTGCATAGACTGAGGGGTTGTTAAAGACAGCATAGATGAGAGAGTGGCAGCAAATGAGAGGGAGCCAACAGGCAGGAGATTACCAACCTAAGGCCAGTCAACCTCAAACTAATAGGGTAAATTAAATCTACAGAAGCAAATTCAAGAGCCTGATGGAGGGTCGAACTCCAAGAGGAAGAGTTCAAAATTCAGCTGATGTTGTAACATGTTACAGTCTGTACAGCCAAAGGATTCCTGTTGATCTTCTTGCCTCCCACATAATTCCCAGTCTGGAGGCACTCAAAAACTTGATGCAGAGTTTGGTGCTTTCCACAGAAGTAATGTATGAAGGGATTCACTCCAAAGCAGTCTTTCCTTGCTTGCAGGAGAGACACACCTGCACAGATACATGCACCCACAGTGCTAAACCTCCTCCCCATTCCTGGGTGGGCCAGCAGAGTGGAGAAAGAAGAGAAGGCAACCTGGCCTACACCACGCTCCTCTGTATCACCAGCTATTGGACATCTGAGCTGGGGAAACCAGCATTTACGGACAGCCCACGCCCGGGCAGATGATATGTTTTACGTGTATTTAGGCTTCACTCCCAGCTGTCACCACGTCCTGTGATGGTAGTGGGCAAATTGCCTGGGACTTGGCTTGGTTCCTAGCAGAGAGCTCCTTGGGGCACCTGGAGCCACATCTCTCTGACCTGAGCATGTTTTTGACCAGGAAACATTAATTTATCTCAGTGTGAGGAAGATCCCCAGAGGTCTGGTTTTGCCTCCTCTCCTTCAAACACATCTTGCTCCCTTAGACAACAATCGTCACAAGGCTGGAAAACAGAAGAAAATGCAAAGAATTGCAGACACATAAAGAGGACATCTCATAAGGAATGAAGCCTGGGATCCCAAAATGACCATGGTGCAGCCAACAGGCACTTTGTTTGGCAAGAAGCTTCTTATTACAGCAGGTCGTTGCAGGGAAGGTGGGCAGACAGGAGAGCACAGGAGGACTTTCTTTATGTCACCTTGTGAAGTGGGTACCGGGAAGGTGACGCTGAGTCCCATCACCTCTCACCAGCACCCACCAGGGATGTTGGGTGTCCTCTGGCTTGGGTGAAGGGCTTTTTGTCTTGCCCCAGCACAGTTATGAAGATCCCATCAACTTGAGTTTTTGGCTCTTGCAGGATTTTATTTCCTAGCACATCTCAAAATCTAATCCATACGTCACTCAGAAGTGATTTATCCTGGATTAAGGAACTGGTAGGCCTTACAATCATTATCTCTTGTTTCTATGGTGAACAGCAAACAGCAATGAATCTTACTGCCTCCTAAATTCCATTTCTGTCCTCAACAAAATTTTTGGTTACCTGCTGTTTTCTACTGCTAAGCTAATAAAAGTAATTTTTCTTCTTCATTCTACCTCTGTGACTAGTTATTTGTCACCATAAAGAAATCCAGAAAAATCGGTAGCCTCAACAAACTCTCCCAGTCACAGAACAGCCCTGCTGTGGCTTGATATGGGTACTGCAGAAGGGTCCTCAGTCCTGACCTCTTCTATTCAAATTATTATGACATATCTATAACCCCTCATATCTGAACTCAGGATTTCTGAGAGCTAAGCAAGACTCAAGCACACGGCTCTCGATGTGATAAAGTCTAGAGCAACCATTACCAAAACCAGAGTGCTGATAAGAGGACAGTGACTTGGGGCATCTTATTTCACACATTTACAAATTCCAGAGATGGAAAAAATGGTCAGAGAAGCAGAAGTGAGTACAAAACTAACGACCTAGCAGCTTGTAAATTACACCCAAATTCCTTCCTTACTTTCTTAATCTTTGGAGCAGACATACATTAGTAACATGATTTGGATTAGCTAATTTGAGGAAAAGGTACCGTGTATGATAATCCTGATCTCCTTGGCAACAGGGAAGGAGAAAAAAAAAAAAAAAAAAAGAAAAGAAAGAAACAAAGAGAAAGCTATTTAGTACCTTAAAAACCATACCACACTGTTTGAAAGCAGCTTTGGCCTTTAATTAATAGACACAGCAGCCTGTGCATTTATATATCATATAATAAATACAATTTTGTTTAAGCATTCTTAGCCTGGACTGCTAATCCTATAGACAAAAATGCTTGGAAATCTCCTGCAGATAAATCTGCTTTCCCTATCTGATCTCCTGCTGTATCAGTCTCCATCACTGCTTGTAGTAGCATGGTTCTCAAACTGGCAGATCCAAGAATTTACAAAGTACTCTAAAGAAAACCAGACTAATGGTGCACATTTGCCTCAAAACCTAAATTTGTCTCTATGTGGGAACTGCAGGGGCAATTTATTTATTAATTTTATACACAGAACGACCACATCCCTACTTTCCAGATTGAGCAACTAAGCCTGTGCAGTTAAGGGTTCAGCTGAAGTTTATTGGTGTCCTGAAAACTGAGGGGGAATCAAATTCTTCATTTCATTATTTCACCCTACCTGGAGCAGAAGATGAAAGACATAGGAAGTGTTCCAGAACAACACTCTGGAGGGGAGAAAAGCATTCTGGTTGGCCCCAAACCTTCCATCCCTTACAAAATCAAAACTTCTCATTCCTATTTTAAAGACTTAAATTTCCTATTGCACAGCATAAAACCTTTTTTTCTTCTGAAAGGTAAAGTAATTTCAAAATGGTAAAATACAAACTTTCTTTTCTGCAAAGAATGAATAGAGCAGAACATATTGTCCTTATCAGAAGGTTTTTTACAGTTTTCTTTTTCTAAATTAGTTTCCCTTGAAGGCAACACACAGAGGAATGTCTGAGCCTCAGCGTTTGATAAATTTGTTGGAGAGGTGTAGTCTGACTGCTGGAGAATGGGCACAGTCCCACACAACCACAGGCAATTCAGGTTTTTCTCTGTAACTCAGTTGTGACTGTAAATTCGGGATAATAACATCCTGTGCCTGACTGAGGTGCTGAGATTCATTAGCTGAAGTCTATAAAACACTCTGAAGATAAGTGGTACATATTATCATACTGTAATTAGGTGGTAATTGAAAGATGCTGGATAAACATTATTAATCATTAATATTCATAGAAGTAGCACTTCTGAAGATGCTGCTGTAACACCTGTTACAATCCTTTTGGGACAGCTATTAGCGCTGCGAGCTGGGATGCCCACATGCTGGTATGCACGCAGCATTTTCCCAGAGCACATGTGCTGTACTGCCAGCCTGCTTCTGGAGACTGAGGAGGCTGGTGACCACCAGCTGATTGCTGCTCCCTCTTCCAAAGCATCCTTTAAAGCACCAGGGCTGATGGACAGCACAGGATGGGCCCTCCTGCAGAAGGATCTGCTTTGAAAAAGTGACCATGAAACATACTGGGTTTTGTTACCCCTTATTATTCAACCATAAGCTTCATCACTTTAGTATGACAGAGTTCATGTGCAGAAAGAACAAGGCTTCTCCACATTTTGAAACTGTCATTCTGGTCTGTTTTATTTATTCGTTAAATGCTGACTACATGCTGGGACATTGCAATAGACAAACAACAAACTGCCCTACAGAGCTCCCATCCCTTGTCCAAGGCCAAGGGGCCATCCCTTATCCAGCTCCACTAGTGCCTTTCCTGACAGACCATTATTCTAGTGTCCTTATTCAATGCCTCTGCTGACAGAGATTTCCATCTTCCAAAGGTCCCAGTCCTTCTCAGTACTTTTCTTGACCTATTTCTGGAATTCTTTTCCTATTGTCAATCCTAAATAATCCTTATTGATTTTAAAAGGCTGTTTGTCAGACTCAAACACTTATTTTCTTCCTTGTAGCAGAGACCTTCTGAGACTCATGCCATTCACAGAACACGTTGATCTGAATACTGTCTTTGAGAAAACTGAAATTTTTGTGTGTTAGATCAACATAAATCTAAGTGTTTAATTTCAGGTCAATCTGAAAATGATGCTTTTTGCCTTGCAGTAGTACTTTCTGACGCACTTCACTTCTTCAAGCTCAACATTCTTCCTGGTGGTTACAGGACGTGAGGGCCGGGGCTAAACACTCGTGATGGAGAATGAGGATATAAAGCAACTGGATTACCATTAACAGGATCCAGTACAGACAGTTTCCCAGCTCTTCAGAACTTTCCATTCTGGAACAACTAGAAAACATTCTGGCTACACTTGGTACTAAAACTCTTTGAAAGGCTACAATTTTCTGCAGTTCTTTCTGAAAAACATCTAAGACAGACTATGACTGGTGCCTGTTTTGAGGGAAAATTCCCAGGAAAGCACAGAGCCTGGTGATACAACTTTCTCTTTCATCTGACGTGTTGCACTGCAGTGTGTTATAATCACACCTGTTAAGCTGGTTCTGAAATAGCTACCTTTCCATGCTGTGCCATACAGGATCTTCCAAATACTCTGACATCCAATTAACATTTGGATTATTTGATGCAGTTATGACCTATTGTTCCTGATATCAATCCCATTCCATTATTGTTTTCCTTTTCTAAACCATCCCGATTTTTTCAAGTCTCACGCAAACCATCTTACTACATCTTTTCCTAGCAAATGGGACCTTATTCTAATACAAAAGAATCTGATCGCAAGAACATCCTCATGAAGTAACCAGACACTGCAGAGTTTAGGAAATAAATGAAGTCTTACATGTTCCTCTTCAAACTGGTCCCCACCAAATGCAGAGACACAGGGCTTGATACCTCCCGTTCCGAGGGCGATCAAAAACAGACCAACCATAGACAGGACCCTTCATGCAAGAACAAAAACAACACCATTGCAGAACCTTTCCAGTGCTTAGGAGAGCATGTTAGAGTCACCCAACCACAATTCCTCTGATATCACTGTCTTTTGCACATCAGCAGTGATGATAAGCAAGCTAAGTAGCAAAATAATAATAATAAAAAAATAGTTATTAGTTATCCTCATTTTTGTATTCAGTATCAGTCAATTAACCAAAACGTTTTTGTCAGTGTCGTACTGTTCCAAGGCCCAGTGGACGTAGCAGACATTGAAGAATCAAGGGATTATTTTTCACTCATCTGAGAACAAAAGATTACAGAGATCAATTGAGGAAAAGAAAAAAAAGGAAAAAAAAAAAAAAAGAAAAACAAAGCCTTTGCATATAGGACTTCCAGTTTGAATAACTGAAGCAAAACTGTTTGAATTAGACTGTTGGGTGCTTTCCACCTCCCAGTGCTCCTCAAAATCCCATTGTTGGCCCGACAGCAATGTCTGTATGGGACCAAGCGTCAGGTCTGGGACAAAAGAAAAAAGAAAAGCTGCTCTGTAAACCAGAAGCTCCTGCTTGCATGCGCGTATTTTTAGAGCCCCGAGTACCTAGGCAAAAACAGCACGGTGGTTTCAGAGACACCAGCTGGAGAACTACTCTGAAATTCCTATCGGTTTGGAATCTAGAGGGCAAGAAGGGCAGCACCCTGGAGGCGACAGACCTTTCCTCTGTCACACATCAGAAAATGTGTATTTAGGGCTTTGTGTTCCCATGCACACAAGGGGACCTTGCTGGGCTGAGCACCAGTACTGATGAGAAAATGAGGGAGGAAGGAGGCTGGTGTAGGAAGCTGGATGGAAGAAACCAAACTCCAGTAGCACGGTGTAGCAGACAGGCATGGTCAAAAGTCCCTGTGTCAAAGGGCTCGGTCTCAGCGGTGTTTTCCAACTCCTCCTGCTGCATTCTCACTCTGAACACCCTCTTCTGCTTATTCAGACATCCCAAACCCTTCCCTGATAAGAGCAACCCATGCATGGTCCCCAGACTGCTGTCCTCATGGAGGTGAAACAAATGACAGTCCTGGGTCAACCACCTACCACTGCAACCTCCTACAGCGTTATGGCTTTGACAGCTACTTACACATGAACAACCTGGGTGCCCAGGGATGGAATTGCACCCACGGACTTGATCAGATGGCCAACCACATACACAATGGAGAGGTAGATGATTGTCCTGTGAACAAAGCAAACAGCAGTGACTGAAGGTGCTGGGTGATGTATGATCTGAAAACAGAGTGTGCCTGTGCTTCCTGATATGGAAGGGCTACTTGGCAGATGCACAAGGAACTGCTTTGTCCATATCTCTGGTATCGCAGACACCTATAACTCTTCTGTGTCAGCACTGAGCACAATGGAAGAAAGAGATAGTCAAATGGGCTGAGATTAAGGAGGGAGAGACCCTATTTTCTTTGCAGAGGTTGCTGGGCATAATAAACTAAAAACATTCCAGTCTTATCACGCAAATAGATTGCAAGTAGGCAAGCACTGCTCAAGTCCAACTCATTTTCCAGACTACTACTAACAGGCAGTTTGTAGCATGCACTTAACTGAATCCCTACACTGGAAGGCATCTGTAGGGTCTGTTGCCCACACTCAACCCGCCTGACTGCCACATCCAAACTAGTGGCACAGATGTGATCCTTGACACATCCAGACCCTGGCTGCAACAGCTAACTTAGAGCCACAGCACATCATTCCTAAAAGCCCCTCTAATCTGTTATCCTGTCCTTGGCATTGGCCAGGCCCAGCTACTACAGTAAAAGCCAACACCCATTAAGACATAGGGAAGTCTCTTATCTAATGCACAAAAATCTGCATAATGATTTATCTTCTCACATCATCCTGCTGCAAGATAAATACCCTCAAAAAGCAACGAACATTGCTAGGTGAAACCTCAAACAATAAAGTTAATAAAATTCCCAATTGTTTTTGTTTGTTTTTTCATTCTAAAGGACAGGAGAATGACTAAAATTGAGCACAAAGAAAGAAGAATATTGATGTCCCTTTAAAAGCTCTCTGCTGAAAAGGCAGATTGCAGCTGTTTTTTTTTCCATGTTGAGGCTCTCCTGCCAGACGCACTTAGTCCTATAGAGAAAGGTTCAGCTGCACTTCATCACTCTGACAGCAAGACTCCTCAGGCAGCGAACAGACAGTGCCAAGGAAAGAATGTCCTGCAACCAGCTGCTCACCACCACTCTGGGCAGATGATGGTCCCACAACTTATCAGGCTAAGGGAGGACTCCTTGATTTTCTGAGGGAGAGTTTACCTGATTATGTGCTAAGGGAGATGGTTTGAATGAACCTGGGTTACTCTGGGACAAAAAATGTGTGCATTCATACATCCCCTGTGCTGAGAAAGCATAAGTAAGTGGGTACAATTAGTGCCATTGCATCTGAGACCACTAGATCCAGAAGATGACACTGCTTCCTCACCATCCTTGAGTCTGTCTCAGCAACAGATCTCATTAAGCTGAGGGTTAACCACTACACCTTAGCTTCCTTGAGGTGCGTGGGGAAGGAGGGTGGAGGAACCTGGGGTGATTTAATTTGTTTGAACTTTGTTGCCCGTTGGTCCTTGGGAAAAAGAGGAGCACAGAACAGTGTGAGCAAACAGCTCAGCTGTTCATCCTTTAACACAGAGGAGTTGACCTTTGTAAGCACGTCTTCGCCGCACCCTGGGCAAGCTCAAAACTAGGAGCACATGCAGCACTGAACCTTGTGCAGACTGCATGGTGTGGATGTATCCTGTATGAATTAGAGACATGACTTTACTTACTTGTATTTTCCCAGCCACGAGTCTGCCATGATGGCTCCAATGACAGGTGTGAAATAACAGAGAGCGGAAAAGGCATGGTACACAGCAGTGGAGAGATTCTCATCCCAGTGGAAGAAGCTTATGAAATACAGCGTCAGGACAGCTAAAAGGAAGCAAACAGACCACATCAGGTAATTAATGTGCATCTCTGCAGGTAAGCAGGAAACTACATCACAGTGACAAGAAAAACACTGATTTGTGTAGCAGCTACGAGCACTGTTGTGGAAAGATCTGTGCTTTCAGACCTGTTCCTCATAATCCCTGACACAGAAATGCTCAAATGAGATATGCCAGTACCAGGCTTTCTTTGCTCATAAACATTTATGTTTAGCTGGAAATTATATTTTCTATCTTATCCTACCCTAACCTGTAGTTCTGTTTATGCGTTTTTTCTATTTGCAAATTATGTGCCTGTATGATTCAGTCCTCCAACACTCTGCACACAACTGTAACACATCACACACTGGAAAACCACATTCAAGACAGAAAATCATATCAAAAATTAAATGGGAAGTGACACTGGAGGTCTGCAGTCACTACTGCTGCTTTGAGCAGGTTTAGCTTCCATGTTAGGGCACATTGTTCATGCCTGCATCCCAAAATACCAATTTACTTTGAAAGACAACCATGACCACATACAGCACAATCCCGGAACACCAGGCTGGTGTGTACAAAAGCCCAGCGACGCACAAGTCTCTTCCTAGACATGGCCACATACCTCTCATGCCATAGTAGGAGAAGCGCTCGCAGAACTCGTTCACCACAATGAAGGCAATGCTCAGGGGGTAGTTGGAACCACAGAGTTTCTGCAGGAAACAAACCAGAAAGCATCAGCCTTGTGAAAGCTTTTACCCACAGTGCCTGGGCAGCAGAGAGGAGGCCAGTCCCAAACCCAAGTGCTCACTGCTGTCTGTATGGCCCATGGGATGGGTCTCCTCAATCTTCACAGGTGTGAGGAGACCCCACAGCTGTCTTGCTTTGGTCAGGGCTCCCCAGTGAATCAGCCTGACTGGTGATGGCCTGGTAAGGAAGCCCATGGGGACTCACAGACCACCAGCTAGTGCCCCCATGCTTGCAGCTCCAGCGGAAGGGTCCTACCACCTCTCTGCTGCAATACAAAACCCCACTGAGATGCAACACCACCTTCAGATGTCTTTTCTTCCTACACTTCACACGGAGCTACTGTCCTCCCCCCAAAAGCTGCCCCTCCTCGCACCAGGCCTTGCTTCAGCAGCTGGCAGCGCCCAGGGAGCTGCTGCCTGCTCCCACCTGCAGCTGCTCCTTCCCCTGCGACCACTGCCCTCAGTGTCTGCACCCCGTCACATCAAACTGTGCCACCACGTTCCCTGAGGCAGAGCATCAGCTGCAGCCTCTATTGCATATTCTAAGAATGCCGGCATAGTTATGGATAATTCAATTTATTAATCAAAATTTAAACAAAGCAGCTACAGGCTTCTCAAACCTGTCTGAGCCTGGCCACTCTCCCACCGAATCCAACTTTTCTCCAGCTAAAATCAGAACTTTCCGAGTGAAATACTCAGCATTTGGACAGCAGAGTCTTAGCACGACCTTGTGCGGGCCCCCAGCCCTCTTGCTGCCCCCCGGCAGTCCCAGCTAAGCAGCTGGGAGCTGCTGGAAGCTGCTTAACTCTGCTGCCTCGCCGCAGGGAGAGCAGGATTTCACAGCACTGCCCAGCCCTGCCAGCCAGGGGAGGAGACAGGCTGGCCCTGCACAGGGTGCGGGATGAGGTGGGTGTGAGATTACCAGCTGCGTTTTTATCCATGTTTTTAAACAGCCATGGTGTGGGCCTGTGAAGTGAGATGAACCCTTCATATGCATTTCTGTGCCTCGTGTCAGAAATAATGAATTCCTGTAGCACTTCCCAGAGCCCCAAGTGCAAATAGAGATAAGAAAAGAGATATGTTTATTCAGGTTAATTCCACCACTAGATCTAAGTTTATTTGGATTTCCCAAGCAATGGCATCGAGGTTACAAGACTCTAGGTAATGATGCTGTCTTGCTCGAGACTACAGAAGAGCCACAGAAGAGAAGAGGCTGGCTGCCTGCAGAAAAACCAACACCCCTAACCAAAACCCACTTTCCATTACTTAACCCAGCATTTCTAAAGACAAATATTTTTGTCCTTTTCTGAGATATTTTTCTCTCACTATTTCTGGAATGCCTTTTTATAAAGAAATCCTTGGCTTCTTTGCTTTACTTGAATAAATATGTAATTATCCATTTCATTTATTATTTATGCTGAAACCATCGTGCTCAACATATGGCTTGTAAGACAGAGTGGGCTCCCTTGGAAACTGCACTGGGGCCTCCTGCTTTGAGACCAGCCTAAAAACGGTAGCGTATATAAGCTGCAAATGCACAAACACAGAAACAGACACACACAGAGTACCTTTCTCCAACAAGCTCTTCATAATAAAGAGGAAAAGCTGTAAGGGGCGAATATTTCCTGTGGGTGCTTGGAGGCATTTTTTGAACTTGGAAGTAAAATGATATACCGGGGATATTTTTTCTTCCTCTGTTTCACAGCCCTCTCTCTCAGTACTCATGAGATTTAATATCATTTGATGGAGATGCAGAGTGTGACTACAAACCCAAGGCAGCCAGATGTCGGGGTCGCTGCTGCCTGAGCTCACCGCTTGACACCCGAGGCACAAGCCCTGCTGGATTCAGCTCCAAGAGGAGAAGGCACCACGTGCCTCGCTGTGACCTGCAGCGACAGAAAACCACTCCAGCCACTCCTGCTCTGGGACAGGCACCTCGAAACGATGGATAGGGGCAAGCAGGGAAAGGAGAGCAGGAGGCAGTGACTTCCCAGCCAAACCTGCCCAAGTGCCTGAGCCAGCACCTTGAGTAATTGCTTACAAGCACAGAGCAAGGGGCTGACAAGCAGGGATACTTCCACCTGGCCTGTACGCCATGAGACAGCATCGGCACACGCAGAATCCCTGGGGTAATCACTTTGCTGTATCACTGACCTGCCTATGGCCTGCCTGGACATCCAAAAGTGGGCGGCCTTCATCCATGACGAGAGCCGGACGCGGTATGCTGGCTTTTGCAGAGAAGGACCTTGCTCAGCAGAAAGCCCCAGCAAAAGCAAAGAGGCTAAGCCTGGATTCGGGAGCACACAGGTACTGTGCTGTGCCTAGCTAACTGCGGTAAACCTGGGATCTGAGGGATTACGGAGCTCTTAAGGATACTGTGGAAGTTGATAGTCTGTGTCTTCGAGGGGAAAAAAAAAAAAAAAAAGGTCATTTAAAGTGCCAGCAGATATTTGTTTTCACCCCTCACTCCTGCTGGCTCGCTGCAAAAGGGAACTAAGGAGCTGTGGATAGCAGATAGTTACTGTCTGCACACTACTTCACGTTGTGAGCTCAAGATTTGGCTTGCTAATGACATGACTGACTGCAACAGCAAGTATTACCACATAGTTCTGCAAATCAAAGCAGGTGCAGAATGAGCCCTTTTCTTCCCCAGACCAATGCAGCGTACAGTATTTTAAGGCCAAGCACCCAACCAGAATTAGCCTGAGAGTCTAAACAAACATCAAAGCTACAAGATAAGAGAACAAGGAGCTGAATCTGGCTCTAGCTCACAGCCAAAGCTGCAAACCTGAAGATCTGGCACAGGCATCAGTGGCCTGTCCTCCGTCCCTGTCCTTCCTTCTGCTGGGCAGAAGCTGGGGACTCTTCCTTGTGTGTCTCATCAAACTAAGCAAACGCACAGCCCAGTTCCCTCCCTCCAACTCACAACACCCCCTTCACTTCACTGCAGGAAGTCTTTTCCCACAAGGAAAGGAGCATTTAGGAAAAAGGCAGCAGCGAAAACCCTTACCCTTTTTCCCAAAGACACAGACAGCTCATTTTTTCCCCTTTAAGCTGTCCTTTCTTAACTTAATCAGGTTAGTGGAGGGATTTTTGCCTTGAGTTGCTAATGCTTATTTCAACTCTCTGCAAGAAAGGGTGTTTGTCTCTAGCTAGAGCACAAAAGAGGAAAGAACAGAGAGATCTTGCAATGTTTAGAGCAAGCTGAGCAGAAAGCAAAGAAAAGGAGACCAGCTGTAACACTCACCGGGGATTTTTTCTGAACAGGGAAATCTCCTTTGGGGGGATCATCTCCTGCAGAAATAAAAGTGAACAAAGTTTCCTTGGATTCGTTTCTCTGAAAAGCGTTCATCTCCCCTCTCGCCTTGTCTCCCACCATGCTATGTGGCTGTGGTGAGTTGACTGGGAAGATTTCCAACCTCAGGCATGAAGTTTGATTCAGTTTGAGTTAACCCTAATTGAGCACATTTCTGCAGCCAGGGCCGAAAGGGGAGGGAGATGCCGCTAGGAAAGACAACTGCAGAGTTCAGGAAGAGTCAGGGAGCGCAGCCGAAATCGTTCACAGGTTGGGGCTGTCAGCACTTTGTGGCACAGACCTCCTGTGTGCTTGGCATGCCACCAGCTATCCTACGTGCATCAGCCTGGCACAGCACTGTATGCTGAACAGATGTGAGCTGCATAAAAATCCCGAGTCCCAGCCACCTCTGGAGCCTGCAGCTTGGGGGGCGAGGCGTGCATCTCCCTCCCAGCGTGGTAATGACAGGTTTGTTCTGCGGGGGTCTCGTTCCACTGAAAAGCCACACACCCGTCCTGAGTCATGGCCACTGAAACGCTCATCACACCAAACCCTCGGATGCTGGATGTCACGGATGCCTGCACCACGTTAAATCATTTCTTTGCTGACCCGGGGTACCTTTCCACACCAGCTCCCCGGAATGACTTTGCCTTTCCCTGTGGACAGTTTAATCTGAGGGCACGGCCAGCACCCAGGAGCAGCCCCAAACCTCATCTCTGCTTCCTATGGGCTCCCTACGTGACAAACACTTCCTACGCTTCCTACTCCCATACAACTTTGCTTTTCACCTGGGTCACTTCTCAGGTGTCACAAACAGCATCCAGGGAGCTAGAACTCACTAAACCCACAAGAATGACCCAAAAGCATACCCAAAGCTGGGGGCAGTGCAAGGAACAGACCTTGAGCACTGTGGTCCTGTCTCCTGCCCGCCAGGCCAGCACGTACTCGAGTCCTTGCAGCCTAACACCGTGTAGAAGGCAGCAGGAATATTTTTGAGCTGGCTGGGGGTATCTCTTAGCCAAAGTATCTCCAGACAATCCCCAGTAGAAGCCTGCTGTATTCTGTCATGCGCAGGTGAGCAGGGCAAACACAGCCAAGTTATTAAAGGACTACAACAAAAGCAAGACAGAAAAGGTTTCTCATCCCTTCTGCAGGGCTCCCACACCGAAGCAATGCGATACCTTAATATTTTCAGCATCCTGCAGCTATATTTTCTGTGTGCGTACGCAGCCCTGTGCTTTACATAAGCTAAAAGATTTTTTTTAATACTAGCATGAAAAAACACATCAGTCGGCGGGATTAACATGCTACTTGTCAAATACACTGCAGAGATGTTTAGGCCATTAGCTGCCAGGAGGTTTTCTCAGACAGAAAGGCAGAAAAGGAATTCAAACGTCTGGAAATAAATGGCAACTCATGCCAAACAGCGAGAACAAGTTAGGGAGAATAAATCTGCAAGCAACTCAGATACAAGTGATTTCAGAATAAAACTCGATAGAAGGAGACCCGTGTGGCTGGGATGAAAATCGGGAAGGAATTGTACCACAGATGGAAATAAGGTGGCATTTCTGAAATGAGTATAAACAAACAGACCGAGCATAGAGTGATAGAGGCTGAAAAGCTAAGGCACAAAATGAATTACAGCTAGCGGGGGACACAAAAGGCAATAAGAAAAGGTGTTAGAAATGCTGTCAATATTGGAGAAAGAGGAAGGGAAATGAAAGTCTTATTTAAACTAGAAAACGAGCAAACAAAAGCTCATCCAGAGAAGCCAGAAATGTTGTGCTCTTTTTGTCTGTCTTCACTTAAAATATAAAGAAAGAAAAATAAATAAAATAAAATATCCAAGATACTTAACACCATTAAAATGAACCAGTTAAATATGGGTGAAATGAGACAAAAACCACTTAAAGAATATTTGGATATTCAAAATGTGCTCAAATTTTTACAACCTGATGAATTTCTCCTTCAAGCGCTGGATGTAGTTTTTAAGCCACAAGGCAGGAGAAGCTTCAGTCCTGTCTTTAAAAAGGCAGGTTGGGACAGCCTAGGCATGTTCCTCCATGGCTGGGGAGACACCTGATCAGACAATCCCTTCTACAAGCACCAAAAGGAGAGTAAGGATGACAAAACAGCCATTTTGGATTGGCAAAAGTGATCTCAAATCTGATTGTTTTATTCTTTGGTGACAGGATCAGTGGTGTAACAGCTACAGCAGCTGTGGATGCGATGCATCCTGACTCCAGTGTCTCTAATGTCTCACAAGGAAAATAGGGTTCAGATGAAATACCCATACAGTGGGCAACTGGAAAATCCCTCACAGGGTAGCTAGCAGTACTTTTTCATCAGATTGGAAAGTCATGAAACACACAGGTCCTCAACTTCTCCCTGAGCAAAGAGGATATCAGCACCGCCAGCGTGCTGCTCGTCTTTGTGTCTGGAAGCAGGATGGGGTGAGCCTTGGGGAAAACAGGCAATTAATTCAAAATGGTGTTGCTAAATGGGAGAAGCCACCTCGTGGCTTTGGAACAGTTAAGATGAAATTCAGGAAAGAAAACCACCAAATGCTACCCCTAACCGTCATCGGGGGAAAAAAAAAGCACAGAGATGAACTATTCTCCATTTTCATCAATGGTAAGATGAAAAAAGTAACTGACAGGCAGATGGATGAGGTGCCCTTCTGAAGTTTGTCCCTCCTGAATTTCTGTGAAAATCATGTTCTAAACAACTTCAACTGGTAAACATGAAAGTAAGGACTGCTTTCTGTGAGCTTTCCTCTTTTCTGAGTTGTCCTTCATGCAAGTGGGCAATCTGCATGATGATTCATGCTTAAATGTAATATTCAGCTACCAGATGCCTTGAACAGGCAGAAGTTCCCATGAATACATTATTCTACAACTTTCAGTTCATCATTCAAGTTTTTTTCAGATCCCCAAATCCACAGGAGGACAATCTGCATTTTCCCTTTGCATTCACAACGCTTAGATTCTCGCTGCTTCCTGCTGCAGTGCTGTACACATTAACCTGTTTATACTCAGCTGATCCGTTCACTTCTATCTGCATTCATCTTGTGGCACAATTCCTTCCTGATATTCAGCTCAGCCACACTGGTCTCTTTCTAATGAGCCTTATTCTGAATTCACATACACTGGTCATACTTTTATAGTACTTTACCATATTTTTGTTTTGTACCAATCAGAGAAACTTCTCTTCCCTGCTGGTACCTTTCTGCCTTCAGTTTCTTCTAAGATTAGCAAGAAGAAATCTAAAAAAGGTTCTCTCACCAGCTTGGGCTTCCTTTGCAGCTTGCAGCACGCCATCCTTCTCTGCCATGCCTGCTGCTCCGGGCACACTGGAGGCCCCCAGCTCTGCTGTGCCTGAAGACGACCCTCGTTGAACCTCTTGGCGCTCTGTCTTCCTGTTAATGTTTCACTTCCAACAGCAGTCCTTTGGTCACCAATAAAATCGTTAAACTTTCATTTATTTTGGATCTTGAAGTCTCTGTTCATCTCCAAAATGTCCCAGGGAACCCACCTTCATGATTACAGCCCATAACCAAGGTTGCATGGCACCTCTCATGGATGTTCAGAGGCAATCGCTTTGCACTGTAATTACACCATCTCTCAATAAAGTGATGACTACCTGATGAGAACAGGGACTGGACCTGTGACTAGGCAGGACTTACAGCTGGCAATAAAACCAGACAGACTCGTGAGGCTGTACACCAGCTACAGAGCTGGCCCTAACTACGCACATCTGTTAGCAGTTAAGACTGAGAAGACCCAAGGTTTCATCACCTTTTGACACACTGGCTTCAATTTCTGGTTCTTCATGTGTCGCACAGGAATGCAGACATAACATGGACATGCCGTTCTCCCAGCCCCTTTACACTGTAGAGCTATGAGCCACCTAAAGGAGGATCAACTTTTTTTTTTTTTTCTGGCCTGCTTCTGTTGTTTATTCCTTTCTGCTTCCTCCCCATAACCTCCTCTAAACTGCTGTGACTTCCTTTCAGAAAGGATCTAAGGCATTTCCCTTGCAGGGGAAAGCCCCAGATATTTTCTGCAGATAAAGAATTTCACTGTGAGCCATTTCTCTGCATTAAGCAGTAATGTGGAGTCTCCATCACCACACATCATTGCCCCGGAGCCACCCGCATCCTTCTTCCCCTCCTCACTGCACTGAAATCCCAGTCCCACCTGCTTCATGGCTCCGTCTCTCTCCTCATTTCCTCAAAATACAAAATATAGTCAAGGCTACAAGCATATAGGCAGTTGCTACAGAATTCTGCTATTAACTGAACGAAGTCTGGCCCAGGGGAACAGGGAAAGAAGACTGAAAGGATGCACTAGAGAAACACTGAGAGACATCTGAACCTTACAGTGAAAGGACACGTGCAGCAGTAGCTACTTGCATGTGCAACAGTGAGTGGCCCAAGCTATCTGTGGATCAAATTCCAAAATGAAACAAGGAATAAAGTTCTACGGATGATGAATCATTTGACAGGGCAACAAGGGATGCATGGGTTGAGGTGAAAGGAAGAACAGCGCAGACATCTCATAAAAAAGGTGATGGTAAATTGTGAGCGAAAGGAGGATTGAAGCAAAACTTTAATTATGGCTACAAAAGAGCAGACTATTCATACCAGATATATTAAAGATAGATGGTAAGGAGGATTTAAATCCAGAATGTAGGATGTGTGGCCAGGATCCAGGGAGCATTAGTCATATTATGAGCACCATAGATAAGTACAAAGTAGAGGATGGCACAGCTAGCAGTATTAGACTCTGGGCAAACAGTGTGAAAAACAAGCAGAAAAGAAGAATGAGCACTGTAAGCCAGACAATGCAACAGAAAAGAGAAGATGGAAAGAGAATAGTTGCTGGGAAGAATAAAAAGGTTTTCTTGGTAATGCTTGTGACTTGTGTTAGAAGATTAGGGGGGTCGAAAATACATCTGGAAACAGCTTTTCAAAGGACTTTTTTATAAGACTGTCGTACCATGAAAAAAAATAGGATATTTCTCTTTATCTGGAGGGAATGCTCAAGCAAAACACAGAATATAGAGCTGATCAGATGAGCAGAAGAAGAGAAAAAGAAGAAGAGAAGAGCAGAAGAAAACTCAGCACAAAGTACAGCCACAAATGTAAACTACATTCTAGGCTCTTAGGATGGGAGCATCACAAAAATCATTGCAGGAATTAGACTCCAGAATTAAACTTGGAGTCCTTTGGAACAGAGCAGTGATTAACAATACGTAAATACCGTAAGCATTTAGTATACAGTAAGTATAAAGTAAGGAAAGCTACATATATTGCATAGAAAACAAGCAATAACGTAACTATTCAGGCTGTCAGTAAGGAGAGCCGGGGCTAAGCGACCTCTTGTATTCCTTTCCAACTATTTCGCCCCCAAGGCTCCAAGCTGTACTTGATGCCATGCGATAAGGTACAGTGTCCTGCCCCAGAGCAGACTGGTAGCACTGGTTTCAGCAGATTCAAGACGAAGAAAAATGGACATCGAGGTGCCCCAGGCAATCTGGGCCCAGGAGCACATGTCTGGTCCCTGGGATGTTTGTATCTTCTGTCCTTCCTGCTCAGCCTTCATGTCCCCTTCAGTGATTTAAAGAATGCAAGTCACTTCTTAGAGACAGCCCCTGATTAAAACATACCTAGTTTTACTGTTCACACAGGTATGTAAAGTCAGCAACAGAGAGTGTCCTCCGGGAAAATAAATAAATAAATAAATAAATAAATAATAATAATAATAATAATAATAATAATAATAATAATAATAATAATAATGTAAAAGGCAATATGAGCACAGCTTCTAACTCCCTACTCAGTGCTGTTCGACTCCTGAGGGTGTAAGTGCCAAACTCTGAATGTCTTTGTTATGCACTTAACAAAGAAGGTGTGCTAGTCTCTCACACACCCAACACCACAGAAGGAAGAAGAATGGCTGTGATGTGGCAGGACTTTGGAAAGGCACCTGAGGGCTGTTTGGTGAACATTTTCTCCCTGGTGGTGTCATAAGCAGGTTCTTACACAGTGCCATTCAGCAGCAGGTGTCAGGGCACTTCACTGAGCAGGTATCAGAGATGAGTAAAAGAGAGAAAAATTGTCCTGATGAAGGCAGTCTCTGCCGAAACCGCATGCATGCCAGCTCAGCAGTCTGTCCATCAAGCTGCCCTCCCTGCCTTCAGTGTTATCACAGGAAAGAAAAAGCAGATACTGATTTATTCTGCCACAGGCTCAGAGAGGGAAAACGGCTACTGAGGAAGATACTGCAGCTTGCAGCAGCTTCAGGTCTGGAGGAATGCTAAAGGACAGTCGCATCCAGTGTCTCAGTCGCCTCTGGGGTGCACTGCCCTCCTCTCTGCACTCGCTTCCAGCCTCTGGGATGGATACTGCCGTGGGCAGTTCCCGTTTCACACTGACCCCTCAGCTGGCCAGCAGCTCCTTCCTGGTGGCAAGTCCTACACCCACTCCCATCCAGCTCCGCTGTAAAAAGCTGCTTTTACTCACCGCTAGCAAGGGGCAGCTGGTAATGAGAAATGCTGGAGTCCTGCAAGCACTCAGTTCCTCGCAGCCCTCTCACAGGGATGCCCAGCACTGGGGGGCTGTCGGACAGCAGAGGAGGGTGCATGGCTGCTGGATGGGGTAGCAGGATGCCAGGATTCAGTTCTGACTCTGCTACTCATCAGGCACCATGAGCAAATCTTGCAGGTTTCCTAGCCTCAACCCCACTGGCCATAAAACGAGAGACAAGCAGAACTAATCTTCCATACATCTGGGGTGAACATTTTCATTTATTAATCTGGCTACAGAACTGGGAGAATCTCAGGGCAAGCATTAATTGCAGCCTTTCCTTTTTTATTTTTTTTTTCCATCCACAATAAACAGCCTGATTGTTTTTTCTTTGCAAGCTTCTCCGTGTCAGGAGAGGTAACGCACTGCACAATTGCAAATCTCTGCCATCACACAGAGGGTATTCTCACCATCAGGACAGCTGATTTTTTTGACTAAAGCTTAAGTTGGATTGTTGTTGTGTAACCAGTGTTTCATTAGGGCAAGCTGCCAGGGCACATGTAAATCCCCAAAATATCTCTGTCCTAATAAAAAAAAATGCCGATCTAATCCAGAGAGATCTCAGCTCTACAGCAGTGACCCCTCCCAGATGCAAGCACAGATATGATACGGCCCTCTCCATTCTAGGGACTGGCATTTCTACTGAGATTATAATCAGATCTTGCTGGACCAGCTCCCTCCATTGCCACACCAAGGGCCATGCAGGTCAGGGGCTTGTCCAAGATTCATTAACTCTGGTTCCCTGCATTCTCCTAATGAGCTGGCAGTGCCATCCTTTCTTTTCAGCCTCCTCCCGCAGTGACCACAGGGACCAGTTTGCTCAGATGGGGAGTGCTAGCAGCTCTCAGCAGCTCCATGGGCTATCCCTCTATCAGGTCCCTGACAGAGAAGCATAAAGCTAGACAATTAGAGACCCATTAAAAAAAAGTTGGGTCTTCACATATTCTGACAGTTTGTAGCCCAGTTTGTAGCCCTATCTGCATCTGACCAGAGCAAAACCCACCTGGCAGAGGTTTCACTAGTTCCACCATGTGCTCTCTCCTTAAACCTATTTCCATGGAGAAAGCAGCTGCCTGCAAATAGGGAGCAAAAGCAAGATGGAAATTGTACACACGGGCTGCAGGCAGCATCAGCATGAGCCAGCTGCAGCTACTGCCAGGTGATGGGAAAGATGTGCCTGTTCAGGTCAGGTAATGCACCCACTGCAGTCTCATCCCTGGAGCCTGACAAGGGACGGTGGTGTTTCCACCACAGCAGTGGTGCTGGGGACATGCTGGTACAGGCTGTCCACCTCCCCGACACCTTGTGTGCCTGTAGCTGATGCCTTTGCTGCTTAGTATTCAGCTTCAGATGTCTCCAAGTGCTTCTGCACAGCCCTTGGTAAACAGAGGAGACCACACTGGTACTTAGTGACACAGAAATCCATTAGTACCAACGTTTATTAGCTTTAATAAACCCATGCTGAAAAAAGCAGTCACCCTTTACGTGACCTTCGGCTATGCCTGGACTACACGATGAGACCTGGCCCTGCTGGCCCTGTGACACGCAGAGGGCCCCTCACGGGGTATGGATTCAATTGACTTCAGAAACCTTTGAGTGCTTGGCAACTTGCAAGAAGAGGTTTGTTGATAGAAATATTCACTATCGGAAGCAAAGTGTACATGGCACTTTTTCCCTGTCTCTCGTTCAGTTTTACATCTAACAATCAATCACCAAATAGACTCAACATGGAACGCCTTAGCATTGTATTCAGCTAGAAATATTTCTTTGCTGAATAAACTCAGATTAATATTCATTCTCCCCAAGATAAAGACACCTAGAAATAATTTGAGGCAATAGAACCAGTTTTCAGCATTCCTGCCACTTCCCATTGTTAACAAACAGACGATCTAATAACAGTAAAGTCAGAGGAATAATTCCTCTTTTATACTAGATCTGATTGACTAGACATGACAGATGGTGTTTTTATTACTTTCTGTCTTTATGCCATTCCAAAAGAGGTCTCGTCTAATGCAGCCCAGGCTGTGTTTTCAGTCTTAACCTCTCAGATAAGCAAACTCTGTTTCATCAGGTTAATGGATCCTTACTTGATTCAGGAAGGCAATTTTCCTTAAAGTTATTCTAATCAAGTGCTCAGAGCCCGAATTGTGCTGGCTGATTGACTGCCAGCAACAGTTAAATCTTTCAACTAAAGACCAGAGTTATTTTCAAAGAGGAAAAACAACTTATTATTATTATTACAGAACCAATTACAGGACCAATCCTGTATTCAGTGACTTCTCAAACACCAGTTTTTACTACAATCACAGAATTAAAGATAAAAGCCAAGTTAATACAGTTTCCCTCTCAGTTGTTTTATTAAATAACAGATGGAAAAGGAAAATTAGAGAGATAAATGGCCTGCTGTCTATTGATACCCCTCAATTAACTGCCCCTAAGGTAATAGCATCTGACCCTAATCAGCCTAGACTCCTTCAAAAAGAGGCTCACTGCAGCCTGTCCTCCTGCATCAGCCCCCAGACTGAGGGCTGTGAGGGCGAGTGACTTACCCAAGAGGCTAGAAGAAAAGACACACAACCATCCACCCTCTAAAAGAAAAGCCCTGAAGGAAAACACACACCTTGAGCTCCTTCAGGAGTGGATTTCCACCTCCAGACAATCTGACTTGCAGGAGCTTCAGCCAGCACGGCTGGAGGTGGCAGGCCAAGCAGGGAGCTACTTGACATGGGAAATTTTTCTTCGCCATTTTCTGAGCAGCTGAGTGTTGTCCTAGCAGCTCTGCTGAAGTTATTGATGCCTCAAATGAAATGATCGTTCTCAATGATTTTTATCTACCAGCCACCAGATTTTTAGGGTTTAGGGTTTAGTCAGGCAGAGGATTATGTTGTAATTTCAAGGCAGGCGTCTTTAAAATGATGATTACTCTGCAGGAACGATAAAAACGCTGGAGAATGCATTAACACTTTCCTTCCTCAGAAGGGCTTAAAAGGCAAGGAGAAGTTGTAATACAGTGGGAAATCTACAGATCTATATTCTCCCCCTTTCTATTACAGATCTGTCCTCCAGACATGGGTTGGTTGTGATCATAAGCATGCACCCATGCACAAATGCATATCAAAAGAGAAGGGAGAGAAAAAAAAAAAAAAAAAAACCAAAACAAACAAAAAAAAAACAGCAAGGACATTAGCATCCCCTGCCCAGGATTTGCAGTCAAGTACAGCAAGCACAAGCAGGAGGACAGCATGGCCGTAAGAAGCAGCAAGAGAGCCAGCAGCTCTCCCAGTGTTGGACTCATTGCCCTGCAGCTCTTCTGTGCCTCACACAAACCTGAGCCACAACCGCTGGCACCTGAGGAGCCTCCACCAAACCCAACCCCCAGCAGCCTCCCACCACCGTCACCCAGCTACAGCTTAGCTGGGTCCACGGGTGTATCTCACTAAATAATTATCCCACTGCTTGCTGAAGACCCAAACTTCATTAATTCATGCTCTTCCTCATCTCACTTGTTTCCATAGCTAGTTCTGCTACTCTGTAGACATTTTGTGTTTTTTTAAATGTCCTTAATATACAGGGGGTATGAAAGGTTTTATCCATGTCTTGAAGCTGGTTATTTATTTATTTAATTATTATTATTTTTAAGGCTTCTGGCTTCCTCTGGATTGGAAAGGGAACATGGTCAGCTCTTGGCTTCAATGCCAAAAGAGAAAGGCATGTTTGAATCAGAGGTCCCCAAATCCCAAACTGAAGTTGGTGAATGGCTGGGCTCAGCCTCAAGGATTAAAAGTTCCCAGGCTTTCTCAGATGATCTTCTAGTGTATCCTGTCACATGTGAAACACACATCACACACCAAGAGGCGGCCTTTTGAAGCAGCGTTCTCCTCAGATATAGCATGGAGTTGATTACGGATACCTTTGGGCTCAGAGCAAGCACCACTAGAAATTGTTCTGATGGGGATAAACACAAATGCGTAACTTAAAAAACGCTACAGTGTAGACAGCCTCCAGGAACGGCCCTGAAACTGTGCCCCGGTTAAACAAACCCAGAAGAAGGGGATTCCCAGAAGAAGGAAATCCCTCCCTGTTAACTGCTGCTGGGAAACAAGGCATCTGAGCAGCAGGAGGAAAAGATGAGCTTGACTTTTACTAAGTCTTATTTACTACATCTTTTTTTTTTCTTTTTTTTTTTTTCTTTTTTTTTTTTATGACCAGTGTACAATGCCCCTGAGCCTGATACAAAACCCCATAACTTGGGCCTGTGGACATAAGCAAGATTCACCGCGGTCCAGCTTCCAGCACCTGGGCACAGCCAATTCCAGCCGTCTTGGAGAGAACTGCAAAGAGGCTCTGCAGCTCTAGGATAAGCTGCCCCAGGAGGTTTCTCATTGCCTTTATTGAGTGTTGGGTCTGGTCTCACGCACAGGAGTGTCTGTGATCAATGAACCCACGATTCGCTAGTTCTGCCCAAGGGCTTATTCACAGTTAATCCAAACCAACTTGATTCATGAAACTGGCTGGAAATCTCATCAGAACAGGCTTTTCAGAGAGATTTTTGGCACTTTTGCTTCCAGCACTGGCTGAAAATAGAGCAGAAAGAGACTCCAGCCTCCTCTGAGTTATTTTGTCAGATCTGGAGATGAGTGATTAATTTACAATAAATAATAATAGCTTGTTCATTTGCTGCCTTTTGCTTTTTTTCTTTTTGCTTTTTTTTTTTCTTTTTTTACCCAACAAACAGTGCATTTTTTCCCCTTAGGTTTATTTGTTTTTCAAAACTGTACATCATGTAATTTCTGCAAACAGTTTCAGGTAGTTTGACAGCATTAGCAACATAAGCAGGCATGACGGGACAGATAGGTTACAACATACACTTCAGAGCCTGTCATCTGGATGAGCATACGTCTCAGGAACAGCTTCACAGTGCAGATTGGCACAACTCTTATTCTCGAGCACTTTCATGGGTATTTTGGACTATTGCCTCCAAGCAGCCCACTCCCACAAATATTCCTCATACGACGTCCATCTGCTGAAGCACTCCTCAGCCTGGGAATGTGGAAAGAACAGAACACAATCAAAGCACATTACTTACCGAAATACCTGCGGCAAGTCTCAAAGAAACGTCTTGGTGGAGTGTCCCTACATGGAGGGATTTCCATGATGGGAGTGGTAAAGCAGCCCAAGACAAAAAAATGAGCACTATAAACTGTTTAAACTTCAGAATGTGTCTGAGGTAAATGCAGGGAACAAGAATAAGGTTGTTTCTTCTTGTATCCACAGCAGCACTCCTATACCACGCTGACGTGCAGAGAACAAATGGCAAAACAGGCTCTTGGCCCCACAGTAACATTGTTCTGTTTGTTGTCCCTGGAGGCCTTCAATTAATCTTCATCTGTGGGTTTGGCCAGAGAAATGTACTGGTGAGCCTCCCCACTCTGCTTTCTGTATGCAAACTTAAAGTTTCCTGAGGATTCATTAACTCTTTAATTCATTCATTTTCTTTAGAGGGGTCTTTTGTATGTGCTGTATGGCTCGCTGCCTTTGTAAGAGTGGAGTTATTGATGGCTTCTCTTTCCTACTTGCATGTGCTCCAGAGCAGGGATCCTGTAGAAATGGGTGGTCCTTCAGGGAGGACAGCCAGTTAAAAGCAGAATTGTGTTGGAGCTATCCTTGGCAGACCTGGTCTCTCTGAGCACTACAGCGTCCTCCTTTTTTTACAGTTCCCTGCTGGAGAATCAAAAGCACCAAAAGCTGGCTGCATCAAGCCAACGTACCAAAGGTGATCAGTGATCAGAATTGGTGCCGTATGCTTCCAAGAGTTCAGATTCAGCTTAATTCCTAAAATCAGATTCAGCTTAATTCCTAAAATCAGATTTATGCTTTGGTGAAAGGCAAGGAGGAGGGAGACTTGCTGTACTGACTGCTCTCTGAGAAGCTGGTCCTCCTGTGCGTACCAAACACTTCAGAGGCTGTTAAGACTCCACTTTCTGTGCATACAAGAATCACTTTGCCACTGAAGTGCAGCTTGCATTGCAATAGGAGCAAGCCAGGCAGGTGGGGATGTATTCCCAAGGCAAAATAACCTGGGTTCTTTAATTACCCAAGCAAGAAAAGAGGATTTCACTTTCTCCAGACTTGCCTTCATAATCCACTGTAAAACTGAAATTTGCTGCTCAAGAGTTGGTACGCTGCAGAAGGACAGAGCCTGACCCAGCTGGCCACCCAGCCAGGCACAGCTCTGCCCCCTACCTGCAGCCCTTGAGCATCCCAAAAGCTCCAGCATCTCCCCCCCAGTTCAGGCCCAGGGCTCCAGAGGTGACAGCTATTTCAGCCCCGATGCTCAGGCTGCTAAACCACCTGCGGTATGTTAGTTATTATATAAGGCTGATTGACAAACAGCGTACTATCACTTGAGAGGAGATAAACCAGACGTTCAAGCTGCTTGTGGCAGAGCAACTCAGAAGATATGATAAGGTGCCATTGGGTCCCTCAAGATTAAGAGCCTGGCTCTCCTCTCACCTGTTTTGGTGAGAAGCAGAAGGAGCTGTGTTGTCTGTAGGGCTGAACCTAAAGGGTTTGACTGGAAGAATCTCCTCCTTGGGTGTTGGCAGGACTGCAGCAAAGGGAAGACATCTGGGCCCCCACACCTCGGTGTCCCCAGGGAGCACCGTCTCATTTCCATGCTGCTGGAGCATTTTGCTCTGCTCTTGGCAGGGAATCCCAAACTTCTGGGGTCTTCTGCATATCTGCACAGGGCCAAGCGTGCTCCAGCTATGTGAGCTGCCCTTCAGAGCCTATTAACTAGCATCAAAGCCACACGCACGGGGTTGTGGACATGCAACCCTCCTTGGGGATAGCAGAGTGAGAAGGTGAGGTACGTGAGGGCAGGAGTTACACACTGATGGCTGTCGGGTCACCAAAGAGAGGAAGGAAGGGAAGCGATACGATACAAGGGGTGCTCAATTTGCCATAAAAATGATAGCTTGAAATATAAAAAGCTTAATAAAATATTCATTTGCCTCGGAGTTCATGCAGAGGAAGAAATCTATAAAGGTAAACATGCCCCAAGCAAAGAGCATCCCAGAAATGCTGAGGCAGTTCTTGTGTCCAGTGCCCCCAGCACATTAACACGTCAGGGCAGTGAAAACAGGGCCGGACAACACTTCAGTTTATAAAAAGGTCAAGGCTATTTTCAGCCAGCTGCACTTGGCATGCAGAGCATGCTAGCTTATCACTTCTCTCTGCCCCTAATGCTCCATCCCTATGGGATTTTGGAACTGCTGATCTGACCACAGTCAGGAAAAATAAATATATCTGTATTTTTGGAAAGAGCTCTGTAAGAAACTTGCAGTATGCACGTCCAGAGTAAACAGGAGACAGGAGAAAAGTTGGCTGTAGTGGTTGCCACACAGAAATAAACCCTGGGGAAGAATCACAGAGGGCAACCGAGGAAGGAAAAAATAACTGAGGCTGAAGAGAGGAGATCTGGCTGAGACACTGAAGTGCGATGAGTGATGCTGAGGACACTGCCTCCTGCAAAGTCTGGCAGCACCGCTACCAGATACTCTCACATTTCTCTGTCGTACTCCAGTGCTGCGCACAGTCAGGGAGACGAGCAGGAAACAGCTCATCCAGCCACACTCTGTGCTGCTGAAACAATGGGGATTCAGCGGGGAAAGCTGCAGCCCAGGCACAGGCACCTTCCCCTAGCCCCTCACTTCGCCGGGGGGAGATGGATTGTTACTCACAAAACCAGAACATTTCGGTCGCAAAATGAACTCAGGGAGTCAACAGCTGCTGGAGCAAACAGCCTATTTCATGAGAATTTAGCAGGGGAATAATTTAATGGAGCTCAGATAAAAGGCAGTCACCTGGAACTCAGATTTAGAAGAAATTGCTTTTTTTCTGAATTACTGGTTTAGAGGTTAAATAAGGAATATTCATCTGCACTTTTTTCGCACACTTCCCCTGATCACTGCACTAATGAACTCCAAACCATCCAGGGAAATGATTTCAGTCCCTCCTCCCACCTCTCAAGGAACAAGTTCTTTATTAAAAACTAATGATTGATTCCCTTTCTCAAGATCAGCAACTGCAAGTTTGGGGGCAAATTCAGCCCTGGAACAAACAGGAGCAATTCCCTCTGCGCTGATTAGGAGTTCATCCTTCGCTAAAACAATCCCAAAGGCTTCTTAAATTAACCGTCTTGATTAAGGATGGGTTTAAGCTTTAATTGGGTAATTGCTGAGGTCTGTTATCATTGGTTAGAGCAGAGATTTCCTCTGCTGTATCTGGGCCAGACAGTGGTGCTTCCTTTGCACCTTGGTTCGACCCTCCTCAGGCTGAGGCATCATATATCATCAAAGCACAGCTGAGTATGTACACATCCAGACTTTTTAATGTGCCAGCCTCAGAGGAGGCATCGTCCTGTTCAGTGGCAGTCATGCTTCAGCACCAAGCTGACGTTGTGGCATGGCATACAGGGCTGCAGAAAGGCAAGAGGAGGCTCTAGGACATGGATCCACAGATACAGCCGTGAGACTCCCCTGATTTCAGTGAATTGCCACCAAGAGACAGTTCTGCGTGCTAGGGACACAGAGCTGGAGTAAAGGCTGGTTAAAAACTAATATGGTCTGCAAGGATGAATAGATTTTCTCTGGTGCTAAGGCACTGGGTGGCTCATACCCTTGCATCTCACATTATTAAAGTAGCTACAAGACCAAGTACGAGGGGAGACTGGGCTGGTGGTAAATCTCAAGAACGCACATTTTCTTAAAGGCCTTTATAGGGATTTGGAGCCAATTGCCAGTGAATGAGCAGTTAATGTCTCTGCTTGTAGTCAGGACTGTAAAACATGTGGATGCACATCTCTGTTCATTTGGTGTTGCACTATCAAATAATTTCTAGGTGCTTTATGAGGCTTCTTACTGTGATTACCTGACTCAGTCCAAAGACAGAACTGCCAGTGTTTAAAACTAGAAGCTAGGAAAAACTCTTTCTGGGGTTAATTTTATGTCCATTGGTGACCTCTTTGCCTCCTCTTAGCATTCCAGAGATAAACTCCCTGACTTTACAGCTCTGCAAAGAGCCTTTCTAATTGAATCAAGCAGATTTAGATTATATTGACTGATTTTTTAAGCAGGAAGTAGATATTTGCTTAGACCGGTGAAAACTGTGGGCTTGCAGGGGAAAGGAATTGAGAAGATTGTCTCCAGGTAAGAAAAGAGAGATTAAAGTTTCAAAATTATTCAGACATGCCATTTCAAAGCTCTTAGTTGAGTTATAGTTTAAAAAAAAAAAAAATCTCCAAGCCCATACTAAAAGGTCACAACTGAAATAAAACATCAAAAACATTTTGACTGACTCAAGACATGTCTTTTAGTATTTCAAAATGCAGGCAGCTTGTTCTGCTGCAGGACAGGAAGATTTTCTAAATCTCAGACATTCCGGTGAGGTAGAAACATGCACCTCTGAGCCTCTAAGACCATTACATTCCCAAGTCTTCTAAAGTCGGAGAAAATTGCAATGTCAGTGCTCTTTCTTGCCTCGTCTCCACCTTGCTGATGGTGCACTGGCATGGACAAAGCACACGCATTGAGGCAGGCTGTTACCAGTGAGCGATAGCACAGGTTTGCATGGCCCCAGCTGCCTCTTCAGTAGCCATGGCTCATTTACCAGCCAGAGGCCGAGCTCTGGGTCTGTGTTTGCTGTTAGGGAAGGGCAGAGCAAGAAGGACAGCTGCTTGCACAGGGTAGGGGAGACCTGCCGCCTGCACGAAGCAGATCTGCCCCACATATTGACCTCCATCCAGCCCTGCCCTCCTGGGGCAGGCACTCAGAGGTAGCTCAGCTGTGTGCTGGCTGCCAGAGAAAACATTTCCACCTAGGGTGAGGCCACCACTGAAACTGAAGCTACAAGGAGTCAAAAACTGCCTCATGTGACACCATGACTGTCAGACGCTGTGGATCCAGATGCACTGAAATGGTGAATAAGGCTGACTCAGTCTAGCTCGAAAGCAACCATGTCAGGGCAGAGCCGCAGCTTACAGTGGCTAAATCCCGCTCCACAGCCATGCTGTTGGAGCACTCGGTCCCTCGCTCGGTGTGGAGATGTGCCAGATGCTGGGTCAGCCCCGTTCATGCAGAACAGATGACGTTGGCCATGCCAAGGAAAGCTGTGGCTGCTTTGCAGAACTATGAAAGATGGGTTGGGTAGTTGCCTGAGGCAGTTGATATTGATGTGCAAGCCAGGAAAAGGGCAGCAGGTCTGCCCAAATGGCAGGACGGCCAAACACAGCCTAGAGAGCACAGCGAGCAGTTCCTCTTCTCCAGCAGAGGCTGGACAGATGGCCTGGAGAGCAGCAGGTCTGCAGCACTAGTCACAAAGTGCTTTCTTAGTCAAAAGAGTCACTGACGGCAAGAGGCTCCCTGCCTGCTTCCAGACCAAGCAAAGAGTTTTGGGACCACAGGCTTGGACTGTGCAGCTGTATCTGGCCAGTGGAAGCAGGCCACGCACGTGGTAGCTCCTGCTCTACTGTATTTTTGGCCCATGCCCCATCCTGGCAGGCAACCAGGATGAAGGTAATTTGACATGCGATGAACCAAGGCAAGACAGAAACAAAGCCAAAACCAAGACAAAGGGTCGGCTCACAGAGACTGCCAGAGCTGACCACGTGCCTCAAAAAAAAGGAGAGGATATGAAAGATCACTGTTAGCTCTGGGATTTTCCTGAAATAGATGTTCTTTGGCTTCAGGGCACACAACAGAAGTTCACGTCATTGAAACTTCTGTTTCCAGCGTGCACTTGGAGAGTGCTTGTCCATGAAGGCACTCCAGAACCATTGTGATGGGCCACAGTCAGCCGATTTGTGTGGGTTTGCCTCTGTTCTTCAACGTGTGGAAGGCCACACAGATCCACAGACCCTCCATCCCTGCTCCTTCCCATCAGCTGAGGAATTCTCCATGCCCATTCCAGCCATGACAGAGGTAATCAGCACTGGATTTCCCCCGGTATCAAAATACAATTGCACTGCCATCCAGCAGCTCTCCAGCAGCCCACCTCAAATGAGCTACTGATTCCACTTGAGTCCCTAAGGAGAAAGCAAGAAGGTATCAGAGCCAGCCCCATCCATCAGCATCTGCAGAGAAGAAGACTAGAGAGTCCCCGGAGACACACCTCTCTAGGACAAAGCAAGCCATGCTCCTGTACCCATCCTACCATTGCTAAGTGAGCCAAATTGACTAAGCAACTTAGGAAGGTGCAGCCTGCTCCTATCTATGGCAATGGGTTGTTCTGCGAACTGCAGCAGGCCTGAGAAACCAGGACATGTCTCAGCCCATCCCCACTGGCTGCAGAGGAGGTTTTCCCTGCCTAGGGTCTGAACTTACACTACTAACAACTGTTAAAGAGAAATCTGCCAGACTGGCAAAACATGCAATACTTGACATACAAATTGTCTGAGACATTGAGACATCATTGTACAGCCATCTCTTGACATACTGGCATGGCCCTTCAGGCCAAGGACCAGTCAACCTCAAATTGCTTATTCTCAAATAGTTACTCAAAAAAAAAAAAAAAAAAAAAAAAAAAAAAAAAAAAAAAAAAAAAGAAAGGAAGAAAGACCAGAGGTGGAAAGGCTAAATATAATGTAATGCATCACATTGCCTTCAGTTATACTGCACCATCTCCCTCCTTTTGCTAGAAAATTGCCATAGCAGCATTTTGCAAACAACTTTCATGAGAGCTTACAAAGCAGCAGTCAGACAGGAAGGTGGATTGAAAGATTACAGAAGGGAAAACACAGGACAGTGGTTCCTATTGGAGATGGGTCACCTCAGGGCCGCAGCTCCCAGCATTTCCCACCAGCCAGGCACACAGAACCGCTGTCCCATCAGGTGGGAGCAACACACTGCACGTAGCATTCAGACCGATTCACGGGTGGTCTGGTTTTGGAAGGGGACCATTCAGCCATTCGAGGAGCAGAAAGGATCATTAATATCTCTTTAGCTGTTCTGCTGAATGGGCTCTCCTGGGAGCCATCAGGAACTGCACTCCTGACACAAGTAAAGTGGTGGTCCCCAGATCAACCACAAGCATAAAACCAAACTGTTCTTTCCAAAAGAGGCACACAGGGCATCCTGTGACTGACCTGGGCTCCTTTGGCCTCACCTAGAAAACAGGAAAACCAAAAGCTCCACCTTTGAAAGCTATTTAAGTGTGAACTGCTACCACATTGGGAACAGAGTCATCTGGAGCAACAAGCTTTACTGTGCCACCAGCGCTCTTGGAAGTGCAGCACAGCAAGATCTTGGTGATTTCTTTCAACTTTTTAAAGCAGAACTGTCAAGAAAAAGGGGTTTTGGTACTACTTAACCCAGAGCTTACCGGAGTTGCTCTTCTCTCTGCACTGTATGTTTGTTGCTGTATTACAGAAAGGTTACTCCACATACCCAGCAGCCTCACACTACAGAAATTCTTCCCCACCTTTCTCTCTCTCCCCTCCCCAAATCCCCAGCACACACCCATATAGAAAACACCCTGCCACACTTCAAACACCACCCCAGTCAAGCCTTTCTTTTTCGGCTGCCTGACTGCCAGCCCCAGCATAGGGGGGCTGCCCATTTGTAGAACTCAGCACTCCAATCCACTGACCTTTAACACATTGTATGGGATTGCCTGTTTCTTAACACAATCACCTATTTTAAGTAATTTTCTAGAAGTTCAGTTCATTCTTCTGCTTGCCTAAGGAGATATAAAAATTTACACCTATTGTAAAAGCATGAATAAAAGCTGATTGCAGAAAGTAAAGACAATAATGTGCTCATAATACTAACTAGCTCACTTGCACTGCCTTTCTGTTTAAAGGAAGATTTGTCTTATCATCAACAGGGTGTTGATTTAGATTGCTGCTAAAATTACCCCTGTAAAAGGAGACCCACTTTTATTGCATTAGTATAGAGAACAGTTATGTACAGTCTTGACTTTTATGCCTGTTGCCAGTGGTGATCAGTCTATTAATTATTAAGCCAAACAGGTTCTGCAGCAAGAGATGACATATTTAATGCACTTGGGATACTTTTTGAAGAGGTTAACATTTACAAAATAAATAAGAAAAAAATCAACAAACCCTTTTTAGAGTAGAAATGAGCTAAGCTGATAACAGAATCAGGTAGAGAAAGCAAAGTGTTTGAGACAGCAAAGCAAGGAGGGCAATGCTTCAGTACATAAAAGACTCACATTTAGTTTCCAGCTCCTTACAGACTTCTGGTGTAACTGGAGCTAGTCTTTCAGGCTTGGCAGCTGATTTCTGTACTGATAGAGTGCAATTTGACCAAATATAGCAGTGAGAGAAAGAACTACACTCTCTACTCAGATGCAGTCACCTTCAATGGTAGCCACATCCATTTTGATTCCTCTTTACACAGCTCTCTCATGACCTGATACTTGAGCTGCAGGTCAGTTTCCTTCAGTAGCCATCTTGCCCACCCCATGCTCACGTATTTGTAATCTCAGTTCTTTAATGGGTCACTAACAGCAAAGAAGTAGCTCGTGTGGATGCACAGAAGGAAGAAGTTTCTGTGTATTCTGCACGTGGTTTGTTATGTAAACAGTACCAGAAAGGGGGCAGGAAGAAAACATTTGATGTTAATGAGCAAATACCTGCTTGGATTTCCCAGTGTCCAGGTGTCATCACTTTTTGATAAGCAGAGAACATTAAGACTGGAAATGTATCTAGAGTTATTCCTCTTCTGGTTTCAGCACACTCAGTATTGATTCAACTTTTGCTCAGTGCTCAGACTGCTAAGCATGAGAGCAAACTTGCACCAGCCATTAGGCAACGCTGTGACTTTGGGACTGTTAATCTGACTCAGCTAAGAGTGGCTGGGCTGCTGGTTTTTCAGCCCCACAAAGCTCACAAGCAGCTCAGCTCCAGCTCCCCACCAGCATTATACCGTGTAGTCAGCAAGGGGTGTGTGTTGGCAGTGGCACTATATTTTTCAGGGCACCCTGAAAAACACCAATTGGAATGGCTTTTATGAATCCTTTACAGAAAGCACATTTATCTGAAGAGCATTTCATCAGTTAGAAGTGAATGCACCAGTTGGGAGAGCTTTGGAGAACACTCAGGATCCAGTTCTTGTCATTAGAGCTTTGTTATGAGGTTTGTATAGACTGCTCCCCAGTAGGGTGATGTACCCACTTAGGAGCATTTGACCGACAGATATTGCTGCTGGTGTAGGCTGGGTGGGAAAGCCACGTGCTTCAAATGGGCATCGCAGGCTTCAGACTGCTGTTAAGGACCAACTACATCTGCTCTGAGAGAAAAACATTTACTAGAACATTAAAAAAAAAAAAGTCATGCAGATTTAATGACTGATCATACAGATGTCTAAGACAGCTTCTCCACCAAAGTAAAAGAACCAGCAATGGACATACAATATGAAAGAGAGAAAATCCTATAATTCAGCCTATTTCAGGGCATGAGAAATAGCATGCAATAGGAAAATTAGGTTGTTTAAGTATCAAAGCAGTACCTTGATTTCCATTCTCAGCTGTGTCTCATCATCCTTTCATGATCTTGGGTAAATTACTTGACCTCTCATAGCTCCTCAGCTTTGAAACAAAGAAGATTCTCCTGTCTTGATTACTTGGCTTTTAAACAACTTCAGTAAGTATGTCTTTGTGGAGGTTTTGTACAGCACCTAACATTTTCTCTCTGTGGCTGTTTTGGGGTAGGAAGCTGCATCCTTTATTTGCTATTGTAAACACAATTAATAATCACCAGAAATTTTGCACTCCATCTATAGTTCGAGAGGGGTGTTCTTATTCCCAGGCCACAGACAGAAATGATCAGGACAGAATGAATTTCTTAAGCCTTCATCAGGAGGACTTCAGATGGGACATTGGCTGTCTGGGGGTTAAAGGTTTTCAGCACTCCTTTGAAGGCACTGGCGTTGCCTGTGGAGTCTTCAGTCCAAACAAAAGAGCAAAGACACTCCAGGTCTTTTGGGACCAAAAGCAAAAGAAATCTTCCTTTGAATTGAGGAAATCTTTAGAGAAGGGACTTCAGACCTCCAGTAATAAAGGAAATAAAAAGCATCTGCACTGACAGCTCCAGTTAGGAGTAAAGAAGCACAAAGAGCTTTGAAAAACAACCAGCCTTTCATCTTCAATAGCAAGCTCAACAGCTCTGCACCAGCTGCTCTGTAAACAGCATAGCAAGGGAAAGCAAATCATTGGCACCAAATGCATTAAACATGGCAATGTCTTCAGATGACATATTTTGTAAACTTCCTCCTTACAAGTTATGCTATTTCTTAAATCTAAAGGATTACCTGCTGTATAGCAGTGGAGTCATTCTTCCAAGCACCTGGGCAGGTTCATTACCCATGTTTTTTACCGAGTTCCCCACAAGGCAGGCAGTTTGGTTAAGAGAGGATCAAATGGGATGACAGGTGACTTGGGTTCATCTTCTGTCTCTGCTTTACATTTTCTGAGGGCCAGCAAATCACTTAATCTTTGGGCCAAGTTTTCACCTGGAAAAGAACAATCTTTTGCAATTCTTTATTGACTCTATCCGTACGAACTTTTCAGGAGACAGGCAGACACTGCTTGGCAAACTCAAACCTCCTGATAACAGAGTGACTTTTCTTAGCTCTGGACCACATAGGAATTAACCCAGAGCACCCACAAACATGTATATCACAGGCTGAACTAGCTCTGAAGTCCTAAACAACAACTAAGTGAAACTACAGCCTAGATTTGTTGAGGTTTAATTTAATCGAATCCTCTCATGTGAGCAATGAAACACTACAAGCAAGGGTTAAAAGCACTGACAATCTTCCTACAGTATTCTGGGCACAGAAGCAGTTAAACACACTTAGCATCTATGTACATGAGCGGGGAGAGATTACATCCTCTGAGTGGCTTTGCTGTGATCTGTTAACACTGAAGTGACATTTTCTTTAATTTCAAACTCTGTTTCTATTATGAAAACTATGTTAGAAACGAAGGACAAGTGGAGTAATGAGCAACTGTCACTTCTTATGCCTGTGGCAAAGCACGACCAAACACCCACTTTTCCATTTTCTCCTCACGTAGAAGTCTGTTGGGATTCTTGTCACTTAAACTTCCTAAACTTCATTTCAGTAACAGCAGAATAACCATGCCAGGTATTTCCAGAGTACCCCAAGGTTTAACAACATCATGATATACATACTATGTTTGTACCACTTAAAAAACACTACAGGCTTTTTGAATAGCTGCCTGCCTTTGTGTGGAAGCAGCTGAAGAATATTCCTGCAACCAATTTCCTCAGGTTCACTCTGCTGAGGGTAACTCAGAGTAAAAACCACTGGTGGAACAGATCCTGCTGGACACTTGACACCCACTTCTGCTAAGCCCTAAAAAGCCCTGTTCCAAAAGTCACAGACCCCTTCTGACCTGGCACACAACAGTGTCATGAAGGCACTACTTAGTGGGGAGGTTTGGAGCTCACATCTGCCTAGTGGCCTTTGCCAAGCTGTCAGCCAAAGATTTCCTTAGCATTAGGCAGCCCATGCATTTCTGGGGTATCAGCTGCTGTTAGACAGATGCTCTCCCCTCCATCAGGCATGGATAGGGCAGCTCCCGAGAAGTCACCTGAGAAGAGCACAGATGTCTGACAGCGCTAAAATAGGCATTTTAATTTGTTCTCCCCACTTTGACCCATGAAATAGCATACGGGCCCCTGCTCTCCTCTTTCATTCACTGCAAAGCAGCCGCAGGGTTTCAGGAGACATTTGGGGACTGCACTTGTAATAACCCTGAACACACATCCAGCTGGTATCTGCACACTCGCTAACCATTCCAGCATGGAGAACAGCAACACTACATCCCGCTTGTCCTCAGGGCTGCAGCTCATGCCTTCAGAGCAGCTACCACTGGTGGCTCAATCCCTTGGACTGCAGAGGGACTCTGCTGGCAAGTCCTTTAGCAGCTCAGCTGCTCTTAAATACCTGCTAGGCAGGAGCAGGCTTTGCTCTCACTCAGTGCAGCCTTAAAAATCTTAACTTTTTCCCTCAAAGATGCTTCATGAAGCAAGTACAGCCAGGGAAAAGGCTGATGTTTTACATGTCTTGCCGTGGTGGGTCCTTATGGCTCAATGGGATTCCTTTAACCAGAGGCATGACACCATCATATGGGGACCACAGACTGGCTGGTACAAAGCTAAGCTTGTTGCTTAGGACCTGGTTGGATCTGCCATTATGTTTTAAGGGAATAGCACAAAATGGTGTCATCATGTGGACAAGCAGAGTTTAACGGCAAAGGAAAGGACCCTTGTGCTTTAGTCTCCAAACCAACTGCCTTCCACTCTCTGGAAACAGCAGCTTGCCAGGCACAGACAGCCATAATTACAGATATCTTTCCTCACCTCATTTTTCACCTCACTCCTTCCCCTTTGTGGATCAGTGTTATTATAAAAAGGGGAAACTGCGGCACGGACCAAAGTGGCAACTTGTCCAAGGCTCAGGGCATCACAGGCAGTCAGGAGGCTGCATCAACTGCTGGCCCATGAGCAGCATCTCTTTCCCTACAGCAGCCTCAAAAAAAAACAAGCTCTGTGGCTGGGAGGATGTTTTTCTGAATACCCACATGAGGCCTGAAGAAGACCTGGGTGACCAGACCCTGCTCTGCAGCATGGTTACAGCCTCCTGCCAGAGCCCAGTTTTCCAGAGGTGATTAGTGGGAGCAGGATGGTCTTGGAGGCCCCCTCCCCCAGCCAGGCAGAGGTGGAGGTCCCGCCCGGCGACTTCTCTCCATGGCACAACTGACCCCAGTTCAAGCTGCTGACACTTTTTTGCTCAGGGTGTTTTAGAACTTGGTTCTTTGTGAATGCCTTTTTGTGTTACGCCGCTGGCACCAGCATGGCTTGTTCCCAGCTTGTTCCAGCAGCTCCCCAATCGCTGAGGTGACAACACGGAACAAGGCACAGGCCCCGAGCTGGTCCTCACCAGGGCCTGGGAGAGAAGGGAAGGATCCTGGTGGATCTTCCTCCCTCTTCTAGGGAAAAAACCATGCCAAGTGAATGGAGATCCTTTAAAAGAGCAACACTGTGCCACAAGCAATGACATCCATTCAGAGGAAAAGAGCTAGGACCTGAGTAAAAGGCTGCAGTAGCCATTTCAGTATCTACAACGTGACCAATGTAAGACACTTTTCTTAAAGGCATTGCATGTTTGAATCGTGCTTAATGAAACTCTTCGGCATGTTGTTCCATAATGCCTTAGGAAGAAGCAGCCTGGAGCCTTTCACTGAAATCCCATATAATCTGGAGAATTTCCACTCAACAACCAGGGCTGGGAATCACGGTTCATGAGCATTTTGCACAGCACTGCCTTTCTGCAGGGTCTCACCCAGGGCAGTCGCTCTGGCAAGCACAGCCGGTGTTCTGATGGAGCTCTTGTGCTCCCTCACACCAACACGTACATAACCCAGCTCTGCTGTGTTTCTGTCACACCCGTGCTGTATCTGCAGCCACGGAACTGCTCCCAGAGCTCAATTTACAAATCACACCTTCAGCGCTGCCAGAAGGGCAATTACCTTTTTTCCCCAACAGTAAGCATGGTTATCAATGCTGGCAGGCCCTGGCTGCTCAGGAACAAAGACAAGGAGTTTTCACACATTCATGCAGGAAATCCAGTCCTGGCTACGCCGTTGTAAGGGGTCAAAGCTCAAAAACATCCTCAAAAACACCCACAATCAGCTGAGCTTGTTCTTGCTGTCAAAGGCTAAGTTTCCCTATTTATGATGCATAACATGAATGTCTCATTTTTCTGTAGAGCGCAACATTCAAGTTTCTCTCTTATAATTTTACAAGTAGCCTCCTGTGTCAGCCAATGGAAGAATATTAAAAAACAAGTGCTTCAAAAACAGGCCAAAATAATACAGGCCAAAGCTCAAACAAAACAGCCCGTATCATTGTGACAATAAAAAATCAGGCTTCTGTTGCAAAGTACCCCATGTGGATTTTTCTTTTTCCCTGCCAGTGTTGAGAAACCCAAACAGTTGTTCTGCTGGTGGCTATGTAGGGGAAATGTGGCTGAGTAGGCACTCACCCATCCTACTGCCATGAGGCATGGGTGAGGGGCCACACCAGTACCTGAAAGCAGAGTAAATCCAAATGAGAAACTGCTGCCTTCAATATTCTCAAACAATTGAGGGAGAAAACTGTTCAGGCTGCAAAGTTTAGGCTTGAATATCAGCCACGAAGCCTCCTCGTCCCCTCCTGACACAGGCAGCCCTTCCAACAGGCATACACCCACTGCAGGGACAGGCTCTAGGGCACAAATGAGGTCCAACATAAGCTCAGGGATGACTGGAGTCCTATGGCTGTCACCCTTTTCACAAAGAAGCCACCAGGACTTGCTGTACAGAGAAACCAGGTCACCACCAGTAATGCGTGGTGAAAAGCAACCTCGCGGGCATCGCCTCACACAAAGCAGGGGATGCTTTTTCCAGGTCCTAGACGAGCACCAAGGCACCTTCAAAATCAAACCAGAGCAGAGTAAGGAAACTTAGCTCCATGACCAGTGGAGGACAGACAGATGGACACCTGCTGCCTCAGCTGATGCCACTGATTCATGCAGTTCATGCAATGCCCTTTCCACCTCAGACCCCCTGGCTCAGCAGTTTTGTTACAGGTGGGTCACTTCCAGCCCCTCAGTTTATTGCCTTCCTCAATTCATGCTACCCGGTACTTCTCTATTTCCCCCTTTTTCTCCTCCCCACGGCTATTATATGAAACCTAACCAATTCCCAGTTTCATTGCTTTCAAGACTTTTATTTTCCCACTCTAACTCTCCAGCCACACATTCAGGAGTGCAAAAGGGAAAGCCATGAGGGACTGTGTTAGAGTCATGGTCCTATCATTGCTGTGCTGTCCCTCTCCATTGGAAGACTTCACACATTAGAGGCATTGCTGAATCAAAGCTAGAGTTTTAAGACCAAGGGAGCCCTCCACACTCCTTTTACAGATGGAAAAAACACAGCCTGTAATGACGAGGGCAACAAGTTTATTTATTTATTTTTTTCCCCCTCAGGCTGATATTTCCTTGTTACCTCAGTTGCTTCTGTTTGTTTTTCGCTTTCTTTCTACCACCAAGCTTGCCCATCCACCCTGCACCTGAACTGGACTGACCAGCCCCATCCCACAGCCCGCCACACCAAGCCACTCAACCCAAAAGGTAAAGGGCTAAACCCAGATTAGAGGTCAAAGTAAATATTGCTCTGAAGGGTTTTGTGTTTGGGAACAGGTAAGTGTTTGTCTTACTGGAAAGCTGCTTTAATTCATTGTTTTCAGCTAAATAAATGCAAGGGCACAAGAAAGCCACTGACACACTGAAACACAGGAAATCTCCAGCACATAATAGAGCGGCCAGCGCACGAAAGCACAGTAACTCATTCAAGTACTCTGAAATTCTCAGCTGAAAATTACTCTGTCATTACACTTGATTATTTAGAGGCCTTGAGTGCTCTGTCCAAGAGGACAACCCATTTAATCCAGTTACGTCTTATGTGTAAAACTCAATACCCAGGTTCTGGACCAAGAGAGCAGCCATCATGCCAAGGGGACAGAAGCCTTTTTTACCCTCCTTCATAAAACACCGTGTAGGGCACAGAGACAAACACCTTTCCCCATCATGATTTACAGTCTGCAGTGTTGGTCAGCCCACAGAACAAGACAAGTGAATCACTCGCAGCCAAATCAGATCTCCTTGATCCAGAGAGCCACTGGCAGAGCCCAAAGAAGCAGCTAAAGACACCACAAATCACCTTGCATTGGAAGCTCCCTCCTGTCTCTCCCTTTGTTACAGGTGGGTCACTTCTCAGCTTCCTGGTGGAGCTAAGTACCTGGCATGGCGTTAGCATCACACACCAGGCACCTCTTCCAAGGATGGGGAGAAATCAGCCATACCACAAGGTGCAGAGAGAAGAGCAAATACAAATGGCCCTCCAAGATAGCAGTAGGCATTGTTTCCCATCTCACAACAGAGCACTGACCAGCAAGAAATGTAACAGCTTGGTCTTAATAGTAAAATTCTCCAGTGCATTCTGCAGTGGTATCAAACAGCTGGTAAGCATTAAGGGCGATTCCAGCTACTGGGCCCTTAATAGAAGAGGTACCTATAAAGGTTTTGCTCTGGCAATCAAGCCCTTGAGATGCTGATAGCCCTTGTGGGGTTTTTATATAAAACCTCCTAGCTTTATAAGCAGGGAACTTGGAGCCTGTTGCAGGAGCAGGCTGAAATATGCAGTGAGATTACAGGTTCCAGCAGCTGGAAACCAGACACGCATCCTGCTTTTAAAGCCCTATTAGGAGCAGAGTGGACTGCTATGATTTCAAGTAGGGGTTTATTTAAAAATTTTAGAAGTATTTCTGATGTGTTTTTCCCAGACATAAATAAATTGATGTAATCTCTTGGCAGAAAGTGCAAGAAAATTCTACCTTGTTGGGACTGCACGAGCAGATTTACCAGCTTTGTCCCTGAAATCGAAGGGCATGTCTGAGATCATCCAGCCTCATCCAGGCATCAGCTGAATGAGTGGCTGCAGTCTCCCACACCACCAGTTCAATCAGGCTCTTGCTGGGTGACAGTCTGGGTTAATTGCAGGGGTCAACAGCTGAGCTCAGGGCGGTAAACACTGCAGAGGGCAGCTTTCACTAACACACTCCTGTGGCAGAGGAAATCTATTTCCTTTACCTGAACAGAGGAGATGAGTAAAATCCCACTGAGACCAGCAGATTTCATAGTGCATGTGATGGGCTGGACTGAGAAGTGGGGAACAACCAGCATGGGCACTTTATTCCTGCATCTTTTCCTAGCAATGCCAGACACCGGCTGTTACGCCTCAAAGCTCTGCCAAAGCTTCATCCTTTTCCTGGTGGAGAAATGGGATAGAGTAAGCAGTGAGGTCCAGGTGTTGCAGGACTCTGCTGAGCCTCAGTAGGCTGTTTTCTGCACAGATCCATCACGCATTTCTGCACCCCCAATGCCCCTTGTCAGTCTGCCACCAAACTGCTTGGGGGTAGGAGCCGTGCGCTCATACAGTAGCTAGAAAAATGGAGCCTTGGGATTTGTTTATGCCTCTGCACACCATAAAGAAGTGTCCCTCCGGGACCAAGCTGGGTTTGGAAATAGGGAAAAGCCAGTGGCATACAGCAAGGCAGGGGGGAAGCCTGTCCCCACAGCCAGCCCAGCTCTCGCCTCCCGATGCCCAGAGGCAGCGGGGCGGCCGCCCCCAGGACCGGGCAGGAGTCAAGGCCTCCAGGCCGAGGGTGCCCACAGCCATGGGGACAGGCAGACCCAACCTCCCCAGAAGGAGGCGGCGGGCCTGTGATCTTTCCACTGCGGATGAGTCACTTCCAAGCGGGCTATTAAGTTATTACAATGTATTATTATATTAACGTCATTGCCATTTTCAGGAGAAGATAAACCTAATTTTAATCTGCTCTTAATTGAAAGCTTATCAAGAGACTGGCTCCATCGCTACGCAGTGAGAGGGCTTTTTTTTTTTTTCTCCTCCTTCCCTTCCCCCTCTCCATACGTCGCACCCTTAATGCTGATGAAAAGAAACATCTCTATTCATTAGAGAAAAAGCAGCTCGGAGTCAATCAGGTCTGTTAACCTCCAGCCTGGGCTGTTATCGACGATCAGACCTTTCCCAACAACAAAAAACCTGCTGGGGACTGCGGTTTGGAGGCCTGTTGTAGCAGTTCCCTTAGCTGTTCCTCTTTCTGTTGGGGTACTTGACAGTTTCCATTAGGTGAAGTGAGAATATTAAAGATATTTGAGCAGCTCTGGGAGAAAGTTGAGTATATAATACAAGGGGACTGTGCAGATTTTAATTACAGATTCTCCCAAAAATCCATAGAATGTCTGATTAAACTCCTAATTACTTTTAAAGAAGTGAATAAGCAGTCAATAAGATGAACAGCAGTCTCTCTCCTCCTCTCTTTTTCTTCTGAGCAAGTTCCACGCTGATAGCATGCTGCAGATGTATTACCACAGGCAAGTTACCAGGAGACTAAAGGGGAAACATTTCTCTAAAGACTCCTTCCAAGGAACTTTTTGTGACATCCTCAATACCAAGGCCTGCTCTGAAATCGATCGGGTTGTGGTGATTTGCACCAGCCGAGGAGCTGCCCGTTGCCCCCAGCAGTGACTTCATTTTGCAGGATTATACATCAGCTTTTCCAGCCGAGCTCGCCGGCCCTTGGGGGGCTGTGGTGGGGTTTCTTCCCCCTCTCCAGCACGAGGAGATGATGCTCACATGATGTACGCCTTGTCCCTGAAGGCTGCAGTTGCTTCTCCTGGCTGTGTTTTATTACTGGCACATCACATAACCACACTGAGCAATGTCACTTACCCGACTCTGTCAGACTGGGCGGCTGGCGGCAGTGTCCACCCTGAGAGCCCTGACCCAAGGTCACAGCTTGGTGTCTCCACAGCTGAAGATGTGGGCACCTCTGTGCCAAGCAGAGCTGAGAGAAGTACGGTCATTCCAACGGGGGCTCTCACTGGATGAGGAGAAGCTTCTCGATCCTGGCCCTGTGGGCCCTGTTCCAGCCTATTCATTGTAGGCTGAAGGTGGGACCCTTTCTGAGCTGGTGTACAGTGAGACATGCTGACCAAGCCAACGCTGTTCCCAGGGCACAGCCACACTCACGGCCTGTTTTTCAAGCCATTATTATTTATTTTGCTGTCTCCAATGCCCATATGCTCAACCCTGCAAATAGCTTTCATTTCCCCATCTCAGGAAGCGGGAGTGTTTCTAAGGGGTCACCTGCTCCAGGGCTTTCATTCTTCATCTCCAAATATCACCACGCTCTGCCTCTCACCTATTTTTTATATTTTCCTCTCAGAGAAGACACAGCTACCCAAAACCTCCTCCTATACCACCATCGGTGATTTTCTAGACAAAGACTGGGAAGCAGCCAGCCCAGCTGCTTAGGGGCAGTAACTACCCATCTCCCCCATCCCTGTCCATGGTGCCAATGCCATGTGCTCTGTGATGTGGCCAGAACCACACTTTATCCAAAAACCCAGGGGAGAACAAAACTAGGAAGGGAACGAGAAGATTTTGCAGTGCATTGGAGAGGTTGATTAATTCCTAAGCCTTGAGCCAAGGGGACAGGAGAAGAAAGAAAGGATCTTGGAAAGGGAAGGGGGGAAGGAGTTTGCTCCGCAACCAAGGCTGGGTAATAAGGCATATATGGCTTCCAGTGACAGTGTGTGAATTTACAGTATAATAAAGATATATACGGCCATTTGGAACAAGCTATTTCTAACATAAAACGACTCTGTATATTGATTGCCCGAGGAATTTGTACAGAACCTTATTTCCAGACATATAACTGAGCATATTATTTACTCACCATAAAAGCTGGATAAATGGCCAGACTCCAGGAGGGTGTGAGGCAATGGTAGCTGTTCATTGACAGGATGAATGGAAGGAGGTTTGAGCATGACAGAGAATGCCAGGATGCTGGGACCTATCCCACCAAGCCAGCAGCTTCAGCGAGTCACTGCAAATGTATAGATCAGATGTATCTATTTGTGTTTGTTTAAAAAAAAAAAAAAAAAAAAAAAAAAAAAAAAAAAAAAGTAGAATGTTCTAAAGCAGAGCAGGCTAGCAGGCTCTTATAGGGCAGCATATGAGCAATTACTTGAGGCCCCAAACCATGGAGGCCCAGCTAGACGCCACATCAGTCGCTTACTTAATGATAAGGGAGAGATGACAGCTGTAGATCGACCCTTGCCTTGTCTCCCATGAGCCCAAAGCCAGCCAGGTCTGAGCTACTGGCTCATTTCCAGCTGGATGGAAGTGCCTGAATGGTACTGTGGAGCTTGGACAGCAAACACTTCCAGATCCCCTTTCACCTTCCCGAGAGATCCCTAGGCATACCAGTTTCCAAAGGAAAAGGTATGGGCTATTTCCTTTCCAAAGGAAAAGAAAGGAAAGGAAAGGAAAAGGCTTTGTAGGTTTCTTTGTCTTGCAAGAACACCCTAAGCTTCAAAGTACTTCCTAGGAAATGTGATGCACACATCATCTGGGAAATGCAAACAAGACTTGAAGGAAGAAAGAGTCTGAGGATGAGAGAGGAATAGAGAAATACCGTATGGTTTCACAGAAGATAAGCAGGCAGTAAGACCAGCTCAGAGACAGGGAATTCTGCAAAGTTTAGCAGCTCTACTGCAATTGTATTTAGGCTATTAATAGTTTTGCTTCGACTTGTAAAACAGGTGAACAAGCAACGCTGTGATCTTGAGTATTCTCCTCCCCATCTCCTTGCCTTTCACACTCCATCGCAATGTTATGCATAAGTGATACCAAGTCCAGACTGAGATCCCCTGCCTGGCAGGGACTGCATCATTTCCATATTCTGTTAAGTGTCCAGATAGTCCCCGCATAGCAGTTACACGTAGAGACCCAAAGGACTGGCCAGGCAGGTGATTGGGTCTTGATTCATGACTTCTGCTCATCAGCAAGGTGCTCTAATAATGAGGATGGAAAAAACAAGGTGTAAGAGGCTGTGAAAGGGTTGTAAAACTGCCTTTATGTTCAGCACACAGCCGCTCCACAACAGCAGCCCAGAGTATCAAGGAGGTTGAATATTCTTGTACTTCTGCTGCCACCTAAAGGAAATTTCTCAAAAATGTTCTGAAATGTTGTGGAATAACCATACGTAGGTTTCCATGCTGGGGCAGGCTTCTAGCTGGAGAAAAAGAAAAAGAAAAAAAAAAAAGATCCATTTGGAAAACAAAATATTATGTTATGTTACGTTGTTATGTTATGTTATGTTATGTTATGTTATGTTATACTTCTCTCTTCCAGGAATCTGCTCCAGTGTCCTGGTAGGCCTGGTAGGTTTCAGCACGACCACGATTGCCAAAGGATGGGGCCAGGGTACTTGTAGTGCCAGCACTGCAAGGACTCCAGCAGTGACGGTCTTGATGGCCATGGTCTAAGGATACAGATAAGGGAATGTTCATAAACAGACACAATATCTTTAATTACACAAGCTGACCTAACCAGTAAACAGCTTAGTCAGAAATATATTTTCTTCATCCGGGGTTCAACACATAAGTTCTTGTTAAATGGATCCTTCTGAAATAGTTTTCCTTAAGGCACTCAATTCCTATGTTTGAGTTTTCCTCATTATTCAGGGGAGACATTGGGTCCTTTGCTGCCTTTGAAGAGACGAGAAGGTCAGGCAAGCTTTAGAAACCTGGCACCATGGCCTTTCCCTGACATTGGCTTCCTTTAATGCAGCTCACTTGGTCGAATCCATTCTTCTGGGATTATTTTTTTTCCAGAATTGGGCATATTCCAATGGTGCTGCTGGTAGCTGGGCAAAGCAAAGATTTCTAAAAGGAAATGTTGTTCCCATACTGTGCATAAAATAGCAATAACTTTGTTTAAGCTTCTAAGCTGAATAAATGCCCAACACCAGAAGTTCTGTACAGTCAGCACTAGCGAGCCCAGGGAAATATTAAATTGCCTCATAAACTGGAAGCCAAATGGAACTATTACTTAAATGCTCAAAAAGTATAATTTGCTGCTGCAGATCAACGAATTGCCTTATTAAATAGAAGGAACATTACTATATGAGTGAAATTGGCTTTACAACTTTAACTGTGGAGTTCACATTTTAATAACCTTACGTTTAAGGGGTAACATAACATAGCCTATTTAGCTTTCCACCACGTATGCACATGAGGGCATGCATGGACAAGTGCTCATCTGACATTCAGAGTGGTCAGAAGTACAGAAAGTTCGGAGTGGCCAGAGTACAGAAATAGCATTGAAATGTATCAGAGAGTAAGAGCACTTCTCATGAATGGGACCATACCTCTAGTTCAGGACACTAGGGCAACCAGTCCAGGATGAATAAGTAGATGCTTCCTGATATCCCAGTATGAAGTGGCATGTTTGTCAAGAACTGGTAGCTGTGCATAAGCTTCAGTGCACAGCGTGCCTTGATGTATCACTCCATGACGTGAATGTCTACTGAACTTATTACCTTCCTCACATATTTACTTTTCGGGACGACTGAACACTGTGTTGTCCTTATTTCACAGAGAGTTAAGCTGAAATGCATATGCATTAAGCAATTTGCCCCAAAGTGTCATATTGCCATGTGTCATTTGATGAGAGCTGCTCTACCCTGGTGCTATTCAGGAAGCCGTTTGACTCCCAGCCTGTGACTAATGTCTTGCCTGAGCAGTCTTGTCAGGAGATGTGATTTCTACATATGCTTTCCTTCTCCCTGCGTTCCACAGAAACTGCATTTACCCAATTTGGTCTAATACTTTCCCCATTTATCCTCACTAGGGACTTTCAGCTTGTCTCGATACTGGAAACAGAAACTATCTAGGTCACCAGCCATAGATGAATATGACCTTTTAATTAGCTGATCTGAAACTGCTGAGGAATTGGGAATGGGAGACAATAAGGATGATTTTGAAAAAGAGAATGAAATAAAGAAAATAATGCTTCCAAAAAGGATTGTCTCCCTGTGATGCCTTGTCTTGCTTTCCCTCCCAGAGCACACCACAGGTGCAGCCAATATCCCCACGAATCCTCAAAGCAGAGGCTGTACAGGTACGCTGATGTGCTGTGCTCTGAGGCTCTGGGCAGCATTAACTCCCCAGCCAGCAGCTCGCGTGACTGACGTCAGAACATGTTTCAAATCAGAAGATGAAAACCAACAGGGAAATCAGAATGATGGGATTTTATCATACCATTTTACTCCCCAAATGCCTGAATTGGAAAATATTTTTTTCTCCAGTACTAATGAGCATGTATTTTCAGTTCCTTGCAATGGATGGTATTCATGCCTACCCCCAGTTGCCCTCGAGGAGTTGTCTGCAGAATACAGGAATTCCCAGAGTCTGCAAGTATGGAAGCAAGCAGGTAACTCCCACTAAATATCTGTGCAAGCGTGATCACAGCCATGCAACACCTCTGACTTCTCAACCATCCAGAAGGTGAAGTTTGCTCAGCATGCATTTAGGTGGCTTGCAGGCAGAGGAAACAACTCCTGCCCCAGCCGAATCAGGAGGCTGTATGCTGAAGTCCTGCTGAAACACAGGCATGGTGGCTACTCAGAACACTCCCCACCTCTGTTTTTGTCTCTTCCAGAAAGGCAAAATAAATAAATAAATACATGCACGGATAAATAAATACACAGATAAATAATTAAGCAAAGCAAATAACACCACACACACACACCGAGACAGGAGTATGCATTTCATATTCTAGCAATCCAAAATGTGTCCCTGAGGCCTTGGGTAGCATTTACCTCCCAGCCAACCAAAATTAATTTTGCTTGCTTCTAACATCTCATGAAACAGTGTCTCTAATTCTTTATTCCACCATGTGTTCTTACCTACATCTACTAATTTTTGTAATGGCAACCAGGAAAAAAAAGCAATCAGGTTTACTTGCCATGCTTTGACTTTAAAATCAAAAGTTCCCAAGAGTTCTCAGTGGGTTCTCCTCCCCAAAGCAAAAGCCCTCACTCTCTCTTGTGTTATGCCAGAACCGTAATTACTGCAGCAGCACAGCACTTGGTCTGAGTCCCCTCCACTTCAATGCAAGCTTTGGTGCTCCAAAATTCAAGCAAAAAATCAGAGCAATACTAGGCACAAGATGCGCTGTGTACATACCAACACTTAATGGGCCTGAAAAACACATCTGTAACTTCTGAGCACCAGGAAGATGTAGTCACATTGGAACAGCTTTCTTGGCTTAAAAAAAAAAAAAAAAAAGAAAAAGGAAAAAAAAAAAAAAAAGAGAGAGAGAGAGCCATAATTGCTCCTCAAGATCTTTGCCCTTCTGAATAACCTCAGAGTATTTCAGCTATCTGGCCTTTCTTGAGTCCCCAGCAGAAAGTTATCCTGCTAGCATCATTATTGCTGCAGAGAGAAAAGCAAGACAGGAAGTTAGGTGACAGATCAGAGACAAGAAAAGCACTTTATTTTGGTTCAGCAATGTGAAGGAGAAAGGTCTTTTATTTTCACTCAGTTAACAAGTTGCTTGTAGAGATGTTCCCTTCCTGTCAGCAGCCCTGTGTCCGGATGAAGAATTTCTGCACTGCGTGTAGAAATATTTACGTGGAGGTAAGCCAATGGATGGATCAGAGGACAAGTTCTCTGCCTGGGATTAGAGGAAAATTATCTGTGCTCTTTATTCTCTGTTTAGCACGGCTTGCTGTGAGGTGCCTGCAGGCAGCAGCGGGAGTGATGCTGAACTGGATGAGGGTCTTTTTGGCATCCCCAAGCCGTGTGGTACAGAGCACACCCCCAGGCTGTGGGCCGGCAGAGCCGGGCTGTGGTTCACGGGGAGTGGCTGCAGCAGATCTGACACAGGCACGGGCTGCAGACTGGGGTGTGGGATGAAATCCTGCTCAGATTTGTTCCTGGTACTGGAGGAAAAGAAATTGTGTGCATACATTATCACACTTCACGTGCTTATCCAACCGTTATCAGTGACAGCTGCCTAACGCCAGGCTGGCACATATAAGCAGTGACACCAGATACGAAGAGGTCCATGAAGCAGAACAGACCTCCACGCAGATTCAGGCTTGCTTTGGAAAGGCTGATCTGCAGAACATGCTAGTATCCTCCGCTATCCACTTCCATCAGCAGTAAATTTCCTTGGATTCCTCACATCATTAGTGCAATACTGGCATAGCTTCTGTTCATTTATTATTTTTTTTCTAACGCACACATTTACGGTTGGAAAAGGGATAATGTAGAGAGACCTGTGCTCATTTTCATGTGCTTCAGAGCCCACAGACAGATTCAACACTCTGCTTCCACTGAACTGGCATTGGACCCTCTGAAGTTATAAGCCCACTAACGAGAGAGAACAGCCTTTTAGTACTTCCAGCAAGGCATCTTTCCTGTCTGCAGGTGGGAGACACCCACACGCCCAGCTTCACTGTAGTGAATGCCAAACAAGCCTGATAAGAGACAAAGTTAGTGCCTGAAATAACAACAGGCCATGGAAAAGGAAAGCTTGTCTGGCACTGTGTAAGAGGAGCCTTTGGAGCATCTGTGGCAGAGACAGTCTGAGGAGCAGAGAAACCAGGTCTGTGCCCCTGGATGCCCTCTCACATGCACATGTCCATGGGCAACTCTTAAAATTACTGTTTCACCTGCTGAGAGCTCAGTGTTAATTACAGGAGTCTAGACTGAGAGCAAAACCCAAGGCATTAGAGGCCAATGTGTTTAGGCCAGAAGGTAGAGGAGTACAAGCAATAAAAAGAATTGTATTAAAGATATGAACCACCTAGCAAGGGGACTGGAAGACCTATAAAAACAAGGAGAAGTGAGTTAGGAAGATTATTAAGGAACCAGAAAGAGATATTGAGTATCAGACTTACAGAGAGGTTCCCAGAAAGCACTGTGCACTGTGGACAAATCTGCAGCAGACAGAAAGTAAACAAGACAATTACTCCAGTAAAAATCATAGGGGGGAACTGGAGTCAGCAGGTGTTGAAATGGGGGAATTTATGAAGCAATTTTTTTCCTGCTGCCTCTTTGCAGGGAGAGGAGGGGCCCAGTGCTGTGACAGGGGCTACATCTCTGGAAGGGAGAGGGCTGGATAATGCACGGACAGTAATAGAAATGGTTTGGGAAAATATAGGGCATTCACCACCTCCAGATACATGAAACACCTGCTTAAAGGAGAAAACACACCTAGCAGCTGTGCGGGAAATGAAGGTAACAGCCAGAGAGCATCAGGTCTGAGGAAGGAATCTGAGAACATCCAGCAGTACCAGCAAAGGAGCACAATGGAAGTCACATTTTGATTAGAGTTAGAAAACTCTCCTACTGCATTAGCACAGCACTGAGATACCCAAGCTGGATTGGGGAAGGAGCTGGGCAAGCCTGTGCCATGCCAGCAGCAGGCTGTGAGCATGGTGCCGTGACCCCATGAAGCCCCATTTCACTGGCACTTAGAGCTCCAAGGTACGGCTGATCCAAGCACAAACAGAAAGAAAGGCAGGTCCAGAGCACAGAGGAATTGGCAATCTGCACGTACCATTACCCTGAGGTGGTCCTGGACAAATGGGTAAAGTCTTTTCCCCTAATTCATAACATCCAAGCAGAAGAAAAAGGATGTGTTTTGGATGTGTGTGGCAGCCTTACGGCAGGACAGCAAGAAGGTCTGTGCCTTATCCTCTGGTCGTGACTCTGAGGAATCTGCCATTAGCTCTGCCCGTGAGCCGCAGCAGTCCCTCTCAGGGAAACAAGGCTGTACAGGTGGGACAGGAGAGATTGAGGCACAAACCTGTTACAGAGGCTTGGCCTCTTCCTTCACACAGGGAGCCCATGGAGCAACTGGCAATTCCTTCTTTAGATCTGTAAGAACTCCATTCAAGCCAGAGCAATTACAGGAGTTAAAAAATAATCCAATCCACTTAACTAGATCTCCTGGCTTCCACGCCAGATCTCAAAAATCCATTTTCCAGTCTGACAGCAGATTTGCAGGGCAGTAAGACACAGTATAGCAAATGGCTGTGATTTTACCTCTTCCTTAAACTCAGCTTTCCGGGCTGTAAGCCACAGGTGCTGGGAAATGATGATACAAAAATACCAGATTATTCTCAAAGGAAGAGTCCCTCACCAGTCTCTGCTCTTACAAACGCATCTGTGTGGGGTGAGCCCTACTGAACAACTCAGCCTTGGTGAAGGTGTCCAGCAAGGAAGAAGTACAGATATCCTGAGGCCTCGTTTCCCACTCACTTTGTGCCTTATCTCAGGTAACGCCTGTATCCCCACGTCCACACAAGCAAGGCTTTCCTTAGAAACACGGCAGGGTTGTTTTCCAGATCAGCTCTAAAACGTCAGCAGCGCTGTGCTTCCTAAAAGCTGGGGGGGCACCTTCAGGTCCGTATGATCAGCAAGGCAATGAATGCCCAGTGTTGTCATGCCTATTTGGTAGCTGGTTCATTTTTCCTGACCCACAGTTAGCCTCTAATTAGTACTTACCTAGTCACTAGTGGTAGGGATTAATAGGATGAACTGCCACTCAGGAGACCTAATTTCCTTCCTGCTTATTCTGCTGTCTCTATATGGACAGTGCCTTCATTACAGACTGCGCAGAGTGTGTCCACCTATTTTCAGTTTTTGTGCCCATTTCCATGGCAATGCTGTTCAGGCTCAATTTTCCAGGACAAATGAATGTTTTAAATCGCATTCCCCATAAGCATTAGCTCTGGGGACCGTATGTGGCAAATTTACAACTCTTTCAATTTGTCTACAGGAAGATGAGGAACATGACTGCTTGTAAATAACAGGTTTGAGGATATAAATCATCGCTCTGCTTCCATCCATCTGTCCCGCAGACTCTGCAGCTAAAAATGCACAGTTCATTACCACCTAGTTGTTAGCCAAGTTCCAAGCGGTGTTAATACGCATCTTCGTGCATCAGTGGCAGACGAGGTCGATCAGCTCAGCCCTGCTCCGAGCACGGCAGAAGCGGTAATGCTGCCTGGTGGAGAGACTTTGCAGGTCCTGCGTGTGCTCAGGACAGCCTCTTTCACCTATTCCCCAACGTGCTGAGGCTCTGAGCATTGATTTGTGTGGGGACGAGGGCAGAGCAGACGCTGCTCGAAGCGCAGAGCAGTGTCTAGCAGGCGCGGGTAAGCAGCTGAGTGATGGGTGCTACAGGAAGGCTTGCAAGTAAATAATATATCTGTCTCTTCTCTGATGTATGTTGCACAGCAACTAATTCCTTCCCCTCTGCATAGCTGCTGCTGAAGTACGGTGGCTGACTACACTCTCAGCGATGGCCTGCCCCTGAACATGGGGTAGCAATGCGGAGCCCCGCCACGCTATCTTGACTTTGAAGAATATTACAGTAGCTTTAAAGCTCTCAGACATTAAGAGACCATTACTCACTGTCTCCTCAGAGCTGATGGAGTCCTTGCCCTATGTGTTCTCCATTTAACAAATGTCACCGACTGTTTTACAACACACTCCGCCGAGGAGCAGAGGGATCTTTCAATTCAAACAGAACGGCGATAGATTTAAGCAGCAAGGAGCGCTTCGTGCTTGCTTGGGAGCAAAGCAGTTCTGCAGGCAAAGGGGAGGGTAAGAGGTCCCAAAAGAGACTGTCCTGAACACAGAGGCTTTCTGCAGGCAAACCCTGTCCCTTGCAGGCTGAGAGATGCACCCAATGTCATGCAGCAAGTCTGTAGCAGAATTAGGGCTCGTGTGCTTCAGCTCTCACCTAACAGGGCAGTGCCAGGCTTCACGAGTTCTGGATACAGCAGCCAGGCCTCCAAGGTGCCTGAAGCAAGGAGAGAGGACAACACGGAGCTGCCAGGTGCTTCCCATGTGGGCAGCAGCAGCTCAGCAGCGCTGTTGTTTCAGCCTCCAAGCTGTGGGAGATGAAGTTGACATCAAATCTTCATCAGTTCAGACGATAATTAATGCTTCCCCGTGTTAACCCAGGAGATAATGTGGAAGTCTATAAATGTAGTCAGTGGTAATCATCAACCTACATCCCAGTAATGTTGTGAAGGAGAATTAATAATTGTACTCTTTTTAATACAGAGAAAATGTTATATTATAGCTAAGTATTTTTTTTTCAAATCTGAACTGGACAAAGATAAAACAGCACAGCCACTCCACACTATCATAATAGCTTCCATTCCCTGGGCATAACGGATTTAATATCATTATCTAGAGATAGTATGTGTTCCCATTCTTCTGAAATCACCTACTCTTTGTCTATGGTTAATTACTTTGTATGAGAGCTGCTTAAAAATTATTTCCCCAAGTGGAAAATTTGGATGAAAATGAGAACATTCTGGTCTGGAATCAAAATTCTCAGCGGAAAACTGATGTGTTTTTCTTTCTCCCTAACTGTGCAAAGCATTGTATTAAAAGTTTTAAGTTTGGGTTTTCTACTGAAAAGCATCTACTTTCTCCGGTTTTGTTTTTGTTTGTCAAAGAAAGAAGATGCCTTCCATGAGCTGCTTTTTGCTATGACAAAACTAATTTATTTTATTTTTTTTTTTGCTTTAGATCTAACCATTGCATGGGTCTTGCTGCTACAGCAGCTAACAATTACCCCAAAGGACTCAGTATCTCTGACATATACTTATTTTTTTAATGTTCTCACACTGTGCTTTGCACCAATGCCCCGTCTTGTGCTCACTGGAATAAGCTCAGCACAGGGGAAGTGGATTTCCAGAATCAAACCCAGGGCCGGAGGTGGGCGATATTATTTTAACCTACCTCCTTGTTCCTTCAGGACCATGCCAGAAGCAGTCTGGCAGTTCTCAGCGCTTGCTTCTGGAGGCAGAGCAATTCTCTGCAACCACAGCTGGAACAGCCTTTTTCACCTTCTACCCTAGGACCAAACAACCTTCCCCCGGGCCTCATCAGGGCCAGCCGATTGTGAAATGGCTGTGCAAGAGGGGTACGAAAGGCAGGAGGAACTTGGACGCTGTTCCAGCCTTAATGTAATAACAAAGGTGCTGCTGAGGAGTGATGTATTCTGTGTCCCTCAGTCCCTCCAAGATCCCAATTAATACGATTCCATTAACTTCAGAAGGTGTGCTAAGTAGTAATGCTCTGGGCCATTAATTCCAACAACGTCAGCATGCTCTTGCTATGACATTTGCCTTAATTAGTACCATAACCCACTACTTGACTGCAAGCCTTGCAGGTAATAACTCATACGCCAGGCCCCCATAAACAGAACTTTGGGTGCTCTCTGCTAGAAGCTGTAACCAACCTGTACACGTTAAAAAGAGGTAGGCAGTGGGACACGGGGTTTACAATGCGGTAAGAGAAAAGAAAGGGGTTGAAAAGGATGCTGCTGAAGTTATTGTAACTCTATGGGCCTTGGTTCCCCCCTAGGGGTCTGCAAGGCTTCAGAACTGACTGTTTGTGATGTTCTTCAGAGATCCACCAAAAAGCAATAGGCTAGAGGAAGTGTCCTTGGATGGCATCAGTTTGTAGTAAGCTCTAGGCAGCTTGTAAAATCTTCAGATGGATTAGATTCGGCTGAGAAGGATTTGGTCCCTTGAAAATGAGAAGCGAGGTCCTTATCCACCCTGTAAACAGTCCCTGAACTAGTCAGACTCTCTGCTGCCAGAAATCAGTATGAGGCATCTTGCTTTGTTTCTCCCTCGGTGATAACAAGGCTGTCCTTGGGGAGAGGAGGGGAGTGGAGGGGGGCAGGATTTGTAATTTAGAGTGGGGCAAGAACACTTAGTGGCAGAGAGAAGCAGCTCTCAAGGAAACTGAAGTACGTTGTGCCTCTTAGAAGTAATCTCTTTTCAGATGACAACGTATTTCCCAATTCCTAATGAAGCAGGCTGCAAAGCTCCCTTGAGATGTGTTTTTTGAACACGTTTTATCTCCAAGGAAAGCCAGATGTGCAGGGAAGGAAAGGAGCCTATCCAGATCGCCTATTTTTCAGGGACAGAGCTCAGACTTGTGTTTTAAATAGGGGACAATTACCTGTTCCAGATTATCTATAGCTTTGCAGGTGGAAGGTACGACATACACCTTGGAGAAGAGCACACAGGGATCTTCTGTGGTCACTATTGCAAGAGTAATAAGCATGAGCCCCCCACCCAAAAGAAACTATTTGGGCACTCTGCTGGCTGCCACAGACAAAGGGTTTGGAAGGACAGAAAGCAGAATGCAGTGAGGACCACCAGATTTGTTTGCTTTCCAACACAGCTTCTAAAACTTAATAAGTAATTCGCACTGACAACAGTCAGCAAAGCAAACGTCATTCTAGGAAACATTTTCTGGACGAGCCAACCACAAGTAGCATGGGAAAGAACTGGTGATGCCCCGAAATATCCATGCTCTTGAGGTTGGTACATTTGGGCCAGAAGCCTCCCAAGAACAAGCAGCCTTGTTACAGGGTCAGATCTCCAGCAAGGCACTCTGGAAAAGTATCAGCATGGGACGGCAGTGATGCTAGTGGGCACGGACCAAACAGTCATGCAGAAAAATGCAGGTTGCTGGAAGGACGCTGAATATCGAATAAAGGCAGGAAATGTAACCAAAAATTTCATCTCCTTCAAACTGGTCCGTTTGAGATCAGCCCCAAAAAGCCCTAAAAGAGATTCTGATGCACAGAGTGTCTTCCAAATGTTATCTCATTCTCCACCTAGGCACGACAAACAGATGTTCCCAGTAACAACACCTCTTGTAGCTAAATGAGATAACACAGTTGGCTGAGAGGTGCCAGAAATGTTGTTCCCAGCCCATTCATTCCTTGTCTTTCCAGCTGAGACTGACAAGAAGAAAGGCGCTGACTGCCAGTTAGAGTTTCTGAAGGCAACGCTACTCCAGAAAGAATTCAGATGAGACGAAACCACTCATTTCCCCCAGGACTTCATTTTCATCAGCAGGGAAGAAAATGTAATACATCCCTGCAGGCCCTTGACACTGAAGTCTGCAGGCCTCGATCTGATCTCTATTATACTCATGTAAATCAAGGCCCGCTTGTACCACAGAGCCGGTGACACTTCACCACTTCAATATTAACAAGGCCCCAGATATCACTCTCCCTGTCATGCAGTCTGAAAGGAGGTGGAAGATGCCTTGATTGCGATTCAATGCCTTTAATTTCCACGTGTGAGTTGGCCAATTGCTAAAAGAAAGGAGAGAAAGTGCTGAGGCCAAAGGGAAGGTCCGTGCTGGTGCAGTAGCTGGAGCAGGTCTCCTCTGTGCCAGGACAGCGCAGAGTCACTGGGGGAAGATGTTAACCGAGGGGAGGAAGGGCACCAGTCCCCACGAGGGCAGCATCACCCACCAGACTGACATCCCCCCATGCCCACACCTATCCTCTGCCCCCTGGACTCTCAGAGTCCCGGTGTGCTCGGTGCTAGAAAGAGCTCTGAGTGAGGTTTAAGCCACAGGATTTCCAAACTGCTCCCGCACACTTCAGGAAGGCTGAGGCTGGCCTTTGTGGCTTGACTCTTATTGCCAAAGAGTTTTTTCCTCAGAGGCTAGTCCAAGTCTGGGGACGGTGCAGCCTGCAGGACCGAAAAGCCCCAACAAACTGCCACAGCACTCCCCACAAGGGCAAGGCCCGCTTCCTGGCAAGGCAGGTCCCTGAATGCTGCTTGTGTTTAAAGGGAAATGGCTGTGCTGTCTTTTTGAAGTTCTCCTTCCACTATCTTCCTCTGGGGAGAGGAGAAAAGCATGGGAGGAGCTGCTGGGTGTCCTCACTCAGTGCTGGGCTAAAAGGCAGGCTGCTAACAGCACCACCAGCGGGCCAGATGCCCGATGGCCAGTTAGAAGGACCTGCAGCAAACCCACATCAAAGCTCAGTAATTGATCCTGGTCAAAACCACCCGCAGGAGCCAGGAAACTCTGCCTGGGTTCTCAGGAGGGTGGCAGTGGCCCCATTATACAAATCTGAACATCGCTCTGGGAACAGCCTATCTGCTAAAAAGAGTCACTGAACAGAGGAGCCTCTTGTTTCAGACACACGTTGCCGGCTCGGGAAGATGTCAGCTCACATAAATTAGTCACTATAAAATGGAGAACCCAAGACTGGGGAAAAAATGGGAGGAAATAATATGAGAGGCTTTTCTTGGTTCATGACTGGAACAGCTACTGTCATTTAAATTTTATTAGGAAAGATTAAAAGGAGCCTTGGAGTGAAGCTGCTGTGATGAAGTGGTCCCAGGGTCTCTATAACTGTGATTGGCACCATACTGATGTGTCAGCCTGACAAAGTTATGGTAGTTATTACGCTGGCCCTAAAACAGACCCTTCCACTTGAGGCGAAATAATAAAAAATGAGGGAGAAATCTCCAGAACGCAGGAAGACTCAATCCAGTTGGGCAGAGATATACACATTTACCTCAGCCTTATTTTTTTTCAGAGGTGATATAAAGTAGACAATCAATACTGGCAGATCTGTGCAGAGCTGCCTCTTCCTGGAGATGTCGTCGGAGCCTGCCCCGTGGGCTTGGTGTGTGCCTGGTCCATACCTGCCCTCCCCTACAGCCGTGGGGTTCCTGGGATGCAGGAAGCAGAAGGCTGAGAAGCCTCTGGTCAGCTCAAGGCAGTGGCTGCCTTGCTCATCCTGGCTGTTTCTGTGCCCCAAAAATGGCACTGCACCAAGCTCTGCTGCTGGCTAAGCAGCGCCTTTGGTTTTACACCCACCTTTACCCTCAGCCATCGGTAAGGGACCTGCCAAGGGTCTGGTGCCACCGCTCTGAACTTCTCTGGAGCGAGCTGTCACCTGCAAGTCACAAATGCCCACCCCTGTTTGACCAGCCCTGGCAGTGCAGCTGTAAAAATCCCAGCTTCTGCAGGCTGCTGCCTTTGAAAGCTCTGCCTGCCCTCAAGATATCTTCTGACGCACGCAACCTCCTCGCTGACCATATTACAGCACACACCCGAGCCTTATCTCTGGCCCCAAGAGACACGGTCTGCATAAGCACAGCCAACAAACAGGAGCATAATGAGCCCTCCTCACCACCCCAAAGCTGAAGGTGAGATGCCTTTTTAATAATAGGGTATTTGGGAGGATTTATAGGCGCTGGCTGTTTCAATACACAAATGACAGTATCAATCAGAGCCAGACAGCAGAGGAGGAAAGCAATATACCTGCTAGGTGAGGGGAATGCTGATGTGAGGCACAGGCGGCAGGGGCTGTGGCCAGCAGGAGCTGAGGCTGGTGTCTGTCCCTTCCTGCCTGGCAAGAGAGGTTGTAGCTAGCAACAAACCTGAATGAAAAATTGCATTCTGCATCCTAAAAATGTTTGGGTTGTACCTGAGGACCAACTGAGCCACTTTGGTTCTGTCCCTTCCTGTCTCAGGGACTCTCTACTTGTTTCCTGTGCAAACCTGAGGAGCTCACAGGCCAGGGAAGAAGCTTCTTCCAGGTCTGTCTGCACCCCACAGCCCCTCGCTGCTGCAGAGGCGGTAGATGCAGAGGGATCATCACACGCTGCAAAATGGACACACGTCTGTATGAGAGACCTGGTGCCAAGTAAAAGCCCTACGATTCCTCTACCAATGTAAAGGCCAAACACGCCAGCCCAAATCCATCTTCTTGTCCAGAGGCTGGAAGAGCAGAGGAAGTCTGGTTGCAACATTCTTTAAAGACACCTCAAGGAAAGAAGAGTGATTTGAGGCAACCGGTGATGTGTGAGCAGGTGACAATCCCCCGTGGCTGCATGTGTGTCCTGTACAGTACTGAACACGAGTTCAGGCAGCCTGGGGCAGTGTCTGAGCTGACAATCGAGCCAACTGGAATCCACAGGACATCTGTGCTGGTCCGCCAGCCTTTGTGTCCTGCACACGGGAGGGGAATAGCTGTAACACCAGCACAGGGCAGAGGATGCTCTGACAAGGGCCACAAGGTTAGAGACACTGTTTGTTTTCACAATGCTTGATTGGCAAAGTCAAAGCAGAACAGGAGCCTTCCTATCCAGCAGGATTATTTTAATTCAGATTCACCCAGAGAGAATTGTTTAATTTGAGTGGGTCAGGGGTTCAGCTCTACTCTATGCTTGCCTAGCTATTGAACAGATAATAAATACCAAATACAGTTTGAAAGGAAAAGTTGCATTCATGTATTTTCAAAGATTTTCAGCAAGTCTTCTAGGCAATGCTCCCAGTTTGGGGCTTACCTGGAGACCAGAGAGAGCTATTAAGTTGTGGGTTTAATTGTCTTGCTCCATTAGCTGTGAACACCCTGCACAGTAACCTTTGCGTACCACTCCTGTGGCCACTCTGCTGAAACAAGTGCTGGTAGGGAGTGGGCTCCCAACACATCGACTCTGTTGTGACTTTGAAAAAAAACATTTTAGAATAAAACCCAGGCCCTCTCAACTGCTTTCTGAACAAAAAAAAAAAAAAAAAAAAAAATGTATGTGTACCCTGGTGGCTGGGGGCTATCAGCAGAGAGACTCTTCAATCCAGGCTGACCTCACAGGTCTCCTGCATGCCACCGCCTGCTGGAGCCTCTTCACACTCCTTAAATATCACCACATCAGCTGAACAGTGACCTGAACCCAGCCCTCTCAGGGCAACCAAGTACAGCTTTTCTACAAAGCGGAACAGCTCCGGTAGGACAAGTTGATAAAACCCGCCACAAAATTGCCGTGAACCCGGCGCATGACGTAAGGACACATTCATCCCGGCTCATGTTCAGCAATCTCCCACATTTCCTGATGCCCAGACGAGTGCTGTAACCCCCATGCTATTCACTGTAACAGAGCACGCAATTGTTTCTCTGCATGTCTCTGATCCAAGCAGAGTTTAATCAAAACCACCTCTCCTTTTTAGAAGTATTTTCTGAGCAAAACTCTTTCATCAAAATATTTTCAGCCCCTTCAAGTGCAGCAGCTCAGACCCATTTGCTGCATTGTGCATACTCTGCAATTTAGCAGATCAATAGGCAATCTCTGCCTTTGTCGCTAGCTACAGTGAGACCCTTTGCTGCTGCAGACTCCCTTCTTTCTGTGTCCGTTTAGCAACATTTCTGCCTCCAGCTTCTCTTTGCTTCCATGCACTTCACTCACACTCATGAGCAAAGTCAGCATCTCATTCACAGGACAGATGAGGGAGAATAAAAAGAGGGCTGAAAACACACCTCTCTTGTAGAAGGGAAAGCTGAAGTCTCTGTCATTCTGCCGGGCAAACAAAGAAAGCACCAAAGGAACTAACTTTCCTTTGGTAACAGCCTCAGTGAAATACAGCTCCAAGCTGGGACACGGGGAGCACACTGTGAGCAACTGGGTTAACAGAGCCAGCTCCCAAACGGTGCAGGGCTGCACATGTCCCCCGGTGCTCTGTGAATTGCACCTGATGAATTCCTTCCACGGTTCCCCTCCTTTCTCCCAGCAAGGTGAGAGCACCTGTCCAGCACCCCCGTGTAACCAGCACAAACCTTGCCAGAGCTCATCTCTGAGATTTAGCTGTGCTTTCAGTGCCACTGCATGGCCAGCCAGGGGACTGGCATTAGCTCCACTAACTTTGCATCCACCCACTGCAAGATGTTACAGATGTGCAGCCCAGCTCGCAGAGCTCATCATGAGTCACTGCTGCGTCAGGGACACAGAGGAGCACAGTCTAGCAGGCAGCAGAGACTCCTTCTCCACGGACATCCGCAGTCTGATGGATGAGCCAGGCTCTGAAGATGAGGTTATTCATGTTTTCCAGACATTTGGTCACTCCTGGCCCTAAATAATTAAGTCCTTACAGAGAGATACCTCAGTTTCCCCATCAGCACAGTCAAACACAAATTACTGTAGTCACCACTCTCCCTCTGTTTCAAGAAAAAGAAAAAAGAAAGAAAGAAGAAAAAAAAAACTTGTACTATTTCCCAGCATAAAGACCTTACAGTCACCTCGCAGATCTTGGGAAAGAGCTGCAGCAATTTCTCCCTCTTCCTCCAGGGCTTTAGGGCTCATTACCAAACTAACAGATAGACTGGATTTGCACATTAGGAGCTTTTCCATAAGACAATCTATCTGCAATTCAAACAGTTTAGAGCACAGCATGAACAGAACACAATTTATCTTAATTGAAAATGGCTCCAATCTGGCACTGTTTGTCTTAGAAAGTGGGTCTCCCTCCCAGGGTTATTCAAGTTACACGAAGCTTTGTGTCACCGCAGGTGTGTGGAGCCTGATGCTGAGCACTTTCTACTTGAGGGGAAAAGCAAAGCATGCAGTCCTTCTGAAGGGTCACTTGTAGGACACCACCAAGTCCCTTCTCCTGAGCAGCTGGAAGACAGAGGCACCAGCTTTAACCAGCTCTCTGGCTAGAACATGCTCCTCCTCTGCGCTCCTAATGCCAAGGCGCAAGACAAATTCTTCCTCTTCGGTGAGAGCAGCAGCAAACTGTAACTCTGAGATAAGGGAAGCATCAGAGACTCCTGTCATCAGCCCAGGTTTATCATGCTGAAGACCCAGAGGCTTTCGATGATGGCAGTACGAAAGATCATAGCAAGCCATAAAACATCCTGACCCCAGATAATTTGAGGATTTTTTTCAGGATTTTTCTGTCAACTCCAAGACTTCTCCCCTGCCCAAGTCACATTAAATGCCTTGTTTCCCTCCCTATAATTTATAATGTTTTTAAATACATATCACTTTCTAAAAAATGCGTCACATTTTATTCTGAGCTTGTCAAAGCAAAACATTTCCTGAAAAATTTCTCCCTCTTCATTTTTGGCCCAAACAATTCACTGAACTTAGGCAGGTTCCCAAATTTCTTTCCATAAAACTACTTTTCAGTGAATTAACTATTCCTCAAAAGGCATTTCCCCCTCTGCTGATGGAGTCTACCATTTTCTTCTTTGATGTGGCAAATAATAAAAGACGATTAAGTGAGAACAAAACACTCTTTTACCACTACACAAGCAGTTCCACTGCTGACCACTTTTTCATGTTAGGCACAGGCTCCTCTGGCTTTCAGAGACCCAAAGGTTCTCCAGAGAGAGGAAATTACTTGCCTACAGCCACACAGAGTCAATGGCAAGGCAAGAGAGATCTCTTGCATTGCAACACTCTGCTTGAACCGCAAGACACCCTTGAGAGGAAGAGATTTATTTCTACAGTTTCCTGATTTGCAACAGAAGTACCACCACAGGGGTTAGCGAGGAACAATCATTAGCAGAAATACCAGAGCCTTGCCTAAAAGCACCCGTTACAACAAGTGCTCTGTGCAAGATGTCAGTCCTGCACCTGGTGAGAGACAGGCCTTGGCATGGAGGGCTTGCAGTCTGAGAAGACGAGTGAAGGATGCAAGGGGAAGCATTAGCCCCCTTTGAACGTGGACAGACGCACTGACTCTGGGGCTGCACAGCATCCACAGCATTCATTCCACATTCCCACAGCAGCAGCCCAGCAGTTTATCTAGGCCAGACTTTCTCCCCTAATATATATTAGCTGGGAAACTGCACTTCATCTGTGCAAATCTCCCACTTCTCCCTAGCTACCACTGAGACTCCCATTAATGCATCACTCCGTGCAAACTGCCTCCTTCCGTGCAGACTGGCAACGATCGGGGTGAGGTTGTGTGGAGGATATTTCTTTTTAACCCATCAAATAAAAAACAAAGAAAGCTCTATAGGCTAACCATGATGGGACACAGTACATCACGTCTGTTTCTAACTCCTACAGCTCTGTGAAATCTCATCATAATTGTTCAGCCTCATTCCCTAGAAGCCCAACACCAGTCAATGCTCAGCAATGACTGAACGTTATGCCCCTTGCCTCGGTGGGGACCTCAGTTCAGGCTGCTGTCACATGGAAATCTCACCAGAATCTGCCCAGATGGACAGATGGCCACCAAGCTCCAGCCAGCCTGGCACAAACCCATTCCCACCTGGAAACATGGCAGAGCTGGCACAGAGCTGCCCCGCTCCTGCTCATGCTCGAAGTTACCTCTGTTTGGCTTTTTGCCACTGTGCTGCGCAGATATATAACTTACAGATGACCTTCCATGCTGTGTTAATGCTGATAGCTTTTGGCAGCAGTGTTAAATTGGGCACCCAGATGCCTAATAAGTTTGTTCCCTCATTGGGTTTCGTTGGTCCAATGCACAAAGACAAACAGAGCTTTTCCCCCTTCCCTTCCACCTTTCCTTAGCTGTAACGGATAACAACCTATTATCGTTATTTCTCTAGACTCCGATTAGAAACACAAATAACACTGGTATGTTTTCTGAACTGCTTTTTTATAATTAACATTCTGCTGGACATTCCAAGCCCGAGGAGTTCCAAGGACACGGGGACGACACAGCACCGCAGCTGCACATGAAGCCTCATCACACGAGTGCCAGCACGTAGCCAGCAAGCACGATGTATCACTCTGCCCATGAACTCTTTGAGAAACACGACTCTACAAAGGATAAAAGCCCGAGTTATGGAGCTATCAGCGACACTTCCCCGTGGCTCCTCGGCCCCGTTTTCTGCCCCCTCCTCAGAGCCCAGAAGATGGCGCCGGCCCCTCAGCCATCGCCGCCCGCTGCGCAGAGGGAGCCACGGGGCGGGCACCTGCGAGGCGCTGAAATAAAATATGACGGAGGAAAGCTCCTTGTCCCCCGGGGCAGCGGTTAAAATAAAGCAGCCCCCCCTTCCCATGCCCGCGGGGGAACAGGAGCCATCGCCCACGCTGCTTTTCTTGCAGGTCCCCTGGGTGAGATGCGCCCGTGAGTGCCAGCCGCCTGCATAAACGTGAACCCGCTGACACCCCGGGAGGGCCCGGTGGGGATGCTTATCATTTTAATTTTACATAAAAACGTGCTAGTTGGCACTTGAGGCGCCGTGTCAGCCCCGAGGTGGCCGCCTCCAACGTGGCCTTGGCTCAGCAGCACTCCCCCAGGCCCAGCCAGCAGCCAGGCAGAGCCTCACCCAGGCCCCCATGCAGGAGGAGGTGAAAGAGGAGCATAGAGAGTCACCCCCTTGAGGAAAATGCCAGTTTTTCTGTTATGACAGCCTTCAGCTGGCAGGATTAAAGCATGACCTAAAGAGATCAGGATGTTCGCCAGCTACGGAACAAGTTTTCTGGCACCAGATGGAACAGTTCGGGGAACCAGCAGTGAGACGGCCTACAAACGCCTAGGTCTGGATCTGAGACTGGGCAAATTTATCTTTGCTTTGGATCTGGCTGCAAATGAGTAACACACTTTCCATGGCACTGTCCTCAGTCATCACCACCTCGAAATTGCCACTGAGTGATTGCCAAACAGAAACACTGCAAATTTGAGTTGCCAAGTTAGCCAAAACCAGGCTGGTGCTTTCAGGCTGTGACAGGAGCTATGTCAAGGAACACTTGATATGACAGCAGGGATTAGGTGCTTGCGACAGACCTCAGGAAACACAGGAGAAGACATCCACTTGCAAACAACACAAATGCAGCATAAAGTTTTTTTTGTTTTGTTTTGTTTTGTTTTTCTACATGACTGGTTCTTTGGCACAGCTGCTCTTGGGAAGGTGATCCTTGGGACTCATGGCAGTCTCTGGTGGAACTGAGGGAAGGAGATGGTTTCCTCCAGGAGCTATTATCTCATGTATACATAGATGTATACATACAAATCAACAGCAAAGACTGATTTTTCAACAGTGGCAAACAACATCACAAGTGCGGCTGAAATACTGAAAGCACTTTTAAAAGGAAAATCAGAGATCTGAGATCCTAAACACCGGCTTTCTTCAAAGACAACAAAACTCTGGGCAACTGTCCCAAGTCTGGCACCTGGCCTAAGTGCAAGACCTTATCGCTGCTGGAGGAACAACGCAGGGGAAATTCCTTGAGTAGGAGCTGAGGAGAAGAAGAGTAATTTCTTCTCTCTCTCTCTCTTTTTTTTTTTTTCCTCTTTTTTATCCCAACTTTTAATATACTTCAGCTCCTAGATGCCTAATACCCAGCATCCTGATTAGAGGATCTGACAGCACCTTCTTTCCCAGGCAAACATTAAGAAACCCATTAGTAAAAGGTCATGGTCTGGACTGCTCTGCGGAATAACCCTGTGAAACCCTCTGAGTTCTGACAGTCCTAATCGATACCTAAATCAGCTTTCATGGTGCTGGTTCCTGTCCCAGGCCTTTCCACTCTCAGTCTGGGGTCATGGAAAAACTGCCTTCCTCGGCAATTATCAAACTGTGGTTGCACAAGCAAAAAAGCATGGAACATACTAAAATAACAGATGTAAGGCTAGAACGTTGTGGGAATAGGCCCCAAACCAAATTGCTTCAGATTTCCTGGCAGAACAAGAGTCCTGGTAATCAAAACATTCCTGAATGCAGCGCCGTCTTCTGTTGTGCACACAAATCCCTCAGTGCCATGTTATGCACAAAAAGTTAGGTTTGCCAGCATTCAAATGTATCTCTCTGGAGAAAGACAAACTCCTAGGAAAAGGTGTGTAACTGCAGAAACTTGAACTTAAATAAATGCTTGCCCAGAGAGGGTACAAATGTGTGCTCAATCTGGTCAAATTGGTTGAACTATGTGGGAGGCCAAGTTCAGGTTTTTTAAACCTGCAAGCACATGAAATGCAAATATTTTTACCAGATGACGTGCCTTTTAATTTCAGTTTAAAAAAGAAAAAAAAAAAAAAAAAAACACCTGCTTGTCCTGAGGACTAGTGAGGAATGCCTGTTCCTCAGGGTACAGGGAACTGAGAGCTGAGTGTGGTAACACAGCTGGGAGAGATGGCAGCCTTGTCAGTGAGGGCCTGCCCTGCTAGCAATCCTTAGAAGAGTGAAGTGCAGGAAGACCAACCAAACCACACCAGTCATTAGGAATAAGCTGGGAAAGGGGACTGCAGACGTCCTTGTGCTTGTGGAAATGCCTTTTCAGTGCCCTGAAGAATGCCACTTGGATATTTGTAAATTCAAGTCATAATTTTGGTCACGTTGAGGTGAGTTTAAATTTTGCAATTAATTTAAACGATGGTCAGAATTTACATTCCATATTATTACCTTAAGGCATTTAAAGCCATTGTAAATAAAAAATGAAAACTATCAGCCTACTTCTCTCTTACACTAACCAACTGCCCTTTGCTGAACAATTGCTGTGTAGCAGTTGTGTTCATCCTGTTGAAGCTGAGACCAGAATCTACTGCACCAAATATTCTTTCTTCAGAGCTATCTGTACCTCAGCACACATACACAAGAGAGAGAGAATTAACAGCAGGCCTTGCAGGCACATGGTTTTATCTTAACAGAGCTAATGCATTATCAGCTAATTCTTGGAAATTCAAAGCAGCTGGGTCTCGGACCCTGCTCACACATGTTGCTTGTGATAAGAAGCCACACTTCTGCGTATGTTTGTCAGTGTGACTGAACAGGTAAGCTGTTTTACTGCTAAATGTGTCCTGACAGTCTAATTTCCTCCAGCCTTAAGCCTGTATCTCTGAAGAGTTATCTTGGCACTGCTGTTCACTAACAAACAGCCACCACAGTCTAGTCTGGGGGAAGCTGAATTATGGCTGGAAATTAGTAAATCTTATGCTATCCATACAGGGCCTCACAATTAAATGCTTAATTGTATCATATCCTTAAAGCCTCAGAAGAAGCTATTTGAGAAAGCAGCGCTCTGATTTCCAGCCATTTTCTTGTTTAAGAATTAGAAATGCTGAAAGAGGGACCAAGATTCTAGTCAGAAAAATGTGTCTCTGCATATCTCCAGAGATACGCAATTAATACTAAACTATCATTAACCCTGTGTACTGCTTTACAAAGCAGACTGTAAAGTAATACGAGATTGTGACCTTGCCAAATTCATCAGGACATGCCTTTTCAATACAAAGACACGGTTTTGAAACAGCTCCTAATGAGTCATTTTGGGACACAGATAAATTGTTTCTGCCTCAAGGGATTCAACTCATGTATGTCAGATTCAACAGTAGCAACAACATATTCCTGCCTGGCTTTTCATGGTAGATGGGCTGATTTTGTGCTCACACCCTGCAAATCCAGCCAGGCACGGGTCTGGGGAGCCATTTGGGCAGAGTGGCCGAGGATCAGAGCTGAGAGGTTTCTGCTCCAGCAGCCCCTACCTCCAGCACCAGGCGCTTCAGCACAGCCAGGCTCGCTTCCTGCGGGACAAAATGGGAGCAATAATTGCCTGCTGCTGGGGTAGGTTAGTCAGCAGAGCCTCGCCTAATCCTGCTCACCCACCCTTTGTTTGTGACTCAAACGTTTGCATTTTATGCTTTTTCTTTCCTCATGGATGGGTAGCGCTGGAGGCTGGGAGACCACGCAGCTGGGTAGGTTATGCCCTGACAGGACTGAGGGCTTGGATGTGTGACTAACCCAGTCCCCGAGGGAAAAGGCCTGCCCAGCATGGCTCCCACGGCTTGGCTTCCTTCAGAGATGCTCCTTCTTTCTGCTTTGAAAGTGGCACGTTTAGGAACACTGGGCCTTATTCCCTTTTGTCAGAAGGGGTACAGCAATGATGTAAAATGCTATTGCATCAACTGGACCAGAAGGCTCTGGGGAGAGCTTGCAGGGGCTTCCAGTACCTAAAGGGGGCTGCAGGAAAGCTGGGGAGGGACTCTTTGTCAGGGAGTAGAGCAGAAGAACACAGCATAATGGCTTTAAACTAAAAGAGGGGAGATTTAGATTAGATATAGGGAAGAATCTTAGGACGTGCTACCTGCCACAACTGCAGGTCTGCAAGGAAGCAGTGCTACAGAGCTTCCCTGGGCCAAGTCAAGGAGATAGGGGGGGCCAGGGAGGGCACACAGGAACTCCATTTTTCTTGTCACCTCACTGGAGGCACCCCGACCACATACCACCATGCAAAGTAAGCCAGATTTTGCCTTGTGTCTCCAGCCTGACTCACAGAATAGTCATGCTTCAGCTTGCAGAGATGGGACCCGATGTAGTCCTTGCTGCTGAGGCTGAGGGACAGGAGAGCCATCTCCACCTCCCCTAGTCAGAGGCAATGGAGCAGCTGCATCCATGGCAAACCTGCTTTTAATTTCCTCCCTGAATTCAACAGGAAGATGGATGGGAGGAACTTCAGCTCTTTACACCATGAGACCAGGCTAAGGAGGTCCCTGCAAAGCAAGGAGTGTATTATCACTGCCCCGTACCAGATTCAGTTAGCACCATCCTAAATACTCTCTCCCGTGAGAAGAGAGGAGCGAAGCCCACGCTACTCCTGCTGCCCATAGTGAGGAATCATTGTTCCTTCGGGGCATCTCCTTGCTCTACCTGAAGCAGCTGCTTCCTTCGGTAGCTGGTGTTTCATGGCAGGAGCAGTTCAGGCTTTGCCTCACTGAGTTTGGAAACTGTATGTGTAGAAGCTCCGGGACAACACACAGCTGAGGATGGAGCACAGGATGAAAGGTGTTGACCATGGCCAATGTCTGTGATTTGTGCAGCGTTCACCTCCCTTAGGAGCTTGAGCTGGGGAGAAGCCTGTGAGATGGTGGCCTGATCTCACTGGAGCAGTGACGTGTGCCAGTTTGGGAGGGCTGTAGCAGCACAGCAAGCTGGCAGGGTGCTAAACTGCGTGGTTGTGTCACCTGAGCAGGGTCCAGCAGCAAGACGTCCTGCTGCTGAGCAGGTCTGTGGCCTTGAAGTCACATCACCTTACTGTGGGATGACCAAAATATTTCCCTCCCTGCCGAGCACCCTGCCACTATCCCTGCAAACTGGAAAGCCCTGAGAGCTGCCAAGGCAAGCACACTTGAAATTACAGTTCTCATTCAGCTTGGAAAACAAATTCACCATTTGTACAGCCCCTCCTCCTTGTCGAAGAAGACCAAGTTGAAGAAAACCCAGCTGCGAGGCAGCCTCTTGCAGCTGAGCATCTCTACCAGGCAGGAGGGCTCAGCGTGGTGTGAGCTGCTGATAAGCCCCAGGAGGCTCAGAAGCTACCGCAGCAGCAGCAGGGAGCCGTCTGGCATCTCTGCCCTCCCAACAACCAACACACCTGCCTGGGGCTGCTCGCAAGGTCCCAGGAAGTGTCAGATCGATCCACCAGCACCACATACACATCCGATGGACGGGAGCTGTTTGCCAACCCCCCGTTGCGGAGCTGATCCCATCTGACAGCAGCTGAAGTTACCCGACCGTGATCGCTCCCCAGCGTAGCGCAGACAATCTCACACGTATTTGTGTTAGGTTCAGAGAGATTTGTGCAGCGTAAGCACTTCTGGTTTCCAGAACAGAGGTCATTTGGATCAAAGGCTCTGATGTAACGTGGTGACTTCTTTGGCTCGCTCGTCTCAGTCTCTCTACAGAATTACAAATATAGGCAAGACATTATTAAAATGTTAACAAGTTTCTCTCTTGGGGACCTCAATTATTCACCTGTGAATAGCTGTTGTTTCATCACCAGGAGGGAGTCAAATGGAAAGTACACAGGCAGGGATGGGTTCTAAGCTTTTAGCAGTAGTTTTGTTTTACAAATTAACGGGGATAAAAAGTCCCCGCTAAGCTCAGTGCACTCCTTCCAGGTGGTACTTTCTAAAATGCACTCATTGTGGCAAGAACTTCTTAAATAGCCTAACGGTCCTGCATCCTCAGCTAAACATAGCCACGGCCACTGAGCACCAGCATCCTTGACAAATACCGTATCCGGGGGAAGGCAGCTAGGCAAAGTCTGTCTGTGTTTGGTAGGGGGAAAGTGGCTCAAGTATGGGAGCCACACAAGAGTGGCTGCTAATCTGCAGGGAGTTTTCCCCACCTACATGCAAGTCACATTTGCCTAACATTATTTTTATGAACATTAGTTATATATATTTTAAAAATTACGAAATGTTAACTACGTGTTTCCAGTGATAACTTTTGCACAGGGCAAAAAGAAAAACGAAAAAAGAAAAGAAAAAAAAAAAAGGTTAACATGCAGAACAGGAGTGGAAGTTGTTCCACAGTGTGATGGGAGAGCCCACAAACCTCTTCAGAAGAGTTGCTGAATTAGGACAGCTGACTCCAAACTTTCTTCTGACCCTAATGCCCTGAGTGGCACATTACATTGTGCTCCTGCTGGTGTGCCCATCCGTTGTTGGGATGAGAAACTCCTTGGAGCAGCCAGCTTTTTGCCATGGGGTTAGGTGTATCCCTGTGCAGAGGTGTCGGTGTTACTGTGAAGTAATGTGATAAGCAGCCTGGCTGTGCCCATGTCGCAGGCTGCACTCCAGGGCTTGAACCATCTGCCTCTACTCTCGTTATTCCAGCAGAATCTGAAACTGGCACAAAACCTGTTAATTTGACGGGGAAATCTCAATCATACACTGGCCTTTAAATGTCCTTAGCTTTTATGAACTGTGAGGGATTTTTTAACACTCCCATTAAATATTTGGATCAAAACCCTGGTAAAAGTATAGCTCTTTTTCATTAATTGTCAACGTACATCACATCAGGTGTAAAAAGGAAATTGGTTAAGAGGTGATTTGGCATTTCAAGCTGCATCATCTCCCATTTCTCTATGAAATCTGTATATGAGGACATCCGTGTGTATTTATTCCAAAAGTTGTGGCAATGAAAAGGTGCAGGAAAAAATGGGGGTTGCAGAGTTTACTGGAAACTCAATACATCGAGGATCTTAGAAAAGGTACAGCCAATTAGGTGAGCTCAAGCTGAATTCTGCTGGTTGTTACGAGGAAATCATTGTGCAACTGTTTTGCAAGGGCATTGAAACTGGTAGAACAAGATACACGGCATGTGGAAGTGAAACTGAAGAGATTAAAGAACAGTTTGGGTTGTTGCTGGGTCTTCTTTAATTACCTTTTTAAGACACTCCACTTTTCTTTAAATAACAGCATGAAGAAGGCCTCATCTCTGAGAGGGAGCAAATAATCCTCTGTCATGCGTAAGCACGCTTATGAGAACAAGCCGGATATGAATTTTCAGGAGACAAACCAAGCTGCACAGAAAGGACAGCACACGGGAGATGAGAGATGGAGAACAGGTTCTGTAACAAGCGCCCCTGTTTAAAGCGAGTCAGGAGAGGTCTCAGCAGCTAGCTCACCGGGTATGTGTTGTACATCAACAAAGCCTGCTCTGTTGAATGAAAGGCTCCTTCATCTTTGCCTCTAACCTCCATTCCTTCCTCGCCACAGCAGAGGGATTTGCTTTTCAGAGAAGGAAAAATCTGAGAACACACTCATTTCTTCTATGGATTCAGAAAACCACAGAAACAACTAGAGCCCAAGCCTTTGCTGTTCCCAGCAGGCCAGACCCTTCACTACAGCAAACGTAGCATGGTTTCTTATGAAACCCCTGTATGAAACTGGTATATCTACTTAGGAGCTGAATAAATCTTCCTGCTGACACAAACTGAGCTATGAGTCCTCCATTCAGGAGCTTTTCTCCAACACCAGAACCTGCAAGCTGGAAAGTAAAGGCCACAGCGACATCCTGTTAGAGCTTTCCACCAATTCAGCCCATTCCTGTGTGTAGTTAGCTGGTAGCAGAGAGCTCCTGCCTGCAAATCCCCTAGCCATCATGAATTATTCTTATGCAGGGGGCCCCATGATCATGTGGGACGGAACTGCTGGGCAGTTAACAAACAGTTGACGTTGTCGCCATGAATTTATTTAACTGAGCAGAGTCATAGCTGAAAGATGAAGGTCTTCCAATCCTTCCCTCCACAGTTCAGATTTCTCTTGGGTGTGGATGACTGCCCCTATCTAGTTTTAGGTCTCGACTATGAAATAATTCATCATTTCACACTTTTTCTCCTCATTTCAGTAAATTTCAGCATTGTTATTTCATTTCCTCTACCTCCCCCCAAGACAGCAGGAATATATATTTTAACAAATTGCAAATACTCTTATTCAAAACATCTCTCTTCTTCATTCTTCTTATTAAGGCTCTTCAAAAAGCTGGTCTGAACCTCATATCCTGCTAGACAGTCCCCAGTGCTTCCCATGGTTAGCTGAATGCCTCAAAAAGTGGTGAGAGTAGGATTTCACATGTAGACAAGGATTCAGCCTAGGAACCATTGCAAGCCAAGTCATCTCTTTCCTCCTCTGGGCTTTCACTTCTGCCCAGCCTAGGCATCCTCGTCTCTGATGTTTAAGAAGGATCCAAGAATCTCTTCTTTAGCCGTTCTCAGAAACCTTTGTGTAAAAATTCTGAAGAAAATCGAAAGTGTTGGCCAGAAATTATACAACAATTTCTGAGCCCAAGATCTTGAGAACCAGAGCAAACTGTTATCTGAGTTGATCTGTTCATGTTTGGTTCCTCAGAAATCAGTCAAGAACGATCTAACGAATAATTCTTCTTCAAAATACTGCTGCTGTGTTCTCAAGATGATTCACTGTCTGTCAGCATGGAAGTGACTAACTGAAGTCCTTTAATCTGAAAAATTACCTCCCATTTACCTCAAAAAAAAAAAAAAGTTCACGTAATAAAGCTGATCATATCAGGTACCTTGACAATAAACTCCACAGTGAGCTCTGCTCTAGCTGATATTGATCTCAGGATTTTGATGGAGCAACTGCAGTAGTCCATGCTTAGATATCACGATGATTTTCAGAGATTATGCAGGAAGTAAGGTTATTGCTTACCAAACAGCTCCATGGACATTATATTGAGACAGATGTTCATAAATTAGAACTTCCTGAAGGCACATCACAGCATTATGGGCAAGGATCTCAAGAGTGAATTACAGACAGACATAAAACCACAAGTAAATGGCAATCCCAGTGTTAGTCGTGGAATACAGCAGTGCCAAGGCTGCCCTAAAGAGATCACCTCAGCTTGTCCCTCCGCCCCAAGGCAGGGTTCATGGAAAACAAGAGTAGGGCAAAGACCTTACAAAAACTGGAAGCTGTCGGGCAAGATAGTTACAGCTGGCAAGCACGCACTGTCACCATTTCAGGATTTAACCAGGGTTGAATGCTGCAACCATGAAGAGGTAGTTCCTGGCAGAATTGTGTGTGCATCAGGTGCTGTGCAGAGAGAAAGGCTCGGGTGAGCTGTTCTGGCAGTAGTTCTTAATGCTGCAGTAGTCACAAGACCAAACAATTCTGAAGTTTCCAGTAGCGTTTGGAAGATTTTTTTTATTGATAAATGTAAATGATATGCAGATGTGTCCATAACCTGGGGGCAGTACCCTCTCACTCTACTCTCCATCCAGCAACCTTATACAGGTCACAGAACTGTAGAAACACAGAATGGTTTCTGTTGGAAGGGACCTTAAAGACCACCCAGTTCCAGCCCCCTGCCATGTGCAGGGACACCTCCCACCAGCCCAGGCTGCCCCAAGCCCCATCCAGCCTGGCCTAGGGCACCTCCAGGGATGGGGCAGCCACAGCTGCTCTGGGCAACCTGTGCCAGGGCCTCACCACCCTTTGAGTGAAGAATTTCCTCCTAACAACTAATCTAAATCTCTCCTCACTCATTACTAGTTAAACTGACATGACAGAAATAAAAATGAGTTTAAAGGAGAGGAATAGGATTTTCAAATCAGAAAAAAAAAAAAAAAAAATCTGTTTTCCTGTTGCTAGAATACCTCCCTTATTCACACTTCTAGAAGTCAGCCCAGCTACACAGGACAGCTCACAGACCAAGCCATAGGGGAGTAAATACCCACAGCAGGTGAGGAAGGAGACCCAAGCCAATCCCCTCCATAGTGACAGAAGCAGACAACCTCTTTAGGTTACCTGACTGCCTGACATGTGAACAAAGGGAGTCAGATAACACACATTTGGGCTTGATCCAGCATACAGTACTTTTTTCTTCACACATTTAAGGTCTGTTATCTTTTTTCCCCTTATCTCTATAGGAACTCTGTTCCAGAATCTTATCTCCAGCCCTAATATTTAGAGAGAACCTTTCCTGAATTATTATCACAACCGTGTGTTTAACAAAATACACCCATTTAAGTCACAAAGTCACATACTTATTTAGACTGGGTAGTGACTGACTGGCATCTAATCACTTTGCAGTGCTGTACAAAAGCTTAACTGAAGCTCTTCCCATCCTAGAAAGCTTCTAGCTTGAAGACCAAATCCTAAAGATAGCATAGGCTTATTTACAGCCCTGAGTCTCAAGAACTTGGAAAGCTGCTTTACCCCTAGAGCTATATTTAAGCACCTGTATACATGTGAGTTCAATTATGCATCAAATACAGGTAGGTTGCACTTGCCAGGGTTGTTTTTTGTTTGTTTGTTTGTTTTTTATCGTTGTAGGCTTTTTTTTCCTCCTCTCTTCTGAGGGAGAGGTGATTATAATACATGAATACAGACACTTGCTCTGTGATTTAGATCCTAGCCTGGTCAGTGCTTCCACACACCTGCTTCTTCCCATGCACCCCAAACGCATAAATGCTCAGAAAAATCAGTGGCATTCTGGCTGGCATTAGATTTTAGCATTGGCCTAAAAGAAAGCTTTCATGCAAGCCATCAGGGACAGGGGGAAGCTGAAAAGAAGACATTTCACTTTAGGACACTGATTTATCATGAGTCTCTTTCTATTTAGTACTCAGGGCTGCTCCTAAGATCACTTGTAACACATCTCAGAGGTCCTCACGCCACAGAGCAGACTTTATTAACAGCAGGTGCCAAGAACCAAGCAGTCTGGTAGAGCTCCCCCAGCAGCAGTTATAATGCATCAGAGAACTCAATCTCAAAAAAGTTTGAGGAATCTTTATCTACACAGCATCCTGTCTTGAAGTCACCCCTTAGCCCTTTTCTTCTCAAAGACCTGCTTATCCATGGTCATTAACTTGAGCTTTTTACTTTTAGTACAAGCAGTTTTGCTTCTTATGATCCCAACTTTAGGAAGCTGGGACACTATAAAGCTGTTACCGGGTGTAGGCCATGGCCAAGTGCCATAGTTTGAGGGTAGAATGCGCTAGGTGGGGAAGGATCAGGAAGCAGCACTTCCAATATTTCATTCCTGCCCTGTGGTAAGGGGCAGACATTTGGCTTCAGTCTGTCTAGAGTAAGTATGGGCTGGTACTACCAGCAGTTGGGAGAATGAGCCAGTCTAGTACCATCTATTGTATACGCTGAATATGCATGTCATGTCTTCACATTCAGGCTTACATGTAGAATGCAATCCTCATGATTTAGACACAGCTGTGTGATTCAGTCACTGCAATCTAGAAAGTGAGACTTCTGAGCAAGACTGAGCAGATTTATCTCATCAGAATTCATCCCACGGATACTTCCCATTGTTAGTTAGGAAACTGCTCAGCAGTGAACTTCAGCATTAAATTTTTACCCTTACCTGGGGTTCACAAATTCAAATGTGGGGAAAAAAAGACCAAGCAAACACCTTCTCTTCTGTAGCACAGTATCACTTACCCACTGCATCTGGATATAATCCTCTATAAATGTTCATTTACACACTGGTATCACTAAACTTTCAAGACGCTCTTACCTGGACTTGTCCCAATGTATGGAACAGCAATAAACACCCAAGTCTTGCACGCTTGGTGGGGAGTGCTTATTAGCTACCAATTTTACTATTACTTTTTTTTGCCTGACCCTTTCAGTGGCATGCCTACTGTAAGTAGAATGTGGAGTTCTTAACCAGTAAAAAAACAAATCAGACAAAATGATAAATATTGCTTTATTAAATTACTTTTATACTTCTACAAAGAAAAATTTCTGATTTCCGTTACAGAATTACATGAAGAAAAATCATTGCTGTCTCCACAGTTATCTAAATTTAGATACAAAAAGGTTGTAAAAAGACCGGCCTATTCAAGTTACATTAAAAAAAGGCAGAGAATAGACAAGTTCCCTCAGGAATCTTGAGGCTCAGAAATATAAAGTCCTATAATACAATGAAATTAAGGATTCAGCAATGTGTTGAACAATTGTAAACTGTAACTGCACTAGTGGACCACATTATTCAGCAGTTTCCTTAAAGGTATGAACTGTGAACTGAACAAAAAGTGTAGCTGACACAGCAGACCTCATTTAGTTGCTCTCCCTTTTACACCCTCCAAGTTAAAGCTGTAAGATCAGCATTCAACATTTAAATGATAGGAAGGAAACTTGCCTCCATAAATATCAGAAATTCCTCCATTTCATAAACTATTTATATAAAGTAACTAGCTGTTACAAATCAGTTTCAAGTAAAACAGGTGGCTGAGGCAAAATAATCAAAATCAGATCATACACAATTTTACTGTAAATACAGTAATTTGAAAGGTAAACACATAACCATAGCACTGACAACGTATCAATGCTGCTGTGTTATAGACACGATGTGTCAGTAGAAAATTAGGATGTCTTTATTATCAAAATCGAGGACATTCATTCCAGTCTCTGGTAATCTAATCTTAGTGCAAAACAGATGCTAAGACATATTTAGCAAAAAAGGTGATATGTTTAAGGCCAAAACTTTGTTCAGTCATCACTATCGCTTCCAGATTCACTCAGCTGCAAGTCATTTCCTAAAGAAAAAAAAAAAGAGAAAGAGAGTCATCGTATTAGTCATTTTCAAGGAAACACTTTTCTTCTTTCGAGATTTTTCCCCTTTACCGATTAAAGGCTTACAAAAACTAATACCAGGCAGGCTGAGAGAGAATAAATAGGTGTCAATCCTAACTCCTCGGTGACAGAGCCTTAGAGACCACATTTCTACAATTTTAGAATCTTAGCAGGAAAGACATTAGCATATTTGCCACAAAAGCATTTAATACCGCTGGATAACAACAGATGACACCTAGCTATCCTTGCTAGCCACATTTTCATGTTTCATAAATGGGAACACTGCTGGTGAATGCAGCCTTACAAAAAAAAAAAAGTAGGTGTGTTTTTTTTTTTTTTTTTTTAAACTTCTGAACGCACTCAGCTGTGCTGGAAAACAAAGTGATGTCTCAATCAAGAGCAGCAGTTCTTTGATGTACCTTTTAAAGATGTATCAGTGACCTACTATTTCAAACAGGTTTTGGAACAAGCGAACAAACAAAACATCAAAAGCAATTTTACCCAGCACTTTAATTTGGAGGCTATATATATATTTCAAAATGGGAAAGCAAGAAGAAAGACTACATTGTGCTTGCAATGGCTACCCATAAGCTTAGTGGGGTGGGAGTGAAGGAATCTTTCCAGGATCATAGATAATTAACAACAAAAAAATCAGCAGCATGCTATAGAGAATCTACATCGTATCAGCAGTTTCCCACATATTTTAAGAATTTCTTCCAGCTAGTATGCTTTTCTTCACCCCTCCCTTGCCAAACAGCCATGAAAAAAAAAAAAAAAAAAAGAATGCATCTCTTTCATTGAACAGAAGTGGCCTAAAAACAAATAAAATGACTAAAGCTGAGTAGGCACGGTATTTTTACATGCTCTTTCCTCAGCTACAGCACCCTTCACAGATCATTTTTGCAGATGGATAAAAGAACAACCTCAACAGGGTAAAACCAGTGAGACATTCAGATCATATCTTTTATTATCAAGCATATCATTTCTGCCAGAACACTGAAGTCTTTAACATGGCTGCATTTAGCCTTCCTTTGTTTTCCACTATGTCATCACTAAAGCTTTGAAAGTGGTACATGAAGCTCTGCAACAAAGCAGAAAACACTGTTTATATAAGACAAGAAGAGTGAAGATGGCTCTTTCCAGCAATCCATGAAGTACTACAGTAGTCTTTTTTTTTTTCCCAATCCTAAAAAACAAAACATTTACAGCCATATTATTTTATATTAAAAATTTTTTGAAAGACATACGATACGGTCAAGAACGATTCAGGACAACACGTTATCCTGAGAAATAATATTTGAAGGCAAATAATGGCATTAGCAAATTAAACTTACGCATTTATCACTCAAAGGAAAACAAGCAAAGAGTTCTTGGAACTCCCAACCCTATTATTCACTACCTGCTCTGGGAGATGGCTGGAGTAAGAACAAGAAGATAACCTTCCAAAGAGTGACTCTGCAGCCTTCTAAAGTTATTTCAACATAGTTAATAAAAATTACACAAACTGTGTAACACTAGCCAAAAATACCAGCGCTTGTGAAAACCAGCAGATGGGAAAAGCCAGTACTTCGAGTTCCAGAGTTAGAAGTAATGCATTGGGATATATTTCAGGGTTATGAAAATGGGCCACAAAGTTTCCCTCTCCCTAAAAAACACCTTCAGAGAGGTGGCAAAACAACAGAGCCTGCAGTCGGGAGTTTTCAGGTGGATTTGGTGCAAGAATAGAAATTTCATTTAGCTAGGGCTCTGAAGAAGCATCTATGCTCAACTGTACTTTGCAGGCAGCAATAAAGTGGGGGAAAAATGTGAATTCAGTCTTCCACAGTGCCAACTGCTTATTAGCAATATCAGTTTACCACAGAATGGTTTGGGTTGGAAGGGACTTCATAGATCATCCAATTCCAACCCCTCTGCCCTAATCTGATGAAATAGATTATACTGCAAATTATGTTTCCTAAACTTTTAGATCAGTGGCTGTAAAATATTTAATTGAATTCATGAGTTTCCCTGTCCCCAATAACTTGCGTAAGAGCGATCGGTGTTTCACAGATCTCGTTACACCAACACCACACAAATACAAAGCAAGTTTCATGACCAGCTGCTGTACCAGCACCAACTATCAAAAGAAGTGAAGTTGTATTGAGTGCTGTGTACATAAAACTCTGCCCCAGAAGAGTCTGTGTTGATTTTTCTTGGGAAATAAAGCCTTATTTAGCTTTTACTTCAACTAAAAGTCAACAAAGCAACATATGATCAAATATCTACAAAGAAGAGATTCATCAGTGCTACCATTTACAAACTGTTCTAAGGCAAGTCGTGAGCTTAAATGATCAGCTTCTGACAGGAGGAGGGAAGAATCCAGATTTTGGGGGAGGACCTTGCTGCTGAAGGTGAGGGGCAGCTTTGAGTCCTACCTCCTCAGGAATCCAGATGATGTACATCTGACAGAAGTATTTGGTTACCGTGCCCTAGGACACCACCTCCTGTTTCTTCCAAGTTCCACAAAAGCTCAGCTGTATGATTTCTACGTGTAAGATGAAACTCTTCTTCCTAACCCTTCCCGCAGCCTTCTGCCTGCACGCAGCAAGCCAAAGGAGAACTTCACTAATTACCCAGCACAGCCCTGATTCTGCAGAGGTGCACAAAAACAGTCACGCACAGAAGCGGACCAAGCTCCAACAGGATTAGACAAGCAAACTGCTTGTGCTGACATTTGTTGCTTCAATATTTTCATTTTTGTAAAACATTTGAGATGGAAGAGATGACCGCACAGGACCCCAACAGAGAACTCCTGCCATTCAAGCTGGAACCATGAGCTATTCATTTATATTCCCCAGGTTTTGCTGTTATTTTCCCTCTCCTGCCAAATTTCCTCAACAAGCGAGCTGGAGAAACATTCTCCTTGGAAGTGTTTTTTTTTTGGTCTTTGTCTAGTTGAAGTAGGTTTTAAATGTTAAAAGTACTCAAGTTAGGAACAGATTTTTTAAGCAGTAAATAGATCTGTAACCATGACAGAAGTAAATGGAGTTAAGAATTAAATATCTGTGCAAGACAGACAAGCCCAAGGCTCGATGCTACAAAGGTTCCACCACAAGCACCATCAAGTCACCATCTCCCCCCGTAATAGCTTTGATGTTGTCATGTTTTATGCAGCATTTTCTCACTATGACTGTTGAAACTAGAGGAGTTGGCCACCTGTACTTGTGAGTTTGTTTCTCAGTTGAAGTTTTGTCAGCTGGGATTTTGTCACTGGGGATAGAGCTTAATCTCGTTTTCATAACAGCTTTATTTAAAGCATGAAGAACGGGAAATCTCATTTGTGAGTAAGGGTTGAAATAAATGGCATGCTGAAGTTATGCAAATTATGAGCATGAAGACATTGTTCTTCACAGTGACAGTAAAATGAAGACAGTGTTTAGTTCTTTACCCATGAAGTCACAAGACCTTTCCATCTGATCTTATCTGTTAATGCAGTACACAAATAACCAGCACAGATATTTGAGTATTTAAATACTAGCTACAAAAAACACCAAACCTGTTCATGCTATCATTAAGCACTGAAGCGAAAGCAGACTTGCCAGAGTCTAGAATGTCAGTACAATCAGTTTACATATAAATGATAAACCCTAAAGTTCTTAGACAGCACACCAGGCTTTATGGGAATCTCTTCATGTTGTGACCCCGCAGCTAGGCACCTAATTAAAGATGTACTCACTTTCAAAGCATCACCATAGCTGAATACTCACAGCTTCTACATCTGAACACTCCAATTTAGGTGGCAAACTTAAGACCTCACCCCCCTTCCCTGTCTAAACTCTCCTCTCTTTGGACTACACCGAGCATCCAATTCCAAGCTGCACAGCGACCACTTGAACAACATAGCAGCTCCTCTTCAAATTGCATTTTTAGTTTGTTGAATTGGTGGAGTAAGATAGCATCACCTGAAAGCAAACCATCTCCTCACTTACACACAGAGGAGAGTTCGTTCTGCTATGCTGTCTGGTGGAACAGTGCCATGAATAATAGTAACTAAAGTAGCTAAGAATATACTATCTCTTCTGTAATTCCAAGTTCTGCCAGCGTAGTATCTTTCCCGTAGTTTTAACCAAGAAATTATAAGCATATGTTCTGGGAGTGCCCTGTTAGCTCAAGTATTTTCATTACAAAATTACTGTTCTGCAGTCCCAATGTATATAGCTGGGAGGAAGCCAGGAAGGCTTAGGAAATATTTTCAACTACCTCAGCTTTAATTTAGTATCTCCTGGGACCAAGAGCCTTCTAGTCCAGTGCCTAATTCAGACCTCTGCTGAACAATCAAACCCTAGCATCACTTCCCACAGTTTTAATTATAACAGAGACATACTTAAAAACAATATGGTTTCCTTTCAGCATCTCGATGTCTGGAATTGTGTACTAAGAAAAGAACAGCCTTTGTACTTACGTAGTGTATTCATCATATGACCACTGCTCTCTTGGGATCTGTTATGACTGGCATCTTTGTCAGGGACAGCCTGTTGTGGTATGGCAGACACAGTAGGCTGTGGCTGCAAATACGGCATGGACAGAGGAAGAGAGGGCTTCGCTTCCTCGTCTTCAGAATCACTGGAACTATTTTCACTACTGGACGAAGAGGATGAAGAACTTTTAGAGTCAGACGAACTGTCAGAGCTGCTCAGCTGGTCCATGATACTGGCTTCTGCCTTTAGCTCTGTGAACGATACAATTTGTTTCTCAGTTAGCAGGCATCATAGTTGAAATATAAGAAAGATTAAAAAAAAAATAACAAAAATCAACAACAAAAATCAGGTACGTCAGTCAACATATTACAGCAACTCAAGAACAAAAACACTGCAGAAAACTCCAGAACAAAGAAAAGGGTACAAGCAAACATCTAGCCTGTCATGTGGTTGTCTTCCCCCAGAGCTTGGGCATTTTCTCCCTTTCAAGCCAAGCATTAGAACAAGAGTAACTGTGCACCCAAATGCTAACACCACATTAGCCTTTAATTTCTGCAGCTGGCAAGTCTTCTGTATTTTCCTCAGCACCCTGAAGATGCCTTTCACTGAGTAACCACTGCAGTTACAATCACACAGATAAGTTAGCAGCAAGACGTCTGGAGCTGCACCCAAAATGCCTCCCAGCAGTTCAGCAGAGCAACCAACGCGCGTGGACATTACGACATTTTGCTGAAAATGCAAAGCACACAATATCCGAGGGAGCCATTTACAGTTTGCTATTAGGAAAATTTCACCAAATCCTTACTCTCTTTATAGACTTGTGAAAAAAATAAAGCTAGAACAAGAGAAAGACAAGAAATACTGGAAGTTAACACATCAGTCTGACTCAAATTGCATTCTTGGCAAAAAACTCACCTGACTCTAATATTTAGGATGGCATGACTGGTTAGGTTGTGTTGCACAGTATGCATTTCTGATATATAATAGCTGAAGTGCCACACAGAGAGACTTAAGTTTTGCAGAAACTGTACACAATAATTACACAAAACATGGGTGCTGCTGAAGGAAGAAATCTGAAACAGACCACCGAACCCTGCTGGATTGAGATTTTATACAGCAACTTGAAGAGTTATCCAGAGTGCAGAAGTTCATCATCACACAAAACTGTAGCTACCCAGCCAGTTGCTAAGACAGCCCTACAAGCACTCAGAATACTTCAGGAACAGCTTTGATATAGCAGACATGAAAAGCAAATAGGAGGGGACCTCATCTCGCTTCAAATCTCCCCAATACAGAAGAACAGGTTGAAGATGAAAGTGATCGAGAAGAAAGATTGTTCAGAACTTAATCAAGTGAAGAAAGGAGAACAAAAGAATAAACTTCAACACAAACTTCCATGAAGCCTCCTAATTCTGTGTTATCAAAGGCCAGTCTAAAGGAAAAAAGGTGTTCAGGAAAACTGGAATAGCATGGCTGTAAGTACAAGGAAAAACTAACCTGATGCCAAGGAAGAACAGAAAGTACAATAAGGCACCATATTGGCCAACTGACTCAAACGCAAGGAAAAAAGAGGTAAAAAGTTGGAAGCATCCTGCAGCTAGTAAGGGATGTAGAAGAGAACATAAGCTGATAAATCAAGCTAGAAAAGCTAAGGTGAAAATTAGGATGCAGCTAGCACAAAGATCAAGAAGTCACTTCAAAATTAGTTCTAGAGGACTGATCTACCACCCAGCTGGGGCCATAAGCTCATCAAAATGTAACCCAAATCCTATGCGCTTAATGCCTCTTCCTCCCTGCTCTCACCTGTGACCAGTAATAAAGGAAAAAGCTTCAAGCAAAAGACTAGCAATTAATACCAAAAACCGAGGAATGGGATCTTTGCCTGGAATTTTGAAAGAACTTAATTCTCACAGAAAACTTAAATATTTTCAGTAAGGGAAAGAAGGGCTATACATACACCGGAGGACAAATGCAGAATGACCTCCCCCCCGCCCCAGAAAATGAAGATAGTAACAAGTTCAAAGCAGTGTACTTAAACAGGAATAGTCAGTTACACAACCACAGGATGAAGCATGATTAAGCAGGCAACACTTCTGAAGAGCCTGCGAGTTACAGTGGGTTGCTGAGCACAGTCCTGCTGTATCGTGCTGGTGCAGAAATGGCAAGCATTAAACTGGGACGCGATCCTATTTGGTCTTTTCGTATGAAAATAAATACATACTGCCTGTCAAACATTCATCTTACTCGACTCAGCACTGCTAAAACCTTAGATGAAATTCATTCTAGGCGCTACGCTTGAAATTTTTGGACTAGTTGGAAGACAGGAGAGTGACAATGATCAGGGATCTAGAAAACTTAGCTTCTAAGGAAGGACTGAACCAGCTGGCATCACTTTGCACAAAGAATCAGAAAGCCATAGCAGCTATTGAGCACCTGAAGCACTGCTTAAAAGCAGCAGAACAATCTGGCCTATACCTGCATGATTAATATTAAAGTAGCAATGGACTTACTGTCAGATTTTATTTATTAGAAATAACCTGAACTTTAAGGAGAGCAAAGCCTTGGATTAGATGCCAGAGGGAACACATGATCTGTCACCAGAGAGCTCAAAGAGCACATTAAAAAATATGTTAGAAATCTGACTTTAGGACAGAATGATGGTCTAGATGACCTTAAAAGGTCCCTATCAGCCCTGTTTTTCAGTTACTCTGCATTCTTCAGTAACCATCAAAATCAGACTCGCAGTACAAAAGAGTTTGATGTGTTTTGGCAGCCACTTTGGTGCCTTGCAACGTTCAACACTCCCACTCCCCCCAAAACAACCAAACACCAAGAAAAAGCATCATTTTATCCCAGGCACTCACGTTCTTTGTCTTTGCAACTCAGGATGCATCCTAGTACTCTTCTGTAGTATAAAAATTTCTGGCCAGAGTTTAAGCCCCAAATGAAAAAAATCTTTATAATGACACATCTGAGAAACCTGCTTAAAGGAATTCAAAGCATCTCGGGAGATAGACATCAATTCTGATCAATGAAACTGCCACCTGGTCGTATTTCTCTAGCAAGTAATTACCACCTGCCATTTCCCTTGTCCTCCAAAGTAACAAGGCCTGCTCCTAAACAAAACACGAGTGTCTCACCAAACCAGTGTCTCAAGAATGCCGTACACAGCACTGTTCAAGGGTTGATTTATGCAGGCTTTTAGCTGTCTTTTCCACTTGAACATCATCTTTCACAAGTCCCATCCGGTAATTTACAGCTGGAGATGTAAAGCACCACAGCCTGTATGCTTGCTGAGTGCAGAGCACAGAACGAGGAGCGATGTCAGAACGGGAAGCGACTGGCTTGGTTTTGGGTTTCTGGGCTGCAAAACTACATGCTCGGTTAAAGAAGCAGCAGAAGAAAATCTATAAGACAGCAGTGAAACCCATTAGCTGAACAGTCCACCTGATTTTTAATCTTAGTAAGTCTCAAATACTCCTCAGTTATCATTTGAGCCAGAGCAATCACTTCCATACACTGATAAAGTGCTTATATAGTCAGCTTCTGGGACAAACCTCCTCTAAAAAACAAAGCTTGGCTCTTAAAAACTAATTGCTAATTAAGAGCAAAGTTTCTAAAATCTCTAAACATGGCAGTGGAGCTTACCTCGTTCAATGTCATCCATAGGAGAAGACAGAAACATCTTTTCTTTTGGCGGAGAATTTTTAACGTTGTTTGGAGTCTTGCTTGCATGTCGCATTTGCTGCTGTTGCTGCTCGATACGAGACTGGACCTTGCTGCTTCCTTCAGCTCTGTGTGCAAAAATAAAATCAAGTTACTCTAGATGACAAGATGCAAGGAAAAAGGCAGGAATACTGTACCTTAAGTTACGGAATTATTTGTCTCACGCTTTTCTAAATAGCATCAGTAGATTTCTAAGTATATTATTTTACTGGCATGTAATTAGATTTATTTTATTTTTAAATACGGTGCCAATAATTTGTAAACTCTTTGTTAGTTGATTTGTTATAATACCCAGCTACCCAGGAACACTTCATAGCAATTCTGCTGAAAGCAAGTTCTGTGGATTCAGCAGCAGAGAAAAAATAACAAACACGTATGGGGAAAAAAAACAAGCCACTACCATTACTGAAAACAGTCAATTAAAAAAAAAATTGCAAGTCAGGATAACTACTGACTACTGGAAGTAGGGAAACTACTTTTCCAAAGAGATTTTTTTTCTCCTCTGTGTTCATCAGGTAATTGTTACCACCTCTTAATAACAAGACATCTTTTAGTCAAAGAAAAAAATCCTATTTCTTCCGCTGGTCAGCGCTCAAAAGCTGCAAAGTCAGTGTGTTGAGCAGAGGCCTTTTACCCTGCTGAACAAGGCTGGGGACCTTCTAAAAATGCTGTTTTGATAAAACAGTCATGGGCTGCAGCATCACGCAATGTAGACCCAGGAACAAACTGATTTTCGTAATGATTAAAGGATAGCTGCTGCTCCTGTAAATCACCCACCTCGTTTTTTTCACAGTGATGTTGCTGCTGAGTTTCTCTAGGCGACATTCTCCAGTGTCATGATTGATAATTAAGATACATTCTTTTAGGTAAGGCTTCTTTGAGCCCTTGAACACAGTCACTGGTGGAGTTGAGCCCTGTTAAGTCAGAAGAGCCCAGCGAGTGTTACTACTGCAGTCTTTTTTTGTTATCATAAACAGAAAGCAATCCATTAGTGATGACAAGTTCATTATAAGTAATCACTGCTAGCTTTTAAAAACGTTATCAGTGAATTCAAATTAAACTCATCCCAGCCAAAAGCAGCTGGTGACTGACTGGAGAGGGATTTCACCTGGCTTAGCTGAGCATTTAATCAGTTTCACACTTATTTCCAAAGGAGAGCACGCTCACTGTAGGGCTCCTTTTACCAAGAGGGGTTTCAGTAATCACATCAGCAGAGCAGTAAAGCATAGCAGGTAGTAAATTTTCCCTTTCCAGTCTTTCCTGCTTTAGAACTGCACTACAGCAGTAAATACCAAGGGGAAACTTGCAGTGCCAACATCCACACGAAGCTCTGCTGTGTACGCAACACTTCAGGGTCATCCTACAGCATATTTCCAATGCAGCGAGTACACTTAAAGCTACAGCACAGCTGCCCAACCTGTAGGTCCTCTGCAACTTCACTCTTTTAGAGCAATTATTTTTATACTCTTAAGTGTTACACTGTCAGCTGTGAAACAGCATTAAAGCTTCATCTCCTTCTGTACTCAGCACGTATTTATTACAAAGTCAGCCCTCCCCCTATGCCTGCCATGCCTCAGCCACCCCACTCACCTCGATATTTGGCAACGTTATCGTCACCTGTTCCCCCTTGCCAACCTCCAGGTCTCCTTCACAGGATGTATCGATAGACGCAGGCTTAAAGTCATCTAAACAGACAAACCAACTTGGTTATTTGCAGGCTTTTCAGCAATCTTATAAACATAGACACCTTCTGAGCAACAGAGCGCTTGGAGGCTATTAAGCTAAAACCTTTTTTTTGCTAGCGTGTCATCTGCCATTCCCCCAAACAAATCACTCCACAAGTCAGCAGAACTCTGGGGCAAGCTGGTTTCTCTCCCTGTTCAGCGTAAACGCTAACTACCACCTTCCCGATAAAATTAGGAGAGTGCTTTTGGGTGTTAATGGACAGAAAGCTGAACTAGCCCTGTTCTACTGCAGAAGATAAATCCTCCCTTCCTTCCAGCAAAGCAGCAAGTAGCTCTTGAAAGGAGCTACTCCCCCCCTCTGCTCTGCTCCTGTGAGACCCTCCTGGAGCCCTGCATTCAGCACCAGAAGGACAGGGACCTGCTGGAGCCCCTCTGCTGTGGGGTCAGGCTGGGGCTGTGCAGCCTGGAGAAGAGAAGGCTCCGGGGAGAGCTTACAGCAGCCTGCCAGTACCTAAAGGGGGCTGCAGGAAAGCTCAGGAGGGGCTAGAGATTAGGTATAGAGAAAAAACTCTTCCCTCAGAGGGTGGTGAGGCCCTGGCACGTCTAAAATCAGTGGAAACGCACAGAACGCCGCGAGCTGCCAGCCCCACTGTCTGGTTTCACTACATGGGGCTGCACCTCGGCACAGCCCCACAGGGAAAGGGCTGAACCAGAGCCCAAACCCCTCACTGGGAATGAGGCAGGGCGCTGGCTGGCAGCTCCAGCAGCGGGTGGGTGACGCTTTGGGCTGGTTTCGGGACCCCGCTCCCCGCTGTCACCCAGCGCCCCCCCAGCCCCATAACCCGCCCCGGAGCCACCCCCGGTACCACGGGGGCCGAGCCGAGCCCCGGCGCGCTCACAGCGGACGGTGTGGAAGGCGCAGCGCGGCTGCTTCTCGAAGGTCTCGCCCAGCTTCAGCACCCGCTCCTTGGGCTCCAGGAGCGGCGGCGGGGCCGCGCCGTTCATGGCGGGGGGGGGGGCAGCGCTCACACCATGCCCGGCACCGCCACCGCCACCGGGACCCGCACCGGGACCGGGACCGGGACCGCCGCACAGCCCCGGCGCCGCGGGGGCGGGGCCTCGCCGCCGCCCGGCCACGCCCCCTCCGCGCCGAGGCCACGCCCCCATCTAACTCTAAGCCACGCCCCCTCTCGGCTCGCTGCCGGCCTATCCCCCGCCAGCCGGCAAGGGGATATGCAAATGAGACCCCTCCTCCTTCTCTCTGATTGGCGCGGGGCGGCCGCGACCACGCGGCGGGGAGGCGGAGGGGGGTGCCGCGGGGTCACAGCGGGCGGGGCCGCGCTCACGCCCCCTTCACCCCCTCCCCTCCCCCCCTGCCGCAGGTGGGGCGACCCCGCGCGGCGCGTTGGGCGGGAACGCGGCTCCCCTCAGAGCGCCGCCGCCATGTTGGCGGCTCCCCACGGGGACCCCGCGGCTCCGCTCGGCGGCCCCCGGGCTCCGCGCCGCGGGCCGGCACCCGCTGCCCATGGCCGTGGCGGATCCCCGGGTGCTGGCCGTAGCCGCCCGGGTCGCTGAGAGCAGGGAGCGGGACGTCCCGGCGCTGCTGCTGGCCTTGAAGGGTAACGGCGCGGCCGCCGCTGAGGGGTGGCAGCGGGGCAGGCCTCTCGCCGCCTCAGCGGGCTCGCGAGGCCCGTGCTGGAGGGGCCGGGAGCTCGGGCGCAGCTCCCCCCGCCCGCCCTGCCCCTCGCCACGCAGCCGCTGCTCGTGGAAGTGGCCGGGACAAGCCAGGGCCTGTGCTAAATCGGGATGTAATTATAAGGGAGCCGTCCGTGCCGCGGCGGTTGTGGTTTTCTCCAGCCTAGGAAGTTCGTACAGATGGGCTGTGTCCCAGATAACGCCTGTCTTACTGCCCAGCGTGTAACGAGGCAGTGGAAAGCCCAATGCAGCCACCCTTCCCGATTGTCACGGGGTCTAGCGAACAGGTTGTACCTGTAGGATAGAAAATCACCGGTGGGATACTTTATGTTGTTGGCACTTTCAAAATTTATATTTTGAAAAAGAAAAAGTACCCAAATTGCACCTCAGAATCTAATGCTTCCCTTCGCCACTCTCGTGCTTTCTTCCCACAGAAATTTTAAATAATCCTTCTTTGGGACGTAAGGAATCTGAAAAAGTTAAGCAGGACATATACTATTATGATCTGGCTCAGTACTGCGTGCTGGTCCTCAGACAAGACTTTTCTCGAGTGCGTGGAGGCTGGGCTACTGCTGCCCAGCTAGCAGAGATACTGAGGTAAAAAAAAAAAAATCGCCAAGAAGTTTTCTTCTTGTTTTCTTGCAGGCCTTTCATCTTGCTCTTTTTCTTTTGAAGCTGTAACGCGTTGGCTTCCATCCAGAACAAGGCTTGTTGTTCAGGAAAGGCCAGGGTTAAAGTGCAGGGAGCAGTCAAGAGCAGAGGGGTCAGGCATAGCCTAATTGGCCCTGTTTAATTCATTCTCATTGTGTTTCGTTGAGCTGGGTAAACTGTTTGGTGGGAACGGTTTTTGTGTTGGGTTTACCTTTTCTGTGGTCAGTACTCACACAGGTCTCAGTTTTTGCCAAGAAATTGCTGATTTTGAATTGCAGTTACTTTAAAAGAAAATCTGTTTAGTTTTATTTCATCCTGCAAAAATCTGATTGACTCACAGCTTGGCTTGGCTCCATTTAAATATCTATTTTTAAGTATCTGTTTACATTTTCAACATAAGAGAGGGCACAATTCATACAGACTAGAGAGCTTGATGTAGTGATATCGTGAGAATGGCACGATGAAGTTTAATTCATAGCTAGTGAGTAAGACAACTGTAAACCCCCATCCCCAATGACCCAAACTCAATTTTTAATGTCAGGAAAAATAATACGTTTTAAAATTTCCCCACATTGTACTTGATTTTGGCTTAACTAGGAAGCAAAATTCTAAGGCATGAAGCAATTAGGCAACCATCTTTTATTTATGCCATATCTGCAATGTGAATTTTTAAAGTGAGGAATTTCACCAAGAGATGCAAGATTTATCACCAGAGTTGCATGAGACTTAAATAATCTTTTATTAGCTACTTCAGTTTGCAGAAAAAAAAATGAAATTTATTTAGCTGTAAAAATGTCCTTTTGCAACTTGTTCAATCTCAGCTTTGTGCTTAGATTGTGCTGTCGCAGGGCTTAGGTAAGTAGAGCTTTACGTGTACGCATTCACAAAAAGCTAACAAAGATTAGATAAGATGTCAGAAAGCAAAATTCATAAGAAGCTAGGAAAATACTTTTGTTGCACTTGTATCAGAGTGGAGCACAGAACTGAAAATCTTTCCAGTTGTAAAACTTGCAGTTTCTTGTAAACAGCCTTCCAGAAATGACCAATGTGTCTGTGGTGAGTAAAACAAGAAAACTGAGATCTGAAAAACTGATTTCTAGCCCACATGTATTCCTCAGTTAGGGGGAAGTTGTGGACAGACTCACTCAGTTTTTTGTAGTGAGTAATATTTTTATACGTATTTTTGTTGCCTGATCTGGACTGCCTTCATCAGTTTTCCCTTATCATGTTTCTGTTTGCCTTTGCTTTTTTACCTTATGACCATCGGAGTCCTTCCCTAACATGTGGAACAGGCCTGAACAGATCCTATGAAGCTAAAGGCGAAAGTGCCTTGGATATGTTTTAAACTGAGACGTGCTCTAATAAGCGGTATTACACTTGCTGTCTCCAGCCTGCCAGTGATAACTCTTCCTTCTACCTCGGAGCTAGTCACAGCAGTTAACTGTTGTTCAGTGCTGAATTGTCCCATTGCAGTGAAGCATTCCTTCTCTGATGACATGACGTTCATTCAAAACTGTTCAAACAGGCCCTTGAGTATTCAGTTTTGTTTTGTTTTTGTTTTTCATTTCAGTCATTGTTGTGTAGGACTAGAGGTGAAAGAAGATCCCGAGGAATTTTACACAAAATTTCTTCCTTCAGCCATAGACAACCTGCTGCTTTTGGGAAGACGCCTGCAAGCACGATTTATCCGAGCAGTCAAGGTATTTACATTTCATAGTTAAAAGAGCAAAGAATCTCTGTAAGCTTTCCAAGCTCATGTGCTGTATAAGCAGGATATTATTCTAGGGATGCTGTATTATGAACATGTATTTTGCAGAAATTACTTTTTCTTTATGCCTTGGAGCTTTGAAACTGAAATTTGTCATTGTGGAGCATTCAGTCCATTACATGTGCCAAAAGTAGTTTGTTACCATAAGTTTTTTTAGAGAGTTTGTTACTACTTGTAAGAGTTTTTTAAAAGGGGTTGGGAGATTGCAATTATGCGTAGGACAGAAGAAATAGAACAGCAAGGTAGAGAATACGATCCCAGATGTTTTTTCTTACAAAAGGCAGCATCCCAGTCACGGTAGTGTCTTAACTTTGCATATAATTAGTTTAGTCTTTGTAACCGCTTTGTTCTCACTGCTTTACGCAGCTTTACGGAAAAAGAAAGTATGGTTTAGGAAGGCTTAAGACTTTAAGTCGGATATGTTGAAGTTTGTTTTGCAACAGAACTTCTTCAGTGGAATTGGCAAAAAATTCCAAAAATGCCTACTGCTTCTGAACCAGCATGTCAGGATCCCTAAAGGCAGGCTTTGTGATTTAGTGGATGTGAACGCTTTTATCACATTACTCTCTATCTTTGCAAAGAAGGATTTTGCCTTGCTATTTTCCCGCATGCTTTTGAGACGTTCCGAGTTCCAGAACAAACCCCCCAAAATGAAAAAATAAATACCCAATTTCGTGGATTCTGATAGTTTCTCTTATTATGCCTGTTTCCTTTCGTATCTCATTTCCTGTCTCACTGACTTCTTGCACTTGCTCATAGTTTTCCTACAGAGTCTTGTTCAGGACACCACATACACAATCACTTCTCAGAAAGTATCAGCAGAGTGACGTATTTTCTGTTTGTTCAATACTTTGTAAGTGCATTTAGTGCTTAAGAAGCAAGCTTCCTGAATGACATCCCAGGAGACTCGAGTCTTATCTGCAATATGTAATTTCCCCCACACTTTCTTATTATGTCTCAGCCTACATGCTACTTGAGTCATGCTTGTGGGCAAAGATTACTTTTGAATGCAAATGCAGTCCATATTATATAGCTAGTATTTTGGCTTTTAAAACTTGTGGTCTCAAAGGTGACTGGGCAGCCAGACTTGATGCTTGCTCACTAGAACTTGGGAAACCCCACTCTGCCAGTGGAGATTTGCAGTTTATTCTGCCCTCACTTGCTTTCTGTACAAGCTTTTGAAGTCAAGGGAAGTACTTAAATAGCTTTTAGAAACTGGTGCTCTGCCAAAACACACAACAGATAATATTGTGCCTTAACTTATTACTGTTATTTCATATCTCTCATTGTCAGTAAGTACCAAACACAGAGTTAAACCATGACTGATGGCTGGGACTTCCAGCACAGATCTAGGAATAGACTTCCCAGAGTTTCGCTGGTGGAGGCTCAACAACATGGCAGTTATCACACCCAAGTGCCTTATAATAATGTTTATCAGCAGTGTAGTACTGTCAAAAGACACTTTGCTGTCCACACAGCGAGATTTTAGATTTCCAGTGGGCTGTGGATCTTACCTGGAATACAGTCTCCAGACTGTGTGTGTGTGTGTGTGTATTCACATATCAAAACCTGGATTCTTCCTGGTCATTGTGTCCGGTCCAGTGTTAGCACAGCAAGCACGAATACATTCGGTTTGGTGTTTGCTGCTGTTTCTCCAACTAGGAGGTGCTTCTGAAACCTCACCATGGCGGTTCATAGGAACCATTTCCATTTTAACAATATTCTTGTCCACTTCGTACCTGTGGTTTCTGTGTTTTAATCTTAAATAACGTATTTCCCATTTTGTGATTTGCATGCAAGTTGGTTTTTTTTGACTGGTTCCTATGGTTTGACCAACCTCATTTGGGAAGTTGATGGGGTTGGCCTCCAAATAGCTGAAGTATACAAACCTCCCACTGCATCAAGCTGGAGTCCTCAGTGAGGATGCATACGTGTGCTTTTACCTACTTCTCTTGTTTTGTTTAGGATGAAGAAAAACAAGATTTTTTACGCTGTTTCCGAACAGTAACCGATGCCATCTGCTGGCTGTTTGGTGGGCATATTCAACTGACAAAGCATGGTAAGGGGAAAAGTAAACTCATAAAACACCTGAGTATTTGTCTAGACCAACTACAGGTATCAAGAATCAGTCACAAGTCAACCTGCATCTAGTTTTCCAATTCGGAGTAGGTGTTAAAGCAATCTCTTAAAATATTCCGTTCAGCAGAAACAGCAATATTTAAATTGGAAAAGATCCAGTAAAGGGAAATATTAAAGAGTTCCTTTTCGAGTCTTTTGGAGACAAACATTAAAAGTCTTCTGCAATTTCCATTTGTAATTATGTACCTTTAAAAAAAAGTTTGTTTGTTTCTGATAAAATACTGTTGCTCTTCTTACCTGTCAGTGGTTAATATATGCAGAAATTTGATCAATGTACATTGCAAGCCCTAATGGGTAGAACTGAAAAAAGTGGATTTCTCGATTTGTTGTCATGCCAGAAATTTCTACAAGTATCTAACAAATTTCTCTGGCAGTTTTGACCAAAATAAGCTTTCAGTTAAACCAACTTAATATTGGCACATTGATTTTTAGTTAATAATAAAAGACAGAATTTGTTTTTAACAGAGAATAGTAACTTAAGGATCGTAAGATACGTAGCTAAAAACACAAATGGCTAGAAAAATTACTGAGTAGGTAGTCACTGAGTATGTAGTCACTGGTATTCTGGAATAAAAAAAATGGTGCTTCAAGTGGACTTGCGTTAAATGAAACTGGTTTAACCAATTGTCAAGGTTGAAGTGCTTATCTTTTCTGGGTATTGTTGCCCCAGTGATAGTTCCGCTGCTGTAATAAGAAACTGGTGCTGGTGTAACAGAGAAGCTTTTAAAGTTTTTATTACATGGCAGTGCCAGTGCCTAAGGGATATCCAAAGGCAGAAAAACAGGACTCAACGTGTTTTTTGGATATTGAAGCAGTTTACTTGTTCCAGTAAGCTTCCGTGTAAAAATTATAAAAGATGGCGTTTGTTACAGAAACAGTATTTGGTTTTACTTGCTACGGCTTACGTTTCATAATAAAGTTTATTTGTTTAATGGTATTTTTAAGTCTGCGGTTCTGATTGCGTGACTTCTTGTTTGTTTTTGTTTTTTTGCAGTGCTGCAAAATGATCACTTCCTGCAGCTGCTAGTAACAGACGATGTTGAAACAGCAGTTATAATGATGTCTGTTTTACACAGTATTTTGGGGGTCAATAGGTTAGTTGTTTTTATTATCACTGATTTTTCTGAAGTTTAAATATAAAACTCAATTCATTACTGCTTTGTAAAATAGAACATTTCATGTACAAGGAGTATGGCGTTTGTTTTTTTTTTCTAGTCTTTGCTGTAGAAATGGAAAAATAGGGCTATTTTCTTTATCCTGTTGTTAAGCTGAGGGAATGGGAATCAGTTGAAACAGTAGGAATGCTTCTGCCACTGAGTCAGTAATACTTGTTTTTTCATTTTAACTGGAATAAATGTGGAAATACCAATTCATTGCAGGAAAAAAAAAAAAGCAGCATAGAACAAACATAACTATTCAATTCCTTTTCCTTCCACTGTGGCTCAGATTGCTGGTCCAGCTAGCTGGCCGTGTTGACTTGCTGAATCTTGACCTGACATCTATAATAGGAAGTCACTGTTAAAAAGCTCAGTTTATAACTAATATTTCAATTCTATCCTCCTCTTTCCCTCCAGTTCTGTCTTGCTTCAGGTTGAGGAAGAGACTCTTCACTCTGTTTTGGATGAGCTCGTTTATAAGCTTTCATCTACCACCAATCCTGTCATAGGAAATGCTGCTACAAAACTGCTGTTGTTGATAGCGAAATTTTGCATGCAGCTCCTGAATTTACTCACAACTCGCTATAAAGGTTTGTAAATGTGCATGGAACCAACCACTCGGCCTTGCATTCACCTTAAAAATACAAAGGTGGAGATTACCCAGTGCTCTCCTTGTTCATTAGCCATCTGATACTAGGGAAACCGCAGTGCTCTTTTATTTTCCTTCTCTGTTTGTTTTTGTTGTAATTTAAGGTGCTGCTCCTCTTTCTGTTTCCTAGATTTATTTTCTTCTATGTATTGAGGACTGTGCGTGTGGAAACTTGTCTCTTCTAGCTGTAGTTTGGCACCTTCAGTCTGATGGGCTTCACTACCTTCTACACGATGTTCTGTATCTTTTTTTTTTTTTTTTTTTTTTTTCTGTGAATGCTGGATGACAAGAGACCCTCCTAGCAGGGTGTCTGTACTGCCCAGGTAAGAGCCGTTTGTCAGACATCTGCCTGTGTGCTAAGCCTCACTAGTCCAGTAGTATGGAAGTTTTACTTGTGCCGACTTCTGACCCTGGCTGTTACGGGTCTGCTTATCTGATAGCTGTGGTTCTGTCACCAAGGAGCTGGCTGTCTTTTGACGTCCAAGTGACACACAAGTGATTGGAATGAACTTCTGGAATGAACGTCCAAGTGATTGGAATGAACTTTTTCCAAGAATTCATGAAATGAGTTTATTGTTTTGTATTGCTGCTTTTAGATGAGGAGAGTGAGCGTGCATGTAATTTAACTTACTCTATGTTCTTCATTATGTAATCTAGTATCCCATTCAATGTTTCTGTCTCTAGCCTAGCAGAGAGCTCCAGGAAACACCTTTATCTTCTGTTGTGTCCATGGAGACTAGGGAAAAGGATTTGATGTTTGCCGAGTCTTTTATATCCTGGTTATTACTGATGGTCAAAACTACTTCTGTGCAGCCTCTGTTCTTTTGAGAAAAGGGTAATAAGAAGTGGGTTTGCCAGACAAAAAGGCGCAATTCTCCTTTTTACAGTTGTGCTAACTACTTGTTAGGCAGAACCAGCTGGATAGATTCCTGGATCAGATGAGTAGCTTTGGCACTTTTTTACCTACAGAATTGAGAGAGGGAGGGCTTCCTTGCAGTGTGAAACGACGTATGACATGCCTAAGGCTGGCAGTGTGTTGTGGATTCTTGTGAAGCTGCTGTGATGATCTGACCATCCCAGTTGTAGAATACTGGCTTGTCTAAAGAGGTGCAGGTCTCAGTCAAATAACTATGCTTTAGGGGTCATGCTACTTTATTTTGCTTGGAATTGACAAAGTGCCCCATTCATTTAAAGGCTCTTGATCTTCTGTATATATTTCCTGTTTCCGCTAAGGAAAAAAAAAGCTCTCTTTTTTCTTTTCTTTTTTATTAGATTCCTTATGTTAGCTTTCTCTGAGGCTTTGAAATCTTGTGGATGGTTTGAAGAACAGCAGCTACAAATAAAGCATTCCAGCATTTCCACCAGCTGGCCATCTCGTTGAAGTAACTTGGCTTCACAGTGTTTCAGAGCTGTTGCTGGTATGAGGTGCTTCAGCGTAAGCTTTCTGTCAGTAATGTCGAAGTGCTAGAATGAGAAAATACCCTAAATCTCCCAACTCCAGGCCCAGCACGGTCTTTACATCAGGATTGCAGGAGAGCCTGGTCTTTTTATCTGCATGGATCTTGGAGGCATGCTTGTCAGTGGCTGGAAAGGGAAGGGGCACATGGCTATGTAGCCTGTGCAGAAACAGGCAAATGGGTCGTGTCAGACCTACAGGACCTCTGTGAGGGAACTGCTTTGTGTAGTTATGTGATTTTTCAGGGTTCGGGCAGGTTTAAGGCAGTGACTGACTCCGTTTGTAGTCTCAGCCATGTCTCTCCTCACATGTTTAACCATCATCGTTGTTCCAAAATGGTGCATGCCTGCTAGAACAGAGGTGCCACTTCTGTGGCTATGAAGGACTTTGTGGTCCATATGTGATCCTATAAATGCACACGATGTATTATTTCTTGGAGTTGCCCAGTATGTGAATATGCTTATAGACAGTGATTTGAAGATAGAACTTGTTTGAATCTGAAGTTCTTCAGGAGCCTTTCCAAATACATGTCTACTTCCCGTCTTCCTTCCTTTCCCCTCTGACTCTCTGCAGAACTCTCAAGCTCTGGGATTTGTCTGATAGAGATCTAAAAAACCACTTGTTACTGTCCTGTGCACAGCACAGGGAGTGTGTGTGTTGTGAGGAGAGCACACGTGTGCTTTGTAACTACTGTGCGCTGAAAAAGCCCTATTGTGCCAGGGATTGGAAACTCGTATACCCGCAGTGCGATTATGCTGTACAAATAAGACATCAAAGAATTCCAGTCATAAGTAAACAGATTTTATTATAAAAATATGAAAGCAGTGCTCGTAAAACCTGGCACTTGTGTAATGCTTGCTATCCTTTTAGGACTTCACAGTGACTTACGGCTAAGACATTGAAGGTACATGGATAATTTAACTGCCAGTTATGTAGACACAGTAGGTAGTGACTCGGAGATAAAAAACGACAGTCACTGTAGAATACTTTGCTGTGATGATTGGAACGCCAATTTTTAATTGATAACATGTAAACCCAAAAATGAGAGATTGTGTTCATCTTCAATCTAGTCTTCCTTTACACAAAGAATCAGATTTATTTTTTTTAATTTGAAAATTGTTAGTTTGAAATCCTCAAAAGAAAAATTTGCCTTAGCTGTATTGCATGCTTCTTCTCTCTTAGGATTGAAAGTGCTTTTAAGTAAACAGTGGACTGGCAAAGGATTTGACAGGGATCTCAGTCAACTTTTGGACTTGCTATACTTGGAACAATCCAGTGGAAAAAAGGAAATGCAGGTGCTGAATTTTAATGAGACTTTCCTATGTGAAATCCTAGTTATGTGTAATTTATATATGACTAGAAAGCATTTACTATATTGCTTTGTCTAAGCTTTACAAAGCATATGCTATTTTTTTCATGGTATCAATGGATTTTTAAAATTTCCTATATATTCTTTCATTTGTGTCTTTCATTTTTTAAGACCTCAAGAAATTGTCCAGTTATTAAGGTAAGGGATTGTCGGGACTGTGACTTGAGAGTTTGACTTTTTTTTTTTCCAGATTCACAAAGTAGTATGAATTCTTACAGAAACATAGGGGGAAAGGTGATTTAGTTATAATAACAATAAACCAAAACCAATTGTATCTGCTCATCTCACATCAGTAGTACAAATTCAGGTTTCTGAAGTCTTGGGAACATTCAGATAGAATTAAAAGTCATGTAGTGGAAACGTTCAGTAAGAACGCCTTCTGTGCTGTGTTCCCAATAAAGGAGTGGATGCATGTTTTAGGAACTTACCAAAATCTTACATGCAGGTTTTTCAGAGACAGTACTTCAAAGGAAATCAGTTATGTTTGTAGAGACCTGCTTTCACCTTAAACACAGCAGGGTGATTGCTTTGTGTGTTGCTTTGTTTTCCCCTGAAAAAATAACATTTAAGAATATAATTTCTTTTCATGTTTGTTGTGGCTGATGATCATAGTGCAAATGTAAAAATTTTCCTGCTATTAGTTCTCCAGATTTCTCTTTCTATCCTGTCTGTTGTAGGTATTTTGACTGAATCAGCACTTGAAATATGAAGTGCTTCAGACACTTTAAGTTCAAATTTCTAACGCTAACTATTAAATTTTAACAAATTAACATTAACAAATGTTTTATATTTGTCCCGTGAATGTATTTGTTTATCAAAGAGAGCATTGATCCAGATGGTCAGATTAGCTCTCTTTGGGGCTCATACAAGATTTGTGATGATAATTGTCTTTAGGACCTTAACTGCCCTGCGCCATTACAAATATTGTGCGTTTCAGTGCATTGGAAAACTGTTTTTTGGCCAAACATTGAGGTTGATCCAAATAGGCAAGCCGTAGCAGTGTGGTTTTATATGCAAAGGAAATATTGTATTAACTATTTTTATAAATTTCAGAGACTGCATCAAGCAGCTTGTATAATCCAGGCTGCGTGGAGAGGATTTCAGACAAGAAAAAGGCTGAAGAAACTACCCCAAGCAGTGACCATTTTACAGAGGAGCTTCAGGTAAACAGCATTGCTTTGTAAAAAGCACTCAAGAGAATAGATTAATAAGGTTCGGTTTGGTTTTTCTCAAGTCAGAATTCTTTTATTAGAGCTGGTGGGAATATTCTTTGTTACAGCCCTTGACCACTGCCTCTTGTCCTTCTTATGCTTGCCTCTAAGAATCTGGCTTTATGTTCTTTGTAACCCTTCCTGTAGTTAGTGAAAGACAAAAAAATAGATTTCCCTTTCTTTGTGCTTAAAAAAAAAAGGGGGGGGGGGGGGAGGGGGAAGCATCTCCACCTGTCCTTGTATACCAAATGCTATGTACCCCAAACTGTCTCCATCTGGACAGTCCCTGTCCCTCCAGTTTGTCAATATCTGTCTTCTACTGGGTGGCCCAGTGAAGTATGGGCAGTATTCCAGGTGTGCCCTCCAGAGTGTTGAGTAAAGTGAAATAATTTCCTTTGACTTGCTGCCTCTTTTTGCTAGTGCAGCCCACAAAGCAGCTAGTTTTTCTTACTGCAAGGGCACACTACTGCCTCGTCTTCAACTTGCCATCTACCAGGACCCCAGGTTCTTTTCATGGGAGCTGCTGTCCAGGTAGTCAGTGCCCAACCTGTGTGATTCATGAGGCTATTATGTCCCAAGCGTAGGACTTTCCACATGAGCTTCATGTGGCTTCTGTTGACCCATTTTCTATGTCCGTGGTGTTTCCTTTGAGCGTCAGCCCTGGCCTGCAGTGTGTGGAGGACTGATGACAGCCTTGCTAAAGTCAAGGTAAATGACACCCAGTGCTCTCCCCTCGTCCACAGAGCCACTCAGCTCATCACAGGAGGCCATCGGGTTGGTCAAACATGATTTGCCTGTGATAAATCTGTGCTGGCTGTTCCTGTTTCCTTCCTGTCCTTCTTGTTCCTGGGGAGAGCTTCCCTGCAGATCTGTTCCTGTATCCCAGAGAATGTTTGGGTTGGCCAAGACGTCCTCCATCTTGAAGATGCCTTTTGCCAGTCAGCTGTATTTTCTGAAACATGAAAGCAATGTAATGTCAATATGAGCTATTTCACTGCAGATTATTTAGCAAAAACATCCAAACAATGTGCTTTTCCAGCAGTACCAAGCTGCCACTTCTGGTGCCAAAAGCTCCAACTGTCCCTTTCCCAGCTGCCAAACATTTTCTCCATGAGAAAACCTCATACTTCTGTGATGTTTTTGTGTGTTTTCTTTGTAAAAAATTATGGCGTGTGGGACAGTGCAGCACTTCGTTGCAGTAAATAGCCCTAGAAGATGATGCACTGGTGGCAGAACAGTTAACTGGTCATGGTTAACTTACAAAATTCCATCATAAATTAAATGTGGCACTGTCCTGGAGTTTCATGTCATGCCAGAGTGCTGGAGAAACCATGGAGTAAAGTGCTTGCTCAGTATGCCACTTGTAGGGCCTTGTTCTCAATTAATATTTGAGATCTTTGACTCTCAGAAGTGGGGTCAATTCAGTGACCTAGAAATAGTATCTTCTGACCTTGGAGTAGCACAGAAGAATGAAGCTACGTAAAAAATGCACGTTACTTGAAGTATGATTTCAGCATGATTAGGTGAACTCTTTTCGGAAGTCTAGTGTGAATTTTAACATAGAGTAAGGGACCTAAATCAAGACAGACCCCACAGCAGGTTTAATTCAATCTTTTTTATTGTACATGATAAGCACTACCTTGTCAAGACTAGATCTTATAAATCAGGTAGTGAAATCACTGTGTTATCACCAAGGTGTTAGAAAGCAGACAGTTGTGGTTTGTCTAGACTGGCATTAAGAAGGTACTGGACTCTCTGGGGTGTAATCTTTAAGTTCAGGAGGATTTGCAGGGGATGCAGTGTATCCACCAAGGACCACTAGCCACTTCAGCTTCTGTGCTGTATGCTAAGAATGCCATCCTTGTGACTGCTTTCTGCTGCACCATACATACACTTTGAACCAATATTTCTGCCCCCATCAGGCACCTTGCAAGCCTGCAAGCCAAAATCACAGCCCAGAAAAATTGCGTGACGGGATAAGGCGTGACATGCTAACGCAGAAGGGAGAGGGTGGCGAGGCTACCAGCAGTCAGCCAGCTGCTTAACATTCTTGTGTCATGTTCTCACTATGGCAAGCATTAGTGCATGCCTCTTAAATAAGTAGTTCTTGAATCATTTAAATGGGCTCTCAAATGTGTTTAAGATTGAGAAGAATGGAAATGTATTAATATTTTTACAGTCATGTGTTTCTGGCCTAGTCAGTCCCATTGTACTGAGTACTATATAGTAACTGTACAGCTCCAGTGTTGTTTTTTTTTTTTCTTTCTAGGTCAAAGCTGCAGGTAGCATTAAGATGAAAAATAAAAATGGTGTTTGGAGTCCTGTGAGCATGACTTTAGAAAACCTTCCAAGAGGCCTTTGGAATTTTTAACAGTCAGTGTTTGGTTATATACATGGATTTGTTTTAGGATAAGTACGTTTAAATACTGCTGAGGCTGATGCTCCAAACTTGGTTCACCTGCAGCTGCAGTAGAATATTTTAAACTCTACAAGTTAGATACCTCTGAAATGCTGTGGTTTCAGAAATGTCTCCTCAGTGAATATTAAAGCTTGCAGTCTCTCCTTGAAGTTAGTTCGCTTTTATGTAACTAATTGTAGAGCTGTTAAAATGGCAATAATTGGTATTAATCATGCCTCATAAATCAAACCATTGCATGTATGTGTATATATATATTTATGTATATATGCATTTATACACGTAGATGATCAGAGGGAGGTTAATCTGTGCTGTGAACTGCAGAAGGAAGCTTGGGTCTTAGTCTCTGTGTGTTTTACTTCTGTTCAGAGGCATTTCTCTGTCAATGTGGTCTTGTGGAAACATTATTTATTTATTTATTATTGGGAGACGCAGGGAATGAAGAAGAATGTGTACTTTACAGACTACATGGGAAATAAAAATTTACCTGACAAACATTGTTGGTAGCTTCACAGGTGCACAGCTAAGTTCAGAAAACATGCTTGTTGATTCCTGCCTAGTGGAGCTGAGAATTTTCTAAGGAAAAGTATTAACAGTTTTATCAAGAAAATGGCATCAAAAGGCCTGTTTGATCCTGTGGCATTGTTCAGCTTAGAAGCATAGTATTGCCTTCTAGGATTAAAAATGCAGAGGTTTACAATTGTAGTTTACAGAAATATGTGGGCTGAAGACCTTGAGACCATTCTGTTGCAGTCACGTGTATCGTGATCTGTCTCTGTAGGTCGATGTGTGGGCACGCTTCAAGTCTGCATTACAGTCATAAAAGGATTATGGTCTCTTTAGATCATGGTGGAGGCTGTTTATCAGTTTGGGCCAGATCTTTAGATCCAGAGCATTTCTTTTACAAAACCGCTTCCATCCTGTTTTCCACCACCCAGTTACAGAGTCTAAGGAGAAACTATAGTTTGTGGAAAAATAAGTATTATGGAAAGCAGGTGCCATGCATGCTGATGGGTGCACTGGAAAAGATGCATGCTGGAGCAGATGCTTAATGTTGCTTTACTTCTTCCCCAGATGATGGAAACAAAGCAGTTGTTTTCTAGTTCATGTTAGCTGTGGATGTCCCACCTGAAGCATTGCTCTTTCAGCGTCCTTAGAGCTGTATCCTAAGTAAAAATACATCTTTTGATTTGACAACAAATTGGGTGTCTGGCTCAGAATTTTCCTGCTTATGGGTAGTGGGATAATTTTTTAGCTTGCGGGTAAGGTAACATCTCATTGCTTGGGTTGATCCTGCAACCAGCAGCTGGCGTGGCAGCTGCAAGACCATTCAACATAAAGAGAAAGAGGGATTTTTAAGAAATGTACAACTTAAGGTAATCATTAATGTTTTTGTGTATTGCAGAGCTAAACGAGAACAGGAGCGGCAGCATTTAGAGAAACAGAAGGAAGATGAGGCCCTAAAGCTGCAAATGCAACTACAGAGACAGAGGGCCATGAGACTCTTCCATGAAAGACAGCTGGCCTTACTGGAAATAATCCATGCGAGTATGATTTCTATTAAAGTATATCAAAAGATTAAACTGTCTGGGTCTCATTAAGAACATTTTCCCCAAATGTATTTCCTAATCTTGCATGTCTGTTTGCACTGTGGGTTTACCGTATCTTTGCTTGACCTGATTATCTGACAGAGAAGGTGTTAATTCCTCAAGGGCTCAGTAACTACTGATTGACATCTGCTGCCTTCAAAATGATACAGGAGAAAAGGAGACCGTATATATAAAAAGCTCCATTGCAGCTACAAGTCATCTCTGAGTAGTCTACAGCTACTGGGCCTTTGACGAGGAGGGATTTTTAACTGATAAAAATCTGGTGTTTTAATATTATCAAGTTTAAGGATTAAAAATGTAAATTACTGAGAGGTCACAACCTATGAACTTATAATGGGGTCTTTCTCACATTTGTAGGTCAGGTAAATAAGCACCTGCAGGAAACGGAGGTAAAATCAGCATTAACTATCCAGAGATTCTGGAGAGGGTATAGAGCAAGAAGAAGTTTTCACCAGCAGAGACAATTTCTTAAGGAGTATAAAGCAGCTGTCATCATTCAGAGAGCAGTAAGTATATAAACTTGGTTCTAACGTTAGATAGGATAGCACCTTATAGTGATGCCTCAGAAAGATCCATTTATTTACTTTTCTTAATGTTGATTTAGCAGTAATTTATTCAAATATTAGTCAGAGGGATATTCTATAGCCACAAATCACTTAGTAGGGTTGAATCCTGCCTAAAATAAAAAGTATGCTACAACCTTCTAACTAAAATACAAGAGCTGCCACTTTGAAACCAAAGGTTGGGATTTCAGCACACCACAGGTAAGTCAGTAATTTATTATGAGCATTTTAACATTATTTAGTATCCGTGCTGACCGTTGTATGTTGCCTTCTCAGTATCGTAGCTAAGGTTACGCTTTAACAGGTACAGTGTTAAGACATTTTTTTCCACTGATTGATTATAAAATGAGACAAACTTCTTGTCTGTGATTCCTGTATTTTTATGTGTTCTTTACAAAGGCTTGCAAATTCTTAGAAAAACAAAGAAGTAAAAGACCTCTGTCTCCTTGGAAAGATCCCAAAGGATTGACTGATGAGCAGAGACTGGCTTTACAGCAGAAGGTGGATGACTACATCAAATTGCATCCGGTCTGTTTCTTAGTCATTTCATAATTTCCATTAATGATGCAATGTAAAATACTGTTGGGATGAGGTATATTCAACTTCATAAATTCTGATCAAGATAATCCTTGTGAGGCGTGCATATATTAACCCTGCTTGTTTGAGAGCAAGGTACTAGGATATTGGGGACTTGAACTGCTAATTGAATAAAAAGGGTCACAGCAAAACTGTAACTGGAAAGTCACGTATTTGTGATGATGGATAGCTTTGGAGAGAACTTCAGAGGAAGCAAAATGATTAAGTTAACAATTAACAGCATTTGCGTTCCTTTGGACACTAATCTCTCCCCAAAAGATTTAAAATAACCAGCTCTTAATGGTAACAAACTGTTATTTTCCTCCAGGCTTCCCAAATGTCAGAAGAAATGAGTAAAGAATTACATATGCAGGCCCAGGAAAAGCTGGCACAGTTCATGTTGAGGAGCAAATTGGATCAGAGAGCAGCGCAGCGGAGAGAGACGTTACTGGCTCAGGTCAACACTGATGTGGAGCTGCTAATGAGTACGTGACTGCTCTGGTCATAGCTGTAATTACCATTTGGATTAAGCTAATTTAAAGAGAAAACTAAAGGGAACAGCAGTAGAGTCTTATTTCAAAACTGAAATATCTTTTTTCCTTTGCCATATGATTTATCTTGAGATTTTTCAGGCTTTGCTAGAAATCATACAGGTATTGCTGTAGGTTAAGTATTATATACCTGCTTTGCAGGGAGCATCTCATTTTATTGCAGATGTTTTGTTTCTGATATGTTCACAAGAAAAGCAATGGCCTTGTAAAAGGCATTACAGTTTCTAAAGGGATCTTACACAACCTCTTCCTCTACATTTTTGTTTTATTCTGTTTACTTGTTTTCCCCAGATGAAGAGGGAAATCTTTGAGCTATGAATTTTGAGTCAGGTTTTCATTTTGACTCGCTTGGCTTTATTTGAAATAGAATTCAGTGTGGTACTAGCTAAATTCCAGACAAATAGTTTGGAGTGAAAGAGGGAGAATAGCAAACTGCAGCCACCAGAGAGCACCCAAGCAGGACAAAATTCAGCAAGTTACTGAATTCCATGACTTAGCCTGTCACATGGTGTGTCACTGCAGCTCATTGCTCCCTGAATGGGCAAATCAGCAGCACACTCCCACATTTTGCCGGGGCCCCCAGGCAGGGAATACGCAGTGCTGCTGCTGCGCCAGAGCTGTGGAAACGCTACACTGATGTCACCCTGCACCAGGAGCGCTGATCCAGCAGTAGCAGCCAGGAGCTCCTCTTTCTCCTAGGTCACAGTTTCAGAAGAAGTCGATTTCATGCACAGCACTACTGCCCTGGATGAAGCAGTCCTGCTTGCCACCCATACTTTCCCTCTCCTTGTTCTGCATTTATTTTCTTAAGGTTAGTCTTAGTTTGGATTGCTTCTCCAATCTTGGTTTATCACAGAGCCATAAAATTGTAGCCCCAGCAAGGGGAAAGGAGTGCCTTAGGAGAGTAACCTAAGAGTGCCTAAGGAGAGTGCCTAGTGGGAGAGTAGCAATCCTTTTTTGTTTAAAATACTTGTAAATCTGCAGCATAAGAAACAAAACAGAAAATTTTTCTCCTTGTTCCTACAGATGCTCCACGGTTAGCAGAGACCACAGAAAAAGATCTTGCTGTCTTTATGAGTCGGTCAGTCCCTGTAGCTACCAAGGCCAAACAGTCCCACAACGCTATGCTGAAGTATGCTCGCTGGCCGTGGTGGAAGAAGCTCGGAGATGAGTTTGTGGAGGATGATGTCATTCCTGATGATGCCCTGAATGCAGAACTTGGAAGTCTGTTTATTGGTGGAAGGAAATCCTATTAGCTATTGGTGGGAGCTAATCCATTTACAGGCAGAAGTATCTGTTACTCATCCAGACGTGTACCTTGCACTGTGAATTCAATTGCATGTGTTTTTAAGGAAGGAAAATACTTGCATTCGAAGACGTAGCACTGAAAGAGACCAACGCCATATTTTAGTGCATTTTTCTAACGTTACTGAGAATCTTTTCCAGTGAATTTGCAATAAAATCCTATTGATTGTGCTGTTACAAAGAGGATTTAAATACTGTAGTTGTAAATGAGGATATTTTATAACTTACATTGCTTTGAAAGTACATGTATAACTCTTGACTTTCCACTTATTATTTGAATCAGTCCATTGTGAAAGCCTGGGCTTTTATAGCAAAACATTTTATCAGGTGATGTGCTTCAAGATAAAGATGGGTTTGGAACAAACCAAGACGTCAGTAAGAAGCCAAGCAAGCACTTAGGCAGGCTGGGTGCTTCCGGCAGGGTGGAACAGCTAACTCCAGTCAGCACAAGCAAAGCTTTGTCTGAGAAACCTCCACCTCTTGCTTGGGAACAAGTGAAAAAGCAGGGGGATGAAAAAAAAAAAAAAAAAAAAACAGCTTTTCTTAGATAACTGCATGTTTTTTAAGGAAAATGCGTATAACTTCCACAGCCAGTATGCTGCCTTGTAACGTGGCTGCAGCCCAGACAGTTGCACAGGCTCCTAGCCTCAGCACGGCCATTGGCACCATCAGCTTCATCGCAAACCACGAAGACAGTGTTAAATGCAGAAGGGTCTCCAGCACAGTCACTGTGACCTGGTCCACGGTAAAAAACCTTCAGCCAGAGGCTGCTGCTTATCGATCTGCGTAGAAAGGAAGGAGAACACGAGGCTGCGGTGCTGCCTGCGCTATTAATAGAGGTATTTATTAGGTGAGAGATGCAGGGAGTCTAAAGAGTTAGATGTACCAAACTGCAGAGGAAGAAAAGCACAGTGATGTCTGCCGGTTCTGTGTGGGCAGCAGTACTGCTTCAGCATGTTTGATTTCCATCTTCTCTAGAAGATTTTGAGTTTTAATTTTAGTGATGAATGGAAAACAAATAAATAGAAATATTGGGCAGAAGCCCAAGGCCATTCAGATGCAGCCGATACATTAGAATTAATTACTGGGCAGCTGCCAAGAGGGAGAGCTGTGCTCTGGGTTAAATTTTCTAACAGGCTGCGAGTTGGAAGGCACTGACTTGGCTCTGAGCTCCTTTCTTGGAGAGTTAACTGGTGGAAAAATCCATTATTTACCAGCGCACTTGCATGTGGCTGTTGAATTACGTGTTCTGCACAGCCCTGCTGTTAGTCTCAGACCATGCCTATCATAAACCAGCTGCCCTACGAGTACCCGGGTGGAGGGGCTGGGGGAGTACCAGGGGATAAAGGCTTCCCCCAGCAGCTGCCAAGCTCTAGTGCTGGAAAACGCCCAGCTCCTCGGGGCGAGCTGCAGCAGGCCAGCTGTTCCCTGCAAGTCCACCAGGCCTCTGTGCTGTCATTGTCCCCTCTGCTGTGCAGCCACTGACCCAAGCTATTTTGGGACAGCAGCGTCTGCTGTTATGTTTATTCCTACTCACCCTCATTAGAACAGCTCTTCAGCACGGGGTGACGTTCACAAAGGTGCTTTGCTTAATGTATTTTATGTAAAGGGATGAGGCCCCCCGGCCAGTGTTAAATACCGAGTGAATTATAGAGCACCTCACCAAAAAGCCACTTATTGTAATGTTAATGGCCTCTGCCACTCACTGCCATTGGAGTGGATAATGAACTCCCCTTTGCAATATGCAATTTGCTGGATAATGGCTTTTTTAAAGTGAACAGAGAGCTTGGTGGAAGGTGCAGCCTTGCTGGAGGAATTCAAGTTGTGGGGTCATTTATTACCAGCCCAGCAGTGCAAATTCCTCCGCCCCATCCCTGCCCCGATAAATAAAACTGCCTCTCCTTACTTTGTGCTTATCACCAGGAGATCTCAATTATCTCCATTTTACAGAGCTGGGGAACCAAGGCAGCAGGGCACTGAGGGAACGTGCCTGTGGCCACGTACAGCCCACAGCCCCCTCCGCAGCGCTCTTTCTGCCCGGGTGCTGCCTCCCACTGCTGCTGAGCCTTTGCCTTCCTTGCCCTATGCCCCAGCACTGCCTGCCTGTGCTCCCGCTGCTGTTGCAGGCAGAGCGAGCCAGAAGCAAGCTGCTGCTGTGTGCTGGGGTGCAGCTCCTCTCCCCTTCCTGCCTGATGTGGCTCTGAGCCATGCAGAGGGGGCAGATGGATCTCCTTTGGCCTGCCACCACCTAGTCAGAGACCATCCAGTTCCCCTGGTTTGCTGACGGGCTGGAGGGATGTGACTGGGCTCGCGTAATCCTCTTTCCCGGTCCTGCTGGTGCTTTATTTCACTGTGGTTCCCTCTGGGATAAAATACTCCTGCCTGAGTAACAAGAACAGACACAAGTGAACAGAACTCACCTCCAGCCTGCTGCCAGGTGAACTCTGGCTTACACAATCACCTCTCTGGTTTAACACGGTCACCCCAAACCAGCCCAAGCTGAGACCAGCCCTGCTGCCACTTGCCTCACCACAGCCCACAGGCGTGCCCAGAAAGCGGAGCTGAAGTTGCTCAGGCATACATCTGCAGCACAGGTGGTCCAGCCAAGCGGGGAACGGGGCTGAATTTGGCTGTGTGCTGCCAGCTGGGGCTGTGTCCCTTTGGGTACAAAGCACCTTGCCCAGGCAGCCTGGAGACAGAGCCCAGGGGTGCCCTGCCCGGCTGCTGGGGTGACAGACGTGGTGAGGAGCGCAGGGGCAGAGGGGAAGCTGGAGCTGCGAAAGCAGCGGCACTCAGGGCATTAAATATTGATGCAGTCTAAGCTGGCCTGTGGGGGCGATTGAGCTGAATTGCAGGTTTCTGTTGCTGGGATAAATCGGACCCGTTTGTCATGTGGTTTTGTTTCTTCCCTCTCCTAAGTAAAGCTGTACAGGAGCAGTATTTTTACAGCAGCAACAAGCGATCTGCAGACCAAATTTCTCTGATGGATATGGATAAAATTGAAGGGGCAGCAGCTGTTCTCCTGCCAAAGGTGCCACCAGAAGGTCATGGGGCAGCAAGATGGCAGCAAAAGGAACAGAAACCACACGGCCTCTGAAAGGAACAGGAGGCAAAGCAGTGTCCTCTGCTGGCTCCTGCAGCTGAGGAAAATTCCTATTTACCTAGTCAGTTAGTTCTGTTGTGTTTTTTTTTCCCCAGCTTTAGCTGTAATTGGACTCGCAAACAACAGGATGCTCATCTCCAGCAGAGACCCGGGCACGAGCTCCAGCGTTACGCTGCGAAGTCCAGGGGCATCTCCTGGCCTCGCAGAGCGGCTGTAACTGGAGCAGGGAGCTGGGGACGGGCGATCGATCACCCCGCTGCTATTCCACCTCTCGCCTCTCAGTCTTCACTGCCCATTTCCACAGGAGCTGAGCCTGGCACAGAGACCTGCTCTGCACTGCAGAACATCACGAACATCAGGCGCGAGGAGGAACGGACGCGCTCTCCAAGCAGCAGGGTGAGGGCTATCCACAAATGAGCACGCACAAAGCAGGAGGCAGCCCGTAGCAGCAGGAGCTGGAAAGGTCATCGATGGCAATAGGTCTCCAACTTCTCCTCACCATCCTTCCTTCTAGCACAGCGACGCTGAGACATCCTCCAGGTGTCCTTGTGCACAGGAAAAAACTATTTACTGAAGAGGTGCCGGGGAGCACCTCTGGGACCCTGAGCGACCTCTGGCTCTGCCTCAGTCTCTTCCTCTGGGAGATGTGGCTCGCTGCAGGCTTTGTGTGGCTGTGATTTAAGAGCCCTCGGTGGAGGACGCTCTGCAAGCGTGATGCTCCTGAAAGCCCCCTCCGTGAAGGTGACATGAGAGTCTGGCAGGCTTCAGAAGGGAAAAAAAAAAAACCTTGTAAATGGGATGGACACAGCCAGAGCAGCTCCACGAGCTGAACACGGCCGGCTCCGAGCGGGCAGCGCTGCAGCACCAGGTCCTGGCAGCAGCTGAGGACACCACGAAGCTCGCCACGTCCCTGAGGGCTGCGGGGGGCTCGAGTGGCACCCCTGAAAGTGCCGGTGAGTCAGGGGGCCGGGGGGAGCCGACGTGGGAAATGGGGACGGCGTTTTTGGGGTGGCTCAGTCCCCAACCCCAGCCCCCGCCGCAGGACGAGGGACGGGGCCGGGACCCCCCCGAGCTGCCTCGCAGACAAAAGGCCGGCGCTCGGTCACACCCAGCACCTCGCAGCCGTGCCTAGGCTCGGGAGGGGACCCCAAAAAGGGGCTTTTCTCCCCAAATTCCCCCTTCTGTCGGCGGCCCCGCCCCTCCCGCCGTTGCCATGGCGGCGGCAGAGCCGGGCCCGGCCCCGCGGGCGCACGGGGGGCGGGCGGCGGCTGCGGGGCTCGGCGCTGCCGGGCGGGCACGGGAGGAGCAGCGGGGCCGGGAGCCGCAGGTGGGTACGGGGATGGGGATGGGGATGGGGATGGGGATGGGGATTGGGATGGGGTTGGAGATGGCAAACAGCCTTTGTACCGGGGCAGCAGCTCCGTAGCGGGGGGCTCGGGGGGCTCCGTGCCCTGCCTGCCCCCAGCCCTCGCCTTTGTGGCTGGGAGGCGGGGAGTGAGTGTGGGCACGGGTCTGCTGGTGGTAGGGGAAGGGAAGGGGAGGCCTGGGGGAGGTGAGGGCTTCTTCGTGAAATGCTTCGCAGCCCTCAGTTGAGGCTCGGAGCCCCCCTGCTGCAAGCTGGGGACGCCTTACCGAGCCCTTGTGCAGGTGGGGGAGCGGGGAGCGGAGAGATTGGAGTCACGGCCACAACATGAACCGGGTGTTGCACATCCTAAGGCTTCTGGTGGAGGTATTCATCCACATGTCCTCTAATGAAATCGTCCCTCATTTTTATCAGCTGCTCCACGAGCTGTTCTGGGCGCTGCAGGCCACGTGTGCTCTGAGGCTTTGAGATATCGCTGTTGCGTATGCCGAAATGTTGGTGTCTGTAAGCGTGAGAAGGGTGCTGCCTGCTTAAAACAGGTCCGTGGGGGCTGCTTGGTTTGTGCTGGGGCAGAACCCAGGAGCTCTGTGATGGGTGAGGCTGCTTTAGGCAAGGCAGTGGGCAGCCAGACAGCAAGGCATGCATGGGGCTGACGAGGTAAATGCAGAAAGCCTGGACACCTGCTGTGACTTGTGTGACAGCCTGGCACACGAAGGGGAAGCCTGGACGGGAGGTGGGCCGTGTGCGAGGTCTGGTTCCCATCCGGTGCCTCTGTCCATCCCATTTAAGGTTTTTAACCAAAGAGCTCCAGCTGCAGTCTCAGGTTTAAGTCTCGCTGCCCTGTCCGTAGGGCACAGCGCAGGACAAGGATTGCCCCAAAGCATTCACAAAGCCTAAAGCTGCACCGCTGTAAGAAAAGCCCGCTGCTAACTGGGTGACATTGGATAGCTCCCAGTAGCCACAGGGGAGAGGGAAAGGAGCAGGCTGAGTGCTCTTATGCCTTGTCTGGGTTTTAACACCCAGCTGGTGATTGCAGATTTCTGGGCAGGCTGATCCAGCCTTATGAGGTATGCTGGCAACCCGTATTTCTTACTCTGTGACTTGGTAGGTGTTAAAGTTCCTCTCTGACAAACACGCCCCAAGAACCAAGAGGCCGGGCACCTCAGGGCAGTGCAGTTGCAAGAGGCATCACTTGCTGCTGGCGGGCGAGCTGCGGTTTCGCAGTTTGGTTCCTTTCCAGCATTTCGGAGGGGACAATTCCCGTAGAGAAGAGGGAGCAAGCATAGCTCCGGGGCCTCCACTGCTGGGCACCAGCCAATTCCTGTCATATCAGATTAGCTCTGTGGCACATTAGCACTCATTTATGTTAATACAAATGCAGCATGACTGCTCCGTACTATTGATGGAACTATCGTATTTACAGCCCTGTAATATGACTAATTGGAAGGGAGGTCCTGGTTACAAAACCATGGACGTCCAAGGTGATTCCTGCTGCTGCTTTCATGTAGCCAATTGTGGAGCACGATGATCGAGCCTCTAGAAGACGTAATCCACTTTTTATTTAGCATCAGTGCAGATACTCTTCTGGCAAACTCCAGGGAAAAAAATCCTGTCACAAAAGGAGCAGCTTGGTGCCTGTCCATCTCAGCCGTCACCTGCTGACGAGCCGAGGATGCGCCCGCTTGTCCCTGGGAACAAGCGAGGCTCCTCTGGCCAGAGTCTGCACAAGTTTCGCAGTCCCTGCTTCGTAATTAGCTCAGCCTCGGCTTCCATCTGCTTTGCAGCTCGCAGCAGCCCTCGCAGCTGGTTGCTGGCAGCCATTAGCACCTTGCAGCAGAGGAGCAGCTTCAGCTTTGAGTCCTGGGAAGATGGACAGGGCTGGCAGCACCAGCGAGCTTGGGAGAAATGGCGAGGGAGGAGAAGACAGACGTGTGGAAGGAAGGTGGACTGAGAACATACGTGATGGGGAGGAATGAAGCGACAGGTGGGAAGTGCTGCCAGCCCCTGCTTCGTGGGGGTGCCGAATGGGGGCTGCAGGGAGCTCAGAGGCTTTTTGGGAGCAGAGCAAGGGGTTCTCTGCTGCCACAGGATTGTGTTTTCCTGCTGCCAGCCTGCTTCCCAGCCTTCAGGGCTGCTAGGCCAGTCCTGAGCCACTGCAGTGTGCCCTGCAGCACTGCTTGGTTTCAAAACCCCCTGCTGTGAGTTACGTGGACAAAGGATGAGCAGCTCGGGGAACTGCAAGGAGAGCTGGGAGCGGGCTCCTTGTCCTCAGAGCCCTCCCCGCTCGCTGCTACCACAGCAGGCACCAGCATCGCTGTGCGAGGAGCTGCCGTTTGCTGCTCAAGGACAGCAAGGACAGTGGGAACTCTGTGGTTTCAGGAATTAGTTATGGAAAGCTGGGACCCTCCGGCTGAGGTAATGAGAATAGCTGGAGAATTAGGCAATTCCCATATTCATGAGATGACAGGCTGCGGTTCCTTTGCCAAGGCTGCATGAAATACACTGAGGGGCAGAGGAGTTCTCTGGCTTTGCTAACAGCTGCTTCAAGGTGAAGCACAAGGGGAGAAAGGAAAAAAGATCCACCATCTTTTGTTATTTGTTTAGCTGTGGAACAGCTTGGGGCCTGGAATAATTCAGGGTCCTCTGTAGACCTTTTACAAGCTGGGTTTGAGACAGTCCCCTCATCTCCTAGAAATAAGCTGGTGGGGAATTAAACAGCACCTGTCCTAAAGGCTCCTTGCCAGGAGTGAACTAAAAATGCTTCTGAAATCCTTCTCCATCTCCCGTCCTAGGCAGGAAGTCAAAGTGCAGCAGCATTTTCTTATGAATTGGTCACGGATTTGTGTTTTGCAAGTGTTTTTAGCTAGTGAGAGCGTCTACGCCCTTGCCTCCCCTGCTGCTGAGATGCTTCAAGATACGTGTAAGAAAAAAAATATTTTTCCTTGGGGAGATGAAGCTTCAGCAGATGCTAGTGGGAGTTTACACTCTTGCTTCTCTGTCAGTGCTCACACAAGCAGCCAGACACTGCACTGTAGGTACGGGGCTAGAGCTGCTCCAGTCAGACACCGCACGGCCCCTCCTGGGCTTCCCTGGCATTTGTTTGTGACGGGGCAGCCCCCCTCTGCCTGAAGGCACCCGCTGACTGAAAGGTGGCAGTGGCTTTGACATCGAGCAAGCGATTCACAGAGCTGGCAGCGCACGGCTGAGCCCCTCGTGGAGGGCTTTTCCCCCAGGGAGAAGGGAGTTAAGGGCCCTCGGATGCTGAGGAGAGACAGCTCGGTGCAGACCTAGCCCAGCAGCGATACACGTCGGATCCCGGTGTCACGGCCAGGCAGAGCTGCTGTGACAGATTGAGCTGCTGACTTTGTAGCTTGCCTCAAGGACAACTCGCCTGCCAGTCCTGTGATCAAGTCTGCCCTCATCCTGGGGACCTTGCTCGGGGAGCCCACCCTGCAGAGAGATCTAGAGGTAAAGCAGTGGTTTGGAGCATGATGGAGCAGACACAGCACCAGCCGTGGTCGCTGCTGAATTGCAGCTGCGTCCTCAGGCCTAACAGGGCATCAGTGACAGCGATCAGCTCTGTGCTGAGGTGTTCCTGTCACTCTAGGCACCATGCCCAGCCCTGCCAGCCCGCTCCTAAGCGCAGGGGCTTTCGGTTCCCCCAGTCTGCAGGGAGAGCACAAAGCCACCTGCAGGCAGCGACTGTGAGATGTTGGCACAAAGGACAAGCTACTCCCTTTCTGCATCATTCACAGCTCAGATCCCAAGCTGCAGAGGGTGTAGCTGTGGGGCAAAGATGCGCTAAGCAGTGCTGAGTGGGTAGTCTGCTGGGAGCCTTCTCGATCTTGGTGTTTCTGTACCCTAAATCCACGTGAACAAAGAGCTGGAGTGCTCCGAGTTCACTTCTGAATAAGGCAGAGGGAAGACTCCTTGGGCAGGAGTTGCAAGGTCATCTCACAGGATATTTCCTTTCCCAAAATGTGAAAGCTGTGAAGTTTTTCCTCTCTTTTGGTCATACGAGGGCTGAGAACCCAAGCTGTGTGCTGAATTCAGGCCAGCTGCCTGGCAGCACTGGATATCACTAGAGACAAGAGATTTCCCATGGCTTGAGACCCACTTGTAATTAACCAGGTTCTTGTTTTAACCCGTGTTACAGGCAGTAACTTACCGCAGTCACGCTCGGATCACATTCATCTTCGCCTTAGGATGTGGTTCCACTGCTTCTTGTAGGGATCGATATGATTTCATTGCTAATCCTCGCTGTAGTAGCTTAACCTGGGAAAACCTCAGGCCCGAGCTGAGCGGAGACCTCTCAATTACACGGAGATCCTCCGGCGCTCCCTCAGGAGGCCTGGTTTGCGGTACTTAACTGTTTTGCCCTGATGTGCCCCATTTTTTACCGCAGCTGTTGCAACAGCTCTGTTGCCTGTGGGCAGTCAGGTTCGTGCAGCGCGAGATAACCTGCCTGCGAGCCGTGCTGTGGCAGCCCTCCTCCCGCTCCGAGGGCACGGCGTGGCTTTGGAAAGCAGAGCCTGGTGCTTGGAGAAGCCGTGCCCGCAGCGGGGAGACCTCACAAGTCGTAAGCTCGGTGTTGTTGAGGGCAGCCAGTGGACACAGTCAGTGCTCCTCGACACGACTGTGTTGTTCCTGTTACTTACACCTCTCTGGGTGTGCAACTCCTCTGAGGAAGAGCAAGGAGCAGGATGCCTCGCCTCTGAAGGGGTTCCCTGCTTACCCTGCCCTGCCCACTCCTGCTGCAGTCTGCAACACGCAGTTAGCCTTTGGAAAACGCAGTGCCCTTGCACAGTGCCCCTGGCTTCCGAAGAGTTCTTCCAGCATTGAATTTGGCCCCTGGATTTTAATTACTCTCCACTGTGCTGGTAATGAGAGCCAGTGGAGCCAGTGATTTTATTTCCTTTTAATTTGTGATGATGCTCTGGATGCAGATTAACTTTCCCAGCTCGATACTTGTTATTGATTCATCTTGCCTCGTGATGCGCTAAGCGGCCCAAAGAGGTTGCCAATTGCACTGCAGCTTCCCTTGGTAGCTCTGTACCCCGTGTTGTGTCTCCTCACCCTGGCAGTAGCCAGAATTGGGCACCTCTGCTTGCTTCTGGTTGGGTTCTGTACATCAGTAACGAAGGATGGAATCAGGCCTGTGGCAGTGTTTCTTGACAGTTCCTTCTGCTCCATTCACTGACCAAATTTGCTTGGGGCAGAGCAGTGCTGGGAGCGAGTGGCTCTCCCTCAGTTCAGGGTCTGAACAGGGACTTCAGGTGCAGAGTGTTTTATTTCTTCCTTCTCTTGCCAAAGAAGCCGTCAGCCTTGTGGCCAGTTCAGTGCAGGAACACGTGTGCTGAGCGTGTAGCACCGGGCAAGCCAAGATTAAGCAGATAAGAGGTAAATACGGCTTTGTCTCTTCACACAGCTTACTTTGGGGCTTAGAAGCCCATATCCAATTAAAGCAGCTGGGCAATTAACATGGAAACAGTTGTGCCTGGTCTTTGTTTAGTGCCTGTAAATGTGGCTGCTCCAGCTGCAAGGGAGCCTCGGACTTGGCTGAGTGGGTCTGGTCCTGGCCCCCTTATCTCCATCTTATCACTGAGGAACTGCTGTCACCAGCTACCTGAGGGATACTGGCAGCGGGCTGGGGAGATGCTTTTTGGAAGGCTATAAAGTAGCAATAGGCAGAAAAATTGAGGTAAATTGGGGGATAAGTCAGGTAGTGGGTTCTTGGTGCCAAACATCATCATCCTAGGGAGGCTGGGACAGTATCCCGCAGACCCTCAGCCACTGCCACGCATCCTATAAGCCCAGCAGTGTCACATCGTCCCTGCACCTGGCAGCATTTCCCCCAAACACCCGGAGTCACTCAGGAAGAGCAAAAGCTTTGGGGACCCAGTAATTCACCAGAGGAGGTGCTCACACCGCCCTAGGCGAAGCTGTACGAACACATCCCTGTGGCTTGGTTCCGCCATGCCCTTAGGGAAAATTTAAAAGCGTTTCCCTTTTTTTTTTTTTTTCCTGCCTAGGCACAGCCAAGTCTATCTCTTGGCTGGGCTCCCCCTCAGCAGCACCGGGCGCGTGGTGAGCGCGGCACCGCTGAGGGCCCACGTGGGAGAAGGGCCCTTCTGTTCCCTCGCTTGCACCCAGGAAACAAACGCGTCTCTGCGAGCCCCTGACGGGCTGCTTGGCGATCCCAGCTGCACCAGCCTCCCCAGGGACCCAGCCGCATCCATTTGATTTCCTTAAGGTGTCAAAATGTAACTGAGGCATCTTGGTGTATGCCACGGCTGCCTTCCTTTCTGCCTGGAGGAAGTGCTGGGCCTGTTCCCTTCTCTGACTTTTTTTCATTGCTTAGGCTGAGGAAGAAGAAAGCAGGTGGATGTTTGAATGGGCTCCAGGCTCTACCAAAATTGTTTTCATTGAAATGTGCTTTTAATGTCTTCCTGAAAACAGTAGGATTGTATCAGAACAGGTAAAACCCTCTGCTTCCCTGACAGTCCCTACCTCACAGGATCACTTGGAAGCAAACAGCAGCTCTCCAGGATTTCTTTGGCCTTTTGTGGTGTGTTTTTTTTAATGATTTGCTCTTGCCTCCCTGCTGGAGCTCCCTGAGCACCGCCACATGATGGCATCTCAGGGATGATGCCGTGCTTGGAGAAAATGCTGTAAAACCCACCGGTCTCCTCAAGGAACGCAGGAAGGACGCCGCGCAGCAGCTGGAGCTGTCCGCCAAGTCAGAGAGGTGCTGTGCCTCCTAAACAGGGAGGCTGTACGTCGTCACCAGTCAGGTGCCATTTCGGGAACAGAACAGGAAAAAAAGAGAGGAAAGGAGAAGCAAACAGAGGTGAAAGGCAGGAAAACTTCCTATCCCAAAGCATCTGCACAGACCCAACCACACGGCCTCGGGTGCTGCCCTAGTGGTGTGTCGGGAGGCAGGCGTGCTTCGTGGACGGCCCTTTGATAGCACAGTCCAGTCCCTGCCCCCCTCCCTGTTCCTTTACAGTGTGGGATGGGAAGGCAGCCGTGGCGGGGGGCAGAGGAAGGCTGTGCTGGGTAGAGCTGGAGCTGAGAAGGGTACCACCAGAGCTGGAGGGTCTGCATCTGTGTGGCCCTCGGAGAGTTTTGCGATTGCATTAGGAGGCCTTGTAGCAGCAGCTGGGAGGAAGGAGGGTGTTCATTGCCTTTACCTGGTTTTCTTCTTTCTTCATTAACTCCAATCCTTCTGACCTCCGCAGAAGGAGGAAATAGAGGAAGAGGAATGTGCAATTTTCCTTTTCTCGACAGCCACCTAATGACAGTGCCTGCTTTTCCTGCTGCTTTTGCACATTCACCATTGGCCAGCAGAGTTGAGGCAGAGCCCTTGTTTCATCCAGTGGCACAAGATTCAGTTAGCAGGACTCTGTTCCGGGGCTACTGACGTGCTTCCCAAATCCAGCTCTGACACTGCCCAGGCTGTGGGTAATTTGATTCTCGTGCTGACGAAAGCCCCGAGCAGCAGCAAAGCTTGCACCTGAAGAACTGCATGCTCAGGATGGCAGTGCCTACATCTTTGCAGGTTCAGCTAGCATATTGTCGAACATAATGACCAGAAAAGCAAGTCAGCATCTTCAGACATCCTTAGTTTATAGCAAATATCAAAATCTGAACTTGATTTGGGTAAGAGTCATGAGATACGGAGCCATTACCTTCTGCAAAATGCGATGGCTGAGGCAGAGTGCTTCATGCCCTGGTAAAAACCCGTGGTGTCAGCTGGGTGACTTCATGTGAGGGACCTTGGCTGTTCCTACAGATGGCAGCTGGATCACCTCAGCAACCAGAATAGTTGCCTCTCGCTTCATGTGGCTTTCATGATTGAAAGGCCTTCAATCCTTAGCTAATCTTTGATTTTATTTTTTTTTTATTTAAAGATTTTTGGGCACTGTGCAGCGCCAAGGAGGATCTTGCTGAGCTCCTATTACCTCAGCAGCAGCTGATACGTAATGAATTATTCAAGAATAGCCAGTTCCTTCATTAATTTTAATAACTCAAAATTTCCACCATGTTCTAGGCAGCGCTGCCAGCTGGGATATGATCAGGTAAGGCCATTATTTCCTGGGGTCTGTTTCATTGTGCCCGGGTTTACACACCTGAGGGCTTTTATAGCGAACAAGAGACTAGGATCAGACGGTGCTAATTTGGGGTAGATCTACAGCAGGCAGAAGAGGTGACAGAACTCCCCTGGCTCTCATGGGGGTCCCAAAGCCCTGTCCTTACGCAGGGAAGATGGCTTGGGATGTACAGAAATGGCCCCAGCTGCTCAGTGCTGGCCTCTGGGACAGAGCACAACCCTTCAGCCAGATGGCCTGGCCTCCACAGCAGCCGTGAGGCACTTCCCTTCTCTCACAGACTGACTCTCCTGAAACTGGTACCAGGTCTCTAAGATTTCTGTAACTCACCTTTCCCTGAGGCTGTGCTCAAATCCAACACCACAAAGCACTGTGTGACGCAGAAGCACTGTTAGCAGTTCCTTCAGGGAGAGTAAGTTGTCGTGGGGACGTGACCAGATGGAGCGTGGCTGCATTCACAGCGCCTGCAAGGGAGGCAGAAACCTCTGCAGCTGCTTTTGTTGTCACGTATATGAGAGGAGGGAAGATGAACTGCTGGGGAGAAGAGAGGCTGGACACCAGCGGTGCTGAACACGAGTTGTTTACAGGCACGGTGATGAATCAGCCCCCAGATGAGCCCACGAGTGAGTGACCTGCCAGCAGCTACGCGGTGCGTGCTCATGAATACGCTGCTAATAACGCAGCCAAGTGCAGCAGCTCGTCCCCGCACCCGGCACCGAGCCTCCAGGAGATGAAAGGCAGACCTTGCTAGAGGAAGGTCACGGCTCTGGGAGATTTAACGATTTGATCTTTGGGGCTGGAACATGAAAGAATAGCACTCGATAGTGAGAAATGAACGCGAGGCTCCTCACAGTCTGTTAAATAGCAATAGCCACGTGCCTGCATATCGAGAGGTGGAGAGACTTCAGCAGATCTCTGCAACCACTGTACCTGCTGGTTCTGCCGGTCTGCCTCCCACAGACACTCTGCTACCTGCATCTTACCCATTGCCACTACTCATCGCAGCCCCCAGAAGATTGTTCTAGGAAATCACTAGGAGATCACGCAGCTTTCTCCTGTCTGCTGTGGTCCAGCTCCTGTTCCCAGCCAACAGGAACGCGCTGCTCTGATCTATCTGCCAACCATACCCAAATCTATGGCCAGTCTTATCTCATGTCTTGATATTAAACCAAACCAAAAGAAGTGAATGATCTCGGGTTAATGTTGTAGAGCTCCCCAGACAGTGCTGAGCAGCTGACAGAGGCGGCTTGCTGCTTACTCTGCCTTCATGGCACTGCACCCGGCTGCTGTTCCACTGCTGGAACGAGACCGTGCTTTTAGGACCCAACATATCTCAGCTACCTCATTCCATCATTAATCCTGCAGCTCTTTATTCCTCTTTTTGTCTTTTTTTTTCCCTTATCAGTTTTCTGCAATTCTTAGTCTGCCATTTTTATTTATCCCTTGCCATGTCCCCAGTGTTTATACACACACCACGCTTGCTTTCACTTTCCCAACAAACAAGAATCCAATTTTTTTCCAAGCCAATGTATTTATTTTCTTCAGCTGCAGGACTGTGGCTCTTTGAACATCTAGCCAAAAAAAAACAAACAAACAACCAGCTCTCAGTTGTCATTTGTATTTTTCTATTTGAGGATTCGAGGTTCCCTTTTTACCTGGCTCGTGGTTGTTCCCAGCTCTTGGAAAGCTCCGTTTTTAGGGTCGTAATGACGGGTAATTGGCTGGCGCTGGGCTGCTTGCACACAGCGAACCTGGCCGTGTACTGATCCGTGGTAGCTAAGCAACCAGCTATGGCTTGAGTTCTGTGATCAATTCCTCGCTATCTGTCAAGATGAAGCCTAACCCAGTACGTACCCACAAGGGATGGAACAATTTTGGGATTTCAGGAGCCGTCGTGGGTAGGGCTGGCAGGTTTAGGCAGTGACAGCAAATGGTTTGGCACTTCATCCATACCAGCAGATAACTGTGCCCGAATGGGAAGAGCAGAGCAGGCCCCGTGGCTGTATCTGGATTCAGCCAACAATCCCCCCATCTCCAGAGAAAACCCTAATCCCACACCCAACAAGCCAAGCTGGCCAGGCCAGGGTCAACGTGCATACAGCCTAGGTCAGCCAAGGGTTGAGGTGAGGATTTAAAGGCAGCTTCCAGGCCAGGGGAGGGTAGCAGCGAGGGTGCAAAGCTCAGGTGAGGCTGCTCCAGGTAACGCGAGGCTGTTTCACTGAGGCTGTGCCACCCCTCACCCTAGACCTGGAGCTGCTCTGCTCCCCAACTTCTGCTCCAGAGGAATCACTCCTAGATGCTTCATCTAAAAGAAATCCAGTTTGCCTTCCTGCAAAAACAGAAAATGTGGTCTGTGAGGAGCCCCCACGCTCTTCTAGCACTGCCCACCTGCAAAGAACATTTTAAGGCATTCAGAAGGAGATCTTTGCAAGCTCTGTCTCCAGACTCTCTGCACTTCCCCCTTTTTTGCTGTTCCTGCTTGCTGAAAGGAGCCATATGGATTTTGTACCGAATGTCACATAAATGCTAATACGTAAGTATATTTAGAGGTGGCATATGGGCACTAGTCAATGGGAACGAGCGCTGTTCTGGCTCACATCATGCAGGCGAGTTCAGCGGAGCCAGCTGCTGCAGCGGGTTAGGCAGGAAGCTGCGTTCACCTGGGGTCCCAGGTCCAAATCTTGCTTGGGGTTGTTTCTGCACTCGGCATCTCTGCCTGACTTTATCAGCAGCACCGATGTTTGCCGGCAGGTGTAGACAATCCTGAAGGTTTCAGCCCTTGAAAAAAAAACAAAAAAACAAAAAAACCAAAACCCACAACGTGTATTCTGATCTGGGATGTACTGCATGGCAGGCAGAGATCTGAAATTTCCTGCAAAATAGACTTCACTCTCTTTATTTTTCACTGATTGGGGGATTTCGTCTTGGAACCTCAAACAACAAAAAAATTCCAAGCTGAGCCGAGATGGAAACTTTTCGTGAGGCTGTAGCTGTGTCCCCTTTGATGATTTTATCTGCTCTGATTAAAAGGTTGGCGGGATTTGGAGCGTTTATGCACAAAGGAAAGCTGACAAGATCCTGATGGATTTTTACAACTTGCTCAGGGGTTGGCTTACAGCGAATCCACCGCGGTCATTACGTCCCCCACTTCTGTCACAGCCAGGCGGCTCTTGTTTATAGCCTCGCCTGCAACATTAAATAGCAGCCATAAAGCATTTTGCTACTGCTCCTGCCAGCTGATGAGCCCACTTTAAGCCCTGCTCATTGCATCCCTGCATGTCTCCTTGCATGGGGAAGGAGCTAGCTTTGAATGTCACCCAGCCCTACAGAGGCAAGTGGGAAGATGGATTATGCTGGCAGCCACCCATCCATCCGCTCATCTGCCAACACTAATGTTTGGCTTTTCAGGCTCCCAGTTGCCTTAAATAAGGCTGGCCTACGGGGTCTGGGGTGGGAAAGGTCACGTAGCTCGTTTTGTCTTCTCCTTCTTAAGTGGTAATTAAACTTTCTGAGGTGTTATAGCTACGGGTAGGAATTCTTGATGGGCAGTATTTGGGAAGCTGAGGTGAAATCCCTTGCGGAGGTGCTGTGGTGTGTGTGAGTCCTGCCGTCACATCGGCTGCAGCATCTGCACCCTGTGTACTCAAGGTACTCCTTAAAAAAAGTTTACAAAGGTTTCATATTTGTTTATCAGCAGTGACTGGGTATCTGCATAGACAATATTTCCCCTCTTTTGGTTGATATCACCCGGTTGTATCCATAGAGTGGTTCTGTCCCTCCTTTGGGCAGCTGTGGGTGCTTTGAGACAACCCCAAAGCTGCAGACTTTCAGTGCCATGACACAGGAGCAGGAGATCAGTTATTAGAAGGCAGCTGGTGGTTTCCCTGCAGCTGAGCTGTGATGCTTCTGCTTCAGCTCTTAGTCGCGTCTCCGTAATTTCAATCTGCATGCAATGGCTTCCGTCAGCAACTTTGCTCTGTGCTGTATTTTTTTTTCACAGTTAAAAAAAATATATAAAAAAGGTTAACAAGAATATAGCAACCTTCCTGAGAGACATATGGAAGGGACGTTTTGCAGAATGGGATGGAAGCTGTGATAACTAACTCGTATTGCTAGGGGAATAGAGAGCCCAGAGCCGGCTGGGAGCAGCCAGCTTCAGGGCCTGCAGCAATCCTGGGAAGGGGCGTGGGGGTCCTCGTGGCTCTGGGTTTGTTGATATTACTCTTTCACAGAATGTGCTTCTTAATGGTGACGTTAAAACATTGCCAGGGAGCCACTTATGACATGGTGCTCATTTTACTGACAATGCTTTTTGGAGAGTGAGGTGAGGCCAGGTGTGGGTGTGGTGAGAAATCCCATGGATCTGCTTCACCTCCAGCCTGGACTCCCCAAATCCTGTTCCTGTGGGGTCACTTGGGAGTTCATGTCCAGCTGGGATTAAAGACATCCCAGAGAGATTCTCCCACCTGGAATCTGTCCTGCTTAAAGGAGGAGGTGTGTTCCTACAGCCTCCCCCACCTCCTGGAGAGATAAGCCAGCTCTCACCCCTGTCCAGCCACACCTGGTTGTGGTGAAACCTCCTCCCTTCCACCCCTGGTGCTCACGGCCCCCCTCTCCTTGTGCCCAGCCAGGACAGGGCGCTGCGGCTGCTGCTGTGCTCTGCAGCAGCTCAAGCAGAGCAATTTGGCCTGCTAATTGCTGGCCACAGCCTCCCCCATAGGCACTGGAGTCTTCTCCAGGCGTCGGTGTTCCTAAAGCTTCCAGTACAGGCAGGCTGACAAATGGGGCTGAGGGAAGAAGTCATTTCCATAGCTAATTGAAATGGAGGTGAAGGGAAGAGGTGCAAATGCAAGTTGAAAGAGCAGCCTTTGTCTCTGATAGTCAACTGGGAGAAATAATTTACTGGAGCGTTCAAGAATGTGCAACACAAGCAAATAAATGATGCTGACAGCGTGATCAAAGGGTTGCTATACGGGAGAGCCTCTGTCGGTGCTGGCCAGGCCTCCGTGTGCCTCGGATCCTTGCCTAATAAATGTGATGAACAGCCACATGTGATGTCGGAGAAACTCACTGAATTTTGCTCTTGGGATCGGTCCCTGACATAAAGTGCTTTCAGACTCCATAATCCATTAAAATCACGTTTATCGGAGGATGCAGAAGAGAGGTGCGGCATGCTTGTGTCCCCAGGTCCTGAGTTCACGTGGAAGCAAAGCATCAGTGATGGAAACACTGACACATCAATTGGATCTGATCTACGCCGGGCAGTTACTGGCAAAACTGACAGCACCGTGATGCTGCTGCAGGTACCGCTCCCCTGTGGGTATCCTTATTCCATCCAAAGCAGTAACAACTTTCCAGAGTGAGAGTGCCCACCAGGCCATCGCATGCCCTGTGTGAAGCAGAAAGCTCTCCTGTGAGTCCGTGCGTGTGCAGAGCAGCTCCTGGACAAAGCACAGCAGAAAAGGCAGAGGCTTTGCTGGGAGGATTGTGTGCTGTAGGATTTAGTAGCTGTACCAAAATCTGCCCCGCAAAACGAGTGTCATGCAGTCTGTACGCCCCTTGATGGGCTTGGATAAAAAGCACACACAGAGGGGAGGCCCACTGGGACTTCATTGCTCTGCTATTATCGTGTCAGCAGCATGGGTTGGAAATGTTTTTCCCAGAGAGAGCAAGGCCGAAGGGAGAATCGACTTTTTAGAGAGCCGGTTCCTGTCCCCCACATCCCCGGGGGCCTTGTGCAAGGTGAGAGGCCCAGCTGCGAGCACAGCACGGCCCGGCCTTGCCAGCGGCCGCTACCTGACCGGGATGAAGGGCAAGGGATGGCGCCAGGCTGCGTGCTGGGGAGAAGGAAGCTGAGAGAGAGGCTTCACGGGGTGAAACCTCCAGGAAACGGGGCAAGGAGCAGTGTGTGACAGCGGCTTTTCCATGCTTGGAGCAGCTCTGCCAAGGCAGGGGGCTCCTGGGGGCTGTGGCAGCTGAATGAAATCGTCGCCGGTGCTGAGGCGCTTGGAGAGCTGGGGGGAGATCCTGGCTCTGCGCCCGCTGGCAGAGCTCCAGGGGATTTCACCGCAGCCGAGCTTTTCTGACTGCACGTGAAACAAATTGCCGGGGTGAAGCTGCAGAAATAACGCCTGGGAAGGCAAGGCCTGCAGAAATCCTCGCGCAGCGTCGTGCCGCAGCTCCAGGGGCCTGCTGCTGAGCCCCGGGATGTCCTCCTGGGAGGGAGGATGAGCTGGGAGGGGCGAGGTGCTGCTGAACCCACCTGGCTTGTCACCTAGCTGCCCCTTTGTACGCAAACACACTTTGGTGCTGAATTTTTTGACCCACTTCTTTCTTTTCCCAAGCTTTCCCAGCAGCTCCAGGGACCAGCCGTCAATATCACCACAGCAACAAGAAGTCATTAATGGTGTCCTGCCTGCCCAGGGGCGCTCGGTGGGCTGTCACCGGCAGCTCCAGGGAGAACAGAGAGAGCTGAGGGCCTCTGTGGGGTCAGACCTCTGGGCCAGGCCCCGCTTTGGTGCGGATAGCAAGGGGCACAGCTCTGCCCTTAGCAGCGTGTGCCGCAGGGAGCCGCTGCCAGGAAGGGAAGGGCTGGATTCGCTGCACAAGTGGGGATGAACCTGCCTCTCTCAGGCTTGTTTGCATCTGAGAGGCGCTTTACATTGCAAATAAACCACTGATCCAGCCTCCAGGGAGCTCGGAGCAAAGCGGGAGGCTCGGGGGCCGGGGAAGGGGAATGGCAAGCTAACCGGCGAGGACAGATGAAAGACATGGCATATAATTCTGCTAAATGGTGGAGGGAGGGAAGTTCTCAGAGGGTGTACGTTAGCACTGCCAAGCTGCACTGATTTACACCCAACTCACGGCCTGGCCCACGGGCTGCTTGGCTGGAAAGCCTCGGAAAGGGAGGGGGGTGTTTAGAGAGGCCCACGTGGAGAGCTGGGGATTGAGGAGCTGAAAATGTGCGAACAAGAAGAAAAGAAAGTCAGGATGTGTGCATCCTGTCACCTGTGTGCATCTGGGCTGGGGCTCCTGGTGCTTGCTGCGTGCCTGTGCCAGCACCCAGGTGGCAGCGGGGAAGATCTGCTCTTTGGGTGCTCTTTAGGACTTTCTTCCTTCTAAGGAGTCATCCGAAGGAGCTCTGTGGCCAAACAGGGTGGGGACCCGCTGAAAGCTGGGCAGATGCTGGGTGATGCCATCTCCTGGAGCCGGTGCCACCAGGCGGATGCTCATCCTTGCAACCCTGCATTGCCAGCAGGACTGTGGGAGCAGCACTGTCCAAGAGCCAGCGCGGTGCGCTGCTGAAACAAAAGGGGGTTCCCACAGTAAGGAAGGCATCAGGAGCTCAGGTCACCTTGGAGGTCCCCTGCCTGAAAAAAATGCAGAAAGGGAGCCAAGAATGCTTAAGACCTTCAAGTGATTCCATAAATGGTTTAGATGAGTTTTTCCACTGCTTTGAGATGATTTAGGAACTAATCCGACCAAAGTGGGAGTTTGCATGAAGTTAGAGTGATTCCTACGTTGTCCCTGGGGGAGGTGTGTGTACCGTAGCTGGGTGTTCCCCTGATGGACAACAGATAAGGTAGAGAAATTCTTCTCAGGAACATGTGGGTACCAAATGTGTATTTTTGGGCCTCTCTCTCTGATCAGGCAGCCCTGACCACGGCCAAGACCCGTTCTTTTTCTGGGAACAAAGGCAGTGGTGGAGATACTTTGGAAGTGGCCACGGATGAGCTGGGTAAGCTTGTGCTGAATGCAGAGGCAGGGAGGAAAAATTGGGGAACAGCTCAGGATGGCGCCTTTGGGAGCATTTGGAGGTACCACTGACGTGCACGTTCGCATGAGTACAGCCTGCAGAGGTTGTGGCTTTCTCTGTATTCTCTAGCTGTGAGCCCAAGCCGGCAGCTCTTCCTCTTGAAGAAAAGAAACCCAGGAAACTGGGCTGCGTTAGGTAACTGCCATGGTTGCTCCTCTGCAATTAGCGGGCCCTCTGGAAGCCCTGCTGCTGTTCCAGCTGCTAGGACCGACCGAAAAAGAAACGGAGCTGGAAGAGTCACCAAACTGTCCTGCTGCCTCGACTGCCTCCCGCCGCACGGCTCTGCTGAAGTGAGCAGCCAAGAAAGCAAGTACAGCCAAGGCACCTTGATTTGTCTTCTTAACCTGTGGCTTGGAAAATCAGATGTGTCTGGCAGCCTCTCCCGGGAGACTGCTGGGGTTGTCTGCTCAGCAGCCGACGTGGAGCGATGTGCCTGACATGCCGTGTCCATGGGGTTTGCTGCATCAGATGGCACAAACCCACACCAGCATTGCAGCTCGCTAAAATCCTACGTACGGCTCTTGGAAGCGGGCCTTTTGCATCCCTCCGGCTGGCTGGATGTCTGAAATCAAAGGGAGACTGTGCTTCAGGTGAAGCTAACCTCCGGTCAGTGGTGCCTATTGCAAAACCTTTGTCAGAGAAATTAGGGTAGGACCTGAGGGTTTGGTTAATCACCGGCTTGTAGCGTGAGGAAGGCGGCTTCGGCTCTCCCCTCCTCTGGACACAGGAGCTTGGTGAGATGGGCACGACTCGGGAGTTAACCTGTTTGTGATGAGGTGCTGCATGGAGCGTGGAAAACCGGGCCGGTCAGCCAGGCAGCACGGTCTGTGCGTGTGTGGTGTGGGCGATTTATCCTTCGAGCTTTGGGGCAGCGTGCACAGGGCAGGCAGGACGCGCAGCCGGGTAAATGAAGGGGCGCAGCACCAAGCCGCAGGGCTCGGGTCCGCCTCGGAGCAACAAAGGGCTGGAAGTCGCTGCTTGGTTTAGGTGGGAGAGGAGAGGGTGCCCTAGGCCTGCTGTGTGCCTTTAGGAGAGGGTGAGTTAGGACCCAGAACGGGAACAGCCTGTGAAAGGCCAGCATTTATGTGTCTCCAGGTGCTTGTGCTAGGAGCTGAGTGTGCCACGGTGCTGCCACCAGCCTGACAAACCCCACCGTGTGAGCTGAAACCGCGATGCTCTGTGCCACCAGGAAGGGAGCACGGGAGAAAAAAGGGCTCGGTGTTTGTGTGGCTGTCCGGCTTGGAGTTATCCCGGTTGTCCCTGGTGTTTCCCAGAGAGGAGTGCTGGTGTCCTGCCCGTGTGCTCAGGTTGAGCGTAGCTTCCTGGCGCGATGCGCACAGCCGTCAGGGTGCTGGCACAGGGGGATGGGCAGATTGGAAGGGTTCAGGAGGGCAAAAAGTCATGTTTGTAGAGAAAGAAAGCTCATCTGGGTGACAAAGATTAAAATCAATGATTTGGAAACAGAATTCCCCTCTTCCTCCACTAAACCGTGTCGTTTCTGGTGCCTGCCTGTGTGTCAGCAAGCTCAGCGCAGCCTCCTCGGGACAGTCTCTGTCTCCTGCCATCTCTCCCACCGCCTCTGTCTGTCCTCTGTCTTCTCTGGCCCTCTGCTCTGCAAACCTGCCCCCGGCTCCCCTCTGCTGGCAGCGGGTCTCTCCCAGCTGCTCCTTCCTCCCAAAGCAACTTCAGTCACCCCCACACATCTCTGTCCGGAGAATCCTGCCCCAGTGAAGCAGCAGCGGGCTCACTGCTGTGGGAAATTGGCCTCGGTGTCCTCCAGGGCGAAGAGGGGCCCTCCCCTGCCACCTCTTTGATGCAGGTGACAGAGGACAGGGCCTTGCTGCTTCGCTCTCCTCTTGGCTGCTCCTCCTCCTGTCTGATTTCTTCCTTCCCTGCCTCACCTTTTTACCCACGCAGGACGGACCCCGTGCGTGCAGGCCCAGCACCTGCCTCCCGCAAGCTGTAGTTTCTCTTCAGACCGAGCAGTAAGAAGCTCGCTGCCTTGGGCAAGGACCATTTTATTTCCAGCTGGTGCTGCGGCAAGGATTGCTTTCTCTTTCTGCTCAGTCCAGAAGCAGAGTGCAGGCTGCCCAGCGCGGCTCGGAGGGAGTCCCGCGGCTGTGAGCTGCTCACAGGGCCCCGGCGCCGCTGCCATTAGCAGCTCCGACTCAGGGGAGCCCTGTTCCCTGCGCCGTGCCTGGCTCTCACGTCATCTCGTTCTCTCTTTCTTGACAGATCATGTTATAACCTATGATCACAGAAAGCCCCGATCCTCACGTTTCTCTGCTGTCACCTGTGGGCTCCTCCAGAGCCGCGAAGAAAGGGGAACTCCAGCCCCACCATGAGAAGACTGGGTGAGAAGTGCCTTTGACACCTTGGGGAACAGCCACGCCTTAACAGCTACTTTTAATTTTATTTTTAGGGCTTTAATAATGTTCTTCAGTCAGTGGTGATCCACGGGAGCAACTCTGCCTCCCCTCTCTGGGGTTAGGTCAGGCTTATTTCATTAATGTGGAGGGAGTGTGGCAGCCTGAAGCCCTGTAAGCAAGGGGTGAATTGAGCTGCCAGGGTTACCGGTGTGGGCTGCCAGGCAATGCCCTGCCTGGGTGACAGCCCTCAGGGAGGAACGAGTCCTTTTATTCCCCACCTGGTCCAGGTGGCAGTGTACCTCCATGGCAGGCAGCGTGCAGAGGAGCCAGCCATGCTACGGAGCAAAGTCTGGGCTGTAACTGACGTGGTCCTGCTTTGCTGTTCCTAAAGACCTCTTCCTGGGTGCTCAAGCTTGGTGGTTCTTGCTCGGCGTGTTATTAGGTACCATTGCTCCACCATCCCAGCTCTCCATTGCCCTTAGGAATCGCAGGCTGCCCCCATATCCCTTGCCTAATCTTGCTCTCCTTTACATACAGCCCTTAATCCTTCTCTTTGCTGCTGGTTGCCAAAGGAAGGGAGTGGGTGGGCCTCTAGCAGACACCCACGCCTTGTGTGACTGCTGGCGGGTCCACGAGGCCTAAATCCTTAAGGGAAACGTGGAGTGCCTCTGTTCAGTGTGAGCTGGCACGATGGGTTAAGAGGGCTCCTTCCACTTCCAAGGATAACTTAGACACTTAGGCTGCACACATCCTGCTGGCTTTAACTTACGTTTGGGGTTTTAATTCTTCACATTGCTCTGGCCATGGGATTTAGTCAGGTTCCGTGGGCCTTACAGTGCTGAGCAGGGGACATAGAAACAGCCCTGGAAAACCCACTTTTTTTTTTTTTTTCTGGGCCTCCACCAAGCTGTAGTGTGGCGTGATTGTTCAGGCCTGTGGCTGGCGGCTCTGAGTGGTGTATCTGTGACAGCCCACGGGGTACCTCTGCACTGGAAAGGCCTTGGGAATGCTTAGCCAGCAGTCACTGCACCACATGCATCTTCCTGTGAAGGGAAATCAGATCATGGCAGGGCTGCAGTGTTACTCTCAGGGCCAGAATCACCACCAGCCAGCCTTCTTCTTCCTCGCTACTCGAGCCTTCCAGGAGGCCAGGCTGTCACATCTTCCTTTCGCAACCTCTTCCTCAGCCCCCACGTTCTTGTCTGTGACCCATTTGAGTTCTCTCTTGTCAACCACCCCGTTCCTTCGTGTAGCTGTGGGAATAAGCTGGGCTGCAGCAAGCCAGCCAAGTATTCATCAGAAAAGCAGTGTGACTGTGAGGGAATTGCTGAGGGTAATATAAACTTCTCCCATGTTCAAACAGGTCGTGTAAGGCCCCCGCTGGCTTGGCTAGAGGTAGAGAAGGTTCCTTGCCCCGTGCCCTAGCTATGCCGCTCCATTTCCACCCAAGCTGTTGGTGTTTGGCTTCTGCATTCCCCGAGCAGATCTGCTGTTGCATCCTGCGAGCCATCACCAGCCCGCTTCAGTAACTCATCTTTCCTTCCATTCACAGGTCTTCTGCGCGTGGCGACTCCACCCGTGTGGGAGCTCTGTTAAGGGAGTGCCCGGCAGCACACTTTGCTGTCTGTGGCCTGTGGACATTGACTGGCACCTAAGCGACACCCAGCTCCCTCCTCTCCCCCTAGAAGCCACTGTCTTAGAGCCTCCATGCGCATTTGCTATGACATACAGCAATGTTGATGAGAGACAGGAACACTGCCGGGTCTTGAGCTGCCAAAATAATCAGCTCTGCGCACAACATGGCTTAAAGGATTTTCCGGTTAGCAGCATGCATCCTCTAAAGAACTTAGACACTCGCATTTGGTCCGGGGACTTCCACACTCTAGACTCCTGCCGCACAGGCAAGGCAGCTTTGGGCAGTCCTGTGGAAAACCGCCTGTATCGGAGCGTGGAGAACCTTCACTGGGCGGCAGTGGCTGACTCGGGGCTGCGTCCTCACTGCCGGAGCCTGGACAACGAGATCAGCTTTGGCTGTAGAGGCAGCGGTCAGTGGGCAGAAGGCTGCGTGGATGTGGCCCCGCTGCGGAGCGCGTCGGACTCGGTGAGAAACCTTTCTCTCCGCCCCAAGCAGACATCGCGGGCAGCGCAGAACGTGCTGCCCTTTGCCAAAGTGCCTCAGTGGCTCTTCCCCTCCGCAGAGGAAAGAGCCCTACGCGGGGATGCCAAAAAAGAGCTGAAGGAGAAGCTGAGGCTGCACAGCAGTAAGGTGGCCGAGCCCAGCAAGCCGCTGCGCCCGCAGGCAGCCCTGGGTGAGCTGGTGGCCCAGGAGCTCTCTGAATGCCAGCTGTGCCGGCAGCACAGGAACGGCTGCGCTGTCAGCTGCTGCACGGTTTTGGGGGAGCACACAGCTCTCAGGCACGGCCTCGCGGGGAGGCAGAGCTGCTGTGCTGCACACAGGCCTGTCAGTCCAGAAGACATCAAGCAGGAGGCACAGAGGAGGCTGCAGCTCCGGAGGCAGAACAGCTCGCCCAGCCTGCCCTTTCAGCGTGCTGGGGAAAGCCCGGAGATGGCAAAATCCAGAACAGCAGAGTTCCTGGAACAGCACAGTGGGGAAATAACGCTGGGGCAGGGCAAGAAGGGGCGCTGCAGAGGAAGGCTCTACATCCCCACCTTCGAGGAATTCAAGCAAATGAGGAGTAAGGAGGCAAAGCCATCTGCTGGAAGCAGTGAGCCGACAAAGTGCTTGAAGAAGGGTCTGACAGCAAACCAGGCCCTGGACAAGGAGAGCAATAACGTCTGTCCCGAAGCTCTGGGGACCAAAGCAGTGAATGAAGCTGCCACCACAGAGGATGATGATGATGTGTTCCATGAAAACAACACCGCCGCTGGCTTTGCCCAATATCCAGCCACATGGGATGGTTTCAGGACGAGCAGCCCTGAGGTGAAGGAGAGCACCTTCCAGATCTCCAGCCCGGAGAGATCCCCGATCCCCATTTGCTCTAGCCCTATTCCACGATCACCTTTGCAGGCTGTAGCCACACACAAAGCCGTGCAGGAAATCTTCAGTGATGAGCAGCAGAAAGGAGAGACAAGCCAATTAAATGATGTCCTCCACCTTGCAGGGCAGTCGCTGGCTTCTGAAGCCCAGTCCTCTTGCTGTTCATCGCTGCTGTTAGAAGCCACGGACTTGTCAAGCTATGGAGCTAAACTACAAAAAATGAAGGATGAATTCATAGGTTCAGCCCTGGAACTTATTAAGAAAAGGTAACACGCTCTGTGGGGTCGCCTGAAAGCAGTTCCTTTGTTAAAGGTCTGGTCTCTTTCCCGATATATACGTTAAACTCCTGTAGCATAAATATGCTGCTGGCAGAGCCTTGCATCTTAGGGCCTCCGTAGCCACATAGACATGTTTGTAAGCCATCGAGCTTAAACGACATCTTTGTGTAAGATTAAACATCAAAAAGCATTTTTGTTTTGTGCACCTTAATCCCGTCCAGACAGCAGCCATTGGTACTCCTGATACTGTTTCCCACCTATTTTATTTTTTATTTTTTATTTTTTATTTTATTTTATTTCTGAAACATTTGGTAAAAGTGAAGGACAGCAGAGAGATACAAAGTACAAATATGCTCCCTTAGAAGAAAACGTGTGGAGTCTGTCCCCACACTGTAGGACATGAATTCAGGTAGTGTGCATGCAGCAAAAGGCAATTTCACTTGCTGCTCATTCTCCAAAAGCAACTTCTGTCACCCTACACATGTATGTAGCGATGGCAAACCGAGGGCAGGACGGCTGCTGTGAGTCTTCCATCATGCGCTGGAGACCAGCACAGGCAGCAAGTGGAATTACCTGCACACATTGTCCCTCTGCCAGCTTAGCCAGTGGGAAGCAGTAACAAATAACTGCATAAAACCTTCCTCCCTCTTCTCCAGATGGGGCTTTTCCTTCCTTTGGGTAAGGTGTTTACAAGAACTGTTTTCTTTGTCCTGGTTTCGGACACCACACCATTTGAATGTTGAAATATTTCCTGCTACACAGAAAAGGGGATCTTTTTCCATGCAGATGGGTGGCCCGGCAGGAATCAGCACCATTGGGGAAGCTAGGCATTTGGGGCAGCTCTCGCTGTCTTATGGAAAAGGAGTGATGGGAAAAGGAGGAGTAAGTGCTGGTGAAGTGGTTTGTTTCCACAGGCTTGGCTTTCAGGACTGGCTTTACCAAGAATTCAATTTGAATTGGTTCCTTGGTTTTAGGGGAGATGTTAGGGGCTTCTGCATGGCAATGAGAGCTGTCTGGAGGAGCTGCTGTGGAGTTGTAGCTGCCCATGTAAGCAGAACCAGAGTGAGAAGCAGAAATACTTCAGCACCTCTGTAATCCAAAGGGAAGTGAGTGGTGTCAGAGCCATAAATACTGCCTTCAGCTGTCCAGCACAGCCTTTGAGCTGGAGTATGAAAACCTGATGAAGAAATAGATAAAAAAAAAAAAGTTGTGGTATGCAACCATTTTCCTTGAGTAGGCTATTTTTATCACCGATGTGAAACAAAATACACAGAATAGCACAAGCTGTGAGTAAGAACATAACAGCAGCTGTCTGGGCAGATCAAAGGTTTGGCTGGTATCTAGAGCCCGAGGTGCGTGCATAGCAAGGGAAACAGGAACTGGGGAGCACATAGAATATTTCCTCCTCCTACCCTCTCAGCTTCCAAGTACTTTCTGGTCAGGGCTTTTATGGGTTCGGTGTGGTTTCTGTGCTCTTGATATCCTCAGTAGATCTTGTCTCTGTAAATGTGTTGGGTCTGCCTAGTTGGATTTATTAAAATAGAATTTGATGTAAATAAAATAATTCCCTCCAGAATGGGAATTCATCTAAAAATGTGAATGACAGTATTAGGAAGATGGTTTCATGTCAAAGAAGCACTCAGACTTACTTATTTTAGACAGTAACAGCAATTAATGATAAAGGCTGTCATTTCTTCAGGATAGCAAGAGGAAAACTAATCTGTTGGCACTGCCGAAGTAGTGAGTATTGGGAAACTCTGGTTTCCTTGCCTGGAAATGTCTCCATTTTCCATCATTTTCACCTGAGCCTGTAAAGTGCTGAATATTCGTTTATAACTCGAGCTGATCCTCACTGCTCAGGTAGGAGACTTCTGGTCTGGATGTTTTGGGTCCTAAATTGTGATCATTGGGGTCCAGGCTACATTTTTCCTAAGTCTTACCTAAAATGAGCCGAAAGCTGGGGATTTGGTCCCATGGGGATTTGCCTCCCTAGTAATTGGTACTTACTAATTGAAGACTAGTTTAAATGGCTTCATATTTTAGCAATGAACATTTGATTTTCAACTTTGGAATTACGGCAGCTTTCACCCTCTGCTAGGTCACTGGATACCTTTAGCGTAGGGCAAGAGGGGTTTTAAGCAGCAAAGAGCTCAGGATAAGGATCTGCAAGGACTGGGAGTTCCTGTCTGTGAAACTGGGGGGGCGAAGCAACAACAGAAACCTGCAGAAGGAAGCGAAGGACGTGTCTAAGAAAGAAGCCTCTTGAAAAGAGCGATGAGGGTGATTTGGGATGACACAGGGATGGTGAGTACGGTAACAGCTTCCCATAGCACAGCACAGGAGGGCAGGTGCCAGTGGAGGAAGAGTGGACAAAAATGTGTCTGTTAGTCAGAAAGAGCAAGGGACGTGTGGAAGAAGCTGAGGACTGTGGGCCTGGAGAACGATGCCACCATAACGAGCTGCACAGAGCCTGGGAGGCTTCCACTCATACACCACAGGCACAGTGCCTCTGATCCCACCAGATTTAGAAATGATGGCCCTGGGGTGGCACAGGACATTCAGAAAGGCCCTGTCCTCCTTGTGCTGGCCCAAGCACATCCATTTTGGAGAGAAGAGGGAAAACTGACAGCGTCTGCAGCCAGGTAACTCCATTAGGTGATTTCACACAAAAGGAAACATGCCAGGGGGTGCAGTGGTTTCAGCACAGACATCTCGTTGTCCTTGCATCACTGCCAGGGGCAGGAGGCAGCAAAGCCTGGAGTGCCATCAGGTGTGACAGCTCCGAATCTGCCCAAGCAGCCGGGCTCCTCACATGCCACGGCGTGGTGCCTGCAGCCACCAGGTAACCGCGGCTGGCTGAGAGGGGCGCTGGCCTTGGGGAAGGGTAGAGCAAATGCTAGGAAGAGGCAGCACACAGCAAGTTGCTGGGTGAACACAATGAAAGGAGGGAGAAACAAGAAGATGAAGATTCCTGGGGATGTAAAGGAAAAGGTGCTCTAAAGCTGAGGGTAAACTCAGTTTCTCCTGCTGTCTAGGTGATGTAAGGGGGGTGAAAAAGCAGCGTGCTCAGCTTAGTCTCAAGGGAAGTGGTGGAGTCACCATCCCTGGAAGTCTTCAAAAGATGTTTAGATGTAGAGCTTAGGGATATGGTTTAGTGGGGACTGCTAGCGTTAGGTCAGAGATTGGACTCGATGATCTTGAGGTCTCTTCCAACCTAGAAATTCTGTGATTCTGTGATTCTGATTCTGTTTGAATCAGGAGAGACTCGAAGTCTGGAAGGAGGAAAGCTGGCACCAGCAAGGGTCTGGCTGGGGAGGTACAGCCATGGGGAGAAATGCACAGAGGAGGGAAAGGAAGTCTGAGGGAGCAGGGCAGCATCTAGCTTGGCCAGCTGGATGTTCACTGCTCACCGAAGGACTGTAACAGTGACAAGGGAAAGCTCAGCTTGTCCCCGAGAGCGTGGTGTGTGTGTTGAGGGCGGTGTGATCAAGAACAGAAGACAATATTCCAGTTCTGAGCATTGCTACCAGGCTTGGGTACACCCTGCTGCCTCTTGGTGCCTCGGCACGTTCCTTGCCTTTTGCCTATTTCATCCAGAAGCTGTTTGGGCAGAGCAGATATTGGACATGGTGGCTTTTGGCAGAGGCAGATCCTCTCCAAGAGCTTTGTTGCTCCCTAACCTCCTTCCCTCCTTCCACTGGGCCCTGCTGAACTCCTCATCCTTTCCCCAGATCAGTGAAACCGTCACAGTTTGGGGGTTAGCTCAGCAAGAGCTGAAAGCCCTCAGCCTGCCGCTAGCACCGTGCTTCCTCTGGAGCTGGTACATCTTCCCGTGGTGGCAGCTGGCACCTGGAAGCAGAGGGGGAGGGAGATGAAACAGCACCAGCTGCAAAGTTGCAAACCAACTTTTTTGGCCCAACAACAGAGCCAGCTTGTGTGCTGGGAGGTTTGTGCCCTCTTCGGTGGTTTCAGTGCTGGCGGATGGCTTGTTGGCAGAGCCAGCTGTAAGGAAATGCACATCTGCCTCCTGTCTTGGCCTGTAGCTGACACTGTCGGAACTGCGCATTAGCAGGGTGAGCCACCAGCATCACTGCACAAGTGAAACCTTTTACATGAACCTGATTTATCACAGGATAAATTGATCACTCGTAAGCACAAAATACATGCGTAACCTGAAATACGTCCCAGGCACTGGCTTCTATGTGCAAGCATCCCCATCCAGTCCTGACAGCCTTCCTTTTTAAAGGAAACCAAGCCCATACAAATTAAATAAGCCCAAAAGTAATATATATAAATATATATAAATATATATATATATAAATCTTTCAATCAGGATTCATCATGCATGGAAGAAAGCTGTCTCTGGGAGTCTCAGGAAAAAAAAAAATGACTCACAAGCTGTGTCACAAGCTGCACCCTGACAACTGCTCAGTGGTTTTGCACTGGATGGTGTCTGTCTGGAGAGGAGTTAGCTGCAGGGAGGGGAACGTGGGGCTGGAAGGGGCTGCCGGGATCAGCCAGGCCCCTGTCAGCAGCAGGGAGCAGTGCCTGAGAGCACCCCAGCCCTGCCAGGTGAGGACAGCAGCCTGCCGGTCATCTCAGGACTCTTAAATTCTTAAATGCACCAAAAGTCCTGATCAGTGAAAGCAGAAGGAATCTTTCCAGTGCTTTCAGCAGGCTTGGGATCATCTGAGATGAAGAACAGAGGGAAAGCTCCTGTAATCCCCTAATCCTGTCAAGGCATTGTGCTTTCCAGCAGGTGATTTTCTTCCACATGAGCAGGATGGTTTCTGTGTTGACAACATCTCTTTAAATAGCGGGAAGCACAGATACAGCCCACTTAAAATGGTTTGGGTCTTTTTTTTTTTTTTCTGGCCCCTTTGGGAGAAGTTCATCTTTTATGAGCATAAAAATGTCGTGCGAACACCTGAGGCTTGGTGTTCCGGGCGGATGCTGACACGAGTGCGCTTACCCGTTTGCAGTGCTGTAACAGGGCTGTGTTCAGAGCCCCTGAAACGTGGGCACGGCCACCCAAGCCAGCCAGCCGAGGCTCCTGCCTGAACTTTCCCTGAACCCTAGTGGCTGCCTGGTCAGACCGGGGCTTTCTGCTCCCTCTCCTCTAGGTCAGGTGAACAGTGTACGTGATGCTCATCAGTGTGCTTCTCCCCCTGCAGCTGCAATGCCGAGACTGCTGCCAAATCCCCCTCCAAGGGACAGTGTGATCTGAAGAAAGCCGATCTCCCCCCTCCGCAGCAACCCGCAGCGATGTCCATGGCAACAGAGGCCTGGGAGGAGAAGGCGAGCAGTGAGACATCCAGCGAGGCTCAGCCTGCGGGGAACGTAAGGGAGAGAAAATCACCTCTGGTCTTGTGCGTTTGTTTAGGATTTTTTCTTGTCAGAAGCTCTGGAGGATCCCTTTGCTATAGGAACTGGGCAGCCTGGGATCTGAAGCCCCACTAACTCCCGTGAGCGGTTAAACTCCGTTAGCAGGATTCCTAATGCCTGTTTTATCACAGCTAATGAGGCAGGAGCCAGCTGTGTGCCCCTGCCGATCTGCTACTGCACCTCTTGCAGGGCATTCAGCCATAACCCCTTGGTGGCTTTCACCGTGCCACCAGCCCCCTGCTGCACGGCCCAGGGGACCAGCCAGGCTCCTTTAGTCCCCTCTTCGTCCAACCCCCCTGCTAACAATTGCCTTTCTCCTCCTTTGCAACCCCAAACCCAGCCACTGCAAAGCAGACGTTGCTCTGAGCACCGAATTGCTCCCAACCCGCTTCCCCTGCCTCTCTTGCAGACCTCCAGCCCCGGCTGCCGCCGCTCCAGCTCCGACATCGTCCATGAGAGCGGCGCCAAGGCCCAGCGGGAGTGCCGGCTGCGGCCGCACTTCAGCGACCCCATGCCGACGGACTCGGTGAAGAGGAAGCAGCTGGAGCTGAAGATCGCGGCGGCGGCGCGGCAACACGCGCAGAAGCGCCGGCAGGAGCGGGACTACGGTACCCACAGGGTGCACTCTCAGGGGGGTGGGCGATGGGCCATGTGCTGAGCTGCCCGGCTGCCTTTACTTCTGCTTCCCACCCCCGAATTTTCCAGCAGCGAAACAGGAGGGGAGGCAGCCAGCAGCTCTGCTTTCATCCGGTCTCCCTGCCAGGGTCTGTGCTGCTCGTGGCTGTGCCACGCTGAGCTCCGTGCAGCTGGCAGTGCCTGTAGTGATTTCCATCTCTTCCCAGGTCCCGTGGTAGCCAAAGCCAACCTCGGCCACGGCGGCAGCTTCGACGAGACTCGCCGCGCCCCACGTGGCTCCCTCCGCTCCCGGCACCACTGGAGCAACGTCAGCAGCCTGAGCACGGACAGCGGGATCGTCGGCCTGAACGACGCCCGCGAGGAGCTGGATGCCGGCGGCGAGGCCGCGCGGACCAAGCCGGCAGAGGTGGAGCGGGCGGACAGCGGCATCGGGCAGACGTCGGCCAGGAAGTGGAGGAGCAGGGCGGCCGAAACGCTGAGCTCCCTGCAGGCCTGGGAAGCCCACCGGCCCTGCACCGACTGCGGAGAAAGGGACCTCCCGGCGGAGACGGATGTGCAGAACTGCAACCAGCGGCGGGCCGACCTCTGCGAGAAGTGCCGCAAGCGCAGGACGGAGCGCAAGGAGTCTGTGCTGGAGTTTGTCAACACGGAGGCCAGCTACGGGGAGGACCTGCGCATCATCAAAGAGGAGTTTTACCTCCCCATGCAAGCGGCCGGGCTGCTGAGTCAAGAGCAGCTCCTTGGCATCTTCAGCAACATTCAGGAGCTCATCGACCTCAACGAGAACTTCCTGGAGATCCTGCAGGAAGAGATCGATCAGGCCTTTGACCAGGTACGGTGCCTGCGTGCTCTGCAGGCAGACAGGAGTAGGTTTTGTATCGGGAAGGCAGCACAGCTGGAGCAGGGGAACTGGGAGGTGGAGGACTCCTGGGTTCTGCTCACCTGCCCAATCTCTCACTCTCTCAGCTGTTGGAAACCAGGGATTTCAGGAGGTCTGTGCCAGGTCGGAGCTGCTGGCTTCGCCCCTCCGCTGTGGTAACGCCGCTGACTGCAGGCCATCAGCCCTGTATCCCCCTAGCAGGACCCGTCTGTCCCATTACCAAAACACATCCCCCCTCTCCTGTGAAACCCCACATGTCAGACTGAGCAACGCATCTCAGGAGCTGACAACCTCTCCCACACCTGGCCCAGTGAAGAGAGATGTACACTGCGGTTCTGATGTCCCCTGTGAATAATTTCTTGAGACAGGGGCTTCTACAACAGCTGTGGGTTTCCCTGCCTCCTCCTCCATGTTACCCTTTGCAGTCAAAGCCCAGTACTGCATCAAAAACCAGAGAAGTGCTCCCTCTCTTGCTGCTGAAATGAGCAGGAATTGCCGAGCGTGTCAGCACGCACCTCGACAAAGCTAGGAGCGTTGGGTGCCACCAGGTTCTCATATTTCCAATTAGTCTGGAAGCTGAAGAGCAATTTACCATGAAATTTATTTTCACTTAGGCACCAAAGTAGCCAGTAAGAGCTCAATGAAAGGAGCTCCTGCTTCCCAGCCAGCCCAGTTGCTCAGAACAAGTGCAGAAGTTGCTAAGTGCCATGCCTGTTGCCTGAGTGACGTGCCTCCCCTGCCCATTTGAACCCATTTCAACCTAAACCCTCCACCAGAGGGGGGGAGCCCAGTCGGTGTCGCCCCGCCCTGGTGCCCAGCAGACCCTGGTGGCGCTGCTGGGGCTGAACACAGGCTGTGTGCTCCTGCCTCTGCCGAGCTAACCCCGCGGGGCTGTGTTCTGTGCTTGCAGGGGGATGACGACCTGATGACCGTGTGCATCGGTGAGATCTTTCTAGAGTTCGTCAACATGCTGCCAGCCTTCCAGACCTACTGCCTTCAGCAGTCCTCCTCAGTGAACATGCTCAACGCGCTGGAGAAGGAGAAGGAGCTGCTCAGGTGAGAGCAGGGCTGGGTGAGTGTTCCTTGGGGCTTCGAGGGCAGGAGAGCGCCAGGCTGAGGGCAAAGCCTGTGTCAGCTCAACTAGATCAAAGTTTTATTGCCGATGTTCTTCAGCAATGAGCTGCTCTGTCTTAGGGTGAGGAGTGTGCTTGAGGCTCCCAAATATGTTCAGCCCTTGATATCTTCACTGAAGCAGTCTCTGCAGTTGGTCTCCAGCTGTATCCTGGATTTTTGGTACCAGTGTTTGCCCACTGACCACGGGGCTGAACTTTCACTAAATAATGTCAAGCTGAGAGCGGCTCTCAGCAGAGCACGGTTTGGATTCCCACTGGGGAAAGCCACTGCGTGAAGCGTGCATGACTTGAATCATATCCCGTTCCTAGCCCCAGCCTGCTGGGCCAAGCTGGGCGAGTCACTTCTCTGTTTCCACTGCAACAGCTATAAATTGATGATGGTACCAAACTCCTGTTTAGAGCTTTGTAATCGAGTGATGAAAGGACCTACACATGGATGTAATCTGATAAAAGCTGATGTGCCTGCCTCGGGCCTACCTCAGCGTGCACCACGGAAAGCTCACACCCGCACTGCTCTACAGTGATTTCATAGGAGACTGCTAGGATGTTACGTGGTAGTGTTCCAGGCCCCTTTTTTTAATTTTTGAGAAGACAGAATTCACAAGGCTATTAAAAACAGGGGGGGTGGGCGGGGGCTGCAATGCTCAGGATTCCAGCTTAGTGCTTAGGATTGCAGCAGCTGCTGCCAAAACAGCCCCCGTTTCATTCCCTCTCCTTAAATCCCTGCAGGATATTCCTCGACGTGTCCCAGAACGATAACACGGCGCTGCGACGGATGAACCTGCGCTCCTTTCTGATGGCCCCTCTGCAGAGGGTCACCAAGTACCCCCTGCTGCTCAGCAGAATCATCAAGGCCACCACCGAGTACCACCCAGACCACGGCAGCCTGCGGGAGGCCAAGAGCCGCATCGAGTCCCACCTGGAGCACATCAACATGAAAACCAAGCAGGAGGGCAACACGTGGACCCTCCGCTCCTTTCGGCAGGACAGCAAGAAGAAGAGGGAAGTCATCAACATCGAGATGAGGGAAACCGCCCTCAAAACGGTGGGATGGCTGCGGGAGGAAACACGCTTTGTGATGGAGGGGGCTCTGCAGCTGGCCCAGCCCCCCGACGGCCAGTGGGTGAAGAAAGGCAGCAAGACCCTCAAGTTCCAAAACATGCAGGTCCTCCTGCTGGTCAACATGAAGCGCGTGTCCGAGTCCAGCCTGGAGCTAGCTGAGCCGGGGCCCGTGAAGGACGCCGTGCTGGTGCTCATCAGGGACAAAAACAATGGCAAGTTCCATTTGCTCAGGGAGCCCTTGAGGCTGAGTAATTGCATCGTCTCCACCGATCCTGACTGTGACGACACTTTTGAACTCATTGAGATCAGGCGGGAGGCGTTTGTGTTCCGGGACAGCGACCGGGCACGGACTCACCACTGGTTCAGGCAGATCAGGCGCTACTCGAGGGAGCTGGGCTCCTGGAAGAAGCGGCGCAACGCGCTGCCCAACATCATGATCAGCACCCCGCACACCCGGCCCTGAGTCCTGCGCGGGCAGCACGCGGGGAGCCTCGGCGGCTTCGACTTGCTCCGCTCCGTGGATGACACAGAAAGGAGCCTCTGACCCAGGAAGCGTTGTGGCTCCTGCCCAGCAGCACTGGAACCGAGTGTTACGGCCTAATCCTCATCTCCAGCCTCAGGACTCACATCCTGAGTGTCGCCGAGGGACCTGCACGCAGGGGCTTCTCTTGAGGAGCAGACCCCTGGAAGAAAATACTGAGTTTTAGTTGTTAATATTGCACTGCGGGAGAATGATGTGTGATGCTTGCATTTGCATGGATTCTGTTGAAAGCCAGTCTTGACAACATGAGAGAGGTTTCCACCATTGACTGTATTTCATCAGCATTAGGTAAAGTCAGGGTTAAAATTAGGCGCAGTATTATGCAGCAGAGGAGGAAAGTTGGAGAAAATGTTTTCCACCACCTACTCCCCTAAGGACTATATTTCATTTTTCACCTTTGTATGTTCAGTCAAAATACTTGTTAAAAAAAGAAAGGTCTTTCATCTTTAATCCAAATCAAGTATGTATCGGTTTGCTCAGATTCAGCTGCATGCACACAGCAAACAAAGACAAAATCAGGCAAGAATAAAAGGAACTCTTGCTTTCTCACACATGCACCCCAAATACATCTAGAACCTGTGGACGAGCAGTATGCCCCCACTGGAAGTCTGTTGTTTAACCCACTTAGGGACTGGAACATAGCACTGCATCTGAAATGTCTCAGACATGTATGTAAATATCTCTCTGCTACCACTAATAGTGAACCTAAAATGCAATTATTTAAATGATGTAATCTAGTGTATTTCAAAATTTAATGGAAAGGAACAATTTACATTGTACTGTAGAGTAACATAAAAGGTTTTAATAATTATGTTTCAATGACTTTAGGTGGGTATTTTTTAAAAAAAAATCTTTGGGTTAGTTTGTTTTCTGGAGTAGATATTGCATTTAGTGCGAGTGGTGTTCAGGGGAACAATGTGCCTATGTCTGTTTTTTGGATGCCCTGAGCAGAATTCAGGGGGTAGTCCTAATGAATCTGGGAGAATGGTACAGCCCTGCTGCCCTGAATTATCACCGGACAACAATCAGCTGGCACAAAGCGTTCTGCCCTGGCTGCAGTCCCACCAGGGCAGGGCAGGCCCCAGCGCAGGAGAAGCCAGAGCTGAAACTGAGAGCACAAAGCGCTCCCCTCTAAGGTCCGGCCTCTCTCAGCTCCTCAGCAGCAAAATTCCGTGAAGCTGAACAATGGTAAAAAGGCAGAAAGGTTCTAACCTTTTCAGCCTGACATTCCCACTGCCTGTGGCCTTGTGATTACAGGTTCAGCAAAATGTCATGCCGTGACTTACGCAGCAAAGGCCAGATCACAGGCCGAGAGGCTAAATTAAAGGAGCCTGAGTTTTGGTTGGCGGACCGCAGAGAACAATCTGTAAATGTTCTTGGAGATCATCCCTGGGGGAAAGACAAGACCAGTCAGTATTAATCACTGTCAACAAAACATTTCTGTTACAGGAGGATTCACGCTGCGAACGTATCTGTGCATTTCTCCAGAGATCAGCTAGCACCAGTGAGCCCGCAGACGAAGGCAGACAGAGGCAGACCTTTGTGGAGGTAGCCCTAGTCCTGTAAAATCACCACCAACCCAACACCAAACCCTATCCCGTTCGTTGTCCCTCTGCCACAGCAGCTGGGGCTTGTTATGTGCTGCTCCAGACACCGAGGCAGACACGGTCAGTGCAACGTGCTTAGCGCCTGCATTTCCTCGTCATCCTTAGCGCCTCATTTTGTCCTTGAGGAAACTGGAGTTTCCGCATCATCTGGAGGCTTTGCAAGCACATACCCAATAGGAGGGTGGCAGTACACAGCTGAGCACTGTAGCGAGTGGCAGCTGCCCAAATGCCTGCCAGGGCAGCTGCCTGTTTCCCTCCAGTGGCTCTGAGTCCCCCCCCAGCTATTTCTAGTTAGAAAACAAATTGTTCCCCAAAATATGCACTGAACAGCCAGTGAATAACACAAATAGCTTTTATGATTTTTTGTTTTTCAAATAAATTGTCATGTAAACAGTGAAGCTGCTGGAGGAAGATCTCTCTGACACTCTCCTGACAGCTCCGCATCCAGCAGCCTTCCAGCTCCATTCCCACGACAGGCACAAAGCACCAACTCCTTGCACCTTCCTTTTCTCTCCCAGATCAAAAGGACGCAGCTGCCTTCTCTTCATTCCCTCCAGTGGCAGTCATGCTAAGAGAAGACATAAGCACAGTAACCTAATAATTGATCCAAACAGCAAGTGGCTTTCACAGCCCCAGAAAGCTGCTCCTTTCTGGGAGGTTTTTGATTACTTTCTAGCACGATGGTTTTCTCCACTCCAATCCACAACCGAATCCAGCCATGAGCTGTTTGCACAGTCGTATCTTTATATCGAGATACCCCCAGCCACCCTGGCTGTTCCAAAAGGTTAGAGAACAATAAGTAGATGTAAGAGGTCTACTGTTTCGCATCAATCTTGCCTATGGATGATTGTTCAGTTTTTCACATTCTGGGTTCCTCTAGGTATCACAGGAAACACCTGCCAGCTAGGCTGGTAGCAAACAGGGCCTATTTCCTCCAAACCAGGCAAACTCCCCCAAAGAAGGTCGGTAAATAATTGCCCTCTGTTGAGTTACAAGCAGGACGTGTACTCGGTGCTGTAGCCCTGTCCTAAAAAACCTGCAGCCAGGGAACAGTACGAGCTCTTTGATCTGGGACAGCCTGCTACGGCAAGCGACAGACTGATTGTGGAACCTGTCAGGCGAGGCAGAGGCTGTGTTTTGAATGTTATTTATCTTTTACGTATCCAGTGTGTACTCAGCTGCGTGCCTGCTTTTAAATTACAGGTGTTGAAAGGGAGCCCAAGCACAGAACAATCCCTCTGGCCCTGCGAGCACTCGTGCTGTGGGGTGAGCCTGCAGAGGAAGGGGGAGCGGTGTCAGCGCACTAACGAGGCAGTAAATTTCCATAATCCTCAGGCACCTTCCTGAACCTGGATGATCCCTCTCCTGGGAAGTTCCAGGTCCTTCAGTATCACATGTACACATCTTACTTGACAGCCCCAGAGATTAGCTTCGTTGTAGTTTTCCATTTCTGATTAAGCTGACAAAATGCTCTTATAACCCATGGCACTTGGGAACAGGTTTGTCTACAAGCCCAGGAAGTAATTACTTGTTCCAAACTGGCCTTCCTGGGGCTCTACAGGATTTTTACACCTCTTAGAATTCACGAATGACAATACTAAAAACTTAATGACTGACCATACTCGGGTTTCTTTTCAAGACTCCTTCCAACTGCACTTACCTTGCTAGTATGAGCAGGCCAGAAGGAAGACATCCTCTCTGAAGTATTACATTAGGGGAAAAAATAAAAAAAGTCAACTGGTCACTTACCAGGTGGGAAAAGAAAAAAAAAAGAGAGAGAGAGAAGGCAGGCTTTCTCATAGTTTCTGCAGTTTTTACCTCAAAAGGCGCACACACACAAAGAGCAGCAGTGAGATCAGGTACTGAAGGAAGGAAAACCCACTTCAAGCCAGCATGCTGGGTGGGACAGCCTTAGAAAACGTGGGGAGATGAAAAGTAAATGCTTTAGAAAGCAGAGATACCTGCTTCAGGGAACAAATAGAGATCTTCCCTTTTATAGTGAAAGAAAACGTGCAGTGGTACTGATAGAAGACCCCAGCAGAGCCAGAGGTTTGCTGTTACCCCTCAGAGCATTGAGACACAGAAGTGAATCTGATGGGACCCTCCCCACAGGTGACAGGGGACACACATTTGGGGTGGAGGTCACCCAACATGTGCTGTTTTGGCTGGGAAATTTGGGTCCAGTTCTGGAACATAGATACGGGATCAGCAGTTACGGGCCTTGGCTTTGATAGGGCAGGGCCTGCAGCCAGGTTTGGCTCGGTCAGGTTTGTGCTGTCAAAGCTGCCGGGGCTAAATCCTCCGGTACAGCCACGGTTGTCCTGAAGAGAAGTGAGGTTCGTCACGGATCTCTGCAATGGGATCAAGAACGCATCTGAAAGGGAACACCAGCTTTGGTCTGGCAGCAAGAAGCTATTGTAGCTGTCACTGGAGACCGAGAGACTGACCTCAGCACATCCTAAATCCTGTGGAAAAAAAAGCTCTGAGATGATCTCATGTTTCCTGCCTGCGGGGAACTTCAGTCATTTGATGCTCATGAAAAGATTACGAAGCTAAAGTCCCAGGAAGCCAGATCTCCAGAAGGTGAGTCTGGGAATCTTGCACTGTCTCTTGCACTCGTCCCCAGCATCCTCAAAAGGAAGGGAATTCAGATCTTCTAGCACCACGTCCAAGACAGCCCTTCAGGGCTCACATATCAGGCAGCTGTAACAACTGGTCCTAGGAGCAGACCCAGGATCCTTGTTGCAGCGGTGGTGGAGCCCCAGGCGCTGGGTTCGAACCCTTCTTCCCAGCACAGGAACCTCCCCTGTGGTGCCAGCCACGTCCTGGGGGGACCAGCACCAAATATCTCTCTGGGAGCTGCGGGAGGGCTGGCAGAGGAGGGTGTGGAGCCTGGAGGTCACGAGGCAGTCACACACACGTCAGATCCCACGGGCTGGAGTAGCCAAAACACATGAAGAGCACAAGGCCCTTATAGACCGAGGTTCTTCCACTGGGGCTGAAGGATCAAATCTTTTCTCCCCCTTAGGCTTTCTGCAGCACCTTTTAGTTGCCAGCAGATTGTACAGCAGCTGGCAGGAGCTGCACAGGGCCCTGGTGCAGACCCAGAGAAGGTCAGAGAGCTCCCCCTGCCAGGGCAGGAGCCAGCAGGCTTCCCGGAGAGCAGGCAGCACACTTAGGGGCTTCAGGGTCTTGCATTTTCCCAACAGAAGCAGGTCAGACATTCGTACACCCACAGTGTGAAGGTGCAGGTGAACAAAAGAGCGTGCTCCCCTTCTCTCAAGGAAGGGCTGGTTTTAGGACAGTGGTGTTCCCCTCAGGCAGGGCAATCCTCCAGCGGTGGCTGCCCAGAGAACGCCACAAGTGACGCAGTTTGAAGCGACAACAAACACAGGCAGAAAAACCTGCAGGGAGATAAGCATCTCCGAATAATTCGTGCCTGACCCAGGCGTGCAGGAGATGCTGTGCTGTCAAGGACAGCTCCTTTCAGACTCCAGTCCTCGCTTAATGATGCTCCATGGATTCGACAGGCTCTGAGCAGCCCCCACACTTCAGCACAGCGGCACCACGTCCCCCAGCAGCAGACAGTGCTTTAACGAGGGGAGATGGACTGCTGGCGAGTAGCGGACGGCAGGATCCACAGGCAGACCCCAGGAGTCATCCACCCGTGTTTACTTTCTGCTCTTGTTGATTTCCTTGGCACGTTATGACCTTACCAGCTGAAAAACAGGAGCAAGGCTCTACAGCACCAGAGTCACCACTCTGCAGCAAAAGGCAGGCACGTTATTTGCCCAGAGAGAAAACCCTCGGCCATCCTAACAGAACTGGAAGCAGTTAAGTCACTGCAAGAAGAAACGCAGACCATTTACCAGAGTGTTACAGCTCAGTGAACGTACAGCTGGCACCGCAGGTAGAGGGGAAGGAGCCTCCCTCTGCGTGCTGGCACAGCGGGTGCTGCACTGCGTGCTGAACCAGGCTGGGAGCAAGCGCCGCTGAAAAACAGGGATTGTTTCAGCTAGAGCAGGTCCTTAATCCAGCTCACTGCACAAAGACGTGCGCTGGCAGCAGCAAAGGGCAGGCTGGAGGTGGTAACATCCCTTAACAATTGCCAGGGTAAAGAGGTTGCTGGATTCGGGCTGCGGTTTGTCAACCCCAGCGGCACAGCCAGTTAAACAACCACCCCGGGTCTGCGTGGCATCCTGTGCCACCGAGCTGCTCGCCCCTATTTCCTGGCTGGTTTCAGGTCAGCACTCGCATTGATCTGACCTGCGGGGATGGAACAGGCAGTGCTATAAATAAAGAACAGTTAATCAACTATCTGAGTGCCCTTTTTACTGAGGCAAAGAAGACACAGAGAAATGACGTCAAGATGGGGGAAAAAAGCCGCACATGAATACAAAGACGATCCAAAAGAGCACTCCCTGGAACACACTCGAGGCTGAAGTGCTCCACAGCAGAGCTGTGCTGGCTGTTGAGTCAGACTCTCCAGTGCTCCTGCACTGACTCACCCCCTCCCCGCTGCCAGCAGTGTTCAATACCAAACAGGAGTTACTTGTTTGGGGTTCAAACATCTGATCCATTAGGAGCCAGCGGGCTTCTGCAGCCTTCACAGAGCCATTTCCCACTGGCTACCTGCTCTGTGGGAAAGGGAAGGGTGAGAGAAGAGCCCTAAATAAATCTGATTCTTCCCTTCTTTCCTCTGCTCCCAGCTGTGAGACAAAGACAACTGCTTTAGGCCCAGGGCAATGTGCAGATTCACCGCCTTAGGTCTTTTAGGCCAGGAGGTCCTGCAGTCCAGAGGAAGCTGCGGACAGATGCGTGCTCCCAGCTCTCCCTGGTGCAGATTACGCAGAAAGTTTGCTGGTTCCTTTTCCCTTCCCCAGGCTTGGGAATACACAATACAGCCTGCCCCTTGCAAGTAACGCTTCTCCAGAGGAAGCCACCAGGCTCTCCCCAGCCTTAGGAACAGGGAAGAAGAGATTTCCTAAGCACCCTGGAGAAACACAACACTGGGCTGTCCCCTGCTCAGCCACTTGCACTTCACGGTGCCTTGGCCAGGAAGATGCCACAACTCGCACGTTTCCTAAGCCCTAAGAGAAGAGACTTGCTCTTCCAGTCATCCCTCCCCCAGTATCTGCATGCCCACACCCGTGGCACAGCACTGCCATCTCTGTGGTTACATCAGATAGGAGAGCTGGCAGCCCTAGCATCTGCCAAGAAGCTTCCTTCCTTCAGCACACGGGCTCCCACACAGAAGCAGACCTGTTGCATGACCAAATGCATCCAGAGCCAGCACAAAGCACGTGTCCTGCCACCAGAAACCCGTCCTGCCGCACGGCCTCACGCCCCATCCCCACGTGGCAGGAGTCCTCCAACCTGAGAGACACCGGAGTGATGCTCAGAAAACCTCTCCCATTTCCCTGCTCCCACGCTTTTCCTGTGTGACCCTGGTCTGCAAAGCCCCGTCCCAGAGCCTCAGGGCGTTGTTTCAGGAGCATTTGGCTTTGGCAGCGAACTGGCTCAAGTTCCTTCCTTCCTCCCACCTCCACAGGGGTTAAGTGAGAAAGAAGCAAACAGTGGCAGAGGAAAAGAACAAAGAGCTACTTGAAAACCTGGCCTCCGTGCCAAGGGGCTCAGGAAGCTACACCCTCAATTTCTTCAGCTGGGATGGAGGGACATTACTGTCTGCCTCTGCTACGTGACAGACGACACAACGGATGAAGGCAAACATTACATCCAAGATGCTCTGAAGGTGACCCTTGCCGCATCTTGGATGCGGTACTAATAAACTCCTCCGTGGCTCTCCAATTTAACTTGTTCTATAAGTAAAAAGAAAACAAAACCATGCAATCACTTTGCAGCCTGACTTATGCTCCACATGACGCTGGTGAGAGCGCTCCATTTAGCAGCGTCCCACCAACGCTGGCAATTACATTATTTTCTAAGTACAGCTGAAGGCTGAATTAGGGTATTTCAGATGAAGCTCCCAGGAAGGAAAGCAAGTAACATCAGATAATCAGACAACAGGCAGAGTTAGCAAACGGCCAAAATCAAAAAACATCTTTTATTGGCAAAAGTAACCAAGAAACCATTTTCTTCCAATAAACAAAATAAAAACTTAACTGGAACAATGGGAAATATTTGTCAACAAAATGAAACACTAGTAAGCCCCACATAAGCTTGATTGTTCACGTTCATCCTCTGGAAATATTCCTCCTCCTAAACCAGTGAGTTTTTCCTCCTTTACCCTAGCGCTCCACCTGAAGCAGTAAGGAAAAGGGAAGACTCCAAGTCATTTAGGACAAGAGAACAAACGCACGGGGAGGTATGAACCTGTCCATTTACATGAACAGAAGAGGCTGTGGGTACCTGCAAATATCTTACATGCAAAGTATTTGAAACTAACAATTTCCCCTCTTCTGGGGGATACAAAGATTTTACTACATGAACTATCATTTTTCTTTTCAATCCCAGGAAACAGGTACAGCTGTGGCCTACACAGGTTGTTAAAACTCAAATGCTACCTGCGGTTTGTCAGTTAACACCTCCGTAGTCATAAACTTCGCTAGTTTAAAAGAAAAAAAAAAAATCTTATACAGAGTTCTTAAGGTGATTGTGTTGAAACTCAACATTTACTCATGTTGGGTAATCAAACACCAGCCAGTGAAAGCAGGTATTTAAGAAAACCTTGCATTCATTGATAGCAGGGATCTTGGAGGGAAAAAAATAAAAATAAAAAGAGAAAGACGTGCCCAGGTGCAGTACACCGGTTCCAAGGGGGGACACGTTAACTGAAACCATTTAAAAAGAGCTGGTTAATGAACAGTTATGCAGATCTGTTCAACTTACGTAGGTAAAGATTTAATAAACAACAAAAAAAAGGAAAAAACAGTGTCTTAAAAAAAACATAGATATTTACAGTTTTACTTAAACGTGGTCTGTACCTGCACCAAGCTGCACGCTGTGCACACACCTTCACAGGTGCGTGAGCAGAAGCAGCTGGAGCACGGAACTGCTGGGGCAGTGAAACACCACCACCAAACCAGTGGGAATTTCAGCTTGGGGAGGTACTGCCTCTGCTGCTGCTGTGCACAGAACAGCAACGTGATCGGACAGAGGAATTTCAGCGGAAACAGAGGGCCTGCTGCACTAACCTAGCCATGATTTTACAAAACATTTTGAGATCTAACACCCGTACTACACCTTTTGTAAGAAAATAGAGAGCAGCTTTCAGCTGCAGTTCTTCTAAACTACGGTAGGAAGGCTTTGCTAGCACGCCTCCTAGCTTGGCAACCATCTGAGGTAATTGCTGATGCTGTTAAACGAGCATCCTTCATTTCTCTCCAGCCACGCCGCCTGTCGCCTCCTTATTGAGTCCTCTGATTGACAGGTCATAAACCACTTCCTCAATTTTCTTGACGTCGTATTTCAGGCCATCGTAGCGCTTCCTCAGGGAGTCGTTCTTCAGGTTGAGGAGGCGGAAGCCAGAATCCAGCTCGTTGATAAACGTTGAGATACGGAGAGGGCGAGAATAGTCACCAGCCGTGACGCTGTTCACCGCCAGCCTGGCCTACGAGAGGAAGGAGAACATCAGAGGGATCTTCCCAGATCACTTCACGCCTCCCTTCAGTTACTTCTCCAAGCGAAGCAGAGTTGTTCCAGGTAGTCAGCTAAATTATATCCACATCTACCTTTCTGCTGACCGGAGCCCTGGATTTTCAATCCAGTGACTACTTTAGAGCTTAAAATATCAGCGAGGAACAACTCTGGCATACAGACAAGCCTTTTGCTAGAAGTTCAGACTAAGGTGTTCCAAACCGTAACTTATATAATCAACTTAAGAATAGGTAAAGTGTTTTTTAAATTTTTTAAGGTCACTTTCAACCCAAATATATGCATGAATATCTTCCTTACCAGCTCACTGGCAAGAGTTAACACACCAGAAAGGTAGTCTTCAATGTCCAGGTGAAAGCCCCTCTCTCTCTCAGCTTCAACTAAGATAAAAAACAGAGTGGCAGTCAGGTGATACTGAACATCAGCGAAACCAGCAGGTTGAAATTACGTTTATTTGAGCTAATTTGAAATATCAAAATTATGAAATACTACTGCAAAATAAAAGTCACCCTTCTCCTGTATATGATACAATTACTGCCTCTTTGCAGCATTGTGATTTAGCATCTTATACAGCCTCAGCTGCACATGCAAAAAGCCATCTAATAGAACAACTGAATTTACATTAATATACAGGAATGATGCCTGGAGTCCTTTTTAAAAACAAGGAAACAAACAAAAAACAAGCACACAAACACCTTCCGAATTTTTTTCAAATCCTTTCCTCTGGGAGGCAGCAATTCTCTTATAGCATAAAAACCTGTTTTCCCCTCTTTTTAAATAACAAAACCAAAAGGTGAGAAAAGCAAGCTGTCATCTTTTTATTACTCTTTTGGTAGACTAGGCAATTTGCATGAATACCTTTCATTAATGAAGAACTAGTTAATGCATAAATACTTTTCTTACATTAATTTTTCTGATTCCCACTTTCGAAAAGCATCTGTTGTTTATGTAATAAAATCCAGTACCAGATAAGTTTTGGAACCCATTTCTTGGGAAGAAATTAAGTTCTGCTGTTCCCCTGTATGCCTCTGCAAGCTACAACATCTGAACATTTCACAAGCACTTTCTCCCCAGTTACAACATTAACTTACTCCCCAGTATTTCTGCAACAGCTTCCCGGGTCACTAACGTTTCTGACTCCAAGTAGACTACAAATGCTGCCAGAAACACCAACCGCTGAAGCACAAACCTCCAGTGCTCATGGAATCTGTTGGGAAAAACATCAAGTCAAGGATAAAAAAAAAAAAAAAAAAAAAAAAAAAAAAAAAAAGTAACATCTATTACTGGAGAGCTGGGCAACACACGTTTTAAATGTCTGCAGTAGGCATTAATCATGTTTTTCACCTTTACACATAGCACTTTGCAGTATTTTTTGCTCATCAAAACTACACCAGCTTAAAATCAGCTCCTCGGCACCCCAGCACTGCAGATTTGAGCTGACAAGATTCTTGCTCCTTGGTTTGTTCTTGCTAGACACTGTCCCCTTCTGGCGGCAAATAAAATGTAAGGGTGATGACTTCACTTGGAACCTGCAGTATCACACAGCCATTTCATGGCAGACTTAGAGCTGGTTTCAGAAACATCCCCAATCTGATGACTTAAATTAATAAGAGCAGCAAATGTTCTGCTTTCAGAAATATGGGCTGCTCCTATAGAACACCAATTTCTTACGTTTTCCTTTCAGTAACAAAGGAAAAAGATAAAGGGAGAAGAGCTTGAGCAAAAGCATTTTTAAAAACTCACACTTCTCTACTACCGGTTAGTTTTCAAACAGGAAGAAATATCAGGTTCATAAACCTTCAAATTACTCTTCCAAAGCAATGGTGCCAAACACGCCCAGGCGGCGCTCACATCCATGCCTGGCTGTGTGGGCTGCACACCTGTAATACTGATCAGCAGGGAACTTTGTCTTCAGGGATTCCATCTGCGTGCGTACTGTACCAAAGTGTTCTCGAGCCTTCTGACATTTCTTTGGTACTGGAAGAGAAACAGGGCAACATTCAGTGCTTGACAGGGAACACGGATCTGTAAACAGAGAGCTCTCTAAAGCCGACAGCGTTGCTTACGCTCCTTTAAACACGCTGCTCCCTTTTGGGCACAACAGTCTACAGGCATTCAGGTTGATCTGAGAAGAATTCATTGTTACACCTCGAGTCACAGGTAGGTAACAAACACTCCTGGGCTTTGGGCTGCCTGACGTACACCATTCCCAGTTTGGAACCTGAGACAAGACACCCTGGTGTTGTCACCGCTAACCGTGACTCATTACTGCTGCTATAGGACTTAAGCCACGGATGGAGACTCCATTTTGTAGTGGGTTCTGACAGGAGAAAAGACTGGGAGGGTCACCGGGGGGATCATAAAAGCTGGAGAACAGCGGGGGATACGAATGGACAGCCCAGCTCAGGAAGGGCAGGGGCTGCAGGGCCCTACTGGGGCTGCCAAGAGGGGCGAGACAACACAGAGGGTCAGCACCTGAAACAGGAGCCAGACCCTGAGCAGGCAGGCAGCTTGCTGTCAGCAATCCAAGGAAAAGAAACTGCTCCTGCTCTGTTTTAAAATCCTGCAGTGCTCCTTTACAGCATTTGAATGAGCTGTGCCTCAGCCTGCCCCATGTGCACTGGATCTCCGCACCAACACGGTCTCCTGGCTTCGCACACACACTGCCACCTCCTGCTTACTGGCCCCAACTACAGGCCTGTACCATCAGGCACAGACACTTCAGGTCTCTGCTCCTTCGCTGCAGCTGCTTAAGAATCAAAGATAAAGCTGACCCCAGAGCTGCACGCTGAGCATTGCTGCCCAGCACAGGCAGAGCCCCCCAGAAGCAGCCACTGCAGAAATGTGCTGCCCCCTGTGAGAGAGGTGAGGTGTAAAGCCCAGTGAGAGCCAGGTTAGCCAAGAGGCATCTCAAGGCCCTGGAGAACAGGGAAAAGCAGCTGCGTGCTGCAAGGGATTTAAAGCCAAGGAGCCGTGTGGAAATTGCCCTCTCAAGCTTCCCACTATCACGAAGCTGTATGGATGCTGAGGAGTGCTGCACTACTGGGATTCAACCATCACCAAACCACGGTGCAGTCACAGCAGGCAACACCTGACAAGTGCTATTTTATCCGCAACAATCTTTGTTACTTGCCACAAAGCTTGACCAAAGCCATTACTGACTCTGTGACTGGAGTACCTGACAAGCTGACAGCGCGTTACCGTGAGTTAACACTTGGCCTACTGAGCGTGCATTTGTTGTCTGTGATAGCGGATGAACGGGAAGCTGAGCGTTCTCCTTTTTGCCAGTTTAACTGCCTCGCGTCCCTTCTCAGGGCCTGCAAGTCCCAGGACCAGCTCCCTCCCTGACTTAGAAAGAAAAAAAAATGAAAATAGGAGAACGCACTGCGCCAGGCACATATCTCTGCTACTAAACATTGCAAAACCACCCCTGGAGCTGACAGCCGAGGGGCATCTCCCTGCACCCACGGGCACCCCGGGCCTCTCCCCTTCCCTGAGGGCTCTCCGGGCGGGCAGAGCGGCGGCTTGGGGCAGGGGGAGAGGGCAGGGAGGGGATGCGGGGGGTGCGGGGGGCACTCACTGTGCTGGAAGCCGCCCCCCTGGTGCACGCCCTGCAGCAGCGTCAGGATCTCGCGGGCCGTCTGTTCCAGCGCCTGCACGACCTTGCGGATCTCCTGCGGGCACAGCGCGGCGTCAGCCCGGTTTCCCTCGGCTCCCAGCCCCGTCCCCATCCCCTCCCCGTCCCGCCCCGTCCCCCGGCGCCCACCTCCCGCACGTCCTGGTCGGCGGTGAGCACTCCCTGCAGCGCCACGAACATGGCGCTCACCGACATGGCGCCCGCCGCCTCAGCGCCGCCCGCGCGCTGCGCATGCGCAACGCCTGGGCGGGAAGGGGAGGAGGGAGGGACGGGGGGGCACTTCCGGCGGCTGTGGTGAGGCGGCCAAGATGGCGGCGGCTGGGGCAGGGGCTGTGTCCGCCTCCTCCTTCCTCTCGCTGGAGCCGCAGGCGCGGCGCGGCCCTCGCAAGGCGAGGAGGGGGCGCAAAAAGCGGGCGGAGGAGGAGGTGAGGGGGCTCTGCGGTGCGGTGGGGTCGAGTCGGGTGGGGTGAGGTGGGGGGCGGCCGGGCCTGGCCTGGCCTGGCGGGGCCGGGCCTGTGCCTGTGCCTGCGCTGACGCCGGCTGTGCCCGCAGGAGCCGCTGCAGCCGGGCGTGGTGTACGTGGGGCACCTCCCGCGGGGCCTCTGCGAGCCGCAGCTCCGCGAGTACTTCGGGCAGTTCGGCACCGTCACGCGGCTCCGCCTGTCCCGCAGCAAGAAGGTGAGCCCCGCCGCGACCCCCTCCCTCCCTCTCCCTTCTCCTCCTCTCTGTCTGTCTGTTTGTCTGTCCGTCTGTCCGTCCTGCAGCGCCTTCAGCAGCCCCGCGGGGCCCTACCCGCTCCCCGTGCTCTGCGCGCACCGCGTGGAGCCTCGCTGCAGTTCCGGGAGCGGGCGGGGAGGGGCTCCACGCTCCCTGTCCTGTCCTAAACAGGGAACGCAGAAATTGCGTCCGGGGCTGGGAACACGTGAGTCTCCGGGCTGCAAACGAGCGGTTTTTGCCACAGTTTTTAGGTAGCACCCTTTGTCCTTAAGTAAATACCCTGAAGTGAGAAGTGCCAGAATGCAGTAATCCAGGGTAGATCGCAAAATGTCATGGAGAAGGCTCCTTGTTAGCTTCCTCATCGCTTTGTGCTCCATAAATTTCACTTCTTCTCACATCGCGGGTATCATCATGTTCTAATATTACTGTGTAATCCATGTAGCAACAACAGCAATGCATGGTTTGTTTTTTTTTAACATAGATATCGATGAACAGACAGTTTCATACATAGGTGTATGTTAAGGAGTGCTGTCTGGCCAGTTTAGGACTAAATCTGGTGCTTTTCATGGCCTCACAGAACTCTGTGACAGTACTTGCTATTAGTGTGTCAAAGCATCGTTTAAGCTCTCTCTCTGCCCTTGCTTGCAGACAGGAGGCAGTAAAGGCTACGGATTTATAGAGTTTGAGTCTGACGATGTGGCTAAGATTGTTGCAGACACGATGAACAACTACCTGTTTTCAGAAAGACTGCTGAAGTGTGAGTATAAACTGAGCTGTCCATTGTCTAACGCAAAAGCAAATTCATGCATATTTATATTCTCTCTTTGAACTACAGGAGGGATCTTGTCTCATTATGAAGCTTTGGCCCAACACGATTCTCTGTGGGACTGAGCTGTTCTTGCTTTTCCTTGCATGTAGAGAATATCCTCAGCAGCCTTTTGTTTCCTACTGTTTTTTGTTTTGTATTGGTTCGTGCTCATTGTGTAGCACAAAGTCTCAGCCAGGGATGGGCTGTGTCGTAGAGCCATTTCCTTTAATGTGGGAATTTTTCTTTTATTACTGTTGCAGCTGCTGTCCATGTAGTTAGATGTAAAGTGTTATTTGGGGCAAAAGATAAAGGGAATTAGTTGGTTTCTCAGACATTGCTTTGTAAAGGAACATGAGTTGGTGTAACTGCTCATATTCCTTTGCGTCAATTCTTGCACATCAGGTTTCTCTGACTGTTTTCTGGGTATAGGTGAACAAGTGTTCTCTTCCTTTGTCTTTAGTTACTCTGTTCATGAACTGCTGTAGTGGCGTTCTGGTGTAGCTGTGGGTGATGTTACAGCGGGCCCGAAGGGCGTTACATGAGCGGGTTTGGTGACAGGAATAGCTGTGCTGTAACCTGGTGTCCTGTGCTGACTATACAGGTCAGTTCGTGCCTCCTGAGAAGGTTCGTGAGGATCTCTTCAAAAACAGTGAGAGGATCTTTCAGAAGCCTTCCCAGCCAGCAGTCAAGCGGTACAACAAGATACGTTCACTCGCCGAGAAGGCCAAGATGGCAAAGCGGCTGCTGCAGAAGGAGAATCGCCTGCGGAAGCGGCTGGCTGAGAGGGGCATCAAATACAGCTTCCCGGGATTTGTAAGTCTGGGATCGTTCTGACAGGTGTTTTGTGAAAACTTGCTTCTAAGGATGTGCTAAATACCAAAATCATGTCTCATGTGGAACTGGCGTGAGACCTGGAGTAACACAGAGACCTACATGTGTCAAGAGTTGTGTAAAAGCTCCCTAAAATTACAGTGTAATGCTCTGCATGTGTGAGTTTACTTTTAGAGGAGTAAACCAGTAGCAGCAAAAGGGAGAAGTTCCTTTTTCCTGTTCCTATAGGCAGCAGGAGGGTATCCCATGTTTTTAATACGTCTGTAGGTCACAGAAAAACAACGGGGGCTTTTCCAAACCCCCGTGCTGTGTGTGGGGGTGGTTGCTGTAGGAACGCTGCAGTAGTTACAAAGCAGAGAAGTCTGTGTGCTGTTAGGTGACTGTTTACGTTTTCATCTGGGAAGCTTGTAGTGACTCGCCTGATCTGTCTCGCTTCCTAGGCTGCGCAGGGGCCTGCCGTGAAGAAAAGGAAAGTTAAGAAATCCAAGTCAAAACTGAGCGTTTCTCTGAGCAGCCAGGTAAGACCAAACAGTCCTGGCGGCGCCCAGCACTGCGACCACTCACCCTGCAGCAGGTGTCTCGGGTCTGCAGCTGTTTCTTCTGAGCCATTGCAGTGCCACAAACTTAGATATTGTTTTCCTTTGAGAGATTTTTTGTGACAGAAGCACCTCTTTTGAGGTGGATGAACACATTTGAAAGGAAGAAGGTGGTTGGGTTCACTCCCTTCCTTATCCTCTTGCAGTATTCAGCAGCAAAGGCTTCTTTCTGCCCAGTGCGCTATTACTCGACCAGTGGAGCTTGCCTTGAGGTGTGCCCAGGCAACAGCCTGCTGTCAGCCTCTGCTGCTCGGTGCTAACCTAATGCCAGCCTCCTGCCAAAATGGAATTGAACAGAGAATGTGATCTAATGCTGTGTACCCCACTTATGTGCTCTCTTGTCCCTCCTCCCTCGTGCTCTCATCATGGTTTTCCAGTACTTGAAAGTTAATGCCAACTAAAACTGGCAGTAGGGTGAAGGGACAGATCAGGTCATCGGGACTCAGATTTGAGACACTGACAGTCTAAAAGGTCTGGAAGGTATTAACGTGTTTTATTTCATTGCTTTTTTTTTTTTTTTGCTTAATAACTTACTTAATGTGTTTTGATTTTCTTTTGGGGACAGGGCTGGTTGTGAGGTAGGCAGGGCAACTCATACGTTTGGTCAACTGAGTTCTGAGAAATTACTGAGAGAATGAAACTGGAGTATTTCAGCTTGGCTGTGGGCTCAAGTATGGCACTTCTGTATGCCATTCTCAAATATATGTAGTGTTTTTTTTCAGACTCTTTCAGTCTTGGATTTTTGAGTACTTTGAGTCAGGAAACAAGTTCAGAAAACCAATCAGTGTAATGACATATTAGAAAACATTTATTTTTCACACTCTTTTGGAGATGACACTGTTAGTCTGAAGCAATACTGTCCAAAGATGATTATGAAAGGAAAACAATTTTCCCTGATACGTGGAAGTTCTGCAGGAGAGCTGGACCGAGGAGCCTTGTGGTACCACAGAGGCCGCAACAACTTTTTCCGGCAGGTGCTTTGCTTTGCAGTGAATCCTGTTTTTCTGATCTCCTCAGGATCCTACTCCAGTCTGTACTCCTACAGTGCTTGAGCGCCGGCAAGCTCACCAAGCGGATGACGACGCAGATGACAAGGAAATAACTCTCAAACTGCCCCCTGCAAGTGTTAAAAAACCTGTGAAGAGACCAAGGAAACGGCAAAGAAAAGAACCCAACCTGGAGAAACAGAAATAGACTTAAAATTCTGGTGGCTTTTTCTTCTTCAGCTCAAACACCGGTGAGGTGGAACTTGTGCCCTGGCTCAGTTTGTCTCACTAGGCTGTTTCAGCCTCTCACGGGCAGGGAACGCGTTCACAAATCGTTCCCCTCCTGTTTAGCCAGCGGGGAGCTACAGTCTTCTCTGCCCTTGAAGATTGTCTTGGTTTTTGCACTCATGAGTGCGAGTTCTCTGACATGCCTGCAGTTGTTGTGCCAGAACATTCGGTTCGTTCTGTGCTCTTTCTCCAGTATCCCCTGTTCTGAAAGAACATGTGAGGCTGTCCGTTCTGATCCTGCTGATGGGGTCGGTATTTTATACCTACTGGCTTATAAAATACAGTTTTTAACCATTGCTAGTTGTACTGGCTCTTGGTAGCGCCTCTCTTTAGCTGAATATCTGTGCTGTATGCGAGTTTTCACATAATTACACAATCAGAAGGGTATCTTCTGCTCCCGAGGCTGATAAGCTCCCTGCAGTACCATAAGGAGCCGCTGGGTGGGTGAGGCAGGAGCAGGGAGGCAGGGCTGTGTCACTGGTACGAGGCCAGGGAGCAGCACAGCTTTTGGCTGTGCCGTGAGGTGTGTTCCTGCCCACCTCAGCCTGCCAGAGCTGGCTTGGAACTGTTAAGGCTGACGTTCCCACAGGGACAAGCTGCATGCCTACAGCCCATCTCTTGCCCAGCTGCCCTTTACCTACTGGAGGTGGTACAGAAGCTGGAGATGCTTTTAAAAAATCTTTCTCCAACAGGCGTTTCTCTCAAGTTTTTGTTGTTTGAAGATGCTACAGAACCCACGCTGAGGGCTTTCCTCTTAGAGAAGGTGTTAACTCACTGCTCCAGAAACTGGATCCTGCCTTAGGAGGTTGCCAAGGTGTGGCTAGATGTGGGAGGCGTGCTCACAGCCTGCGTCTGACTTCTGGACTTAACCTGTCCTGTCTGGAGGTGCGGTTGGACTGTGCAGGCAGACTTTGAATTTTCTTTCACGTCTGAGCAACGCAGAAATTCCAATTTGTTTTGTAGCAGCTACTTGGCCTTGATCTTTTACTGCCTGAGATTAAACGCCCTGCTGCTGCGCTGCTCTAGCTCACACTTGGCAGAAGGCTTCAGAGGACAGCCCAGGTGCTAACTGCCTGTGCAGGTGGGTGGCTGCTGCTGGTTCCTTGGCTGTTCTCAGGGGGATTCATGGCAGAGGAGAAATCAGAACCATTGGCAGGCTAATTCCCTCCTGTCCCACCTGATCACTCGAATAATCGTGTGTGCGCAGTGACTGAAATTAGACAGTTTTCCTTTGTCACTCTTAAGTGTGGGGGAAGCCCCTTCGGTGAGTTTGTCCTACAAGACTGCTACAAGACTTCATGCAGCAGAGAGCAACAGAAGAGAAACAGAGTGCGTCTGCCCAGAATGGGCGGTTTTCTTTTTTAAAAAAAATAGATATTCTTTGAGTGAATAAAGAGGGCTGGTAGGGCAAGGGGAGGAAGAAGCGGGGCTGTGCTTTTTCCTGTGTGGAGCTGAGTGCCTGGTGTGCCGTCTGGCACAGGGGGGCAGCACACACCAGCTGTGTGGGGACGCGCTGCTCTGACAAACTGGGCGTAAGGTTCCCTGGGAAATGAGCTCCAGAACGAGAATGAAACCTCGCCCGAGCGGTTTGCAGTGACCTGGCTGCGCCTCTAAGCTGGCTGCTTTCTTCCATCTTGGGCTCTGCGGTTTCACTCACTGTGCTTGTCGTGCCTGGGCTGTCCCGTCCCGTTGTGAGATCTCCCAGGGGCTTGTTTGTGTGCTTCTGCACATCTCTTGAAGGTGTGTGTCTTTACGCAGCACCCTGGCTGCTGCTTTCTCTCCAGATTTGTATGCCAATGTGAGCCTTGATGGGAAGAAGGCATCCATGAAAACTGTGCCTGCCATAAGATCCTCTTCCTGCTGTAATTTTCCTTTTGCTTATTGGCCATCTGCGAACTGATTTGCTTAGACGGCAGATCTCATGGAAGGAAAACTCAGAGCCATCTGAGTAACAGTCAATGAGCAAGGCACTCAGCTGAAGGGTAAGTTTTCTTGGAGATAGCTTCTGTTTTTAGGCTGCCGTGTTATTAATACGCTGCTGTCCTGGGAGATGCACGTAAGCAGAAATTCGGACACCTGATACTCACCAAGCATAGTTTCCGTAGCAAATGGACAGCCGTGCTGTGTCAGGAGCTATGCTCCGGTCCTTGCACCGGGTCTCATTTCTCAGCTCTCCAGCCATTTGCATGCTCATCTTGGACATGTGTGGAGCTCCTGGCCACTAGCTGTAGGGCCGTGAGCTGTTTTACAGGGATAGAAGGTGCGTGGGGCATTTTGTCTGCAAAGCATAAGTTGCAAGCTCTCTGCCCTTCTGTACTGAGTGACTTTGTGGAGGAGCTTTGTTGGCCACCTGTGGGCGTAGCACTGTGCTCAAGCTTCAGAAGCACCTGGGTGTTAAGAAAAATCTGCACACTTACTCAGATTCCTCTTTGCAGGAAGGGGATGGAGCTGAGGAGCACACAGGATTTCCCAGTGCATGAAGTACGGGAAGTGAAAAGGGAAAGAAGGGCAGAAGTGGCTGGAAAAACGGGAGAGGGATGATGAAGCCAAACTAGAGAAAAAGGTGTTGGTGAGCTTGGAAGTGTTAGGCTGCTAGAAATTAAGAATGTTTTCCGTATTTGTGTGGTCTGTTAGATGCAGCGTGGGGTGCCCAGGCCGTGTGGTGTGCAGGGAGTGTGCTGGAAGCCAAGGTCCAGGTGCCTGCTCGTGGGTCCCAGGTGGAGGAGGAGAGCAGGCTGGGCAAGTGATGCTTGCTCTTGCTAGTAATGAGCCTGTCAGTTTGCATACCTGGCTTTTAAAGTGTCTGCAGCCCCAAGGAGCAAGGCTACAAGCAGTCTGCAAGTAGTGTGTGGTGCGAGGGAGGAGCTCTGAGAGGTGGTGTCATGTCCTCTCCAAGGGAAGCACCAGCAGAGGCAGGGGGAGCTCTGGCAAAGTCCTCCTCTATCGACTTTCCCTTGATGGTACTGGGATGTTTGGTCCTCACTTTGCACGTCCTCCTCTTGCCCCAACCTCCCTCGCTGCTCAGGAAGCTGTTCGAACACATCCCTTTTGCCAGAGCTTGTGATCAAACCCCCAAATCCGTGTGGCATCCAACTCCAGGCACCAGTGGCCTGCACCCTCATGACCGAGGGGACCCTGGCTGCTGTGGGGTCAGAGGCAGTGGGCAGAGCCTCGTGTGCCTGCCTGAGCCCCCAAATCCAGGCCCAGCCCTCCCTGCCCAAGGCCAGCAGCTCTCCGAGCCAGCTGGGGAAATGTTACACACCCCAGTCCCTGTGGCCAGTAACTACATGGATCTCTTGTGCTGGGAGAGGATACGCTACGGGGAGGCTCCTACACAAGCCTTGGCTCTGATCAGGGGGAGAAAATGCTGGTTCGAGGCTTTCTTGAAACGTTGGGCTGCTTTACTGCAAGCAGTTCATTGCGTGTGGCTTCCCAGTAAAGCTCAGCGTGCTGAATAATGCAGAGAGGGATGCGCAGCACTAAAGAGCTTGGTGAGGGATGGGAGAAAGAGGAAAACAAAAGAAACGCTTCTGCCTGGGATTTAAGGGAGGCAATCAATTAATCAGAGCGGGAGCTGCAGCAAAGACGAGCGGAGCGCTAGGAGCGGGTTTGTTACCTCTTCAGTTGGTCGGTGCGGTAGGTTACTCAGCTGCGGCGTGGTTTGCGGGCAGGACACACCTGCTGGTGCCCACGTGGAACAGCAGCGTGTGTATTTTGGGCTGGCCCTTCGCACAGTGACCGTCCCTGCAGGCTGATTCCAGCCCCTGCGGCAGCCGGGTCTCGCTGTGCACCTGGCTCCGGTGCTGCCCGGCTGTTTTTGGCAGGAGGTGCTGTGGTTTTGCTGGGATGAGGGAGATGTGGAGCACGTCCCCGAGCCCTGGGAGCCCAGCCCGTGGATGCGGATGCAGCCCTAGATGGAGAAAAGCAAACAACTACCTGAAGGCTGTGATTCTGCAGTGCTGAAGGAACCCGGTGAGACTTCCCGGTGCCAGGCAGAGCATGCACGAGCCTCCTGGCTGGCGGCTGGGGAGGCTGGGCCGTTGAGCTGCCCAGGAGCGAAGGGCTGAGGAAATGTCAGACAAATCCATAAAGCTGCTTCCTCAGCTTTCCTATGCAAACACATTAATTATTTATTGGGTGATGCTTAAGGGGAATTCTGAACTAAATCCTGAAAAACAAACCATCCGGGTTTGCTGCAGCTGCCGGAGCTTTATGGCTGGGCAGGAGGGAGCTGTGTGAGGGCAAAATGCTCACCTTTGAGGCCGTACGGCCTCTCCTGAGGCGAGCCTTACCCTTGGGTGTGATGCCAGTGCGGTCACAGCAGATGGACCGCAGCCCTCGATTTGGTCCTGAGAACAACTGCCTCAGCTGCTTCCCCCCCGGCTCGTAGCTTTACAAGATGAAATCCTGCTGTATTAGGACACGATGCAGATTCAAGCGGTGGGTTTTTAACAACCATTTGGGGTCGGTGACTTGGACAGTCAGTTCAGCGGTACACTTACTGTGTTGTTGTTCAACGTCAGCCCTCCCGTTGAATTCGTAAGAGCTTGCATTAATTTCGGGAGGAATCTGCACTTGGGGTGAAGGGTGACCTAATCTTTGAAAAGGATCTTAATCCACTTACTTAGCCTCTCTTGCGGAGCTCAGCGCTTTTCCCTTGTCAAGAGCAGACTGCATGCCTAACCTTGATGTGTCACTTTCCAGTTGACTTAGTATTTGGGTGAGGATGAAAAGGAAACCTTTTCCAAAGATTAAAAGAATCCGTGCTGCTAAGGTATGCGTGTGTGACGTGCATGTATTAAACAGGAGATGTGAGCGTAATTGTAAGGCTGTGGATGGTGGAAAAAAGATGAAATAAAATCAGAAGAAGGCTAAACAGAACAAGGACGGGAAGGGGATAAATCCATCTGAAAGAGTGTAAGTGCAGTATTATGAGGGAAGGGGAAATGGGGCTGAAATGTGTTTTAATGTAAGCTTAAATGTAAGACAAAAATGGGATTCCTCTTAGTTTGGCCTGTAAATTCCTCTTCCCAGAGGCCTGAGGGCAGCCAGGAAAAATAGGGGCACATGCAGCTGCGATCCAGCTGTGAGACCTGGTGCCTGTTTCTAGCTAAGACAAGGAACCATTTGCCTTCTAGGCCACTGCATTAGATCTGTCTCAGGTCAGAAAGGGTGGAAAGCAGCAGCTTTCTGGTAGCCAGTTCAGTTTTGGGGGGTTCAGCTTGGACTCCAGAGTCACAAAACCAAAAAAAAAAAAAAAAAAAAGGCCCCAATTAACACTTCCTGGATTACATGTGATGCTTCTCCTTGGGTGGCCACCTTACTGTGAGTGAGCGGGGCCACACAGACGTGCCCATGTGCACCCTGTGAGCCTCGGAGCCATTTGCTCACTTCCCTCTAATCAAAACCTCGTGCTATCCGATTTTCTTTTCTGTTTGGTGACCGAAGCGAGGCTTCGTGTGCCTTCACGTGGGAGATAAGTGGGTCAGCGGGCTGCTTTGTTTGCGGCAGCTCTCACGTGGAAGGAGCGAAGTGCAGAACGCTGAGGCTTGGCAGGAAAGTGCCAATTAAAGATTGCAGTGCGAGGGCATAGTTATTGTCTGAGCTGAGATCTAGGGCTGCAGCAACTGTCCTGTGCAAGGGGAAGAATGAGGAATTATTAAATTTTGTGTTGATCCAGACTAGCTAGTGCTCTCTCTGTTTCACGTGTTGGCAAGGAGCTTGTTCCCTGTCTCACAGGTAAGCGAGGGGTGGAGGAGGTGAGCCTAGAGGAGGGGAGCCTGTGATCAAGCAGGATCCCTCAGAAGCTCGGTCAGCAGCTTGTGCTAATCCCTGCGATTTATCTTTGCTGGAGCAGCCCAGCTTTCTCCTTAGCACAGCACAAGTGTGCTCAAGTGATCTGGGCATGAGATGTGAGCGCCAGAGATGCAGTGTTACGGAGAACCAGCTCAGTTGTGCCACCCGTCATCCCTGCAGGCAGCAGTGGAGCTGGGACAACACGCAAAGGAAACGTGGCTTTCCAACACTCAGCTCTAGGAAAGCAACTTGGGCTTTGGCTCCAGTCCTGTGCTATCGAGGGCAGCTCCTATCATAGCGTCATTTGTAAATGAACACGTTGCACCTTGGAGCACTCAGTCTCGCATTCCTGAGCAGACGTGTTGCAAAAGGGCCCTGGGGGTAAAGGGAGGAGCAGGTTGCTCAGGTCGAGTGAGTTGTTCCTACTGAAATAAGAGAACCTCTCTTCCTCCCAGCCCTTCCATTTGCTTCCCACTAGTCCTGTTTCACTGATGTTTTTGTCTGAAAGAGCAGTGTTTTAAAGGAAAGCTCATATATCATTATATTCCTTTATATGAAGAAAGTTTTCTGACTTTGCCCTTCCTTCCAGCATTCTGCACCCTATCTGCAGATGTCCGTAAGCTGATCTGTTTCACCTTGCAAATGGACTGTATTTTTTTCATGCGTATAGGCACGCACCTCTTCACAACAAGCAGAAAACAGTGTATTTTGCAGGTGGACAAGAGAGATCTGTGCTGTTTCACTGGGAACAGCACAACCTTAGGAGACAGCAGTTCCTGCTGCGCTACTCCTGCCTGTGCTGGAGACCCACACGTGAGGTAGGTGAGTAAAATGGGTCTTTCAGAAATGAGGCTGTAGTGGCCAAGGACTGGTAGGGAAATAACATGCTGTCACCTAAATTTAGAGAAATCCTGAGCTATCCATTTAGACTTGATCATATCAGGAAGTGTAGATCTGGTTCCTCTCAGAGTGTCCTGATGTGTCTTCTTGATAGGTTTCCATCAAGAAAAGCCATCTCTGAGCAGACGTGAGAAATACTGAGATGCTGTGAGATTCCAAAGGAAAGCTTAAAAAAAAAAAAAAACGTCCATCAAGGGACAGTGTTATTATTAGAGAAAGCAGGATGAAGTGTTTGCAATACTATGGGAAGCAGTGATTTGATTTTTAAGAACTCTAAAGGGGAAGAATCAGAACAGTGCCTGTGCTGCATGTTTTTCTAAAGTTTGCAGAAAATCTGCAAGTTCTAAAGCATTACTTCAGACTTCTTTTCTGTCTGCGAAGCTTCTGCCTGCGGTCTGTCTGCTTCTACTCAGCCGTCAGGCTCATCCCCTTCTTTTCCCTTTTGAGGAAAGAATCTCAGGTTTCATGAGAACTGGAGGAGAGAGATCGTTGCCAGCCTCGAGGGAGGGAAGGAAGGCAGGAGGGAACTCAGGCATGGAGTGATTCCTTTGGCAGCAGCACCAGACGATCCCCACACGTGCAGGGCTCTGCAGCAACCCCACCTGCTGTGGTGTCCCCTCCTTGCAGGGAGTGTCACAGGGTGCACAAAGGAAGGCAGGGATGCTGAGGAAGCCCTGGGGATTAGAGGGACAAAGAACCCAAATCTGTAGGAAACCAGGCCTCATTCGTCCTGCTGCTCATGGAACAATTGGGTTATCTTAAATACAATGGGGTTATCTTAAATACGGGGGCATGAGCTATCCTGAAAGTCCCTGCAGGGAAATGGTGATGTAGTAACAAAAACACCGAAACACTGAAGCTGATTAAATGACAAAGGAATTTATTTATGTGCAGAGTCTGCCTGTTTTACACTGAAGCTGTGAAGAAAATGCAGCGAGAGGCTGCTATTTCGCAACAGGGGAGCCTCCAAGTTTGATGCGTTAGTCGCCTGAAGCCTTGCGACATAAGGGAAGAATAAAGAGTTACGCTTCCTGCGCAGTTTTTATTTAGGAAGAAAGAGAAGGAGGTCCTTAAGCCCACCCAGCTGCGCCTCAGCGCCGCTTTATGGAGTACCGGGCTGTGGGGCTGAACCTGCAACACCAGGAGTATAAAGAAATGAGGAACGCCCCCCGCCTGGTGGTTATGGTGTGAGACAGGGCGGTGCTGAGGGACGTGCAGGGGCCATGTGTTGGTTTATTTATTTATTTATTTATTTATTTATTTTTATTTTTATTACCACGAGCGAACGAACGCGCCCCACATGCGTGGGGCCGTGAGGCGAGGCCAGGGCTGGGCCTTGGGTCTGCGGCCGGGCCCCGCCCGCGCGGCTCCCGCGGCCGTTGCCATGGCAACAACACCCGGAAGCGGAAGCAGCGTTTAAGCGAGGCCCCCCCGCCCCGCGGGTTCCGCCCTTCCGCATGCGCACTGCGCGCGCTGACCTCACCACCCCCCCTTACCACCGAGAGCAGCAGCGAGCGCCACCCCCCCCCCAGCTCTCTATGATCCGGGCGGGGCGCGGCCCCCACCCCCTTCCTCTCGGAGCGCATGCGCGCAGCGGGCCGGGCCGAGCCTTCTAGAGGCGCGAGGGCGGTGCCGCGCAGGCGCAGTGCGCGCGGGGCTGGCGCAGGCGCGGCGGGTCCCCATTCTTCGCGGGGCGGCGGGGCGGGCGCAGCCATGCAGCGCTGCGGGCACTGAGCCCGCCGGGCCCGCCCCGCCTCGCGCCGCCGCCAGGTACCGGGGGGGACCGGGGGGGACCGCGCTGAGGGGGCTCTGAGGGTTGGGGGGGGCTCCGCGGCCTCGTCGAGGGGCTGTGGGGGGGGTGTGGGGGGGCTGCGGGCCCGGCCCGGCCCCTGCGCGAGCCCCGCGGCCAGGCCCCGGCCGCCTCCTGTGGGAGCTGCAGCGCGGGGGGGGGGGCGGTGGGAGGGGGGAGGGGGCCCGGGGCTGGGGCCGCAGCGTGGGGAGGCGGCCGGGCCCTGCGGGCTGTGGCAGCGCCGCTCGCCCTGTGGGAGCTGCCTTTGTGCCGCAGGGCCCGGCTGGGCAGAGCCTGGGTTGCGCTCGGTGAGCGGGATGGGGCATGGAAGCTGCCAGAGGGACGGAGCGGTGCCTAACCGTGTCACCGTGGGCGAGCCGCTGTTGTATTGTCATCCTTTTGCTGTGTTTTCGTGTTGTTTTGTTGCCTTTTTTTAACAAAAACGATGACCACCACAAATAGGATCTCTTTTCTATGCTGATGCCTGCAATGTGCTTGGGAAATGCTTGGGGCTGGACAGACAGCTTCAAAAATGTGTGTTCCAAGGAGAAAAATGCCGTGGGGGCATTCTGGCCTTGCCTCACTCGGTGATAACAGTGAGACGGTGCTAAAAGTGAGGCGGCAGCATGCTCGGGAGGTGGGAATAAGTTTCTCTCCCTCATGTGACATTCCCTAGAGGGACGTTTGGAGAGGATGCCTACAGAGAATGAGCTGCTCCTCCAGATACTTAATTCCTCCAGATATTTCATCTTTGAAGTCCTGTAGGAATCTTAAATCCGAGCTGCAATTGCAGGGTTGTGGGCGCCAGATACTTAAACAACAAACGTCCAACCCAAATGATTTATGCCCTCCTCCCATGTGTTCATCAGCCCTCCCCTCTCCGTGGGGCCGGTCAGTCAGGGCTGTTAGCAGCTGGAGGATGGGAGCTGGCAGCAGGTCCGGCTGCCCCGGGGTGGGTTACAGCATGAGGAGGTCGGTGCTACCTCAGCAACCTCAGTGATGGGGCCAGGTGTGCTGTATCATGAGAAAAAGCCTGAGTTGGACTGGGCATAAGGTGTTGGGACAGGTAAGGGAACGGCAGCTCCCTGCTCGTTGTGTGGGCAGTGATGGAGCATGGCGTGCCTGTGGAGACTGAGCTGCCATTTCGGGCACCCAGCTGGCCTCGGATGACTTGGCTCGGGCTCCTGTGTCACACCGAGCCTCTTGTTAACTCCCAGCATGTCCAGGCCAAGGTTTGAGATCTGGCTGCTGTGCCTCGGGGTCGGGCTTGCTGCTGCTAACGCCTCCTCCTCGATTCCTGTGGCCAAAGCTTCCTCTGCATCCTGACAGGGCCAGGGCACCTCCCAGCATAACTGCCCGTGCATTAAACATGCTGCCGAGTGTAAAAGGGTTTTGCAGCTGAGTTAATGCACAAAACCAATTTATCTTGTTAATTTGTTCAGGCTGTGACTTGAAGAAGTTGTAAACAAGCAGTCTGAGGGGTTCGGCTCTGCCGTGATGAAGGGCTGCTGTTCGTGGCAGCCTCGTGCAGAGCAGCTGCAGCTTGTCCCCAGGGTTTCATCTTGTTCCGTGCTCGCATTCTGCATTTCCATCGACCCGCTGGGTGCTGCAGGTTGCTGCTCATTTCGTTCCAACCCTTCCAGTGGTTTGGGTATCGTCCATCAGGCCAACCTGCTACCTGGAGCCCCAGTGTGAGCCAGCAGAGTCCTTGCACAGCCAGGCACTGGGCAGCCCAGCAGCCACGCAGGGTCCCTGGCGTTCTGCCCTTGGTGTCTGGCTCTGTTGTAAACATGAGAGCTCGCTTTTGCCTCTTTTTGGCAGGACTAGCAGTAAAAATCCCCAAACGCATCGGATGAGTGCTGACCCTTGGAGTTACAGAAGGGCAGCAGATGGGTTCTGGGGTGTGAGAGGCCAGAGGTGATTGCCGGGAGCTCTGATCTCAATTGGTGTTTAGCGTTTGGTCTGTCTGGCTCTGTCACTTAAACCTCTGCTCAGCTGGCTCCCCGAGGAGCCAGGCAGCAAAATGAATTGTTAGGCAAGCATCATCATCAGCAGTTTATGGGAAAAAAAAGCTTCCAGGGTGGTTCTGGCTTGGGTTGTGCATAAAGCCTTCCCTCCCTGCTCCGTGCCGCTACCCAGCGAGAGGCTCCTGGGGGTAGCGAGCTCCCGGAGGCCTTGTGGGGTACGGCGCTTGTATCGCAAACCCGCTGAGCTCTTTGGAACTGGATTATCCAGATCCCGTACCCAGCATGTGGTAATAGGGCTTTTCCTTTCCCCAAGGTGTTGGCTTGCCCTTGGTTCCCACTGCCACTGGGGCCTTTCTTTGCCCTGAGTCTGGGAAAGGCAGTGCCCAGCTCCTGCTTGTGCAATGCCTGCTGTTCTCCCACCTTTTTTTTTTTTCTTTCATTTCCACCGAGATGCTTCCCGTCCTCAGGATCAGGGGTGACAGCAGCCGAGGGGCTGGCATTGCTGCAGTACGGGGGCAGGTTTCAGGCTTGTGCTGCGTGCTGGGAAGCTGCTCCTAGTGAGCAGCCGGGCGGTGGGATGTGCGCTCTGATTTTGGTAGCCTTTCACTTCAGGCCTTGGGGCTGAGATGCCCACAGGAGGGGCGTGCCCAGGGCAGCTCCTGACCTTATGGGATTTTCAGCTGCATCTCAGCACTTGGACCCTTCGAAAGGAAGGAGACCTGGAAAGCTCATTCCAGACTTGTCCTTGGCCTCAGACAAAATTAAAACCAGACTAATCTGAGAGAGGGGTTGTGTTAGCAAAACAAAGGATGATGAAACTGGTTTTCCCCCTTGCTCTGGAAGAGCGAAGGAGCCATTGGGGTGGGCGTTGGGGTCACCCTGAGGCCTTCAGCCTGCAAGTGCCCTGGGGCTGCTGTGGGTTCATTTCTGCGGGGGTTCTGCAGGTGGGTGCCTCGCTGCAGGAGCAGCTCTGCGTCAGGTGTGCAGGCTTTTTGTGGAGGCATACAGGAATTCCTGCGACCTGAAGCTTATCTCTCATCTTACCAGGCCAGGGGAAGACAACTTTCGTGCCTAGCATCTGTCGTGGAAGGATTGCAGGGGGGCTGCGAGGTCTTAGCTTAAGCCCTGGAAATCTTTCAGACGTCTTCATTCTGGAGATCTGCCTCCTCGGTTTTCCTCGCGTGCTGCTGTGGCTCAGTTACCGGCTGAGCCCCTTCACAGACCGCAGCGGGCCAGAAGAAGAGCTGCTGCTCAGCAGGGGCCTTACAGCCCTGGGGCTGGAGGTGGTTCTGTGCCAGGCAGAGCCTCATAGGAGCCTCCTTAGTGTGCCTGGTGCAGGGGGGGAAGACCCAGGAAAGCTTCCAGCAGAGTGGTTGTGAAATACCCTGGGCACTGAAGGAAGATCATCTCCCACTTGTGGAGACAGGTGAACAAAAGGGGGCCCCTCTGCCAGCGCTGGGAGGTGTCCCTGCGAGGTGGGACAGCTGCTGGTGTGCTTGCCACCTCTGGAGGCTGAACAACAAAGTGCTGAAGGCTTGGAGGCTGTCACAGCAGATGCTTTCTGCTGCTGTTTGCATATCTAGGGAAGGGGAGGTGTAACTGCAGAGCTGTTGATGAGCTGAGTACAGACCAGCCCCCAGGAGAGCAGTGCTGCAGGTTTTTTTTAAACATTTTCAGGTTTTCTTCCCCTCTGCAAGCACGAGAAGATGCAGTTTCTTGTGAAGGTAGGCGAAGATGAAGCCTTACTTGGGCGTTACAAATAACGCAGCTTCAGTTTGGGTTTTCCTACGCACAGCCAGAAGTTCATTGAGTTGGGTACCCCGGTTAATGCTGCCCCATCTTAGGTAACGAGCGTTTCCTTGTTACTGCCTGAGCTGGCTGGTTCCCCACGCCGAGCCAGTTGCCTTGCAGTGGGTTGTACCAGCTCCAGTGGCGTTAGGGTGGTGGTATCGGGGCTGAGCAACTTGGGGCTGTGCAGCCGGTGTCAGCTTTCTCCTTTACACTCCCCATTTTGAGCTCCAAGCCCGCATTAACCTTAAGCCTCTCTGCTGGCTTTGTGCTGGGTAGCTCTTGGTGGAAAATGTCGGTGTTGCTGGCGGGGGCTTTGGGTAAGCACCAAGCTCTCAGGGCTTAACAGGGGGAGAGGGACCTGTGTTCGTGCTCTTCTCCCCCAGAGGTGTTTGAAGGTGGTGCCACAACGCAGCGGATCTTTTTTAGAGCTCAGTCCTCACGTCCAGGTCACACGCCTCTTCTTCTGTAGTGCAGGGTGATTTTGATCCTGTCTTCCTTCACATGTTTTAAAAAATGAGGAACTCTTGGAGAAATTTGTTTAAATTAGCTTGCTGAGAAGCTTCCTTTGTGCTCTTCAGCAGAGTTCAGGTACTCGTACATGGAAACCACCTAGAAGAAAGGCCTGAAACTCGGGGTGTTCCTTTCTCATGGCGCTGTGGCCCGCTCATACAGCTGTTGGATCTGCTGGGGCTTGCCTGTGTGTGAAGTTAATCAAAAATGGCTATTCTGTGGTAATGAAGTTGCTCACACCCTGCTGCAGCCTGAATTAATTTTCAAGTTTAAGCAAGCTCCCCATTTCCATGCTGAGAGCAGGCAGGGGACTTCTTCCCCGTGCTCACGGAGGGCAGGGCAGGGGCCAGCAGTCCGAGGTGCAGGTAGGAGGCTCCTCGGGAGGCTCGCTGAGCCCTGCCGTGGGGAGCTGGATCCCTGCAGATCCGGGGGAGCTGGGTGTCCTCTGCAGGCACCCCTAGGTCGGGGCAGTGCTCGCAGGGAGCTGGCGGCGCTGCCTTCCAGCCCTGCCTGCCTGCAGCTGCCGCTCCCTTGCCGCTCAGGAAGGTCAGGTTCTGCTGGGATTTCAGTCTCGGGGCACGAAGCAGCCTCCTGGCTGGTGGCAGGGCTCGCCGGGCGGCTCCCTGGCTGCACACAGCCACTTTGCATCGGCCCTGCAGGACCTGGGGGCTGCTCCCGCGGGCGCTCGGGCCAGCTCCGAGCTGTGCCGGGGCTGGCGCCTCTCCGGTGCGGCCCCAGAGGCTGGGGGTGAGCGGCTCCGGCACTGCCAGCCTGGGGATCTCGCGTGTCTCAGCCACTTTTTTCATCACGGGCTTTGTTTGCTCAAGCAGGAGGCGTTCAGATTCGCTGCCCCAGCGCTTCCAGTCGGTGAACGCGTGGCTCCGGCTCCCCTCCAGTTGTTTACTGGGCCAGCTGTGTGCTCCGCAGCCCCTGCCCGTGCACGGGGCTTGACCCGCTTTCCTTGTGCGCACAAAGAAAGTAGGGCAGCTTCTGGCTCTGGGTATTATTAGCTGGGAAACAAAAAGACGTGCTGCGTCGCTATCTCCCCCCCCTCCTGCAGGAGCTAACCTGCGCAGAGGAAGTGCTTTGGGAAGCAGCGTGGTGCTGCTGGGAGGGCTGTGTGGCTGCAGAAAGGGAGGGACCCTGACCTCGCATCCAAAAAAAAAAAAAGCATCAGCTGGGTGCCTAATGCAGTCCCAGGACAGGAGAGGCTTCTGAGGTTGGGGAGCATAACCAAGCTCCAGTCATCCAGCCACGCTTGTTTTAACAAAAGCAAAAACACTCCAGGCCCTGCTTTGGGCTACAACAGGGCAGGGTTCAGCCTGGGAGCACCCTGAGCCCCTCGTTGTGCATCCCCCGAGCCCAGCGTTGGCCGTGTACCGTGCAGGCCAGCGAGGGCATGGATGGCTGAAGGCCAGCAGTCAAAGCAGGACCCAGACGGCTCCCCGCTTTCACTCCTTAAGGCTCCTGTGTCTTCCCAGTGACCTGCCTGAGGGTTTTGTCCTCACCTCCGTGGGCGGGCGCTGATGGTGGTAGCTGCGCGAATATTGATTACTAATCAGCTCTTAGTTAAGCCCCAGATTTGCTGCCTGTCGCTAAAGCTCCTTCTAGGGAACTGCTGGGTGGGTAACTGCTGGTGTGAAGCACAACCAGAGGTTTTTGTCCTGACCTACCTCGTCTGATGCCCTAAAATAGAGCAGTGCTGCTTGTATCCAGCTTATCGCAGCCTCGCAGCTGTATACGAGTAACCTATTTTGTGACACGCTTTGTCTTTTTTTTTTTTTTTCTTTCCTCCGTTCTTAATTTAACCTGTAATACTTTTTATTTCTTTCAGAATGGACTGCTGAATTGGGAATTATTGCAGACCCAACAGTACGGCACTGCTCGTTGCTTCCTCTATTGCTAGTTATTTAAATTGGACTTTTAATATCCCGTCAGCTGCTGTTCACACACACATGGTGCATTGTTGCCATTCTCAGAATTGCATCTTTGAAACCCAGACCCTCCGTAACCTTCATCGAACAAAGAGGCGACCTCCTGTGTCCGTTCGAAGAGGGATTTGTCGGACCGCCTGCCCTCTAGCTTTCTTGCTGGTGCTGTGTTTCTAAGACACCATGGAGCCCAGTATGGAGTACTGCTTAGCGCAGGTGCTGCAGAAGGATGTCGGGAAGAGGCTTCAGGTTGGTCAGGAGCTGATAGATTACTTCTCAGATAAGCAGAAGTCAGCTGATCTCGAACACGATCAGACTATGCTGGATAAAATGGTTGATGGACTGGCCACCTCCTGGGTCAATTCCAGCAATTACAAGGTAAGGCTCGTCAGATGGGATTTAATTACAGTCAGAAGTTTCATGGGCAAGTGATGCTTGATCTAAGTGGAAGCTGTACAGCATGTTTCTGATACGCTGCCCTGTGAGCTGGTAATTACGCTGAGTCAACCGGCCGTGTCCCACTTCTTGGTAGTTAATAACTGGTGTGATAGCAAGGATGCATAACAGTAACACTTCAGCCAATTGGCTTTATTCTTGGTGTTCGCAATTTGTGCTGTCCCGATTTCTTTGTCTACCTTGTTTCACCTGTGGGACTCTTTGATCATCCCACTGCTTGGCAGTGTTGATGATTTCCTGCCCTATAAAAAACGGTATGTAAAGCTGAAAAAAGCGTGCATATCCAGCCACTACTTTTTCATGTTGTCATTAGTTCTTTCTAGATGTTTTTTCTACTGTCCAGGGGTAATTTAAGTACAATTGATTTATTGCAGCTTGCTGAGGAAAGGTAATGAGCAAATCTGTGTTGTGTTGAACGTAACCATCTCGCATCCACAGGCATGAGCTATGGGATGTGGAACCCCGCGGCCCTGTTATCCCTGTCACGTTGCTTCGTTCCCCACAGCCCTTAGTAAGGAAGTCCTGCTGCTGCCATGGGGCTTCCTCACTGGAAGGGGTTTACAGCTGTGGTTTGGGAAAGTCCTGTCCTGGTCCTTTCCCAAAGCTAGTGGGCTACTTACCCCTTGTACAGGGAGGGCCGGGAGGTTTTGGTACTTCATGGTAGGTCCAGGAAAATTTGAGAGTAAAGCCTCCTACAGGCGTGGTGGTGAAGCTCGTTCCTGGGAGCTGTTGGAGTGCTCTCACGCAGAAGTGAAGGAGAGGCTGACTGTGCAGGTTGTGTGTCTGTTGGAGCAGAACACCCTCAGATTAATTGCAACTGTTTTAAATGGAAATGTTGATGGTAAGGATGCTGTATCTTGGTCAATGTGTTCTGCACGGCTGCATTTTTGCTTTTCATAATTGTCAACAAGCAACTGCAGTGGAAGCTGCTTGGCATGCAGGAAACAACCCAAAGCTGTTGGAGGGCAACCTGATCAGCTCATGGATGAGTGCAACAGCCCTAAAAGTGGGAGGCCCGGCATCAGTGCCCTAAAGCAGTCCTCTGGGGTGTCAAACTACGCTTCCTTGGTCAAGGTTTAAGCCGGGAATTTCCTAGCAGTTGGTGTGCTCGCAGAGGGAGGCTGGTTTGGGGTTCCAGACCCCGCAGCTGGGAGAACATCCAGGTGATTTGTGGCTGCTGCCCACTGAGGGCTGTGCGAGGGGGGTTGCACGTTATCGGTGGGAAAACATCAGTGAAACAAAGAGAAAGGGCATCTCGAGAGACATCAGTTTGCACTGAGAGGAGCCTCGTTTGCTGCTGCTCTGCTTCTACAGGGAGGGCTTCAAGTTGCTCAGGTAATTGATTTGAGCTGTGTAAGGCATGGTCTTTGTTGGCATTTTTAGGCTTTTTTTTATACACTGCTGTTATACACCCAGGACTGGGGTCCACTACTTGAAGAAAGTTTCTCCTCGGCACTTTCTCATATCGAAAAATGGTAGGAGAGGCTCGTTTGGAGTGAAAACGGGCAGGGGTCCCAGTAAAGACCTAACTGGGTGAAATGCATTGCTTTTGGGGCATCTGGGGCACTCACTGCACAAGGTGTGCTGGCCAAGGGGAAGGTCTCACCTCACCCTTGCATGGGACAATCCCTTTGCCCCAGGGCTGTGTCCCAGTGCTGATTTTCGCTTTTCTGTGCAGGACTGCTGATTCGATTCTTTTAGCTCCTAATGGGTTTTGTTACTTACAGAGGGATCACGCTCTTAAAAATGAAATATATAGTGAAGAGTTGCAGGGAAATGTTATTTCCCCTGACAGAGCTCGTAATTGTGCTAGGGAAGGCAGCCTTCCACTCTTATCTCTGTCCGCATATCAGGCATTGCAAGAGCATGCTTGGCTGAGCTGAAGAGAAGTAGAACTTAGATAAATTAGCTGGCTTTCTCAAACTCTGTATTGAATATTTTTTGGGTTTCTCTAATTGAGGGGTAGAACAGATGGCGCAGGCTTCGTTTAAAGTGGAATCCATTCGAGTGACTTCAGCTGATGAGTGGTTGTTCGCTGTAAGCACCCGTTTGTTCTCTGTACCGTGTTTGTTTGGGTTGGGATTCGGTGGAAGAAGCCCTCATTTAAGAAGCAGATGTGCATGGGTTTGGGTTGGTGCATTAATCTGGTGGGTGTGCGTGTTGTTGAATATTTAGTGCGCGCAGAGAGAGACTGCGCCGTCTTGGGAAGAAGAAAAGAGTAAAGGGTTTCCAGACAGCTGTTAGCTGCTGAATTTGGGGGCCAGGGTGATGAGAAGATGAATGATGTGTGCCTTTTCCTCCTGTGTGCTTGTGCTGCAAAAGCAAACTTAGCAAAAACAGCCTCTGATTGCTTTGGGGTGGGGAGAAGTGCTGCCTTAGGAAGGGCTAAAGGTTCGCTGGGCTCAGACTATATGTGCAGGATGTGCCCCATCCTGCAGTGCTGGACTCCAGTGCTGTGGGGCTCCTACTAGCTGGGTTTTCCTGCCGTAAGCTTAGGAAGGAGCAGGGCTTTGGCTCCAGGATGTCCAGCTTCCTGCAGGCATTGAAGCTGTGACTTCCCAGCAGCTCCAGCTGACGGCCTCTTTGCCCTCTGGGTCGGGTCGGTCTGCAGCAGCCGTGCCTGCCCTTCCAGCCTCTGCGTGGCAGCTCTATGGGATCGTGCTGCAGCTCCTACCTGTCTGGTGGCAGCAGTGCGGGCTGGGCGCTGGTTGAGCTGGGAGAGATCAAACTCGACGGCAGCTTCTGTCCTTGGTGCTCAGGACAGGAAGAAATCAACTGCTGTGGCAATCAGCACCAAGGTTTCCCTGCGAATGTGTCTCACTCCTTCCCAGGTAGCAGTGCCCATGTCCAGCAGAGCCCCCGTGCTGGACTAAACAGGACAGAGGTTTGTTTCCCTGGGTCCGGCTGGGGGTCTGTCCAGCTCGGTGTCCGTGGTCAGAGGTGAGCAGAAAGCCTGCATACACAGGGAATGTCCCCTTGGCATGCCCCTCTGCCTTGTGGACTGGAGCCCCTGCTGCTGCTTTCTGCCCAAACCTGACTTCCCGTGGGGTTTAAGTGCTGGGATGGGCCCTGGGCAAGAGCGGTGGCCATGGTGTGTGCGGGCTGTGTGGCGGCCAGCCCTCTGCTCCGTGTGGGACAGAGCCAGCCAGCCCCAGGGCTCGCCGCCCTCCTGCTTGCTAAATTGAGAGGACAAAGCTATTCCCCTAATGCTGGGGTAGCGTTTCAGCTGCAGCACCAGCATGCTCCCAAACAGACTGTTCAGAGCCCTGGCACGGCTCCCTGGCCCTTGGGAAACCTGCGCTGGCTGCAGCTGGTGCCCCTGAGGAAGGGGCAGGTCACGGGGGTTAGCCCCCGGTGATGGGGGCACGCTGCTGTGCCAGGCCTTTGGGGGCCCTGCTGGGGAATGTGCCGTGTGGTGCTGCTTGCCTGTGTCCAGGGAAGGAATTTGGGCTGTGACAGGTGCAGGGAAGGGCAAGCGTGGTGGTCAGGGGCTGGGGAGCCCGGCCCGCCAGGGGAGCCGGGGAGCTTGGCTTGCTCAGCTTGCGGGATGAAGGCTGAGAGGCAGCGTGACTGCTGGCTATAAATACATCAGAGGGGCACGGCGGGGAGGGGCAGCGACTGCTGAAGCTAAAGGGCAAGGTTAGCACGGGAGCAGGGGGGTAGAGACTGGCCACGAGTAAATTTAGGCTGCCCGGGAGATGAAAGCTTCATGCAGCAAGAGCACTGACAGACGAGAAGGCTTGAAGAGGAATAGAGATGAGCCAGACATCCATTCGGTTTTAGGACTGATCTTACAATCATTTTGAGTAGTTTATTGTTATTCCGTGTTATATTCTCTATAGAATAACAGGATTATCCGTGCGTATAGCGGCAGTCCATTTCAGCCCTTTGTCTCTCTGGAGTGCCTGAAACTGCCATAACGCTTTGAGGAAACGTGAATGTATGAAAATGCGTGCTGGCTCTGGTCCTTACAAAGCCCATGGGGGTTTGCAGAGCCTGTCCATGCTGCGCCTGAGGCCACGTGCCTGTTGGAGCAATGCATTTACCTCTGGAGAAGAGTTAGTGCCCGTGATCCAGCTCCCCTTGGGTTTTGCAGGGAGCGGGCTGAGTGTCGGGGAATCCTCCTGCCCCTGGCACGGGGGTTCCTGGCTGAGGATCATTACCTGGAAGCCGTTCTTGTCTCACCCTTGAAGCCTGAAAAATCACCTCCTAGGAATCCCCCTGGCAGTGGGATCTGGTTGCCTCTATTTTAAATTGTTTTGTAAGCAGGGTTGTTTTTGTCGAGCCTCATTTCCTTTGGCTCTCGCTGTGCAGAGTTGTTGGTATCTGACGCTGCGCTTTTCCTCGTGTCTGATGGAATTGGTTAAAGTTACGGGGAGAGGGAGAGCATCTGAATAATATATGCAGAATACAACTACATAAGCAGCTTTTCCTTAAAAATCAGACTGCAAAATCCCTGATGTGCAGGAAGTACACGTGTTTCTCTAATCCTGGCTCAGTTTTTGAACTTCTGCTCTGTCCTTAGCTGTGCTCGCTCTTGGAGCAGCCCACTAGACGAGGCGGTCTGGTGCAGGGCAACTTCCACGGTGGTGGCTGGCCCCGGCAGCCTTCCTGTGGCCTTTTGAGACCGAGCAGTAAGATCCTCTGTGTGTTGGAGGATGGTTCATGAGAATAGAGGATAATTTGGTTCGTAAGGGTCCTCAGGGGCCACCTAGCTCCATCCACCCCATCGGTGTCACGGTCCGGCTGCTCAACCCAGGAGGGAGCGGGTGGGTCACGGTGGAGACGAGCAGTCTCTGATTCTCTCCAAGTGAATGCTGCCTCCCACGAGCTGTTCATTACTTTCCTCCTAGATCACATCTCGTTTTTAACTAGACAAGACCTGCTATGTTCCTCATCTGGTGCTGCACTCGTGCCAAAGATGAAGCTTTAAAACAAAGCAGCATTTGACTATTCAAGGACCAGAGCAAAGAGTCGCGGTCATCAGAGCGTGGAAAGCAAGACAGCTTCTCGCCAGTGGTGGGGCTGGGAGATGAGCTGCAGGAGAATTGGTGGGAGTGGGCCCAGAGCTTTAACTGGACATGAGCGAGCTCTGCTGGGCTTGGCCTCGTGTTGCACGGCTCCCTCTGACTGATAGCAGGTGGTACAGTCACCTTGGGTCTAAAAGGGAAGAGTTGCAGTGAGCGCATCACAGTTCATGCAGTGGCACTGACAAACGCCTGCGTTCAGCAGGGCTTTGTGTCCTCAGTGTAGGTGAGAAGGAGCAGGGAGCACCCACAGCCTTGCACCCTGCGGGACGAGGGGTGCCGCTGGTGTGCTGCTGTTGTGTGCTTGCCTGAGCTGCTTGGCCCCCAGGAGGCATTTCTCCTGCAGTAATTGGTGCTGTGTGGGAAGCTGGGAGTGCACGGGGCTTCCAGAAGGTACCAAAAGATTGAAATGTTTGATCTGCTGCCTGGCTAAAGCCTCTCACCCAGGCCTGAGGAGCTGCCCTGCCTGGAAGTCTGCCGTCCACCTTAGCTGTCCCTTCAGAAAGCTGTGACCGTGCAGGATGGCCAGGCTCTTTGTCTCTCAGATACAGCGCTCTTTGGGAAAGCCTTGCTGAACTCAGGAGGCCTCCTTGGGGTCCCTCGGCTCGGAGAAGTCCCGTTTCTCCTGCGGCGTGCTTCTGTCCCATGCAGGAGGTGGCGAACAGCACGGGTAAGGTGACACGGTCTGCTCCTGAGCTGTCAGTTCCTGGGTTTGTCACTGTTGATTTGGAATCACTGTGAAAGTGGAGGTGGACGTGGTCTGTGAGGGCGAGCTGGCTGAAAGGAGATCAGAGAGGGAGATTTGGACCGCAGGCAGTGGGACACGGTGAGGGAGCAGGCTGTTTTGGGGGCTGTGGGGTGTGGGTTACGCTGCCTGCAGGGCTCTGTGCCTGAGGTTGCAGCCTGGTGCCCAGGGGTGCCCCTGGGGACAGCCCTGGTGTCTCCTCGTGCCTTCGCCCCTGCCAGCGGTGGGCAGAGCTGGTGGGCACTTTGCTTCTGCTCCCTGTGTAGGGCTGGGGTAGCTGACGGCCTGCAGAGCTCTGTGGTGCGTTCCCAGGGTGCTGGGGAGGTGGTTGGTGTTCAGCGGGGCGGGAGGCGAGCCAAGAAAAACCTCGGGGAGGGCAGGGAGGCGACTCGAGCCTGCTCCTGCTGACTTCAAAGCCACCAGCAGACGTCTGCACTGGCGTCTTCGGGCTGGGAGGAGGGAAAAGAAAGGTGGTGCTGGGGTGGCTTCTGGGGCATCAGATGGGCGCTTGTGGCAAGGGAGAGCAGCAGCTCGGGAAAGGGAAGGGATGGCAGGAAACAGCTCTACAGCCAGGCTTGGCCGAGCAGCAGCAAAAATGCTCTAAAAGCTGCCTGCTTGAATCAGGAAAGGTGTGGTGGGGCTGGGACAATGGGAAGTCTGCTGCCCTTAGCAGCTCCTGCTGCCATTAAAGTCAGACAACACTCAGACGGACCCCACCTGCTCTTAACACATGCCCAAATGCAGGCTCCTTGGAGGTGGGGCATGATTTGGGGTGAATAACAATAGCACAGCTAGCTTCTGAAAGACCCCTCCTATTTTTCTTAGGTTTAACTCTTGACGCGCTTGCAGTAAGTACCAGTAAGTACCGGGGGTAACTAATCCTATTTACCCCTTTGTTACACAAGTCAGCGTGATTGAAATTTGTGGTTTTCCCATTCTCCTTATTGGAAGCCCAAGAATCTGTATTTCCTTGTGATACTTTTCATGGTTTTGAAGTGAAAACAACATTGCTTTTCTTAACGCAGCTTTTTTATGGGCAATTAAATGCAGCTTTGGCTCAGCACTTCCATGCCAATTAGCGGGCGCTGTGTGAATGTGGCATCTTGGTGTGTTCTGTGTGAAGAGCGTTATGAAACGGAAGGTGGGGAAAAATCCTATCCATTACGTCTGTTCTGTGGTGGTTGTGGTGTTTTTTGGGCTGCCACAGAATTGCCACGAGGACAACGTGAGCCCTCTGCATGTTTGTGGCCCAGTGGAGTGCACCAGCATCCACCTGTGATCCGGCCCCGTGGAACTCAGATTATCACCTGGGGAGCTATAAAAGAAGTGAGGCTGTTGCCTGTAGGCTCACGTTTGTGCTGTAATAACCCCCATCCTCACCAGCAAGGCGTACAGGTAGCACGCTGCAGAAACAAGAAAACCACTGCACGTAATTTGAGGGGGAAGGTGGGAGGGATCCTGTCTTCTGCAGGTGAGCAAACCGCTCACGTCTGCGTTTGGTGCGCTGCGTGCGGTGCTTGTATGGGTAATGAGAAATAAAGCAGTGCTCAGCATTCCGAGCTCGCATCTTCTGCCTTTATTTGATTCAAAGATCTTAAATCAGGTTAAGATGGGCTCTTGCTCTGTAACAGGTACAAGGGCTCAGAATGAGGCATGTGGAGGAGCTCCCAGCACAACCGGGTTACCTGCGGTGTGGTTCGGGTTCCTGTAAGGCCTGGAGGTGCGCTCTGCTCCTCTGAACGGGGGCTGAGTGCGGGGAGGGAGATGGGAACGGACCCCAGGTAAGGCTGCGGGGGGCCCTTAGCCACAGGATTGTTCCCTTCCTCGCTGGCAGGCTCAGTGTGTTTGTGGCTGGCACACCTCAGCTGCGTGTGGGGATTGTTTTCAGCTTTGTGGCTGCGTCCTGAGCCTCTGCTGTTCAGTGCTCAATTTAGGAACACTTGCGTACCTGCGAGATGGCTCCTCTCTCTTTTATCTGGCATCAAAAGATGAAAAGGCAACTTGAAAAGCAGCGTGCGTTGTTCATTTGACTTGCACAGCTCATCTTCCTCCCAGTGCAGCAAGCTCCAGCTCTTCACTGAGAGCAAGTCGGTGTCTGGGCACGGGAGTCTGCCGGGGGAGAGGCAAGGAGCGAAATGTGCAGGTCCCAGAGGGGCTGCGGGGCTCCCTCTGGTTGCTGCTCCTTTATTAGGGATGAATGGTGAGCGATCAGTCTGCAGCAGGGCTGTTGGAGCCTCACTTGTTGGTCTTCAGGTGGTTTTCCAGGCCTGCTGGGTCTCAGACTGTGGCTGCTGGAGTGCTCCCACGTGGCACAGCCCGTGTCCGAATCAAACACTTGTGCTGGAGCCTTTTGGGGGCTCCTTCAGTGCAGGTGGTGCTGCTGGGTGTCTTTAAACCAAGACAAAACAAGAAAAAACACCCCTTTCTCCTAACAAGTCCTGCCTGTTAGGAGGAACCCCTGCTTCTCCCCAGTCTTGCAAGACCTGATGTAGAAATCCCTCATGCACGGTCTTTTCCCCCACCTATCCTGGAAATGGCTGGGTTGGAGCTGCTGACTGGCATCCGTAATGCTATGCACATCCTGAAAGTCTTTGATGCGAGATCAAAAGAAAGAAACTAAAATGGTTTTGCAAGGATGAGATTAATATATATATTTTTTAACTCTGCTTTTCATCCAGAAGGATCTGGAAGTACTTCTCAAACCAGCAAAATGGCTAAACCCATCGCTTTAGCATGCTCACCCGTCACTTCAGCGTGCTCTGTAGTCACCAGGCAGTGGTGCAGAAGGGGGTGTGCAGTCTGTGTGGCAAGGCGATCCGACAGAAAACAACCTGGAGGCAGGCCAGTGGATTTCCTATCTGTTGCTGGCCATTCCCTGCTCTTGGGGAGCTCTCACGTACCGGGTGATTTTGGAACCTCCTCGGCCTGCTGGATGTGGCCGCTGTGCGGTGCCATCACGGCTGCTTGGAGGGAGAGGCACAGCACCAGTGTGAGGAGAACATTTGCCCCCAGAGATGCTGTGCCAGGAGGAAATCCTTGCCTATTTCTCACCCTCTTCTCCTCTTGCCTGCTGTGTGCCCCTCTGCAGATGGCGATTACAAGCCAGAGCCCGTCTGGCTGGGCTGCTGGACCATGAGGAGCCGGGTAGGAAGCACCTTTCTCCTGCTGCAAAGGCTTGCTGGGCAAGCAGGAGCCCTGCAGGGGTTAGCTCCGGGGGAAAAGGTGTTTTCTCTCCTGCTTGCATGTATGTGCAGGTGCTGGAGCTAAAGCCGCATGCAGGTGCCTCTCATTCCCAGTTAATGATGCTTTGTGCCCCCAGGGCTCCAGGAGGATGCTTAAAGAAGGGAGAAGCGAGCTGGTGGGACCCAGTAGCTGGGGCTGCTCTGTTTGCCCAGCTCCTGAAGCAACCAGGGTGGATTCGCTCAGGAGCTACAGGAGGGGAAGGGGCTGAGCCGGTGGCCCCAGCAGCAGGTGGCTGTGCCTGCAGGAGGGCAGTTCGTGGCCCTAATCAACTGAAGCGCAGGGTCTGAAGTGAGCTTTATGTTGAGTTGTGTGGCCTGAATGTGCCAATGTTAATTCCTTCTTTCATGCAGTGCCTGGCATGTGTGGGCTGTAAATTAGACGTACGGGTGATCGGAAAGCTCTTCTGAATCACCAGAAGTTTCAGAGCTGTTGTGTGCTGGTAAATGACAGAAATAGCAAATGTCCCAAGCATGAGGAGTTTCGCTGGCTCTCGGGGCAGCTCAGCCTGAGGGAGTCCAAATCCTGCTCACCTCTTGCAGCGGGAAAGAAGGGCTTCTCTGACAGAGCCTCCCTTGTCCGGTCTTCCAGGAGATCTCCTGGTGTGCATGCTTCCAGCTTCCCAGAGTTGGGCCCAAAATGGTTGTGTAAAGCAAGTCCTGCTCGTGCTCCTGTTGTGGTTAGGGTCACTGGTGTAGGGTAAGGGTCCTGCGGAGAAGGAAAGGGTGGGTTTGGGTGTCAGGCGTGGCAGAAGGGCTCTGCCTCTTACCTTGCCTGTCCCCGCTCTGTGGCTGCCCATCGCTCTTCAGCTAAGCCAGTGCTGCACAGTCTGGCTGAGCAGGGTGTCAGCCTTGCCCGGGGGTAACTTTGATTTGCCAGTGTCATTTCTATCTGCAGTGGGTCGTTAATAAGAGTCCATTGCCTGTTCGCCTTCTGTTGTTTGTGCAGGATGTTCACCAGCTGGTAAATGCACTTTTTGCTGCTGTTAATTGTATTTCTAGTGGCAAGGAAGAAACCTGGAGGCTCTGCGGGCGTTGTAATGTGGGGTCCTTGGGAAATGTCTCATCCAGTTCCTTGTTCAGAGGTAACAACCCCGTGTGCCTCGAGGTCTTGTTCAGCTCCTGGGGACAAGGTGTGGGTGCAGTAGCTGCCCTCAGGTCAGTGTTGTGTGGGTGTGAGGGCCACATCCAGCTCCAGCCCTGAGCTTTGGCTGGTGAAAAGTTAAAAACGTGTCAAAAGAGTGCGGGGTCTGCGTTCTCTTGCAGTTCTTTCCTACAGAGAAAGAGTTAAAGAAGAATCTGTGCGCTGCTTCCCTTTTCTCGTGTTTGTGGCACCTTTGATGTATGAATGGGAAAGACAAGGCACAGAACGTGCATGTGTGCTCTCAAAATATTTTTGGAGGAGGGAGGAGAAATCTCTTTAAATGGCGATGTGAGCCTACAGAGGAGCTCTGTGTGGACATTTTTCCTGCACGTATGGATCTCTGGCCCCTCTGTGTGCCTGGGCTGCTGGCACAGCCCCAGCGCTGCAGGCAGGCCCCTGGGGGGTGGCCAGATCAGGCTGTTTCCACCATACAGACTGCACTGCTGGATCTCACCGTGACAAGTTTATGATAGCAGTACCGCTCTGCAGCTCCAGAGGAGGATGTGAAAGCTCTTGCAAACCACCAGGTTATGTTTTTCCCTCATTTTGCGAGGGTGCAGGGAAGTGCTGTTAGCCCCTATTTTGCAGGAGGAAATAAATGAAGGGCACACAAGAGGCGTAACTGCAGTTGGATTCCCTTTGCAATCCTTTGATGCTGCTCCTTTTGTGGAGGCTCAGCAGCTGAGCTGTTAGACTTCTCCGACAACGTCTGGGCTGAAGCAAAAGCAGTGACGGGAGCTCTCTAATCAGCACCAGGGCAGTGCTATCAGGATATTTTATTTCTTGGTGTTGTCCCTGGGCATCGCCACATCTGAGCTCCTCTTTGTGCGAGCGATGTTTCCTGGCCCGATGTGTGTAACTCTGCCTGTTCTCCTGCCGCAGGCTCCGTGCCACGGGCTGCAGGGGGCTCGCAGGCAGCAGCTCTCCTGCTCCCCGAGCGACGTTGCTGCTGCCACAGACCGACGGAGAGGAAGAACAACTGGAGCCTATCGCTGTGCGTGGCTCTGAACTCTGCACTTTTATCGCATGTTGTCAAGTTAAATAAAACTCCTAGAGAAATAAACCAAAAGCCTGCTGCTCTGCACACACACACACACACACACACGTGCTGTTCTTGCCACTTGATCCATGTCGTGCCTCCTTTCCCCTGTGTGACACCGCTGCGATGCAGGATTGGCATGGGTCGGGTCACGTAGCTGCAGCCTTCAGGGACCCCGCAGAGACGTCTGCATTGTGCTTCTGTGCCTGGAGAAGGATCCAAAAAAAAAAAAAATCTCTGTTGCTGTTTCGCTTCCTGCCAGCAAGGTCTTGGTGGTGACACAGCAGCTCATTAAATCCATTCATAAATTAACAGGACTGCTTCTAACTGGAATGCATCAAGCTCCTGCGAGTTTTAATGAACTCTTGGAATTAGTGGCAGCTGAAGGCCTAGATGGTGGGACCCAAACAGACCAAAGTGCTTTGTGTAAGCGTGCCCAACCTGATCTAATTTGGAGCAGGGGTGGGGAGCACGCTGAGCTGCTGGCCTCTGGAGCCCCCTTGCAACCTGATTTTATTGGTGAGCCCTCTTCTGGCTCTGAAGCTCGGAGGGCTTTTGTCTTGTGCCTCCGTAGCCAGCAGGCTGTAGTTCCTCTTCAGCATTGCTTTGCAGCCTGCAGATCTGTGCTGTAACAGCCTCAACCCGTAGTGTGACACCATCTTTTTACTGTCCTATACTCAGTTGCTTCATTTCTTGCAGAGGGTGGTGAAGGCAGTGGGGGTGAGTAGAGCCCGTCCACGAGGTGGAGCTGCCCTGTTGGCTTCTGTGCTGAGCTGGGTGGGTTCCTGCGGTACAGGTGCAGCTTCTGTTCCTCTGGTGTATTCCTGTTTCTTAAGTAAACCATTTGAAATAATTAATCCAAGCTGGTGCTTCAGTTAAACACTGAATTCCCTTCTAGCGTTAACCCCCAAGAGGTGAGGGATGCTTTCTGTGGACTCCCAGCCTGAGTGCTCGTCCAGTGCAGCTGAGACATGGGAGTGTTGATAGCAGCTATTGGCCTCACCTGCTTAAATGTCTTCCTAGGAGTACTTGGAGAAGCCAGGATGCGTGCGGTTTGTCCCGATAATTTTCCACTCGTGCTCTCAGCCACTCTCTGAGCTCGTTCTATCCCCTTCAGAAAACGCTGGCTCCATCACACAGCGCGGGATGGAGCAGGATAGCCTGCTCCAGGTGGCAAAACCTCCTTGGGTTTCCGTGCACAGCGTGGCCTGGGGGTGTTCCCGAGCTGAGATGCGTTGCTCTGCGCTCCTGTCCCGTAGCTGTGTCTGCGGGAGGGGGCTGAGGCCGCCCGCCTGCAGCTGCTGGGGCTGGGGTGGGAGCTGGCAGAGCCGTGCTCCAGCTGGCGCCACGCATCTCGGCAGTGACAGCACGGCACAGGGGCAGACGCATGGCTCAGGGGGAGCTGAAGAGGGGGATGTGTTTAGGAAGGAGGAGAAAGCTCGTTTGCTGTGCGGCTGGGGCACGTGCTGGCTGCTTCTGGCGTGTGGAAAGCATCGCCGCCAGCTAGCACTGACCCTCTGCGTTCAGGGGCTCGCTCAGGCGAGCAGCTCAGCAGTGGGACTGGGCTTGGAAGTGCCCCGTCTGCTCTCCACCTGCACGTACGGTTTTGTCACACCAGCTCTTGAAATCCTCCTCTCTTGTGATGCTGCGCACTGGAAGAGCTGTCCGTGAGCTATCAGACACGTGGTCAGCACCTGCTTCATCTCTTGTGGCTAAAACCTGCGTGAAGATCTGCTGAGCGTGCTGGAAGAACAGCTCTTCTGTGTGAAAACGTGGCTGGGATGCTCCTTTTGGGATGCTCCTTTTGGGATGCTCCTTTTGCCAGCTGCTGTGCCAGTTGCTGGGAGAGCCGGCTCAGCCCTAGCTGTGCCCAGAGGCTGGTAGCACAGAGCCGTGGCTGCAGGTGAGGGGCACGTGAGAGGCCTCTTTGCCTTGCTTTTTGTGGTTAAATGTAGCCTGGCTTGCACCTTTCCCTGCAGCTCCACTGCCCAGTAAATCCATCGTGCTGTTCTTTCTAAATCATTGAACCGTGGAGGCTCTCTGGCAGCTATAACATCAGCTGTTTATTTACTTGGCTGCTTGCTGCGCTCCTCAGCACTTCCCAGCACTCTTTAGCAACAGAAAGTGAAAAAAAGCCTTTTCTGGCGGAAACCAAGGGGGAATTCCAGGCAGGGATTTTGTGCTTACCCGAGCTGGGATTTGGGCAGAATTCAGGCCCTTGCTTACATGGGCAGTGGTCTCAGCGTGGTTTTTCCTTTTGCAGCTTGCAGAGGTATCTCGGATGCTTCTTGTTTTCTCTTTGGAGTTTGTTGTTGGGTCATTGGGGTGTTGGGGATTATGGCAGCGTTTTTGGATGCTGTCGGGCCCCTCAGAAGCATTTCTGCTTCCACCTACAAGGTGCTGAGCATCCTGGAGGTGCTGCTGCTGGAGCTGTTTTTTTTTTTTTTTTTTTTTTTTTTTTTTTTACTGGACCCAGAAAAATGGTTCCTGGGGTTTTCTGCTGTTGAGCAAGAAAGGTCCCCTCGTGCCCTAGCGGTAGCTGTACAAACCACCCCCGTGGTGCTCGCTCCTGACGAGTTTTTCCTTAATGCTCCCAGCATTAGACTTGAGGCCCCTGGGGTTTGCTCCACTCTCGAGCTATGCATTATTTACCAAGCTGCTCCTCTCCTCCCAGACCTGCAAATGAAGGAGGACATTCGTTAACCATTTCTTTTGCTCGCTGTCCAGTTTCCTTGCTGCTAGCTCAGCTGTCTGCCAGGCAGTCGCTCTGCTCGTGGGCGTTGCTGCCCTTTGTGGCTGTCCCAGGCGCTGTGGACTTTGGATGGACTTGGTGGCTGGACCGGGGGCTGAGCGGTGCTCCTCAGGTGCTGCTGCTCGGTGGGTTCTTACAAACAAAGGTTGGAGGTGTGAGAAATGCTCGAGCTCTGTGTTTTTTCCCTGTTCTCTGAAATCCAAAACAGATGTCTGGCCTCTTGTCGGTACCTTAAAACAGAACAAAAGTCACTATAGGGCCCCTCTGTTTGGAAACTTAAATTCCCACACTAATTAATTAAATTTTCTAAATCCTGCGTATTTAAGAATCTGTCTGTGGATGAGAAGAAGCAATGTTTTGCCACGCTCCAGTGGCAAGAAGAAGTTTTGCCACGCTCCAGTGGCAAAACTTCCATCCCGAGCAGGCAGCTGCTCCTGGAGGTGCGGCTGTACTGAATGACAAATCGATGGCCCGACAGCCAGAATCGCTTGTGGCTTCTGAAAGTGCTGTGTGGCAGGCAGGATGGCATCGTGTGGCTCTGGAGAGACTTGGAATTGATAGACCAGGGTTCTTCCCCCTGCCACATCATGGGGTTGTGCCAGTGGAACCGATGGTGCTGCTGCATTTTTGGTGCTCGCCAAAGTGTGCTGGCAGGGGAGCGCACGTGGCTGGGGTCTCGCGTTCGTCCATTGCTGGGGGTTGTGTTACTGCCCCCTGCCCCCACACACGTGCTTGGCTTCAGGACTAAAAAATAGCAAGCGCAGGGAGCATCCCTTGCTGGATCTTGGGGGTGCGGATGTTCTGTGCCCTGAGGAGTTCTGGCAGTGCTGGGGGTGCTGCCATGGCTCCTGTGCTTGAGGCTTGTGCTGCCTGGGAAGGGCTCTTTCTCACCCGTATGTTGTATTTGTTGAGTACATCGGTGCTTCTCCAGGCCATTGCGTATTGAAGGTTATCAAAGGGTATTTAAAAATATTGATTCTGTGGCTGAATTCTCGTACAATTTCTTTTCTGCACCGCTGAGACTCCAAGCCCACCACGCTGACACATGGAGCTGCCTGCAGGCCTTTCAGTGCCACCCAGGCGCCGGGGGCAGGTGCTATGAGTTACCAGAAGCGAGCTTTGCAGTGCAAGACCCAGGTGTGTGAGGGGTGCAGGCACACCCGGGGTAGCTGAGTGGGCAGAGCCCGTTGCGGTGCTGCCGTGTTGCTAACATTGCGCCGGGCAGGCGGTGCCGCGGCGCGGTTCCAAAAATTGCGCCTCGCTCGCGGAGCGGGCGCCAGTTGTGTTGCCTGGCGTTAGCAGTGCCGCCCTCACCACGCGTTCATCGAGCGGCCGCGCAACCCCAAGATAAGGACGGTTGCGGCGCCTCCCCGCGCGCCCGCGCTAAGGGAAGGCCGAGCGCCGCCCAGGTCACGGCGAGGGGACGCGCGGGCCCGGCGCCCCCCGCGCGTCCCCGCGGCTCGGGGGCGCGCCCCGCGTGCCCGCGACCCCCCGAGCTCGCGCCCCGCCCCTCCCCGGCGCCGGTTGGAGCCGCGGCGGGGGCCGGTGAGGCGCTACCCAGCGTGCCCCGCGCCGGCGGGGAGCTGATTTGCATAGGGGGCGTGGTCTCCCCAGGAGGGGTGGGATCGGCGGCGGGAGGCGCCCGTTAGCGCCGCCTGGCGGCCACCCGGCGGGGCTGCAGGCAGCGGGCACCCCGGGGAGCAGAGGTTTAAGGGGAGCCCCGCGGCTGAGCCGTGCCCGTGCTCTGCTTGCAGGTGGTGCTCCTGGGCATCGACATCCTCTCCGCCCTGGTGTCGCGCCTGCAGGACCGCTTCAAGGCCCAGATCGGCACAGGTAAGGGGCCCGCACACAGGGTACGGGGGTGCAGGGCTGCAGAAATGCAGCTTGGAAAGAGGCTGAGCCTTTGTAACGGGGGGAAAAATAAAAATAATAAACTGGAGGAAATAATAAGCCAAGGGGCGTTGAGGTGGTTTCCTTCTGAGAGGTTGGGGTGTCGCTGTGCTCTTCCTGCAGTGCTGCCAAGTTTGCTCGACCGGCTGGGAGACTCCAAAGACTCGGTGAGGGAGCAGGACCAGACCTTGCTGCTGAAAATCATGGATCAAGCTGCTAACCCGCAGGTACGCCTGACAAACCTTCACAGCGTGCAAGTGAGTGACTGGCTGCTGAGCAAGGAGCTGCTCGAGACCTTATGGTTTCAATGCTCTGGTGCTCTGCGGGGTTGTTAATTCTTTCCAGCTTTTCCTTCTATCAGAAGGCTTCTTCCCCTGTGTTCCTGTCCAAAACTCATCTTCTGCTTCTGTAAAAGTATTCTAGCTAGCAGTGAGTTAGGGTGAGTTCAGCAAAGAATAAAGAATTGACACACCTAAAAATGGTTTCCCACCTGTCCCGTTCTGCTGGGATTGATGTAAAGCTTATGTATGAGCTCCAGGGGTGTTGTAGTGCGTGTCTGCTCTGTTTCCTTTTTCCCTGTCTCACCTTCTCTTGTCCTCCGCAGTACGTGTGGGATAGGATGCTAGGAGGATTCAAACACAAGAATTTCCGGACGAGAGAAGGGATCTGCCTCTGCCTTATCGCAACACTCAATGCGTAAGTGCAGCCTCCCGCAGACCCAAGCTGTGCACGCAGGCTTGCCCTGGGATTCATGCTGGTGCCCTTCTGTTCTTTATTGCCAGATCTGGAGCTCAGAGCTTAACGCTGAGTAAGATAGTGCCACACATCTGTAACTTGCTTGGAGATCCCAACAGCCAGGTGAGTGTTTGGTGCGAGTTGCTTCTTAAAGGTGTGCTGATTATCCTCATCAGTAATTGGGGCTCTGGGTTCTGGCTGACAAGTTAGCTGGCCATGCTGCCCTCGGTGAGTGCTGACTGGGAATCCTTTGGTTAATTTTGAATGGGTAAGGTTTGAAACATGTCTCCAACAACATCTAAATCGCATCAGAACTTCAGCAGAACAGAATTGGTCTGCAGGTGATGCGAACAGAACAAAAACCTGAGTGCAGGGGAAGCTGGGGGATCCCTCTGGGCTCAGTGCAGCATCTGAGCACCTTTTAGGTATGAACCCCTCTGGGCAGGGAGGGCAAAATGGGACCAGTCTGACAGCCTAGCCACGAGTTGTGTGAGGAGGTTGTGAGTAAGGGCTGGAAGCGAGCTAAGCTGGATGGGAGCCTTAAATCCACAGAACAAGTCAAAAAGACGTACTGGAAAAAAAGAGCCTGTCACTTCCATCTACTTTCTGGGGCAGGCACCTGGGGAAAGGGTTTGTGTTGGCCATATTTCCATGGCTGTTAGGGCCTCCACTTGCTAAATCATCTTGTGCCTGAGCTGGTCAGATACAAATCTCTTGCTGCGAGGGTGCCTTCTGAGCCGTGGGACATCTCAGCCTGCTGATGCTCGGTCAATGCTGCCCTCTCTTGGTGAAACGTGGTGCAGAGCGAGATCCATGGCACGCGCAGTCTTTCTCCCTTTTGTTGGGGATGTGAGAGGCTTCTGATTGCCATTTTCAGATGGAGTGTTTTTTTTTATTTATTTTTATCTAATTAAGAGCTTATGTAACACGGTGAGCAGCAGTTAGCTATCATGTAAATCCTGTTATACTTCCTGAGAAATAAAATTGAGCCCTGACGTTTTGCTACTGCTGTGGCAGCTTAAAGCCAGCGTGGTGGTAGGGGCAGCCTGCCTCACCCCCTGTGGGGTTCACCCCGTCCCCAAACAGACCTCTGCGAAGCTCGGCACAAACCTGCAACCCTTCGGGGCTGCCCTGGGAGGGCACTGGGGGCCAGCTCTTCCCGTGGGAGGCAGAGGGTAAGATATGCCCAGCAGTCAGTTTTGCAAATGAGTGTGGAAAACATGCAAAGCTATTCAGCAGGGAATCTAGGCTGTGCTCCTTCCTGGTGCTGCTGAGCTACCTTGGACAGCAGGTAAAGCACGGGGTGTGCAGCTATTGATGGCCTCATGCTGCTGCTTTGCTGTGCTGTTAGGGTGAATTTCATTTATCATCAGGTAAAGATTGGCCAGAGAGTCAGATGCTTTTGGTACTTTGACCCTTGTGGTATTTTTGCTTCCTCTGCTGGCAATATCCAGCCCAGGACCAGCTTTGTGCAGGAGCAGTGGGTCTGGGGGTTCTGACTGGGAAACTGCTCCGTTGGCAGCTCACTCAGGTGTTCCCGTGGTGACTCAGGTGCCTGATGATCCCTCCTTCCATATTTTATCATCGGCACGGAAAGTTAGGTAAAATTAGCCCTCCTGATACTGCTAATGGAATACACTGATACCGCTAGGAGCAGAGGCTTTTGTGATCATGTGTATGGGGCAGCTGTTGTTGCTGGGAAATATGCAAATCTCTTTCTCCAAAGTAGGGCAGGGATTTATTTATTTAAATTATAAAGATGACTGATTTCTCTCCTATCCGATGTTCAGGTTCGAGATGCAGCAATAAACAGCCTTGTGGAGATCTACAGGCACGTCGGTGAACGTGTAAGGGCTGATCTCAGTAAAAAAGGATTACCCCAGTCTCGGTAAGTTGAGAAGATCCTTATGTTTTAACTATTTTTGTGTTGTTGTTGTTGTTTTTTTTTGTTTTGTTTTGTTTTTTAAACCCTCCTTTTTACAAGGCTTCATGTGCTGCATGATTGAACCATTTCTTGGGATCAGAGTTTTTCTTTCATCCTTACATGCACCTACCTGGGATTTTTGTTTAACGTGGATCCTGTACCTTTGTCTAAGTATCTCAAAATTATGGCCACGGCATCTCTTGAAAGCTAACCAGTTACCCGAGTTGAGATGTAACGTGGTGTTTGTCCTATCTCTCTAGAGAGGGCATTTAAAGTAGCCTGGGTGTATGTGACTTACAGGGTTGTCATCTGGAGAACCCTGTAGTCAGTGTCATCAGTTACAAGGCTTTATTAAAACAAACAAGGCAAACGTAAACAGGCTGTCTGTGTCTGCCACTAAATCATACTCAACGTTTTAGTCAGTGCTAGTTGACTTGTTGGGGACAGATGCTTAGTGTAGGGCTTGTGATCTTTGACAATGTGAAATCCAGGAACTTGCTGTTTTGTTTTGTTTTGTTTTGTTTTGTTTTTTAAGCCTGTGCTTTTCTGAGACCTGATGTGTGAGGTGGTTGCATGGGAGCCTTTATTCACCTCGCCTGCAGCTTCCCCAGCTGCATCCTGGGCTGTGTGTGCAGCTGCCTGGGTGGCGATTTGTTTCTGTGCTTCTAGTTTTGCTGCCGTTCCCAGTGTGCAGGATCAAACATGGTTAGATGAGAGGATGGAGGAGATGGCAGTGTGTCAGTGCACAAAAAGGCAGCAGGGAAAGAGGTGGTTTCAGAGGTGGGGTGTGATACTGTTGCCTCTTGTTTTCTAGTGAAAGCATCTGCTGCACCATGGCCTGAAGGGGAATGCTCTCTAGGAGGGAATAATGAGATGGGGTAAAGATCTGCTCTATTGGGCCCATGACATGATTAGGAAAGAAATGTCATGGGCAAACAAGAACATTGTGCAAAGTTTGCATTTTTTTTTCCTGTTGTATTTCTGCAACCAGTTAAAAATAGGCAAAGCAGTAATGAACTGGAAATGCATTTACAAGGAGACCTGCCATATCTTCAGCAGTGCAGGATTTCCGATCATATTTCTTTTGTCTGTATAGTATCACTGTTTTTTTTCTTTATCAGCTACTGGACATTGTGATTTTTTTAATAATTTTAAAGCAACTGTCTTCCACATTGACATTTCTGATGGTGTTTCCAATGATGTGAATGAAGCAAAATCTGTCCTGTAATATCTTAAATAAGAAAGTTCCTAAAAGTTAAATTCAACTACTGATTGTAGATTAATTTCTTTAACTTTCAAACAGGTTGAATGTAATTTTTACAAAATTCGACGAGGTCCAAAAGTCTGGAAACATGATCCAGAGTTCAGGGGGTGAGTAGAAGTGCCTGCATTCTTTTTGGTGCCTTCAGTTGGTGAGACTATGGATGGAAAAATAGTATTCTGCTAGGAAAAAACAAATATGGGGATCATTCAGAAATATACACACAGCTTGATTTGACATTTAGTTAGTCTGCTCTGTGCTCCTGGTAGTATTAAGGCGAATTTTAAGAACAGAAGGTATTGCTAACTCTGTTTTCCTCCTGACTTCCATTAGCAAAATACAACTTCTGTTTTCAAGTCCATGGGCATCTTTCTTTAAATTGATAGCAAAATAAATAGTAAATTAAGAGAAAAAGCCTTTTCAGTTTTAATGCCCTACAAAGCACAAGGTGTACATACTAACGTAGTGTCCTATTTAATATTCATACAGTTTAGGAATTGTATTTTGCAATTTCTATGTTTGTATGCTTTGTATGAGTATCACTGGTAACTAGAGTGAAAGCTCTTATAATAGCTTTCTTTTTGCACTTGTCCAAGCACAGAATTTTGCTTGCTTTAAGAACAAGTGTCTTGTTACTGCTTTTCTTATATCATTCATTTTTAGAAATGTTTTTGAGATGCTTTCTGGTTCAAAGGAGGGAATTCATCTTTCTGCCAAGAGCTGAGTAGAGCAGAGGTGGAAAAATGCGGGTTCAGTGCTGCAGGTTCATTTTATTCATCAGGAATGAATAAAATGGACTTATTTGAAAATTAAGTTGTATTTTGGGTTATTCCAAAATGTCATATGATATTCCCTTCTACATCTGTAAGTGATGAAAACCTGTAACAGGTTCCTCTGTGTTGGAATGGGTTAAAACTCCTCCGTGCTTTTGCATGATGTAGGAAAATACGGTCTGTACACGTAGATGGTGCTTAGAGTGGCCTCATCTGCTCACGAGTGCAGCTGAGGTGCAAATCTCCTTGTACTTTTTTAAAGGAGAAAGTAAATATTTAATCCCTTAGCAAACACCTTGAGGTTTACAACCTCTAGATGTTTATTCTGAAATCCTAGCTCAAACTGAAACAAGCCTGCTCTTGATCCAACTTCCAGGCTTTCCACAGGCTAGGCTATGGTAGGAATTTTGTTTTGCTGGCAGTGCAATGGACTGGATTTTCAAAACAGGAAAAGTTCACTTGGTGTATCATACCGTGTAGCTTGCTGTTCTCTGTGCCTTGTGAGATGTGTTGCTACTTTGTCATTTTAAACAAATGACGTGCTGGGATGATGTCTGTGGGTGGGATTTCTGCTGGGTCTTTCCTCTCTGAGGAGGGGAAAAGTTTTGAGTGGTTATGGTGCCACTAGCTAAATTTAAGCTAAATTTACTCAGGGTTTTTCAAAGCCAAATGAAAGAGATTTTTGTAGAAAGTCAGGTATGTCACAACTGATTAGAAGAGTATTAATATGAAAGAGGTGAGGTAACGTGTAAGAATTGAACTTCACTGAAGAGTGAAAAGCTAGAATTAATTTGGATTTGCAACGCAAGTTTTAGTTCTGCAATTATTTTAGGATATGCAGGATCCTGAGCAGTACCAGAGCCGTCACTTGCTAATGGTTGGCTTCTGAGAGGTGGTTCTGGTCTCCAGACTGAATGTCCCAGCATATGTTATGACGTGATTCATAGCTGCTGGCAATCTTGAAAACATCAAAAGAAGCAAGATGGGACAATAGGGATGACCTTTCGTAGGCAGATGATTCTTGGTGTGCCATCTCTTTCCAAGAAAGCAGACCATATGTTTTAAAGCTCAGTCAAGGAAGGATTCCTTAAGAACATGACCTTTCTTTTTTTTTTTTTTTTTTCCCCCCCCCAAAAAAAAACAAACAACCAAGAAAGTAAAGCATCTATCTGTATTAGATTTATTACTTTTAGGCTTTACTGAAAATTTAGTTTTCCTCTGCCACCATTCTGATGAATGTGACGTTTAAATCCCTTGCATATGCACTGCTGAGGACCTTACACACCCTGTCTCATGCCCTTGACTCTACCAACAATCTTTTTGTGCTTCCCAGCACAAATACTTTTGTCTTCCTCACTCTGCTTAACCCAACCTGATGTCTCACCGTCCTTGCCTGTGCAGTGGCGGGATGCAGTCCCTGGTGTGTTAGCATTTCTTTTCTGTTGAAACTCCTGAGTGGGCACCAAAAAGTCGCAGAGGGAAAGAGGGGTTGAGGAGCGTGGAGGAGCACTGCAAGGTGCAGGAAGGATAGGCTCTCCTGTTGGTCTACCGGGATGCTTTCCATCTTTTGCCAAGGATGAGAAAATCGGTAGTTTATCTCTTTGAGGTTGTGTAAGCCAGTGATGAGGCTCATCTTCACCCATGGTCACAAGTTTGTTATGACCTGAAGGCAAGTCCTGTAGGGTTTCCTGTGTCCCTGATGCCTCCTGCAGCTTTTGAACAAAGGTGACATTTTCAGCATCTGTCACCAGGAAGAACGATAAATATTGCATGACCGAAGGATTAGCCTTTCTCAGGCAACAGCTGTCTCAGCATTGTTAGTCCTTTGCTTCTGGCAGAGCACGGTATCGATTATGAGGATGCCTACCTGTTAGTGTTGGGAGCACTCCTTTTGGTTTGTAACTCCCAGGCCTTGCCTACAGCAGCAGCAAACACGTGAGCACGCTGCTAGCCCTTGGTAAGTGACGTTACATGGCCTGGATGGGATCACTTCAGGCAACGTGGTAGATTTCCACCAGGTCTTAAAAACTCACGTTAGTGCCTCTCTGCACCTACCTTGTTCTGTTTCCAGCTCTACACAGCCTGCGTTCGTGTCCCAGAGGTTTTGGGAAGCAGACAGGCAGATGTTTGTGCAGCCTGCAGCTCTGTAAGCACTCGTCAGCATTGCAGAAGATGCAGCAGCACCTGCTCACGCTGGATTTTCTGCCCTGGATGCTCCCTGCATGAATAAAAGCAGTTTGTTACTGAGCCCTGGCCCAGGACAGCTGGAGTGTGCTAATTACAGCAGGGTTTGAAAATGGTTGGCAGAGCTGGCTTCTCGCACAACACAGCGTTACTGGGCAGGTGGGAAGGTGAGAATCCTTTCTGAAAGGGTAAAGCGTGCCAACATATCTGGTCAAAGAAGAATTTGGGTTAAGATTGATCCTTTAGATTTCAGGTTACTGCTTGGGATGAGATTTCTGGACTGCTCCCTCTGGTGAGTGGGATCAATGCTAGTGCTGCTGGTCACTGAAGATTCAAATAAAAAAAAAAAAGTAACTGCAGCAGCATTGTTTGTATATCAGGAGTAATTTGAAGATTAGTAAGGTTCCTGTAAGTTGCTAAAGACTTCTTTTAACTGATGCTTTCTATGACACATACACAGGTGAACATTTTATTCAGCTTACTAGTGAAAGTCCTTTAAAGAACAGGATGTGTTCTGATCCCATCTGTAAAACAAATGAATCAGCTCTAATCAGGCTGCGAGCTTTGTCAAGAACCAAAGCTAGGAATTATTTCCTTATATTTCCTTTTGTCTACTGTGGTCCATTAGTGTTGCTTTGGCTTTATCTTGGTGGCTGATTTTTTTGGCTAGGTTTTGTGTTCACTGTTGGATAACAGAAGAATCAAGCGAGTGGCGGGGTGGGGGAGGTTCGCATTGTGCGAGGTGTTTCGTGAGGAGGGAGGGAGGTTTTGGTATGCTGAAGTATGCTGCTTGTTGCTAGGCTACCAGCAGACCTGGTGTCTGGAATATGAAGTTAAAATCCACATTGGGTTTCTCGATGATTCGTGGTGCATCTCTGTTTTGTTATCGGGCCTGTAATTAGTCAGCCTCTTGAAGCAAAAATTATAGTTTTTCCCCCCTTCAGGCTTTCAGCAAGCTAATTATTTTTTGTATAACTGCTTTTGCTAATTATGCAGATGCCTTTTTCCCCTGGGACAAATACGTTTTCAGCATGAAAGAGCCAATAATTGCCAGCGAGTCAGCTGCTGTCTTCGCGTGGCGTTGCGTGATGATCTTTAATTGGATGTGATACGGGGAGAGGCTAGTGGACATAAACAGGCTTTCATTTACTCCAGGAAATTCATGCTGCACAGGCTTCCTCGGCCTCGTGTCTGGAATGACCTGAGCATAAAGCATGCAATTTTTTTTCCGTGGGTTTGAATTCTCTTGAGTCTACCAGGAGCCTGGAGAACTTTGTATTCAAGATTAGGGACGTGCTAAGTGATCTGCTGAGAGATACAGATGGATAGGAAATGATCCAAACCAGAGCTATTAATAACCACACTGCTTTGGTGCGTTTTTCATGCTCTTGATCATTATGGTATCATGATACCATGTGTTAACGTGAGATATTTGCATGTATGTGTTTATTTTACGTGATGTGATTTCTGTGAGGCCCTTCGACACAGGTGTGTGCAGGGACCCTGCAGTGGTGTGCCAGTAACGTGGGACCTGTCAGTATGAAGGGGACCGAACTGCCTTTTCTACACAGAATTTTGCATTTGCTCAGGAGAGCAAGACTTAAAAACAGTGGAGGTGGTAGCGGGCTTGGGCTGCAAGGAAATGAAACAGGAGATGTAACGCCAGCAGTCTGGAGCTGAGATCTCCCCCCACGTATGCTTACACACAGTAAGGCGAGAGGAGGATGCAGCTTTAGTTGTTGCCTGGTTTTGTTAGATTTCTAGGAGTAAGCAGATTAAAACGATGCTTAAATAGCAGAAATGATGATTCCAGTTGCTGAAAGCCTGAGAAGAAGGAACAGAGTTATTCCTGGACAGAACCACTTCTGTATTTGAGGTGTTGTTACTCTAAGATAAGTAATGCTACTTGTTGGGTCGATTCTCTTTTGGTTTAAGAGAAATTTGACAGCTCAGAGGCAATTAGCTGAAAATTACCTATTCTAGATTCCCATGTCACGCTAGTAATAAAGCTAGTCACTGGGTGTCACTTTGCTATTTATTTTAAGGAGAAAAATAACCAAGTGCTGCCATGTGCCTGTGGGTGGGACATTGTTTGTTTGTCAACACACATCCCAGCACCAGAATTAGAGTGGAAGGAGGGGTGAGTTTCTGTGATATCACAGAGAGGTTTTGAACTGACAAACACCATGCTGTGCTTCTTGCATTCATGCCTCGTTGTGCAATTTAATTTTCCATTACGGCTTGTTCTCTATTTTGTTTTCAAGTTGAAATAGAAAATGAAATAGGAAATTAAATTGACTCAGCATTCCCTTGCTATAAAAAAAGCAAGGAAAGACCCTTTTATCCCCACAGGGGATGAGAAAGTAATAGTGTCTATGATTCAAAAATCAGTGCTACCAGCTGACTGCACATCCTTGTGGAAGATATAAATGGGCAAGAGCAGCTCGGTTTCCTTCCTATTACACAAATTTGTAAATAAGCACATTGCCGCACTCTAGATTTAAAATCCTTAAATTTAAAGGGGAGTGATGTGAGCAAACAGGCAGGGGAGGACAAATGGTGCTCAGCTGAGTGCTGAACAGGCTTTTATTTTGGAGGAGAGGTGGCAATCATCTGCTAGGTCACACAGAGAAGTCATTTAGGAGGGTGGAGAGTTTGCTGGTGGTTAAGTTATGGAGAGCCATGTACTGTAGGGCTGCTTTCGGAGCACAGTGCTCTTCCTCAGCATCTCAGGAGCACTGCAGATAATGACTACAGGGAAAGGTAGGTGCTAATGAACATGCCACGGGGGTGGGTGGGTTTATTTGTTAGCATCCGAATATTTGCATGTTAAATTTCTTTTTAATATTGTGAAGAGACTGAAGCAATCTTGCAGTAGAAGTGAAACTAAGAGCCTGTAAGCATCTGTGGCACGGTGACATCGAGTTCAGCTGAAGCTTCTATAAAATATGATAAATGATCTGTTTGACAGGGTTAAAGGAAGAGTATGTCTATGTAAGGATGCAGGATGTGCCATGAGAGGGGTGAAGGGCAGGTATTTTCAGATGTCGTTGCTGGTTTGTGCTGTTTGGTCAGTAAAGCTTTTATTTCTGAAGTGGTTCTTTTTGCAGTATCAGTTGGGAAGTTTATTTAAATTGGATGTAACTCCCTTTGAGGTAACACTGAATTGTAGTTCCAACAATGTGCTGAATGGGGATACCACCGGCTTTTTTCTAGTTTTGTATTAACTACATTTTTGTAACAGAAAAGGCTACCTGTGCAAGTCAGAGGGGCAGGGGGGAACGAGGTGAATGGAAATTGAAAGGCAGAGGAGCTCTGCATCTATTCACCCGTGAAGAATTAATTTATGGGATGGAAGTATGTTTTGGGTTTATTTTGGGTACATTGTAAGCCTGTGCCTTTCATCTTAGCTGTTAGAGGAATTGATTTCTGTTAGCCGTCTTTGCAGAAGCTGTCTTTTTTTCTGCATTTTCTCCATTCAGTGTGTGTGTTGTCTGTCCTGCTGAAATACCTGGTGTGCTGTGGATAGAGCAGGTGAATTGAGCAAGTTTGAGATTGCCAGCATCTGAGCTGCATGGATGTTGGGTTTGTGTTGTTTACCCTCTCAAGATGAGTTAATTGGCAGCTCTTGTACTGGATTTAGGAGGTGGAAATCACCTGGGTAAATTGAATACCATGGGATTGATATTGCGTGAGCCTACTTGCTGTTTTTACACCCAGCTCTTTAGTCTTCAGATCCTGTCGTAATATTGTGATCTGCCAACACTATTGCAAGGCAATCAGTACGCAGCTTTTTCAGAGGAGGCAGGGGATGCATTTATGTGGTGTTAATTCTGAACAGTGGATTAATGCCTCCCACCTCTGGGAACCAAAATGCAAAAACCTGTATTGGTCAGTTCTTAATCTCATCAGTGAACTACATTGCCTGTCACTGGGCCACGTTACTGTCTATAGCTGAGATACCTTCTTCCTTCTGTCTCCTCCTGTGCAGGTGACAAGAGAGGAATTCAGAACATCTATTTTTTTTTTTATTTTTTTTTTTTTCTAAAATTGAAATTGTGTGTTGAAGAATTAATGTACATACCAGATTTTTTTTTTTAAAGAAACTAAGCACGTATTTGTTAATGAAGCACAATGATGTCCTCATGCTGGAAACTTCTCAGCTTTGAAGGATTAGCTGTTGTCATGAAGAGCCTGGGGTCACAGTCCAGCTGGTCTTATCTGGGAAGGGAAGTGTCTGGTTGGAAGTATCTGACCTCCGGGTTGCCATTGGTTGTTGGAGCTGTGATAATAGTTGATAATGTCAGAGGAAAAGTAAGTACAGGAGTTGTTAGGGCTATTATTGTCGCCTGGACTGAATCCAGAGTGCTTTTCGTGTTGACCTACCTCATGCATTGGGAATAAGCTACTGGCTTTTCCATTGACACATGTATTATTCTGTGGATGCAATGTGTTTTTAGGTAAAGGCTGAATGTGAGTAAGCTCAGTGGAGCTCTCACCTTGAGGATGGCACCTTCTTCAGACAATAGGATTCTTTTGCAAGGAAGCAGTGGACCAGTTACTTTGGTTGCATGTCTACCACTGTCATCACTGTCATAACCCTTGGCGATTTTATATGGATACAGAAGCACTCTTTTGGCAAAACTTTGGTGTAACCAAACAGAACCACTTCACCATTGCATTTCATGGCATTTCTAACATCCCTGCAAGAAGCATAGGCTGAAGGATCGGCCAGCTAAATGATGAGATTCTGCTGTTTAGAGTGGAACTCATGAACAAAAGATGAGCATGCACAATTCCATTAATACTAACACAAGGTAAAAGCATAAATAACCTGCACGTTTGGAGATGAACTTCTTTATGCAGGGCCTAGTCTCTTTCCCATTGGTGTAAATACCATGTGGATCAGCCAGACCTCGGCAGTTGTTTTAAAGGCCACATCAAATTTGAAACACATTGCAAGGTCAAACCTGCAGTCCGGTGTCTGTAACAAAACTTAGAATGAGTTACAGGTAATACCATACCCTTCCCATGGAAACTGCAGTAACATCTGGTAGAGCTATGCAGATGATCACAAAGCACTGTGTACTTTTTTTCTCCATCTTCTTTTGTATCTTTCTGTGTCACATTGATTTAATCTTTAAAACAAAACCTCAAATCTGCAGCTATTGCCCTGAAAATCTCTGGACCAGTCTCCTAGGATCTTTTAAGCCACTGGCCCAGCTAGCACTCCCTAGCACTTTTGCCAGAGAGAGCTAGGTAGGGGTCAAGGCTGGATCAGTATCAACTCCAGTGACATTTTCAGGTAAAAGGGCTAACTCTAAATCTCATGTTTCTGATCTGTTAGTTTTTACATGTATTACTCAGAAGTCAGTAGGATTGTTCATACACGTGTCTACACCTCGATCATTTTGAGTGCAGCAATGATGTCTTTGTCTGTCAATGAAGTCTTTCAGTTCTCAAAGAGAGTCAGGAGTATAAATTACTCAAGTACCACATATAAAGGTTGATGTGCTAGGGGCAAGCTGGTATGAATGAGAAGCATCCCATGGTCATGTGCTCTGGATTTGTGAAGCTTCTTGGGCTTGTGTTTATGTATTTTATACCCTTTGGCTTCAGCACTTGCTGGGGAAGCACACTAAAGTACTTCACTGAGCAGAAGCAGTGGTATCACATTTTTCCCTGCTAGGGAAGAATTACAGAACTGTTCTTGATGGAGGAAACTTTGCCTGAGGCTTACAGATAGCTTAGAATCACAGAATATCCTGAGTTGGAAGAGGCCCACAAGGATCATCAAGTCCATCTCCTGGTTCCGTACAGGACCACCCCAAAATCAAACCACGTGTCTGAGAGCATTGCCCAAATGCTTCTTGCACTTGGTGCTGTGACCACTGCCCTGGGGAGCCTGTCCCAGTGCCTGACCACCCTCTGGGTGCAGAACCTTTCCCTAACCCCCAGCCTGACCCTCCCCTGTCCCAGCTCCATGCCGTGCCCTCGGGTCCTGTCGCTGTGCCATCTGCAAGCTTGCTTAGCATACCTTAGGCCCTGCATCGAAGTCATTTATGAAAACATTGAAGAGAACTGGCCTTAAAGTAGAGTCCTGTGGGAACCTCTCTAGTGACTGGCTGCCAAGCTGATGTAACCCCATTTGCTGTAACCCTTTGAGCCTGACCACTCAGCCAAGTGTTCACCCATTGTGTTATGTTTTTGCCTGTCTGTTTGCTGGACATTTTGTCCAGAATGATATTGTGAGAACAGTATCAAAATCTTTGCTGAAATGCAGAAAGGCTACAACTACTGGCTTCCCTTGGCCAACGAGTCTCCCCAAACAGCAGCTGATGGTGGAGCTTGTCCTACCTATCTCGTCCTTATGTGCTGGTTCTGCGGCCAGGCCTGGGAACTGGGTGCTTGAAAGTAGTCTCCTGATACTTCTTGTAAGCTGTTTTTTATGTAGGATCACTGTCCCTCTTAGAGCTAAATTGCTGGCCTTAATCAGCAGTCTGAGCAGTGACCAAAGACTGCTCGGGGGAGGTGGAATTTCTCACACCTTTTTTGTGGCTTTGAATTCCTGTGCTGCTGCTCCCATTTATTTGATGAGATTTGTTTTCAGGCTGAGCATGGCATAAGCTGAACAAGTGAACTGAGTTTGGCTGCTGTAATCATCAGCTTCTGATGGAGAAACCATTCATCCCCAGGTAACTGGTGAACCTACAGGGCAGGCTTTTAGCAGAAATAAGAGCATGAGACGCATCCCTGCATGACGAAAAGCATCCCTGCCCTCGCAGAACAGAGTTTGTGTAGCGTACCCACAGCAGCTGCAGTTCCCAGAACCATGAGATCTTATTCAAGTGTGCTCCAGTGTCTAGATTAAAGAGCACAACATTGTTTTTAAAGAACCTAGGAGCCGATGCTTTTGCAGGCTTAAAGCTAGCCTTACGTGGAGTCTCATTTTCCATATTCAAGCAAGTGATCTTATCCTGGACCAGACTGATTATGCTGTCAAGTTCATTTCTGAGAGAAAGCCATACTGATACAGATGGTGTGCCCGGTTTTAACATACAGCTGTACAACAAGTAACTGCAGTTACAGCCCTGGGAGTCAGGGGCATAAAGAGGAGCTTTCTGCTAAACACAGGAGCGGACAAGTGCTGATTTGTTACTCCAGCATGAAGTACAGTTAATGCCTTGTGCGTACTTGGCTCTGGTCTACCATTATGCTGCCCTCCTCCTTCATTATGTTTGGCTGGAGTATGTTGTTTGCTGCTCAGATACAGTGATGTGAAATAGAGCAAGACCAAACTGTAAGAAGCGTCCTATTTTTTGTAGTATTAAGACAGCAAATGCTGTATAATGACCGGGTTTCTTTTGCTTGCTGAAGGAATTAATTCTGCCCTGCTTGCTCTGTCAAAGGAATCCTTTTGTTGCATTGTGAGAAGCGGTTTGAATCTTTTATTTGTTTATTCCCCTGAAGCCCAAGACTACAGACAGCCCTGAATAATCCTTGCTTGGTTTACAGTGTACGTGTAGCCTGCAGGGAGCTCGCTGCAGCCAAAGCTCTGAGGAAAAAATGCTGATGACATTTTCATTGCAGTTGGCTTCTGAGTGGAGCCAGGTGAATCTTGGTGCACACAATGGGCTGTAGAGTAAGAGATAAACATCTTCATTCACTGTGCAGCATCACTCGAAGTGCTTGTCTTAGGAGTGGCAAAATAGCAGCTGGGTTTCCAGACCAGCTCCTTTTTCTTCAGAGCTCTAACAAATGCTGTTAGATGCTTGCCCTGGAAGTGTCTGGTATAGCTGCAGGTATTAATACTCGTGTCCACTGAATATGAAATATTCCAGGATTTCTCTGGAATAGCAATTTGTCAGTGCTGGACGCTTATGTGCAGACATGGGAAAGACAAATTCACACTTTCTTGACTCCAGATCTGCTCCCTTTGACATTAACAGATCTATCTAGTGACTTTAATGAACAGGGTGCTCTGTAAAGTGCTGTTTGACTGTGTTATAGTAGCCTTGCGTGGATGTTTTAGGCAACATTGCTTTAAGTCTTTCAGGGGGAAGAAGAGTAGCACTTTTATGTATGAAATAATGTCAACACCATTTCTCCTAATGTCTCCTTTCTGCAACTGGCCGTGGCTCTTGCAGAGTTGCTGCTGCCCCCTCTGCCCCCCACCATTCCTCATGGGTCCGGTGTGGGTAGGGGAAAGGTGCGCCCGTCTTCCCAAGAAATGATGCACGTCTTCTACATATACACCTATCTCTCCTGAGTAACGGCGCTCCAATCTAGTGGAGCTCTGGCTCATAATGAGACCTGACACTTCTAATTAGGCCTGCTTTATGAAGAAGGGGTCTAACTTTGTTCTTGATGATTTGATTTCTCCCACTGCACCCCCACCCTAATTATTACTTGCGAACATGAGAGAGCAGGGGCGGTCCTGGAGCCAGCGCTGGAGAGGCAGGGGCTGGGCATGCTTCTCTCCCTCTGTAGCTCTGCCAGTGCATTTCAGCTCTGATTTACACTCCTGCTGTTTGAGCTTTGCGCTGGGCAGGAGCTGAATCTGCAGAGATTTCTTATCACACGAGCTTTTATGATGCAGAGAGACAATCACGCTCCTTTTCACTTGAGACTTAAATAAGACCTGATCCTGAGCTTCCACGGGCAAAATGTTTATGCACCAGCTCCCTGAAACTTATTCTCTAGTCCCTCACCCCCTTAAGCCTCATACTTGTCCCTAGTGCTTTCCTCAAATGTGTGGTTTTCGTGACGTGCTGGCCCTTGCCTCGCTATGCTAGGCATCCTGCAAGAATCTGGGTCTGGGTTGGTTCTTGTTTATGCATATACAGCGTGCTCCTTGTGTACTGCTCCCTTCCATCCTGCTCCCTGAAGCCTATTTATTATTATTATGTGTTCAGCTTTGTCCCTGTTTCTGTACAAGCTATTTCTTGTTTCTGGGAGTGTCACATAAGCAGCCCTGTGCGTGCTGTTGACGGAGCACGTGGGTAGGATACTGGGTAAGGGGAAATTTTGGGACATAGCTGCACTAAATCCTGCAGAAGAGTTCAAGGCAAACATGGAGCCTTTATTTTATTTTATGCAAGTTGCAGTAGCTTGTGTACTGCAGGGCTGGGAGGGGACAGCCTTATGCTTGTTTTCTCCATGATCTGATAGGGTTTTTTGGTATTGTGGATGGTGACACACCGGAGCAGATTGTGTAGAGAATCTCAGTCCTTGGAGATTTTGAAGGTTTGGCTGGATGAGGCCTTCAGCAACCTGGTACAGCTCTGAGCAGGAGGTTGGGCCACCTGACCTCCAGAGGCCCCTTTCAACCTAAATTACTCCGATTTTGTTTTTCATTCAGTAGGAGACAGTAGTTATCTAAGATCTCCGAGTTAATCGGATGTTTCTGACTCGGCACTTTTATGGCAGTGTGTGTTAGTAAGCTGGAGACAAAGATTGCTGGTGTCATTTGATACCGTGCATTCACCTCTTACCGAGCACCGCAGCTTATCCAAAGTGATACCAGAGCTAAAGGCAGAAAAAGAAAAATGTGACCTCCACTAACAGCACAGCTCAGTGTCAGCATAAAACACCTGCAAGCCATGACAGAGGCACCTCTGAAAATGGCAGCGTGTATCTTTTATTGCCGATTAGCCTCTGCTGAGCTGATGTTACCCGAGAGCTGATGAGAATGCTTCATTCTGGTTTTATTGATCTGCTGTCAGCGTGGCTGTCGAGTTGTGCATGGGAGTATTTCAATAAAGAGTTAAGATGCAGATTATGCTTTGAGTTTAATATGAAAAACCTAAAGCTTGATATTTAAACATCGGATATATTCTAATTATTTATCAGCGGATCTGCTTGCTACATATTAATGGCTGAATCTGCATTTCATTCCGTTTAATCTTCTTGCCGTACTTCAAAATACCCTTTTTAAGTCTTCTGAACCTTTATTTTTAATTGTAGGCTTCTTTGGGTTGCTGAGCTCTGTGTTCCAGTTTCCCATGTAGAGAAGCTACACATTTCTGGACTCATTTTTTGACCCTTTTCTGTCATGTTTATGAAAGGAAGCTAAGTAAACCAGGTTTAAATATAATCTTTGTGCCCAAAGCAGGGGGGAACCTCCCCAGACAAACCCACCCATGTTCCAGGCAGCAATTATCGGTGGCTCTTTGTGTGAATGGGAGGGGGCTTCCTGGGGCTGGCAGGGATTAGTAGGATCCTGGGCTTTACTGTTAAACAAAAATAAAACGAAAACTACTAGAAAACAGGAAGGAATGGAAGTTCTTTGGGAAATACCCGATGTTCTGTGTTCTGTCTTCACGGGGTCTGTCTGTCAGTGAAAACTTCAATTTAGTCTCCTATGTAAATGGAGGGTGTGTGATAGTAGGCTCCCACGAATCTTTGCATGGGAAAGAAGGCATGACAAACAGGTATAAAAAGGAGGCTAATTTCTTGGACTCTTGATTTTTTATTAATGCTGGTATGTGAAGGTGGAGTTAAAATTCATGCTTGTCGATTAAAACACCTGAACTTAGTTGTTTTCAAACTCGGGAGCGAAGGGAATCTAAATATAGTTGTGCATCACGTGCAGTGCTTCACATGTGCTCGCTCCTCTGTTTGCTCACCCGTCTGTAAGGAAAGGCAAGCACAGATGGCTGCTAAAAGGAACCAGATGATTTGCCAGTATGGTGGTGTGCTTGCAGGAGTCAGACTTGGATGGGCTCGAGACTGCTTTGATGTCACTGCTTTTAGTTCTCCGTTTAAATTCCTCATTTATGTTCCTTTTTTCAATTTTTTTATTTTGCAGAGGGACTTATTTATGGGTTTTTCCATTCTAGCAGTGTGTTGCTTGACCTTTTGGTCAGCCTTGTTAAGCAGCCGTTCCTGTTTGTGGGGCTGAAATGAGAACAGGGCACGCATGGAGAAGTTCAAGTGTGGGACTTGCCTTACTTTGTGAGAGACGATTATAGATTCCTCCCGCTGTAGTGCCAGAAGGGAAAGGTCTTCGCATCCATTAACACCCCCTTTCCTTCAAAGTAAATGATGCCAAGGAGAGACAAGGGGCAGGATGAGCATGGTTTCATATTTTTGGGAACTGGGAACATATTTTATGGGAACTGGAGGGCTGTTCCTTCAAGCTTTGTCCTCCCGTTGCCCCTTGCTCTACTCCATTGATCCGTTGTGTACAGAAACCCAAAGTCCTTCTGTTAGCAATGGGTGGTCTTATGGGAACTGCCTGCTGTGCCTTAAGGTGCTTTGAGTTCTTGAAGTGTTTCAGGCAGGCTGAAGGCTTCTGGGCTGGGTCCATCCTCTTGCTCCTTGGAAGGAGGATCACTGCATCTCGCTGCCGCAATGATGTGAACCACTGCCAGCCATTGTGTAACTGAGCTGCTCGGCTTCAGTCTGGGCTAAATAATGGTTGCTGCTGCTTGGAAATGAAGTGCTGTGGAATTGAGGTGAGTTATTCAGGTGGCTCAAGTGACCCAAGTGATTTACTCGTGAGCCACAGGTGAACCAGGCTCATCCTGCTCTCATGTCCTGGGGGAGCCCCCAAACCTCTGCTCTGTGAAGAGACCAGTAGCTGGAAAAGCAGTGGGCCATGTACGAGTCGTTATCCACAGACCAAATCTCGTGCTTCTGGGGTACCTGCAGGCTCCCAGGGCATTCATGCTCGTGCTTCCCAAAGGAGCAAGGTGATCCAGTGGGGCCCCCAAACTGTAACTGGCACTCTGGTTCTCCAGAGATGCCAAAGGTCTATTGGAGTGCAGAATTTGGGTTGGGGGATTGGAAATGACACTCTCCCACAACTTTTATTCCTTTTCCTTCTAGTTTTGGCTGCTTCTGGAAGCAGTGTCCTGTTAGCTGCTGGCTTGTCCCGTGCTTGGTTTTGGTAACAGCTGCTGACAGAAGGCAGTGCCCTGCGAGCATCCCACTATTTGCAGCTAAGGCAGCAGCCGTCCATGGTGCATGCTAAAAGTTACTGAATTGGCTGGAGAAAAGTTTCTGGGGCTTTCTTCTGCCTGCTGACATTTTCTGAGCTGCTACTAGCGATATGCTCTTCTGTTTTCCTCCAGTCTGTGTCTTTACAGACTGCAGTCAGTTGTTTATGCAAATTTATTTTAATGCTAGTTCTTCATCCCGAGCCTTTGGATAGTCTAAGCAATGCCTGGAAACAGCTGCTAATAATAAAAACTTGCTAATTTGGTACTCAGCTCTGCCTCCACTTTCACACCTCCTCCGTGCCATTACCAGTTCCGTACCTGATAGTGTTTGAGTGATGCAGGCTGAGTGTTACTGGCTGTGCCAACCCATAGTAAGCCTGCCTGTCGGGGGGATTGTTAACACTTGGCTGCCTGCAGCACAGCACTGACACGGGCACTCCTTCCACTCTGATCCGTGGAAACAGAAAGCAAATGCAAAACAGGCTGGGATCCCCACTGCTGATCCTAAGCAGTATTATAACTTACAATAATAATAAAAATGCCTATTGCGGAATGAATGATACACAAGGACTGTTACTTTCCTCGTTAGATTTCTGCTGTCTAAAATGTATTTCATTTTAAACAACTTATTCTCCCAACTTCATATACTCCTTATTGATACGTGTAAAAGGAGCAGTCATGTTCCAAAAGGCTTTTCATATGAACTTTTAAATATTAATGCTAGAAAGAAGACCCAAGCCAGTTTAGTCTCAGTGCATCATCACTGTAAAGTTTGTTCCTCTGCCACAGGCTTGACCCTATATCTGAAATTAAATGTGTTTAAAATCAAATACTTTCAGTTCTCTGACATCTCTCATCCTCTTTTGCTCTCTACCCTCAAGAATGTGAATTCTAGGTACATCTGGAGGCCTTGGGGTGCATGTGATGCAGAGTGCTTTTAGTAACACTGAACCTAGGCCTTTTTGTTGTACCGAGTGTTGTGTAGTTGGGTGAGAACCTGCAGGAGCTCACTGGATGAGAAGAAAATAATCAGTTTACCTTCTTGCGAAGCAGAAAGGATACTCTTCTCTACCTATTCTGCTCCAAGTCATGCATTTTTCTCCTGGGTAAGAATGCGAAGTGAGGAGGAGGTGACAAAAAAAAACATCTAAAAATAGGGATTCAGTAGAAAAGGGGCTATAGGAAATGAAGCAAACCTGAGGAAGCAGCCTCCTCCTGTCTTTGTTTTCAGTAGGTGCTTGAAGGAGCTTTTCTTCCCTCGGGTCTCCCCTTTCCTCCCTGTGGCCTGATAGCTGCAGATATTTAGCTCGGGGTGACGATCGTTACAGTGAACAGCTCCATCCTGGAACCCAGTATGGAGTTGCCAAGGTAGAAGTGCCTCAGAGTTCAGCCTGGCTTATTTATTTTAATTTGATGAATAACTTTAAAGAACCCTGGATAAGATTAAAGCAATCTATTAATTTTTATTGACAGTCCTAATTAATTAGGATTTATGCTCAAATGCTTTGCTGCCTGGTTGCTTATGTGTTCTGTTCTGTTCCTCACTGTTTGGTTATTACCGTATTATGAATCCACTTTATCTTGATTTCTCAGTCCATCTACACCTGAACCAATGCCAGGATGCCTCATAACCTTGCAAGTCCCAGGGAGTAGATGGAGCTGAAGTTTTGTGCCCTGGCTAGACAGTCTTCATGCATTAAATGACACACCACAATGTATCTGGACAAAAAAGGAAGTTTAAATTGGTCATCCTTGATTCATCCTAGATAGTTATCCTGCGATTTTAACCTGTGTGTCTAGCAGCTCAGAAAATATTCACCAAAAAGGCATTCTTGTTGGGATGATTGGATATTTGAATGATCACTTGGATAAGATATGAGAGAGAATGTCACTTTTAACATCAAACTCTCTGAAGGGATGTTATAACAATAGAGGTTAGGAGATCGTGACTTCATTTACTAGGAAGTATTTAATTGAATTACTGGACTGGAAGTGATGCTTGCATCTTCCTTGCTGAGCATAAGAGTCAATCTGACATCAGGAGACATACATGCATCAGTTCTCAGGATGTCTCATAACACACAGCTAATGAAATCTAACTTACGATTTTTTTTTTTGCAGTCATTTCCATGGCTTCCCTTCTCCACCCCACATCCCAACTACCCTTTGTGTTTTAGAAACTTGATTTTTATCTCTCCTTGGTACTTTCAGTGCCTATTTCCATCTCCCAAAACTTGAACTCAGGCATTATGTATCAGGCATTGTACTGAATGCCATGCTGATTACCTGGCTATGTGCACTGCTTGACCCCCTCCAGCAAGACCAAAAATAACTGCTGTCTTGGCAGCAAAAATCACTTAGTTGAGTGTCTTTTTTTCTGTTTTTACCTGTTGGCAAAAAAAAAAAAAAAAGCCTCACCCCACACTGAATTAGCTAATTTTTAAGCTTTACAAGTATAAACTTTAGTGTAGACTGTGCATCCTAAAACTGAAATGAAATTAGGAACTGTTTATCTTCCAGCGTGTGTATTTATGACACATTTTACTACTTGAGGCCGTATTTCACAAAGCAGAAGCACAGGTGTAATGGAGGCTGCAGCAGCCTGGATGGCTTCTGCTTGCAGCATAAACAGCTTGCTGAAAAGGGCAAAGCTTGTTTTGGGGAGCTGGCTCTTACTATGGACTACTCTTCACAGTTTGCAATTTAGGAATAAAATGGAGATGTTGTATGTGAAGGGAAGGAGCTCTCTACAGGATAGAAGTATCAGTGCAAGAGGGAAGGAGTTGCTATCTGATGTGCTGGTTTGATTTAGCAATGCAGAGATGTTTCAGGGTCACAGATGTACAAAATGGCTGTGCAAGCCAGGCTTGCCAAAGGGAGAGGAGATACCTTAAGCTGTTTAGAAAGTGATTCCTTATTATATTGATGAGGTGACGTTTTCTTTTTTATTTCCGACTCGATTAGTTTTAATTCTTGCATGGACTGGGCAGAAGATTTTCTCTGCATTGGCACAGTAGATTTGAGACTCCTCACAGTTTTTCACAACTGTGATGTTCAGTTTCGTAAATGCAAATGGTGGTTATTGACATTGCCCCACCTAACAATTTCAGTGGCTTTTCTGAGTAAGTGAGGGTGGTAGGATGTAGTCCAGCAGTGCTCACCACCTGTTTTGAATCCCATTCTCCCAACAGCTACTGCAGGCTGGCAGAGTAGTCTATGAAAAAGTGTCACTGCTAAGGAAAGATAAGTGACATATATATATATATATATTAACAGCAGTCATGCAAACAGCTAATGCAGGTTCTGCAGTCAGTTCCTAGCCTTTGTATGGAAATCTCTTCATATTTTACTGTCTCCAATTCCACTGAGGTCCGTTTTTGTTTTGTGAAGTCTGTAATGGCTATGTGCAGGGTAAGATGTTTCGCTGGGTTGTAATTCTTGCTGGTGTTCTTTGTCTCTGGTAAATGCGAATGATCCTGCTTGGCTTAACCTTCTTTCTTTAGGGCTAAGTTAAATCATATTACCTTGCATTTGCTGCAGCTTAAGAGCAGCACAAGGGCTGGTTCTGTGGCTCAGATGGTGTCTTATAACTTGTTAAGCTGAAATAATTTGATTGTGAGTCTGAGTCCTGAGGCAAATTCATCCTTTGTTTTACACGACAGACTTTGTCCTTGTACTAGAGATCTTTTGCCTGCTTGTAACTGTGCTTATTCATAGCTTCCACCACCTCTTACAAGCTCTGAACTTCAATCTAAAGCAGGTGATTTATGTCAAAATTAGCCTGCCCATGGTCCTACCTAGTCCCTGTGTTTCACGTGGCTTGTGAGAAAGGTGGTCCCAGGGTCAGTCAAGAGGTAGAGGGACCACAGAGGAGCTGGCAGAATTCAGGTCAGGTGAATCACCGCTGTAATGGTCTGTCATAACACATTTTTCCAATTCTGATTTCCTAACTTCTTCTGACTCAAGTGACTCAGTAAGTAGCCTCATATGAGGGAGACTGCCAATACACACAAAACACATGGGAGGCTACCAAAGAACTGAAATGCCCACTGGTGGCATCAAATTATTAAGTCCAGTTTGGGATAAACTTTCAGTTTGGGGTAGTTGTGCATCAAGCTCAGGTTTTACTTAAAGCCCAGAGACCTGAGAGTGATTGAAAAAGGGCACTGAGCCATGGGGAGAAAGCGATAGCACCATAGATGGGGGCCGAGTAAGAATGAGGGGTGCAAGATTATGTTAATTGGACTGATTAAGACACAAGGACTTGCATTTTTTAACTGCTCTTTTTATTTTAAAAGAAAGGGAGGAGGATTTTCAAGCTTATTTTTTCTATAAATCAAGTCAGAATAACAGTAATTCTTTTCAGCTATACTTTGCATTATTTATATTGTAAGCTCTTTGGGAAAGATGCTTTTTTCTTCTTTGTAGCATATGAATCTCCTGCTTGCTCAGGGTTTCACAATGCCTCTGAAATAAGAATATCAATTTAGTAGTCTGAAGTCATTAATGACAAAGGGAAGGAAGTTTCAACACTGTCTCGGCTCCCCCTTTGTATTTCCCCACCCCCTGAATATGATGTACCTACCTAATGATGATGATTTTGTCTGAGGGAGGAACGTAGAGGGAAGGTGCTTAGATCTCTCTTAGGTTTTAAAGGAGTTAGGGGGGAAGCAAACAAGCTTTGGGAAAACAGAAGCCCTGCATACTGTTAATATTTCATAAGCTCTGGCATCTTTTTGGCTCTGGAGCCTTTTTCCCAATGACTTCTTTCCTTAAGGCAGTGGTTTACTTAAGATGCAGCTTTGAAGGCGTGGGTGAAGAAGGCCCAAGAAATTGGTGTCTAGATTTGGAGCTTTACAATTTTTTGATCAGGAATTCAAACTATGCTAATATTGGAAGCCATATTGAATACATATTTTTTCTTTCAGCTTCTGTTATCAAACCAAATGGAAACCATATACTTTGTTGAAGCGTGCAGCAAATAGACCACCCTTTTGCTAAAACCTCTCCATGCTTATTTGTGAAATCATAGAAGGAAATCTGACATGTTGGTGTCTAAAAACCAGCCAGGCTGAGTTCCGTGTTCACTTGCATTCTTCTGCCATTTGGTCAGGTTGTGATCTTTTTGGACGACCTGGAGTCTTGTGGTTCTGGGTGTTTTTTTTGCCTGTTTCAAGGATGTGTTGAAAAATCGAGATTATCCCATCCACGTGATACAGAAAGAAATTTGTGCGACGTATTATTAGAAATAAAAAACTAAAAGAAGGTAGATTTAGATGAGGTATTAGGAAGAAATTATTTTCTACGGCGAGACACCAGAACAGGTTGCCCAGAGGAGCTGTGGATGCCCCATCCCTGGAGGTGCCCAAAGCCAGACAGGATGGGGCTTGGGGCAGCCTGGGCTGGTGGGAGGTGTTCCTGCCCATGGCAGGGGGTTGGAACCAGGTGGGCTTTAAATGTCCCTTCCGACCCAAACCATTCTGTGATTGAAAGGCCTTAGGAACTTCTAAAAGTTACCAAACAGGTGTTCTTCACTAAATGTAAAAAGAAATGATGTATTGCTCTGAGGCTGGGTGTTTTTATTTTCCATCTGGTACTTAGAGTCCAAAATGTTTTCATAATCTGTTACCTTCTGGTTTCTACTTTTAAAAGAAGAATATTTTTTAAAGGTTACTGTTGAATTCACTGATCTTCTTGAGCCTAATTTCTCTATAATATTCCTGGGAAATGTAAAACGCTAATTATTCAGTCGCTGTATTTTTTTTTTTTAACTTAATTGTATCAAAAGAGAGGAAACAAAGGTGGCTTGACTCGTGGCAAACCATTCTCCACAGCAGAATCCCCAGGTTCCCCATCCCTTTCCCTTGCCAACAGTTGCAGTGTGTTGCTGCAGAGAGCATACAGCCAACTCTGTAATTTCAATAGCAGTTGTCCGGGAGCTCCTGCTGCCATTGCCAGTCACGCTTCCCATCAGCAGAAGTGTCTCAAACCTCTGGTAACTGCTTGTAGATCTAGAGTACGTGCTTGGTAATAAAATCCATCTTTGGAGTTATCTTTAAATAAAGCAAAATTCATCTGTACACTTTATTGTTTGCATATATGCCTTCGCAGGCTGTAGTAATATCTTCCTTTAAAAAGATGAAACATTTCTTTATGATAGAAATTGCTGGTCCTCATTCTCATCATACCTGCTGTAGTTGCTAATCCTTCTCAAGATGCTGCCCATTGCTCCCTGTTATTCCTTCTATGGCAACCACCTGTGGTTTTAGACCGTCTAATCTCATGGTTATTGGCCCACTGAGCATTTTTACAGTATTTTAAATGGTTAACTAATTAAAGTCTATTAATTATGCATCAGGCCAGGCATTCTGGGTGGAAATCACTGATGTGTAATGTGCATAGCACCATATAATTTCTGCAGCTGTAGTATCTGTGTTCTTGCATTAGCCTTTAACCAGGCAGATGAATGCCTTGGGGCAGAAGCCTTGGCTCTTGTTTTCTGTGGCTCCATGAGACTAGACCGATGGCCTTGCTTTTCTTCTTGTTCATCCGTAACTGCAAACATTGCATTTATTGGCTTGGGGGGGTCTGCCTGGAAAGTTTTGGATGCCCCCGGCTTCTTGTAGGATGAAACAAAGGTCTTGGACTAGGCCAGACCTACATCTTCCCCAGGGCTCTCCTGCACACCATACTGGCTTGACTTCACAGACCCAGCTATCCTGAGACCTGTTGCAAAAGGAAACAGGGCTGTGGCTTGTCATTTTTATCTCTTTGGAGGTATTTTTAGGAAGCTTACGTCTGCAGCATTTCTGCCTTTCTCCTACCCAAATGTGCTCTGGGAAACTGGAGGCAATAAGATGCTTCCAGCCTTTCTGCGACAGTGCTTTGTCCTAAAAATGTCAGGATGCTCTTCCCTTCCTAATACCGCTCTGTGTATTAGTTGTCACCACTTCACAACTCGGTGTGGCGCGTTACAGAAAATGAACAGCCCTTCAGGAAGCAATATGCGAGAGCAAGATAAAATGCAATTTCCTTTTGTTGACAGTGATGCGCGGTACAGAGCAGCCAGCGCCTAGGTGAGCTACATTTAGTGATAATTACTGGGGTGGGTGAGGGATTTGCACGGGGAATGCCATTTGGGGCGTGCAGGCTGGAGAAGAAGATGCCTTTTGGGATGATGTCATGGCAGCAGATGGTGCTGATCGCTGGAAACCTGAACCACGCTCTGCTCTGTGGGGCTGGCGGCACCTGAGCAGTCTGCGCAGCTCTCCTGGCCTGCCTGGGTGAAAAGCAGCTGTCCATTTAAAGGCCTCAGATTCCTGGTGTGCCTCTTAATTCACTTCATTCCAAGAAGATACAGACAGTTGAGGTAAAACAAAACCACCTATTGATTCCCCAGGTACCAGCTTTTTCACGTGGGTTTTGGCAAATAAAGCCGAGCCCTGACCAGCAGATGTCTCCCTGGGAGCTCAGTTTAGCATGGCCTTCATAGCATTGCTGGGTACCAACCCCAGGAAACACAGAAAACTCAGTTCCAAGTCAGGCTTAGCTTCCAGTAACCTGTCAACAACTAAATTAAAACTTCAGTACCTTACGATGTGATTTCCACTTTCACTGAGCCACTCGCAAATATCCTGTCTGAATACACGTAAACCAGTTTTAAAAACTATATTGGGAAAATAAGCAAATATTTGGAACACAGCTCCCAGACTTAGTAGGAGGGAGAAAATGTGGTTTAGGAAAAAAGTTGTGTTTCAGAATGGAGCTTAATGCAGATTCTGGCAATGCCCTAAGGATTTCAGCCTTTCTCAGCCTTGCTCTTCAACCTGAGCTGCGCTGCCATGCATGCCTGAGGAGGTGCTGCCCAACGGAGCTCCTGTGCTTCTGTGGGATAGATTTTTGCTGCCTAGTGAACAAAAGGCAGAATAACTCCATCCCTTTTTTAGAATTATTTGCCTAAATGATTAAACTTTGCCAAGGACGAGGAGAAACCTTACCATGGGCACTGTGCAGCACAGAGGATTAATGCTAGTTAAATGGCACGCTTTGTGCTTTACCTGCTGTTCAAAAATCAAGCAACTGTCCTGCAGCTATGCTAGACCTGCAGTAAGGCGATTAATTCTTACACTTCTGGAAAAAGGTATTTCCTAACTCTAAAAGATCTCAGTGGTCCATCCTGTAGATAGCTTTTCTCATTGATTGGTATCTCCAGGGCTGAGGTTATGTGACCCATTTTATGTTTCTGTCTGTGAAGATTATGCCAGCAAGACCGCTGTGAGGAGGTGTAAGGTCTTTTGCTTGCAGCTACTGCTGCGAATTTTTGCTATGCACAATTTAAAGGGTGTTTTCCGGGGTCTAGAACAAAAAAAGGGGCAGAACCCACAGGTAAAGGCACCAGGGAGAGCTGCAGCAGTGGAACAAGTGACACCATGGTGCTGAGCGTGTGATGGGCTGAAATAATTGGTGTGAGTGTGGAAAGCTGCGGTCAGAGATAATCCTATCTTTGTACAGGCAGCTGGGCTATGAACTGCAGGCTTATGCTCCGAGAGGTCAAACATCCTGCCTTGGGTGGCAGGGAGGCTAGGTGTGGTATAGGAAAAAGCTGATTTTGCCCTTTAAACCCAAACTGAATGCAAACACGTGGGCTTTTGGGGTGTTTTTATTTATTTATTTATTTTTATTTATTTATTTATTTATTTTGCAAGGTGTGTGTTGTGGATTTCCTGATGTAATTGAGGTCTGGTGGAAAGCTGTGTGTGGCTGGCTGGAAAGGGCACTGTGAGAGTATTGTATTTCCAAGGGTGACTTCGTGGAAAACAAATCTTTTTCTCTTTTGCTTTTTGCCTTGTGTGCATGTCTGTGTCTGTCTCAATTTTTTTATTTCAATCCATATGGAGAGAAGTCTGCCTCTGTGCAGCCGCTAACAAATACGTTTGTGATTCTTGTTTAGTTATTTGTATGAATTGCACTAAAATAATCAGTGGAACTGATGAACAGAAGTTTCTGAGAAGTTCTTTGGCTGCTGTATTCTTAGTTGTGTTAACACACATGCCATTAGAAAGTGCATGGTGTGGGTTGTTAGCATGAAGACAAAATATTGTGAACTTACAGCTTTAAAAATCATATTTTGAAGCAAAACAGTTCATAATGGTTAGACCCTTTTTATTAGTCTCTAGTTTTCAAATCTTTAAGGCTCTTGTTTTCAACTGTCCCTACTGTTATCATGGATAAAACTTACATTGGAACCGCTTGATTCCAGGATTGGAAATTATAAAATCCCTCAGAAAAGTGACTTGAATCATTCATGAGCAGCATGATTTTGGATTGGTCTTCTACCAGAAGATTTTGTCTGATTTGTCAGGCTAGTACTTGAGAACAGATTTCCATTTTGCAGGGGCTATTTCTTACCCTCTTTGGTCTAAGTTAGTATTCACTTTCTATATGTAGACTGTGTCTGCCTAGTCTGTTGGATGCTGTTGTGTCAGGGTCTGTGTACATTCAGTTAACTTTATTATGCTGGAATTGGTTTAAAAAATGTGAGATTCCTGTCTCACCAAAAATGTGACTTATTGCTGTTACTGCCAGATTGTTTTTCTGCTTCGAGGGATGGCAGAAAACAATATGCTGCGAGATTGCAGTGGCTGTGTGCTGATAGACTGAGCAGGAGGTATATCAAAACAATTGCCTGCCTATAAATATGATCTATGTGGAGCACAAAACAATTGAAAGTATTACTGCTTTCAGGAATATTATTACTCTTTGTGGTGGCAGCTGAAGACCCGTTAGGTTACGAGCATCATCATTAGCTCATAATTAGACAGAATGAGGCAGCAGTTAAAGCGATGAATCTCATTTCCTAGCTAAGAAAGGAAAACTGAAACCCTTGGATTAAAGCCAAGGATTATTAAAATAAAAAGCAAGTATTCATTCACTTACCTGGCACGCTGTGACTCTGTGCTGATGTTGTTGGATTGGCTCTGAGCACCACCTTATCTCTGCTTGATCATGGTCTCTGTGTTAATATATTTATTATGGTCATAAAATATTGTCTTTATTTACAGTGTAGGAACCTTTATTAAGAAGAACAACTCTCCCACACAATTCTCTTCTAGTTTGCAAAGGGCAACATATAAGAAATAAGTGAAGAAAGCCAAAGTGATGGTGATACACAGGTGTCTGAGGGTGAATGCCTGAAAAACATGGACTAAGTGCAGGTGGGGTCACATCTGCCAAAAGGAGGAGAAAGGAGGGGCTTGAGAAGCATCCTGCATGGCCTTTGGCATCGGTGCATTTGCATGCTGCGTGTCCTGTGCATCTAAAGAGGCTCCGTGGCTCTCCAGGGAGCTGGGCTTTGCCTGCCAAGAGGGGCTGAGCACGGGGCTGTGGTGTGCTGAAACCTTTCAGCCTCAGCGTTGGGGGCTGTGCTCCTGGTGTCAGACCTGTGCAGGGGCTTCCTCTGGTACTGCCCAGCCTCACCTGTATGTGGGGGGAGGACTGGTGAGGGATGTGCAGGTGGTTTGCTTGTATGTGAGCAAAAATCAGCTCATGGGCTTCGCTGCAGGTGCCAGGGAGCCAAGTGGTTTTGCACAGCCACCTCACAGCTGTCTCGGAGCGAGGGATTTACAGGAGAAAACGTCTGGATTCATTTCTGTAGCTGTTGGCATTTTTGAACGTGGTTTTAAAATATTTTCTAATAGAGATCCCTGATTTCCTTTAGGATGGCATAAATAGGTTGTTTGCGGTAAAGAGCTGAAAGCCAGGTGGAAAAACCTAGAGAGTAAGTAGTGCTGCTGCAGATCCTGCTTCTTTCTTCTCGGTGCTTCACCCCATTTAGGTATCAAGCTAGAGATTTTGAGTGCTTATATTTAAACGAGTAGCTGAAGGGGTGGAGGGAGGCTGTGTGCTGGGAAGGGAAGTTCGTGCGAGTTGCCTGCTGCCTTCTGCTGCACCAGCTTGGACGTGGGGTATGTGATAAATGGGCACAGTGGGGCTAGAGCAGACCAAGTAAGACCAAGTACCTTGCAGAGACGGGCCCCAAGGCCATAGCAGGGCGTCTGTGATCGAGCAGACATAATTGTCAGCTGTTTTCCCCGTCTCCAGTCAGCACAGTTAGCTCTCTCCTCTAAAGCCGTACAGGTAAATAACTAGATTTCAGTCTGGCGTCGTAATGTTTTTAAAAGCAAAAAGCATCTCACTTCATCAGAGAGGAAATCTGAGCCCCAATTACTTTGCTTTAAAAGGTCCCAGGCTGATAGTTCAGGCAGGGAAAATGCCGGCTCCTATTCTCTGTGGTCCCCGAGCAGCCGGCGCAGCCTCCTCTCCCTCTTTAACACCTTGGCCAGACGTGAAGGGGTTACGTTTTGAGATGAATAATGACTAAATTTATTCGTCATGGACAAACGATGACAGCTGTTGAGATGCTCCTGTTAGCGCTTCCCAGGGGATAAAGTCAGGCTGGCTCCCAGCGCCAGCCAGCCCAGCCAGGCAGAGGCAGCTCCTCTGCAGCCGGATTGTTCGTCCCGGCTTCCCCTCGCGAGCAGGGAATTTCCTTCCTAGAAGTGCCCTGAAGTTTCCTGGGCTGAGATGGGTGTTCCCGAGCATCCTGCGGAGCCGCTGGAGAGGACTGAAGCCATGGCTGTTTGAATCCATGTGCGAAGACAGCATGCCTAATGAATCCGAGGGGCAATGATTGATTATGCTCTGGGCTGAAAGCCGCGGCTCTCCGAGAAGCACCGTTACATCTGGGCACGCTATGGAAAATATGAAGGAATGTTGAGGAAGCTTATTTGCAGAAGGATATGTACTTGTAAGCTATTCTTTTCTCATTAAATAATGTAAAGGGATTGAAAAATTTAAAGCAAACTGTGTTCTCTGCTTCCCTAAGACAGCAGAGTGGTGTGAGCAGACAAAGGCCCCTTTTACAGGGGCATGTCTCGGATGGAGAGCACTATGTCCCTTATAAATGAGCACGGGGGGTGTGCGTGGGAGAATATCCGTGGTTATTTAATGGTACAACGTCGTACTGATTCTGCTTTGGTGCACCTCTGCTGGAGGGATGAGTTACACCCATGCTGAATTTGGCACCTCGTGATTTGTAGACGGGCTGCAAAAAAATATGATCCTAGCTGAACTGATTGTTGTGATCACGAGTCAATGGATGGGGGGGGGAAAGGCTTTTTGAAGATAACGGGCAGTAGCTTATTTTTCTCTTATTTTCTGAACTCCCACGTTCAGGTTTCTTTCTGTTCTTTGTTTCTCTTTCTGTCCTGCACACGTGCTGCTGAAAGACTTGGTGTGCAGTTGTGAATGTCTCTGTTATTCTGCGCTGCTCAGATCAGAAAATGCTCTTTGGTTATTGAAGGAATATTAGATAACTGTTTTTTTTTTATTTTTTTAATAGACTTAATGAAGATGTGATTGTAACCTAAACATCCCCAAAACTGTGGGCTAGTTGGTTGCTTTTTTTTTTTTTTTTTTTATTGGAGCGTTGTTGTTTTAGTTAATACTCAGAAGCCTATTTTATACTGATTTAATTGCTAAAATGCTACTGAAGTGCAATCATTTTAATATGTTTTTCTGAATTTGTATGTGTTACATAAAAGAGCAAACCACACCCTCTTTTCCTTTTGGAGGGCTGAGGCTTTAAAAATGCAGATACAAGAGGGAGGGAGTTAAATGAGAGTGTCTAGGTAGGCTGTAATGTGACTGATGGAGGATTCTGTTACCAGCTGCAAGTGATTTTGAAGTAATAAACTATGTTTTGAGTATGACTGATATGCTCTTGGCTGGTAATATATATGATAAATAGTCGTTTGTTTAGTATCTAAATGCAGGCATATGAAATAAATGTAACTGGGGCAAATTTTGTCTGGAAGATTTTGTATTCGAGGTCTGTACGAGTTTATCTGCATCATTAAACCCCTTCCTATAGGCTTCAGAGCTTACACATTTTAAAGTCTTATTTTGATCTGCCATAACCTTCCCTGCAATTCTGAGCAAATGTTTTTGAAATAATTCCTGTTTGAACTAGACTGTATCTTTCAGGGGAGAAAAAAAAATTGTTTTCAATAACTTCTTGTAGTAGAATATGATGGATAAGACACCTTGTAACCTGTGGGTAGTAATTCCTGTGATGATTGCACAAAATGACAAAAAAACAAAACAAAACAAAAGAACAAACAGAAAAGTGTTTGATTTGTTTATAAATTCCATCTGGTCACCTTGTTGGATATTTTCTGTTAGAGAAACATTATTAATAAATCACACTGGAAAAGTATATTACTGAGTCTGCAGTTACTGACCATACAATCAAGTGATTTGTTACGCATCAGATCAGGCTAAACCATTCCCTGCAGTGAACTTTCGCTTAATTTAATTAAAACACGTTTTCCAGTCCTTTTATCGTTCTCATGGCTCTTCCCTGAGCTCTTGTCTAGACATGTATCTTGTTTTGGAGTGATACATGTCAGAACAGAGGGTTATCAGTGTCGATTGGGAGGTAGCACGTCCTGCATGGCTGCTTTAGGGTACTGTGATAGATCCCCCATCCTAAATGTGTCTGTTCTTCTCCTTAGCTGTATGACCTGACGTTTCTTGATAAAGTTCCTGTGTTCACTTTTGCCTGAACAATAGTTGAGGTTATTACCCCTGCTTGCCTTTAGAAGTTATGTTTTTTGCTAGCCCTTTCTCATACTCCCAGACTGTTTGAACATGAGCAGTAATGGAAAGTGTCCTTGGGCACCTTCCTGACCATGTTGGGTGCTGTCTGCCTGCTGCCTCAGTGCTGTGGCTGGAGTATGGCAACACGTGGGTGTGCAGCTCTCAAATGGGGGTTTTAGGTTTTTAGATGATCCTTTACAGGTCTTCTGTGCCCAGCTGTTAGTGAGCCATTTGGGGGAGTGAAAGCTGAGGTCAATACAAGCTGTTCCATGACTCTTTCTTTTTGCCTTCCCTAGAATGTCTTACAGTTATCAATTTATTTTCTTACTTTTAGAGTGCTCAATGTGTATTGAATTTCACTTGTTAGCGTCTAACTAGGAGCCAGTATTGGTTACTTGATACTCCCAGGTGCTTTCCTGAACAGGGATGGATTAAAGCACCTGCTTGTGTCACTTGCTGAGTGATATTCACGAAGGAAATATTCCTGAAACAGCAGAGAGTGGGGGCATACCTTGGATTATTGGGTAGAGATGGGCATGCACCAGGTCTCAAGTCTTGAATGAAGCTTTAGTGTGGAGAAGCGAAGTGAGGGGGACTGCATGTGTGTGTGTCTAGCCTCAGTAAAATATACACACCGTCTACATCAGCTGTCCAAATGTTTTGTCACCCTTCAACCTAAGGCCAGTTTTCAAAGTGGAAAGCTAATCTGTGTAAAACTGCAGCATAAGCACTCTTTTGGAATTGAAGTGACCTTCAGCAAGAACCGAAGCGGCTGTAACTCATTTCAAGTTAATATATGTTCGTGTCTGGAAGTGGGGCCTGCATTTTTCTTTAGTTGTATACAAAGGATTCATTAAGCTTCAATTAACACAATACTTTTTTTTTTTTTTTTTTTGATTTAGGGTAACTTTTGCTGTTTTCTTGTAGACAAAGTGTTGATAGTTTAAAAAGTTAACGTGGGGTTGTAGCTCTGGGTTGGGTTTTTGATTAATGGTCCCAAAGAGAAAAATCTGTGGCTTACCAACAGCGTAGGTGTTGCCCTGTGATCTATCCTGGGTTAGTCTGTTCTTTATTCTTCATCTCATGCAGGCAGTTAGGATGGTGTGAAAGGGCAGCCAGTTCTTCCTGGTCCTTTCTATGCTTGGATTTGCTCGTGTTCTTGGTTTTACTGCAACCCATGTGGGAAATAGCTCTTGGAAGCAAAAACAACAGATACAGACTGTAGGCACCCCAAGTTATTAGCTGTGGCTAATCTTCTCATTGTAAATCTGTGGTTTTCTTTTTCTGTCTGGACACATGCATTCAAGGATAATAATGCAGTGGCTGCAGTAGCGTAGGAGAGGGCTCAGTGGCTGGCAGCCATTCCTGAATAACCGGGGCTCTAGCATGAAGAAGCCGCCAAGGTGGGAACTGGCAGAGCAGACCTGACTCCAGCGTCAGTAGACCATGTAATCTGTTTGCCACCAGTGGGTGTGCTCCTTGTGAAATCTCTTTGCTTCATCAGACTTACGGTTGACTACGCTTTTTTTTTTGGCAGATAAAAATTTTGATGATGAAGACTCTGTGGATGGGAACAGACCTTCCTCAGCTAGCTCCTCTACATCTTCAAAGACCCCTGCAAACTCACGCAGGGTTGGGATGGGGACTACACGCAGACTTGGGTCTGCGCCTCTGGGATCCAAGTCCTCAAGTAAGCTGATAGTATTTATGAATTTACCTTTATGCAAAGTATATGTAGTTTTCACATTTCAACTTATTTCATGGACTTTCGGGCTGTGTAATTCTCAGATTGGCCCTGAGGATCCAGTAATAGATTATCCCTCATGTGAGACCATTTGTTACACGTGTGTTTGTTGAAATGCCACAATCATTGAGGGTCACACAGCAAGCAGCCCCTGCATCTCTGTAATGCGTGTTGTTGCATTTGTGAAAGGTTGGAACTGTGCAGCTGTGCACTGAGGGCTTTGAGAAAATCATGTCAGTGATGCAGGGTGTGAATTTTTGTTTTATATAGCTGCAACTCTGCAGCTGGACTGAGGCAGGCTGCTTACAGCTACGTGCTAAGCTTTGGCCTGTGCAACCTACAACTGATCTGTTGGCTTCTTCTAAGACCTTTGGGCATAGCTCATAGTGAATGTGAGCAAGAAAAGGGAGCAATAATTCTGAATGTGGGCAATAATTCTAAATGTCATTACAAAACATCCAGAGAAGCAGAGGAAGTTCCCCGTGCCCCAGTCTCTAATCTGATTAATATTCCAGTGTCTATTTATCTTTGTTATCATTTGTCTATTTGTGTACCTGTCAGGAGATCTGCACCTTCATCTATTATAGATAGGATTAAATCCTTTAAAATAAAATCTCCTGTGTAATTAGAGCAAATATTCCCTTTCATCTTTCAGAATGTCCCCTCTAACTGTTGAGTGACTACTGTAATGACTTCCATAATGTGCCCTCTGTGCCTAGGAGTTGAAGGATGCCATGCATGTGCAGTCTGTAACTGGCATTGAATTTCCCTGCCTCTGTTGTCGTTACATTTGCAGCACTGGGAGGCTGTGTGGGTAGTGAACTTTCTCTTGATTAGGTGCCTTGATAGATAGCTAGTGGTTTCTTAATTGATTCTCTTGTTGATAAGAAAATTGAAAAGGCTTTTTCATATGCATGTCAGCAGCCAAAGAGGGAGCAGGTGCTGTGGATGAAGAAGACTTCATTAAGGCATTTGAAGATGTCCCAACAGTTCAGGTAAGTAGAACTGTCTGCTAAAGTACATAACACAAAACAGCAGAAGATGGATGTAGGATCTAATCACTGACAAATTGAGCTTCACTTGACTGCTGGCAAATCTTAAGGGGAAGGTAAGCTGAAAGTTGTAGGGAGGCAACTTTGAAGTGGTAGTAGCTGCCAGTAGTGTGTGTGAAATGCTTAGAAGTGGAGGGAAAGGGGGTAGGAGGATTGCAGTGAGGACGCTGAGCTGGAACTGGATGTGCATGTTGAATAGCACTGTCTGGTTGAACAAAATCTTAAGTCAGCAAAAGCCTCCCTACATTTCGTCTGTGCTGTATGCAAACTGAAAGGAGTAAAGGTGGTTTGTACTTCCAGAATCACTGTTGTGAGTGCTATGACAGGATGGCACATTTTTGCTGGCAGATTTACCTGGGTAGCTGAAATGTGTATCCTCTCTGCTTCACCGGAGTTTACTTGTTGGGACAAATGAGCACAGCTTGAGTTATGCATTAGACTTTTAACTTTTCATACTGACTTTTGTTCTTTTGCTAGGCACTCCAGGAATACTGCTTAAAATTGTGAAACTATAGTAAAATAACAGAAGATGACCCTTTTGATCTTCGTGTGGTCATGTAATAATTTTTGATTGCAGGAAGTATGTAAATTCTTTTCATTATGCAAAACTAGCTAGCGTGTCCAAGGCTAGCATGTGACAGTTGAGCATTGAGGGGTAGAGGACAAAAGAATGTAGATGGGAAATGATCTTATTTTCTGGAGTAAATCTCACGTTATGTTGCTACTCTGTATTTAAATTTACAGATTTATTCTAGCCGGGATCTTGAGGAATCCATAAACAAAATAAGAGAGATACTATCAGATGACAAGCATGACTGGGAACAAAGAGTATCTGCTGTGAGTAGTGATCTTTGATACGAACTCTATTAATACAAGGTTTTCCTACACTGAACTCCTCCCATGAAGAGGATACTGGGAAAATCTCAGAGTAAGGCTAAAATGCATTGTAAGTGGTGAACATCTGTTATGTTTCCCCAAGCTTGGGGGAAATGTTTCCTTATGAGACTGAATTTAAACCACATCTGTGGAGGAAATTGCTATTTTTGATATAGAAAGAACCTGGAGAGACAACATCAGGTTGAGCTGGAAGTCATGCAGGAATTCCAGATGTAAAGCTAGAAATTTGCTAGCAGATGCTGAAATCAAAATGTCAGAAGTGGGATTCAGAATCTCTTAAAACTTCTTGATGAGGCAGAACGTCATTTTGCCTAGAGAGCTTATTTATACTTCTGCAAAAAGGAAATACAAAACAATTCAGAAACTTTACACACTTAAAAATTTGAATAAATGACTACAACCGTGGGAAATGTAGTAGTGTGAAATCAGGCATTATAAGCATGGCAAGATTCAGTCTTATATTCTGACGTGAGCTGTTTCCATAGTATAAATATTATATACAGTAGACTTTCATTATTGGTATAGCAACTTTGACATGTCTGTCAAATCATATATTACAGATCTGAGTGTCAAATTGTGCTGATTCAGCGTACTTCATTTTTCTTTGCTCTAGTGAGAGCAGTGAGCTTAAACTGAGGCAATGTACGTATGCATCAGTATTCATGAGGACCTATGGAGTTATCTGAAAAAATGTCTCCATGATGAAATTCATCATGTCTCCATGATGAAATGACCAGTATTAATACTGGTCCCAGTATTAATAGCAAATATGCTGTTCGGATGAGGTCAGGATTGCGCTTCCAGTAGAGCCAGATAATTAATGAAGTCAATGGACATGTTCTAGATACATCAGTGTAACTCAGATCTGAGTAAGAACCAAGTCTTTTAAGTTATTAAGGGGGAGCAGAGGAGAACTTTTGGTCTAAAAAGTAATGTTTGGGTTATTAATGATAAGTAGGAGTAGCTGTATGCAGCACTTCTGGATTCCTGTAGCAGTTAGCTAGCATGCTTATTTTATTGTGCATTCGTAGTATGTTAAGATCTGAAATAAAAATTGCTCAGACTGATTTAAAAAGTGGTGTTCCTCAACGTGTGTAGTTGTACAGGGACCCTGGACATAACCGTCCTTGTGTATATTGCTCATTAACAGTCACTGCTTTGTTTTATGGTACTAACAGTTGAAAAAGATCCGCTCCTTACTCCTGGCTGGAGCTGCAGAATATGATAACTTCTTCCAACACTTGCGACTCTTGGATGGAGCATTTAAATTATCTGCTAAAGACCTGCGGTCTCAGGTAGTGCGAGAGGCTTGTATCACCTTGGGGTAAGTTTACTTTCTAAACACACTTAAAATGTGTTGTAGAAACAGGAACAACTGCTGATTAAAACACAGTCAAGGATGTGACTGGCGCTGTTAGTAATATATACTAATAGGCAGGACATTCTGTTACAGCCATTTAAAACTATGTAGGCTACCAACTGAAGGTGTACAAACCTGTATTCTTGAGTTTTAAATTATGTTAATTAAGATATGCTGAATGAATGAGCAAGCTTTGTGTTCATGTTCTGAGAAAATCATTTAACAAGAAACAGGGTGCTGCAGTGTTTCTAGCAGATTGGGGTGGATTCGTACATACAAAGGCAAAAACGATAACTTCAGAGAAACTGCAATACAAACTAACAATTTCAGAGAAATACCTGTACTCAGCATTGTACCTCTTGTTTGTTAACAACTGTTTAGCTGAACAGGTTACTCTATTTCATGACAAACTTATTGTTTGTCAAAGTTCAGGTGAATGCAGAATGTAAGAAATGAAAGTCAAGGAACTATTTCTGAAAGTGTTCTCTGGAGTTGGGGAAGAGGTGCCTGTTGTGAAGAGTGAGATGTCAAATATGCTAATGTCAGATGTTCTGTACAACCTGACACTCTTAATCCTCAGCACACTTACCAGCATGACTTCATTCTGTTTTTCAGACATTTGTCATCAGTTCTGGGAAACAAGTTTGACCATGGGGCAGAAGCCATTATGCCAACAATTTTTAATCTAATTCCAAATAGTGCCAAAGTCATGGCCACTTCTGGTGTTGTAGCAGTTAGATTAATCATTCGAGTAAGTATAAGTCAAAAGAGAACAAAATATTATCAATTTCAAATGCTGTGGTGTTTCTGAGAAAGTATGAATGTCACTGCAAGGAAAATTAGATCAAATGCCAAATCTGCTTTTCTGATTATGCTAAGCTTGTCTGCCTTAGATGTTGTGAAGCCTTGTGTAGACTAATGATGATAGATCAGTCCTTACAAACTAGTAGGAAAAAGTAATAGAAATGGTAGGAGAAATGCTTTTTTACAGAGTAAGATGTTTATATCCCTCAGAAGTGAGCAAACTTTTTTTCTTTAAATTGGTTTTAAACCTGACTTACAGTACAGACTTATGCTCTTAATTGTGCTATAAAACTCCTCTTGGGCAGCACCTGCTGCCGAAAACCATTAGGTTGCAGAGATGACTGTGCCTAATGATGCAGTGAGTAAGCTGTAGATAGCTTGACACCTCTTAAGTTGTAATCACTGACAGTTTAGATCCTCCTCAAGTGACTTCAGCTCTTTGACTCATTGGAGCCTGTCATTATAGAAGAAACTAAAAATTTTTAAGGATATTTTTAGAGATAAGATATATTTTTAATAATAAAAATCTGTCCATATTTGTTAGTGTTCCTTTATTTGGCAGTTCTATTTTTAGGAATTGAACAAAAATATTTATGTATAGGTCTCAGGTGGCTAGAGGAAATGGCTTTTCATTCCATGGAACTGCAATGTAAAGCTGTCTTCCTGTTTTTGTTCTTCCTTTTGTTCTAGCATACGCACATCCCTCGACTAATACCCATCATAACCAGTAATTGTACCTCCAAGTCTGTCGCAGTTAGAAGGTGAGCATTTAGTTTGAGTTTCTTCTATTGTTTCACAGTAAATAGGTTCCATGTACTTTTTGATAACGTTCATGTATCTGTTTTTATTTATGAAAAGGGCTGTTATAGACATTTTTGCAGAGAATGCACCTCATTCTGCCCCGTGAGTTGGGATCAAATACAAAGTCAGCTGTTCTGCATAAGACACAGCACTGCAGATAAGAAAAGACACTTTTTCTCAAAGAAATGCTCTTTAAATTAATCTTTGTACTTGTTTATAATGTCATATTAGGGTTTTTTTTTGTGTTTGTTTTTTTTTTACAGGCATGTTTCTCTTCCCCACTACCTAGCTTTCTAGTGATATGTATTCTTTGAGTCAGTCAGCAGAAGTAATGTTCAGTGGTAATTGTCATCTGGAAGTTGAGCTTTATCTGCTAATGGTCCTCTCTGCATTTAAAATCCAAGTGTGCTCCAGTCCAGCTGCCTCACTTGGAGATTCTTGCCTGTGCCATACAGATTAATTTTCTTCTTGTTAAATGAAAAGCTGATGAATTCAGTAACAAGCCTTGAAAAAAGTCATGGCACACAAATGCCTTCATTTCTTGAAATGAGGAAGGGAGATTGAAACTGTAGAGAAGCTAAACATGAAGTTTCCATATGAAGTTTGAACTAATGGGTACTGAGTAGGATTAACTTGCATCTTCCACATCTGTCCTGTATAATGAAGAAGCAGGATTTGGGGGTTTTTGTTACTTTATGTAAAACCCTCTCATCAGAACTCTCTATAAAGAGGTGACTCCAATTACGTTGTTTATTGATGGCATTTATAGAGATGTTGCTATTTTTATTGGGGTCTGTACTGAAATCTAATGTCCCAAGCAGTGTCATAACAAACGATTGCTGCTGTGCAGAGGCAGGTACAGTGAATTCAGAGAGCTTCTTAACTTAAAAGAACTCAGCATTTCTCCTTTTTCTTCTCAGGCGCTGTTTTGAATTTTTAGACCTGCTGCTGCAGGAGTGGCAAACTCACTCCCTAGAAAGGTAAGCTCTGAAAACAAGTAGGTGGGTTGATTCTCACCTACTAATGTCTGGGGAGGTTAGGCCTGTAGAAAGGGCAGTCGTGGAGTTGAGATTGTCATGTAGCAGAGATTTTTGTGGTAAGAAAAACACCGACACGTACACGCATGCTCTTCATCCCTGTAGTTCTGGCAGGCAGAGTTCAGTGAATCTCTTTATGCCAGCCCTGGAACACCTGTCTGAATGAATCTATGAATTTAATAGATTTGCACCCTAAAGTGAGATGATGAGGTAAAGGCTGCTACACATCTAGCAGGAGCATCTCAGGCTTGTACAGCAGTTCACGCTAATGAACAGTGGAAGGAATTGTTGGGGATACAATTGGGAACAGTCCAGTTTCCTTAGCCCTTGGACTGCCCAAACTCTTTAAGGGTTAAGAGAGTATTTTTACACCCAAATAGTTTAAACTAACCAACTAAAGACCGTTCTATGAAGAATGCTGCTTGCCTTTTCGTACTCAACAATGTGAGTGAAATAAAACTGGGTTATAAGCGTAAATAAATCAAGGCTCCAAAGGTTTTTGCATGGAAACAGGAGGATGTGATGAACTCTGTTCATTGAGACCGAGGCAAAATCACATTATTCATTTGTTTGTAAGTGTAGCACTTCTTTCTGTGATTTTCATCTTTCACATTTGGATAATGCTTCCTTCTTATTTCAGACACATATCAGTGTTAGCTGAAACGATAAAGAAGGGAATTCATGATGCAGACTCTGAAGCCAGGATAGAGGCAAGAAAGTAAGTAGAAGCTACTGGTGTCTTTTCTTCCCCTTCTATACCCATATATTGCAAGTTTAAGCTGTTGCATCTTGGAAACTTAAGTCCAGACAAGCAATGTTCTGCTGGCAGGTGAGGTTAACACTCCATTAAAGCTGAGGGAGTGTGGTCTTAGCAGGAGATGTCATGTGAAGTGATCACATAGGGCTCAGTTATATATGTGTTTCCTGGTTTCTAGCGGTGCTTATTTTGCTTCGTTCTCTAGTTGTTTATTGTCTTTTTACCTGCCTGAGCAGGTACAATATGTACCTGGGCTTAACATACAAGATTTTAGTGTCAATAACTAGTAGCTTTGTCATTTGATGTTTGAGATGCTTGGGTTTAACTGAGATTTCTTCTACTTAGTACAACAATGCAACAACAACAATTATGTGTTTTCTTTTTGGCCTGTATGCAAGACTGGGTCATCTGCTACTCTTGAAACAGAAGTCTCTGTGCTAGTACATTGCTAAATGGTATTGTAAACTAAGGAAATATTTTGACACGGAAATAAGATCTTTTTGCACATCTATAGGAAACTTCTACGTTTGCATTTTTCTTTTGTTGAAGTTCTCTTGCATTTCCAATAATGTGTTTGCACTTAAAGTACTGTGCTGCTATACTATCATCATATTTTTGTGAACAGAAGATGACAGGAACGTTTTTCAGAAAGAGGGTGCTGTTAAATCACTAAATAAATGTTGTTAATCTAAACACCATGTTATAAACAGAGCTATTTCATGGTAGGACTGTTTAGATCCTTTTGAAAGGGAAAATGTGCATCACTGAAAAACACGGTATGCACTGAGACTTCACAGCAGGTGACTAGTTAAGGTGAACAGAGAGCAAGGAGAATGGCATGAGACTTTAAAGAACAGGCTTAATTCTCTTTTCACATGCTTCTTGATTAGGTGTTGCTGATTGTGAGACAAATTTCTTTCCTTCTAGTGATGCGAGAACGCATGTGACTTCTCTGAGGACTGACTGGCACATACAAACAATTCTTGATTCATTTCAGCTAACAGTCTCGCTCATAAACTGCCCATTAGTTGCCTCCTGAAAAGCTCTGAGAGCCTTCATCTCCTTTGTGATGAGAGTGAATGGTGTTTTAGCATCAGCCAGGAGATTTGTTCCAGAGAGGAATTCCTTCCCTCATCTTGAAGTGCTCTTTTACTTTCAGCATGACACTGATTGGAAGTCTGTAGGAGCATCTCATTCTTTTTCTTCCCGAAAGACAATCAGCAGATTCAGCTCACTACAGAAGATCTGCCTCTGCAACATGTATAAGAGCTGCTTGTTAAACTTAAGAAATACTTGCTGGTGCTTTTTCTGAACCAGGCCCATGCATGTGTGTTCTGCTTTTGGCTTGTTTTAAGAGTAGCTTTGAGGACGTAGTCTCAAACTAGCATCAGGCTAGTTATGGGTCTAGTCTGGGTCTATCTCCTATGCACATTAGACAGACAAAGATACAACAATTTCCATTCTCTTAAAGCTTTTTTGGCTACTTGTGTTTTCACAAAGTCACAAATGGTGTGCCTCTTAGTTTTGTTTGCTTTGTCTTCTCTGGGGTTGTTCCCCCAGCCTATTGTGCTACTCAGCAACATGTCTGAAGTACATCATGGAGGCAGTAGGTGACTGCAATGAATAAGCTAATGAGCCCGCTAATGCCATTAGTGGAAAAGGCTCTGACTGTACCTGTGCTCCAGTGACCATAAAAATATGGCAAGGAAATATTACTAGCGCTGTGCCTTGTTTCCAGGTGTTACTGGGGTTTCCACAGTCACTTCAGCCGAGAGGCAGAGCATTTGTACCACACTCTGGAGTCCTCCTACCAGAAGGCCCTGCAGTCGCATTTGAAGAACTCTGACAGCATTGTGTCCTTGCCACAATCGGATCGCTCCTCCTCCAGCTCCCAGGAGAGTCTCAAGTAAGTCTTTCAGCATCGCTACCTCTCTTGGTCTAAAGAACTGCAGAGATGACCATGGCTTCCTCAAATTCAGGGGAGCTGCTTTGGGTACTCTGAGCTATGCTTGTCTCATCTGGTCTTCATTTGGCCTCAACACTTGGTTATGTCAAATTTTCTTTTTAGTTAACATTATATTAAAATGCAGGAAAACTCCATTACTGGCTTAAAAAATAAAAATTATCTTGACACCATAAATAACTTTTAGTGTGCTTTTTGTGCTTGGAAGACACTGCTAGCCATTCCTTCCAGATGGGCTGAAAACAATGCTTGGATTGAAATTCTTTGTTTAGCATTCATCTTAGAGGTGCGAGATGGCCTTTTGCTGTATAAGAGGAAAAAATGCCTAATCTAACTTTGAGTTGTAATTGCAAAATCAGTATGTAACTTTTCTGAAACATTCATATTACTAGCTTCTCTTGAAGAGATAGTCAATTAAGCTGCAAATGTCTGCAGCTGAAGTGTTAGACACATATGAAAAATACCCATAACATACTAACACAACTCTTTATATCCACAGAAAGCATTCTTAAAGAAGTCTTCTTGCTCAAATAATATAATTTTTTTTTCCTAGTGTATTTGTAAAGAATTTTATGGTGGTGCTCTATTTATTTTTACACAATAAGCTTTGTCAGTCTATTCCTGAATGTAAATAACTTCCTATTAACTCAATTATGAATCGAGGGAACAGAGTAGTACTATTACTGCTGATTGTGAAATACCAGCTTTGTTTTAATAAATATTTTTATTTACTTCTAGCCGTCCACTGTCTGCCAAAAGAAGTCCTACTGGAAGTACTACATCGAGAGGTGAGAGTAGTAGCTGAAAATACGGTGAGGTGTTGCTGAGGAAATGTGATGAAGTAGAATGAGAATTTTTGATACTGCATGGACAACTTTGCTGCTTACTGCTCCTTAAAAATGGCACCTTATGTAATTTTTTTAATTGGTTTTAGGTTGTGCACCCCTTTTTGTACAACAACCTCTGATGTAATAAGGCCTTTGAAAGCTGGTAAACCTGTTATTGTCTGCACCTGAAGGGAAGGCTAAAAAGCCTTCAAAGTTGTAGTCAACATATGTTTAGCTGTGAAATAGCTGGGATTAACTTCTGCTGATGCTAGTACATAGAGCTGCATAGCCTACTGGTGCATTCAGCTTTTCTCTCATTTATTTTTTTGTGGTTTCAGCACTTATTGGAGGCATAGTCTGCACAAAGTCCTCCAGTGCTAAATTATATCTTGCCAGTCTGTTTTTAACATCAGATGGAATATTCAGGTGTAGCCAGGAGTGGCTGACGTTACTTCATAGAAGACTTATGTGCAATGGCAAGGGAATATGTAAGAATGAATGCTTGCTTATTTAATAGGCATCTTTATTCTCTTGATTCATGTACCCAAGCCTATATACCTGACAAGTACAGGCAGCTGTACTATCCTAAGTAAATGCATATAACAATCTAAATAGTAAATTTTAATATACCACATTACAGACAAAGCTTTGTTAGTAGATGGTAAGCCACCTTCTAGCCCTATCAGTATACTCTGCTGATGATACCTTTATGTATACCTTTAAGTATGCCTACTTTATTGTGCCTGCAAATGCATGTCTGCTTGCACCTGAATAGACAAGTATTATGCTTAAGAGGGTAAACATTAAAAAGTGATGGGAACGGTGGTCCTCATGAGAAGATGAGGTGTTGGGAAGGCAGGTAGGAAAACTTGCAGGAAAGCGTAGAACCTGGGTTAAAGCAACTCACAAGCAGGTGATGGGTACTGTAGCTGAGTTTTTCTGTATTGCTGGCCTGGCAACCAGCAGTGATCTCAGCATTTAGGTTAGTGTCTAATAAAGTTCTTGGAGCTGGCATCAGGTCAGCATTGAAATATCTTTGCAGGCACTGTGGGAAAGCCCATGTTGTCCTGATAAAGCATTCTTAGTTGAAATATTCCAGTGCAAAGTAAAGAGTGTTAAAAATAGTACGTTAAACTGCTTGACACACAGCTTCTTCTCTGAAGAACACAGCTCAAAAAATTAATCTTCCTTATTCTGGGTCTCCCACTCCCATCTGCAGCATCTACAGTAAGTACAAAATCTGTGTCAACACCAGGATCTCTGCAGCGGTCCCGCAGTGACGTTGATGTGAATGCAGCAGCTAGTGCCAAGTCGAAAGTGACATCTTCTGGAGCATCTACCCCCTTCAGTTCTGCTGCAGCCTTGCCCCCAGGCTCATATGCATCACTAGGTAAATCTATACGTTCTACTGTTGCAGTTAGCTTTCTTTACTACCAGGTAGTGCCTAGGTAATTTGATTGGAATATAAAACTCTGGAACTGGAAGGACATATCTCTGATATGGCCAACAGCATCAGCGTGCATTCTGTTGTCTTCTGGGATTAAGCAAAAAATTTGCATAGGAACTGACTTGCAGCAACATCTTATTTTTTCTATTGCTTTGATAGTCGCTGTCTCTTCTTTCTGGGGAAAAGCAGATGCTGTTGAGGAAATTTCTTACCGCTCCATTACTTTTAACATGTCTCAGTCTCTTTCTCCTTTCTCTTCCCTCCTTCCTCCTTCATTGAAACTGGTTTTCCATGAATTATTTTATGCTTTGAATAGTACATCTTAGCTGAGCTTGATTACTTTGTTTTACAAAAGAGAAAAAGATGTAGAAGCAGAGAGAGAAGCAGGCCTTCCCATTTCACCATGTGCTTAGGATATAAGTATCTGTTCTTCTGCTGACTCTCTGGATTACTGCCATTATTTTCTTAGAGCGTTGTATATCACTGTCAGATACCTTCCCAGTGTTTCTTATAACAAACTTTGCGTTTTCTCTCCTGGAGATGATGTTGCCAACTTGCTGAAGGAGGAAATGCAAGGCAGTGACAGACACAGTGTAATTTCTCATTCTGCTGGTTTCATGCTAGTCTAATTCCAGAGTTTTCATTGATTTACCTTTACAAGAGGGAGAAAAGTCAGATGCCTAGTAGATATCAAAATCAGTGGTCTTGATTTAAGCTGTGCCGATATCTTCACTGAGTCAGCTGAAAAGTAGTTTCTCCTTAGTGTTCAGCATTGGGTCTTCAGTCAGATTAAGTTCCTGGTGAATTACATAGGGATGCTTTCTATAGATTCCCTTTGTGAATATGTTGTTTTTATATCTGAAGTCTTTTACTATGTCTTAAATGTATTGGTTGTATTTGATGCACAAGTTCATGTTTTACTCAGTTTTACATTGCATGTTGATATTTGGTTCAAGATTTAGATGCGTTGCAGTGAACTCAATACAGACGTTGGAGTTGGTTGCTTAATGGTGTGCATTCAAAACTTCAATAAGCAGCCGTTTTTAGTCGTGCTGTGTCCTTGCTTCAGTGGCAAAAGTGATTTTGTACCATCTTATGCTGTGAGGAAGAAAGGAAAGGGGGAAAGAAAATACTAAAGATGGCTTTGTCCTTGAAGCCAGGTGACCATTTACAGTGTTAGTCTTAATCTCAATGTACTGAAGGAGAAAAGCAGGAAATGCACTGCATTTCATTAAGTAATGCATGGCTGCTCCTAAAGGAGTCTGTTTCCTTTTGAGCTAGCAGGGAAATTTGTCACCTGTGTGTCTCCTTGAGAGAAATGGTGAGGCAAAGGAAGAAAATGGGGTCTGACAAAGGGTTAGATATGTTGTTGGAAGGAAAAACTTGTAGCCTTGTTCTTCAAATGCATCAAGCTTTGATTTGCTACTCAAATTTTTTCATTTCCTTAATTATGTTAATTCTTTTGCAAACTTCTGTAGCTAATTTATAGTGCCCACTTCTGCTGATGTTACTAATTCATCCCTGTTAACCCTTTCCTTATTTTTTTTAATTTGCCTAAAGATGGTACTACCACTAAAACTGAGGGTAAGCAGTCTCTCTGTGTAACTGAGGTGTGTCTGCAGTCGTACCACCCTACCTGTTCTCAAAGTGTTACCCGACTCTCATCCATGTTCACTGGTGACGTGCATGAAGTGTTGCATGGTTGTCCTGCTCATTTTGATGCCATGGGGTGATCTTCACTTTCTCTTCAGGCTCCTCCCTATTAATGGCACTATTTAGTTTTTTATGGCTGATTCCTGATCACAAAGTTGTATGTGGGTCTCCCTAATTAAAGCAGTACTTTTGGTTGAAGGTGACCTGTGCACAGATTAAAAAAACAGGGCTTGTGTTTTCTTGCTCCACGACGTGTAAAGGTTTGCTGTGTTTTTCCATCCAAAGCTCAGGTCTCAACTGCCAAATGCTTTCAGGAAGAGCCTGGGCAGCAAGAGAATTGAATGAGATGATCACATGGCAGAAAAATGAGGACAGTAAACAATGATCTCTAGGGAAGGAATATTTAGTCAAACTCTTTAAACCTGAGCTCACTCTTTTTTTTATTGTTAACTGTCTGAGTGTGATGGCTTACAACTAAGACAGTTGGAGGAAAGTCTTTTTGAGAACACTGAGCCTGCTAGTCTGGGAGGCCTCCCAGTCTGGTTATCTGGCTTTTTGTCAAAGCTTGTTCTTTATTTCTTACTTCTCAAGCAAAAAAAGATCACTGGAAAATTGCTTTTTCTGAGGTAGACAGGGACTGGAAACAAGAAGGCCTTCAACACATAATGAAGACAACTTCCCCCAAACAAACCCATTTGTTTCCTGTTGCAAGTCTCTTTTCAAGGGATCTATTACTGTTTTGTGGGACTGTGTTCGTATCCTTGATGGCTGCTTGTATTTGGATGTGGTGTTCTGAGAAGTGCCACTGTGCTGTTGTGACGTGTTTTTGTTTTTTCCTTCCTATTACTGATGCACTGATTTATTATTTGGAGGGAAAGGTGTCTGCCATCTTCAGAACTGGTACTTAATCCTAGTGTTTAAAGATGAACTGGCTCAGAATCATGCCCAGATGCTTATGGTTTGTGATCTGTCAGTGATAAGGAACATGGAGTTGGTCTTAACACCTGTATTTCTAAATCATCATCAAATTAGATGAAAGATCCAAGTTGTTGCAATCCTTAGCTTTTTTTATTCACTGCTAACCCTTCTTTTTCACTTCTCTCCTTCCCCACCGTCTTCAAAGTTTTCTGGTTTTGGACTAACATAGCAATGTTGAATGTTCTGAATCTTCTGAACTAGCCCACACAACTCACAAATCCTCTCCTAGACTAACAATGTCTGTGGAAGCCTGTTCCAGCAGCCGTCCTCTGGCATACCTTTATTTTTAGTTCATTAATTCATTTAGTTCATTAAATGTTCTATTGTTGTCATGCAAAAGGTTTTTTTTTTTCTAGCAACTTTCTTTCAATTCATCTGCACTGGAAGCAGATTGGATTTGTAAGTCTGTAATAGAAACCAGCAAGTCACCTGTGGGGGGAAAGCTGAGAGATGAACATTCACAATTTGTTTTCCACTCCCTCCATGTTAAATACCAGATCTCATCTCTTCTTTTGCTGTAGGATTCTCTTGTGGTGGGGAGGAGTGGAGGATTATAATAACAGGGCACGTAGCAGCCACAGAGCACTTGAAGGATGAGTTTAATCACTGTTTGAAACTCTTCATCATCTTTGTTTCTGTCTGTTGAGACAGTTAAGGGAAAAGCAGCCTTTTGTTCAACATTCAGTGCCTCCTTCAGGTGAGGGTTGAGAATGCTCTTCTGCCAGCTCTGATCTTTCAGAGATGTAGGTAACTGTAGGGAAGGCAGAACTTTTATATTCTCGACATAAACATAAAAATCAATGAAGCAGGGGAAGGCAGGGCAGGAGAGAAGTATCACCGAGCTCTGGAAATATCTGTGTGTGCAAGAGGTGGTCTTCAAACAGAAAGCAAGAGTTCCATTTGCAGGAAGGAGTCATCCCTGTGTTTTTGCAGGTCACCATTAGCTACTTAAAGAATAAATCCGTGTTGTTGTGTAATTCAGCTTGACATTTAATCTGCAGTCTGTTTTCCATCGTGACTTTCCCTAGCAGCAGTGTAAAACTTCTGCACCTTCCCCTCAGCTGGGAGCCAGCATTGTGCTAACTTGGCAGTTCCCATCTGCTTTGCCATCGGTTCTCCTCAGTGCTTTGTTTTTGAGCCAGGTGTCTCAAAAGAGGAGCAAGACACGAGTGGGTTATGCCAGTGGCAAGCAAAGAGCGGAGTACTGGTTCTTTGGTTTTAAGCTGTGTCAACCCAAATGTCAAACGCTGCTGAAATGCACTTCTTGTAGGAAGGTAGCATGAACCTGTGTACAGCCTTGATCTGCGTAGGTCTTCTGCCACCATGCTGTGAGGCTGTGTCTTCGTGCAGTGCAGTTATGTCTGGATTGCCCAGACCCTTCGTGCATGAGTGTCTCAGGAACTTAATTAAGAGTTTTGTAGGCAGAAAGCCTGTAAGATCCAAACCTTTTTAGTTTTTTAAACCTTTTTTAGTTTTGATCTGGGTATTACAGCTAGTGCCATGCAAGTAGCTGCTGTGTGTCCATGTTTGTTATACCCAATTAAAAGGAAACCTCAGAAAAATTTCTGCTTGTTTTATCATAAAACAGTTTTTAAAGGAATAGTTAAATATTGTGTGTAATGCTGACTTTCAGTACATAATAATGGTTCAGAGCATTTCTGTTATCTGTGCAACTTTTCTCAAAGTGAGCATAAAAATGCCTTTCAAATGAGCCTTTCCAAAAACAAACAAACAAACAAAAAAAACCCATAAATGCTGGTCTGTCCCAGGACTGCTAAGTTTAAAACAAATCAGCAATTTCCAGAAACAGTGGCACAATACTTAGTATTTTTAATATTCACCAGAAAGGAAATAAAATCTTTCTGATATATCATAGTTTTCAGATAACTTAGGCTTAAAGAGCTTATCTGTGCGATTGAACATCTAAAGCCTTAACAAAGGCTTCAGGAATAACACACTTTTAAGAAGTCACCAATCCTGTTTTCTTCTTTGCTTTAAAGCCCTTTGTCATCAAGGACAGGGCTTGGCTCAAAGGTTTGACTGAACAACTTAACTTAAACTGAAATGCTGGGGTAGTGTGTTTCTTCTTTTGGTCTTTGGAAGTGCTGGCTTGGTTCCCTGTGCTTATTGGTGTAGAGCAGCGTGGTGCCACTGTCATTCCTTTAACTCTGCTTTGGCAGACTTTTTTTTTTTTTTTTTTTTTAAAGCAGCGTATACTGGTGGTTTATGGTATGGGTAGAGTGCATCTCAGGAAACTAGTGCAAAGTCTGGTTTTGTACAAGCAATGTTGGATTTGTGCTAAATACAAATTAAATCCATACCATAGCAAAAGGGGTTGTTTACAGATGTTACATACAATTCATATTTTTAATTGTGTGTATTTGCAAATGTATCACCAACAATTGATGTGTACAGCTGGTGGGCCCTAGAGACTCAGATTTTTTTTTCTCTTTTTTCCAAGTAGGGAAGAAACCTTGTGCTGAGAACTTGCTTGCATTAACTGGTTCATGGAGATACCATTGCCATCCCAGTGCTTCTACATGTAACTTCCATGGTTGTAGGCATCGTTATTCACAGCATGGAACTGATTAAACTCAGTAAACTCAGTCATGGAGCTGTTATATACCATTTCTAGAGTATTTGAAAGCCATTTTCTTCACAGTGTAGTATACAGGTTGGATCTCACAAAGCCTGTGTCTGTTCTGAGAGCTGGGGTAGAGGTGCTGTGCTATCTACCTGGAGGAGCTTAGAACAGCACTGCCAAGAGAAGCCTTCTGTAATGCAAAAATAAAAAATAATAATTAAAAAAAAATCAGTTTATTTGCTTGTTCTTCTGTTGTTGCTGTTTTCTTTTAAAAAGAAGACTTTCCTAAATTTAAGCGTATGTTAGCCATCTCAAAGTTGATTCTGATCCATTAATTGCTGTAAAAATGACAGTAACTTTAACAGGAAAAAAAAGCTCTAAAAACAAAACACAAATGAATTCTTAAAACTAAGCATTTTTATGGGGTCTTTCAAAATGCTTTTTGTACCAGCGAAGTGTCACATGTCAAATTCTGATCAAAGGCTTTTTAAAATGGCAATACTTCAGTGCTTTTGGAAACTAGTTGGGGCTGTCTTTATCTGTTCCTGTTCTGTGCTGCTGCTCTCAGGATAAAGGAATCTTTTTAAAAGGAGCAGAAAAATTATAGTTACGAAATAACGAGTTTTTCCATCTGTGGTTTGAGCTAGATGTGGAAACAAACCCCACTGAAGGCAAAGTGTATGGGAGGGGAGGCGTTTGTTTGCATTTAACAACAAAATGCCCATGTAACCTCTTTGCTATATTACTTCCAGTCTTGCCTGAAATTATTTTTTCAGCTTGTGGTGGAATGATAGGAATAAAGATGCACAGATAGATATTCCTGTGTGCAAGTAACTTCCGGATATGAATGCAGACTCTTGTTTGCAGATGAAATGCTTAAGGGAACATAATAAAGACATTTGTATTATGTAGATGAACGACTATATATGCATGTTATACGTGGAATAGCATATATTAAAAACCTTGAGATTTTCAAGCCAATTAACTATGGATTCATTTTACGTTTCTGTAAAGCAAGTATGTTTTGGATGTCATAAGACTAACTTAAGGTTGGTACATGCACATGCGAGCAGAAGTTAATGTATGAAACATCCCAGGTCCCTCTCTGTGTTTCTGTCTCATACAGATTTGCCTAAAGCAATTTTGAGTTCCATTTGGTCTTGTTTTACAGCTAATGCTGTATTTGGATAGGGAAAAAATAGAAACTTATTTAAAAATAAGTATCTTTGAATTAATCATTTTGAACCACTTGCATGCTGCAAGTAAGGTTAAACAGCTGTATTAAAAACAGTTGGAAACTAACAAATCAGAATGTATATTAGCAATTCGGGTCTCAAGGAATACGTGAGTGATACCAGGTGACATTATTTCTTTGTAACAGTGTGAAGAATTCAAACATGATTTTGAGATTTTTTTTCCTTGTCTTTTGCTTTACACCATACGCTCCAAGAATTTAATTGCTCCTAGGGTGACCATGTATTGTGTTGTCACACTCTTTGTACCATTACAGCACGTGTGTATGAAGCCACGGTGCTGCTATGCATTGCTGTGAATGTTGGAAGGAATTTAGGTCTCTGTTCAGCTTTCTGCTTTTTCCCTGTGCGTGCCTTTGAGGCCTGTGGTGGGATTTGGGCCGTGCGCCTCATGGCAAGGCACACCGTGACTGCTCGTCTGCGTGTAGCTGCCCATGTGTGAAACCTGGGAAGGATAGGAATGGGCCAGGAAAGGGCTGTATATCGGGCTGGCCACGTGCAAGGGGCAGCTAATGTCCTGTAGCCGAGGAAAGCTGCCGCCTTGCTCTGTTGGTAGGAGTGCCTTAGCAGCCAGGCCCATCATCCTTGGACCCACTGGTTCAGAACTTGACTGAGTCAGTGGTTAAATAGTGATTTGTTGGTGTCTTCCCAGCTTTGTGCTTATCATTTCTTCTGTTGTGTCTACAAACAGTGGTGTGAATGCAGATATCTGTGTCTTGGGTCACTGCACCTTAGCTCGCTGCAACAGCTCTGGAAGCCTGGTGATATTTTTTAACACTAGATGCTGGTGGTGCAGCATGAAGTACTTCAGGCCTTTTTCCTGCAATCAAGTCTAGGCTTCCTTCTCACAGCTACACATTTCCTTGTCACCTTGTGTCTGTCAGAAACTCGCAGGCAGTGTTACAAATATTTTGAGAGCTCAGACCAAGGAACAGAGCTCTCAACCTGGTCAGCCTGGGCTGCTTGCCATTGTCTTGTTCTGCATGTGTACCTTATGTGGTTTGGGGTGGGAAGTTACATCTCCCTGTTCTTGTTTCTCTGTTTGCTTATGGTGGAGACAAAGGGTGGGAGATACATATCTGTAACTGGTGGATGCAGTTGTCAAGACTATTCTCTTACCTGTTATGTGTTTGTGGTGTTGTTTTTTTCCCTTTTATTATTTTGCCTGAAACTTGAAATCATCCTCTGAATGCAGGGTAACACTGGCATTAGTCCTGAGAAACGGCTTCAGATTTGGCTGAGAACCGAGTTGTTGAAAAGTGCTGGTGGAGGCTTTCTTTGTGTTACTCTTAATTATCATTTCTTTCCCATTAGCTAGAGACAGATAATTGAACCTTAGCACTGGAAAGAACATTCTGTAGGAAAGAGCCCTGCCCCAGGAAGGGGATGAACTGATGACCTCGTGAGCTGGGCGAGCTCAAATTTCTGTAGCTTTTTCATAAGGAAAGGACAGAAAAAGGACCAAGAACACTTTGAGACTTTATATCCATTCTCTGCTTAAAGAAAGGCCAGGCACATGGAATCTTTTTTTTCCACGATGTTGATTGTGTTAAATGAGACTCACCGTTACAAGTTACACTGATCTAGGTATAAATTTGAGGGATCTGTAAACAGCAGGGAAAATTGAGCCTGAAATAAAAGTGTAGCCAGGCTGTGTTGGCAGACTCTCGGTGGTACATGCTGGCGTGCACATGGAGAGCAGGCTGTAAAGTGCTGAGCTGCTGTTTGGAAATCCCAGCGATGGAATTTGTGGCTGCATCTGCTGTGCCCATCTCCGAAAGGGTGATCGCCTTCTCAGAAAGTAATAATTTTAATATAGGAAGTGGCATTTAGGCTACTGTCATTTTTGTGGTTGATCTTTAAAGAAGCTACTACAGAAAAGAGGCAAAGGCTTTAGAGAGGTAATATGTTCTTTTTATTAAACTGGCTGATAGCGTAACAGAAAGCTAAAAAGTTTTTGAACTTGTAGACTTCTGGACTTGTGTCTCACTCTCATCATCAGCCGGTTTAATGAAAGTTGCCTTTCCTTTTAAAATTTATTTCCTGTACCCTGGTTAGTTTTGTGGATAGCAGCACTTCAAGCATGGAACAGATGGTGCTTTAGAAGCTGGTGCTGCCCTTGGAAGAAACCTATTAACAGTTTTGTTGTCTTTGCATTCCTCCAGGTCGGATTCGTACAAGGAGACAGAGCTCTGGCAGTGCCACAAGTGTCACCTCAACGCCTGCGGATACCCGAGGCCGCAGCCGGGCTAAAGTGGTTTCCCAGTCCCAACGTAAGAAGTGTTTTGTTTCCGGGCGAGGAGAAGAATTTCTTTTGAATTGTGGTAGCATCAGCTGAGAGTTGGGCTCACTTCTGCTGAATAATATCTGGAGTTGTAACAAAATGAATCCCCACTCAGCCAGCTTTCAGTGTAGCTCTCCCTGATAAATAGTGCCCCAAATCTGAGTGCTTAGTTGCTGCCTTTTTTAACCTGTTGTGCAGCAGCACTTCAGGTCATTGCAACATATATATAAAATAATATAAATTACCTGTACTGGGTTTCACTGAGATGCCCTTCATGTCTGTTGCTGGTTGCTGTCCTGGGCTCTTGCCCTGCCGAGCTTCTCCTGCTTATGTTACTGTATTTCTGTATGTGTAACGTGAGCTGTCTGAAGTTCATGTGTTGGCATCAGCTTAAAATAGGGCATTGCCTACTTTGTGCAGATACAGAGGAGATGTTTCTGCTCTGATTCACATGGCACATATGTGCTCTCTGGCTTCCTTGCAAGGCATGATTTCCCCCTAGGAGACATGCAAACAGTGATGCTACATGTTTGTCATGTGTGTCTAAGGAGAATTTTGTCACTCAGATTTTAGGAGAAAATGGGTAGAGGGAAAAACCATGCAAATTTGGAGGACTTTCAAGCTTGGGGAGTAAGAGGCGGTGGGGGTTTGTTCTGGGGACTTGTCTTGCTTTGCACCCTTGTTTAATAGCTCTCCTCTGTTCATGCTGTCACTGCTTTGCTCTGTCTTGCTGGAGGTATGGGGAAGCAGTTAGAGCATTAAGTTAGGCTGAGAGAGCTGAAGATGTATTCAGGATGGGGCTGAATGGAAATCTTTACATCAAGGCCATGAAGGAATTGGGGCTTTGGTTTTCTGATCTGAATTTATGCCTATTGTTTTGAACCCAAAACTGATCCGAAGCCAGAAATGGCCTTTTTTCTTGTGGTGTGATCAGATCAGATGAGACAAGTCTCAGACATATTTAAAGAACAGTTGAGTAGTTCAAACATCTTGGGCTTAATTTTTTTTATGGAATGTCTTATGAGGCTTTAGGACAGTCACATCTGAACCTGCTGTCTTGGCCTAGATTGTGGAATACTGGTTCTAGCCTAGACCATCTAGATGTGATCTTTAATTTCCTAAGCCAAGCACTGCATGAAGTAATTAATGAATTCAAACATAATACGGTTGCAGGACCAAATTTTGCATGCCCACACACTGGTAGCCCATTTCAGTTTTACAGACTGGGCTTGGGGTCTAGTTTACAGCAGAACTTGGGCCCCTGTGTTGGTTGATACATAGCTGAGAAGCTGACCAACCCGGGGAAATGAAGTCAGTTGCATCTGCATGTTAACTCACTGCATTCTGCAGAGGCTTAAGGAGTGACATGTTTGTGAATAAAGCTGTCTGTATTGTGTATAGCATAAACCGCATGCTGAACGCTGTATTGTCTTGCTGTCTTTTAATCCACTTTTTGCCTGTCCTTTCGTCTGCCCTCATAATCAAGGATCCAGATCAGCTAATCCCGCTGGTGGTAAGAAACATTTTCCCTTTCTTGCTTTCTCACGTTATTTCCTTCAGTTTTTTTTAACTGCTAAGCTTTTAGCTTCCCTCACTCTTTCCTGGCTATCAATTAAAAAGCATTTTCTTGAAGTTAAAAAAACAGATGTGTATGGTAAACGATTTATCTTTCTCATAGTAACCAAACATGGTAAGCATACACTGTGTATTGAAGCTGGCTCATTGCAGGGAAGTTCCTGCAGCTTAAACCCCAGGTGCTAAATTCCTTTTCCATTTACTTCAGTGCAACTCCAACAACATCAGTGAGATTGCAGCAGTGTAACTGAGGGGAGTGTTGGCTTTCAGGGTGTAAATTCTGTGATAGAGACTGGCATCTTTCACAAGCGTTCTTGCTTTTTGGGAACCCAGCATAACATACAGTATTGGAGTGCATGATTTGATCAATTCAGAATGGCTTTGCCCAAGAAATTGAAGGAAGTAAATAAGTTAAAATAATACATGCTTTTTTATGGCATTGTCCATCAGCTTAGTAAAACTCCATACCTTTAAATTAAGACAGAACAGCCTTCAACTCTTACTAGTTGTATAAGTGTCTGGGACTGAAATATGTGAGATTTGTTGATGTTTTTTAGAAATAAACCAACTCGAATATTTGTTTAAAACATGACCTTGCCTGAGTATATTTTAGCAACCTTTTTCAGGTATGCTTTTTGTAGTGGTTTTAATTAAGAATTTGAATGCCAGGAATGGTAATAGCAGCAAATTTTCCGTGTCTATTTTATGTACCTAAAGAAGCAAAGAAGGGTTTTTAATCCCATACTTTCACAGTTCTTTGGTTACCTTTTAAGCTTAACATTGCTTAACATGTTTCTTATGATTTAATTACCAAAATGAGATAAACCGAAAAAAATAATGATCTTGTTCAACTCATTGAGTTTGACAGCATGAATATTTCATAGAAATATTTACATTCCAGCTGCAGGAGATGTTGTAAATAAATCTCAGTCAGCAGACTGTCTTGCAGACAACACGGCTTAAAAAAAATGTAAACTTGCCATGGACTATTCAAACAGACAAGGAAAAATACACCAGGCCAACAATTCAACTTTCTAAAAAAATTTCTCCAGCTAAAAAATAACTAAATAATTTATCCTTTACAAGTCAGACCCAAGTAAACCAGCATCTCTACGAATGTGGCAGGGTTACTTGGTTTACCATTTAACATGGCAATCTGCTGCTGGTGAGACAGTATTGAGACAGTATTCTTTTTCTAATTGCTCTTCATTGGATTGTTGTAGGAATGCAATGTCACCACTGCAGCACAGTGTGAAGATGCCTGAGCTACCCTGCAGCAGCTACCTGTGCCAGAAGTTGGCTTTCTGCAGCACAGTGCTCCATGTGGGCTTCTTTTTTTTTTTTTGCTGCTTGATGAGGCAAAGCAGGCTGTGTATTCCATGCTGCTGCAACAAGGCTGCTCCTGGCATCTTCACAAGTTCACAGAAAGCCAGCTGGACTATTCCTGCACTGCAGTGTCTGTGTTGGTCTTGATCCTGACTGGGCAGCACTGTTCATGTAAGCAGGATTGTTGATGTCAGTATTTATTTTTCATGGGCTTTCCTCAGTATTCCTCCTAAAGCCCCTGGGAATCTCTCCGTTTAGTTTTGTTTGTGCTTTAGGTCAGATTATTAGAGCTGATTGTGTTCCATTTTTGCTATCAGAATAAGATCTTTTTAAAAAATTCTGTATTTAACTGTTTTTTTCTTTATCTCTGGTTCTTTCCTAGCTGGTAGCCGGTCTAGTTCTCCGGGTAAGCTGTTAGGAAGCGCCTATGGTGGCTTGAGTGGTGGAACATCCAGAGTTCAGCCAGTGCCATCATCTTCAGAGAAGCGCAGCAAGATCCCTCGGAGCCAGGGATGCAGTCGAGAGACAAGTCCCAACAGAATAGGACTAGGTAAGAATAGTCACTGCAGTGTGCTAAAAGGAGGGGCTTTCCTGTTTATTAGGAAGCATGTATATGTATTATTGTCATTCTTCTGAGTTCTGGCAAGTTAAGGATCTATTTCAAGAAATGTTCTGGTTTTGGTTGTGCTTTCTTGGAGGGTAATTCTAGTTTTCCAGGTTGAGCCATAGTTTCCAAGCAGACCTAAAGCTGTTACGTTGAATTTCAAACACAAGACATGCCATGAGCAATGTTACTAGATCATGCAACAAGAACAGTTGCCATGAATAAACATCACAACAAAAATACCTCATTTGGCACCAGTGGCTTAGTCCTAAGATGAGTTGAGCAATTTTTACAATCAGCTGGAATGAAGGGCGATGAGCACCTTCTGGGATTACTTCAGAAATTTTGCAGCTCAAGTGGTTTGCCTCTCTTGTCCTGAATATCCTGGAGCCACTTACTTAGGTGAAATTTTAGACTTCCATTATTCTGCTTCCAGTATTTTTGTCCTAGTGACAGTTACGTAAATACTTATGTAAATAATTTATCAGCAGGGTAATTTATGTAAAACAGGTGAGTAAGCATCATTATATAGGAACTTTTCTGTCTGAATTGAAGTAAAAAGGTGTTCAGTGTGCTTTGTATCTTCAAAGAATTTACTACTAGAATGAAATTGATTGAAATTGTAGCCTTACTGTTGTCAACTGATTTTTAACTATTGCCTTAGCAATTGTATTTCAAATCTAAGCTACCTTTTTATTTAGAGCATTTTGTTAAAAGTGGCTTATTCAAGTGCATTGAAATGCATTTAAAGCACCTGAGTGTACCTACGGTAATGATTCATAAAAATATTGCATGTTTATTTTGATTATTTTTCCAAATTCAATATTGTTATGTCTGACCTATTCTATGACTTCTGTCTTAATACATTGTGCTTTTCTGTTCACTACTTTTAAAACTTAGTGTTTCCCAAATATTAGAGGCAGTTTTTCTGCAAAAGAACACTTTTGAAAGTGAACAAGGAATGCTGGGTAGTACCAGCACATGTGCTTGAGCTTATAGTCACGTTACGTGGTCTGATTTGAAACAGTGTTTAGCATCTAAAGGGAAATTGCTTTGTATAAAATCCTCACTCTTGGGTTGACTGCTTTCAGGTATATTATGAGAGCCTTGCATTCTTTTGAAAGTGTGATTTATATCTGATTGCTCTGACATGCTCCCTGTGAACACAGACAGTGCTTGTTCCTTGGGAGTGAGAGAGCGCTCTGACGTCTATCAGATGTGACTTCCAGCTGCCCCCCGGGCTGATGACTGACCGAAGCCTGTTCTTTCAGGCTCTCGTGGGAGCCACAGTCTTGACGATTCTGTTGGCTTTACCACTCAGTTGCAGAAATTGTCTCTATTGAATCTTGAAAATGGTAATATTGGCTTGGATGAAGATAATTTTTGCGCTGTCATCTTTATACTGTTATCCCATTGTATTTATGACTTCATAACTTAGTAGCTATAGTATTTTGTTTTCCATTTTATTGCTTCAGTCCCCATCTTTTCTTGGCATTTTTTTCTCATTCATTTCATTTTATAGACTCCCATTCACCTTGGTCCTAAGTATATCAATTGACTTTTTCATCCTCTGGTTCAAGGAAGTGTTTGAGTGCACATATGGCACAGAAATATATGTGCAGTGCTTTAGACTTTGTGGGACTATTGACATATTTTGCATGCATGTGCCTAACCCACGGCCTGAAGCATCCCTTAACTGTGTGCTCATGTTGTCGTGCAGTGGGATTGAACAATCTTGCAGACCAGGCTGTTAGAAATGGGTAACTCCTGGCTCCTGTTCAGAACTCACCCATTGATGCATTGCGTAGTATTTTGCAGGGGTGACTAGGTGTTGCAGCTGGGCCAGTGCTGTGTGTGCAAGAGTAAGCACACCAAATGTAAGTCTGCGTGTGCAGTCAGGCTTTATACAAGCCCCCTACTGGACAATTTTCCTGGCCCCTTGGAAGGCAATGGCAGTGATAAGCTGATAGAGCCTCTGCAAGTGGATGCCTGTAAGCATCAGTAGATTGCTGCCAGCTTAATTTCCGTGCTGACCTCAGGTATCCGTGTGTCTTCTGTTTGCTGGAAGCCTTGGAGCTGGATGCTGTTGGATCCTCAGTCAGCTGTGTGTCCTCCCTGGTATTGTGGTGAAGTGAAGCAGACAGGTACAGTTAGTTATCCAGGACATGCAGCACTTTTATCAAGTAGTTATGCTGCGTGTGTTTATTGGAAAGCGAGAAGGCCGTCCTTGTCTTGCCTCTGCTGGGTGTACCCTGCTCCAGAGCTTTGTATTAGCTGCTTTGGCAGTGTTACCGACTCTCTTTTTTACAGACTCTAATGAAGTGGAAGGTTCTTCCAAGTGGTAGGCTGGAAAACAGGTGAATGATCAAGTTTTGCTGGTAGTATTTGCATTTGTTGGTTTTCACAGGTGTAAGACAGCCTAACTGTGTGATTTAATAATGGTGTGAACCACATCTCCTCTGCCTGTCTGCATAAAATGGGTAAAACCCAGATGTACAGCACGCACCTGGAGAGCTGGGATTTTACTGAAAACAACACACCTTTGTTCCTGTTCTAGGCTTTCAGTCCAGAGCTGGCTGTTGGCTTGTTGTTGGCTTCTGTCTTGCCTACTCCTTTTAATTAATTTTGCTACTCATTTACGTAACTTCTGTTCAGCTTTTGAAGTTTGGGAATTCTGAAATTGAGATTTATGTCTGTCTTGTCTACCTTTGCTGCCTGTTCTGCAAACACAGGCTCTGAGAAACTTGTCTAAATGACAGCACTGCTGGCCCTTAGTTCTAGCAGTGCCCAAAGGAAATGCTCTGAATCACTGATAGCTCACCTTCTCTACACAACACACAAAACATGGGGCAGGTGCCTGGGAGTCCACAACAGACTCATCATTCTGTGTTTTTTTTTTTTTTTTTTTTTTTTTTTTTTTTTCAATCCATTCTTTTTTTCATTTATATCTCTATCCAGTAACATGCAAATCTTTGTTTGACCACTGCTCATAAAGTACACGTTACTGAGTTTTGTATTCCCTCTGTTTGTGGAGTCGATATTGTTTCATCTGTGGCATTGTCCTATTAGACTTCTAAATGCACTTTAACTGCATTAAATTCATACTTCTATTATCATAAGTAATGGAACAAGGATGTACTATGTACATTAATTAAATTTTTTAATCATTCACATCTTCCCCTCTCTAGAGAGCCTTTGCTGGATTTAGTAGGATTGTGTTATAGAGAGATTGACAAAATATTCTCTGTTGAGAGAAATGACTTTGTGCAAATGTGATGCGAAGGCTACCATTATCTACATAGAAGCATGAGACCCAAGAATGAGAAGTTGGCTTCTAAAGAGCCCTCAATTTCAAGCAAGTATTTGTGTGGAAGACTTCAGAGTATTACTTTCACCTGTAGTTCACCTGACAGCTGTTTTTTCTTGTAAACCTGAGGTGGGATTATTGTACTTGTGGACCCTAATTTCATCCACTTCATTATTTAGTCTGTCTTATTACAAGGCCATGTAATTCACTCAGAAGTTTTAGACATGGCGATCTAACCAACTTGGTCAATATCTCATCTTGTATTGTCTGACATCAAAGTTCAGCCATCAGAACCATTAATTCATCTAAGATATTAGTTGGGGTTTACAAATTTGGGAGGGATTTGACAAAGAATCTGGCAGTAGTTTATATTTGAATTTTAAAGCCTAAATATGAAGGTTTCTATTTGGTTCTGTACTGTTTTGCTTGAAAGGATACTAACACACCCAGGGTATAACAGACCATTCAAAATTAGGCATTATATTCTGGTGTGGTTCTTCTCAAGTATATAAATGTTCTTATCAAAAAGAGGAGCCACATGAATGTGCGTGATTCCTTTTCTTGATGAGCCCACAGAAGCACTTAAAGAATTTAAGATATACTCTGGACAATTGTCATTTTTACATACAAAAGTGTTGCAGAGGAATAAACCAGTTTTAAATACCTGGATTTTATTTTTTTTTAATTTACAATTTAAATACATGAAATTTAAATACCCTTTATAAAATTGTAAAATTCAAATCCTTAATGTTAAGTAACCTTCTTAAGGGTCTAGTTCTGTTTTTCCTTCTTGGACAAAACTTCAGCTAAAGCCAATGGCATTGCTTTTCACTATGAAAGCAGCTTAATATTCTGTTTTCTACCGTGCATTTGGCCAAATGAAGACTGCATATGAGTTTGTGACACAGCTGACAGGCAGGAGCCCAGTAGGCTGTGGGAAATTGAACATTGGTAGCTGCCAGACCACAGATAAGCCCTGTTGATGCAGGGTTTTGTAAAAGTAAAGAATATAAAGGCTCTCCTTAAGTATGCATGTGTTGCAATATGCATGCATATAAAACCATAATTACAAGGTTTTAGAAATGTTTGAGGATCAGAAGTTAGCATTCATTTAAAAAAAAAAAAAAAAAAAAGAGAGAAAAAGAAACTCTTAAAATTCAAACCACTTTTTACCTTTCAGGTACTTAGGATCTTGATTTCCCCCATTATTTTTAATTGGGGAAAAATCTCTCTCCAAGTCTGTACAATACACTTTTTTTTTTCTTAGGGTATTTGTTCATGACAAAACTATACTTGCAAAAGCCAAATCTATGCAAGATATTATACTGGTACTGTGACTTATGCATTTTTTAATCTGGTTAAAAGAGCTTTTTCTTTGTTCCAGAAGGGTGTTTGTCTTATCTTATAATTAAGGAAAAAATCTTCTGTAAGGGTTTCTTTTACCTCCATCTGTTTTGCATGCTTTGTAATTGTAGAGCTTCCCTAAATGATTGAAGATCTCCTGCTCTACTTGAATGACAGAACTTAGGTTGTTTAAGAAAAAAGGATACCGTCAACCAGACATTTAATACTGCTGAAATTTCACCTTACAAACACAGCTCAGCGTGTAACGTAGTCGGTTTGTAAGGGCCTGAGCTGGCTGCTGCAAGTGATAATTACTAATGTAATAATTACCATAACTAACAGAAATGTGACTTGACTTTGAGCTTTTCTGTCCTCATTAAACTTGTTCACCTTCTCTGAAACTCTCCATGCTGCATGCTAGCACGGAGCAGTCGTATCCCCCGACCCAGCATGAGTCAGGGGTGCAGCCGCGATACCAGCCGTGAGAGCAGTCGAGATACAAGCCCTGCTCGGGGCTTTCCTCCACTTGGTGAGTACACGTAGGCATTGGAGCTCTAAGGGTCAATTTTTTTCCTTTCCTCCCCCCCTTGTTCTTATTGCCCTTTCAAGATGCTGCCAGGTGGAATGAGCTTGTTTTCTGTCCTCTGTTGGATTCCTGACACAATCCCTATTTCCAACCCTGTTTCCCTTCTGTTTTCTTCTGCATGCTTCAGTTCTGATTCGCAGTATTTTATGGTTAGAATGAAAATAGTTTAGCCTGAATTGTATTTTTCAATTTCATTAAATCAGTTTGTGTGGGGCTGCTGTGCTTCACTTTACAGCACTGATGGTAATCTGTGGGAGAGCAAGCCTTTATTTTCTAGGTCACAGTGAAGTAGTCAGTAGCATCATAGTCTATTGTTGGGTAAATTTATTCATGATCTGGTTTTCTTAAAGCTAAGTACAGCAAAAGTTTCATTTCTATTATTAGAATTTAGTAATCCTACAATAAAGAGGTGGAAGCTCTCTTTTTGTAGAGGTTTTATACAACGTCAGTCATGAATTTAACAAGTTGCATGTGCAGGAAGCTTTCAAGCACACTAAAATCGTGGAAAAGATGAAGTTTTAAAGGAGCATCATCATGCAGCTTAAGTGTACAGTACAAATAGAAAATCTCATTACACTTAACATATGCAGAAGTTTTATTCTGCACAGGGCTGAAAACAGAATAGTTAATGTTTCTGATCAAATGTCATATCATATATATTCAACCAAATACATTGCTTGTTGTACGAAATATTTGTCATCTCAGACATAATGAAATGTAGTTTATCTCCAGGCCCTTTTCCTTTACATAGTAATTTCATAGATGTGCATGTGGTATTAAAAGTGAGAAAGAAGCTCTTAGAGATGTGGTCAAGATTGAAGAATTTATTACAAGATTTATTTTGCACAGAGACAAAATACAGCTATAAGAAGTAATGTCTAGGTAGCATTTTGGGCCTAATTCTCCAACAAATCAAATAGAGAAGGTTATGAAAAATACGAACAGATGGACAAAAATTTCCAATTTGGTTCTCATAGTTAAATATTCTGTATTTTGCATAATTGTTTAAATCTACATAGCTATTGTCATTCATGTGTTCATCTCAACTTCAAATGCTATCAGTGGAGAGGCTCATTGTCTTCATCCATATGAAATCATTGGCAAAATTCCCATTGACTTCAGTGATGTAGAGTGGAATCTTCAAGAGGCTTCTGGGTTCAAAACTTCATTTAATCTATTGAGCTATGAAATCGATTTGCTTTATCTGCATTTATCACAATTTTTGTTGAGAAATGAGTGGAGTAGTACTGAGAACTGCATTCATAGCTCTTTTTGGTAGTTTAATTAATTTTTTTTGATTAAATGAAGCTGATTTAATACCAGAGCCATGAAGGGGTGGTAAATATGCTTGTTTTTATAGTTACCTGTCTTGTTTCAGTGAGGCTGTTTTCTTCACCCAGTGTGTGTGTAGGCATGTGGATTTCAGGGTTAACTTGTTAATATTCTATTATTGTACTGTCTCTCTTCTATATTAGTGAAAATACGTTAATTGAGATACAGTCTTCTGGGCCTTTACTCTGAAAAATAAATGCAGTGTACCAGAATCACAGTTGGTGTGAATTTGGTGCACCACGGGGTCTGACTTGTACACTGAATATGAAATTTCAGTTACAGATGTCTATTACAGTGGTTGCAACAAATTTCGTTGTGGGAGGAGGAGCATTTCATTTTTAACTAATGATATTTAATTATCTGAAGATGATTGCATTTTTAGAAATGCAGATGTTAGAGAAGTAATTAATGGAAGGGAGGATTGAAAGTGGGGAGAAAGTATCAATATAATATTATGCCAGTATTGTTGTTATCCTGCTGTCTTTTTTTCTTGTGTTTTCATTGAAATGCTGCAAGCTTCAATGTATGTCAGCTTAATTTTGTAACTTGTAATTCATCTCACAGAAATGTGTGTGTATATATAGCAATTTCAGCTAAAACAGGACAATTCCACTACAATATTTTTAGAATCCAGTTCATCTTATGTTAATGCTGGAATAACTTAATATAAGATTAACTTTATGTACGTGAATTATACTGAAGCTAGTTATATGTAAATGACAGTATTCTTGCATTTAGCACTATTATGATCAGTGTCAACACTGACATCCTGGCCTTGCAAATTGCTTATTTTCAAGGCTGCTGTGCAAATAGGCATGGCTAAGCACCAAACACGTTGCTTTTGAAGTTAGGAAACACCAGCGAAGAGTCACTGTACACTGAGTCTCCTTGCAGAGATGTGATTTTTTAATTTTTATTTTATTATGGCTCTTCCTTCTTGGGCCTTGATCTTGCAGTGACAGCCACAGAGGCACAGTTGGATGGCGCAGAAGAAAGCAATCGCAAGCTCAGAGTTCTGCTTGTGAGGTTCAGTCTGTAATCCGGCACTGATCCTGGAAATGTTCCTTAAGTTACAGTGTCAGTGGGATCGTTTTCTTGAATAAACGCATGTGTTCTACATATTTAAAGACCACATTGCATATTGTGTAGAGCTCTTAGCCAAGCTGTCACAGCTGGGAGAGACCTTGAATTTTCTCATGTTGCTAATTTCTCTTTCATGTTATATTAGTATTTGTTTGCAGATGCTTTGCATTACACCTGTTCTATTGCACATGTATATGCACTACTGACAAATCTTATTTGTATTACATGGTGATTTGGGTTCATTTTCTCAGTTTCTTGACAGTATTAGTCATGATGTTAAAGCACCAAGGCCTCCAGTGAGTCTGATGACAAACCGCTCACACGGGCAGAGTTTCTTGGGTCAGTTGCTTTGAGTTAAGTGAGCATATCATTGCTAGACACAGGCAAAAACTTTTTTGAGAAGCTAAATTGCTGAAATTCAGAAATGGCTGGGCTTCCCATTTGCCTTCATAAGTATCTCACCTTTATGCTGAATCCAAGAACTGAGAATCTCTCCAAAGGCATTTTGTAATTCATTGCTGCTGACAGTTGGGAATTGAAGTGGGAGCTATGTTTGGCTTCAACTTTTGTGCTACTGCCTGCTCTGTTGCTGTTAACAGTTTGTTTACAAACGGGGTGATTCTAGATGCTCCCACGTGCGTGTTCTGATCAATATCTGTGTAGGCACATAGGTATATAATTAGAATAAAGAAATAATATGCAAAATTTGTTAAAGCAAGAGACCATCGGTAGTAGCAACAGCTACAGTATGAATGTTTACTTGAAGGAAAAAAAAAAAAAAAGCCCAAACCAAAGCACCTAATGGGCAGTGGTTGAGTGGCCTCCCTGTATGACTCCTTGCACTCTTCCTACTTCTGTGGTTATTCATTCTCTTTGTAAAAGTTGTTTTCTTGTGCACAGGCTCCAGTGTTTTGGAAAAATGCTGCAAGCACAATTTCTAATCATTTATCATGGCTTCACTGTGGGGTTTAGATCAGACAAATCTAAATCCTGCTCTGTGGTTATATGCTCCACGTTCTCATGGTGTCATCTTCCAGACCTGTGCTTCTGGAATGGGACTGATGCACACTGGTTTTCTTTGCTGAACTGCACCGGGTTTGGAACAGTTACAAATGAGTTTTGTCATGCATCGTGTTTATGGTCATGGGGGAGAGGGAGGAGAAGCTACAGACGGAGGTATCACTGTGGGGCTTGCACTATATCTGTTATGCATTCATATACAGCGTCATTTCCCTGTCGCTACGAGACACGTTTACTGGTAGTGGTCACTTGCATCCCCCTTGGATTGTGGCATTTTCTGTCTTGGGTTAAATGTATGTTAATCCTGTGGGTGTTGCCATTCCTTCTACTTGCAGCTTCTCGACGTCATTCCAGGTCCACTAGTGCTCTCTCCACTGCTGATTCTGTTGGGCAGTCAGGTGAACAAGCGCTAACTGCATGACTCTGCTTCTTATATGTAGTCTTGTTTTACACCATTTTAACATTTGCTGTCATGTGCATCAGCCAGCACTTGGCATGTGCTTCTCACCGCTGTGAGGCTTTTTGTTCTGTTCTGTTCAACGTGACTTTTTCTTTTGAATTTCTTTTATTGAATGTTTTTTAATTTTGTGTATTATAGGAACGTTGTGAGCAGTGTTTAAACAAAGGGTGATCATCCAGGGCTTTCTCAATTCTCCTGTAAATTGGATCAGTTGTATAGCATGGGCTAAATCCCGAATGATGCAGAGTCCTTGCAATTTATGTTTATATTTCCTCTTAAGCAGTGTAGCAGTTCCCAGTGTTTAAGACCGGATCCCAGTGGGTCTTAACCCATTTATTATGAAATTTTTCAGACTCCAGTCTCTGTTAATGGAAGTGCTTTGCAGGATCCTGTCCAAAATTCACAAAAGCAGCAAGAATTAAGCACCTGACGAGCTTTCAAAATGAACTTTGGAGTATAATACATGATCCATTCTCCACATAATACTGAATACCTTATCCAAAGAGCATGGAAGCTGTGGGGAAAAATGCTTCCATTAATTTCATGGGGCACTGCATCTGGAGATTAATGCATCGATATAATGAGAAAAATCTGCAGATTCCAGTTGCCTTGTTCCCCACCCCAGTGCTGGATTTGCAGTTGTGCAGTTCCTGAAGCTCCCTTGAAATCAGGGTATTTCACTAGAAGTCTTAAAAGTAAATTGAGGGCTGCTAGTTTGGGGTCAATGGGAACTTAATTGTGGGGACAAAGATGATGTAGAAGATGAATGAGGGCTTCAGTGTTTGCTCGGATGCTAAAATTGCATAAGGAATTAGTGACAGTAAAAGTTACTTAATTAACCCCCCTCAGGTAGGGAGTGAAAAATATTCTGTTTCTCTTAAGTGCAGTTAAATTGTGTCAGTTAACTAAAACTTTCAAAAACATTTCTCTTATCAGGTAATTGCAGAAATGATGCAAGCAGATTTGACTCTTGCATTTTTCAAAGCAGCAATTAGAATGTGAATTAGAAAGTGCCAAATTCAGGGGGGAAAAAAGAAGTTTGTGATTTTTCACCAAGTAACAAGTGTAATTAATCTATCTAGGGAGACAAGCAAATGTAGTCAGAGCTCACACTGCCCAGCTTATATCTTGACGTTAAGATTGGGCTTGCCTATACTGGTTATTCCTGGAGTCAAATGTGTCCCCATCCCTACGTTAGAGATATGCTGAGGTCCCTCCTAAGATCTAATTCCTGCATTCAGGTGTGGCAGCAGTGTGGGAGAACCCCAGGGTGACTTTGGGTGTTGTGAATTCAGACATCACTGAAAGATGTATTTAAAAAAAAATCCTGATAGCTATGGGGTCAGATAAAAGTCAGCATGCCATATTATACTTACTCAATTTGATTAAACAGCTTCATTTTATTTTGTGCTGGGTATTTAAACTGATCTACAATTGAATTACTTTGTCATTCTGTTCTTCATTTAAAAACCGAAACAACAAAAAAACAAACTATCTTCCCTTTTCTAATGTAATGCTAAATTAACGTGAAAACGAGTAACAATGGTATTATATGATGCTATGTTACTTCAAAGCTATAAAGCCAAATTCTGATCTCAGGACGGCTTGAGTAATGTCATCTAGTTGGGTTTAAACATAAAACTGAGTCCAGAACTTTGCAGCTCTCGTACTATACCAGGTTTAATTTGCACATAGGAAAGTACTTGTCTTCTCTACATCGTTATAGTATTCATCTCTGTAGCACTGACTTCAGCTTCAATCTGACTGAATGCATTGCCATGTTCTCTGTGCTTCCATTAAGAGTATACAGATCTTTCCACATTAGGGATGAAGTGCTGTTTCAACTAAATATTGGAAACAATCTTCAACCCAAGTGCATTAAAAAAGGGGATAGTAATAACACACACAACTTTTATTTCTTTGTGAAATGTCATGATTTGATTACTTTTTTGGCAGTAGTTTTAAGATGTTTGTTTTTGTTTTTGTTTTTTTTCCTCTTGTAATGTGTTTTGTAGAAAATGTGCTTTTGTTGTAAATCAGAAATGTCTTGTCTGGTTGCATAGCTGGGAAACAGTAAGTTTTGCTAATGTTTCTGAAATACATGCTAATCTACATTTTTTTTTCTCAGTAAAATATTTTAGGTTTATCAAATCTTTCTTATTTTCCCCTCAGTAGCTTAATCCTTGCTCTGACATACTCAGGTACAGCTTTAAAGTTAGGATGGGAGACTGGCAAGCTTCAGTCTCAGATTTAACTGATGCAGGTCAGTATGAGCTGATTTCCCTAAGAGATCTCAGTGCAGTAGGCTTCTAAAGAGCCTTATCTTATCACAAAGCTTCATGCTTTGTGGTAAGTTTTTGAAAATAAATACAGTGAGCTGCTGAATATAATGTTCATTCTTGTGGAAACCCACAATTAGTTACGTATCTTAAGAAACAGTCATTTTCCTTCATAAAATTAAATATAGATGAACTAATAAAAGACCTAAGAGACTTGATCCCTCTCTCTGTCTGCTTGATGACTGCATTCAGTGTGGGTCAGCTGAAGGTCTTGATTTGTTCACCTTTGAAATTGCTGGCAAAACTTTTATTGGCAGGTGACAAGGGTTAGGTGTGTCCCAGGAGTGAGCAAAGACAGCCCCTGGTAGAAGCAAAAACTCTGCTGAAAACCATCTCTTTCTGGTTAGAGACGAGCCAGGAATCCAGAAATAGTGCATCTCATCTCCTGTAATTCGCAAGTGCCACGCGGACAGAGCCTGCCCTGTGATCCTCGAGTCGCTGATTCTGCCATGTCCCTGCTAGTGATGGCTTTCTGAATTTGGCTTTTGCTCAAAGATACTCATTTCAGTAACATTTCTCTCAGACTCTGGGCAAATGATGAGTAAGCTAATTAATACTGGGAATGTAAATGGCACTTTGGACCCAATCCTGTTGCTTTGGATGCCATTGAGAGCTTTGCCATCAAATTCAAGGGGAGAAAGATGGTATTGTTTGATTAGGAAAAAAAAAATAAAGCAGTTTTGGTTTCTCAAAACTTCAAAATTGTGTTTCAGTCCAATGTACATTTAAGCTGCTTCACCAGAACAGTAATAAAACAAAAATTGGAGTCACTTCACAAACAAATAATAAGCCTTTTATTTTTATTCTGGGGGGCATAGGGTGATATTCTACTGGTTAATCAAGCCTTACAACATAAAATAGGCTAATCTGTTGCTGCTAATCTCACGTCCTTGCCTGAGAAAAAGCTGCAGGATGGATGAGTGCTCTGGTATTAACATGTCCTGACACTGGGCACGATTCTGTTTCTCTGAAGTTAATGAGAAGTCTTCTGCTCATTTCTCAGAGAGACAGACTGGGACCTGCATGTCTGCCTCCGACATTAAAATAAAACTGAAACAACTTCTGTTAAAAGGAAACACAAAATAGATACCCTTCTTCCCAGCTTAAAAAAAATAAAAAAGAAAAAAAGAAAAAGAAAAAAAAAGACATGCCCCGAGGACCTGGAATTGTCTCTGGGACCCACCAAACAATAGTTTATTTCTTGCTGTCATGGCAGACTCCGTAGAGTTGTGGATAAAAGAGTCTTTAATGAAAAAGCACTGAGAGTTCCCAGAGCCTTTGGGGAGTGCTGCTCAGACACCTGATTAGGATTCCAAGTGAATGTGAATTCATTTAACAGTCCCTTTCAATGTTGTCTTTTGTGCAGACCGGTTTGGACTCGGACAGCCAGGCAGGATGCCTGCTTCTGTGAATGCCATGCGAGTCCTGAGCACAAGCACAGATCTGGAGGCTGCTGTGGCTGATGCACTGGTAAGAGGAAAAATACAAAATGCTTCCGACACCGGAAAGTGGCTTAAAGTTACCTGTACGTACGTTCTCCTCTTTCTAAGTAGCTTTGTTCTGAATGTGCCAGTGTCTGATGCTGTAGAGTTAGTTACCTTGTGTTGTGTCGTGTTTGGGTATATTGGCAGCAGCATTCGTTTCCTCGTTCCACCTCAGTTCTCCGCAATTAACAAACAGACTGACGAGGCTCAATGCTGGAGCTGCGGGATGGGTTGAGTCAGCTGTTTGGCTTTAACTTTGCTGTTGGAAGACGTATGCAGCAACATAGGAGTGCTCAGTGCCTGTGGTGAAGGGATTTGCATTAATTTCATTAACTGCATGAGGATTTTGTCTGGAAAACGCAGTGTTCTCTTCTAGTGTCAATTCTGGATTCAGTTTCAAGAAGAGTTGAGAGCTCTGCCACTTCCTGCTCTGTTACTTGCACCCGGCTCATAGCTTGGCTTGTCTGTAGCTGGTACCATCTCATGCAGTTAAACTGAAGTGTGTTTGTGTAGTGTGCTCCCAGTGGTTCTAAACATTTGGTGATTTATTACCATTTTTTAACTTTTATTGTCCTGTATAATCTTATTGTAGTATAAAATCTCTTGGGCAGAACCCAGAAAATGTATTCTGCTCTTCTGAAGATGGGTGTTATCACAAGCTTTTGCATTTGTCTCGGGGGGAAAGAAAGTGTATAGAGGCAGGTGCAATTATTCTACAGGATTGTCTGGGTACCAGTGTACCTTGGGTCTTCCTCAGCTCTACACCTGAGCTGAGGGAAGGATTTCCTGGTGTATCCAAGGCAGATACCTCAGATCTTCCCTCAAGAAAAAAAAAATATTGCCCCATAGTTTGTGAAAGATGCTCTTCTTTCTCCATTTCCTAGTTTACTTTCTCTGATGATGGCTAACATCATTTGCCTTTTTGTATTTGATTGTCAACCAGCTCACGTCGCTTCCTTTTCTAGAGTATTATTAGAGTACTCAGAGAAGTGTCATTAAAAATAAATAAATCTCTTTCCATAAGAATAAAACAGTGCTTGTGAATCATGCAGAGTTAGGACAGCATATCACAGATGGTTCTGTTACTTCTAGGGGGTTAAATTTTTAGCTGAGCATTTTCATTACCAAATTCAGCGGCTTGTGTGCCAGTTTCTGCTCTCAGCACCTCAAATTTGCCACTGTAGTTTTTCACAGCATAATTAAAGGTGATGGTTTGCCTGTGTAAATGAAACAAGACCTTATCCCAGAATGTGAACTGCTGGTGAATACTGGTTTCTTGTGGGAGAAGAGGATCACGGTGGTGTTCCAATTCACTGCTGGTCACCAAGATCTCTCGGTGTGACTTAATCTGCAGCCATGCTTATGGAGTTGTCTTTTAAATATTGTACTCTTTTAAACTAGGTAACGTTATGCTGCAATGTTAAAATCTTATTTAAAGAGTTAAACATTTAGAAGGGAAAGCTTTGAGTCTAGCTGGAGAGTAAGTAGTTCTGTTACCTTGGCTGATCAGTCTAAATTGGTATGATCTCAGGGGATGCGATACGATCTTATTTACCCCTTCTTTCCCACCACCCCAATTTGTTCTTCCTTAGTTGTCTTCTCTCAACAGACAATTTACAGAGCTGGTTTTGGGCTCCTTTTGAGAGAGTAGTGTGGTGCCAGCTTTTACCCAGGAGCCATGTTCTCAGACAAGTATTATTTTTCCTCCAGTAGGAAGTGAAAAGAACTTCTCCAGAGATGGCCTTGGCCAAATACTCAAGTTTAAACAAAGCACACAGCGGGTCATTCTATGCCCTCTGCTCCGTGCATTACAGTTCTCATTGGATCCACTGCTTCTGTTCAAGAGCTGGACTTGGCCTAAAAGCACACTGTCTATACTGTGAATCAGTGCTCGGATCTGTCAGAAAAGCTCAAAGGGTGATGGAAATTTCGGCATTAAGGCCTTTAAGTCACTGGTGCCAGCCAGGTTGTCTTTAAAAGAGCTAAGCTTCAAAAAAAGCGCAGTGTAAGAACTGTGGGATGAAAGAGAATCTGGTTAAGTGAAGTTGATTAAATGTGCTGTATTGTAGATAGTGGTTCCTTGACATCAGAATTTCTTTAAGATTCTAAAATCTAAAGCTAGCGATAACGTGTAGGGAAATAAATCACTCCCCAAGACTGGTCTCTTTCAGGAGCAATGTTTCTGAAAAGCAGGCAGAGAGGTGCTGCGTTTAGATCTGCCATCTGAAATTTATTAACAGATAATTTCACTTCCAAGCTCTCTAATAGAAACTGTAGGATATATGTGTTAGTGCAGCAGATAGGAAATAATGCCAGGCGTTATTATACCCACTTTTATTTTGCGTAAACTGTGTTTTTTTTAATTTGCTAAGACACATTTGCTATACATTTTTGTTGCAAAAACAAAAACCCTACATAAGCTTCTGACATAATTCTCTATGCTTTTTCCCACCCTTCAATATTTTCCTGCCTCTACAGCTGTTAGGAGACTCCAGGAGCAAGGTACTAGTGCTTTCTTGACTTTTTATTTCTACTTTCAAACTTTCCCCAGCCTGTTGCTAACACCCATGATACTGCACTTGAGTTAATTTCTACGCTTCATTCCTGCAGTCCTAGTGGAAGCAAAACTCTGCTGGCTTCACAAGTCTGAGAACTGCAGGACTGGACACTGGAAGGAATTCTGTAGCAAACACTGTAGAATATAGGCAATCTTCTCTGATACATGGTTGTATCAATCCTGTTCTGTCAATGTTCACTTAAGAGTTTACTTTGTAGTATACAATTTGTTTTGCTATCAAAATTACTGTAACATCCATTCTGTAAGTACTGAGGTTGTTCAAGATGTTACCTAAGGGAATTAGGTCCCCTTATGCCATGCTATGGAAATGAGTGGGATTTGATTACTCAACTCCCTTAGGAACCTCTGTTTAAAAAACAAACAAACAAACAAAAAAACAATCTTGCCCAAACTAACAGAGAATTGTGATGGCCTGTATCCCAGTGCATTTCTAGAGTCACTTCACTATCAATATCAAAGTGACTGTGCATGCCAGCACAGATTCCTTCAGCTTTTTCTTCCTTATCTTTTTTCTTGAAATAGAGATTGTATGGTCACAACCTGTAACAATGAAACTGACCTTTATTTACAATAAAACAATGTGTTTCATTACTTGTAGCTAATTCCTCTGGGCATAAGTATCTAGTTCTTGTGCTGGGGAAGGCAGTCCTTGCTCCCCCATTCATTTTAATATTCTCACTGAAATCACTGGGATCTGTCTTGCTCTACTGAGAGAGGTAAGCAGGCAGTGCTCGGTGACATCTATCTATATACATGTATGCCACTATAACAATAGCATTAATCTTCCTTTGTTAGTAGTTATAGATAGAACACTTTTCATTGGGAATTGATGTAATTATATATAATTTACTTACACTGAGTTTCCCCTCTTCCAGAAAAAGCCTGTGAGAAGAAGATATGAACCCTATGGGATGTACTCAGATGACGACGCTAACAGTGATGCATCAAGTGCTTGCTCCGAGCGCTCCTATGGTTCCAGGAACGGGGGCATTCCGCACTACCTGCGGCAGACTGAAGATGTGGCTGAGGTCCTGAACCACTGTGCCAGCTCCAACTGGTCTGAAAGGAAGGAGGGGCTCATAGGTCTTCAGAACTTACTGAAAAGCCAGCGGACGCTGAGGTGACCTTCGTAGCTTTGTATTGTCTGTCATTCAAGGGAGATGGCTATAGCCAGAAGTCAGTATATGTACTTGCCTCGTGTAGACATAGCACCTTTAACAGCTGTGAAAGTTGTCTCCACAGTGTGGGAGTTAATTACTTTCAGAAAGAATTTAGCTGTCATCACTACTGTTTGTGTGAAATTTGTAGTAGTAATGTAGATGGGACTCGGGCATATGGTTTTCTGTGCTCTGCCTTCTGCCTCCTGTTTGTTGCAGCACAGTGAGATTTCCCACAATGATGGCAATGTAAATTTACTCCAAGGGTGGTACTATTTTTACATTAGACCATTTGAATCTTCAGTAAATTTTCTTTCCCAGCAGCTTAGTTGGTGAAGCAAACACTTCATTATTCTAAAAACCACTCAGGGTGTGTGTATTTCAAAGATGAGATCAAATGATGTTCTCAGTGTGTTGGGTGTTCTTTGGCTCTTTATGAGGGCTGAGTTAGGCATAATTATTTGTGACTCTTTGTGAGCACATCAGGTTTAATTATTTGTAACTCTTGAAAAATCTTATATCAGAAGCTTGAGTCTCCTGTAAATGGTGTAATTTACAATGTAGAGGGAAGTTTCTTAAGGCAATGAAGTAGGTGTACCAACTCTGAAACTGTAGTAGGAGAGAGACATTTTGACCTTGTAGAAAGCCAAATAAACCCTTCAAACACCTTTGGCATGACACCCATTAAAACAGATCTTAGAATTACGCAGTAGTCATAGGGAAACTTCACACAGCTATGTCATGCTAGCTATAGACACCAAATCACATTAACTAACTGGCTTTCATGCTACAGACTTTTTACTCTTAAGTTTATGGTGAAAGAATTTGGAAACAAGTTGCTTCTTTTGCTCCCTTGAAGATAGCATTCACAAATAGCTCTGACATTTTAATTTTTGTTATGAATATTATAAACTTAATATACGTTTTTTATATAAAACTTAAATTATGACCAAGTTTATAAGTGATTGTCGAATAGCTTACTGCCTACCTTCTTAGATTTGTGCAATTGTTTCAATTTTAAAAGGTCTTCACAGTAGCTGAAAATATTTTACAGCCTTTGTTAACAGGCTGAATAAAAATGCACTGAGAGCTAGTCTAGAAAGGTTATTCTCCTGCCATCATAAATACATTCTAGCACTTCCCATGATGTGATGCAGTCCGTAAGTGGGAAGCACTTCAGGTTTTTAATATAGTAGTTAGAATTCTTAGGTCAGGCATGCCTTTTGATGTGGTCTGTTTATGAGTATTTTAAAAAATACTTCCTACATGAATGCTGTCTTTTTTCTTTTTCCTTTGTTTTTAACAAGCTGTCTGAAAAAACTGTGGCACCTCATATACTTGCATGAAAAAGTTGGGTGAGATTCTTTTTTTGCCACAGAAGTGCAAGAGAATAACCAAGGTTTTGTATGTGCTGGGTGATAATTCCAAGGCAGGAAATACTGAGAAGATTGGGCGATGGACTGTTTATCCACATTAGTAATTCTTAGCAGAAATGCCAATAGAACCGAACTGTTGTTTTCATTTCTGCTGGTTGCAGTGTTTGAACTGTGCTGCTGTCACTAGTCCCTTAAGCTAGCAAGTTTTCTTGGCATCAATCCTGAATAGTTTATAAACCTTTCCCAGAAACTACACCCTGCAGAGTTGTTTTTTTTTGAAAATTTGATACTGTTTTTAGTTCTTTATATTTCCTTTCAGTTTGCTTTTGTTCTGCTTACACCTTGGCTCAGGGTTGTTTTGGTGTCTGTACTAATGATCAGATTGCTTCATCGTGTTCTCACGGCATCATGGAGAACATCACCAAGGTCATTAGTCCAAGTGGCAAGTCTGTCTGTCTGTAATTAAACCTGATATCTTCTGTTGTGGTATAACAAATTTAACATAAAGCAGTGATGTGGCTAGGTTTTCTTTAGTACTCGGATCTGAAGGATCCTGTGTTAGCAGTGAATTATATATCCAGAAAGATGAGCTTGCAAAGCTCACACCTATCCTCATTGCTTCATATGGCTTCGTGTGGCCTAGTTCTCTGAGGGTTCCCCAGCCAGGCCTTCCGAACAACACAAGGCCAACAAGTCCCTTAAGGAAATGTTATTCCACTGCTTTTTTTAGTTTAGCGCTTGCTTTGTCACCTCAGCAAGATTTTGGAAGACAGATGCTTACACATGCGGTCTTCATATAACCCTTGTCCCCAAAGAAATTTCATTAAAGTAATAAATAGTTCATTCTGAGAGCAGCAGTCTGCATGAAGACAGCATGGCAGGGCAGTTGTTTAGAGGCAGTGCAGTCTCATCCTGAATGAAGCTGGCAGCTTGCTTTGGCATTGTTACGAGGACTTTTTCTTTACATCAAGCTCTTGGGCAGACCATTGTCTTTGTGCCATTTTTAAATTTGATTAGACTTTCACACACAAATCTATTTGAAAAATACATTGCTATGCTATAAAGTATTATAACAGTTTACAGTAACAACTTATTACTATAAACAAGCTAACATGAAACAGTTATAAACTATTCACATTCTGGCTATATATATCTGAAAATATATAGGTGAAATGTAAATTAACATCTTTCTGGATGGAAGGTATATATAATCACAATCTAAGCAGCTCTCCTCTGAGCAATCAGTGTGCATTTCAGTAGTTACTCTGGTTTCACAGTAGTTGCAAAAAATACCTAATCACATCCATAGTACGCAGGAAATGTTACCTTATTGCTCTGTTTTCATTTGGACAGTAAACAAGAAAAATTTCGGCATTCTTTGGCAGTTTGCATTGCAGCAAGAGTAGGACTTGTGTTTTTCAATACATTGCTAATAAGAGCTGTGGCACCAGTTTTGCATTTGACTCAAGCGTGGTATCTTACAAATAGATCACTCTTTACTAATTGTGTAAAAAGAGTATTACTGAGCACCTAATCTCCTACTAATAGTAAAGTAAGTTTAATGATCTTCTGATTTAGTAGGTTGCATACTTGATAGATTGTCTTCAATTTCTATATATTTCTCTGCTCTCAGTCTCTGGAGTCAGTTCTGCTGTTAATACAATGCAATTCTAGACTGATTTCATTGAAGCTACTGAGAATTACTAAAATATATATGATTAGTATATACCCAAATAGCATGGAAGTTCTGGTTTCACTTGAAAAACTGAAATACCTGACAGAAAAGAAGCCTGACAAACCTATTCCTAAGCTGCAAAAGCACAGTTTTTCTGTGCATTAGCAACCTTGATATGCATGTATGCAGAAAGAAAATGTCTCCCAAGTACTCCCTTTTCAAGTTCTCTTCTGCAATACAGACTATAGAAGAAAATGGAAGCAACAGAAAATAAAGTGCCTGGCTTCATGAGTTTAAAACATGTTTATTGCATTTCTTGTCATAACCCTGGTGATCACAGCAGGTGGAATGCCAGTTAAGGCTTCACCTAGATAGAGGGTTTTTAGAAGTGTGACTTAAGTAATGTTTAAACAAACAGAATCAGATCTTTCAGCTGTTACTATTTATTAGCTATTTTTGGTAACTAGAGCTTTATCATTAATATTATTGTCTTATTATGTATTTTAGCCGAGTCGAGTTAAAAAGGCTATGTGAAATATTTACTCGCATGTTTGCTGACCCTCACAGCAAGGTAAGATCACAAAGGCTGGTTCATTCTCTTGACTTAGCATGTGTCCATGTTTTACGTCGTTCCAAGATGAATATTCTTTATTTCTACCCCTGCCATCTGCTGGGGAAAACTGGCATTTATAAATTTGAGTTTTTTTTCTGTTTTACTCTGAAGGCAAGTGTCTCGATCTGTCTCCTCTTGCTAAGAACATCTTACTCCGTGCTCCCCAAAAAAACTTAATGCCTTTCGGGTGTCACTCCTTAAGTGAGAGGTTCAGTTTTATCTGTACTTCTCTAGGGATTTTCTTGGTGGTACGCAATAGAGTGAGGTCTAAAAGGTAATAAACCATAGTTAAGCATCTTGTTCCCTGGGGTTTGTATATACCTGCGAGCAGTATGGATTCTCAACAAGATGTTGTTTTGGATTTGTTTTATTTATTTTAAAACAACAGCAATATGCACACTTTGCCTTCTTTCTAACATTGTCCTTTGAAGTTGAAGGCTTTGCCCGGAATTTACAGGCATTTTTTAGAAAGAAGCAGGTTAGGGAATGGAGAAGGTGGGCCCATAGCCTTGTTCAGACCCATAGTTATTTGTTTGCAAAATACTTCTCATTTATAGATAAGGTGGTGGTTTATTACACATTTGACCAACATATGTGCTATGTGACAGCGGTGATCTCTCATCTTCACTGCCTTTATAGAATTACTGCAGCAAATACATTAGTTTTAAGTGTAAATATCAGCCACTAAATTTCTTCAATATAACTGAAGTCAGAGTTTAGTCCTTTGCTATAAATTCAGGGTTCATTTCTGCCCACTATGCTTTCTGAGCTCTGTATTTGGGGTGACATATGCGGAACGGGTGTCTTGGAAGTCAGAATAAACTGGGAAGTGGGAAAGGACTTGGTAAAGAATGGAGAAGGGTATACAATTGTACAAAGCCCCCAGGTTCTCCTGACTTGTTGACTTTAAAGGCATTACTTTTCATGAGAGGAAAGTAGATCTGATCCAAGGTATATAATGTTTTAAATAACTCTGAGAAGGTATTTTATATTAAGAAAATGCGAACTCTCGATGAATGCATCTTTTATGTTGACAAATTGCATCTGAACAATCGTGTTTGATCACTGCGTGCTAACGAGTGGTTTGTTTTGTTGCATGGCCTGCTTTGCCGTGGAATTCACAACAGAGAGTAAGTGTATTCTACCCTCTTTCTTCATTTGTTTCATGTGGTATTTTAATACAGCACATTCTAGATGTGTATTGTCTCTTTTTTCAGAAAAATGTAGTCACTAAAATCATTCATTCATGAAACTGTCTATAACAATCATTCTGCAACTTGTATTTTAAATCCCTCTCCTTTGATTATTTTCTATTTGAAGCACAGCCTTCCTTTTTGTGACAGTTGTTTTGTTCATAGGTCTTCAGCATGTTTCTGGAAACCCTGGTTGATTTCATCATCATTCATAAAGATGACTTGCAGGATTGGCTTTTTGTTCTCCTGACACAGTTGCTAAAGAAAATGGGAGCAGATTTGCTGGGGTCTGTGCAGGCAAAAGTGCAAAAAGCTCTGGATGTTACCAGGTAGAGTACTCAGATGGCAAACACTGTGTAGCTTTTTACAGGGTGATAGAAGGGCATCTGATGAACATTTTAGAAAGCCATAGAGCCGTATATTTTGAGGCCTCAATCCTAAGGAACACCAGTATAAATGAGAACGAAATTATGTTACAATATTTAAAGCATTGAATTAAAAAGGCCTTTGGTTTTAATAGATAACTGTAAAGCATAACACTTAAAGTGTGCAACTGATTGCATTTGTTAGTCTGTGGGTGGTTTTTTTTGGATATGTGTTTGGATATCAGTTTTCTTTTTGATTGAAAATAATTGTTTGCGGTGTTCACAATATGAACAGTGCTTTAACACAAAGTACAGAGCATCTTGCGTGTGTTCAAACAATAATGTTAACGCCAGGATAAGACCTTGAAAGCTACTGCTTTTTGCACACCAGTTAGTTCTGTAGTCTATGCCCTCTTCTAAGGATGTCCAGCACAGGATGTAGTTACAATTAAGTTCAGCTTGTCCAGGAAAAGAGATAATAAATGAATAAGTAGTAGTAGGAAGAGAGTGTACTAGTAGGAATAGATAGTTATCCAGGAGGAAACAGGATAGAGAAGAAAAAAGGAAGAAGAGAGAAATCAAAAACAGGTAGGAGCTCTGAGGGAAAGCGAAACCAGTCTGCTGCTAGAGATAAGGGAAGAAAGCACAGCCTGAAATGAAGAGGGGATGGGCAGGTGTGCCAAAAACAGGATTAAGTGAACAGAAGTCAGTTTGAGTAACAGCATATAAAGGTATTGATTTAGCAGTGTTTTGTCAGTATTAAAAGAGTAATCAGGTGACACTTAAACTTGAGTTTCTCTGAATAGTTGATGGTAAACTTAAGAAGAAAAGCATGATAGGTGCTGAACTCTGTTATGTAAGTTTTTATGTATTGAGTTAATTTAGCCCTGGAAGCATGTGTAGCATTACATTTTTGCCTTTGTTTTCTTTGGACAGGGATTCTTTTCCATTTGATCAACAATTTAACATTTTGATGAGGTTTATTGTGGATCAGACCCAAACACCAAACCTCAAGGTCAGTATCAGGCCTTTTTGCTGAAGCATAAACGTGGTTATCTTAGTTTGTCATGGCAGGTATAATTAAAGTGGAAGCGAGCTGTTCCTGCAGGACTGCAGGGACCAGGCTCAGTCTGGACAGCTAGAGAGCTGAGATCCTAAGCACACCTAAACAAGTGTTTGTTGCACAGAACATGCATAATGCATGTAGGGTTTGGGGAAGAAACAGAGCTTTTTGTTACTGAATCTTCTTAACTGGATATTGTTGTGCAGATTGTTTTTCAGGAGGTTGCTGTTCCAAGGCTATAGGTACACTGTAAACTCTGGAAAAGATACTTAATTGTTTCAGAGACAGGAATATACAGGATGTCAAATTACTAGTGCTCTTTCTCCCATGTCCCAAAGTTTAAGTCTTTTGAGGCTCCAGCCTCATGAGAAGCACCTGGAACAGTAACCATGGGCATGAGGCACATTGCAAAACTTTAAAATATTCAATACGAGTGGAAACAGCGTGGTGATTTGCTTACACAAATGCACAAAAGGACATATTTCAAGCCAGTTCTGATCTGCCATTTCAGACTCACTACACAAAACTTTTCCTGGGTATAAAGTTGCTTTTGGTTTTGAAATGTGACATGGAGACATGGCACAGGGATTTCTTTTCCCAAGTAAGACATAAGTCTTGTCAATCTGCACCAATGTGTGTTTATTATAGGATAATCCTATTTTTGTCAGCTCATGGGATTAACAAATACATCTTCACTTCTCAGGTAAAAGTTGCTATCCTGAAGTATATCGAGTCCTTGGCAAGACAGATGGATCCAACAGACTTTGTGAACTCCAGTGAGACAAGACTTGCTGTATCTAGAATTATAACTTGGACAACAGAACCAAAGAGCTCAGATGTGAGAAAGGTAAGTCAGAATGCTGAAATATTGGCAGTAGTTATTCCTTCTAAAAAGAGAAAGAGATTTAAGAAAAAAAAAAAAGTCATAAAGGTAATTAAAAATGTAGTGGTTTGAGTTGTACATACATGTACCTTGCCTTCCAAACTGAATTGCCTATTCAGTAAAGACACATTTCTGAAGCATCTCTTCATAAATATTTTTTTCTAGTTAGGTACTCAGCTGTCTTAACTATTACCACACAACGGGGTCATAGTTTAAAAATATGCTTTTTATTGAACAGTCTGGAAATATCTATAGATTTTTGTTTATTTAAGTGCTTTGTAGACTGAAATGAAACCTAGCACAACTTCTGCATTGCAATATTGTTAAAAGAAACTAAACAAATCAGTAAGCTGCCAAGGGTTCTCAACTCTTTTCTTTTAAAAACTGTTTATCTCAACCTGGAAAAAATTGGCACATTTAGGTCAGTCCTAGATAATGCAGTTAACGTGTTCTTTTTTTTTTTCCTTGCTGTAGATACGAGTGCCAGGTAAGCTAAAATGGAGCACATAGTGATACTTATCTCTCCCAAGAGAAAAATGAGACTTTGTTTGATGTCCCTGGCATCTGTAGCAACTTAAAATTACCTCCAATTCCCCCCAGCTAATAATAAATAAATAAATCGGAAAAAGTCGTATCAGAATATACAGATTGTGTGAAAATGTTATGCTCTACATACACTTAGAATTGAATTAATACTAGAATAGCATATTAGTATTTTATAAGTTTAGAAATAAAATTATTTTGATTGTTTGATTCTGATGAATTGATGATTAGGTATCAAAGGCACCACACCTGATTATTCAATATATGTGAATATATATGAATTGAATATATAGGATATTCAATATTCATTATCTTATAGCTGGCAAGACTTCAAAGAAGCTTTTTGTGTGCACGCTTTTTGCTTTCTGGCATAGATTTGGTTACATCTAGAGAAAAATGTCTCATCTATTTTTTAAGAAGACTTTCTCCAGGGCTTTTTTGCACCAGCATGACTGCAATTTGTTTTTACAAGGTAGTCTCAGTCCTTAAAGGGTGACTTAACTCATAGAGTTAAATCTGGAATGTGCATTTTTCTTTTGATATTTTCATATACAAAGTCAGAAAGAATTAAGTAACAAAAGAGCAGTTTCTTCCCTTTTACAGTTCAAGTAAACCCCTAGCAGTTTACTCTGCTAGTGGCAGGCAAGAGGGAGTTGTAAATTAATTTAACTAGAATAATACATTGAAAAGCAAATAGCAAAACTTCCGCATGTTTCTCGGCAGAGGAAATATTCCACCATTAGAGGTCATCATTGCTGCATGCAAAGCTGAGTGAACGGTATCTCTGCAGCAGCTGAAAATTTGGCTGTTAGCTGTGAAGTTATGGTGTGGGAAGTGTGTGTTCACAGTGCAGTGTCTGTCTGTCTGTCTCAAAGACTTGCAGAACTCTGGTAAAAACTTCCAGCCAGCTCCACCTGAGCAGTACCTGGGGAAGTGCTTTGGGGGCTGATAAGAGATTACTGAATCCAAATTCTCTTTATTAAGTCTGCATGTGACTTGGATTTGCCTCTGATGTCTGTAGCTTTCAAATTACTGTGCAGTCAGGCTAATGTAGGATACTAAAAATGAATGTCCAGGTGATCTCTATTTCATCATACAGTTGCTGTACTATGATTTTATTAAGAGCATAGTACAAACTAAAGGCTTTAGAAGAAACACTGCTACAAAGGATTTATAAGCAATCCTTGTCCATAATCTCTGTCAGGACTATAGTTAACAGACTAATAAATTCATTATGCAGTAACGAACAGGATTATAAGGGCTAACCCAGACAGGTGAAATGTTCTGAAGAACACAATTAAAATTGTCCTTTTTGGAGGCTACAACCTGGAAAAAAAAAGTACTGCTTTTTATATCAAGAAGATTTATTGTCGTGGAAGGGATTTCTGCAGATAACCTTCAAGGTCTGAGGTTCTCTAAGTGCAGAGCAGGCCATGCGATTAAAAACATTGTCATAGCCTAAACATGGGTAGAAGGAGAACCAACTAAAACTACAAGGTTTCAGGTACTACAGGAGGCCTGTAACAACTATAAAATATCTTTTCAATAGAATCTGGATTTGAGATAATTCGTGCAATTGACTCAGCTCCTATAAAGACAGGAGCCAACTTTATTTTGGGTACTGAGCAGTCTTGGCTGTCATAGTCTAGTCCTTGTATACCACTGCAGCTGATGATAGAACAGCAATGCCGGTGCTCAGCTGCTTGTGAAGGCAGCAGCTCTTCCTACAGGAAACTTAGTCACACCGGCACTGTAGTTCTTACCTAGATTGAAATTACTGAATGCTATCTTAATGCAAGTAGCATTTGGGTGTGTGGTGGCCATACTACCCTGTCTGGATTTTGCCTCAGTAGAGAAGGTAAAATAAGCTTGCTCATGCTAGTAGCAAAATATAGAAAAGATTGCTGTCAATTAATATATAAAGTGTGTGGCTATTGTGTGCACGTGGCAATTTGTCATGCAGGTTTTATCCGATGGTAGCAATCAATGAATCTGTTCAAGAAATGGGTTATATTATCAGCCAATTGTATGATTATCCTTCTACTAGTGATATCAGTGTCCATTACTGTTTTGTATGTGATGGTCACGGAGATCCCAGCCCTCCGTAGCGTTAGGATGCTGGAGAAAAATAGAACAAAAAGTGGCATCTAGTCCAAAGACCTTTTTCAAACTGAACAATACATCTTATTAATAAACTTTGCATATTCCTATGATGACTGCTTAAGCACACTTAGTGGGCATGATTTACCTGTCTGATGTCTGATTGGACTATGGGTTATGTTTTATAGCTAGTGGAAATCAGAAAGAAACTTAGTCAAAGGAAATGCTGTTGTGCATGAAGTGCTTTATGTTCTCATTAAATAATATCTATCTAGCTCAACGTAAACTCTGTTACCCAAAAAAAAAAAAAAATACTGTGAACACAGAGTACTGATTCCCTCTCAGGGTAGAAACCGTTTAAGCTGTTGAAAATAGCAATGAATTATGTACGGTCAAAATTATTGTCAAGCTTTAAAGTTGTAAATGAGGTGATCTGCAGTGTGTCAGAGGTAAATATTTGTCTTGTTTTAAATATTGTTAATACTTCTGGGTGTTTACCATGCGTTTAAGTTAAGGTTCACTTCCTGCAAACAGTAGTAGAAGAAAGGTGAAAGACATTTGTCCTTTATGCTGAACAAAAGCTATTAGGTAGAAACAGATTGCGCTGCATTGCACAGCAAACTAAGATGGGGTTCAAATGTTGCCCTCGGATGCAGTGAGAGCACCTGTTGGTGATTTGTACACATGCAGCTGAATCCTGCTTTTTCCCTGAGCAGAACATGTCATCGGGCAGGGCATAGATCTATGTGACACTAAATACTAGTGTCTAAACGCGTCTGAATTTTTTTTCCTCTCTATTGACAGGGTGTAAATTATGTTGAATTTTTGTTTAAAAATATATCATAATATATAATATATAATACACACACACACACACACACATATATATATGATTTCGTGAAATCATTCTACAAAAGCCAGTTAATTACCACACAGAAAAATAGCACAAAATGGTAACCCAGTTAATGACTGGTCTGAGGACATGGTCATGGTCAGTGACTGCACTGTGCTATCACTAATACTGCTAGCAAAGTTAATTTGCAATCCTTATAAATGTAAAATTCTTACTGAATTTGGATTACAGGATTGGGTTCTGTGTGAGAAAATACTTCGATTTTGGAAAGGAGACATCAATATAGGAGTGGAAATCAGAATGAGGGCTTCTAATTTGACTCAGGCCAAAGCCTAAGGAAGCCTCGTGTCCAGGGCTCGGGTGAATGGAAGTTTTTATTAAACACGAGCACTCAGTGTCGCAGAGGGGTGGGGTGTCTGTGAGGACGTGCAGGATCTTGGTGTTTGGACTTGGCACAGGTTGAAGGGGTTCAAGGCCTCCCAAGGTGAAGGGCCAGTGCCACTGCCCACTGTCCTGCCAATCAGCTTGCCCTTAATAAATGACAAGATCACTTTTGCATGATTGTGAATTGGGCTTCAAATCTCAGGGAAGAAGAAATTGTCCTTTGTGCCAGGTATCCTGCCTCGCTTCTCTGTTGATGAAACATTCATATGGTAGTTTTATTTTACAAGCCTGATTTTATTTTTACACGTTATGGGCAGCCTCGTGTCATGTGCACATCGTGTTCTGCCTTCCACTTACGTAACTGGGGAAACTTTTTTTTCCCCCAACCGTCACCCTTATAACTGGGTTTGGCTGAGCTGCCCTTGAGTACAGACGGTGCATGGGACTAGGTAAGAAACTAGACATGTCATAGTGAATCAAAAAGCTCAGTAGAGTGCTTATATTACTTGTATTTTCATGAAGATCAAGTTCCCCTCAGACCAAGGGGTAGTAGGGCGGTCCTTGGATTGTCACTTAGCTTGCAGGTGAAGTCTGGAGATGTGCAAAGAAAATGTGTTTGGGACCAATTTTTTTTAATAACTGATTAGTCAAGAATCTGAGTTAGTCTAGAAGATGAGGAAGATTTCAAAGAAAGCTGCAGCAACAAATTCTTCATATGCTCAAACAACCAACAGATATTTCTTCAACTAGTAGTCCCAGATGTTGTTTCTCAAGAAATATTGAATATTGTCACTTTGAAAAGGAAACAATACCTAAAACCTGAAGAAACTTTGGGCAAAATAACGCTTCAGTGTCTATAACAGGACTAGCAACCAACAGAAAAGCAAACACTACTAAGGAAATGAAATTGGACTCCTTTGCAGCTTGATGTCACGAAACCTCTAAAATCTCTGCTGGAGCTCGAATTTTCTATTTAGTGTCAGGCTGAGTCGAGCAATTCTGTGACAGAAATTTCACTGCAAAAGCACGCCCAAAGACTCCTGGTGAGCTGACATGGCATCATTCATCCTTAAGCGTTGGGCAATGAATACTGCTGACCATGGCCTGTTACAGTAGCAGTGGCGGAGAGGGCATTTACACAAATGCTTTTGAATGGCAAATCGTTTTAATATTCCCCAGTAGGCAGGGCCTCGCCTCTCTGGCTTGGAGGGCTCTCCAGCATTTTTGCAATATGCCTACAACTTGCGTGTCTCATTGACTCCGTTAGGGATCGAGTTACCAGAGAACCAGGCCTCAGGGTTTGATCTCAGGCTTACGGACTGTGTCCGTACTTCTGAGACGAGCCTTTTAGTCAAAGGAGATGACTAAAGAAGTCAGACAAGATCTAAATGCAAAGAGCAACTCCTTTCAGGCATTTTAACTTAGTTGGTGTTAGGGGAAAAATAGTGTAATGTATCAAAACTGACACTCGGTGGACTTCAGTGTTTACTTGATTTAATGCTGTTAGAACAAAAAGGATCTTGGTGTCCTAACTCTGTTTCCAAAACAGTAGCCCTCATTTTCTGTTTGTTTTGAATTTGATGCTAGAGAGCTATGAGAGCCCAAATATTTTTACTGTACGCAGTGTAAGGTAAATTGCTTTTCCCAGCATTAGTTGCAAGAAAATCATGGCATGCCTGTTGGAAACATGGTCTCAGGGCTAGATTTCCTTAAAGTGAATCTCTTGGATTTGTACAGCCTTATAGGATCCTCTGATGCTTAGCTTTTAATAGAAGTAGTTACTTTTTTTCAGTTTGCTTCAAACTGTAAGTGCCTGATGTTGTAAGAAATTGCTTCACAGAATGTGAATATTCATGCTTATGCTATGTGTATGGGCAAAATATTTTTGTGTACGTGTCATCTATAGAAAAATATGTGTGCACCTATGTAGGTATAAGTGACAGGTCTATTTTGAAAATCAGGATTTGAAACTCCTTGCAGTTTAAAGGACATGTTTTTGTTACAGTCTTCAGAAACTTTTCTTCCTCCTTAGCTTACGTGTGGGAATCACCCTCTCAATTCAGACCTACATCATGCCAGGCGTACCATAGGAGCTCCTTCAACCCATTTCTACTTCACATGCCATTTCATAACGAGCAGTTATTCAGAGTGTAGCCTTCATCAGCTTGACTTCTGGGATAATATCTGGCTCTCCTGAAGTAATTTGAACATTTTTACAAGTCTTTGCTGTGACCAGGTGACAGAAGAACAACATGCATAGGGAATCTTAATCCATCCTACAGCTGTAATGAGAACGTGGTGATTCAGTGCTGCATAGGTCTAGTTGGCACTTGTTTGAGATGCCTTTGACACATGTAATGCAACCATCTGGGACTTGTAAAAACCTTTCATGATATATTGTGTGCTGTATAAAACAGTGTGGATTTAATCTGTATATTAATTCTATATGTAAATCTGTTTAAAAACAATTTCTTCCTTTTCAGGATATGGATGTAAACAGCATATTCTAATACAAATCTCTTGGGAATTTGTATATTTAAAAACTGGAAATCAAGCTAACGTGCTTGAGTTATGTACAAACTGATGACAATGATGTTTCATATTACCATATCAGTAATGTGGATGGCTATTCTCATCTGATTATAGACCCAAAAAGGGAACAAAGAGGCGGTCTTGTTTGGCAGCCATTTTTTTTAGCTTAGTGCCCAATCACAGTTAATTGTCTGTTGGAAAGTACACCTCAATAATGCTTGTTTAAAGCCCCTAAACACTCAGTGGAAGTGAATTAACTCACTTAACATCAGCTGCGCTCATCAGAGGATCGAAGCATTGCCATATGCCAATGTGTGCTAATACAAGCTGCCTAATGTGTCTCTGTTGCCTCCTGATCTTTGTGGATCTATATTTGATCTGCAGATTAGTGTAAGTCCAAGGGAAATGAGTGTCTCTCTGTTCCAGTATGCCTTACATTACCAAAACCACATTTACCCTAGGCTGAATGGTGAAATGAATAAAGCATACAGAGGATATTTTTTCAAAAGTGAGTAGACGCGCACCTTCTTCAGACTAATCACATTACAGAAGGTGTCTGTAGACAATGTTGGTCTATTAGACTGACATCCAGGCTGGAGTCAGGAGTTTGCAAGTTCTCAACTGTATCTTGCTCTGAACTCTGACACCCATCTGCAAGGATAGGCACGGGCAGATGCAGGCTCCTGTTCCTGGGATGCCCTGGTGCCATCTCAGAGCAGCATGCCACTGAGGCTCTGCACCTCAGCAGGGCTTCTCAAGCAGTTATGGAGATCATCAGGAAGCTGCCATAGCTCCTCGTAGGAGCTCTAAGGGATGGGCGATCAGTAAACATGAGAATTGTGGCTGAATATAACTTTCAGTCACTGCTGCCCTCTGCTGAAAGGAATGCTCCTGTAGTTAAATCAAGTATTAATGCTTTTTGTTTCTTGAGGTTAAGCAAGCAACTGATTAAAACTCTTCTGCAAAAAGATAGCATGTGTACTGTTTAGATGATTTAGTTGAAATGCCTTCTTTAAATAATATCAACTTTCCTGTTTGTCAAACCCAGACCATGCATAGTTGGGTAGGTGAGGATTTGCCAGCTAGGACAACTGCGGCTTCCTCAGGGCCCGGTGAAGGAAACTTGGAAGAGAAATGTAAACAGGTAGACTAAAAGCTATGTGTACTAATCACACTAATCTAGTTTGCAGTCTCAATGGTCTAGCTGTGTAAAGAGACCTTGACTAGGAGCTTGAAGAAAGTGTGTCTGTGTGTCAAGTAATTTTTGGCTTTATGCTTTTCTGTTAATTTTTGGTTTTGTGTCTTAACAGTTTGGGGTCCTCCCCTTTTATGGGGCTGATAATGTAGTGAGCCCATCGCTGATACAGGTTTGAGTAACTTGAAAACTGTTTTCAAATAGTTCAGGCAAGTAGCTGCTCATTCTGCTTGGTTGTTATCGGACCAGCTGCAGCAGCAACCATAAGGTGCTTGTATTAAGCTTAGGCCACTGACAGTATTCCCCCTTAATATTTTTCCAGTTAGCCTGCATTCTGCATGATGAGCCCAAGCTGCTTCAAAAAGTCTTTAATATATTTCAACTAATTTGCAGAGGTTACTGGATTCTAATAAAATAATTTTAAAAAAAGGCAAAACAACAACGGCAACAAAACCTTCCAAGTTGCAAAAGCACTTGTGTCCCTTCAGCAGCTGGCAGTCAGACAGCATGACTTTTGCGTTGGCATAAATATGAAACTTTGGGAGCTGCTGCCAGCTTGTGGAACCTGATCTCTTGCTGCATTGTTATAAGGAAAATAATAAAGTTGCATAAGCAATCCTTTGCAAATGATTCAACAACCTGACATGGAGCCAGACCCCCTCACTAGCACAGGCAGGCTATTTACTGGGGTTTCTCTAGCTTGAGCCAGCAGAGAGCTGCCTCGTTAAGATTAGATAATCTATAGGGTCTACATTATTTCTCGCTGAAAGGAGATGGATTAGTGTTCCATGGTAATGGTATGGGAATGCAAGGGCAAAGGGAAATTCAGGTATTGCTCTCTTCAAATCATATGTCATCAAGCATGAGTGTTGCATGGAGAATGTTTGTACGTTATGTACAGAAGTAGATTTTTGTTACTGGTGTGTTTTAATCTACTCCTTCAGTAATCCAGTGAAACAAGGACTGAGATTTTCAGAAATGACCACTGATTATGAAAATGTTCTCTAATCGGTCACAGGCTGAGAATTCACAGATTTTAAAGCTCAAAGGACTATTTGAAGGGGAAAAAAAGCTCTTCAACTAGATAATGTATACTAAATAAGGACTATTTAAAAACAACACAGCCAAGATTAACCGGCATAGCTCTGCCCTTGCTTTTGAGAGCTTTACTGGAGCACCACTCACAGGCTGTAGTAGCCCTTGGCTTTATTTCAAATAGTATAGACCATAGGTCTGCGTGCTTTGAGGCTGCATGAGAGTATGCACGTTGTGAGCCACTGTGCAGCCCCCCATTCAAAGCCCAATGACCTACTTGCAGGCAGTAACAAAGCTACTGGAGAGCACAGTGTACACAAAATACTGGCAGCCTGGCAGACAGGGCTAAAAACAAGCTGTGGTCTGTGCAAAGAGGGAGGGTGGGCACAGTTCTGTTTTCATTACAGCCAAGACAAAGAAGTGAAACAAAACTGAGCTGATTGATGGGAGCTGAAAGTTTTCAGCGATTCCTGTAGTGCAGCATTGGTGCTGTCGGTGTCTGTGTGTCAGGGCTAACCTGTACCAGTTAGGTAACCCTCTGCTTCAACATGAAGCCACAGGAACAGAGTCTCTGGAGGAGCTTTGGTGAAATTCTTGTTCAGAGGTCTGTGAGATGCTTTTTGGACCCCTCTGGCACACCACAAGAAAGATACCTCCAGAATACCGCGTTATAGAGAGCACATGCTCTTGTGCTTTTTTTTGCTGTTTTTACACAGGAGTTTTCCAAGTTTGATCTTATTTTTAACCCATTGATGACACGTGTGGAGCAAAGGTATCTTAAATCTTTTCCTGCCTTGCTGTGCCGTGGGCAGCACCTGACTGCTAGAATATCTCCAGGTATTCTAGTCTTTGAGCAATTTTTAAACCTGGGAACCTTCTTGATCAATTTTCCTTTTTTTTTTTTTTTTTTCTTTTTTATCCTCATGTACGTGAGATTTGCTTGTTCTGACACAAGATCCGCATGTCCATTTCCTAACAGTTCAGGATGTGCATGGCGTTCACAAATGTGACTGTATGTTGGCATGACTTGTCACTCTGCATTCAGTTCAACATGCTGATCTTGAGATCTTGTTCACAGTAATATTTTTATTACAGAAAATAGTGTGTTGGTGAAACCTTTAAAGTTCTTTGATCACGACTGACAGAAATACACCTGCCTGTTGGATACCATGCAAGCTTCCTGACAGAGCTGCCCAAAACTCAGGCCAGATGATGATAGAGTCTGGGATTAAGAAAACCACAGGGAAAAATTATCTCCCTGCTTCTCGTCTGTAGATCTTAGTGCGAAGTGAATAATGACGTGCTGTGTTTCTGTTCAAGTCAGTGGGAGTTCTGGCAGGAGGCAGCGTGATCTATCTGAAATGAAGAGTCTGAAGACCTGTTTGTTGCAGTCCGTGGAAGCCAGTCGAGTGTTGTGTGCCTCAGTTTCTTTGTTGGCTATTTGGAAAGGATGTTACTTGTTAAACTTTGAGATCTACAGACGGAAAATGTTTTTCTACACAAAGCTGTGTTGCTGCAAATTGACCAGATGAGCAGAAGGACCAGTGTAGCTTGAACTGCAATTTGTATACTGAAACAATGAGGTGCTTTGATGCTCTTCCACTATGAAAGGGTTTCTGTGTACCCAAGTTCATCATCTGCTAACAGATTCCACTTCACAGGGAACTGCAGATACACTTAATTATCACAACTTTACAAACACGTTATTTACTAAAAGTTCCTTCTCCTTTGAGCTGATGAGAATAATGAATGTACAGTTATCCCCACAATAGTGAATTATATTTTTGCTCTCTTTAAAGTTATTTTTCATTTTTAGGAAATGTTGGAAAGTTCCCAAAGGGTAAGACACAAGTGTCTGCTCTTCCTAAGCCTGTTTGTGTGCTGTTCCAAAATAAAAGCACAAGTAGCCTCACTTCTTAGTCTGTTAGCTTTGTATCTAGATACATATTCTGGACGTTGGTGTGTCCATGGCTAGACCACAGCTGGAGAAGGTGGCACTGCAGATGTCCTCCACCACTGCTTTATTTTTACTGTCCTTACAATCGCTTTTTTGCATTGTATCTTCATATATTCTCAAGGCAGGGGCAGAAGGAAGCAGGATTGGTGCAATCCACGTGGGTTATATGTTGCTGGGGAAATCTAGTTAGGAACACGTGGTATTAATTACTCTTGTAGATCTGTATTTGGTGATTTATTCTGCTTTCATTCCCATTTTATCCCATTGTCTTAGTTCAGGACGTGCAGAGCTTTATGTTTACTTATGGAGTTAGTGGAGATCCTGTTCTGCCAGCAGCTCTTCAGACAGATACAGCAAAACCCTTTACAGTGGAAGTAATGGTGAAATTGCCAGTTGTTTTGGTGGTTTGCTGGTTACACTCCCTAAATTTAGAGAGTCTGGTGGGGTTTTAGGGATGTCTGGGGATGAGGGAAAGGTTTTTCTCCCCCTCCTGGTAGATCTTCCACTTGAGCCAGACTTCTGTTGCTGAAACAGCCTCAATGGTGAGGCAAGGGAAGGTGGGAAAACAGGAGCAGGGATTGTCTGATAAAACAAATTTGTTGGATCCTTAGGAAGGGAAGTGGGATGGGAAGAGAACTTTAGTCCCTTTTGCACTTAGAATAAATAGTATGGGAATGACAAATTGTAGTTCTAGATTCTTCATACTTATCTGAACATTTTTGCAGTGACTTTTCAATGAAAATATGTGCTGGACAGGAGCATAAGGTTTTTCTCACTAGCTGTGAGATAGTACACACCTGAGTACACTGTACACATCTGAGAAATTACTGATATAAATTAATGATACAAACACCAAAGTGTATTGTAAGCTCAAAGAACTGAAAAGGTAATGATAGCAGTTAGTAATTCCTTGTGACGCTTGGCGAGGAATGTGTCAGAAGTTTAATATGGGAATCTTCTTAATGGAACATGTATTTGCCATAAGGATTGTTGCCAACAGAATGCATGCTCAGAATAAAGACCGGTGATCTTTTCTTTTCTTCTTTTCAGGCAGCGCAAATCGTCCTGATTTCCCTCTTCGAACTGAACACTCCTGAGTTTACCATGTTACTTGGTGCCTTGCCAAAAACATTCCAGGACGGTGCTACCAAGCTCCTGCACAACCACCTCAAGAACTCCAGTAACACCAGTGTGGTGAGAGCCTGTGTTATTGCAAACAGCAGAGCACTAAAGCTCCCTGATAAGCTGTTGCAGATGTTCAGTAGCATAAACTATCCGTAGCTGTTGTCTTGGAGGCTTCTGTTTGATGTTGCTTTAATAGGGGTTGTTAAAACTAATAATTAAGTTATTTTTAAGTTTAATACAGTCATAACAAATGTAGATTTAAAAAAAAAAAAAGCTGAGAAGCACATGAAAGTTTGCTGGGTTTGTGCTTTCCAAGTCATTGGTGCTTTTGAAAATTCTGCCAGTAATGACCTTTTGGCTAAAGCAGAGGCCCTGATCCCTCAGATTTACTGGGTGTACTGCTACTATTAAAATCAGTTCATTTGATGATATATTGTCCCTACAAAAGCTTGCAGCATCTTTAATTGAACCTAAGAGGTCTCATTCCTCAGCTGACAACTGTTACCTTCTGTTTTGATTTTATGTAGAGAACTTGCATATTTTAATTTCTCTGGGAATATGTTAATAGAAAATTAAATTGTGCTTCTAAACCTTTTTTCCCCTCAGAGCAGGAAGGATTAGGATATTTTTTTGTCTTTTTAATGTGGAAATCTTGTGAAATTTGCTGGAATTTGAACCCTCCCATCTTTGCCCTTCCATAAAGACAAATAGACCTTTGTGTCAGCTAGAATTACAGCATTAAGCTTCCAGGAGAAAGGACTGGATTCTCTAGTCCCTTCTACCTCGTTTAACTTCCTCTTATGTGAATTAAGTCAGAATTGGGAACGGTTTCTACTCATTTTGCTGCAATATAAATGATTATGCAGGCCAGTGGAAAAATGATAAGTTGGATTGCTTGCTTATGCTCATAACAAGCACAATCCCAATGCGTTAGACAATGCGTAAAATAGCTGCATAATTAAATTGTTAAATTGCCAGGGTAATGGTCTGCATACTTTGGAGCCTGGAAAATAGTGTCTGAGAACCTGGGTAGCTTGGTGGATTGCTAAACCATTCTTCTGGCTATGTTTGCATGCATGCTGCAGAGATAAAATTACAGTTTCTTTGGATTGTAGAAAAGGGTGCATGTGCTTCTCGATCCTCTAGCAGTAGGTTCAAGAATTTATTTCTGACTACATGAGCCATGGTTGCAGACTTTTAGGTTAGGAGCAAGAACCAAAACTTCTCTAAGCTTGTCTAGCACAAACAAAGGCAATATTTGGACCTGTTGCTGTTGTTGTGTATTCCTCTGTGTCTTGCAACACACTGCTAATCCCTGTCTTCCTGCATCTGTGCCAGGGTTCTCCCAGCAATACCCTTGGTCGGACTCCTTCCCGGCACTCCAGCAGCAGAACCAGCCCCTTAACTTCACCTACCAACTGTTCCCATGGTGGGCTGTCTCCAAGGTAATGTGGCAGGTTAATTAAACCACTTACAAAATATTAAAGGATTTCAACACTGAGCATGCATTTTCAAAATATGACTCACTTTGAAAACAAATGAGACACCAAAAGTTTACAGTAAATGGCTCCAAAGGAACAGGCTTTGAACACGGTAATACATGGTTGGTGATTGCCTTCAGTGTTTGAGTCCTCGTGCTGATCTGCGTAACCTTAAAGTCTGTTCTTATATTAATTTTCTTTCATAGCTAGGCCTTCTCCAGAATCACATTTGTGGATTTAATAAAGGTAATATTGAATAGCAGTATTAGAAATGAGGTCTTGTTTAGGCTGCAGATATCACAAAGTACATGAAAGGTTTGGTATCAAGGGTTTTGGGAATCTGTTTCTTAGGTATACCCTAGTGATCTGTAATTCATCTCACTAGTGCAGTTCTTGTGCTGCTGAGAGAAATGCTAAGTCTCCCCTCTTCCCCTCTTGTGCTTTTTAAGGATGCAGAACAAGCAGAGATGGTATTTTATTGCTGAACAACTTGCAAATCACCCTCCTGGTTGCTCACTAGCAGAGTAGTGTCTTGATCCTTTGGGCAGGGTGCCTGTTGTAATTAGGTGTCTTGCTGAAGCTGCAGATGCTGTGCGAGAATACATTAATCCACTCCAAAACTTTGTGCTGAGTAAACACGGACTCTTGAATGTTTGGAATGTACGTTTTGGGGTTACAGAAAAACTGAGAGCAGAAGAGATAATGGATTTAAACAGTGTGCTCTGGAGCCATAGGAATATTGGAGGATACTTCAAAGCTGCTGCTGTCTGCCTGCCCTGCCTCATCACTTCACTAAGTCATAAGGAGAGACAGAAGGAAACATGCTGGGCAAGGACTGCATTTCATAGTCCTTTATAGTAATTGGTGCTGAAATCTCTTGATCAGCCCTGTTGTGACTTGCTAAACCTTGTCTGGAGGGATGCCTAGGCATTTGAGTTCCATGTGTCAGTTAAAACACAGGTTGTTAGCCTTTAATGCAGCAGTTAGACTAATTCCAGCAGCATGTGAGGAAGGCACAGTTTCCTGAGGAAATTTTGGATATCTAAATACATCTTTGTGACCCTAAATCTGCTGTAATCCAAAACTAGACTGATAGCTTGCAAGCCAAGGTCGAGTTGCCTATTTTGAGGCTTTTCAACAAAGGTTTCATTAAGAAATTAAGTGGTAGAGTTTCAGGGGAATGGTTCCAACAACGTTGCTTCCTCTTCTGCTAGTTTGAGTATTGTTGCAGTGCTGATTGATATTTGTCATGGGAATTACAAACTGAGATATGTCTCCCAATGACTGAGTCTTTGGCCATGTTTGCATGTGGCACGTTTTATAAATTCACAACCTTTTACAGTACATTTTGAGTTTTGCCATTGTGACACAACTCGTTTTTGCCACTTCACTTGCTGCTCTTCAGTTTGTCTTTACATTTTTATCACCTCATGTCATGCATGTCATCTTCCCGTTTTAAATGCTTGTGGTTTGCAATTCATCTTGTGATGTAGAACATGACTTTTCTCTCTACAAACCCGAAAAATGAGCTGTTCCAGGTCATTCTGGTAGCAGTGTAAAAGGATAAATGTTACTGCTGTTTCTCTGTATAGCCATTCTTTGAAACCAGGTTTGCCATATCTTTTATGGGGCCCATTCCCAAAGGGTTGTATGAAGGTTGTCTGAGTATCTTAGCCTGGTAGGGTATCCTGTGTGCAGGCTCTGCTTACCTTGTCCATGCCTATGCCTTGTACAGGCAGCTCAAGAGCAGTTGATTGAAAAGATTAGCTCCAGTTCTTGTTTTGGGGTTACAGAAAAAATCAATGCCAGCATTGATTTTGAGGATTACATTTTCCTTTGAACTTCCTTGTGATACACAGATTGGAGGAGTCATGTATAAAGATGACTGTGTTTTGGGGGCTGGGATATCTAGCCTCCCATGTAGAAAGGATAGTTTGGGTTTTGTAGGGTTATTAAAAAAAAAAAAAAAAAAAAAAAAAAAAAAAAAAAAAAAGAAGCTGCTGAGCTGTCCCATATAATTAATGGCTTGTGAGCCATGTTCTCGGTATGAATCAGCAAAGCTTTATGGATACTATCTATAGCAAGTATGTCTGCAACTGCCCTCAGGTCACATTACTTCTCATGTATTTTTGCCATCCCAAATGAATTCCTAGTGACTTAGTTTTGTGTGTATATTACATGTATTTGAACTGCCTGGGTAGTGAATGTTCTGGTTGAAGTGGACTTTGCTGATGCCACCAGCTAAACTGCTGACCAAGATGATCATGTGTGCTCCACACATCGTGTAGTCCCTGCTGTTAGTGTGTTCAGAAGGATTACTTGCTCTCAGGGCCTTGGACAAAGCCCTTCTTTCTGCTTGCATTTGCTCCATACTGTTCTGCTTTCATGGTCACTAGGACATACGCACTGCATCTGTGAGTTGCTTCTGCATTTGTACCTGCTTTTGTTGTCCTGATAGTTCTGGGGGAGAGGAGTCATAGAGAAAGGAAGTGTTTTCAGAAGAAGAAAATCGGGGAGGGCACTTGGGAAGACTGAAAACAATAGGAGAAAACAAACAAACAAACAAAAAAAACGTTCTTGACTAAGAAGACAGTTTCCTGGGAAATGCTCAGAAGAATGGATATGAGTTTGTGTTGGATGGAGAGAATCTTCTTAGATTTAGTAAGTGGCACAGTATGACAAAAAGAAAAATACCAGGCTGTGAATTGCTCCAGTGTATGAATGCCATTCTGATGAGCAAATGATCTTCTGAGCCAAGATGTCACATGCAGGTTGTGAATTTTCACTTAGAATTCATTAGGAATATTTGAAGTAATAACAATACATAAGTTTGCCTTCATTGGTAGCTCAAAAACCTATACGTAGTTCCAATTACTAAAAGAACAAATTTCATTCTTCCAAGAGGAAATATATCAAAATAAAAGGATGAAAACTTGGTTACATATGATTGTGCTTATTTTTGTCATAGGAACCACATAATTTTATTTGGCTTTAAAAGCTTACATGCTTGTTTTTAATTGAAAATACCATTAAAAGTAAACTTCAATGGTTTTTGTATTAAGTTGAGCAAGGCAGGGTGTGGAAAAAGAACTAAAATAAGCCACCCACCTTACACAATAAGGACAAGCCTGCATTGTTCAGTGGCCTGTTTGCAGGTAGGTGAGATCTGAGCTGTGGGAGCAGTCTGGCTGTCATGTGTATTTCTGTAATAGTTGATTGTAATAGCTGGCTTTTATTTCTGGTTAACAGCTGCATTTCTTGACACCACACTTCAGATGGGTTTTCAACTGGCAGTGCTGCTATTTGCTCTGGAGCAATTCTTGGCTTGTTTGCCACTTCTAATCTCCTTGTGTCTTTCACTTGTGTGTACACAAATGTGACTTTCTGAGATAAACGTACTTAATAGAAACAAAGTGGTATCCTGAATATTCCACCATCTCCAGCGTCTACATTGTTGCTTAGATGATGACTTGGAAAATCTCTGTGATGCGAAGGGAACAGGACAAAAGCAAAAGTTAAACAAATTCACACCGATGCCTCGACACAAAGGCATGTTATCATTTGGTAAGCCAAAGGCCCACGCAGAAGTTTGAAAAGAAATTTGAACTGACTTGGAGGCTGGGTTTAACTCAGTCTTCCCAGGTTTGTCTACGAAGACCAGGGCCAAGCCCCCAGTTTCCACGATGCATTAACACTAGCGACTGATTTTCATTTACTCATTAAGTCCAACTCTGGGTTTCCTTTCTTCCAGGAAATTCTGTTGATTGCAAATATCTGTGTAGCGTTTGGATACAGATGCATGGTCAGGGATTGTTCACTTAGAGCATTTTAAGTGTTGTTTATAGAGACTATATCCATTTATGCAGTTTACCAGGGACTATTTTTGTGTGATCCATATCCTTGTGTTAGAGGAAGAAAAAAAAAAAGTGGAACTGAGAAATAAAGGCCAAAGCAATGACTTAAGGGGCTCAATGGAGTATTCTTGCTTAATTTTGTTTCTATTAATTTTTTTCTCTCTCCAAGGCAGCATGACAGCACTAAGCCACTCAGATTATAGTTTCTTTTTTTTTTTTTCTCCCTCTCCTTTCTCTGTTTTTTCTCTTTCGTTTCTCCTCTGATCACTGCAGTCGGTTCTGGGGTTGGAGTGCAGACGGGCTGTCGAAGCACCCCCCTCCCCTTTCTCAGCCTAACTCCATCCCCACCGCTCCTTCCCACAAGACTTTCAGGCGCTCTTATTCTCCCAGGTAACAAGCTACCTGTTAAACCAACTTGTCTGAGATGTCACAGCATTATTTACCTTTCCTACCACAGGATTTGTTCAGACGTGGGAAATGATTTTTAGAGGATTTGGTTGAAAAAGCAAATGGGCTGATGTTAGCTCTCAGAGCGGGGAGAGGGCAGTCAGCTGCTTCTTCACTCGGTTGGGAAGATGCGGCACACGAGTGGAGAAACTCCAAGCGACTTTTTCCAGCTGACTTCTTCCTGCTGGATTTCCTGAACAGGTGTAGGTTTCACAGTTAGACTCCGACGCAGAACACAGTTCTTGAGCACTTTCTGCAGGCTCTTGTTGCGTTGTGATAGTGCAGGCAACATCCTTCAATCCGCTGTGGAAGTGGCACGTGAACACGTTCAAACCGCAGTAGTGAACATCGATAGGACGGTGAGGGGGACATGTATGGGATTTCACCAGCTGCTTGCACGGTGATTGTATTGTGGAACATCTTGGAAATGGGTTGTATGGAATTAGAATTGTAGTCCTATGTCCTCGCCACAAGGTTTAGAGGTTATTGACAGCTAATTTTAACATCTATGTATTTAATCAGTATACTAGACCAAAGCTATATACTGTTTTAATCAAAAACCAATCTGAATCCAAATTTAATTTCAGACCTCTTGGATTTTATTTTTTAAGTTTATACCCTGGCAGCAGTCTCTCTGTTCCTAAATGTAAACTATTGAAACAAACCCAAACAAATAGCTCTTGGAGGACTGAAAATCTGGCAGTCTGTGACAACTGAAAAAGAATATAAAGATACAGAATATGGGATTCTAAGAACACCAGCAGATTTAAAGCATCAAATCCATGTTATGACTCTGTTCTAGAATACTGAAAAATCTGTGGAAGAGATGCATGTTGATTTTTCTGGTTAAACTAGTCTAGAATAATTTTTCCCTCATTTCATTAGCTGACAGGTTTGGAATAATTTGGTACTTATTCCAGCCCAGAGCCTGAAAGTGCAAAGAGGTGGGTTACTGTGTACTGCTTCAGGATCCTAAACTGTTGATTACTTACACGTTTTTTGAATTGGGAGCTGAATAATAGTTTATGGAAGTAAAACGTTTCATGTCAGACTGGAAAACTTAAAATCTGTGTCTTGACAAACTTGTAGAGCGCTTACTGTTTTAGTGCAGCACAACGTGGAAAATAATGTTGTGACATCCCTAAACACTACTCATCTCTACTCACTTCCTATTCACCCTGTGACTTTCTTCTAGTTTTCTGCATCACTCTTTTGTTTTTGTGCCTTTTCACCCCTGGCAGGTGGGTGTAGCTCCATTTTTTATTTTTTTATTCCCCCATCATGTTGTCTGTGAAGTATTCCAGCACGCATGCTGTCAGTAGACATGGGTGTTTACATGTAGAGTTTTATTTTGTATAAAACACAGCCATAATGTGATCTCTTACACAGGCTTATTCTTGACATATGGAATCACTGGGTTCTTCAGATTTTATTAAAAGGTGGTTTTGGAAAACTCATTAGATCCAGTGGTTCTTCATTCAGAAATTTCTGTAGTCATTTAGCATTGCAGAGTATATACTTTCATCTGTACTTTAGGAGCAGCATAGGGCAAAATTCATTCCTGATGAAAGAAGCAGTGACTTTAGCAGAAGATTTAATGTCAGTACATCTGTGATGATTTCTTTATTTTTCTCCATGGATTTAATTGTGTGGCCTTTGGTAAGTCATTTCATCTCGTGGCGTGGATACACAGTTACAGTCATATATATATACCTTCAGTAATGGCCCTTCCATTGCTCACTTAAGCATTGTATGAAGAACCCTTCAAGATCTGTGAATTAAATATGTTTGAGTGCAAAATTAATATTTTCAAGATGGTATGAAGCAAATATTGTCCTAGCCCTGACTGATAACTTAAAAAGAATCAAAGATCTGCATCCGCTTTTTTTTTTTTTTTTGTCTGTGCATTAGTTTCATTCAGCTATCTGAAAGGCCCTAAATACTCTGACTTTTGTAGGTTTATAAACAGCTTTTGTTTCCTGGTCTTGATTGTTGTTCAAGTGGCTTCTCTTTCTTCCTAGCCAGGCCTGGCCTGACAGGCACTGTTTAAAGTCAGGGAGTTGTTCTTTGGTTTCTCTGCCAGAATACGTTGTGCTGGGGTTTGAGTGATTGTAGAGCGAGCACGTTGCTTGGGAGCCAGGGATTATGGCTATTTTCAGTGTGTTAATCCCAAAGGAATCAGGCAACACCAATTTTACCCTTTGTCTAAAGTTCTTGAGTTTTTTCCAGAAAAAATAGTAGTAGTTCTAGATAATTAACATCCTACTTTCAGTTCTATAGAAAATAATGGTTGTGTAATCAGGATTCAAAGGAGATTTTTTATTTTTGATACTTTTCACAGGGAAAAGTATCTTTTCACCATCTCACAGGGAATCTTTCTTTAGACAGAAAG